>NC_041718.1:17731073-19124147 GCF_900700375.1 Denticeps clupeoides
TTGTTTGATACAGAACAATATGAGCAAAACGAAGAATATAACACACACACACAAGCTGATATGTTGTAAGCTTTACTGACTCATTCTGCACGTTAGGACAATACGATATGTTTAGTGGGATGTTTAAATCGTTTAAATTGAAGCTGCCTGTGCCACCCTTGGTGACGGACTTTAATAGATTTAACACATTGTGCATATATCATGTTGCCTTATATCATTTCCATTTAGGTATGAGCTCAATGAGATCATAAAGAAATAAACCACACCATTACTAATAATCTGCTTTTTTGCAGGTCTCTTTGTTCTCAGCCTATAGAACATCAGAGATTTTTTGGAAAGCAGTCTCCAAGGTCAACCAAATCCGGCCATCCGTTATATTTGTTGTTTGTCTCGTTATTTTTCAAAATCTGAAAGAAAATTGAAAAAGATTGATAAAGAAAATAATTTTGTGTCCACCAAAAATATCAAGTGCAATAATGATATAATATAGGCAGGGAAAACTACTTCATGAAACTGTTGTTGAATGCCTCAGTGTGAACAACCAGGTGCATGAATTTAAATTCACGTTCACACACCACACACCTTTTCGTAGATGCTGTTTCCTTGGATGGTGTGTGCTCCTGCAAACACCCAGGCATCTCTGAAGCCCAGTGTCTCGATCTCTTTACTTCCAAGATTTGCGAAAATGTTCCGGACCTCATCTGTGAGACTGCGGGGAGACGCAGAGGAGATTAAAACATGCGGCTGAAACCTGCAACATTAATTAAAACATATTGATGTGCATATCTGGCATCAGGTTGAAACAAATGGTGAGGACAAAAATTTGAGAAAATGGAGAAGGATTTTCTGACCGGCATTGTTCATGAACTACAAACATTGACATAAAGGCCGAAAATACTGAAAAGACTTAAAATAATGAAAATACATTATTTTGTAGCACCATATTATCAGGAATGACATTCAAAATCCCTATTTAAGCCAGCAGCATGAAGGATGCACCAGTTATTGTGAGGTTTTGAGTTCAGATTTTTCCATAATTTATGTGTTACGTTTACAGTACTCTATATGTGTTGTATATGATCAGGGCTGATCTTCCATGATGGAAAAATAAAAAAGCACAAGTATTTTCATTATCCGTACTCACATTGTGGATGCATCATCAAACGAAGCCACCAGAACCAGAGTTTCCTTTCTGATTTCTTTAAGGAAGACCAGCAAATCCTCCACATCTGAAATGATATAAAGTGTAGGGCCTTAATTCACTTATTTCTGCATGCAACATCTCAACTATGTATAATATACATTTAGACAAGAGTTGCATTTGGCAGGGTACAGGTCTGAGGAAATTCAAACTAAAAACGAGCCACCAATTTAAATCAAGACTGAATACACTGAAGTTCAAAGTGAACATGAATAAATAAAGTAATAATAATGAAAAAAACGGGGTCATGTAGGTTTTACGTTCAGGATCATAACGTGTTTTGGGTTGTCCAACCAGGCTCAGACATATTTATAAAGGTTGAGGCTGCATGGGATGGAATGATCCTCTCCCAACAACAACACTACGTAGAACTCCAATACACTCCAGCACTTTCACCTTCAATCACTTTGGAGTCTTTGCACAAAACCTCTGCTATTTTACTCTTTGAACAAAATCTCTGCTCTTTTTACTCTTTTTTACTTATTTATTTTTTATCTTTATACAGACTTTCAATCATTTGCACTCCTTCACCCGAACTGTTACACATATTTTATGCTAAAGATTTACATTTACATTTCCAGCATTTATCAGACGCCCTTATCCAGAGCGACTTACAATCAGTAGTTACAGGAACAGTGACCCCCTGGAGCAACTTAGGGTTAAGTGTCTTGCTCAGGGACACAATGGAAGAAAGCGGGATTCAAACCCGGGTCTTCTGGTTCACAGGCGAGTGTGTTACCCACTAGGCTACTACCACCACATAAAGACATAAAAGTGTAATATTTGGTTATGTTTGCAATATATTAGAATATTGGTTTTCATTGTAGACGTGCAACATTTTCAATACTGTGGTCTGTAGCAGTCGCTAAAAGCATTTCACTGCATATCATACCGTGTATGACTATGTATGTGACGAATAAAATTTGAATTTGAATTTGAATTCCAAATTTAAATTCAAATTTTAATCGTCAGATACATAGTCATACACGGTATGATATGCAGTGAAATATGAAGGCTTGGGAAACACTGGATTGGGAAACACTGCCTTGTACAAAGATTACAGATAGTCACACTCAACTGAATTCATAAATGTCTGACTTACTTCCAGAGTACATGTCGAAGGACTCAAACTTTTCAACTTTCCCAGTCCCGCCTGTTTGTTTAAAAGCCGGTCAATTTCTCAGAGAAATAATGATGACATTTTATTTCAGAGATGCAGCATAACAATCTCAAATTATCACTCACCATTGACTAAAACAATATTCATTCCTCTTTTAATGTTGTTCATGACTCCACTCATGATGCTACAGGACAAAAGAGAGTGGGAGAGAGAGTTCAGGGTGCAGTGGGCGGCTCCTTGTCGTAACAATGGAAGTTATCTCCTTATTAATTAAAGGAAAAAGATGCATACTTTATCTCTGCACTGAAAAATGATCATTTAAACATTTAAAATGGTGCAAAGACACAACACACAAGGACAACATTAATCAGCAACTCCTCGGGAGCCTTCGTAGGTGATGTGGACTTACATCTTGCCCTCAAAGCAGATCCGTGGGCCGAGTATATTTGCAATCCCGCTCTTCAAATAAAACGCGAACTCATCGCCCGGGCATTCCTTCGGCAGGCCGCATTTGAACTCCGACGGCGCATTTGCACCTGTGCAAGAAAAGACGGAGCACCTACTGGCATTAACTGAGGAACAGTCACATTTGGAAGCCATAATAAAACCAGAACATTGGAAGAATGTACAGTGTGCAAATAGTGAAGGTGGGGGGGGTTTGCAGCTCTTGTCGGCCCAACAGACAAATGGAGACAGCTTGAAAGCACTGTTCCTACTAATTAGTTTTGCATAATAAAGTCTGCTATTAATTATGTCTGTGTTTTTGCCGGCAGGCGAGTCACCTCTGTCACTCCGAGGCATGCACGCAGACGAAGGAGGAGGAACATACGTACCGCCAAGTGAAATGTATATAAAACATTCATAAAGCAGCGATCGTGTCAAAACGTAATTATTCGAGTCGAAAGAGCAGACTAATCGCTTGCAAACAAACTAATGGCAATTAGCTGCATGGCGACTGCTCTTATTCAGCACTGTGCCATGACACGAGGAGTAAAAGGGAAAGAAAAATAAAAGTCATTTAAGACACAGCAGGCAAATGTTTTCCTCTTCAGATCCTGCACTTCCCTGTCACCCTATGCAAATGAGCGACAGAGCTCAGACGACTTTTCATGTGGAACTATTGATCATCGTGTTCTCCTTTTTGGTTGAAATGTTGAAATTATGGTGTTTCACCTTGGCTATATATGGGCATTGGAAATATGTTAATTGTGTACACAGCCTTGACAACAACCAGCAAGCAAAATATATTTCATGATTCCAGGTCTTTACTTTTCTGTATGAATATATGCACATAGGGTGGTGCAAGCTAGACATCTTCCAGGGACAGACTCGTATTGCATTGCAGGCCGGGTTGCCAGTTCCTGACAGTTATCTTCTTTTGATTTTACACTAGAGCTACAGAAGAGCTGCATAGTCTGTTAATGTTATTTTGAGTGTGTGTGTGTGTGTGTATGAGTGTTTATGAGTGTGTGTGTGTGTGTGACAAAACAAATAAAAGCAGTCAGCAAGTAAACAGATGTGATCACACATAAAGTGCATAGACACACTCACCCGCAGGCAGTTCCTTTTTCCTTAAACCTGAAAAACCCGCAATGCCAACGTCAGCATGTGTTCATTAATCCATCGTGTACGACTATTTTTCATTTTTTTTTTAAATGAAATCCCAACTCATTGCCTGTAGGTGTTTTATTGTTCTTTGTTTTATGTGTCGCCTTTTTCAGTCGGTTAATAAATTGAGCATGGTTGCCATGCTCGATACTAAATGTCAGTCACCGGGGGCGATTTCAGAAAAAGCAACAGGCCAATTCAAACCACGACTCATTTTAGGACAGGTTAGTTAATATTAGATGCTGGCCTGTGGTGTCAGAGAGAAAATGCGACCCTGCATCTACAGTCAATTCTACTAGCAGCAGGTTCATACCAAAATACTCCTCAGTGCTGGTGAGTTTCCTCCAGAAAAAGTACTTGTCGAACACAACAGCCATAATGAGCAGGCCTACAAATAAGCAGGCCAAGAGGCGAATGGCACCTGTCACATGAAATAGTGAAAACAAGTTTTAAAACTTATGCAAAGTGTGCAGAAATGAAGAAAAGAACAAATAAACCGGCACTTTACCTCTCCACCACACTGCACTAAACCGCCTGGAGGGTCCTGCATGTGAAAGAGAAGACTTGAGAGCATTTCAAAAGCAGCAACAAGTTTCTCTTCATTTTTAAATGACGAATTCCAAATCCCCCGAGGGAGTGGGACTTTTGCATGATTCCCTTTAGAATTACTGACGCCCACATCTCAACCTTGTACTGAGAAAGACTGGAGCCACGCCAGAAAATAACCACGGGGGCTTCGTACCTTTTTGGAACGTCATCTGTCCAGTAACATCAGCGATGAGGCAATCCTGAGGTCTGCAGGCAGATACAGAAACAATATTTATTTGAACTATAACCAATGTGTAGTGTTCTTATGTAACCTATAACCTAAAAGTAAAAAACTTTTCTCCTTCCTCTTACTTAAAACACGCATGGCTTCTGTTCTGCCTCATCACTTCAGGTGTCACATATACCATACGTACAACAAGTGTGCATAATCATGCTGGAAAAACCTCATTTGAGCTTGTTTAACAAATTTTAAGGAACGTCTGGGAACTACAAATGAGAAGAAGGTCTTACCTTGGTTCGTACGGTCGTCCCTTTTAACACTGAAAAGTCATGACTGTGAAACTCTGTGAGAAGAGGCACAGCTTTTAATGAGCCATAGCTATGTTGCCAGACTGGTTTCAGTATTGTCTGCAATTCTTCAGCAGTGTGAGGCTGGACATCCGACACTAACACGCCCACGCTGCTCCGGAGAGGTGCTGTTTGCCAGCTGTTGCTTCGGCTAATGTTGGAATTATAAAAGTCTTGTCATCAAGTCGTATCCTGGAAGATCCTATAAATTAATTGAAGCGGGTGGAGATGAGGGCTCAGTGTGCCAGTGGCGACCGTTTCATTTCAGCACCAGACTGCTGCTGTTAATCTTGCATGCTGTACTTTAAACAGTAAATGTCCTGAATTGCAATCCCTTACTCAGCTGTTTTAGTTTTGCCAAAAAAAATTTTAACAGAGCAAATCTTGCAGTAAAATAACTGAAGAAACGGTACAATACTGAGTGATAACCAGGCTGCTATTGCTATGTATAAAATAAAAATTACATGGAATGTGCACATGTAATAATAAAGTGAAGTGATTGCCATTGTGATACACAGCAGCACAGCACACACAGTGAAATGTACCCTCTGTTTTTAAAGTGAAGTGATTGTCACATGTGATACACAGCAGCACAGCACACGGTGCACACAGTGAAATTTGCTTTGCTCAGTAGCACCTTGGTGGATCGGGATCGGGAATTGGCAACCTTCTGATTATGGGGCCGCTTCCTTAACCGCTAGGCCACCACTTCCCTAAAGATGACTACCAGGACCATAGCTTTATCTTAATGTGGTTCAAAGGTCACCTGACTCTAATGCTGATACGGGTTTGTGAAGTGACATGTCTCGAAAGAGTAATAATACAAAATATTTGCTGATGTGTGTTTGTGTATGTTCTACCTCCAATGAAAACTGAAAATAAGAGGCAAAACCCCAGTTATCATTTCCAACCGGCAAGTGTTTATAACTTTTTAAAATTATTTTTTAATTGTCATCCTTTAAAATGATTCATTTCTCATTACTAATATGAGGCGAAAGTGCTGACGAAATATCTGACAGCATTAAATGGATCTTCGTTTGAAATCTCTTTTATTGAATCTTTGCCTGAACCTCCAACATGTGACGTGTAGACAGGAGGGGGTTTGTATAATCCAGAATGAGGAAGTAGATTGAGTGAGAGTTCTAATATTTACACATTACATGCTTGATATCTTATATAGCACTGAAACAAGATGGCAAAAACATGACAATTTCCCTTTATTTGTTTAGAAAAAGCATGTTAGGAATAATGTTATAATAATAATAATAATAATAATAAAAATAATAATGGTATAAATACAAAAAACATTTTTGTAATTTCTGTAATTTTGATGGCTAAAGATGCCCTCAACTGATGTCGAGAACATTTTATGACCCACAAGGTCTCACTGCTCACAGCTACAGACACTCAGACACACAACTGAATATTTTACCAGCTATAATTGTACTCAGTGGCGGCAGCGGACGAGTTTCACTGACAGGGATGAGAAATTCAGACGACTGGATGAATGTCTAATTAAAAGAGATGAACATATGGTGCTTTCCATGGTGCACATTCACACCTCACCTCATTTAAAAGCAACTTTACTCTTGATGGCGCGCCGCTGTCAAATGTAGAAATCTGAGGGCCCGCAGAAAGGGCCGGCATTTTGAGAACACTTTACACTGCTCTGAGAAATAAATAAATTAACAAATAAATAATGAGAATAATTCTCCCAGTTTCTCACTTGATGCGCTCCATCTGGTCGTGCCTGAAACAAATCAAGGAGAAAAGAGCTGAGTGCATAAAAATGCAGGACGCAAAATGGTCCTGCTTTGCTGCCAATCCGGGCCCTTTGAGGAGGAGCGGGCCTGGCAGATGGGGACCCCTGCCAGGAGCAGACATTGTGTGGAGCGGCGCCTTCTCCACTCTCTAACTCATTAGGTGTATTTACAGAGCTGCCGCGCCACATAATTAGCTCCGCCGATGAGGATAGAAACATGTTGTCGCCTCCGCTCTCTGGTCCCGCTGCAGCTCTGTCCATGTGGAGTGTGGTTGGAATGGACGCTCAGTTCTGATTTTAATATGAATTGGTATTAATGTTCTGTGATACTGATGGTATGCAAGGGCTGGTGGTCCCAAATGTTGAATTCTCATCTGTTAGTCCAGACTAGTAGACTGAAAAACATTCCATTCAACAGAAGTGAAGCCACAAGGCCTCCACCATCTGCTCAGTAGAGTTTAGAGACAATGAAAGGTGCCCCAGATCAGTGATGACCCATGACGCTGTAGAAAAAAAACTAACTTTGGGGGAAAAACTGTTTGAATGAGAGGCTGTGGATGGAGACATGTGGGGAAGGGCCTGCCAGCAGAGGCGCTAAGTTTTTTAGATATATTGTGGTGTACGTGGAACTTCTCTTGGTCACCTTGCTCAACTGTCAAATGTAGAAATATTAAGTACCACAGGGACCTAACATGGTCACATAGTGTTTTCTTCACGCCATGCATTCATACTCCCACAACGATGGTCGTCAATCTTCAACGTTTGGCAACAAAACAAGGACGCATCCACCATGAGTACACAATATCCATGGGGTTCCTCGCATCCACCATGAGTACATTTGATTAACAACTTAATTGGGGGGGGGGGTAGAATTTAGTGAAATAGCGTGCTACATACACAGTCATGCTCTACATAAAGGAAGATCATTGGCCGACGTGATATGAAGGTGGCAATCGCAGGGATGACGCAAAAACAAAAAGAACTGAACTCCACATAATGAGTAAAACAGGAAGTACAACACATCTGACCGCAATCAAACACACTTGGGCAATGCAGGAAACCAAGAGAAGATTTGCATGATTTGCCATGTTGATTGACTTTACAGTAACTGAGTACTGTACTGGTTTCTACTGTAAAGATTTTTTTCAGTCTGCAGCATCAGTTTTTGCAGTGCTTGGTAACTTTATGGCATTTCCCGGTATACATCAACGTAATCATGAAGAATGAAAGCAGATTGCCATTGAAAGACTGTGCTAGTGACATGAGAACAAAATCACATTTTCTCAATTTATTTATAGTTATTGGTGAAATCGTTCATTTTGTGTTCTGTAAGTTGGGTGTGGTGCTTAGAAAAAAGGAGTGCTGTTTCTAAAATAAAATAAATGTAATTTATTACAATGTCTGTACATACCATGTTATAAAGAAGTGGAACATACGTTCTTGCCTTATCCTGCATATTCAAAATATCCACGACATGCTTGAGCAAAACCATTTTCCTTGCCTCTGAGTGCAACATCTGTGATAACCAACAGCACAATTTAATCAGACTGAAGAGATGTTTAAGCCTTTTTTAAACTCAGGAGGGTCTCAATAATTCCAAGTCATTAGATGGGCATGTAGTAGCATTAACATGGCCGCCACAATCAACTCCACCCCAGCCCCCGAAATTGGGAGCGTCTTGACGGAAGTTAAGCTTTTACAGAGTGCGGACAGAGCCGGCGGTTGGCAGACATGTTTTCTCCGTCGGAAAGGTGGCAGGAGACCCTCTCAGTTTAATCCAGCTGTCAGCCTCGCCGCGGCCGCCCAGAGTCACGCGGCTCTGTGTGTCGGGGGCGTAAGGAGACATCCCAGGCTCACGCCGACTCCCCGTTTCTGGCTAAACCGATTCACGGGGTCCCAGAGGTGAGGCGGTGGCTCTGATGGGTTGCTAAAATCACCGCTGTCATCTCTCCCCTCATCTGAAACGCGCCTCACCCTCTGTGCTGAGGAGAAGTGGTTATTTTTAGCCCCTATCTGCGTGGCAACTACATCCTTGGATTATCATTAATTTATTATTTCTTCACTGCCTGACTTTGTGCACTAAGGTTAATGAGAAATGCACTCCTGGCCAGGAAAAAAAAACCACAACTTTCATGGACATCTAAATGTACCTGGTCATCGATAGAAGCATGCAAATACTCATCAGAGGTTAAACGCAACAGACCAGCAGGGTGAGCCAATTAACCTTGAGGAAGAAGCCGGAGAGGACAGAGCGAAGGCCGTAATTTATTTATTTATCTATCTATCTATTTATTTATTTCATAAAAGGCAACAGGGCCGAGTCTCGGTTGCCCATGTGTGACTTTTTAATGGTGGTCCAAGGCTACGTTCCGCCGTGTTACTGCTGATTAAATGCATGCTTACAAGGCTTGCGGAAAAGCGTCCCTTCTTTTTTTACAAGTTGTTTAACATGCAGATGCCTGGATCGGGGTACTTATAAAGCCTGTGGGAGAACCGAAGCCTCATCCGTACACTCCGGAGAAATCATTCCAAACCCACTTTCCAAAAGCAAAGACAGCTCTGAATCTATTTCGAGACGCTCATTATGGAAGGACTGGAGGTACGTAATGTATATTCCAAGGCTGCAGCCTAGGAGTCAACATCTAGGAGGGATCTACTCTTTTGATGGCTCTGGAAGAATTCGAAATTTGGTTTTCTGTCATGCATGAAAGAAAACCAAATGCAAACCTTATGAATACATTTAAATATGCAGTTGTCATTGAACCGCATGCATATACGTTTTGCACTCATCAAATTATTGGAACGGGCCAGAAATCACAAGACGGCCGGACTCCGGAGGGTCAGGCCCATAACAGCATGGAAATTTCATTTAAATAGGATAGGATAAAAACTGTGTTGACAAACACAAATGTTCATGCAAAAGTGAGTTGTCCCCTAAAAATAGCCTCCGCTTTATTTAAAACGTGCCCAGGTTTGGCTGACAACAACGGAATACTTAGCAGAGCATCGTTTTTCTGTCGTTAATGGGCTCGAACCAGACCAACATTTTCAGCATTCGTTTGTCTATTCAGTGATCATCGCTCTTCCTGAAAACATATTATCATACATGATTTATCGGGATTGTGGTTGTGAGCTTGATAAGCTGCAGTCGTGTGGGAGGTAGAGTGTGTAAGGTGGCCTAGTAATTGTCCTTCGTCGCTATGAGGCTTTGGGGTTATTTCCTTTGAAAACTTAATTACACACAATGTTTTAGCAAGAGTGCGCGCGCCGCGGTGACGAGTCTAAATGCCGGGGCAAGAAAATGATCGTGAGCCCAGCGAGCGTGGCCACTAAATGAATTATTACACAATGGACAAAAGTCGGGCAGGAAATTGTCCTGCACATTAGTAAGAGTGAAGGTGGCGCTGATGCCCAATTTAATCCAACATAATCACAGTAATTATGGAGAAATTCTCTCTGGCCTCTGGAGTGTCATTTGTCCTGCATGCAGTTGGTTTTGTTGGAGGGTGGTCTGTGTGTGTTTTTGCAGCTGAAGTGTAATGGATGGGCTCGCATCGGGGCGAGTATGAGTAAATGAGGCCGCTCTCCGCTCTTCTCCCCTGCCGTCCACCAGCACCACACCTCCAGCTCTCCGCCATACCTCGGCGAGCGGGGAGACGTTTCAATTAGACACGTCCCAGTGATACGAACCCGGGAGTCTAATTAAAGCTCAGGGGTCGCTGGCTGCTCAGTCCCGGCACAGGCCATTACTGTACCGCGGCTGATGCTGCACGCACGCATGTGTAAATGAGCTGAGGCGCTTCTGGCTTTAGAATTGTCACGCTTTTGTGGTACAATCACAAAAAACAGAGCACACGTGTTAAATCTCAGGATTGTAGAAAAGTGCAGCAGTGGCGTAATGTAACAGCCAGCATATTCTGAAATGTCAGTTATGGTTCTAATGTTGAGAATTTAGACACCCTACAAAAAAAAAAAAAAAAAAAAAAAAAGATATATATATAATTTTAGTTATATAATATATAGGTATAACAATTATTATTATTATTATATATTATATATATACAAATCAATTAGGAACAATATTCAAACTTCATTGTTACACCAACTACTACAAAAGATCTGCATCCTTTTTAAGAAGGCTTGAATTTTTGGCTCTAGGATGCCATGTTGTGTTTCTGTTGCCAGGCATATAACAATGGCATCAATAAAAAAAATCCCCCTCCATGTATAACAGGCTGAATCCTGACAGACATGTGCTTCTCACTGGGAATTCATTCCACAGTCAAGACCGAACTCGGCCTGTTTGACTCGGAGGATATTAGCAGATGGCAGCTACACTCTATTCCTCTTCACACCCATTGCAGGCCACTTCTGTGTTTTTTTTTACTATTCAAAGACTTTTGTCCTCTTTTCACACGTGGTGATGTAAGGATTTTCACATGCTTATGCCTTCTAAATGAGGTGGTGAGAGGCTGCTGAGAACAAGTCAGATCTGGAAGAACTGGAAATCCGTGTACAAATGCAGCAAATTGTGCTTACTTATGACCTGCAAGTCAGATGCTGGGAGACCTGCAAGCAAATGCAGCAAATGCAGCCTGACAGGTTCTCATCACATTCTCATCATCAGTGTTACTACATCTGTTACCCTTTAAAAGCTTATTCAGGTCTTAAGCAAACACCAACAGTAAAGTTCTGACAATATCATTTGCACTGGGCACTGTCCAACACGGACCTGCTCAAGACTGATCATGTATTATATGGTATGCAAAAGACCTGCATATCATTGGGATCTTGATCTTTACAGTTTGGGATCAATATGTTGCATCGATAATCTTCAATCTTCATTTTCAGATCTACAGTTTTCAGATAAAATTAAACGTCTTTGAATAAACCATTTTTCTTTGTCATGTCATGAGGCACCACTAGATCTTGTCTGATCTTGTGACTGAGGAAATTTAGCCTAAAAGACCTACAGATTTTTATATGCACCCTTTATTGGTCTCCAGACTAGACTATTATTGCACAGAAAGTGCACTTTCATTACATCATCAAAACACATTGAAAAACACCATACCAAATACCATGCCAAAACATACAAAAGTTTTGCTAATCTTGTGTTTGAAGATTCTTCTGCCTGTGTGACATCCCTGGGACTGCGGAAAACAGCTTGAAATAAAATCCATGACAGTCAGAATTTGAAATAGGTGAAGCCAGTCCACATGTCCAGGAAGAAAGAAAGACAGGGCCCGAGTGACACTTCAAGCTTATCAAAAATTTGAAAGAGGCATCTGTCCGACAGGGAGAGGAAACTCACAGATACGACGGTGGATACGGGACTGTCTGCTCCATCAGAAGTTTAATTGCAGTTGCATGACAAGATACAGCGCGAACATGATCAGCCCCTGTTAAAGCACGCAAGCCTTTCCTGACGCGTGACTCAACGAGTTGGTGGAAGTTCAGACTCAGTCAATGTTTCCTTTGCACACGTGACCAGGACTTTCAGGCACTTCATGAGGTTACTTTTTTTCAGGACCAGGATCGAAGAAAAACGACGGCCCAGTCGAGTAGAATAGCCAAACTACGACTTCTTAAAAAAAAAAAAAACCCATACGACTTTTTTTTTTTATCTCAAAAGGAGAAACTCGGCACGGAAGCAGCGATATCACAGAGCGACTTCAAAGCTGGAGCACTCGGCTGTGCCGGTCTTTCCCCAACCTAATGTGCAGCTCAACCAAGTCAACCCCACCTCCGTGCCGGTCACAGTGATAAGGGCAAAAAGCAACGCAACCTCTTCCTGCTCTTAACCCTAATGCTCAGCCGGTGGATGCTGTCAGCAGTTTTAAATAGCAGTAAAAAAGGCAAGCGGGAGGTTGATTTTAATCAAGAAATTGAGGGGCTTCAGGAGGTCAGTAAAGGTGCGTTGCAAATGGTATCTTGGTTGAAAGCGTTATTGCATATAATTTATCTGTTTGGAACAGGCACCTGGCAATTGGCACCCAAAGAAAAAAAAAACATCGGTAAGCAAAGTTGGTTGGATGGCGCCTGTCACATGTCATCACACGACAACAACCTTAAAGGAAGGATGTGACACGTCCCCTGGACCAGTTCCTCCCATCATGTCCCTGGTAAATTCCTATAGGTGACATAGGCTGCCACTTAGCCTTTAGTCTTTCCCAAGGCTTAATCCATAGGAATCCATGATGACACAGGTGTCACAAGCGCTTTTTATGCTCTGACGTGATGCGGTCATGTAACAATGATGTTCCTGAATACACATGATTTCAACACATTTCCCTACTACATTGATTTAGCAGCAGTTTGGAAAATACTGTTGTGTTAAATGTCACATCAGACCTAATAAAATCACAGAAAAATGAAAAAAATAGTATTTTGTATC
Organism: Denticeps clupeoides; assembly: GCF_900700375.1. Taxonomy (NCBI): domain Eukaryota; kingdom Metazoa; phylum Chordata; class Actinopteri; order Clupeiformes; family Denticipitidae; genus Denticeps; species Denticeps clupeoides. The sequence continues at coordinate 17,744,278 of NC_041718.1, forward strand.
TGGGCGGATACAGGTGGACTGTCCCTGTAACTACTGATTGTAAGTCACTCTGGATAAGGACGTCTGATAAATGTTGTAAATGTACCTTCTTGTTCATAAACAATGGCAGTGTTTTGTGGGAATAGAAATGATCACATAAAAAAAATGAATAAATCATTTCAAAACGTCTACCACCTTCAATATGACCCTTGAACATGTGCAATCCTATTTAAATCTGTCAGGGGAAAAAAAAATATATAAAAAAAATAAAAAATAAGTGGGTTGCGTAAAAAAGTGGGTTGTGTGGACACCCCTATAGTTTCGGTCTTCTTGGGGAGGAGTCTATCAGCATGGAAGCTCTTGCTTGCAAATATTCTCTTGAATTTAGGTCTGGGCCATTCACACTTCTTCATTTTCTTCTTCTGTTGATTTGGATGCATGCTTTGCCTCATTGTCCTCATCTTCAGCTTTCCAGAAGCCAAAAGCGACTGGTGCTCAGAACTGTTCATAATTTTCTGCCACCTCCACATGGCATATGGCAAAGATGGATTGCCCTTGGCGCCTTTTTTATTTACTGTAAATCATAACCTCAATGATATCTAGCCTTCATGTGGTGGGCGGTGGATGGATGGTCGGTCACCCTGGTCTACATCTCTCTCTTTCTTTTTTATATTATGCGAGTAAACTGCTACTCACAAGGCGTGTGCATGTGTTTTTTTCCAGCTGGTGGAGCCAATGAGCCGTTGATCTTCTTGGCTCAGTGGGTGCCGTGAGAGAGACAGAGGGAGGGGGAAATGACAGAAGCTTTCCTAATGCAATAGTTACTTGTTTGTTTCAGAGGTGAGCCCAAGTCGTGCCACGGCTATTGACCGAGAGCGGTCACATTAACAATCGTTCTGCATATTCCCATGACATGTCACCTGTCCATGCACTGTCCCCGCCTACACTGTAGCACAGCACAGAAACACGACACCCCCATATGAAGAGGGGACATGCACTCTGCTGGTCTTTTTCATGTTAATTTTACTTACTACGAATTGTATAACACAGTTTCGCAGCACTTCCTGATTTGAGCTCGCATGACAATGCACGCATGAAGGGAAACGTCTCACGCACATACGAGTGATTCTGTACATCACAGTAAGGTGCCACCATACTGGGGTGACTCAGTGGCGGGCTCTTTAGGGGGTTTCAAAGAATGTTTGCAAGCCAGCGGCACCTTATGATAGTCGACAGATGAGCATGTGAACGTCTGACAACTCCAGACAACTCCAGAGAAAGAAAAAGGCAGCCTGACAAAACGGTTGCATCAGATTTTTCTTCATGAGGAAGGACTGCTGTCCTAAAGACTGATGACAAACTCGTTGTACAGTGGAACGTTTTGTAGATGTAGTCAGATCTTGATAGACATAACAATATACCGGAGTCTTTAAGGAGACCCGGACAAAACAAACCACACTTCACTCTTCCACACTGGCGACGACGGTAACGTTGACTCATTCAAAACATGGCACCCTTAGGCCCTTTCCTCGCAATTCACAAAGAATGACGTCAAGTTCCATTTTATCAGCAGTACGTTACACCTACAACACCGCCCACCCTTCATAAACACACACACATACAAATGGGAGTTGTGGCCCCATAATCAGAAGATTGCCGATTTGAAACCTCAGCTGCCAAGGTGACACCGAGGTCCCCGTCCCCGTACACTGCTCCCCGGACGCCTTTCATGGCTGCCCACTGCTCACCAAGAGCGATGGTTTCAATGCAGAGGACACATTTCGTTGTGTTCTGTGCTTCATGTGCTTGCTCATCACTCTCTATGCAACGTAATTAAATAAATAAATAAATAAATATATATATATATATATATATATATGTCTGCAGTCTCATTTAATTATCAGCAGCAGTAATAACAATGCCTCCAGGAGTCCTTCCTGACTCATGCCTGCGGTGCGTGCTGGAGAACATAAAGACGTTTGGCATCTTCATGGCCATGTGAAATTAATTAGCAGATGAGTTCATAAATATCTTCGTTTATTCTGGAAAAAAAAGCACTGAATATTTTGCGTTGATTGGCTATCACACCTGACTTCTCCTGATCAGAATAATTTTGATCAACAGCCTTGTCATCTTTTCACCTATTCTTCTGGTGTCAAGTATTCAAGGACAATAAAGATCAGCGTTGAGTCTCGCTGATTCAAGCCATACTTCATGCTTTTATATATATATTATATATTATGTATATATAAGTATATACATTAACAACCACAATAACAATAACAACAATTCATGCATTCAAAAATATATATTGGTTTATGTACAATTTAATGTGAAGTTAGGTTGTGATGCCAAGTCAGCCCTGGGCTCGCCAGGTGCTGCTAGTCACATGCGCACAAAGGTCCTAATTACCCCCAACCTCTGCTTAATTGGCATGGGTAATTAGAACCCTTTTTATGTGGTTTTCTCCCTCACGCCTTTGTCCTGCATTAGGGATGTTATTTTGCATATCTGTTCCATTTTCTTTGTATTTTGGTCATCTTTTTGTTTCGTTTATTCAAATCGCACATTTCCTATGTTGAGCATTTGCGCCTCCTTCACACACTGCAGCATGTCATGTGTACTACTAAACCAAAAAATTATGTTTTCTGCTGTGCTCAAAATGCTATTCTTGGAATGTAAGAATCTTTGGTGTGTGATGTCAAGTTGTTGGGGGTTCTAAAATGTAACTCGCATGCACCCATATTCACCGTGCACTTAGAAATACATTTTTCCAATTATGTTCCATTAACCTAAATGTACTCCTGATGTCATTGGCTTGGGATGATCATCCATAATACATAAGCGCTGGAATCTGACACCATGAGCGACAGCAGGCCCCTTTCGAAAATTACTGCCCAATTATACAGTAGTATTTTGCTTCTCCTGCCGCCACTGTTGACGCACCAACGCTTAACACACACAGCTGCGCACTTCTGGCTGTTCTCTAATCCTCCGTACATTTTAAGGATAATAGTGGTAATGGCGGTAATTCGCCGCGGCCACCACTGCGCTTCAAAGACCACCGACATCTCCCCGACTATTGCCCCGGCCGGTGCTCTCCTCTCCGAGGATCAGCTGGTGCTCCCGACCGATGTTTTTCCTGAGCGGTGATGCAGCATCCTATTACCATCCAAGCGCACGGCTCAAAACTAATTAAAAATACCGGGTGATAAAAGGCACCACGGAGGAGGATGGTGGGGAGAATCACTTTACAACAGTCCTTATTAATAATTTGCCAGACATCAAGCTTAATTCAAAATGGGCCGGCGCCCGGGGAAAACCGCTTTTTCGATCCAGACTCGTGCGTCCATTGTAAATGCCTTAATACATTTTGATACTGATAACAACTAATTTTTCTGTCTCTCTCTGCCTCCCCTATCGGATATCTTTTCCTTCCTAAAACCTACTTGTATACACATTTGCCAGAGAATAATGAGACTGGGTGGCGCAGGGAAAATGGGAAGCCTAAGGTTATTAAGATAGCGGCACTGATACGGGCAAAAAGAATCCTTTCAAGCGGCTTCAGCGTGGCGGCTGACAAACACGGATGACAATTGGAGCTTAAACGGATAACGGCAGGAGTCCATTCACCCAGACGAACATTTAAATAGACTGCCGTTGAGCGTGTGTTGGGGTCTGTGCGGTAAAAAACGCTGCAGAAAGGACGGAAGTGATTAGCCGGGACGAAAGCTCTAACTCACCAGTTACTTACAGCGAGGGTTTAGCATGGGGCATTTACTTAATTGTTATTGCTAATAAGAGGGCTCCCGGCGCGGCTGCGGGCCGATGAAAAATGCCGAGCGCGGCCGGCGGCGGCATAATGAAGCGAAGGTGACTCATTTTCAGAATCCGAAGAGGGCAGCGGCCGGGGGTTGTTAATCAAACCCACGGTGCGGAGGCTAATCAGCAGGCCCGGGGACCCCGGTGACGCCGCTGTGACTGAGAGGGGCCAGAGCGGCACAAGCAGATGCAGAAACATGCCTGTGGCTGAGTCATGTGCCTGCAAGCATGCGGCGCATCTAATGAGGGCCATCGTGACACGCGCTGCGTATCCAAAGAAAATATTCACGTGGCGCCATGAGTCTGAAGAGAGCAGCGCCTGACCTGGGTGACAGAGGTAAAGGATATGACACAACGGGTCATCACAGAACCACAAGAAAGGATAAGTGATGAAGTTTATTCAAGAAAAACCTGACAAAAGTGAGATTATGGCACATGCACAATGTTTTTCAGGCTGAGGATTACACAAGTCTTCATACAGTTAATTAGCGGAACCACATTCATAGCCACGCCCTCAGAGCCGACAGTAACTTTTCTGACTTTTATGAAAGTGTCCTTCATTGCCTAAGGTAAAATGCAGTATCTGCAGTATCTGTTTCTATTTCATATTAAATTCATTAACTGTCTATCATGCTCAGAGGCGCAGCCCCTTTACTCATTTGCACACCTTCACCCTACCTGTTACACATATTTTCAGTGTAATATTTGGTTATGTTTGCAATATTTGCATATTGGTTCATTGTACACTTGCAATATTTGCAATCCTGTCCCACAGTGAGATTTCACCAGGACGTGCGTTTTGGTGTCTGTAGCTTTAAATGCTAATTAGGAGGAGAGAGGCGGGATGAGGAGGAGAGCGGCCTATAGATGTGAGCAGGCATTCATGAAAATGACGCCATCAACACTTCTTTTTTTGTGCAAACAGGAATCCTCTTGCTGTTTTTCCAGAAAACAATTTACCCACTGGTTCTTCAGAGTCTCGCAGAACTAACAAAGTACATTTGTGCTTATTTTTACATCCAGTCAGAGAGCAACTGCAATGCTTTGTACATGTTCAAGCCATGATGGTCGGTGGAGTATTATTTTTAGGGGAGAGGTGGGAAATTCCAGGTAGGTAGTCTTTCCCTTTATGATGTCATAAGGGGGTCAAATTCCATATCCGACCGTCTGAACTGCCGCTCTCTGGATGGCAAAACAGAAAGACCAACGAACTCTTTATACATATTTGCTATTTCCAGCTATTTCCAGTCACTGTAGGACCATAGACAGGCTAGGGGAACTCGTTTTAATGTTTAATAGTTGCTGAAAATTAAATTTTCATAATAGGGGACCTTTAACCAAACTTTCTAACAAACCAACCTATGAGTCCGGAATGGGCAACTCCGGGTCTGAGATTTGGACCAGAGTTTCATGTTCGTTCTGTGTTATTATGTTTGCTGGTTGATGTTACCTGTGTATGATTGTATAAAGCTGCCCAGTTTGTGTCTGTTCGCCGCAGGGTCATTGTTACTTGATGTCTCCCCTGTCCTGTTCACCATGTATTAAACCCCTGTTTCGTGATGTCGGGTGCATACGTCCTTCTTCCTCGCCATGTCCAGCCAGATCTACTGTCTCGCCATGTCAAACCAGCGTGACAGGTTAAACAGGTATATTTCCTGGGAAGGTTCAAGATACCCACTCCATTCATCCATAAAACCCAAACCGCATAGTTACACCATGAATAAACTATAGTTAATATGTTATAATAAAGGAGTGTGTGGCGGGGGGTGGGATGTGGTTATGGCGGTGGGGAAAGACAATCAAAATAAAAGAAGTGAAATGGTTGTGGTGGCGAGAAAGTGCAGGAAAAACAGTACACATTCACATGACTTTCATGGAACAGGGGTTTTACTTTTAACCAATGATGTCAAACAATCACATTTTATATATATCAATCACAGGGTTGTCGTGGATTAATTTAGGTTATGTACAATTAAAATTCATTTATTTTTAATCAATATTAATCGCATTTAATTTTGCATGAGCAAATATATGTTTTAATATGTTTGAATATCCTTAACATTCAAATGAACAAAAAACTCTCTAAACATTTATCGATGATTATATTGGTCTGCAGTTTGCTGCAATCCGCTTGACAATTATGTTAGTCTATTGACATAAGGTAAACTTAAGATGCTCTGTTTGTTGCAAGTTGGGCGATGCATTATCCAAAGTGCTAGCAGCACCCTGACTAACGCATATTTTGCGTTAATGTGGTATTTTAAGATGGAAGTGCTTTGGTGAAAAGAAAATTCCTTAATGCACAATGTGCATAATACTTTGTCAGTCGACTGTTCCGTCTTGTTTTTTATATTCAAAGGCCAATGTGCTTCCATATTGAGATGATTAGTTCTGCTGCCCTACAACCAGATCTGCCCATTTGTGCATGTGTGATGGTAACTCTACTTAGACAAACTGGCCGAGATGCGTTCACAGAAACATTTCAGGGATTTTGGGTTAATTGCGTTAATCAAATTAGTCCTGATGATGGATTAATCTGGATTAATGCGTTAACAGACCAACCTATAACAAAAGCAGGAGATACAAGACAAGGTACAAGTGCACACAAACAATGATTATGACTAGACACACTGAGGCTATATTTATACAAGGAACATCCGGTGTGCACAGTGGGAAATTAGGATGACACTCTAATGATCAAAAAATATAAGACTCACAAATAAGTTGGTGTGTCCAAACTTTTGGATGATGGTGTATATTCGTGTGTGATCATTGCCATTTTGGTTTTCCTCTTTTACTGATCTTTTTTGATTGCAAAGATGCCATTTGTAGAATTTTGGAGATAGTGGATTTTTTTTTTCAGATCAGCTTAAACTGGGGATTCTGCACTTTCTGCACCAGAATGGCAGTTCTGGTTTGTAAAAAAAATATATATATAGTAACCACAAAAATAAAGCTTGTTTTGCACACATACGATTATCCTGTGAATTTAGAATTTTTAGGAAGATTCATTTTAATGCTATTATTCGTTGACTGATCATCCAACACATGTTAATCATAGTCAAACAGCCCTTAGGGTGTTGCTGTATAGAAATTCATACTGCTGACAGTGGTCCAAGAATTTTTGGGACAATGTGTTTAACATTGAATGGGCGGATTTCACACCATGTTCCAAATGGCCAGTGTAGTACGCCTGTTTCTGCCTAGAATACTTCTGTTTAAGAATTCATCGTGGCAGCATGCCACTTCTCTGACTAATGACTTAAATAAACAGAGTATGCATTTCAGCGTGGAAGAACAAATTTGCTTTTTTAATTCAGTTGAACTACTTTAAAATGTGTGATCATGTACACTGTGGACATTTCAAGGGTTCAATTCCGGTTTGGTTCTGTGTGCCGTCTGAAGTTTTGTGGTGTCTAAATCGTATCCAAATTAGGGAGCTTTTACTGTGATGGTGGCATTTCACACTCTTGGCTTCTCTCCACCACCTTAAGTTACATTTTCAGAAGTCCTGAAGGTACAGTATATGCTGAACACTCTCTTATCATTCACTCATGTTAATGAGCATCTCATGATGTTGCTTTTGGTGATGATAATAGTGAACAAAGCAACCATGAAGGTAAAAGAGGTGACTCTCCTGCTACTGAAAATGATAAATATGTTTCTTGCATTGGATTCTTCCAAATGGCCCCCAATTTAGTCTCTAAAACTGCCACAGATTTGGTACATCTGTGACAGGTAGTGTATGAAATATGCCTATGCAGATTATGGGGTTTAATAAAAGGGTCATCTGCCATTTTTCGTCCCAATTGTCTTCCGTTTCTTGATGCATCCATGATACTTCATCACAGCCTCTCAGCCAGAGAGTTGTGGCTCGGTATTAGCCATTGTCCTGCAGTGTAATTCACCCCGCCACACTTGAAGAAACCAATTCACGCTGCAGACCGAGCTCTATCTTGCCAGACCAGGATGGCTTTTGCCACACTGTACATGGGATCGATATTTGTAATCTTTTTTCTTTTTTTGGGGGGGGTCACAGCTAATCTGTAGCTGTAGTTTCAGTTGAACTCAAAAACACTAAAGCAATGATACCCCATCATTTACTCAAAAAATACAGAGACAACAAAAATGTTGTATGACCTGAATGTCAGAAAAATATGCTTCTATAAGCACATACTCTTTTGGGTACTTGTACTTTTGTATTTAAAAATATTACATCTAGTTCAGTACAAATTAATCCAGTTTAATTTGAATTCAAATCAAAGTATTAACGGACAGAATTACGGCCACAACTGAATTATCAGGGTTTTCATAAAGAGTCATAAAAAAAGCTAGTTTAGAATCAGGCAACCCATGCCTCAGATAAATATGTTACAGATAAATTGCTAAAATGCTAAAATACCTATCAAATTGTTTTTGCTGTATGAATACATTATATTTCTGGGTTAGATATGTTCATATACTTTACAGTATACTATACAGTTTTATTGAAACTCAGTGCAAAAAAGTAAATGTGACAGTTTTATTGCCATGGAACTAGTGTTGATACTGAGAGAATAGGCAGATTAGATGAGCCTTCATTTTTTTTATTCAGCCATTAATTAAGGGCAGTTTAATCTTTCTCCTCAGCTCTACTTTGCCCAGAGAGCCATTAATAACTTTGTTTACGGTATCAACGCAAATGCTATAAATCTATCAGGTCGTGATTTCTTTGCTCCTCATTAAGGAAGCTTGTGCGTCACTGTGAAGCGTTTGCATATACCGTAGCTAGACTGAAGAGGACAAACTTCAGCCAAACAGATAATTAAATGCAAGCACTGAGCAAGAGTTAATTAGAGAGGTCTTTAGTTTCAAAGCGAAGATGATGCACCTTAAATTGGGCTGGCGCAGGGAAGTGAGTTCATTTATTTCTCATAATTGAGGATGCTGATTAACTGCTGTTGTGAAAGACGTATTAGTCTGAAAATTGGACCAGTTTCTTTCACACGGTTCCATTGGATGGGGCCTTTTTTTCCTCAATAGCCCACACAGCTGCTACTGGACAAATGGCCATTGTCTGAAGAGGCCAAAATTAAAAACTTTTGAGACATTATATTGGCAACACTCCATTGAAAGTCTATCTCTGTGAAGCACAGACACACAATAGCTTTGTGCTAAAGGTACAGCTGCATTTAAAGCTGGCGTCAGAATGCCAGGATAATCAGTAAAGGGTCAAAAATGTAACAGTTTAATGTCTCTAATGATTTATTCATGTCCGCGTCGTGAGTTCCTAAGCACATAAACTTCAGTATGAACAATCAGTATTAGTAACTTGGAACTTAGAATTGAACATCAGAACTAAATAACAAATCTGAATTTCTGATGGGTTAGTATGTTATAGTGGCATAACGTGTATATATATATATATATATATATATATATACACACACACACACACACACACACACACACACACACACACTTCTATTGCATCAAGGCTTTTCCTCACTCTGAATATCTGACCGGATGTTAACAGCGCAATCAAAAGGCAAACAAATTATGTATTTAGTTTGCTATTAATTTTTACAAGATGACAGGCAAACAGATTCAGAGTCATCTAATAGTGTCACTCTCACCACATTGTGGATTTTATTGGCTGAGCTTCAACTGGAATGTTTCTAGAAGCTTGAGATGAGGGACAGCAGCCTAATGGGTTCATCACACAGCAGAGAGAATCAGAGTGAGGGGAAAACACACACACACACAGTCATACAATGTTCAAATCAAATAGCAAGATAGGGCTCATTTAAAACAAGTCTATGTGTCATAATGGGGTAGTAAAGACACACGCCATGAATATCAAATGCTGGAACATTAGCATATTCTAAAGAACTAAACAAATAGGGACTGAAAGGAATGTAAGTCCCCCTGACTTGCTCTTCATTTTCCTAATCTGTCGTATTTGTCTAATGTATGGAAACATGCAATCTTTTCAGCCATCAGAACACTGTAATGTGATTGCATAGCTTGGCATAGTGGAAAGATCCCTAGATGAACTTTCCCGGGAGCCAGGGTTCCCCATGACCTCGGTTTAACCAGCCAGTTTTTAACATTACAGTGTCCTCATCGTGGTTTTGGGGCGAGAAGTCGAACACATCGGTAGCAAACAAGGGCAGACGAGGGTAAATAATAAGCGCACTGGCATTCAAGATGGCGACGGGCAGTTATAACTTACGATAACCTCGCCCACGTCTGCTTTTGTTTGGCTGCCCACATGAGCGTTGGAGGGCCAACCTGGGACTTTGACACCATTATGGGTCCTTGATTAACTTTAAAAAAAGTATTTCTTAGAGTAGGTTTTACTTTTAATTAACATCTGTGAATTAGAAGCTCTACTCTTACCTCGCTACATTGGGCAGCACTCGACTCATTAAATTTTTAAACCACTCAGGTTTTTATTATTATTATGAAACATATATAGCATATATAAACACATATGACATTTCTATTTTGTCTGAATACATTGTTTAAAATAATAAGCTAGTTACTCAGTACTTGAGTAGTTTTATCACTGCATACATTTGTACTCTTGCTTGAGTCATTTTTTTGATGACTACATTTTTACTCATACTGGAGTAACGCTACTCATACTTGAGTAAAAATGTTGGCTACTCTTCACACCTCTGCTGGCCACAGGCCCAAGCTTCAGTGGTTTGCCATCTGCACGACGGCTGCCAATGAAACATTCTCAGCATCTCTGTAATCCTGAGGCTGTTCTCTGAGCTGATCAATCCATTATTACCTCCATCTGCAGACTTTTGCTTATAGGAAGTCGTTAATCTGTTCACAGAAGTTGGGCAGCCGAATCTGCGTCTTTTGTCATCTGTCTAGATCACAGCAATGAATCTGAAAACAACAACAACAAAACTGTTTTATGAAATATTTAGATGATAACTTGATTGTTACTGTTAGGATAAAAATCATACATTTTCCAATACTTCCAATACAATATCATGCAAAATTGTACTAAACACACAGATGCATTTATTCCCTACACATGTTACTCTGGAAGAGTAATTAAGATGGAATTAAAAGTCTGACTTAATTTATTTAAACCATTTTCAGTGTAGGGGTGTTGACACAGGTACTATGACTCAGGGTAATATTGTAATAGTAATTGATGTCAACTACCTTGCCCAAGTATAACTTGTCCAACACTACCACCAAAACCCTAGATCAAGGTATAAATGTAGATTTCATACATGGAATAAAATTAATTAATATTCTTCTGAAAATGATCAGTGTGCCGTTTATATGGACATTTTAAAGCAAACTGGCATTTTTTGAGTTGAAAATGGCTGAAAATGGGATGATGATGCAACACTTTGTACAGCTAGACGTCTTCGGATGTCTGAACTGAACAGCTTCTATCTCACAAAGCCCTTTCCACGGTTCCTGCTCATCCCTCTTTCCTTCGTGCCCTCAGCCGGGAATGCGCCCTTGCCGGAGAATCTCAGCAGGGATTCTTTGCTATTTTGTGGCTCGGCAGGGATGCCCACTGCCCTTTTTTTTTTGGATTAAAGCGATGTGCCTTTAACTTATCAACAAACAGATTTAATGAGCGAGAAAATATAATGACTCTACAAGGTGCAATTGCTGGCAAAGTGAGAGTTAAACAGACTGATTGTTTTGATGCGCCGATGTCATTTGAAATAATTTGAGTGCCATAATCAGAAAAGGTTGATCTGGGTTGATTTGATTTTTCTTTCTGTGAGATATTTGTGTAATTTGAATTTCATAAAGATGTCATCACCGGTGGTCCGCGATAGGAGACTCGTTGCTCCTCGCGTGCTGATGAGCGTTTCGGTGTTCCCAGCCTTTATCCTCCTTGTTTCCAGCCTTCCATCCTGCACACATCAGGCCCTCCGCCTGTCCCAGGGGAAAAGCCATAAAAGCGATCTGTAGATTCCATCAGAGCTACTCTGTGTGAGGTTGATGAGATTATTACCACCCACACTGAGAGGCTCATAAAAAAAAAAAAAAAAAAAAGAAAAAGGCGCAGCCGTGCTCAGGGGGCAGAAGGGCGCTCTGATAACCCAGAGACGCCCTGAACTCCAGTACCGTTGCCAGGGCGGTGGACATCTGTCATCTCCCACCGTCACAGGACATTTTTGACATGCTGCACGAATTAGCACAGCCATCACGATGCATTTTTTTAATACACCGTATTTACCTCATCTTTATCGGTCAGTGTAAAGCGACAATCTGCTGCCCGCCTGACTGCTGACAGAATGATGTTGCCTAGCAACAGAAACCAACTGTTATTCATAGAGAGAGCAAAAAAATCCATTGTTTGCTAAAGTCTGCAATTTATAGTCATAATAAATTCAAGGCCATGATGTTATGCTCAGTGTTGGTGCAGAAATTAGTGACCACAGCAAACCAACAATGATACTGTGCAAGCTCTTCAGTTATGAGGCTTGGATGTGCATATATCTTACACAACACAAATTGGTAGATAGTAGTGAAAACCTATTTATGAATATAAAAGAATGATGTATATATGCAATGTGAATGTGCAATGTTATGATCAAATACTGAGCATTTTATTCTCTCTTCCTTAGTCCTATCCTCTCTGTACTGCTTTGCTTTGCACCACCATCTTCTGACTCCATTATGGATTCTTCGGAATTGGGATTACCCAAGAAAACTGTTGCAAACGTGTAAATTTGGCTACCGTGCTCGTGCTAAAAGTGCAGATAATATTCCGAGGGGTTTTGGTGTCTTTTGGAACACTATAGCTGGTGGGCAAGATGCTTTCTTGGTGCTGCACGGAGATTACATTTATTGAAGCCAGAGCCCCGTCAGCAGCCGGATAACGGGCTTAATTACTGTCAGATTTTCTCTGTCAGGACAGACTTTAGTGGGCTGCTCTCTATAGACTTTTTTTTCTAGCCCAGCGTAAATTACCACATTAGCACTATTCGTTAGAGCACACCGAATTCATCCTTGAGTTAGAGGAGCATGGGTCATCATTAAGGGTTGATTTAGGCAAAAAAAGAGAAAACAACCTACAAAGAACACCCTGTGTAACTCAATATTCATGGAACAAATATATATAATAGATGTACAGTGAAACTGAAGAGATGAACTCTTGGTTTTATTTCACCTGCCAGACTGTACTGGACACTGTGGCTCAATCGAAAAGGATGATCAGCTGCTGAGGTTTTGATATTGTTGTACTCAAGACCACCTTAACCAAGACCAAGACTGTAAAATCTTAAGGTACACAGCTTATGATGGAGGGAACTCATTTTGGAATGTCATAAAAATGTAATTATTGCTGCTCTTGCACATAGACATGGTATTGTAATCAGCCGGACTCATTTTCTGTGCATACTGAAAGATAACAGGCTCAGTCGACGGAAGGACTACACAGACTTCGGCCGTGTTATTGTCTTCATCCAGGAACAATTGCAAGGTCCGGGGGAAATGCATGGTTATAGACGGATGTGTGCAAAGTGCAGAGAAAATAAAACAAAAAGAGAAGTTAGATTCATATTAGCCAAGTTTGCTCATTATGAGGGGTCAGCATACAGGCATAAACGGAGACTTCACAGTACTCCTCAAAGGAACCTAATTATTGTAATTATAGTGTCTCGAGAGTTAGTGGGGCTTTTTTTTTTATATAAGCTTCAGAAATATTGCACAACTGCTCTAAACTTAAGCCTACAATCAGTAGATACAAAGACAGTGCCCCCGGAGACATAGGCGGGTGTGTTACCCACTAGGCTACTACCACCCTGTGGTCCACTGAACTTGTGCACACAGGATAACAACTTGTACGCAGAGGCAAGCGGCAAGAATGCTGCAAGCAGCGGGTGCAGCTTGCTAATGGCCAATAGAAAATCAACGCGCGTGCAAAAAAAAATTAATTGAGGTGCCTAATAAATAATGATACTGTTCTGTGAGAATGTGCTTTTTTTCTCCCTCATCCCATCAAGACCGCTTTGTCTGAGACTAAAATTAGACAGTCGCGCTTCGAGGGACACGAGTCGAGACTGAGACCACAAAACAATGGTCTCGAGAACTACAACACTATGTTTTAATAATGCAACTTAAAGCTTTGTGCTGATTCTTAAGAGTTCTTTAGTCTTATAAATCTTAGAAGGTCAACAACACATTTATATAATCTAGATATAACATATATTTATGGGTCTTGCATTTTTCAATAATATGACAAAACTGAAGACACAGGACAATGAAATAACACACATGAGGTTATGCTTCTACACTTCACCTTTGACAACAGGGAAGGTTTCCTGCAGCCCTGAAGGTTTATACGGAACACTTTCTCATCATTCACTCATGTTAATGAACATCTCACGAAACAATCAGCATCATTAGCTATGAAGAAACAAGTTAAAACCAACATTACTACTGTTGTCTCTATGCGATTACATGAACTAAAACCACAGCAAATTCTCAGATATAAGCCAATAAGTTCAGATGAAAATGTGTAAAAAGTGTTCAGCTGCAGAAGATCTCTGCATATTTTATACCGTGGTTACCAGACTAGAGTGCAAAAAGGTCAATAACAGTGACCTCTGGGCTGCAGTGAGAGTGCAGCAGATGCTCCTGACACTGAATTTCTGATGTCGAAAGGCGACCTTCTGATGAAGCCAGTCCAGTCTGACGCCACTTGAACAAAAGGTTGGCGAGCAGCAGTGTGGTTGAAAATGTGAAGATGCCCTCAAAGTATTTTGATGGCTGCAGCGGGAGTCGGATCCAAAACACTTTCATGGTCAGTGAGTTGAGATTTCGGTCAGAAGAGGCCTGGGGCAACACAGCAAATTTGTTTTAAGGGTTTTCCCTAATCCAATTAATATGTTAATATGTTTGAGAAGCTGTTTGTAAAAAGTAATGACAAGAAATGAATTAAAAATCTAAAGCTTAATCCTCATACAAAAATGCATGCACACCGGTTCAGCTGAATAACTGTATCTTCTCCAGCATGGTGAACAGTGAAGATAATTAAAACCAAATATCCAGAACTCATAAAGTGTCTTATTGAATTAGACAAGGTTGAAAATGTGCACGCTTTGCTTGCTGAGGTAATTAGAAAACACAGCTTTATTGACAACGGCCGCATTCTACACTTCCACAACTTTTTGAGAAGATGGAATGCGAAGCATAAGATTGAGCAGATGCTTCCAGCAACAGCGATCGGAGGTCAGCAATTCTAACAAACACAGAATAAGGAACCGCACGTGAACTGGAGCATGATTGCAAAAGACCTTATACATGCAGCCTTTCAGCCTGTATATTTTAGGTGGATCTGAGATAAAATAACTAATACATTTATTGTTTTATGTCTTTATTGTCATTGCACTGAAGCAGGATGCTACATATAAAACCAAACTGTTGGGGCTGCAAACAAATAAAGACTGTGGCAGTGCAGACAGTAAAAGTGCAGGTAATATACACAGTAAAGACCATAAAAGGCAGTATATCCAAATAAAACCCTAGACATAGAGTTATGGGCAACAAGTTAAAATGTCAGTATTGATGCATCGTATGTAATGAGATGGGATAGGATTGCGCTTGTGCGTTTATATAATGTATGTATAAAAGATTATACAGAGGAATAAATAAATCAAGTCAAGTCAAGTCAAGTCAACTTTATTGTCAATTCTGCCACATGTACAGGACATGCAGAGAATTGAAATTACGTTACTCTCTGACCCATAAGAATAACATTAAATACAAAAACAGTAACAGTAACGAATACAGAGTATAAATACAATTTAAAAAGAAAGGCACAATATACAATTTTAAAAACACCATGTACAAATAAGGGCACATGGTGGAGAGTGCAACATCAGGAGAGTGCAAAAACCAATAGTGCAACAGAGTTTTTAGTTTAAAGTGACGAAGTGAAAGTGAGGTAGATGGCAGACCAGAGCTGCACAGAGTGACTGGTGCATGGTCAGTTTGTGTGATTTAGAGTTCAGAAAGTTTGTGGAGCAGAAGAGGGGAGTGAGGGGAGTGGGGGCAGAGCCGGGAGGGAGTTGAGTTTCCTGACCGCCTGATGGGTGAAGCTGTCCTTCAGTCTGCTGGTCCTGGCCTGGAGACTCCGCAGTCTCCTCCCTGATGGCAGCAGGCTGAAGAAGGTTTGCAATGCATATGTCTTAAATAGTTTTCGCACATTCCTTGAGATTGCGGCAAACAGCATCAGTTTTTGCACGTTGTCTGCTGGGTGGTAGTAATATGAGTTTGTGTGTATTTAGTGCAATGATGGCTTGTAGGGAGAACATGTCTGAGCCTGTTGGTCATGGTCCTGATGGACCTGTAGCGCCTCCCAGAGTTCAGGAGGTTGAACAGGACATGAGCTGGATGGGTCCGGTCTGACTCTGTGCCGTGAGAGAACCATACTGGAACGCAGTAAGTTCTCGATGTTGTAGAGGAAGATGGTCACCAGCAGCCTCTCACTTATGTTATTTGTCCTTAGCACTCTCAGAAAGTGCAGATGCTGCTGTGCTTCCGTATCTAGTCTTTGCAGGGTCATTGTATGTCTCTTTGTATGTCTTTCCTGTCTGCCACACCGAATGCTGTCCATCGTGACCTTTTTGTTGGTGTCATTTGCCAGGCATCACTCTGACAGCCTCAGGACCTCGTCCCTATAAGCAGACTCATCCCTGCCAGAGACCAGCCCCACCAGTGTTGTGTCATCAGCGAACTTGACCACAGTGTTGCTGATGTGGCAAGGTCTAAATAACTACAAAGTGTCCCCAATTAACCCTTTAACAATTAGCCAAAACATGGCAAGTAGCATTGTGGGCCCATACCTAAACCTGCACCATCATCCCAAAATGGGATTGGGATCTAAATATGGAAATATGGATTAAGTATTATAGATACATAAAAGAAAGAATCATGCAGAGGTGTCAAAAGGTGGTTTGTCATTAGAGGTTGTTGTCCATCATGCAAACATGACTATAAGCAACGTCCATTCTTTTCCAAATGATTAGGAAAAGTCCTTGTTTGAATTGAACACACCTCAAGACAGAACAAGCAGACACAAGCAGAGGGCGTCCACCAGGAGGCGCCAAAATGAAGACAGGGCCAACACAATATTCTGAAGGGTGCTGAATTTCCGAGTGTCAGTTAATGATGTATTATTAACCAACACAGTTAAATAAAATGTACTGTTATTTCATATGCATGGATATGGCATGACATGTCAAAATTCTGTTTCTAGTTTAAAGTTTTTTTTGGGGTTTGTTTACTGACCCCTTTTCCCAGAGTGGAGGCTTCCTGGCACAGAATAGTGAAAAAGTCAAGCGCAGAGGTGCCCTGTCCTCTCCAGTGCCTCTGAGATCCCAACACACGGAAATCAACTTGATTGGAACAGCTGGCGAGACTATTGAACAAAAGGGACACCTTGCGACTGGTTCACTGCTGCCAACGTTGCGCCGGCAGCGTATGATGGAGGTGACATTGGCCTGGATAAATATCGCATCCCGACGCTGTGGTTAAAAAGAGAGTAAAGGGATTACTGCGCTCTTGTGAAGTTCTCCTATTATCTGCAGCTTGAGAAGAAGTGACGGGCCTCCGCGAGCACATTTGCATATCACAGGCAACACCGCGACAGAAGCGGCTCGACTCCGGCAGCCAGACTTATCTAAGCCTATCCAGTAAAGAAATGGTCAAATCAATTCTAATTGCGCAGGAGGAACAAATACTTTCCTTTCTGTGCTCCTGATGAAATTACGCATGCGGGCGGGGTGGGAGCTTCCTGAAAAAATGATTCTTTTCACGGAGATATCATGTAAGTGCCTGAAATACCAAGCTTTTCAAATACATGTCCACTCCATCTGTCAGGATGAATGAAACCTTGCAAAGGTGAAACAAATGAATCTCCGTGAAAACTAGAATCATGCGAGTTGTTACACGATTTAGGGGGCAAATCATTAAGGCACTGTGCTTATAATTAAGGCTTTTAATAAATTAAATTAGAATTGCCTGAGACTTGCCTGAGCGTAATGAACATATGACATCATTCATTATGCTGCATCATAACGATTATGTAATTTAGAAGATGAATTTAAACCTGATTCTAAAAGCATGGTGCAATGTAATGCAATGAGGAAAAGTCGTTTAAAATCATTTTAAAAAAAAATTACTGAAAAACAAGATGTCAAAAAATATTTTAAAGGTTTATGTTTTTTTTTTATTCGCTGCAACTAATCTATCACTGTCTCAAATTACCATCTTAATAAACTTTTAAATTAAACTGAGTTTTTGGTATCTGTGATGGTTCATTCCACTTTGTAAAAAGGCTGCTCATAATGAGCCTTAAATGATATTGTTTTCCCATCCCGGCCTGCAGGTTTCTACAGTGTGTTCTGCCAGAACGTTATGAAGGACAGGAGTCACTCAGGAGAATTCACATTTTCAAATGAGTTTCATGACAGACGTCTCGTGTTTGATAAGGGACATAAAAAGGCGCTCAGCTGTTCTTTGACAGCAGAACCATCTTCTCAAATGGTCTTGGAACTCATCATCAGTTGATGTGAATCTGCCGTAAGCTTCATTCTTTTCAGCGACATCTTGACCCTGTCATGTTAATGTTTTCTCCTGCCTGAGAAAGAGTGATACCATACTACACTATATTAAGATTTTTTTTTATTTACCTGTTAAGTTGTTTACCCAGTGCAAGAAAAAAAAGAGAAGAGCAGAAATGCTGTCCTGCTCTTCGAAGTCCTCTTATCAGTAACTGAGAGAAAAATGTTTGCTTTCAGGG
This sequence comes from Denticeps clupeoides, assembly GCF_900700375.1. Classification (NCBI taxonomy): domain Eukaryota; kingdom Metazoa; phylum Chordata; class Actinopteri; order Clupeiformes; family Denticipitidae; genus Denticeps; species Denticeps clupeoides. The sequence goes on from NC_041718.1 coordinate 17,762,864, forward strand.
TCACCTCACTGGTAGCTGACTGGACAGAAATAGCTGAGAAAAGACAAGTGCAGGTCGTAAACTGGCAATAAGGACATCTTTTCAGTGTAAATTGACCTTTCAGGGAAGAAAAAGAACACCACACTCGGCCAAGCACAAGGCCTTCAGTGTTCTAAAAACCCCTGATACATACATTTGAAACCATGAAATAAACCAGTTGGTCTTGAAAATTCCAATATAATCATTTGAATGAATGAATAAATCAATACCATGTAGCAGAAAAGGTAAAAAAAATCGGAACTAAACTGTATTTACTGAGATGTTCAGGACCTAGTGGCTTGTCTTGAAAATAGCAGCAACCCTGAGGGGATGCCAAGTTTCTCTTTCCCTCAGGAAATTGCATGGATCTCACACAATCCCCAGAGTGACTTTTAAATGACATCAAATGACATCAGCAGTCTCTGGTATACAAAATGAATTTAAATTGTGTCAGTGCTTAGAACAATACAAAACCTAGCTCCAAATGCCACATATACAAGTGCTCTGTCAATAAAGAAAGAAAATATCAAGTTCTTTAAGGTTGAGGAGATGGGGGGAAAAAAAATGAAATAAATAAAAACAGTCATTCATCCTCCTCACCAAACCAGCAAGAAAACAGTAGGTGGTTTAGGCAAGAAAAATATGCAAATTGCCACGTAATCACAATATTGCAGGATAAGATAAACCCAAGAATGATCACTAAGGCATCTAATTAACATCCGCTTGCAGATAGATTTATGCTTGGATTCTTAATTGCAGTCTAACATTTTAATGAGCATCTCACCCGTACATAAATAAAGCTGACAAAAGTGAAAACAATATTCATTTATTCTCCTTCCGCAACCCTGGACCTAGAGGGAAACTCACTTTGTCCTATCAGAAGTGCATTACGAGGCACCTGCAGCTACAAAAAAAAAGGGGCTCCATCATTAGCGGAGGCGAGGCGGGCCGTGATGCATAATAATCACTCACTGAAGACCAAATTCACCAATTAGGTCCGACGCATTCACAGGGCATATCCGGGGTGGAAAAAAAAAAAAAAAAAAAAAAACGCGTGAGGACACGTGCACCTGTAGAAAAATTCATTTCTGCAGGTGCCAAAGACAAGACCGACTGAAAGGTCATCCCTGCGACGAGCGCACCTCTGACAAAATCGAAATAAGGCTCCACAGATGCTAAATGAAATCCTACACAGACGGAATTCGCGCTCTTTGTTCTGACATGGCCCAGTCTTATCAGGACAACGGGAGGAGACTGCATGTAATGCCTCGGTAAGGAAGAAAAGATCATTTGTCCCCGGTTTCATGATGGCGACTGCTTGCTGGAGTTGGTTTCTCCCCATCCACACGTTCTTTCCGGTCAGGACAATTGGGAAGCCCAAGTCCCTCTTCTATTAATACTGTTAAAGAGCATTCTGTACATGGAGATACATTTCTGAGCTACTTAGCTTTTCAGCTGCTTTTGGGACTTTGGGACTTTCTGGTCAATAAGAATCCAACCTTTCACCACTCAAAAATGTAATATTTACAAAAAAAAAGTCATCTCTTGGCGAGTGGATGTAAAACTGGTGAGTGATGAACAGCCCTGTCCAGGATGAACGGGCCTGAATTCCTTAGAAGTCGCTCACTTCGGAGGAGATTTAAAGGATGGATCCCCGCCCAGCCACGGGTCAGAGTCGCGGTGCCACGGGTGATGGCCTCCTCCAGGAGAGGTGAGTGAGCACTCGCTGCATGTTAAAACAGTTTGCGTGGCGCGGTCGCCTCTTTTAATTGCCCTTGTACCGAAGGCCCCGGGGCCACGGAGATTTCCCTCGTCTTTTATCTAATGTCCCATTAGCGCTAATGAACCCTGCTCTCGCTGCGAGACAGAGGGCACTGTGAAATCGCTCGTGCCCCCAGCCCTTGGCGGCTGCCTGCAGAACATGTGCTTATCAGATTGATGCATTACTGACCATATGAAACTCTGCTCTGCCCACAAATTAGCATGGAGGCTAAGCGCATGGGCGCGTGCTCGGAATGCGAAGGGAAACAAAGGGGAGGGAAGGTCACTTTTCTAACCTCCTCCCCTCCCTGATCCTAAAACACAATGCCATACAGTAATCTAAAAATATGACTGGCCAAGGCTTGTGATTAGCTGCCTTGTCTGGAAAGAACTGGATTGTTCTGTTAACCCTCATTGCATCGTCATTTTCATGTTGACAACATTTGTGTTCCTTGTCAAGAAAATGATCTTCCATTATATCCAGATGCATTTATCAAAAACAATTTACAGACGATGAATAGTTCAGTTCAACAGAAAAACCATTTTAATAGCACTATATTAACAACATATGGGTATGTTCTATGGCAGAACGAGAACCACTCACTTTCCATAACCATTTAGTTCCATCCGCAGTAGGAGGAGCCAGAGGAGCTGACACGTTAGATGAGGTCAACATGAACTTCAAGCTAGGCTACAGAGCTAATCAGCTTCCACCCAGTCTGACCACGTCATGGCGGTTGATTCCCGCATACACCCCCTCCGCAAATCTGCTCCAACTGTCACACAATCCATCACAACCTGGCCCGAGGATGCCTCTCTGCAACTGCAGGACTGCTTTTGACTGGAAAAACTGGGACATTTTTTAACATCCTGACCTGGAACTCCAAACTGACAGTGTATGTGCTATATCAACACCTGCATGGACATTGTCACAGTGGAGAAATGTACCCTGGTCTACCAAAACCAGAAACCTTGCATGGCAAGGGAGGTCCAGCAGCTGCTAAAGAGAAACACCGCCTTCATGTTGCACAGGCCCGTCTATAACATAGCACAAAACAACCTGAAGAGATGCGTCAGGAAGGCCAACACTAGGCAGGTTCGGCAGGGAGTCCAGCACATCACCAACCAAAGGACCAGTCATGGACCTACCTGCTATGAGGTGGAGCCACCAGAGGCATCTGTTCCAGGCTGTCAACCCCAGGAAGGCAGCAGGTCCCGACGTTGTTCCTGGATGTGTGCAGAGCAGCTGGCCATGGTCATGATTGACTATTGGCCAGTAGCGCTCACTCCGGTGGGCCCTCACATCTCCTCAGCCATCAGAGTCAGCCCCCCGCTCCTGAACCACAACAGCAACACCATGGTCAAATTTGCAGACTACACCACTGTGGTGGGGCTCATGTCTGGAGATGAGGTGGAGTGGCTGACAATAACCTGCTCCTGAACACAGCAGAGACCAACGAGATTGTTGTGGATTTCAGGAAAAGGAAACTGGACAAACCGCTTTACATCAGTGGGGACTGTGTGGAGAGGGTGTCGGACTTCCGCTTCCTGGGGTGTGAACTCAACAGAGCTGGTAAAGAAGGCTCAGCAGATACTTTATTTCCTGAGAGTCCTCTCAAAAACTGCTGGTGTCCTTCTACCTTCCACTGCAGGAGATTGTGAAGACTGCCCAGGAATTGGCTGTTCTTTACCCTCTCTAGACGAACTGGATAGCCCTTCGCTGCCTCAAGATAGCGCAAAATATCATAAAGGACTCCTCACATATCAATCATGACCTGTTCCAACTGCTGCCATCCGGCAAGAGATAAAGGAGCATTAAAACCAGGGCAACCAGAGCTTCTCCCCTGCTGCCATCAGGGCACTTATTGACATTTTATCTATTTTTCCTCCTCCAATTCTATTTCTTTTTCATGTGCAGTAAGGTTTCTACCTCAGCCTTTAATGTTGTATCATATTTTGTATTTTATTAGCCTGCTTTTTTTTTAAAGCTGGCTTTCTCCTATCATACTTTCTTTTTTTTTCAGAATATTTAAGATACCTCTCCAGCTCAGGGACTGAACCTAATTCCGTTGTACTTGTGACAATGACAATAAAGAAATATTCTGGTTCTGAGACCCCTTACTCTATTTATTATATTCTACTGATTTCTTATGTTGAAGAGCGCTTTGAAGTCTCCAGATGTGATTTCGAAACCTGTGCTTAGCGCAGCGCTACATGGTAGGCGTGGGGCTTTTTCCCTAGAGTAAGGTCAGAGGTGTCACCAAGATTTACATTTAGATAAAAAAGGAAATACATTTAGAACTTTAATGATGTTTGTCTGAAAGCAAGGTATTGACCGCAGCAGGTTTGAATCATCAAGAATGAGGACGTGTCAATCATCGGGATCCTCTCATTTCAAACGCTATTAAAGCTTGAGTTCTGGGTGACAGGAATAATTACATACCAACAAAAAGTGAAGATTCCCTTTTTTTTAAGACACAGAACAACATAAGTATTTATTGAAACTAAAAGCATCAGATCACTCAGGAAAAAAATCACAATAAATGAATGAATGAATGAATAAATAGTTAAATGTCTGCTGCATGTCCACAGAACCAACATGGTATATGCATGCCACAAATACTATACGTATTTTCTGAACTTGTTACAATGTTGCGGCTCCATGTCGCCACGTGACTGTAAATGGAAATCCAGGAAATCACACAGCTTGTGTATCAGCTGTTCTGTTTTAATTGCTCTCAAAATAGCCCGGTAGGAATGAGACACAAAAGCATCAGTTTCACGACTGTATGGTTGCTGCCGAAGTCAATTGTTAAATCCGTGCACAAAGGGGAAAAAAAAAGAAGCATTATTAAGGATTCTCCGGCCTCACCTCGGAAATTGTGTTCTTTTAGAAATAATGAGAAGTTAGGAAGGCCTTTATTTCATCGTAACACAGGTCCAGCAGGAGGCTCAATGAGTCGGCAGCCATGTGATCACTCAGGGCGATCCATTCGGAGCTCTGCGCAGTGCCACCTCTCACCTCCTCCTCCTTTCCTGCCACTTGGGGAGGTCTGCCGGGCCTGGGGGGGCGAAGGTCTGATCTCTCCACAGAAGATCCTCCGCGTTAACACAGCAGGATTCCTTTGGAGCCGCGAGCTACTGGAACAGGAGCTGAAATTGGGCTTCTCTTCTGAACGTCTCTTAAAATTAATTTCATGGCAGGAAAAGAAGGATTAAAAATAGATGAGATTAAAATAGATGTCATGGGATGTTTCACGTGATAATTTTGCAAAGGAAAGTTCCAACAAATGCCAACATTTAATCTCATAGCTAAAAAAATGCTTTAGGCATTGCTTTAAAGAAATCAAGGTGTGGTCATCAGTTTTATTTTTTCCCATTTTCCATTCTGTTGCAAGTTGATATGAAAACACAAATACATATAATATAGTATAGACTATAATATAACGAACTTGGAAAATGGAACCAATATGTCGTTGAAAAGGAGGAGAAAAAAAATTCCTTACGGTGACCAAAATCAGACTGTATAAATATTTTATGACTCCGTGACCTTTGAAAGTGGTGTTCTTAGACTACAAAAACTGCCTGGGTTGGCTGGGGTTCTTTTTAAGATTTGAGCATGGGAGCAGAGGGCCCTTGGTTTAAATGGTCATAGCAGGAGGAGGTGGCACACTGCGCTCCACTTTGCTCAACATTTTATTTCTTCTGACGGAATCGCGGCATCATTAACGACTCTCTAAGCACTTTTATTAAATTGGAACCCAGTTGTATGTCAAAAGTGTTTTAAAATTTGGCTCAACGCAGCAGGACTCAAATTTCTGCAAAAGACCCTCATCTAAATTCTGTCATATTATTGTTACACTTTCCTCCCTAAATGGCTGACATTTGACAAAACCTCTGTGAACAAAGAAGATCGTGTAGAGTCCACAGGCAAACCTGCCGGTTCTATCGGTTTTCTGTTTTTTCTCCTCCCGTACGTTCATCCCCGTTTCAGATTCATTCTCTCTTCATCAGTGGAATTGATGGAAATCTCTGAGGCCATTTTTATTTTTTCAGATAAAGGCACTGCCAAGCAGGTCATATTTACATGGCTGTTCCTACCCCAAATTCACGAGTCATCAGGCCACAAATGCAGACCAAATGCAATACTATTCTCTATTTTAATATGTCACAAAAATAGAAACAAGATCTTTAACATAGATTAGGACTGAAAAAAAAACAGAGGGCACAGGTGTCCAGAGCCAGCGACTGGGGTTGCTTGAGAATTACAGAGTCTGATAACATGAAAATGGGTCAATATACAATACAGCCAATAACATGCCATGGCGGGAAGGAGCTGCTGTGAAGTGGGGCATTATATACTCAGTGAAAGGCAAGTGATTCCACCATGGGGTGAGTACATTTCCAGATTAAAAAGGCACAGCAAGGTGCTGCAAAGTCATCTAAAAAAATTGGATCAATACTAATCTCTGCGGACATCTCCCAGGAAAAAAAGATCGGTTTCAGTTCCTTTCTGGCCCCAGGTGAAAAAGGATTAGTCCCTTTGAGTTGTGTTTATTTGACTCAGACCAGCATGGCTCTGTGGTTTCATTTAATAGCAGCGATATTCTCCCAGCACGGCCACAGCAGGCCTTGTTCGGCTGGGAATGGGAACGCATCAGTGGGATGTATGTAAAAAATGTCCCCTCTCACCACGACTGTTTCTGTGATCAGCCGCCGCTCTCATACCACTGAGAGGCTAATGAAATGTGCAGCGAAGTCTATGTGACTTGCTTGCAGAGGCAGATGCCAGAGCAAAGGCTTTGTTGAACGCCAGGTCAAGACAAAAGTTCATTATCGTTTCCACACAACAACATTAGCACCCAACCTTACACCCAAAATGTGATCAGGCACCTGCGCTCAGTATCCTAATTTAGCAGAATGCAGGGGCGCAGCTGTCCTTTTTTATAGTGCATGCAAGATTCGCACAGAGACTCCCTTTCATGCATTACACCTTCAGTGGTCTGCCCATGGCACCACGACACACAAGACGAATAATGCCAGTTATGCTCAAATATCCAAAGGTTTCTACATTTTTAGCAGGTTGTGAGGGCTGTAACAAGCCCCATTACATGACCCACCCATTTGCACAGATGCTAATGCCCCCAAAAAGGCAGACATCTATGAGAAAGGTATCTAATTACATATGGATAATGCAAAAATAAATAAATAAATCAAGGGCAAGACAGAGGGTGAGGTCACAATCATGTCCTCTTGTGGCCTCTAGTGGGCAAGGTCAACCAGTGCCGGGACTTCACAATCACATGGTGTATCACATGGTCTGCTAAATGCCGTAAATGTAAATGTATTTTAGCAAAACTATTGTTTCTGTGTTGGTTTCCCCCTTCTGGGTAAAAACAGGAAAAATCACACATCCAATACTTCACTGTAGCCAGAGTGAAATATTACAACATCTATACAATACATTATATGCTTCCTTCATCTTCAGCAATTAACAGGTCAGAATGAATGCATGTTGTAGTTCATAATTCAAAGACTCCCTTACTTTTACTTTTTGCTGCTCTTCAATCATTATTATTTTTTATTTCAGATCCAATGTCTTGGTAGCATGAATCCAAAAATCACACTTAAACTGAGCAAGGTCTAGAAATGTAAGAATGCAGAAATGTATAACATCTGTGTTAATTAGTTAATAGAAATCTACCAAATTATTCTCAATGCAACATTGAATGCAAATTCTGTTGCCTGTCATCAACATCATGCAGTCTAAATATCAATAACATTTTTTTAACCTTTTTTTTTTTTACAGATTTGGTTGTGGAAGTTAAAACCTGGATTTTTTCGTATTATAAGACAGACGGGATTTCGTCAACTCTCTGAAATTGACCATCCCCAGGAACCTTTTGAAAAAAGTAATATGTATTTATAAGAGTATCTTTCCTACATGTGATCTCTATGTGTTGAAGTATCAATCATTGCATATATTTTCTAGTTCCTTATAGCAATCACTTAGCACTCTTCACCGATCACCGATCCCTGAGATCTATTACAAATTTAAGGCCTCCCATTCATTGTAGCAGGGCTATGTAAAAGTCCTTTGGCCTGCTGTATGAATTAATTTTTTTTTTAATTAAGGCAACCATCGTCACTGTATACAGCACTCCATTCTCCCAGCCTCCTGCTCAGAATGAACACATTTTCAACTGAAGGACCATGTCACTTTCGCTTACTTCAAAGCAGTGAACCTTGAGTTTAATTGATTTAATTAGAATGGATGCAGAGTTTCATGCTCAAAAAAATAGGATCAAGCAGAAGATCTAAGAGCAGCATGAAAGGGCAACGCATGGCCATTAACAATGTGTCGTCTTCAAAACAAAGGGGAACATTATCAGTCAAAGATCCCTGCTCTTTGTCAGCTTTATTACAACATGAGGCCGTGTTTACATGCCAAGAATAACTTTATAACTTTAATGAGGCACTGTGTGTGCAAATTTGCCTCTAATGGATTTCTGTCCTTATTGTCACTTCTTACTTGCAAACTTAACATAACAATGCGAGGCGGAGGCCATTAGCAAACAGTAAGTATCTGTTTCAGAGTTTCTCCGGCAGTGCAGGGCTCTTGTGCGGATTTATTGAAATGGATCGCTTCTTATAAAAAAAATCCCCTCCAGCAGAAAGGCATTATCCTACGCAGTTCCTAGATCCATATCTCGTCTCATAACTAATGAACTAGGAGGATGGGACCGCGCTGGGGGTGGAGAGCTAAAGACATTATTCACATTCTAACAGCAGGTGGGTCTTTTTCTTCCCCCACTCTCTTTTTTTTTTTTCCAAAGTGTTCTATCCTTGTTTCCAACCATATTTCACTCTCATGCACAGACATGCACACACTGCACTCTCAGGGTATAATTGCACTGCACAAACGTTATGCAAAGTGTGCAAAATGAGCACCAGACGGAACGAATTAAGAAGATTCTAAAAGCAGTAAGAGCTTTCAAAAAGGTTCTTTCTGAGTCGACCAATGAGCAGTGCGCCATTTTAGTGCTTCTTAAATGAAACCCTATGGTGTTTGCAAAAGCCCGCATCCACGGTGAAGCGCTCTTACAGACTTATGCTAAGCTACGGACCACAGTGGCGTTTGAGATTCAGCTGAGAGTGGACATTTGTTCGCCGTGGAGAGCTTTAACGCTAAGCAGCGCACCCCTGCTCGACTCACTTCGTCCTTGACTGAAAGAGGCTCAGAGTCACATGGGTGAACAGAATTCATGTGTGTGTGTGTGTGTGTGTGTTTTTCAGGTGATTATTTAGGATCGGACTGTAACAAAGTTAGACAAAGAAGGACAAATGGAAATGTCGAATTGAGCTCACCACTATGTACCTATTTCTCATAGATAATGACTCTTCACTTTTCTCTGCTGGAATAGGGTTCTACTGTACAGGTTTAACTACATTTTATATTCACATTTACATTTACAGCATTTATCAAACGCCCTTATCCAGAGCGACTTACAATCAGTAGTTACAGGGACAGTCCCCCTGGAGCAACTTAGGGTGTGTCTTGCTCAGGGACACAATGATAGTAAGCGAGACTTGAACCCGGGTCTTCTGGTTCATAGGCGAGTGTGTTACCCACTAGGCTACTACCACCCTTAACTACAGTCAGACGTCTCCTTTTTGAGGCCTGGAAATTGCATCCAGTTGGTTTTACACATTTGTCACATCATGGGCACCTTACATGCCTATTTACTTCCACCCGAAGCAGTGGAATGGTTTCCTACCCACTAGCAACCCGCTCGCGCTAGTGAAAGTTCCGTGAACAACACCTCCCCCTCATGCTGAGGTGTCCTCTTTTTTCACAAGCTCAAATCAGATCACCCTACTCCAATTTTCGCATTTTTATAAAGCTAAGATAGCATGTTTAACATACTTCTCTTCCCAAATGCATTACTATAATGTTTCATGTAGTATTTTTAGTCTTCTGTTGAATTTTGCTTGGTTTGAATACACAGCACTAAAATAAACCTGCATTGCACTTGTTTGATCGTGCAACATTGTAACTCAAAAGCAACACCTCGGATTTTGGTTAAACTAACAAAAGTTCTGATGTCAGTCTCGCAAAGAATCTCTGCACTTTTTGAAAAATGTTTTTCACAAGCTTCATTCAACCCTGGAGACCCAGAAGCACAAGAAACTGGGCCAAAACAACTCCCAAACGGTGTGTGCAAAAGCTGGTGCATGCTCACCACAGAAGACTCGGAGCGCTTTTAACATACAGTGTCACCTGGAAATAATGGATTCTGTTTCGAAATGAAAAATCACACGAAAGGCCTCGATTTGTCTCGATCTGACGCAATTTGTCTGGATTTGCTTCCTTAACATCACTGCAATCGGAAATTTTAATTAGGGTGCTTAGACGTCTGAGATCCACTGCGGGCTAATTAATCAGAAGGTGTCAATTTTAATGTGCAGAATTCGGCTGCGTAGGTGCATGTCTATTTCGCAGTAATAGCTCTAGCCCACGTGCCTGCGCCTACATACCGCCTTCGCCTAATGTGTTTCCGGCTGGTGGCTCCAGCCAATGAAAAAACAACAGAGGTTGTCAAAATGGAATCCAGAAGCCCCTGGGAGTCTGTGGAGCATGGGCAGGGGGTCTGCGAACACTTATTTCTCTAATAATTTGCATCAGTTGTCTTCAATTTGTACCAAATGAGGCCGTGGATTTATTTAGCAACAACAGGTGAATTCAATGTGGAAAAGGGCAGACAACAGCTGAAATCTCTGGTTCTGCACATGGATCCGAAGTCCACCAAAGTCACATCTGTGACAGTTTCTGTTACATTGGATAAAATTAACATTGTGTGGCGGTCACCTTCCGTATTAGTATTGCATTAAGTTTTTTTTTGCTTCTTTTGAGTTTATATATTGGTTCTTACTTGGGTTTCACTTCTATAAAAGAAATTATTTAGTCTGTTGTAAATTTTGCCACTGAAAAAGGTCATCTATTTCATGCAAGCTAAATAGCACAGACGCACTTTCAGTTAATTGTTAATAAATACAATTAGTATCAAATGAGGCCGTGGATTTATTTAGGCTTCAACACCAAACTTAAACTCGTCCATTTCACTATTTATAGATTTGAAGTATTATTATGTTGCTTTTACAATGTAAATAAGGTCAAATTTTTCAGGTAGTTTGCAGGTATTATGAAATATTGTGTAAGCATTGTGATGACCTGTACTGCTAATGGATTTGTTGTTTATGTGGCTGTTAACAAAGGAGTTCCAGATTTCCGTCACGGGGCGTGGAAGGAACGGGAAGCAGGCTGCATCTGCACGACTCAACATAGACGAGAAGATTTCATATAAAACAAAGGCACTTCAAACAGGACTACATGCATCAACACAGACAGACGAAGACTTGGCACGATAGCAACAGCGGGTGAATTCAGTGTGGAAAAGGGCAGACAACACCTGAAAACTCCGGTTCTGCACATGGATCCTGAGTACTCCAAAGTCACTGCTGTGACAGTTTCTGTAACATTGGATAACATTTTTGCATTTCTGATTATTGTGTGTCGGTCACCTTCCGTATTAGTATTGTGTTAAGTATTGTGTTAATTTTTTGCTTCTTTTAAGTTTATGTATTGGTTCTTACTTGTGTTTTACTTCTATAAAAGAAATTATTTAGTCTGTTGTAAATTTTGCCGCTGAAAAAGGTCATCTATTTCATGCAAGCTAAATAGCACAGACGCACTTTCAGGTAATTGTTAATAAATACGTTTTCTAGTAGAATTTCGAATCAGAATTGGTGCAACGAGGGCATATTGGAATGAACACTGTTAATATATCTGCCTAAGGGCTACATCTGACCTTCAGTTTTGGAAAATTAAAAGTCCCATTTATCTGGGGTCCTGCTGTGGTCGTTAATGCACACCACAGCATTAGTACTGGGTTCTCTAAAAAGACAATTTTATCGTGTCTTTATATGCTTTAGCTCAGGATGCGGTAAAAGCATGACCTTTTAGTAATCAGCATGTAATTTTGTATAACATTGCTAATGGGCTCTTGTGAGTGGTGCCAGCAGACAAGCAAAGGCTTCAAACCGAGGGAGCAGGCATCTCGGCCGCTACAATATTTATTAATTCGAAAGAAATGATTTCTCACTGCCCATCTATAAAGTGAAAATGAATGATTAAATTTGTTGCTACCACAGTGAGATGGGGAAAATGTGATGGGCTTGTATTTTTCTCATCTTAGATTTCATGCACAGTCAGCTGGGTGCCCAGCTCGGCTTTTTTTCCCGCTCCCTCTTTCCCCCCACGGTGTGGAATCTGGAATGGTGTAGCCATCTGCCTCCAGCTACAAATGGGGAGAGTAAGTTCTTTTTGACGGTGTGCACGAGGCCATGCCTAATGTGGCACTGGCATCAGCATTCATCTCTGGTGCCAGATCTCATTAGCAAGCCGTCAGCAGCGATCATTCTGATGCTCGCTGCCTGTGTGATCTCAATTACAATGGGAATACAGATTCATGCATACGTGTTGGAATAAACATATGGGTCATGGAGGTGTGTGTGTGTGTGTGTGGGGAAAAATGCTAAGGATATAATACACTTCTGCATCTTAACTTTACTACCTTGCTTTGTTCCTCAACTCCAGGGCAACCACCAAGGGAATTTTTAATAATCATTTATTCATTATCTTACAGACCGACTGTCTTATACAATAACATCCAGGAACTAAATCATCTTTGTTTTTTTTAAAGCCTTGTGGTGCACAATTGCGAAATGAGCTCACCTGAGCATATGTGTGTTCATCATCATTAGTCCTTCCTTGAGTATCATGGTGAGTACACACTGCAGACCCCAAAAATTAATCCCCCCGAAGCTAAAACCGTTGCAACGCAACAGCAATTTGCTGCCGGATTATGTTTTTATTTGGTTTGATGCCTGGTTGTGTATCGGGCCACTTCATTATTATTAGGTTTGTTACGCTAATAACACAAGGAGGAAATTAAACTAACTAATTAACATGAAAATGAACTCTGAGTGATTTATAATGGTATAGTTCTGTTGTCAGGGTTGGGCAAATATGCAGCCACAAACACAACTGTCACGATGAATGAGTGTGTGTAGATAAAAAAAGGCCCTTGGGACTGAAAAAAAGGCTATTTGTATGTATAGCTAAATTCATTTTACCTCTGCTGGGGATGAATTCTGAGTAACAGATGCTACTGATGCTATTACCAGTTATACGCCACACAAGCATTATTAGACTGTCGTACAATCATACAAGTAGCACTCCTTAAGTTTCTCAATGCTTACATCTGTCTGTCTATCGGGTTTCAGAAATTAAGTCTTGTAGGTGCCAATCCCAGGTCCGTAAATGCAAACCCTCTAGTGGTGCCTCGGGCTCAGAAAGTCAGTGAATCCTAATACATATGCATCTCATGAACAATATCTCAAGCATGCATGAATGTAACGTCAATGCAGCATAATGTAGCATTGATTCCAGACAGGAACTGACTGCCATTTCACTCAGATTTGATTGCAAAATTGACCAAAACAGGCTAAAACAGTTTTCCAGATGATGGGTCACACATCCTGTTCCTTATTGACTGCTGTCCTGATCATGTCCTGCATATTGCACATGTACTGCTGGCCACAGTGTTTTGATGCAACAGATATTTGGAGCGCAATATGTGTGTTGGGTCTTAATTTTGGACTTTATGTGACTCACAAAAAGTTTTTTTCTGTGTCTATTCTTTAGCCACAAAATTGCAAGTCTGGGAAATGTTGGCGATGAGTGAAATGTGGGAAATAGCGTTAAGTTGCATTTTGAAGTTACAGTAAACACCTCCAACTCTCCACTGGGTACTCGTTTTATTTTTTTTCCCCCCTCAGCATGAAGTGGACTCAACAGACAGCACAGTGTAATGTGTTTGGGGGAAAAGTGATTGTTTTGCTGCCACCACCTGCTTGTCTGAAGGCTTGTGGTTAATAGCATGTGTCTGCTGAGTGTCCAGAACTCTGCCGTCTGACCTGCACAAGGAGCCGCGGTCACTTCAGTTCCCCAGGCCTCTACGCCATCTACGGCAAATTTAGCACACAGGGGGATTGGGCCAGATGGACTGACTGTGGAACACGAATCCTACCAGCAACAGAATGTTAGCTGGGGACAATACTCAGTGTTCGCTGTAAACTTGTTTTTGGAATTTTTACCATTTCAGCTTCAGGGGTCACAGTGGCTGTAAGCTACTATCGTCTCTCCTTACAATCTGTGTAACCATCTTGGACTCATTCTGGGGCAGTAGGGTTCCAGTTGTAGACTGTTAAGTGCCAGGACAGAGCAAACAAATGCACTGCGAGTAGCTGGGCTGCTGAGACAGTCCTCTGTGTAGATGAAACTCTCAAGATCCTAATGAAAAAGGGGATGTTTGCAGAGGGCCACTTGCAGTTGGAGTCACACATGAGTGCTTAAGTTTCAAGGTTTCATTTTCTCACCCTCTAGAAACAGGGTGGCGGAAGAGTGGACAATTGTCTAACTGGACTAGATCCAACTTATATACCCCAAAATATATAAAGTTCTATATGTCCTGCAATATATAAAAGAGAAAAATATTAGGAATAATTTTCTCTAAAACATAATTATAAGAATTTCTCATCAAATGTATGTTTCCTCAAACTAAGCAATAATGAAATATTTACTAGGCAGTTCTTTAAATAAAGTTGTAAATTCAGGGCCATGGCAACATGCAGCAAAAAATCTACTAATTCTACATACAATTTTAGTGAAAAGCAGCTAATGATTTGGATGCTTACTGCAACGTATCGCATGTTCACTCAGTCTTGTCACAATATACAAAAATATTCTCAGAATATTCTCATTCTCAGAACATGCAAACAGACTAAAACAAAAAGGACTGCTTGCTAGTTATCCATATCTTGGTGAGGAGGAATTAATTAACCACCCACTCAGCTTTTTTTTTTTTGTGCGTAATTATTTTTGAAACCTAGAAGATTAATGCTATTGATGTTTTTATTAAAAATATGAAAAATGAGGAGGAGCCTGCAAAGATGATTAATGGCTTGAATGCCACCCCAATTCTTCATTCTTCAAAAATAAATTCTTAGCAGATATACATTTTTCATTTTTAAACCACCTGCTTTGTCAGTTTCTATAGATATGAACTGCTTGAATATTTCCCTTCTATTAGGATCCACTGTCTAGCGGTTTTGACATGTCTCAACTGCTCAGACAGTAAGAACAGTTGTGGTTTTGCATTGTCTTCACTCGCCCTCACCCCCAAATCACAACCTACATCCAGATTCAAAACAGAAGCAGGATGTCAGGCCACCAAATGTTACAGCAGTGCCTAGCTGTCAAAAACAATCTTGACATGTATGACAAAAAATGTGAATATAGCAAAATGAATGACAAGTGACAGCCAAAGCAGTGTCTAGACATGACAGACAGAACAGATCCCCACAGCAGATGTGCACATGCTGCTGACAACTGTCCCCATTATAAAGGTGTACATGTAAGGCTTAGTCCTGTCCTACATATATGTAATTTGCTTAGTGTTGCTCAACATCATAGTTCAATTGCTGAGTAACATGTGTGCGTGCGTGTAAGTGATGTGAAAGTGAAGTGACTGTCATTGTGATAGACTCCAGCACAGCACACAGTGCACACAACGTGAAATGTGAAAGTGATCAGTTGTCACACATGACACACCACACCCAGTGATCTCTGCATTTAATCCATCACCTTGGTGAGCAGTGGGCAGTGCCACTGCTGGGATGTGACTTCGATGACAGAACATGTGGCGAACTGTCTTTTTTTTAACCAGATTCAAAAATCAATATTAAATGCGGGTATTAAAATCACAGCAATAATCTCAAGGTTGTGCTGTACTGAATAGTGTACTCGATATGGGGCCCTGGTTTAAGAAGACCAGTATCTCATACACTATTCCTTAAATTGCTCATGTTGATAATTTGTCTTGTAAAATATCAAAAATAAAAGTTTTAGAGACACTTATTGTGTGTATGGCAGCATTTTAGTATATGAAGAACAATGGTTTCCAAGTCATTTAATCAGATTCTGTGTGTCATCTTTTTAACTTGAATGAATATGAATGCATCTAACACACCCAGCATGCATAATGACATAACAGATGTTTTATATCACAAAAAAAAAGAAGAAAGAAAGAAAAATAGTGCATCATAGGCATTACCTGTCTAGGAGAGGAATCCAAAAAGGGTGACAGATTAATTTTCCCAGATAGTGTTAAAAGATTTAAGTTGTTGAATGGAATCTTACTGAAGTGCTCATGTTGCCATTCAGCACTTAAGGGTGTGATTGCAAAGAATATGCCTTGATCACACGATTCTTGCTCAATCTTATTTGAAAAATCAATATTAGGCTCTTTACATGTTGCTTTACATCCATAATTCATTAGCCAGGACTTTAACCAGTTATGAATTCATTATGCATGATCAGTGTGGCAATGATTATGCTGGAAAAACAGAATAGATGGTATGCACACATTTGCTCAGACATAAAGAAGTCGTGGTATTAACCCAAGCTGTGAATTTTTCCTGAAATCACTAAAAATACATGCAC
Source organism: Denticeps clupeoides (assembly GCF_900700375.1). Lineage (NCBI taxonomy): Eukaryota > Metazoa > Chordata > Actinopteri > Clupeiformes > Denticipitidae > Denticeps > Denticeps clupeoides. The sequence goes on from NC_041718.1 coordinate 17,779,269, forward strand.
TCAAATCCAATGAATTACTGTAAATAAGATTTCTGGTCGACTTGGTAGTTTTAGCAGTACTTTTTTTCCCCTGCAGGCACCACTACATTACACAGCTTTGCGATTATTAAACACTCTCAGTTTACCTAAAAATTGCTCATTAAACTCTGCAAAAAAGGCACAGTTCACAGTCGTTCCCCTTTGGAGTTGTGCTCTGAGGATACAACACAGGGGGCAGTGGTGGCAGTGGTGGCCTAGGGGTTAAGGAAGCGACCCCGTAATCAGAAGGTAGCCAGTTCGAATCCCGATCTGCCGAGGTGCCACTGAGCAAAGCACCATTCCGACACACTGCTTCCCGGCACATTACTCAAAGATTTTCCAGACCAGGAAGATCAAAAGATTCGTTTTTAAGATGAAAGGTGTGTTGTATTTTCCATAAACTGACATTACGGAGATATTAGCATTATGCAAAACATTATTCAGGAATACACATTTGTTTTCATTTAAATTTCAAGGAGGCTGATTCCACTTTACTTTTTATACACTTAGATCTCCACAAATCTGTACACAGCAGATACAGATATACAGTGTATCAGCAGAACAATTTGTTTTAAGGCATCCAGCTGCACACTGCCAGTGCAACACATTTAACAATTTTTTACGGTCTCAACAAATCTGACCCAGTCGGAACAGCCTGATAACTTTAATCGCACAACAAACACTGTGTGGGCTGAGCCTTATGAATTCCCGAACTTCCCCTGCGAGGAAAATAATACGGTCTCATGAGGGGCAGGTTAAAAGAAGCCTTTTAGTGTCTCAATAGAAAAATGGAGGTCACTGCGACTGAATACACGAAACCCAGCTTGAATGCTGATTCGCGGCGGCCCCCTCCACCAAACCTTAACAGTTTTGTCCCCATACAGGAATTCAATTTGCGGCCGGAGAGACATCGGGGCCCCGAAATAATCACGCTTGTTCGGACCCCTTAAGCTCATGTTATGACGAAGGCAAACTGTCAAGTGCTAAATAGAAAAACATTATGGTCTTTCTTTTTGGAAAATGCACCTGTCATTTCATATAGGGTGCATGTATATCTCCGGGCATGCCACAAAACATTATCTGTCACTTTCGGTCTCCCAACACATACCTCTTCAAGTGCCGAGAAAATAAGGCACTATATTGGCTGCTATACGGGTCACGGCTTGGTGCTGGTGAGTTTTCTGTTCTCCGTCTTCTACCCCCTCCCCTCTACGTACCCCCTTTCCCCCCCTTCTGATTACAGGGATTAGAACTGGCGTGAAGACAAGGGTGCCCAAACGTTTTCACTCCGAGCGCGACTCCCATTGAGTTTCAAATCACACCGGATGGCCTTTGAAATGGCAGGTTAGAAAGAAAGAGAAAGCCAGAGGGGGAAAGGAAGAAAGGAACTTGCCATTATTGAGTAATGATTGCATTGACTGCTGTGAATAATTCCATCGGGGACTGCAGGACAACACGCGGGTCAGAGCTCCGACACCGCAGGTCCCTCATCAGAAGCCCCAGACAAACTCGGAAAAGTCAATGGTGCATTTCAGCTCTTAATTAAAGTAAAGCACACACTTCTAATTATGCTGATTTTCGAATGTTCATTTAAGAGGCCATTACGGTGCTGTAATGAAGCTTACAGCCAAAATCTCTTAAGACAATATTCCATCATATTCATTTATACTCCTGGAAGACAGGGGTACAGCGTTGCCTCGTGCATTTTCAATGCCTGCTTGTTTTAGCACAGGAGAACATGCTAATGTCACCACATCAAGGAAGAGGAGGACCCAGGCATAGGTGCATAAACAAACGACAGTTCATTGTAATGAAGGTCAAACGTATAGGGCTCTTGGGGCAGACAGGGAAAGGAAAGGCTACACTCTCTCGCTGAGCAGAAGGCCCTGCAGAGGATAGTGAAGACAGCAGAGCGCATCATCGAGGTTCCACTTGAATCTTGAATCTCGGGGAACCACACGCACACTTCACCTTCACATTGACCCTCCAGAGCTACACTGACTCAATCAAGCCTCGTGGACAAGGGCCAGGGGTCAGCCCTGCTGCCACGCCAGACCACACAACACACACTCAACAACAACAACCAAATGAGCTAAATTATCATTTTCAAGAATGGTAACAGTACAATGAAGCAAGAAATCTGCTTGTTTCAAATCAGATTTTGAGTGTGCAACGTAAACACATAAACCAGCCATGATCCAGGTTAGTTTTAAAAGCCATTGTGGGTTTTTGTGCAGCATTCAGTGTGGGTATAACCTGAGAAGCACTGGAACACATGTAGACTCATGTAGAAAGTTCAATTATCACAACTCATTTTTTAAATTTGCAGTGCCGGGGATGATTAAGGCCGGGGCGGCTGTCAGGACTGGGTAGTGTCTTACAAAGTGCAATTATGGCTGAAATGATAGTCGTGAGAGTCAGAAGAAGGCCTTGATTGCATGTTGAATTTTCCATCTTAGTGACAGTTATTCTCAACGTGTGACATTGTCTGCGTGTCACAAGGTGAAAGTAAAAGAAAAAACATATAATTGTTAACTATGAGCCAAAGGACTTCACTGCCACTGTGATTGTAATTTCTTAAATAAATAGTTTCACTCTCTAACTGTAAAAGAAAAAAAAACATAACTATTAAAAAAAGCTGTAGAGTAGATGACAGCCTGTTTTCACATAATGGGAAAATAAATAAATTAATACTTCTGCTCCATAGACGTCCTTGCAAATAAGCCAAGGTTGATGTTTTGAAGTCGACGCACAGAAGCACAGAAAAGAAGCATCAATCACTTGTTTACAGATTTAAATGCAAGCACTAATCTGTTTTGAATTATTATGCATGAATACAATAATGAGGTCTACATTGTAAACAGCAACGAAAAGATTATAAAACTTAAAGAACAACTTTTTTTTGCCCCCTTGTTTAGCTTATTGCAATTGGACCTGCCAATCCTAGTGACGGGTGATTTGAAAGGGAGAAAAGAAACGTCTTTTTTCAATAAGAAATTCATGTTATGACAACAAGAAATTTGTTATATTTTTAGAATCAACATTGCAACTGACAATTAGAATGTTTTAGTGGGTAAAAATACAGTAACATTTTAAAAATCCATTGCTTGTTATAGAGAGCCATGGAAAAATAAAGGTTATGACAAATTACTTCACTATGCCCAAATATACACACGGTTTTACTCATAGTAAAATAAAATGCAAATAATAGCAACATATATATATATGAGAGAGAGAGAGAGAGAGAGTTTTCGTTGTCAATAGATAACCTTCATTGACCTTGACCTTTTGACCACCATGCAGTCAGAAGTGAACATGTGTGGCAAATTTGAAGAAATTCCCCTCAAGGGTTTCCTGATATATCAGTCTGATAAGAACATGAGATCAAAGTGACCTTGACCTTTAAACCCACCACATTTTAATCAGCGCATCTTTGCGTCCAAGAGACCAATTGGAGAAAAAAAGAAAACTTCAAGATGCTTTTGGAGGACACCATGTTCACAAAAATGACACAAGGTCCCTGTAATCTTGACCTTATTCCATAAGTGAACATTTTCAGAACAGGACAATTAAAGGTCCCCTGACATGAACTTTTCTTTTTGCTTTTATATTGGTCTTAGTGGGCCCCTAATGCTCTATATAAAGTCTCTTTCCAAAATTCAGCCTTGGTGCAGAATTAAAGCCACTTTTAGCCAGTCCCACAATAAGATGTAGGGTTCTCCTACATGTCCTTCAGTTCTCTTCTTCCCCTCAATCTCCTCTACAGGCATTTTAATGCTACGGCCACTACTTACCGACAAATGCAAATGATCAGCACTTTAGTTCAAGTAGTCTGACAAGTGAAGGGGGAATGTGGCATTAGTGAACATTTTAGCCTTATTTAGCTGCAATTTTTTTTACTTCCTGTCATATGTAACTTTTTAAGCAAATGTGCTGTATGTACGTTAACACTTCATGTGTTCTTGCAGCTCAGAATGATCTTTTTGCCTTTCATTTTCGCGTCTGTTTCATAATATATCAGTCATTTTTTTTCTGTTCTAAAATTAGCATTTAATGATGCCTCTCACTCAAAATGCTTTTGTAATGAACATTTTTCATGTCCTTTTGCAAATGTTGCAGATATGCATGCTGAATATATCTGAATACTGAGTGTCTGACACTGTGTCAGTTGTATCATTTTAAGCTGAGTTCACAGATGTTAGTCGGAAAAAAAAAAACACACGTATGCTTCTCTTTCTTGCATAACATCTGCCCACAAAGACTCCCATAGTCCACATCCTGTTCAATTTAAAGTTTAGGAATATAATATTTAATTAGCATGTGCAGCTATTGATGGCTGATAATATATGGGCTAAAATATATACACTTGTTTATACTGTCCCTTATACCTTTTTGTCATGATCCGGTCCGGAAGGGGATACTCCGGGCCCGGAGTTCGGACCGGAGTTTCATGTTGGTCTTGTGTAATGTTCCCTGATTGTTATCACCTGTGTATCATTGTATAAAACTATCCTGTTCGTGTCTGTTCGCTGTCGGGTCATTGTGTGGTGATGTTTCCCTTGTCTTGCCAATGATGTATTAAACCCCTGTCCTCTGACATCGTACGTATGCGTCCTCGCCATGTCCAGCCATCGTGACACTTTTACATTTGCTGTGTTAGTGCCTGGAAATGGTATCAGACAGTTTGACATGAATGTTACAGTCCATAAAAATGAGTTTTTCATGGCATAACTATTTTGTTTTTTGCTTTGTCTATTTTACCTGCTGCAAGACACTAGGGGGCGACTGCTATACTTTCAGTGTGTACTATTTGTTATTTAGTTATGCATTATTTTCATTGAAATAAAAAAGTGTAGGGGTTACCTAACGGTGCAAATAGACAAGGACAGACTGTGGCAGAGCGCACAGTAAACAGGACAGATGGTAATCAGTGCTGTACAAATGGCAATTCGGACTATATAAACAGTATGCACAATAAAACCCAGTACATATAAAGGATGGAAAACAATGACGCACAGTTTACAGGTCAGTATTTTGTATCCATAGAGAATGTAGAAAACCTAGCAGAGGAATAAATAGATGCACATATTGTAAACAGTTTTTGCACATTGCTTGAGATTGTGGCAAGCAGCATCAATTATTGCACATCTTCTGAGACTGATATTTAGTGCATTAATGGCTTGTGGGAAGAAATTGTCTCTGAGCCTTATTCCTGATGGACCTGTAGCGCCTCCCAAGGCGCAGGAGGTTGAACAGGCCATAAGCAGGATTGGTCCAGTCTCTGATGACCCCCTCGGCTTGGTTGAGGCAGCGGAATGTGTAAATGTCTTTCAGTGAGGGGCGGGGGCAGCCGATGATTTTTTGACTCTGTGCAGGGAGAGAAACGTACTGGGATGCAGTAAGTCAGAATGCTCTTGATCGTGGAAGGCACCTGAGCAAGACACTCAACCCTAAATTGGATAAGGGTGTCTGGTAAATTCTGAAAATGTAAATGTAAGGGGAGGTGCCACTGTTAGCTCTGGGGTTTGGGTCGAGTGTCCAGCTGGGTCTGGGGTGGTAGTAGCCTAGTGGGTAAGACACTCGCCTGTGAACCAGGAGACCCAGGTTCAAATCCCACTTACTACCATTGTGTCCCTGAGCAAGACACTTAACCCTAAGTTGCTCCAGGGAGACTGTCCCTGTAACTACTGATTGTAAGTCGCTCTGGATAAGGGCGTCTGATAAATGCTGTAAATGTAAAATGTAAATGTAAATGGGTCTGTCCTCTGAAGTTGGTGATCTGCTGGACACTGTGTCATATTAGTTTTCTTTTCTGTAGTCGGATTTACAGTATTTTTTTAATTGACCTTTTTAAATCTGCTCGAGCAGCACTGTACAGTTCTCTATTTCCTGACCTGAAGGGAGAGTTCCACAACTTGAGCTGTGTGTTGACCTGGCTGGTCATCCAGGGCTTCTGGTTGGGAAACACTTGTAGGCATTTGTTCACTGTGACATTTCCCACACAGAATGTGATGTAGGACAAGATGGCTTCTGTGTGTGTAGCCAGATCATGTTCAAAACGCTCCATTCTGTGAGAGTACAGCAGTCTTGGAGTCTTCTGGCCATGTGGTGACGGACTTGATCAACAGAGGAGTGCTTCTTCTTCTGAGAGGCGTGTAAGCTGTAATAAGGAGTAGAGAGAGGTGGTCTGACAAGCTGATAGAATTATAGGAAGAAGATACTTTAAGTTTGCCTTGTTATAGTCACCAGCAAGGATGTGTACTCCTTTCAGGGATATGTCGGCTGTATCTTGTTGCTATTGTCTGATAGTAGTGAGGTGGTACTGGGTGGTAAACAGCCATGATGGTAAACAGTGTGTGTGTGTGTGACTGAACTGTCTGTGCACCAGCTGTTGTGCACATATACGCTCAATACGCTCTGTTAAAGTGAAGTGATTGTCACATGTGATACAAAGCAGCACAGCACACGGTGCACACAGTTGCATTTAACCCATCACCCTGAGTGAGCAGTGGGCAGCCATGACAGGCACCCGGGGAGCAGTGTGTGGGGACGGTGCTTTGCTCAGTGGCACCTCAGTGGCACTTTGGTGGATCATGATTCGAACCGGCAACCTTCTGATTACGGGGCCGCTTCCTTAACCGCTAGGCCACCACTGCCCTCTGTTCTTTACAGTGTCTTTGTTTCGGTCCCAACGATGCACATTACCCTCCATGAGTAGTTCCCGCTTGTTCATGTTATGGATCAGGGATCTTGCACTGGTGAGGAACAAGCTCAGATGAGGTTAGTGCAGATCTTTCCTCAGTCCCGCTAGTAGGTCGAGCTGACTCCACCATTTTGCTTTCTCTCCCGTCGCTGCCTATATCACCTGCCAGTGCCGATAACTATTCATGGAGGGCCCGGTGGCCTTGTAAGGTAATTTGGGAACTTGTATGAATGCTGAGACTCTTCTGTGATGGGTAGTTTCATATTACAGTCCAGTAACTGCATTTGACTTTTGTGTGAGGACATTGGAAAAACACAAAGTTGGCACCAGAAACGAGGAGTCTCTAGCTGCTGTGTCTGTGCCCTCCGCCATCTTGGTCTGTTTATGTGACACTTTTTGAAATGGGCAACATGTTCTGCACGGGGCAGCAAACAGGCAAGGACTGGCCCTGGTCACGGCACTTTTTACATTTTACATTTACATTTACAGCATTTATCCAGCCGCCTACTACCACCCTTAATAAACCTGGAAGTGCAGAGCACGCAGTGCCTGGCGGATTACCGATTGAAGGCTTGTTTCGTTTGATTTATTAATTCTGCATTATTTTTAAGACCTTTAAACGTTACTAGGCATTTTTAATGATATTTAAATCCTTAATTTTGGAAAGTCAAATTTAAGACTTTTTAATGATTTGCGGCAACCCTGCTGACTTTATATCTTATTCATGAATTCTGGTTTATTTATTTTGCTGTGATTAACGTACTTTTTTCAGAACAGGAAAAAAGGGAAGTGATAAACACACTCAAAGTGACAAAAACAAGACCATTACATGCAATTCCCATAAAGACACAAAATGGGAGTCCAACCAACATCATCCAAGACCATGACCAAAAGTCTAAACCATTATTATAGCCATAAACAAGAACCAAGTTTGAAAATGACCTTAAATCTGAGTGGCTAAGAGCACATGACTTCTCCTTTCACTCATCGGTTCCTCAGTTAATATCGGAACACGGAGCACTGATGCAGGCAAGCCTAAACATCAAGCCAGGTCAGGGGCACGGAATGTCAGGTGTGCCCGGTCTTCATGGGATCCACCATGTCAGATAGGAGGTGAATCTTCACCAGCGATGCAGGCCACGCTTCAATCCCCACAAGTAAGAGCTCTGAACACTCAACATCCACATTCATTATCATTAATATCGTCTGCAATATCAGCACATTTGATTGGTGTTATATCATAAGCAGAATGCATTTGCCGAAAATAAGTTTTTGCCTCCTTCACAGAAATAGATCTTTGTGGGGGCAGCTGATGTTGCCCATTAGAGAAGGAGATTCTCTCTGATGTGAAATTATTGGCTGAAATGTCATTTCCATTCCTCCCAGTCATTTTAATTTCGCTCTTTTTCCATTAGAACGTGAATGGTAAAAGACGGACAGATTGCAATTCTTTTAACAGCCCCCCTAATGAATGGCTCTGAGTCACGCTCATTTCCCAGACCTTATAAATATATACAGTGATCTACCTGCTCTGCAGATAAGGAGCTGCGTGTTTCAACTCTTCCCATCGTCTAGTGTGTGCACAGAATAACAATGCGGGGTTTTGGGCCGCCCTGATAGATGATGGATGGCAATGAATAATGTCTTATTTGTTGATCAGATCAATCAAGCCGCAGAGTTCAGTTTAATAACATTTCCATCTGTAAGAGACAAACTTGACAGGGTGAAATGTACCATGAAACCTAATGCTCACCCATGAGAAAGCGCAGGCCACTCTCCGTCTTTTTGCATTTCGCTTTCTCTTCCAGCTGTCACTAAACATAACAGCTTCGCCTACAAACCATTATTCTTGCTAATGAACAACATTAATTGTGTAAGTCAACCCCTCTTCATGAAATGAAGGAGTGAAAACAAGGTTAAGAGTGCATTGATGGGATGGAAAAAAATAGCTGTTGCTATACTGACATATCCATGTAATATCAGTGTATGGTATATGTGCAGGTTTGATATATTGTACAGATGTTGAATTCATGTTAATGAATTTCGGAGTTATTTTAACTACTACATGTTTCTTCATGAACTATTGTGTTATTACACTGGACAAGCACAAGCTGCTGCCATGAGCAGGAAAGACTGATTTTTTTGTTTAATAACTACAAAAAGACATTATCACACAAACATCTGCATTATAATGAACGCCATTTTTCAATGAAAGTGAAGAGATTGTCATTGTAAAACACTGCAGCACAGCACATGGTGACACAACGAAATGTTTCAGGTAGTTTACTGGCCTAATTATTTCAAAATTTACATATAATAGTTAAAACCCTGAGTTTTGAGTTGAAATGAAAATATTGGCCGAATTAATAGAAATTTCCTCATTGCCTTTCTGGTTTTACATCTTTGCAAGAGACACCTTGTCTCACACCAGTTAGCCTGATTATTGGGTCCTGATCACTCACCGCTGCAGTTTATAAGGCTTGAGCGATAAAAACCATTTAAATGTGTGTATGCAGGAGACACCAGGTGTTCCTGCATTAACGTCTTCATGTGATGTGTTCTGATGTCTTTGTCACATATAAGTGGGTATCTGATTTTGCTTTTAGTCATTGTGCCCTTTTTCTGCTGAATAAATAAAAGATGTTGACCTTCAGCGCCTCATCAGTCCTTCACCTGCATACCATGACACACTTTGTCCTATGACTGGAAAAATCCCTTCAGGTCATGTCAAATGTCCAAAATGTGACCAAAGAGTTATAAAGAAACAAAGTCATCAAGAAAATTACTTTAGGTCATTTTGAGTCCGTGTGAAAATTGTACCATCTTTGAAGAACTTTTTTTGTTTTATACTAGATTAACAAGCCAAGTTACTTCAAACTTAACTGTAATTAGATTTGATTTTCCAAAGTGAACTGATTGTCATTGTGAAACACTGCAGCACAGCACATGGTGACACAACGAAATGTGTCCTCTGCTTTTAACCATCACCCTTGGTGAGCAGTGGGCAGCCATGACAGGCGCCCGGGGAGCAGTGTGTGGGGACGGTACTTTACTCAGCGGCACCTCAGTGGCACCTTGGCGGGTCAGGATTTGAACCGGCAACCTTCTAATCACTGCCCCAAGTCAGGTTCTGAGAATCCCCATTTCCCATCCCCCTCTGCACAGTTTATTAAATATTTATATGCTCTGAACTTTTTTGCAGGAAGCAGCCCTTCAGGGGAATTAAACTTTCAAATGGGCCTCCGCTGGGAAATTTCATGAATGAATTTATTACTTTTCTCAGAAAATAAAAAGATATTTCACAAATCCAGACCCACAGAAAGGTAACTAATCCAGAGAAATTAGATAATGAAAGAAAATTTTAATATTCATCAGAATATAATGATAAAAAGATGAATAAACAAATGCATGAATAGATGAACACTATTCTAGCACATGATTTCTTTACTGAAACTGCTCTAAATTAAAGTCTGCCTCTTAAGAATCTTGAAAATGTATATTTTGTGTTTTGTATCATTTGTGGACCCTACATTTGTGGAGAGTCTACAGTCTATATTTGAAGAAAGGGGGGAAAAAAGAACCAAACCATTTGCTGCCATACGTGGTCCATTCGTTTCTTCTATAATCACCAATTACTGCAAATTACAATCCTAATTACAGCCTATACCCTGAGTGGGACTGAGTGGTTATGGATGGTGAGTGAGTGAGACATTACGTGGTGCCCAGTGTTCACAGGTACATTCTACATAATTTGCATCACTGCGAGTCTTCGAGCAAAGAAAGCAGGCAGACGTAGGGTCCAAGAGAGCATCTCCTGTTGACGAGCTGAGTTCAGATCTGTGTTTTACTGCCTCGGTATCATTGTTTGTTGAACATTACAGAAATATTCCAGGAATAATCACTTGTTCAGAAACAAATTATTGCAAATTAATCAGCAATTTATGAAAAAGCTGAGCATAGTTTTTTTGTATAAAATTTTATAATTTGTTTTAATTTCTATGGCTGTTACTTTATAACCAAGCACGGAACTGCATGCAAAAGTCAAGTTAGTATTTACATCCGGTTTCTTGAAGAAAGTGATTGTTTTTGTCATTGTGATCCACAGCACGCAAACTACATGGTGCACACAATGGAATGTGTCTTCTGTGTCTTAAATACAGAATACATGGGTGTCACGGGGGGGCTGGACATGGCGGTGAAGGAGGACGCATTCGCACGATCACAGGACAGGGGTTTAATATAAAATACATGAGACAGGGGAACATCTACACGCACAATGACCCAACGGCGAACAGACACGAACAGGATAGTTTTATAGCTATTATATAAATAGACACCAGGTGAACACAATCAGGGAACATTACACAGGACAAACATGAAACTCCGGTCCAGACTCCGGATCCGGAGTAAACCCCTGCCCGTCCGGATCATGACAGTACTTCCCCCTCAAAGGCACTACCACCTGGGAGTGCCCACAAAACGGTCCATGAAAGGGGGGAGAAGTCCATAAGGACAAGTGGCGGTTGTCCTGCACCGGCGGCGTCAGGCCCGGGCCAAAGCGCGGTTTGTCCATGGGGGACCGGCATCCTGTCCGCCGTCCGCAGGCACCGTCACTCCGGTCAGTCTCCGGCCAGTCTCCGGCACGCCCCGCTGGAAAGTTCGCCGCCTCCATCGTCTCGGTTAACTTCGGGAGCACCTGCACTGCGCGACCGGTCTCCTCGACCCCACGGTAGCTTCAGAGGCCATTGAGGTCCGGTCGCCTCCGGAATCGCCAGGGGGAACATGGACCGCGTGACAGATCCTCTTGACCCCATGGTAGCTTTCGAAGGCCGCCGAGAGTCTGTCACGCTTGGGGAACTGATTAAAAACATGACGTGGATCATGGCGGGAAACTGGCGATTACCGGAGGTGCGTCGCTGGAATCCGGACGAGACGGCGGCGTCGGGGGACGTCCATACATGGAACCTTGAACATGGATCTGTGGAGCAGACGTCCTCCCGACCATCCACGGCTCCCTGGATCTCAGCGGGGCGTAGATCGGCTGCGTCCACGTGGTCGGGTCATTCTGTCACGGGTGGGCTGGACATGGCGGTGAAGGAGGACGCATTCGCACGATCACAGGACAGGGGTTTAATATAAAATACACGAGACAGGGGAACATCTACACGCACAGTGAGCCAACCACGAACAGACACGAACAGGATAGCTTTATACAATTATATAAATATACACCAGGTGAACACGATCAGGGAACATTACACAGAACTAACATGAAACTCCGGTCCGGACTCCGGATCCGGAGTAACCCCTGCCGGTCCGGATCATGACAATGGGTTTAAAAATCATGAAAGGCATCGGGGAGCAGTGTGTGGGGATGGCACCTTGATTAAGGGGACCAAGTGGCATCTTGGCGGTTTGGGATGTGAACCTGCAACCCTTTGGTTATGAGTCTGCTTCCTTACCTGCCACCACTGCGCCAACAGACAATAAACTAACTACACTTTCCCTTCATAAGTAATTATTTATGACACTGTTTGCTCATTGTGACTGATTAAAACCCACGCCTTGAAATACACCACAAGCACAAACATCATTAAAGATTGTATTTCTTTCAGGTTCTGTGCATTTATGTAAATAAATCCTGAAGACACCTTTGACCATAAGACTAGCGAACAAGACCCATGCCAAGCAGGTAGCAGTGTGGCTATTGCCAGGTTGAAAATACTGACCCTTGAGACACACTGTATGGTGTAATGGCTACCATTTATGCTCTACCCAGATCTACCCTGTAGATCTACCATTCCCCCTTTCTGCGTACGCCTTTCATCATCCTCTATCACATGTTTGTGGATGTAGAACCTGCTCCATGGTAATTCAGAAGGAGGCCCGTGTGCAGAACCATGACGGCTGTCTGATTCCACCTCGTTACCGCGGAAAGGAAGCCGTCTCACTGTTTTCTCTGCTCCATTTCAGGGGCCAGTCACAGGTGACGGCCTGCTTACCCGTTGCCAGGGAATGACAATGAGTTGCCACGTCCGGAGTTAGACGTAAGCCCCTCGCCTGATGAAACTTGCACAGGAGGGGGGAAATGGGAGAAATGGCTGCTTTATGATCTACGCTTCGACAGAGGTGGACAAAATGATCATTAATCAAAAAGTGACGCGTACTTTGTTCTCATTAGACGGGTACAGAAATAATTTAATTCCACACATGCCGTTTGTAATCCCTAAAGGTCATTTTTACATTTTTCTTTTCTATCCACCACCAGTGGGGCAAGGGAGACCCTGACAAGCGAGAGTGACTGTAACGCGGCTTAATGAATACATTTCACGCACAATGCACAGTCCTCCAGGAGTCCTTAAGTAACAATACCGTACGGCCTCATGAATACGCTGATATCCAGCCAGGCCACCACGTTCGCCACCAAAGGTCTCAGGCGTGGGTGATCTGTACGTGACACGCAGCGACGCTGTGTTGGGGCAGGCATGGGAAATTAGCGCTTTCATACGGATGCAGCGGCAGAATGGATGGGGATGTGACGTTGCGGAGGGAGTGGAGCGTGTCAGAGCCATGCGGAGACAAGACATTATCCACAGGGAGACGCTCGCATTACCCAGTCCATTCTCGAGATGCATTCATTTGCTAAAGTTATTATTCGACATTTGCTGCTATGTTAAACCAGGGAAAATGAATTATAGCTTTGAAAAAAAAAAACGCTATGTAGGCTTGTATGGGAAGACCTCTCCCATAATCCTCCTTTGCCTAATAAATGAATGTGAGAAACAGAAAATCCTGTGGGTGAGCTGCATTCCTGTTATTGATTGGAGGTCTTGCTGATGAGAGATCAGTGCTTTGAAGGATGTGAAGAGTCCTTGGAGAAGTGTGGAACACGATTTACTCTTACAGGAGAGATGCTTGTGGAGCTTGTACACAAGGTTCAGCAACATTACAAGACTCACCAACATTAACTCAGCTCGTCTTGTTCCACTGTGATGAAACACAATAGGGATCGAAATAGGAAGTTGTGCTGGAGGAAAATGGCTAAGAATTAGATGCTCAGATAACAAATTGTGCAAAAAAGCCACGTGAGTCTTTAGAAGCCTGGAGGACATCAAACATTCAGAAGCCAGAGGTGAAGACAGGAGTTTTAAAAAGTTAAATGCAATATCACAAGGGGAAACCAGTGGATTCCTTGGCCATTGGACTGTTTTTTCATTCAGTTCTGCACCAAGGAAGTTCAACTAATTACTGAACCACTGAATTGTTAATAAGTTGACAAAATTTACATCTATTAAAGTCAAGGAAAGGTTTTCCCATAATCATACAATCATGTCAACAAAGAACTCTTCAATGTTTAGATTCCAACAAGTCCTAGGAGAGTCCCATTTATTAAAGAACCACGATACACATGCATATTTAGAACCCATCCCAGCTTCCTGCTTCAAAAGAATGAAACTCACAGAAACAGCCAGGTTTCGTGCGTTAACAACAGAGGTGGGAAGATGGGCCAAAAATATTACTCAAGTATGAGTAGCATTACTCTGAAACAATAACTCTCAAGTACAAGTAAAAAGTAGTCATCCCATAAATTACTCAAGTAGAGTTAAGACTACTCAACTACTGAGTGACTGATGGTTTGAAATCTCATTTATTTTATAGAAACAATGTATAAGTGAAAAATATAAATTTCCCAATAATAATAATAATAATAATAGTAATAATAAATAATGTGTTCTGATTTCATGCCAAACCATCCTGTATCCTCAATAAATTAAATTGTTAAAGTAAGTAAAAAATGAGTGGAAAAACTCTCATATTTGCTAATTATATTTGTAAGCATTGATATATTAAGTAAAACAACTAAATGATAATGCAAATTCCCTCCTCTAGAGAAAATGTATAGAGGTCTATTAACAAAAAGTGTCGATATGAAAGACTGTCACATCTGCCATTTTGCATTCTGTGTCTGTGCTGTATGATGAGTTCTTGCTGCTATGCAACCCAACATGTGACGGCATTGCTACGTCTGATTGGTAAAACTTCCGAATGGTGAAACATCGTGGGGGGTGGGGGGGGTTAGTAGCCTAGTGGGTAACACACTCAACCTATGAACCAGAAGAACCTGGTTCAAAAAGCATATCTAATGAATGGAATGTATGTTGCTCAATGTAGTGAAGTAAGAGTAGAGTTTCTATTTCACAAATGTTAAAGTGTTGTGTTGTAAACCTTAGAAGACCTTTTTTTCCCTAAAGGTTACACAAGTAAATGTAAATCATTTATACCCATCATATAAATCATTTATACCCACCTCTGGTTAACAAGATGTTCAGTGTGTAGTCTGATCGATTTCAGCAGTACTCAATGAAAATAACATTGAGATTTAGTCACTGGCATGGGAACATCTCAAAGTTTGACTCTTTTTCAGAACTTGGTCCTTGTTTTAATGCTCATTCACAGGTACGTTTGTGATGTTCTCTGATCTCAGAACCCCGACCATACTGAAGAGGTGTGATTTGCTGCCAAGTGCCTTCTCCTTTTGGTAACCGCGGCATGTTTTTTTCTGGAAACTTTGTTTTGTACATGATATTGGATATGCACTGCATGCCAGGGCTAGAGAATCACCTTGACTGGGAAAAGAACTTAAGAACCAATTTCCTCATTGCTTCATGTATTCTGAAAACACAAAACTTCGGTCCTCAGCATGGAGAATCCGTTTTGCTTCACTCATCTCTAATGGTGAGACGGGAGATCAATAGCTTATTCAGCTGCAACCATTTGGAAAACAAGCTTATTTCCTTAGTGAATGTTGCGAAAGCGCCTCAAATACCAATCTGCCCGATTGTTTACAGCCATTAGTACATGCAGCAATCGCAACTTTTATTCTGCGTAAAAGCGCTGTATTGAAATGCAATCCTCGGTCAAGGGGGAAATGATCCTATTTTTTTTTTCCCTGGTCTTAAGTCAAGAGAGTTTTGCTCACATTTTCTACACGTTTAGTATATTTCATCATGTAAAAAACTGTGAAAATTAACTTTCAACAGACTTGAAGGGTTTGAGGTCTAGTTTACACAAATCATCCTATACGGTATCATACAATATTATGCAAAATGCAAAGTTTACATTTACAGAATGTACCCAGAGTGACTTATAATCAGTACTTACCTGGACAGTCTCCCTGGAGACACTGAGGGTTTAGTGTCTTGCTCAGGGACACGATGGTTCATAGGTGAGTGTGTTGCCAACTAGGCAACTACCACCTGAAATGTAGCGTGAGTGTCTTCTATTGGATCGAATAACAGCCAACCAAACCTTCCAAGAAGTCTCCCAGCCAAGTTCTGGCCAGAGGCAACTCTGCTTAGCTTCAGCATATTGTTCTCTGCACAAATTCAGATCTTCTTACAGTGGTGTGGCACTGATCATGTTAATGTTAGCAAACTAACATGTCATTTTTAAAATATGCTAGAATAGTCACTTCAATGGAGGGCTCCCCGGCTGATCTTAAATAAAGTGAGTATAAAGTGAAGTGATTGTCATTGTAATACACAGCAGCACAGCACACAGTGCACACAGTGAAATGTGTCCTCTGCATTTAACCCATCACCATTGGTGAGCAGTGGGCAGCCATGACAGGCGCCCGGGGAGCAATGTGTGGGGACGGTGCTTTGCTCAGTGGCGCCTTGGCGGATCGTGATTCGAACCGGCCATCTTCTGATTACGGTGCCGCTTCCTTAACCGCTAGGCCATCGCTGCCCCATGATCTTGTTCCCTCTGGTGGGCTGGAGGTGGTATGTTGGCCATGACAACCAAAGTGAAAAGTATGTCCTGTGATTAAAAGTTTATTTATTTTTTTGAAAGATTTAATCACACTGGAAATTGAAGACGTGGAGAATAAATCTGGACGTTTTTTCTCCCCTCCACAGATAAAATGAACTTACTGTTTCTCTGACAGCTTTTGTTTCCATAGTAACCTGAGCAAATTTATCAAAAGCGTTGTTTTCGAATGCATGCAGGTCAGTGTCACGGGAGCTCATAATGTAATTCCACTCGCTTTTGTTTTCCTCTGGCCTCTTGTTGCCGGCTCTCCGCAGCTCTGGCCACAACAAGGATATCAAACAGGCCCTCCAGCCTTTCCATTTCCCTCTCAATGAAACATAAAGTTGCCTCCTTATCTTTACTGATTTGCACATTTCGCAAGCCTGTGTTTATGCCCCTCCCTCCACCTTGATTATTGTCTTTATTGATCGTTTGTTGGCATTTCTGCTCCGTTTTTACCCCCTCAGAAAGGCTTTTTGTTGTAAATGATATCCCCTGAGTGGATGATATGCCTATTTACATACCCCCCGAAATCCTGGTGATACATTGTTAAACGGATCATCTCCGAATGGCAAGGAATACAATATGAGGGTGTCAGATGGGGTGCAGGTTCCGCATCCCTGATGTGTGTTTCAGAACAGCAACAGCAAACCGAGTAATTGTGTTAGGGTTGGAGTGGAACTGAGGACTGAGGAATAATGCATTTATTTATGCAAACGAGTCCGGCGAAACTCGCCCACGGATGGGGGGAAAGAACACATTCACAAAGTGCCGCTAGATTAATCTGTAGTCTAAAGATATTTAAATACATGCAATACATTTTCTTTCTGCAAAGCTTTAGGTTGGCTTTGAGCGCGGAAGGACATTTGGATACAATATTTAAATCAGCCCTCCGCAGTTTGCAACCTGCCTACATATACTGCAGGAAGAAGGGCAATATGGATACTGCAAATATGTAAAAAGGTATCACACAAGGTCTTTTTAGGAGTTTGCATATAGTAGCACACAGACACACACAGACACACTGTGTCTGTCTCACTCTCTTTCTCAGAGTAATCTATTTTTGTCATGGCTGGCCGATCCGGACCAACTTTCTCATCCAGAAGTGTATGCAGCTTGCCTCCCAGACGGACAGGCGGGATGAGTTACATTCCACAGTTGTGCTTTTCTGAGGGAGAGACGTGCATCACCACAGACCGCTACCTTTAGTCTGGTACCACGGTAAAGTGTGTTCACGCCCCCACTGAAACAGTCAATGGCAGCTTTAAACTTGCAGACATGAGGAGCCGTCGCATCCTGTAAAGACAGCAGATCTGAACACTGGGTGAGTACGGTTATCATTAATAGATCGATGTTATGAAATATCTGCACATCACCAGTGATTTGTTTGCACCTTTAAATGCAATTAAGTCCTCTGGTGTATAGAAACGTAATGTAATGCTGTATAAGAAAGCATTACTTTAACAAAAGCAATGATTTCACCCCAAAACACAGCTTAATAGAATTTATTTGAGTAATTTATTTTACCCTTTGACCATTTAGCCCTCTGCTTTTTACCCATCACCCTTGGTGAGCAGTGGGCAGCCATGAAACACGCCTGGGAAGCAGAGTGTGGGGATGGTACCTTGATCAAGGGGACCTCAGTGGCACCTTCACGGTTCGGTATTTGATCTAGCAACCTTCCAAGTACGGATCCACTTCCTTACCTACTACTGCTTTTTGGGAACTTTCGTGTTCCAGTGGCCACAGCCACTGACAGCACAAAATAAATAAACCATTAAATAACTTAACCTCAAATATATCCCATATAGCCATCAGAAACTGAGAAAACTAAGTTAAATAATAACCCTAACATGCAAAATAATAATACCACACACACACAAACACACACTACCACCTAAGGACGACTAGTGTGCAAGCTTTTGGATGGCGGGAGGTAATCGGAGAACCTGGAGGAAACTCACACCCACACTGGAAGAGCATGCAACCTCCACACACAGTCCAACTATTATTCCAGAAGTAATACTGCTCAAATATAAAGGGAACATTACGTAAACAACAATGTAAGTCAATCACACTTCTGTGAAATCACAGTTAAGAAGCAACACTGATTGACAATCTATTTCACATTCTGTTGTGCAAATGGAATAGACAACAGGTTGAAATTATAGACAATTAGCAAGACCTAAAGTCGTGGTTCTGCAGGTGGTGACCACAGACCACTTCTCACTGCCTATGCTTTCTGGCTTATGTTTGGGTCACTTATGTTTGGCTCCTGGTGCTTTCACTCTGGTGGTAGCCGGAGACGGAGTCTACAACCCACACAAGTGGCTCAGGTAATGCAGCTCATCCAGGATGGCACATCAATCAATTAGGACCATCCTCCACGTCATCAGGAGCATGCTTAGTCATTGTAGGGAGGTCATACAGGCAGTTGGGGGCCACACACAGTACTGAGCCTCATTTTGACTTGTTTTAAGGACATTATATCAAAGTTGGATCAGCCTGTAGAGTGTGTTTTTTTTCTTTTTTTACTCCAAATCCAGACTTCCATGAGTTGATCAGATTTCCATCAGATCTATGATGTCTTATTTAAGCTGTATATTTTTATCATTACATTAATAAAATTAAATGTATGCATAATTCTGGCATTGTAATGGTTAAACTTTTAAATTAATATTAGATTCTACCATGTTTATTTCCCAGACATACAAATGGCCATTATTAAAAAACGCAAATAAAATAATTGGGTTGAAAAAGAAGCGCTTTGTTCTACTCTCACCGGTAAACGACTGGTGGGATGTTTTTCCCTTCCCTTCTGTGTAGCTGACATGTCTGTGTCTCACCTCAGCTGCACAACCACATGTTGTTTTCTTGAATGCAATGTGCGCGACTCAAAAACAAGCCACCGAAGGTGCGGCCACAACAGCGCCGACACCAAATAGGTATTGACAAGCGACGTCAGTAGAGCCATCAAAGCTTGGCTGGAACATTCCTGAGATGTCCTCTCCGGAAGAATGCTTGGCACCCGGGGCCTTACTTTTCACTCTGAAGCCTTTCAAGTTTTCACTGCTAACATTCCCATTACGCCGTTGTCAAACGTTCCATCTTACAAGCTGTCTCCGGAACCGCATCGCGACAGCAAATTACGTGGAGCATTGTGTGTCTGAGGATGAGCATGACTGATTACAGTCTGAAGCAAATATAAAATATGTGTCAATGCATGCCCTCGAGCAGGAGCCGGGAGGAGGGGGGGGCAACCAACTGTGAGAGACGACAGCATGCGAATCAACAGCTCACCCACCAAGTTAATCTGGGCATATCTGAGAACATTGGCGTCCAATTAATAAACCTGCTCCAACGTTTAAAACATCAAGAACATAAACATGCCGAAGTTATTTTCATCAGAGCCGCATTCAACATTGCTATCTTTTGCCATTAATACATTCTGTTTATTGTTGCATTGAGTTAAGCCTGCCGAGACTGTGAATGAATGATGTTTTTTGTTGCATGGGGACATGCATTAGTGTTACACAATGTTTGCCCAGACTTTTGGTGTTTTATGTCTCTTTTATCTAACACCAGAAATGTTTTGACAGGGAACTTTTTATTATGGCTTGATCATATGGCTTATGGCTGCTGGGGACATGGCAGTAACAATCCCTGCGTGAACTGAAGGGTCACGGCTCAATAAAACATGACCTATCACTCATATTTTTTTACTCTTTACTCTCTTTTTTCTTTCTTTTTATCTGTTTTTTTTTAGTTGTCCATAGCCATTAAATAAATGATTTAATTTAGTGTTTTATTCAAAGTAACTCAAAATTGTCCTTTATAGGAAGCTCTTCTACCATACCAAATTATGCAAAGCAGTGTTTTTATTATTTTGGTAAAATGCTTCTTTTGTTAATTTATCAGAGACCAAAAAGGGCTCCTAATTAATCTCCTCTAGTTGATTGTGCTTCTGTCTTTAATGTTAATGACACAATGTTAATGATACCAAAATCAGGCTTAATCAGGCCTACACAACTGAAATAAAGAGTGGAAAACGTTGAGTGGTCACTTATGTATTGTTGCAGATAAATACAGAGGAATATGCTCAATCAGGCTCAGTCAAACTTTATTGGGTTGCCAATGTGCTTAGTAATTACTAAGTAATATGTGTAGTAATTACATTTTAACATTCAACCAACATCTGTTGTGTCATCGTAATGCATTGACATATGATAATGTGGATTTTAATGCTTGAAGATGTAAATGCACTAGTTTATTTCTGCCATATTGCTTTATGCACCTCCAACTTTGTAGGTTACTTGGGGTTAATAAGACATTTAGCATTGTGCTGAGCCATTTAAATTGAGATGCCTGCATTGTTATTCTGGATGCAGAAGGTGAGAGACCTGTGAGGATCTGCCATAAACTGATTATTTTAAGTAGAATATGTGAACAGGGGATATGGTTTTGGTTTGATCAAATGGCAAAAAAAGCTTCAGAATGCTAAAGAGTACAACAAGTCCATCTTTGTATCTGTCTCTTTTGGAAAAGTAGGAATCTAGACTATCTTTACTGTCTGTTTATAAGATTATTTGTAGGATTGTGTAAGACAATTGTGTGGTGCATATCAAAGTTAGATTGTGTTTTTTTGCAGTATTATCAAGTATTTTTGGCATTAACCGAGACTTGGATATCCCCTCAGAATACAGCTACACCTGCTGCCCTCCATTCTGCATGTAGTTTCTCCCATACTCCAAGGAAAACTGGAAGAGGTGGTGGTATACAGGCCTCTTACTATGACAGATTTGGCCCTTCTGCCTCTCACACATCTTGAAATCTCTCCCTTTGAGTTCCATGCAGTCTCCTCTCTGGTGAATATCATCTCAACATCATACTGTCTATTGCCCTCCAGGGTCCTTTGGAACCTTTATTGATGAATCTCAGCAAAACCATAGACACCAATTTAACTGTCCTGGGTGATTTCAACCTTCCACTATACAAAGTCCAATAGCCTTGCCTTCTTCCCCTTCTCTGCTCTCTCTCCTTGGCCAACAGCAGCAGCTGTTCCACACACACAAAGGAAGGAATGTCCTGGACCTGGCCTTCAGTCCTTTTTCTCCACCTACCGACCTTTCTTCCACTCCACTTCACATCCCTGATCTCCACTTTATGTCCTTCACCCCTACTCCACTTTTTTATAGTATGACTAATGTAAGAAAAGCAACAACAGAGTGAAATAAAATGATTATATTCATGGTTTGAGACCAGAACTGATTAATTAATTGATGGTAACATGAAAGCACATTATCTATACACATAAATGTAAAAATATTTGGCTCTGTGACTCTTTCCATGAACTGGTGTGATGTAGAGAGAAATGGATTCAAAAAGCCAAATGGCCAAAAGCACACAGACACATGTACAAACAGCAACTGTACATTTTTGTGTGTCCTCCAGACTGACCTGCTACATTATGTGCTTATCCAGATCTCCCACATCAAACCATCATACACATACTCTGTCTACAGGCAAACTATTCCGAATGGAATCAACACTGAAAAAACAAAGGTACCCTTTATAAAATGAACTCAAAACTTAATATTTTTATGTTTCCCTTTAATAGACATTTAAAAATAGAGTTAAAAGAAAATAATTTCATTTCCAAACGTTTGATCACCTTAATAAAATCACTTTTTATAAACCAAGCTGAATTAACTTAATGTGTACGGTTTGAAATAATGCAAAGGAATTAGGACAGCAATATACAACTATTCATGTGAAAGTGTTGCTGGCTGCTTGCGGCCATATTCATGCTAACATTCCTAATGCTGCAAAAGTTGATGTCTTGAAGACGCACGGTGTCAGTGATGTACGTCCCAAGCAAGAGAAACTGCCGAGCAGCAACTCACATCTTAAAGGCCCTTCAGCGGTCGCATTATTTCTTCTTCCAAGGTAAACACACAGACCTACGGACATGGACACCACAGCGCTGATGCTGCAGACACGTTGCACTATATTTCATACTAGTGTACTTCTTCTTCCCGTAATAAAATGTGATTCCTCAAATGCTCCCCGCATCAGGCCTGGTGATGAGTGATAATTATTCCCTGAATCTAACTGATGCCAATCTGAAATTTGTCCTGCTGTGTAAAACAACATAAGCTGATTAACCTCTCGAGATGAACAACAGAAGATAAAGGGATCCTTTTAATCATGGATACTGTCTCCTCACCAAAAAAAACATATACCGCATTTTCTGTGATAAAATTATCTGTATATCTGAAATTACTGAGATCTTCGCAATTTGGTCAGTACATGTTATAAGCCGTTAAGTGCTTTAGATGAATGGAAATGCTAACACATTTATTAGGAAACCAGTGACCTTTAACTATCACGAAGAGTCGAGAAACATAATGTGCCACTTATTTATTCCAATCTTTTTTAACCTTTTCTCATCCTCACCCCAGTCAGAGTGATAAGAACAGAGAAGCCCAGTAGTCATAACAACAATGCTATTTCAGTCTAATTAGGTAAATAAATGTACAGAGCAGGCCTTTTATTTGACTTGAAATTTAACACTAATATACAGTAATAAAAGCATGACCTTTCTTCAGAATAGTTTTTTTGTGTGTGTTTATTAATGTAATGTCTTCTGGATTTACAGAAATAAGACAGTACAAAGGGGAAAATGTTACTAGTTACCCGCGTTTTGGATTGTACTATTCGTCCTGACCATTTTTGTAGGTGTGTAGCAATTGCTGAAGCCCAGGAGATGAACTTTAATGAAAAGGAGTCCATGTAGGGACGACTTATTGGCAGCTCTCAGGCGCCCTACTTCCTGTCAATACATCACATGTCCAGGTGTCCTGCAAGATCTGTTCTCCTCCCTTCCAACTTATATTCTTTCAGCAATTTGAATGGCGAACCAATGAATCTGACACATCTGTCTCATACAGCACCCCCAAAATATGTTAACTTGGGCTCAATGCCTTTTCAAGCATAACTTGTGAAAGTAAATTAATATTCAGTGTCATACAAGGTGAAGCATCATGAGATGCATCATGCATTTTGCGCGTTCTAAAATGAATGTGTATCCTACGTACATGTACTGAAACTTTCTGGTATCTTTAGTTTACAAAGTCACACAGTAAGTGTGAAATCCTGCTGTCTTGCTACTAACACGGTGTTCATGGTTCCTGGCTCCAGGGATCAGTAATTATTGAATGGATGAATTAAATCTCGAATTGACTCGGTACTTTACTGTTCAAAAAATGTGTTTTGAACTCTCATGGCTTTGGAAGGGAATAAACTGAGGTCTGAATTCTCTATTCAGGCCCATGTGGGATGAAATCGCTTTGCGATCTGTAAAGACTGTCAATTCCGTCTTGTGAAGGTGAGTTTCTAAACTGAACGTCAAGAATTTTTCTTTTCCATTAGCTCAAAGCAGCAGACAGGCGCATTGACATATCTATGAAAGCAAATTGATCTACAGACCAGTGATTGATTGTGCGGCAAAAAAAACCCCAAACAAACACAAGAACAACAGCAATTCAAACTTGACTTTACTTCAGGACTGAAGGCCTGGGACAGAAAATCTATGCAAGTAAACCGCAAGAAAGTGAATAAATCAAAACGATCCAGAAGCCATCAGAGCTCAATGCATGCCTTCATTATTAAATCAGGCCACATATGAAGCTAAGATGAAAGGAGAGATGCTTCCCTCTTATAATCTTTCATGTTCAAATGTTACAATCATACATCCACAGAATACCTGACATATCTGTACATCTCAGACATCAGGCTGGATAATCAAAGGAAAATAAAGATTTTGTGTAGCATGACCTAGGTTTGTAAAAGAAAATATCAAGATTGCTGCATTTTTTTGTTCGAACATTTGACTTGGGCAGATGCAGATGCTGACCTGGCATCAGCCAGTGACAGACTTCAACGTGCACGTTGCTCTTATGTTAGTATAAACAGTGATTTGCTCATAATTGGCACTGTCAGCCTGAAGGCAGAACTTTTGAGTCTTCGTTGTCATTAGCTGCAGGCTTTAAGGTGAGCGGGGAAAAAACATATTTTATACTGCTTCCTTTTTGCATTTAATAAAAAAACTAATTAGCCCCAAGTCAGAACAGTCAAATGGCACACAAATCAAAAGACAAGAGAAATATATTTGTGTGCATTGTCTATTTAAATAATATTATTTTGAGATCAATTAATTGAATTTATGGTTGATTTTTTTTTTCTCTGCCAAATGGTACTTGCTTTAAATGTAATTAAATTTGGAAGACTGAAAGCCTGTTTGATTTGCCTGGTTAATGTACTGTATCTTCATGGTATATATTAAAAGGCTAATGACCTAAGTAGCTACAGAGCAAGATGTTTTACTTCGCTGTGAGAACTGGTTTGCTTTTTCCATGAGATTCTAATATGAGACGTTACTTCATAGAACGTTCACGTCAACCTAGCATGTGTCAGAACCTTTCACGGTGAGCAAATGTGCATTAGCATATGATTTAAAAGTGCTATGATCTTTGGTGCATCTTAATGGAATACTAGCACATTGACTGAAAAGCAACTTCGACAAAATTATATATTTCAATTTTTTTAATATCCCAGCAGACTTGCACAGAATTAATGAATGCTGAAACCATGCAGGATTCACGCAACACATTATGACATACGTTTTATTAGCAGCCTTGCTCACTGGGGAAATACTGTCAGGCCACTGAAGATTTTATTATAGGGCTGGCCATCAGGTGTTGACAGGGTGAATAAGAGGCTTACTGGGGCTACATTTATTATTAGTCATAGGGAAATTCACAAATTCAAAATGTTCAGCAGCAGCTGAATGTAATGTTCTTTTTTCTGAATGTATCTTTTCTTTTTTTTTTTTCCTTCTACAGTTGTGCAGGTTTGGTAAGCTGATTAAAAATATTTTTAAAGTATTCAGAATTGATGAGTAATGAGAGAAGAAAAAAAATAGTTAAATGCCTTAAACACACTGTCTCACAGTACAGGACTCAATGGCAAGCTACAATGGATATGAATTGCTCTTCTTCTAGTCAATATTAATATTTCATATGACCAAAATTCTTTTTACTCACAATTGTGCTTTCAGATATCCACTACACCATTCTTCTTAGGAGAAATGACATCACATTTCCAATTCAAGTCTACTGGGCTTTCCATTAGAAAATCAATTTTTTGTTTTCTTTATCCAAAATGAGTGAATAGTAAGTAACTGAATATCTAGCATGTACATTTTTCCTAGTAAGAAAGTTATTGCAGATATGTAGAATACTCATTCTGAATATCTGAAATGTAATTTTGCATATCTGAAATGTAAAGCCACATAGACGTGAATAAGAAACGTGATGTCATTTTCAATGTGGATATCTGAAATGTTCATTTTGACTAGGAATAATGAAATTATGGATATCTGCAATACATATCCATTCTGGTTATTAAATGTTAAAATGTTCTCTTAAAGATATCTAAAAATGTATTCTGGCCAGGAAGAATAGATATCCAGAAATCTTGAAATACAATTTTTATTAGTAATAATGAGTTTTTCAATATCTTTAATTAGCATTTTGACTAGTGAGAATACAGTTTTTGACCACTAGATATGACCAATAACTATATCTAAAACCAATTACAGATAGCAGCGTGGCGTACATTAAAACTGCTTGCCACAGGCCTCAGCCGCTGACTTTTAGAGGCCTTGACACCCCCTTCCTGTACAAAGACACATGATCTCTGGGTCTCTCAAGTAAACTCAGGACACTATCCATCATTATAAAGTTCATTATCAAGATGTTTTCCTTTGCTGTCATTTATCTTGAGTAATCTGCTGTGATTGATGTATCCTTTCGTGGCTGACACCACGGGTTGATTTCGTTCATTAATCTCGATTTTTGGCTGCGTCATCCAGGTTCCAGGAGCGATTTTGTGCCCCCTGTACAGTCAGGACTCTACACTGGAGCAGGAAAGGGTTTGAATTCAGTGAAAGTGTCTAAATGCAAGTTAACACTCTAATCTTGCCTTTTTAAAGCATGTTTAAATGTCCCTTGCATATGGATCAGGTGTAAACTGGTTATTGTGCAATTTAACAGTTAAAATACCTTTAATGATAATAATTTTAATCATATAGCCAACTACTTAAAATGTTTTTGTGTGTTGATATTCACAGCATTTTTTAAAGACACATTTCCTATGGTGTTCTATAAATTAGATAATATGTATGGATCATTTAGCCATAGACTGCTACTTTGAAAGTTTTCATGTTCTTTTATGATCAGAGTTAGGTTTCATACTACATGGTGTAAAAAAGGAAAAAAGTGTGTTGGGATTAAATGCATAACAACTACAGATAACTTACTGTTTATTCACATGCCAGAATTTGCAATGCAATGCCATTGTCAGAAACAGAAATAAGCTGAAGACGGGCCAGGAAGAGTGCTGGTGGGAAGTTGGTGGGTATGGGCTGCATGTGTAGGGGTTGGACGTTGATGAAGGAACTCAGCAGGCAGCCCTGATTGAGGTGTTAATAAAGTGTGGTGTTGCCTGTTGGGTGAATATTCATTGTTAGAAAAGAATGATCCTGATCTAAATTGCAAATAAAAATGTTTGCCAATTCGGTGGTGAGCCTCTTTGGGAAATTAATCACAGCCCTCTCATTCGACTGAAGTGCTAATGCTAATCTTATTTTCAGCCCCGCAAATGTTTTGCAGAAGCTAATAGTTGAGATGTAATTAAATTCGTCACCCGCCTGCAGTACATGTTTTGGAGGAAAGAAAGACATTCTTACGCTTTAAGATAAGTGCTCCTCTCGCGATTCCGTCACTGCCGCTGCTGATGATTCAAAGACACTTATTGTGCCACACAAGAAGATCCATCACAAGTAATCGCCTTATGCAAGAATTACTCGTCGAATGTCCCAATCAATGAGATTGCATTTAACAAGTTCTCAGAGGCAGACATAGAACTCCTATACCCAACAAGGCTTGTTTTCTTTCGTCTTCATGATTAAAAAAAAAAGTCGTATTACGATCAGGGCCTGAATGTGGTTTTGGTAAACTGGGAAACACACACCTGCCATCATGACCCTCGCTTGCGTAGTGTTGCTCCATCGCCATAAACATTCACAAAACTCTGCCTCAGATTGGCTTACACTGACATGCATTTCTTGACAATAATTATTGTGAAAATGGCGCTAACATTGGTGTACGGAGGGGAATCTAAACACAAGATCACAGCAAGTCAGTAGGTGACAGATTCATGTCACATGCATGAAAATACGTCCCTCTTGATCACGCAAACTTTACGGTGACCTGTACAATCTGCAAGTTGGCGTTTTGTACCTTTCGTACCTTGATTGTTGCCGCCTGTATGTTCGCATATATATATATATATCTCCTGAATGTGTCTAGTCCTCGTTCGAGCATTGTTCCTGTTCCGCATTGTTCCTGTTCTGAAATAGCATCAGCCAGCTAACAGCTGGTATCTGCTATTTTACAACGTTCCTCCACTGCATCGGTGTGATGACGTCATCAATCAACATGTCGACACCACTTCAACACTATTGAGAAGTCAATCTGAAAAAAAAAATCTGAAGTTGTTAATGCCCTAGTTTGAACACATCAGTGTTTCATATCTACCAGGCAGGGCCCTGGAACCATGAACCCTCACTCCAACAGCCCAAAACACACAGCATATTAAGACTGGTTGGACTTTAATTTGCATTTTAAAGGTTATTCATATACATTACAAAAAAGATTATTAAAATATACTCCATGCAGCACTGCAGTGGAAAAAGGGGGGCAATTGACATTTTTAACCTGTGGTTCCCATATGTTTCAAGAGGACCGCTATTCTCATTAAGGAATCCGCAGTGTCTGATCGCCTGATCGACGTCCTGCCCTACTATCATGAAGTGCCTCAAGCAACTTGTCAAACTACGTATCTGTTTTTCTTCACCAGCCTTCGCGGACCTTGTTTCATGTGGTGAGCAAATTGAAGAACCACAGAAGATGTGTTACTCTGTTGGTGCACACAGTCTTCTCCTCTCTGGACACGAAAAAAATCACTAGAGTGTCAATATTCACAGACTATGGCTCAGTTTAACAAAAAATAAAATATTCATTCTGAACAAATCATCCAGCCCAGAGACCTCAACCTGTGCAAGTGCATGAAGAACTTTCTGAGGAGCAGTTCCTCCGAGCACCTGGTTTCTAGGTACAGATCCTACACTGTTTCTTTTCCCTTTTTTTATTGCTGATGACACCACTGCTGTGGGCCTAGTCATGGATGGTGATGAGTCAGCCTTCGCAGAGGAGGTCAGGGCCCCACCACCATGGTGCAACGATAGCAGAATGAAGCAAATGATTGTGGACCAGAGGAAGCTACGGGGCACTGGGTGAGCTCCACTCTACCTCAACAGAGCCGTGGTGAACAGAGTCAGCAGTGTTGGCTTCCCCAACGATGACCTGACCAGGTCTCTGTACACTAATGTTGCTGAAATCTGCCCCTTCAGCGACTTTACTTCCTCAAAGACTTCCTCACCCAACATCTGCAAGTGCACCACAAATACAGCACACCTCCTGCATATAAATAAAGACGTGGATCGGGTTTATTTATCACTCGTCGGGGTTTTCTTTCATTTTATGCAAATGAATTCAAAAGGAAGCCCTAGTAACATACATATGGGTAAATCCAAGCAGGCGTCCGAGGGGAAAAAAAGAGTTGCAGAGTGTGGAAGTGAAGACTCATAAGCCAACTGATTATTGTAGTGTGAAAACTGTAAATTATGAAACAGAATTCGATTCTGCTACTTAGTCACACTTTTACATGCAAAATAATAATAATAATAATTGCAATGAGTTTCCATTCCTGTGATCGCCCAATAGCACGGGACGTCACATTAATAATAATAATAATAATTATAATAAAACAGTAGTGTTTTTTTTTTCATTTTCATTTGAAAAACTTTACAATTTCACACTACACCCTCTTAAGTTAAAGCTATCAAGGCGGATTAATTCTGCCTTTAAATGTTCAGGTTGAATATGATCTTCTTCATTTCACATTTTCCTTACTAAGCATGAATTTGTGGATTATGTACATTTGTGAGGTATTAAATGACAGTAGCCTGCATTCTGGACTAAGGGTGCAGATATTTTTTTCCGTTTTTAGAAAAGTGTTCTATCAGATTTAATAAAATTCTCCAGAGTCCTGTTATCATGAGCACAAAGCTGATCTTGTGCATAGGAAAAGCACCAGGTACCCGGCCACGACTGAAGAAGGATTTAGAAGAAAACTTCAAAACCCCAAAATGTGCAGAAAATGTCTCATGAAATGAAGTAATACTCAGTATATGAACAGGCTGCTGTGCAGTATATATCACAGCATATTCCTGAGGCTTAATGTTTCTCAGGAACAATAAATAAATAAGGATACAGTGTATCTGTGAAAACCAAGGCTTACTCCAGCTCAGCCACGAAAAGAAAACACACATTTCCTCCCATATTTGGCCAAATGGCTTCATTGTGGACATTATTTGCATTATTTGGTCTTAAAATATATGTTATTAACTGAAAGTCATTTTTGAGCTCATTGTAATGCATGCATATTATTTTGATTAAATATATAATGAAGATATATGTAATAATAAGAAACATACCCGGACCAGACTTCATGCATGCTGGGCTTGTCTGAAGATTGAATGGTTTCCCTCTCAGAGAGGGGTGACTGAACTGGTAACCACTCTTCCTGAAGGTCAGCAAATGGTAGAAAAGGTCACAGACCACTGGGGTTCAGTCTTCACCAAATAAATGGAAATCGTGATGTATTATACACCTGGAATAGAGAGGTCGGTGAACGTCTCCATCCGGGCGAGCTTTGATTCTGAATGGTCTATAAAAGTTTTCTAATGGAATATGTTGAAAGTCTGAGGGGAACTAGAAATTTGAATTTCAGCTTCGGTCTATAATAAAAAAAAACTGGTATTAATAAATTCATCATAAGATACCCAGATCATGTTAATTCTGTTCTAGAGGTGATAATCCCATATGCAGGACAGGGAGAGGTAAGGTGTGGAGCACCACAAACCACCAGGAGATCTTCAGCCCTCAGAATAAAATGTTTAATGGTGATCAATCACAGTCACCTTGCATTGATCTCCTATGACGCTTCACTCTCAGTGGACGAGTGAAGCCCATCATATGGTGCAAATATATACTAAAGTGTAGAATATATATATACATATATTATACATAATCATATATATGTGATTATATATATATATATAAGTGTGTGTGTGTGTGTATTTGCAGCAAATGATGGGAAATGATGACAGATTTTATCACACATTCTACCTGTATATAATATCATTACTCAGCCAGAAAAGGTGTTTGATTAGACAATGAGAGTAAAATCCCTGGAGAAATATGGAGAGCAGGAGTGGTGGGGTTTTGGTTAAAAGTGTCTGTGTAGAGACACCTTGTTGTCTTGGAAAGAGAAGGGAACCATTTCACTCAGCTGTCAGAAGAGTTGACAGTCATTTCTGTTGGATTGCTGGGTGGGAGCAGCATGGACGGACGTCAGACACACATTTATGCTAGGATGAAGAGGCGGAGGAGGGACTGTCCCCAAAGTCCACCTCCTGTCTGTTTTTCAGTGGCTTCTGCTCATCTGAACACCACTACATTTCAGTAAGCAAAAAGTGTCCAGGATGTAAAGTATAGAATCGTGCTGTGTTGTGAAAACAGGCCTCTGCTGGATGCAATAGCTGGAAAGAGCCCACCGTAAGACCACCATAATCACTGGAATCGAAATATGAGCAGACTGAGGGTCTCCTCTGCAGACAAGCATCCATCCCCGGACAATTTTGGATGACTGGATGCACAAAATGCTTCAATAGGCCCTCTCACATGGGCCAGACCATCCATTAATTATTCAGGTCGAGCATATTGGCAAATAAATCAATCATTTAAAATGTTATTTTATTTATAGTGCACTGCATGGGAGAAGTCCAATAAAAAAAATTCATGTGTTTGCTTTCAGAATTTGGTAATTAGAATGTTCCTTTAATGATTGATCAGCCCCCCCACCCCTTATTTCCTCCCTCTGATATCAGACTACAACCTTTCTGGTGCAGAAAAAAGCCTCCACCAGCAGATGTAGCGCTTGGTACGGCTAATTTTACACTTGCACGCTGCATGTTTCATGAAATGACATAACACGCCGCATCAGAATTTCTGAAAGCATGTCACGGCTGCACAGTGAATCAACATATGCGGCGGCGGAAGACTTTCACTGCAGAAAGTTCTTTTCCAAGGATCTCCGAGCCATGAAAGATGGCCCTGACGCTTCTCCGTATCTGTAAGCCCTGCCTAGCTGATAACAAAACCACAAGGAACCATTACAAATGCATAAACAAGACAACATAAATATAAAATTAGCATTTTGCACTTAAATTTACTTTAAGGCTTCAAGGCTTTTTTTTTAAATCCTGATCTGAGCCTTTAATGATTTACACTAGAACAGCACGCATGCATTTTATTTATTTTTTCCTTTTTTTACCCCTTTTAAACTTCTGCATTTGTATTCCTCTGATGTCTGGAACGCATGGAAGGGATTTTTTTCAGAAAACAAAAGGGCCTGTTGTGAATCACTGAAAGCATTTATGGCCCTGCTCCTACATCCAGCTCTGTAAAACTGGACGATTCCTGCATGCGGCAAGAGATCAAGGACATCAGTCAAGAGCAGAAAATATGCATAATTGAGCCTAATATACAATAATTGCATACATCTTCCATATTCAATTATATTACGCACAATAACCTGCAAATCAGTAAATATACTTTGTTTGTTCCTCTTTTTTTTATGACCGAGAATAAAAACGTGATGATCCATGTCATTCCAGCAACATGGTCAGCGTGACTGGATATATTAAACAGGACTCATATGCTCAGGACTCATATGCACTGCCTCATTTTACTCATGTGAAGACTAGGGTGTCTCAAAGATGCCACTTAGTTTAATGTCAGTGGAGAAAACTAACAAAACACATTTTCATGAGATGTCAGATCTGCCAGGTCCACATATGACAAGTTTATTAAAGGTGGCGGGAAAAGAAACACACTGACGCATCATGAAAAGAGAGGCAAAATTATAGAAATAATAGAAAAAATGGTCTCATCCCGACCTATAGTATTAACAGGTTACCACACTGTTACCATACTGTTACCACACAGGGGACAAGTAGACTAGTGTATAGCCCATGATCCAGAAGACCTAGGTTCAAACCCCACATACTACCATTGGGTCTCTGAGCAAGACACAGTGATAGTAAGTGGAGCAAGACTCTGGATAAGAGCATCTGCTAAATGCCATAAAAGTAAAAAGTTATGACAGGTGTGCTGGCCATTATAAAAAAATATTATTTAAAACATGTCTTGAGTAGCGTACGATGCTCTCACGAATTAATGACAGGTCAGCAGCACTGGCTTCCTCTCTAACCTCTCATGCCCACTCTACTCATCCCACTCTACTTTACTCATGCCCGATCTACTCAGAAGTTTGGTGAAAGTTGCTATGGATCAAACCATCTGATAAATGCTGTAAACATATTTGTATTTATGGCCACTCATGCACATTGTATGGTTGCATGTATGCATGGGTGTATTTATGTGTGTATGTAATTTCCTAGTTGGTGTTCTACGCCTGATCCTATTCCATGTTTGACTGTCAAGTCAGTGTGACTGTGTCGCAGCCTGTATCCCTGTGTCTCATTTGCTGTTTTTATGAGTCCCGTGGTAACCATTGTCGTGTGTCTTCTCTACTCCACATTTCCCACAATGCTTTTCCCCAACGTACTAATGCCTGAATGTCGAATGTCCCACTTTTGTGTGTTTCAATAAAAACCCACTCCCCACATCTGCGCCTGGATCTGTCCTTGTTTGTGTCATGACCAAGGACAGAAAAACCTTGTTTTCAGGTAAGGATCTTCCTCTTACTTTAATGAAGATAGGAAGTTCTTCCTCTGAATGATAATATGTGTACTCTAGGAAAATAACCCTCAAAGAAATAATTAACTGACAAAAAATAATATGACAAAAAAGTCCTATTATTGTCATACTAACTGTCACTTTGGTGTGTAGTGTAAGCATGTTGTATTTCAATAATTGCATGCATAAACTCTCAGCACACCTCAGTCAATATATATAGAAATTTCGAAGAGCATGCGGCTACTGGGTACTATTTCCCATTTTGAATTCTGCACCCCTGACTTAAAAATAAATGAATCCCAGATTTTCAGTGTCTCCCTGTCGAGGTTCCCATTTGACGACATTAGAACGGCCAGTCTTGGTGGATGACGAGTGGGCACAGGTCGAGCCTTCCTGGTGATCTGAGCGAATGGACCATGGTGAACAGAGCTACCCACAGGCCTACACCCCCCAACCCCCCAAATAATGTACATATCAAGTAAAAAATGATAACGATCGGAACAGAGAAGCTGTAGAAAGACGGGCGGGGACAGACGGCTGTTGAGAGGCTTGCAGGAGGCTTGTGAGGAAGAGTAGATGATAGCAGGGCCCACTGCTGACATTTCTGCACATTTCCATCCTGATGAGAGGGAAGGAACATTCAGCACCGACTTCCTCCAGACATTCGTGCATCCATTAGGCCCCATTAGCCACCCACGCGGTGCAGTGCTCGCTAATGACTTTTGTGATTTCGCAAGAGCCGCATCTCTCGCCGAGCGCCTCAGTGGCCCGGCAACACCCCCCTCGGCCAACCTCGCCCCCCCCGTTCAACCAAACGCAGAACAATAATCATCTGGAGGTTTTTGTTTGAATGTTTTCGGGAAGTTGCCGCAAATGAGACATAAAGCATTCGGCTCATAGCAGGACATGAGAATGGAGCGGATATTAAAGCAGCGGACGTTGAGCGATACCGCAGCCATGCATCATAGCTGCCGTCCTGCCAGGCAAAGGTGACCCGCCCTTGTGACACCCATTAAGGCATGAGGGAGGAATGGGGGGGGGGGGGTTGTCTTGATATTACACTGAAGCTGAAGGAGACAGAGCCTTAATATGCTGTTTACATGCAGCGAAACAAACGGAGCCTTCGTCAGCAGAGGCACGAGGGTGGAATAATGGTGGATGGTGGATTTCCCGGTCACGGGATCACGCCAGATGTGCCTGCCGGGGGGTTCGGGGTGTCACGTGACCTTGTCATTTCTTCCCCTTTCGCCTGCAGTTTTTTCCATGCAAACATGACTGAATAGATTTCTAATCTCAGCAGACGGTTCATGGGAGAAATCCCACCATCACACATTTATCACCTTGAAGTCAGGAGTCAGGGTAGAGGGCAGCTGGTTCCAACAAGCACATTACACCTTAATACGAGTTTCTTGATTTATTATTTTCTTTTTTATTCTTTTTTTTTGTACATTTGCTTGTAATATCACCAATGTGGCACCCACACCTGGTGGCCCTCCCTCGTGAAGTTATGAGCCGATAGTGTCCTCCTGCGTTTCTCCTCAACGCTGTGTCTCGTCTTGGTTGTGCTCCCTGTCAGACTTCCACTGTGAAGGTGGGTGTGACGTTTACCATGACTGGTGGTTTGTTGGTTTTAATTTTCTTTCTGTTTGGAGTCCCACCAAAAAGCTTCAGATTCATTATTCAAGATTCAAAAACTAAACCACTAACCCTGCCAGGTCACCGGATCTTTATTGTATCTGTTATCCATCTTCAGCATCCCAATGTTCTGCTGTTTGAGCTCATACTCATCACTACAACTCTTTATTATCACCATTTCTTTCATTACTACAGTATTATTATTACGTTTTTTCATTATTATAGTTTTCTCATCAATTCAGAGTAAGGTCCAACACCTCCTGCTCCATCCCACATTTAGGGATTTTTTGATAAGGATGCAGCCTTCTCACTTTTATGTTTTTGTTTGCTTATTGTATTCTATTCTACTCACAGCAGCAAATAATGCAAGAAATTATGTATTCTAATTTTTTTAGTTGTGCATGGGGTTTTATGAAAGAAACACAAGAAACTAGTGCTTTGCAGAGAGCGCTCACACGGTGGTAATGATTTAAAAACGCTCGGAAGCCTCTCTCCAGCCCCCCCTGCGGAAGGAAGGTGGCGCCTGTACCTGCCGTCTCGGGGAGCCGCCGACGCCCAGACTCCTGAAGATTTATACTCGCTAAACGCCTGCTCCCCCCTCGCCGCCCTCTCTTTCTCCAGCTGCAGCCCCCCCACCCCCACCCCACCCCTCTTACCTGTTTACTGACAGGCGGAGGGAGGGGGCGATTATTGGCCCAGCTGATGCGGCTCGCCGGAGAGGCGGCCTGACAGTGATGGATGGAGCCTCGCCGCCGATCCTCCGCTCACTTGCTGACTGGGCCCCATGCCTTATTCATGAGATTTGGGGCAGGAAAGAGATGCCAAAAGGTTTAAGAATATATTAAGGAACTCTTTGAGATGTCAACCAAGTTGTCAGCTAGTGTTAAGCAAAGAGTCTGAGGCACTAAATCCAGGGCTGTGGCAGAAGAACGAGGGACCTGTTTTTTTTTTTTTCTTCCCCACCACACACTCCGCACCTCCATCCGCATAGAACTGAGTTGGACAAGGCAGGAACAGAACAGGCCCGGTTTTCCGTGTTCGGTTTGTTCCTTCAATTAAAACCATCTCTCTTGGTTCAGTGAGAAGATGCTTTCTCTGTATGATAAATGCCCCTTTATTCGATTATTTCAAAACCAACAGAGGCCCATTTAAGAGCCCCCAAAGGATCCATTCTGTGTTTTTGTTCCGTGTAATTCCTGCCTTAATTACATGTATTCATTCAAAAACACAAGGAAATTACAGCTTTAAAGTCCACTGCGCTATTGAAAATTGCATCCTTGCGGTTGAGTTTAGACAATGTCATGTCGTGATTAATATACATATCGCACAATGTAGTACATGACCTGCAAATTACTATAATAATGAGCATAATTGCTTTTATATATTTTTATATTATAATTAGATTACATTGCACAAGTTACCTGGATATGAGAGTAAACCTGAACCTATATTCTATTATAGTAATAGTATCCTAGTGGGGAAGGCCTGTAAACCAGAAAACCACAAAGTCATAGGTTCACTTGACCCTGAGTTTGAGTGAATTAGTGATTGAAAGTGGTTGTCATTGTGATATACAGCACAGCACATGGTGCGCACAACGAAATGTGTCCTCTGTTTTTAACCATCACCCGGGGGGCCGTGTGTGGGGATGGTGCTTTGCTCAGTGGCATCTCAGTCACACCTTGGCAGATCGGGATTCGAACAGGCAACCTTCTGATTACAAGGACGCTAGGCCACAACTGCTTGTAAGTTTCTCTGGATAAGGGCATCTGCTAAATGCCATATTTGCCATATTGTTATACAATATAATACATGTTAGAATATGTATATGTCTCTTAATTCCATGTGCAGTGCTCTTAACCTGTAAACAATAGTATCCTTTCGCACTTTTGGTTGGTTGTAAACTGAATTTCATTGTTTATATACTCTGCACAATGACTATACAGTTGAAGCTAAACTAATCTGATGTGTAGTTATCTGCCTACTTTGATATTCTGATAATTAATAATCTGATCTGAAATTCTTGATCTGAGTTCACCAGCTCAGACCACATGTTCATGTTACCATTGAGTTGCTCCATACGGGGACTGTCCCTGTAACTACTGACTGTAAGCCTCTCTGGATAAGGGTGTCTGGTAAATGCTGTAAATGTAAATGTAAATGTGGTGTTGCAACTGAAACGGATGCTTGCATGGTTGGTGCCCTCAACCATACTTTACTTTGTTGTTCAGAAAAGCCTGCAGTGAGTCTCGGCCGTTCCAGGAAAAGCTCAAATAAGCTAAAAGCAATGAATCACACGAAAAGAAAGAGACAAGAGTTGCCCTGTGCCTGCAGGTAAAACAGTGTGTTGCATTGCAGACACCCTCACAAGTCATCGCCTCCAAGCCAAGTCTGGCATTGAGATCACTTCTTCAGCATCTTTGTCTGGTGGAATATGTTTTTCCCCCCTCTCTTTCACATAGCTTAGCAAATAATCAGTCAAACAACAGAGTGCACTGTGTAATGGGATATGCGATGTGTCAGGAGAAAGTAATGGGGGGAATTTTGGATCAGAAGTAGCTTTCGTGCCTTGCTGTGGGCGATGCGCTGGTATTATGTCGACACACACAAGCCCGGATTGGCACAATGCGTCAAGATTTCGGGTCGGGCGGAGTTACAGGAGTCGTGCGGTGAAATGAGCCGGGCTCTGGCACCAGCGAGCGTGGTAAACACACCGGCTGAGAGGGTGTGCAGTTGCAGTGTTTTTCCTTCCATTGTTGACGTGCCATGTCAGGCACTTGTCAGATCTTGCCTACGCATCGATTGCTGTGCGGCCAAAGAAAGATGCCAGGATAGTGAGATGTTGGGAATTGGATATATGTCTGAGGCATTGTCAGATTCTCTGCAGACACAGTCATAAAAATGACATTTAATATAAGCATTTAGGCACAGCTGCTAAAAGGTTATCAACTGACAATATTGTTTTCTTGTGTTTCAAATGTAAGCAAGAATCAGTATTGGAAAACACAACACGGGTAGGCGTGGCACGCACTGCGTCAAATGCAACTGACGGCACCAGTGGGTAATCAGGACAATAAGGACATTAAGTTGGTGCCCCCTGGTGGGCCAGGGGCAATGCAGCATCACTATAGGCACCCGCAAAATGTGTAATTATTATTTTGTTTGTTATTTTTAAAACATATTTCTTTCTATTTGAAATAATCTGATGTATGCTTTTTCACATAAATGATTAAAGAAAATTAATGTGCTCAGTTAAATATAATTCTCAATTTCATAAAGCTGCACTTATGCACATGAAAATTAATCAAGCATATCAACGTCAAATTTTTGTGAGGCCTATTCAGGCCTAGTCAGGTGTCACCTATTCACCCATGATTAAGACCCAGTGTGCTGGAGGTGTGAGGTTTTCCATGAATGGTGCATTGTTGATATCAATTTTCTTTCTGCTCCATCAGGAGTCCCACCAAGGAGCTTCAGGTTCATTATCAAATACTATGCGAAGGTGGAGTTTGAGAAGCAGGAAGGTCAGCAGATGTGGGAGTTTTCCTGATTATGTTCTTGTGTTGAAAGAACATACCCCCTCCCAATTTAATAAACTACCAAACCTGCCAGTTCACCTGATCTTTATTATATCTGTTATCCATCTTCAGCATGCCAGTGTTCTACAGTCACTACAACTCTACAGTATTATTGCGTTTTTTCATATTATTTCATTGATTTCTCATCAATTCAAACAAAGTCGCTCAATTTCAGCCCAACAACTCCTGCTCCCTCCCACATTTAAAGGGAATTTTTGACCCATGATTAAGACCCACTGTGCTGGAGGCGAGAAGTCAACTGAGGATGAGGAGAGCTGCCTTCATTCCTGATGCTTCAGGGAAGCTTCTTGAGCTTCATCTCAATTCCTGACATGGTGAGGGAGGCTGCCTGAGTGCCCAGGCCCACCTTTATTCCTGACATGGTGAGGGAGGCTGCCTGAGAGCCCGGGCCCACCAGTGCCTTGGCCAAATAGGGGGGGCTATGTGAGCGCACCCCAGCTGATGCTTATTCAGTGCAGGTGATGCAGACCTGTAGTGTGCCGTATACCTTGGTCATCACTGACAACTCTAAAAGAACAGGACAAATAAATTCACATACAAATGAGGTACAATTACAGGGCGTTATTTAAAATACGGTTATAGTGAAGTGGACCATTACGTGGTCTTTTCTTCGTCTCTTGAATGTACAATGTGGATCCTCCATTAGCAGCATTATCATCGAAAGCCATTCTCCCAGACTGGTGCCACCATCCACATTTACCCAGGAATCCCAGGGAGGACCCCAGGAGGACAGTGATTATGGCAGTGCTGTGTGGAACTTTATTCCGGGGTGGCCCCAGCTGTGGCCCTTTTAAGTAAAGGCGCATCATTGGTTTCTCATTAACCGAAAGCCTAATAGCAAGATTAAACAGACTCTATTAGGAAATGCTGTGCACATGTTGTCTCTAATTACCATGTTAATAATATTCTCGAAATGACAGTGAGGTAGCCAGCTTCCCTGGCGGTGATGAATACGCAGCATTACCGATCTGTCCCCCCGTTTCCTCAAGCATGCTTCTATTTCGTCTCGCGCCGTCTCCTCTCGCTTCTCCGGCTTTTTGTGATGCAGAGACACAGCGTTCAGTGATCTGATGGTGATCAATG
This sequence comes from Denticeps clupeoides, assembly GCF_900700375.1. Lineage (NCBI taxonomy): Eukaryota > Metazoa > Chordata > Actinopteri > Clupeiformes > Denticipitidae > Denticeps > Denticeps clupeoides. Next base: position 17,819,129 of record NC_041718.1, read on the forward strand.
TCTTTAGCTTGAGGTGGAGGAAAAGAAAGATGGAGATTGCGGTTGGTTAACTGGCAGAGAGATGTAGGTTTGGAGGGGGTGGAGAAGGGGAAGAAAAGAAAAAAAAAATGAGAAGGCGAGCACAACAAACTCCAACTCCTCTGGCAACGGGAGAAGGGAGCTAGTGTGGCGTGCATGCAATTCATCTGGGGAATAGTGAAGCTTTAAAACACACTGCTTAGTGCCTGCAAGCATTTCTGGGCTTCAGGCTCCTCCATCCTGTTTATGATTTCACAAGCATGTAACTCATTACACATCCTTTACGGGGTTTGATCCTCGCAACGCTCCCAAGACCGCACAGATCCCCGAAAAGAAGGCAATTTGTTTCCTTCGCAGGGACGGGAGGGCTCCACTTCCTTACTATTTATGCCCTAGAAGGAGGACTGGGGAGAATGTTGCTGCTGAACCCTAAAATATTTAAACTCCACATTGACGACTAGAGAAGGGTGGTAGTAGCCTAGTGGGTAACACACTCGCCTATGAACCAGAAGACCCGGGTTCGAATCCCACTTACTACCATTGTGTCCCTGAGCAAGACACTTAACCCTAAATTGCTCCAGGGGGGGACTGTCCCTGTCACTACTGATTGTAAGTTGCTCTGGATAAGGGCGTCTGATAAATGCTGTAAATGTAGAGATGAGATTTATATATTATATTATATTATATTATATTATATTATTTTTATTTATTTATTTATTTTGCTAGTGAGGTTGAGCGGGTGTTTGAGATTGAATTGTACTGCCATTTCTTCCCGCACTTGCCAGTTTCATGCAGAATCATTGCCGTCAGGTCACCACGTTACACAATGCAGTTTGAAGGTAAGCAACAGTTAAGGAATCACCCTGTTTTTTTGGTTCCAGACCTATTTAGTAGTAGTGTCCCGAATTGTACCGGTTCTCTTCTGGTGGAAAATGAGCGTACAAATTGATTTATTTATATCAGCCATCATCTCGAGACATCAGCAGTTTTCAGTGTAACATCGTGACTAACTAGCGGCCCCTGTCATGGCCCCTTTAAATCCACATAAACAGTGATGTATTGGTCAGATTTTGTGCAGCATGGGAAAATGTATGTCAATACGTGAATCACATCCTCTTCCACAGTCTGGGCCATGCATTACCCCTGACCCCTCACAAAACAAAGCCGGGGGTGCTTTTGTTTGCGCCTTTTTCCCCCTATGAACAGTCCATTGGCATTTGCTTAAATGACAGCGGTGACAATAGAATCAATCTTGGATGCCGGACCATAAAGGAGCCAGTGCAGTGGCAGCCATGAAGCTGCATTGATTACGGGTTATAAAAAAAATGCCCATGCTTGGCAGCGTTCTGCTTTCATTAAGGTTTTTGGCGACAGGAGGCCTGACCAGTGTCCTTCCCAAAATGCACAAGACAGACATTTCTACATTTTAAACAACAGCAATGTCTGGAGCACCCAATCAAAATTAGAATTTGAACAGTGATCACAAAGCAGCACTTTGGCAGGATGAGTTGCTGAGGAGAGCGGCCGAATGCAATTAAAACAGGCCACTGGCCAACTCAAACCAGGCCTCTGGTGAGACCTGAGAGTTTTTGTCCACTTTCTAAATCATACTTAATGTAACACAAGGACATAAGTGGTACTTGCAAGCCATGAATAGAAATGTAATTGTCATTTTGCGTTTCACTATTGTGAAAATTTAAAATAAAACTGACCTTTCACATTCCGCTGTGCTGTTGCTTTTAAGATTGATGATTTGCATGAAATGAGAAATTGTGAATATTGTTTTTAGTTATCTTGGCATGGTGCTGCACTGTCTGCAGACATGTAGGTTATTGGTCCTCCTTCTGTCCAAGTGTTGAATGGATGGGCTTTTAAGTTTGTTGAGCTGTACAGTACAGGCCAAAAGTTTGGACACACCTTCTCATTCAATGTGTTTTCTTTATTTTCATGACCATTTACGTTGGTAGATTCTCACTGAAGGCATCATAACTATGAATGAACACATATGGAGTTATGTACTTAACAAAAAGTGGAGACCTGGACTCAGGACCTGGACCTGAACCCAGTCAAGATGGTTTGGGGTGAGCTTGACCGCAGAGTGAAGGCAAAGGGGCCAACAAGTGCTAAACACCTCTGGGAACTCCTTCAAGACTGTTGGAGAACCATTTCAGGTGACGACCTCTTGAAGCTCATCGAGAGAATGCCAAGAGGGTGCAAAGCAGTAATCAGAGCAAAGAAACAAGAATATAAAACATGTTTTCACTTATTCCACCTTTTTTTGTTAAGTAAATTTACATTTTACATTTACAGCATTTATCAGACGCCCTTATCCAGAGCGACTTACAATCAGTAGTTACAGGGGACAGTCCCCCGGAGCAATTTAGGGTTAAGTGTCTTGCTCAGGGACACAATGGGAGTAAGCGGGATTTGAACCCGGGTCTTCTGGTTCACAGGCGAGTGTGTTACCCACTAGGCTACTACCACATAACTCCACATGTGTTCATTCATAGTTTTGATGCCTTCAGTGAGAATCTACCAATGTAAATGGTCATGAAAATAAAGAAAACACCTTGAATGAGAAGGTGTGTCCAAACCTTTGGCCCGTACTGTATATAATTCTGTTCTCCATATTCAACACAAAAGAAAAATCATTAACATTGTTAACAACAAAACCCTGTTTCACCGTGCACACAGAAATGTCACACAATGTCCCACGGCCGATTTGTAATGACGTTGTTGTCTGACTGTGATACATTCTGCTGATTTCTGTGGTCAGACAATGATGAAGGTCACACGTGCAGGGCCCGTCATTGGTATAGGTGATGTTGGCGGCTGCCTAGGGTGCCAATTCATCAAGCCTTAAATTGCATGTTTCCACCACAATCAACACTAATATGCAGTTTTCCGAGAACAGTGGAGAGGAAGCTGATAGGAAGTGGAGGTGCATTCATTATGTTTTATATTAGTGGTGAAGCCTGCCTAGTGCACCAACTGTGCTACGGTCATCACTGATTTCATTTTCTTCCTCACCCATCCAGCCAGATGGTACAGTAATGATATGGAGAGATACTCAATAGTTCATTTTATTGTTGCAGGCAGGGACGTACGGTATTTCATCAGAAAATATATATATATATATATATATATATATATATATATATATATATATATATATATATATATATATATATATATATTTTTTTTTTTTTTTTTTTTTTTTTTTTTTGAGCATTCCTTGAGTACTCCCGGACAGTCCCAAAGGAAGGCGAGGACTCTGCTACTATGGATGGTAAAAAAAAAATATGAAAACAAAAAGAACACAATATCAAAAAACAGATGTCACAATGTCATTTTGTTCAAAATTTTACAGTCAAACACAAATTTTAATCTCAAAGCGATAGAATTTTAAAATAGAAAAGTGCTTAAGTTGCACCAACTTCCAAATTTTTTGCATTTTCCAATGGCCATCAGCCATAGTAGTTTACCAACTTATCTGACCTTCAGCATCAATTCCCTGACACCGGCTTGTTAATAACAATGCAAATCACTGGTGGCACATTAACATAGATAAATTGATATTCCGCATAATTACTTTGGTGATTGATAAAGCGATGGAGCAGAAACGCACTACATATTGATGAGACGTATTTAAAACTGCTCAAAGCGGAAGCTGTTTGGATCTAAGAGTGGTGAACACTCAGAACATCCATTACACGGCTCCAGTCCACTCATGTTTTGGCGAGTGGGCTAATGGCTTTCACTGATGAAATGCACCGAATGCTATTAATTTTTGCACGTTCAAACCTCAGCCATAACACTAATAATTATAGCTGATACCACATTTAAAATATACTCTGTCCAAAAGAATTAATCTGTCATACTTATTTACATATGCACCTTCCAATGACTGCATAACCCCCTAATAAGCACGGCAAATCCATAAAACAGCCCAATGAATTACCCTATGAATAATTAAATGCCAATATGCAAATAGAATTGACCAATGCTTAGTGTGTAAAACTTTAGGGTAATAAAGTATTAATATATTATCTGCAGCTAATGACCTGCACTCTAATAAGGCTTTAGCTACAACTCTAATGTGACAGAATTTTCCACAACATTAAAATGGATGAACTCTGCCCACCACATATCTTGCAAAAAATAAACAAATGAAGGAAGTAATAAAAACATTGTGGACATTGATAAATGGTTTAAAGGGTTATGGATTGTTCCTGTGTAACACTTAATGAGCTCAGTAGCATGGGTGCATTTGCAGGATATTATATTTCTGCAGGTTTGACAAGAAATATGATTTTTTTTTTTTTTTGCTGTATGGGCTGTAATATTGTTCTGATGCTACTGAGTCTCTCTTGTTCTGCAGTGCAGTGTCAGCCAATACATGATTACTTTAACATTAATTATCCAGAGATGCATGAGAACACACATAAAATGCCACAACTTCCTCAAATAACAATCTGCAACAACCGATTTGCCAAAATAATCATCAAGTTCCAAAAAGCCCACATTGTACAGGTTGCACATTGACTATAATACATTTAAGCATTTTATTATAGACAAAATATCACCATAATCAGTATGAATGTTAATGTAATAATATTTTCTCTATTTACAGAACACATTAGATTAGAATCGATATTCTAACATGGACTCTCTGCACAACTGCAATATATACACGCACATACACAGCGTACACATGCACAGTAGATGGGTGTATTCGCCACATACTGTACCTAGTGATCATATTCGGCAAAACAAATGTAAAAGTGATAGCAAATGACTACCATATTTCCAAAAGTCGTGTTTGTCACCAGGAAGGATTTACATAGAAATTAACCAGTTGCATTTTTATTGAATGCTGAATGTCACTGACAGTCTGATTTTATTTTAGAATGACATTATTTATTAATTATTTATTGTAAATAATTTAAAATAGGAATTCTTCTCAAAACAATGTCTAACTGGAAGTTTTTGCAACTTTCTTTTGTTTGTTTATATCCGTGATCAGATTTGAAATCATCTGAGATGAGCTCCCCTGTTGCTTGAAGTTCCACCGGCCTGTGAACTTCCAGCGTTCCAGCTCATGTGTTTCTGACAGCTGTACTCCTCGCTGCCGCAGCGCCGCTACGCCCGTGACCCCCCGTTTTAATTAATCCGCCGCCACGCGAGACAGGCCGCCATTAATGTTCAGTAAACAACGGCCTGTCGATATTCAATAAAGCCTCCGCGCGGTGACTGTACTCAGGCCGTAGCCCCTGCTGCATGCATGATGCATGTCACTCAGAAAACAATGCAGAACAGTCGCAATGCTGTCCTCTGCTGTTTGCCCTATAAAACAATTGACCTGCTCATGACGCAAAGGTCAAACACAATCAATGCATGTATGAAATATTAACCAGACTCCTCAATTTGTTTAAAAAGCTTCAGATGACCTTTACACAGCATCAGATTGATCATCAAGCGTGGGCCGTTTCGGGAGAATAAAAAGAGTGATTTTAAAAAGCAGAACAAAGCTGATGAGGTGACAGTCTTCTTCAGAGCTCAGCAAGGGTTTTAATTAAAAAGATTTTTTTTTTTTTTTTTTTACCAGTTGACAATGAACGACCCCGGCTGAATGAGACCATCCCTGGCACAAGTGACTTTGTTTGTTCAAGCAGCTCCACCTAGTGGTGCTTTCCTGTATGACACTAAACACCATTTAGGGATCTTAAAATGCAGAGATACGCAGAAAGAGAACATTTTTTGATCCAAAAATGACCAGATAGAAATTAAAAATGTTATAATAATGTACAATACTATTTACATTTAAATAAGGACGTCAAATTATCTTTTCTCAGAACTGTTTTAACTATTTCATTGAGGTGCTTGGTTTTTTTAGCAGTTCATGAAATGCTATTAACAGTGCTATTCAATAGCTTGGTTTTATGATTGATCCTCCATACAAAAACCGTCAATAAACTGATAATTCCTCAAAGAATATAACAAGAATAAAGAAAATAAGAATAAAACTTGTTGCCAAAAACCAGGAAAATAAGTATTTTATTTTTTGAACCCCCTGCCAGGGTGAAAGGGGATGTCTTGATGTCATAGATCTGTTTTTATTTGTACTGCAGGCCAATTCTTAAGAAACATCAGACAAAATCCCTTTCCAAACCCCCATTTCCAAGCAAATCGCCCAGTGAAGCCCAAGCAGGGGGAAACAAGATAGTGTGATGCATGGTGTTGTCTCTCGAGTGCCCAATCCCTGAAAGCCTCTGAAGATACAGCGAGGTCCGCCGAGCGCCGGAACTGAACAAAAGGAGGAATTTTGCCTGATACCGCCGGCTTTCTATCTGAATGAAAATCAGCTCGCTCCCTTTTATTGCAGAAAGGCCTTCGGGGAAATGTGAATGTTAGCATTTTCATTTGACCATCTTCGCCCCTCTGCTCTATCTCTCAAAGGCAATCAGGGCTGGCGGCGCAGGCGAATCGCGTGCAGTAAGATGAATGCCGCGCAGTTTGTGAGCGGCACTAATCAGCCGCGTAATTTACACTTGGTAGGGAGAGGTAATGGCTGAAAGAGGCATTTCCTCCGCCGCCGTCTCGCCGTGGTTTCGTTCAAGGTCAGAATCCTTGCAGGGGTCACTCCGGGTCACGAGCAAATGAGCCAACTGGTTATAGTCTGGGGCTTGTATGTTTTTACCGCACTTGATACTTGGCAGTGGATAAAAACCCTTTGAGCCACTGAGCCGTGTGTAAATATATTTGGCTTTAATTAAATTACATTCACACAGAGGGCAACAGCACACATTCTGCTGCATATTTCCCAGCATATTATAAGCTCCCTGTATTTTCAGTGGATGTCAGTTCTGTAATAGAAGAGCATTGCAGGTCCAATAAATCAACTGATCTTTTGCATTTGTTGTAATGAACATTGCCACAGTGGGAAACCAACATGATCCTATATTATTTGAAGGTAAATTTGCATTATTACAATACTTGCATGGTTTGTCCACATTTTGCTTGTTAATCAATTTATATGCAGGAGAAAGCTTGACAGACTAAGATGGGAATCTCCACCCGTCTCTGCCCTAGGGAAAAATAGCTATCTTGTTAATTCAAGGCAACCCAGCAGTTTCTGTGGTGTAGTGGTTATCACGTTTGGTTTGATATTGAGCAGAAACAATCCTCTTAGTGGGGCAGTGGTGGCCTAGCGGTTAAGGCCCCGTCATCAGAAGTTTGCCGGTTCGAATCCCGAAATGCCAAGGTGCCACTGAGGTGCCACTGAGCAAAGCACTTTGGGCGCCAGGCAAGGACTCACCTGGGTGTAAAACAATGTAATTCGATCATTTGCATGTCAACATGTGGACGCTTATGCAATCAGATGCCAGATGACACATCAGAGGATGTGCCCACTATTGAGAGATGTAAACTAAAGCTAGAAACTGGCCATATTGGTCTCTTGAAATCTGTCTTGCAATGATCATTTTATTTTATTTTATGATAAGGGACTTTCTACTGCATTTTGGTCAGTGCAATATATATGTGTGTGTGTGTGTGTGTGTGTATATAAATAAATAAATAAATAAAAAAAACACACACACACACACACACACGACAGGAGTTGATTAAATGTTGGGGATTCATGAAATGACCATGGATGAGATTTATAAAAAGACTTTAATTACATATTCTATATATATATATTTTTTTTTAATATACAACACATTCCAGCAACAGTGCAAATTGTTAACTGAGGGTCCCCAATTCTTTTTTGTGAGGTTTTCATAATGAGTAACAATTTCATCCGTAGTTTTCCGTCCGCGCTGTATGTCTCCATTCTCCACATTCATGAATCCCTTGAAATTAAAAGGTATCTGATTGCAGAGAATTGCAGAGAAAAGAGAATGTGCGTTTTGAGGCTCCACTAACAAGACAAAATTTAACAAGTTTCCTCCGAGAAAATAGTAATAAACTGCAATATAGAACTAATAAAGGAAGGAGAATTAGGTCCCTTCACACGGCTATAATGGGATTGTTGTAGGCGAGAGGAAGAATAAACATATATGTGTTTTATATATTCAGTAGTTCCCATTAAAACCCACTATTAATCTTACTGTGGGCTACTGTGCACTGGAGAGAGAGAAAAAATACGCACATAATGAATTGAACATTTTTCTTGGAGACGTGGGGGGTGAAAAGTTTTACATTTTCCCCTCCAGCGCACGACCAGCAGCAGAAGGCGAGTCATGAAAAATGCGGGGATCAGGGATGTGAGTGAAGACAGAGTTCACTGGACCAGGTGGGAAGGTCAGGCCTGGCTGCCACGCGGCCTCCATTCCTATTTATCGAGAAATGAAGGAGTCGCCAGGCCGCCGGTGCCGTCCACACGAGTCAAATCATCACTTCTCTTAGTGCCCCCCCCCCCTCTCTCTCTTCAGAAGACATGTAGGACCATGTGGAACAAACTCGAAATATGCAACCATCTGTACAGAACCCACGGCAGGAAGGCAGTGGAGTGATAAATGACACAGCGGTGAAGTCGAGTCCAAATCACATTTCTTTTTCTCTGGCTCAGCTACACACACACACACACACACACACTCTCTCTCTCTCTTTCTATCTCTCTCTCACACATACGCACACACACGTGCACATACAAAGAAACATGCTCCCCAGCCAAATCACTGATAATAATATTCTCTCTGCCCAGGTAGAAGTCCAGCACGGCATCAGACACACCCCGCCGTCTCCCCAGAAGCAGGACTTGGGCGCGGCACCGGCACGGCCACAGGATCAATCTTGGGCGAGGCGCGTCGGCCGCGGCGCGCAGCTTTAGTCCAGTCACACCCGGAATGAGTGATTCTGCTGTCTTTTCCCGCGCCCTCGGCCCTCCGTCAGATACTGACAGACCTCTTTTCATGACTGACCTTTTACTCGCTTTCAAATTATTGCATGCAGCAGGAAGGCTAAAAAGTCCCTCAGATAAAGGGCCGCTGCACCTCCAGCACCCGCCCCTGCGCCCCGGCAGTGTAACGCAGATAAAGGGATTTAACTCTGCAGATAGCCAGTTCCGGACTTATGAAAGAGGTTCAATTTAATTACAGTTCCATTTTGTTTTCTTTAGACATAACTTTGCATCAATCAAATGACAAAGAAAAATCTATTGCAATGATTTACTTTGTTACTTTGTTGAAAAGGCATTTTGTAAAAAGTCCTTTTAGAGGAACTTTTTTCCCCCTAATTGCTTTTGGAATACTGTGTTAAAGAGCACAGTGCAATCATGGCACATTTATCTGGGCAGGAAGAAAGCAATCAGTTTTCTTTTATACCAACATGCTTGTCATTTGTACAGCAGCCTCAAAAAAAAAAAAATCTGTCTACAACCAAAATATTGTAATTAGACAACAGTTATTTAGCAAAATAAATAATGTAACCATACAACTTAATACACAAGTATACATATTCAGGTAGAGGACACATTTTGTCGTGCCACCGTGCGCTGTGCTGCAGTGTTTCAATCACTTCACTTTTATCCCATTTATGAGACACCTTTTCCAGAGCTATTTGCAATCAGTAGTTACAGGGACGGACACAATGGCAGTAAGTGGGGTCTTCGGGTTCATAGGTGAGTGGGTCACTACCACCCCTGATGTGTGATGCTGATTACCGTGTTCATTTCCAAGAAACGTCTGTAATCTCCTTACCTGGAAATCTCTTTTGTGCACATTACAATGTAAAGGGAGAACAGGTACAGGGTTCTCAGGTACTGTGGCCCAGCATTTAAGTGTCTTATGTATGATGATAGTTTAAAATTGTATTATTTGAACAGGGTGCCAAGGGTAGCATTTGTATTCCTGTCCCCCCTCACGGAATGGCAGCTTTGGACTGGCGAGCTGCACTCAGTGCACCTGTCTCAAATGTTTCCAGGGTTTTAACATTTCATTTCATTTCTCTCTCAGCTGAATCTGTGGCTCGGATCAAAAGCCCACTTTAAATGCCCTGTGGGCCTTCACTCTGCCTCAGGGAGGGAGGTGTCACCTGGCAGGGAGGAGGCACAGGGGAAATGGGAAAATGCAGGCCAGCTCCAGCGCTCAGTCCCTGAGGACTCCAGCACAGAAACCTGTTCATGAGCCACTCAGGTCTTCCTGGAGAGCAGGAGTAGAACATTTAGTAATTTACAGCATTTATCAGATGCCCTTATCCAGAGTAACTTACAATCAGTAGTTACAGGGACAGTCCCCCCCCGGAGCAACTTAGGGTTAAGTGTCTTGCTCAGGGACACAATGGTAATAAGTAAGATTTGACTACTACTATTTGGCTACTACCACCCCAGTCCAATAAGACTAATGAAAGAGGACGTGATACAATGCAGCACAACGAAACGTGTCCTCTGCTTTTAACCGTCACCCTTGGTGAGCAGTGGGCAGCCATGACAGGCACCCGGGGAGCAGTGTGTGGGGACGGTGCTTTGCTCAGCGGCACCCTGGTGGATCAGGATTCAAACCGGCAACCTTCTGATTACAGGGCTGCTTCCTTAACCGCTAGACTACCCCTGCCCCCAGTAGTAGTAGTAGTAATCGATGTAGCCCTCTACCACCCTTTGTTCCAGGATGGGCTCTAGCATCCATGACCATTGTAAAAAATGAAGCAGTTCTAGATAATTAATGAGTAGTTGTAGTTTAATAAATGCTAGTAGAAGTAGTAATAGTGTAAGAAGTAACAGTGATAATTTAAGTAGTAGCAGCAGCAGTAGTAGCACCTGGTGGTAGTATATATACATTGAGCTGTACAGTAGCTTTGAACATCACTGAACATCCCAGAGTAATCCTAGCTGTGGTAATGGTGTTAGTAGCAGACGTTGTGGTAGTAAAATATTTCACCCCTTCACCTATTTCTACCAACGTATTATTGACTCCACAACTAATCATCACGAACAGATCCTGCAAAATGGACAAGTGGAAGCTAGATTTTCACATTTCTTGTGTGGAAAGGAGAAAGAAAGACGATGACGTGTGAAGAAAGTGGCCCTCCCTGCACCATGACAGTATTAATGTATGTTCGTATAACCTAGGGGTCCCAGACGGACATGTGATTGACATCATTACCCCAGGTACCCATGCCAGGGGACCTCTCTTCCTGACAAAAATGGGGCACAGGCCACTGCGGTGACAGCTTGCATAACCACATAGACATTTCAATTTCCCTCGTTCATTAATAATTTCATTTTCGTTTAGCCACAGGCGTGTGCAGGCCTTCCTGGACCTTTCTGCTTTAAGCATCACTTTTATTGTTATTGTTTTTCGAACCGGTTTTGAAGCAGAATCTGTCTATGATGGTCAAAGGCACCAAAGGGAAGCATTTGAAGCTGCTTGCCAAAACCAGTTTCAGAAGTACTTATTTCAGAATTGGTAGGAATTAGTTCGCAAGCCTTTCATATCAGAATAATTCACAGCAATGATATTTGCACTATAAAGCTCTCAGCTCTCTCTGCCACATTTATGCATAAATTAGCTGACAATAATTTCATACTGCACCATCAGAAGCAAACTATTAATATATACTTACAGTTGGCTTCCATTATTTATCACGCAGAGTAATATAGCTTCTGCCCACTTCTTCCCGTGTAAATATTTGATAAAGTGTGTCGGAGGAAGATCTGAGCTTACTGTACATTTTGCCCGTAATGCTTTCATAAGCGCAGAGTAATTAGAATCGTTAATGCAGGAAACTCAGGCTGCCAGTGAAATGCAGGCTTAAAGGAGGGAAAGAAAAAAAAATGAACAAGTCTAGCGCCCCTTATGGCTAGCTGAGGTACTTCAGTTTTCCCTATGTCGATATCTTCAAGTTTTACAATTTACATTTACAGCATTTGGCAGAGGCACTTATCCAGAGTGACCTACATACTGTAAGTGCTTAAATATCAATCATTGAAATCCCTCATTTGGTTCACTAGCACCCGATGTGTAGATACAGTTCGTCTAACAACTCAGAACCATTTATATATAATATTTAAAATATTAGTCCATTATTTTAGTCCAAATATTTTCTAAACAGGATGGTTTTCAGTTTGAGTTTGAAGATCTCAGTTTGAGTTTGAAGACTCAGATGTTCTCACGTCTAGTGGAAGTTCATTCCACCACCTAGGAGCCAAGTCAGAGAAGAGTCTAGATGAATGCTTTCCTGGTACCTTGAGAAACAACAACATTTATTTCTTATATAGCCCATAATCACATACAGTATGTCTCAATGGGCTTTGACAGGCCCTACAGTTGACACCCAACACACTTGACCCTTCGACGATGGTAACCGTTCTGTGGTAACAGTGATGGAGGATCGGAGGGATTGAGGTGCAGAGTGAGGAGAGATGAGAGATCTGAGGTAGGAGGCTGCTGACCCTTCCTTGGCTTTGAAGACCAGCCCGGAGTTACAGTAGTCCAGTTTGGAGATGACCAGAGATTGGACAAGTAACTGAGTAGCCTATGTTGATAGAAATGGACGAATCCTGCTAATTTTGTAGAGAAGGAATCAACATGAGCGAGAGAGACTGGAAATGTGAGACAGGTGGACTTGTCCATGGTTACCACAAAGGGTCCAGGGAAATTCTCTGCAGGGATGAATAGCAGTTCCATTTTGCTGGGATTGAGTTTAAAATAATGTGCTGGTACCTAGGATGAGATGTCAGACAGGCAACAGAGATTTTGGTGGACATGTTTATATCTGATTAATCATTGGTCTAAAAGATGTCCTTGCTGCCTTCAAGCTTGAGTTATTTTACCACTGCGTGTTCTAGACTTGTTCTAAGACCCAAATTTAAAGACCTTTACTCAGTATCACTGCCGGTCCTGAATTATTGTGCCACTTGACCTGGATCAAATTAGGTGTTGCGTTAAAAAGCAAATGTTCCTTCAGTAAAAACAGGTCATTTTACATTCTGAATCTGTACCTTAGTTAACTAAGTTCCTAACGTTAAATAAAAAATAGCATGTGACACCCATTCAGTAGTTTTAATGGAAAGGTGTTAGCAGTGGGCATAGTCCGGAACTGTCCACAGCAAAAAACACATTTGTGACGTCCACTGAAATACACTAAAAGTAAAATGTTTGGACACACCCACTCATTTATGGGCCTCGCATTTTTTACACAAAACAGAAGACATAACTATGAATTAACACACTTTCTAAAGAAAAAAAAAGGCAAACAAGACAACATGATTAACCTGCGTGTCTTTCCAAATCAGCTAGCGGTGACGGCAGCATTTCACACACGTCTTCTCTCAACCATCAAGTTGGACAACGGGGATGGTTTTAAACAGTCCTGAAGGTTTATGCCAAACACTTTCCGATCATGAGCATCTCATGATCAATGGTGGACAAAGCAGCCATGAAGGCAAAAAGAGGCGACTCTTAAATAGATTCACCAGACATACTATAAAAATACTAAATATGTCTCTTGTATTCAGTTCTTCAAAATGGCTCTGTCTTAGCCTCCATAACTAGCACAGGGTAGGTGCATCCAAACTTTTGACTGAGTTGAGTGTAGTAGAACAGAGCGGTCATTCAGGTGTCATCGAGCATGTCCTTTGTTTCCCTCATATCTCTACATTTGTAACACCCTTTTTTTCACATGCCAGTTTCTCTTCTATAGGCACCTTAGGACCATAGACACTTCCAAGCCAACCACTCAATATTCTTCCTATTTTTACCAGCATTACCATCATTAGCAAATATGCACCATGTGCTAAATTTGATTTATTACAGGATTTAAAAAACATCACATTTGTTAAGACAGTACTCAGATCCTAACTGTGAAAGGTGGGCAGACCTCACCTGCACCCCACCACGGGTCACATCTTAATGCACGCTTTAATGCAATTAACCCCCAGAGCAGCATAGAGAGCAGCGTTTAATGGCAGAAAATGGTCATTAATGGGGTTGAGTTCCCCTACCCCGCCAGCCTTGACCCATTATATTCTCATGCACAGAGCGATGATGTTTATGATTAACATACAGCGGACGGAGGAGAGCACATTACCCCCAGAGGCTCTCTGTTCATCCCATGGCACAAATAATGGGAGACACATCCATTTAGTTAAACTGGCAAATGTGTCTCCCTGGCAAGTCCATTATCCACAAATGATGTTGGCAACAGGACCACCGGCAGCCCATGGAAAATAGTCTCCACGCTACCTCTCACCGGTTTTGCTAATAGAGTCGGCCTGTAACCTCCACGTGGGCGTGGTTCTGGCAATAATGGGGTGCCATCGACCATCTGGGCCTCTGCCCAGCGGTAACTGGGATTCTGCAAATGTGAGCCTGTTGACCCATTGTGCCTACGTGTATCCACAAAAAAAAAGGGTCTTTTGCATATGTTTTTGCACACAGACGCTATTATGGTGCCGTGCTGGGGGAATACTGAACTCACACATCTATCATGGTACAGCGGTGCCATTCTGAATCATGAGCTTTGCACATCTATATGGGCAAATTTACATTTCTCGCGTACCGGGTAAAGTGTTTAGAGAGTTCTTCTTTTATATTAGGGTTTTGGTGCTATCCTTCAAAGAAATCACTTCAGAATAATCAAATCAAACCGGGTCGTGGCTAGATTTGACATTTCATGATGAATAACAATCAAACAATTGAGCAGAATAATCTGATGACTGAAATAATTTCAAACCACATTACGGGCAAAATGTACAAATTTGGCAAAATCACATTTTCACTGGTTCTGGAAATTCTCCAAATGCTGAAAGTGCTGCTGGGTAGTTAGTTGCTTTTGGCATCTTACGTTCTACATCTTATGGCCTATGTTCACTCATTTCAACTTCTGCTGATGTTGTTCATATGACGTTGGTGAACCTGCCATTCGCCACCCACGTAGATCCCAAAGCGCAATTTCTTCCTCTGCTAAAACCAGTAAAATAGGCCTGATGCTTATTTTATATATTTTTGTAAAAATTATAGTGCAAAGAAAGAACGTATTCTAATGCTGAACCTTTAATCCCCTGAATAATTAGAACGATAACCGTGTCAGCGAGGTAATTAAAACATACAGCAGTAAATAAAGCCCTTATAAATGATCTCTTTAAATAAGGCGGGGTGTTAATTTCCACCGAAAGTCCACCACAAACATCAATTTATTACAAATTCATTCCAGATAGGTAATTATATATTCCGTACGCTGTATGAATGACCTGTTTAAATATGCACATGCTAATTAATTCATAGAACAATAAATGATGGAGGGAGGCTTCTGAAGCACAATGGCTAAGAAGGGGAAAAAATAACAAGACAGACCTCAAGGCCGCACCTGTCATCGACTCCATATGAGATTTTCCTTGATGTAGCCGAGCCATTTCTGCTGAGCTGAATTTGATAGATTTTTTCCCTCCACAAACCTTTCATTTACTGGCCTAAAGAAATCCGTGTGGAAAACACCATAGTTCAAAATTCATGGGGCCTTTAATAATTAGATTATAGAAGAAAAGCCAGCAGGGTTTCTGTTTAGTTATTACTGTCAGATGCATATTTCTTCCTACCCTGATTAGATCATTTAATTTCCCAACTGATAAAAATATCTGCACTGGTATAAAACTAGTTTTTTTTTACAGTTTAATTCTGGAGTAAATTCTAAATGTTTTATATAACAAGCATAGACAGGGCTTACTTTCATAACCTTTATAATTTAATAATGAGTAAAAACAATCATTATAACAATAATGAGTGTTATACAGTCAACTAGCACAGAAATGGCATGGTGGGATGGTGCCTACCCAGAATTCCCACTTCTTTTGTTTACAGGACTACTGTAAGTTATGCTCAATGCTGAGTCAGAAATCTTAGAAAACAACTATTCACAACATATGCTATGATATGTTTAGCTATGATTATCGTTTTTTACTGACCCATAATTCTTACAGAAACAAAGGAGGCAGTAAAAATGTTTCCAATCTCATTTAATTCCATTTCATGTGGCAATGTTTTGACGGAGCTCTGCAGATCCACAATGGACAGTGCCTGAAATCAACAGGGAACATCTCATGTTAATGCATTTTATATAATGTGCATTAGGGATTTGAAGGAAGGACTGAATAAACGTGTTACACTCCTTACCGGAAGAGCTTAGTGAAAGAGTCCCCTCAAAACTGAAGCCTCATCTGCCATTTCCTCGTCAGTCCGCCACTTTGAAGGAACATCTTCGTCCTCCTTATCATGTTTCTGAAGCTGCAAATAATAAGCAGGTTTAGTTCCCATTTAGCTTCAGGTATACTGGCTGGTGTGTGCATTTGTAAATACTGTTTATGAACATCTTTAAATTGAGTATGGATTATGACAGAGTGAAAATACCCCATAATTCCCAATCAGCACACTCCTTTATATACAGACGCAAAAAAACATAAAAGGAACCAAACACATAATACTTTGCTTAAAATCATAGTGGATGTCACATTGTTTTCCTGCGAGAGCACAAAAAATGAAAATGGTAAAAAGGAGTGAATTCAGACTGTATCCAAAATAAACACATACGACAAACAAATTCGAAGCGGCTCGCCTTCCAAACTATGTAAACAAGAGGGAGCGATTATGGTTCATTGAGTATAGATATGAGAGCTATTGAGTGTGACGCATCCTGACATCCTCTGCTGTTTTTCCGCTATTCCCCGGGTCTAAGGGGAAAGAAGATATTTCATCAGACTAATGCATCCCCCGAAAAGAGGTCTGGGATTTGGCAAGTGTCACAGTATTCATAGCTGCTGGGCCTCTGGTGTGGGAAGCAGATCAAAATAGCACGTCCAATTTTTCGACGGTACAGATTCAGGGAGGGGGGCATGTTTTAACCACATTAATGCCTCCTTGTGATTTGTCAACTTCAATGACTGTCTTTTCTTAATTTCATTTCAAGATTACATGGAACGCCCTACAAACAAGGCTTGCTTTGTAATATTTAATATTCCCAATTTTAAAACAAGCAAATTTATTGTTACAAGCAAATAGGTTTGTTAATTGATTACACTGATCACAAACTTTGCAAGGAATTAATCATGATTAATTCTTAAAAATAAAACTTGATATATTTAAAACTATGACAGACAGAAGAAATAGGCTCAGACGGGGAGTGACAGGGAGATGATCTGGTCATATCTTTTGAGAGATGAGAGGCTTTGTAGGCAAGCATCAGTGATGCGGTCCGCTCCAGGAAATCTGTGGAGGGAACGTAGTATTGGAGTGGTGTGGGAGAATTTTGCTTGAAAACAAGAGGTAAAGTAGCACTTAGAGTTGGCAGTGGTTGGCCTTGCAGGTAAGGAAATGGACCTGAAATTTGAAGGTTGCCAGTTTGAATCCCATACCGCAAGGTGCCACCGAGCAAAGTACCATCACCACACACTGTGCTGCTGGGCACCTTTCATGGATTTTTAAGGTCTAAGGGTTGACTTTCATACGATGAGCTGCCATCCAGGATGAGATAATGCAATAAACACATTTATTTTGACAACTAAATGAATTGCTGAATGTCAAATTAAACAATTTGTATAAATAAATCCATGCAGTTTTCTACATCAATTTCAAACTTCTGCCATCGTCATTTTTTGAGAGGCCCTGTCGCTGTATTCATTAATGTTCAACGTCTACAGAAATCCAGTCTGTCACCTCTAGGTAAAGCCGGCTGCCTATCTGCCGCTCCACGCAAATGCGTTGCATCATCTGCAGTTCTGGCTCATCTCAGACCTTCAGAGTGCATTAGGAGCTCCACTATTCGCCCTGCAGGACACTGGGGACACAATAGAGGAGTGATATTTGAAGAGCGAGGGACAGGTCTGGGGGGGCAGAGTACAGTGTAGTCTGTGATTTACTTCTAAAGAGAGAAAAGCTGAATTCGGAATGACTGATGACCAGCGTGATGGCACCACATCAGAAAAAAAAAAAAAAACACATCAGCATCATTGATGGCTTATGGCTAAAGAATGACAGGAAAGGGGTCTGCCTTCAATAAATATAAAAATGCATTATGCATGTTTATGATATGAAATGCTGCTGAAAATCACGAGAACACCTTGATCAGAGATGTTCCAAAGTAAACATTAAAAAAGTTACACATGAGAGGATTCCATTTGGCTCATTGAGCTCGATTTGGGGGAATTCAACTAATAAATTAAAGTGATACGGTTTCACCTTGCTCTACCGATTCAGACAGACTATCCCATACTAGAACTACAAGCTGTGACTGCGGGATATGGAATTTGGACTTATGCTGGAATATTTATTTGGATGAAGAGCATTTAGACCTGCATCATGTGCTCCTTTAGTCTCCTTTGCTCCAGGATAAACAAATTTGGTTCAGCTAACATAAGTCAACGATATAAAGGGCATTAAATGTCCTTTCTAAACCCATATGGTTCTAATTCCTCAGTATTGTCAGTCTTGTTCACTTCCATGCATTGATGTTGAAGTTGAGCTTTATTGTCATTTCAGCTGGTCATACTGGCGATGGCATGATCCATGGAGCGGTTAGGAAGACATGCAGTGGGTCCAGAGTGGAGGGCAGCAGGGTCTTCATATGTTTCATGACCAGCCTCTTGAAGCACTTCATCACAATGGGTGGAAGTGCAATGGGACGGTAGTCATTGAGACACAACACTGATGACTTCTTCAGCACAGGCATGATGGTGGTGGCCTTGAGACACGTTGGAACAACGGCGGTGCTCAGTGAGATGTTTAAGATATCTGTGAGAACATCTGGCAGCTGGTCTGCACATTCTCTGAGTAGTGGTGGCAGTGGTGGCCTAGCAGTTAAGGAAGTGGCCCCGTAATCAGAAGGTTTCAGAATCAGAATCCTGATCCGCCAAGGTGCCACTGAGGTGCCACTGAGCAAAGCACCCTCCCCACACACTGCTCCCCGGGCGCCTGTCATGGCTGACCACTGCTCACCAAGAGTGATGGTTTAAAGCAGAGGACACATTTGTGGGGCAGTGATGGCCAAGAAGTTAAGGAAGGTAATCAGAAGGTTGCCGGTTCAAATTAGACACAGCACCTGATCACTGGAAGTGAACACACAGAAGTCAGTCGGCGAATCTGGTGGGGAGGGGTCACTGTCACAGGTGGAGGCTTTAGTCCTGTAGTTTGTGACGGACTGGATGCTCACAGCCACAAACAGCAGCTAGATACTAGCACGGTCCTGGCACCGTTCCGTGTGGATGTTACCACGTCCGTCGTAGTTAGACACAGCACCTGATCGCTGGAAGGAGGGTTGTATTTCCTCGCATAACGTTGAATTGTGCTGAAAAGTCATTCAGTGCATCATTGCATTTGCTGATGTGGCTATTCAGTGATGTGAACATAACTCAACGATATTAAAATTAAATGTAGCTGTTCACTGATGTCGTGCACTCCTCAAAGTTGATGGTGTTGTGTGTTGTCGCCATTGATGGGAGAGGCATGGAATTCACACCCTGACCTTTCTCATAATCAACTTCCCTGTATTTTATCTTCCTGCTCCCTGTGTGGATAACATTTACATTTGTCCCCATTCAATTCACAGAGTGTCCATTGACAACAACACCACTCAGATATCTACAGTAGCATCAGTATCAGTACAGCCGTGGTTTGATTACATCCATATTGTATGCAGGGAGTAATTAGCTCATCCTACCTGCTATGCAAGGCAGACTGAGGTCCTGCTAGCACCTTCGGTGAAAAAGTGCCTTCAGTGCCGCCAGACAAATTGTAGAAGGACGTGAGGTCGCACGATCCCGAGTCTGAGAATAGTGAAGCATCTGCCGCTTCCCGTGCAAGACAGAACGTGTGACTTCCGATCTGAGGCATGTGTTAATGCTGCGGCTTTATCACTTATTAAGGACAAAAATGTTACATGAATCACAGTCATTTAGAAGTTTTCTTCGCTGCCTCTTGACATTCATTACAGCTCTGCAGTAACGGGTGACTTCTCGCTTCTCACTGTTGCCGCTTGAGTCACAGACCTGGACATGGACACAGCTAATATGTCACCAAACAGGTAAACTAATTAAAAGCTCATTCAGGCTGAATGAAGGCATAGGTCTGTGAAGCAAAATATGTCCTTTGGGGCATGCTATGTGTGAAGGTTCTGTGTGCATAAAAGATGATAGACCTCCTAAATGCCCAGGTGCCTTCTCGGAATTTTGAATCAGTATTCAGTGTTATATAGGCAGAGGTGTATAGTTCAGGTTCAGGACGCACTCCAGGTTTTTAACAGCCTTTTTAACTCAAGATCCTGGTGAGGATTTTTACTTTCTGAACCTGAAGTAGATGGTGATGATCAGGTGAAATCTTGATGACTGATCTGGGATCAAATACTTATTTCATTCATGAAAAGGCAAGTTTTTGTTTTTATTTTGTCTCTCAGTCTTCAGATACACCTACCCTTAAAATTATAGACTGATCATTTGGGGCAGTGGTGGCCTAGCGGCTAAGGATGCGGCCCCATAATCAGAAGGTTGCCGGTTCGAATCCCGATCCGCCAAGGTGCCACTGAGCCGTCCCCACACACTGCCTGTCATGGCTGCCCACTGCTCACTCAGGGTGATGGGTTAAATGCAGAGGACAAATTTCACTGTGTGTACCGTTTGCTGTGCAGCTGTGTATCACAAGTGACAATCACTTGACTTTTTTTTTTTTTTTGTGAGCAGACTTACAAAATCAGCAAAATTTTTTCCATGACTGTAAAAATGAGGGACCATTAAATAAGACCTCTGTTTATTTCATTTGATTGTTTTCTTTATGGCTGGTGGCAGGTCAGCAGGAAAGAAGAAATGCTGACTGCAACATTTTTGGAGGTCTTTTCTGAGCTCAAACACAAGTTCAGATGAAGTGAATTGAGCTCTGGCTCTGCTTTACATCCTCATCGCATCCAAGAAAAATCAGAGGAGCCCCAGAGGACAGCCAGGAATTTTCATCTATTTAGGCAGATTTAACAGATTGCCAAGGTGCTTTTAATTTTTAATTTTATTTTCTTCTTATGCTGTTGTGACGAGAGCCTTCGTAATGGCATGTAAATACATTTTAACAGCCGCTAGAGTAATTACCTCTAAAACAATATTCTTTTTTCTCCTTCTTGCTTTCTTCTTAACAGCTTCTCAAGCGGCCCAGGTCCTCAGGGACTCTATAACTTTGAGGGACGTCGCGATGTGTGACCGAGGAGAAGCGGTCCCACTGGCTGGCTCCCTCACCAGGCTCCCCACGTGACGTTTCCCCCACTGCGGGCGCCACGGAGGAGCTCAGACCCTGGCTTGTCCTAAGATCAGTCAACTTTCAAGTCAATCGCTGGATCGATCACGTGGCCGGGAGAAAAGCGGCACTGCAGACGAAGCGAGAGATGAACTGACTTGCAAGCCACTTCTAATCACAGCTCTTCAGAGATGGTCACCTTTTGATGATCATCAATCAGTTTTGCTGTGGACTGCATGGCGCGCACAGTTGCATTAGTGCGAACACTGTCATCAGTTATCAGACAACCTGAGCACTGTGAGAACATTATTTCATGCATTTATTAAAGAAATTTATGCCACGATTTGGATTCATAATTAGCTTATGCCACACATAGCAGCAGTGACTAGAAGCAAGTGCTTTCGGTCTACACTGAGCACCATGTATGTGCGGAGCTGCTTTAACTCGGAGACGATAGTAGTGTGATCTCGAGCATGAACTGCTCATTTCAGGTCCCGCCTCTGCCGTTTCATTTGCGTTAAGGTGTGGATTAAACGGAGCTTGGCTCTGAAAAGGCCAGGTCTGAGCTACAGTGCACAATTACTGTGAGTTCTTGACCCCGGTCTAGTTTGCTGCAGCATGCGGGGTCCATTGTCTTTATGAGTGAAATTTAGTTCAAGGTTCAAAACCCAGACAATGTCAGAAAATAAGGTTATTGTTATTATTAATAATACAAAATGAAAGAGAAAAGGCTGTAACTGTAAAGAACAGCATGTACTTTTCTCCAGCATCATCTGACCGAAGACATGATTAACCCTGTAACCCCATCCTCTGTGCCAGCGCAACCACACATTATTATAGTACCTCCACATCTTCCTTCTCCAAACGACACAAAGAACATAATCAAATCTGAAGAAATATTTTGCTGCATCTACGGCACCTTCAAATTTTGAACGTGTTTTTATTAATTTTATTTCAATTAAAATAAACCATTGTCACATTGTCCTTTCTTGAAAGGCCAGAAATCAGTAATCAGACATAATGAGTACGGGAGAATCATTTGTAGAGGTTGTTTGGTATCATTTGCTTAATTAGTCTTCAGATTGATCTCGACCATATTTTTATGTACTTATGTACATATCTTGATGTTCTTTTTTTTGGAGGTGCTGAAAAACAGAATATTTGATTGACGTCCTGGATCTTGCGCTCTATAGCACCCTCAGAAGTGGCACCCCGCTGTCTACGCTCTTACGGTAAAAGCACAGTTAGTCAAATTAAATTGGGCAGGGATGTCCCAAATCAGGGGTGATTGTTTACCAAATTATTCCATCATCTGACTGTAATTATTTCTTTAACCGGGCTGAGCTCGCTAGAGAGGGCAATCATTCTCCACAGCTGTAGACTGCATGTTTGATTAGCTCGCAGTCAAAAACGGGCGAAAAAAACGTATAGCGTCACGAGTCCCAGTCAACAGAACTCTTTCAGATGTCTGTCACCAATAATAATTCTGTAATGATCTGACAATCAACGACTAATACGCCTATAAGCCATTAAATCAACAGTCCCCGCTTACACCCCAACGGTTTTCAATCATTTGTGTTTTAGTAGCTCTTCTTAGGGACTGGGCCAGTGGTGGCTCTTCTGTGCTTACTGGGGCAGTGGTGGCCAGGTACTGTCCCCACACACTGCTCTCCGGGCACCTTTCATGGTTCCCCAGTGCTTATTAAGGGTGCCAGAGGACACACTTTGTTGTCACAGTGTGGTTGCTTTACATCACAATGACCAATATCATAACTTTCACTTTGATGACCCTTGCACCAGCTGCTTGGACCACGTTTGATTGGAACTGATCACTTTATGTTAGAAGCACGTGCTAATTTCAAGATGGTGTGACCCATTAAAGTCACTCAGATATGTCATTCAATATCATTCATGTCACCAGTCAATGGTTGTAAGTTGTGGCTGATCTATGATCTATGATAATAACTATACTGGGCCAAACCGTGTCACTCTGCTTCTCGGTGTGTCATTTGCTACAGAGAATTGTGTTAATTTTACTCAACATCTATTACCAGAAGAATGATCAAAACCTGTAGATATTTTTTTTCTTTTTCATGAGGTGTCCAAACACTATAAAAAGATCAGAAAATGTAGAACTGTTTTTTTGTGTGCATCATTTACAAACCCTCAAAGGGAATCTGTAAAACCTCTGACCACTTTATTAATTTATTTCTGTTTCTGGATTTGGCTTTTTGATGAAAGGCAGTAAAACCCACATGATTAAACATCTTGAGCTCTTGAGATAAATGATTTAACAGCATTGCCCTGTCTGACACATTCTAACAGATTACAATTATCATCAGTGCAGCTCGGTAAATTACACTGGGTGTATTCACCGACCAGTCACACCACGTGAGGAAGTTAGAAAGTTCATTTCCAACATAATCCTCCACTGGATCGACAGAGTAAATGATTAGTTCACATGCCAGGTAGGGCATAACCTTTTAAAAAGTTGATATTAAATGATTTCTCATGCTGTCTAAAGCAATTTCTAACGAACACAAAGACGCACGGTAGTTTGCCTAAAAACAGCCATTACCAGTAAGATAAAGTTAGTCTAATTAAAGTTTCTTTTCAATTTACTGACTTTATGTCTTTCCATTGATGGATTTTCTGCAACATAGCAGTTGTCCGCTAGTAATGGGCTCCTAATAATGTGTGCTAGTCATTATCAGATGGGAAAAGCACTGTGAGATTGTATTAATCTCACAGGGCAGTGGTGTCCTAGCGGTTAAGGTAGCGGCCCCAAAATCAGAAGGTTGCCGGTTCGAATCCCGATCGGCCAAGGTGCCACTGAGGTGCCACTGAGCAAAGCACCGTCCCCACACACTGCTCCCCGGGCGCCTGTCATGGCTGCCCACTGCTCACTCAGGGTGATGGGTTAAATGCAGAGGACAAATTTCACTGTGTGCACCATGTGCTGTGCTGCTGTGAATCACATGTGACAATCCTTTCACTTTACTTTAATTTCTAGTCTTACATAATGTCTATATAGACATTATGGCTCAGAGGAACCAAGGCACTGACCATCGCCCTCTGGTCAGCGCTAGATCACCCTGTTCATGCCACAGTCCTAGTGAAGAGTGAACTACATCCAGGAAATGCTGGAAAAGTGAAGAGTAACGTTGTCTTTGCCACAAGCCAGCAGCTCATTTAAAAAATCCATCAGTCCTCCAAACAAGCATTCAACATACCGTCAACATATCTTTCATACAACTAGCATTTCAATCATTTCATTTTCTTTTCAATCATATCTTTTTTTACTTGTTTGTGGGTTGGGGATAAGTGTTCAATTATGAAAGAATCGCATACATATTTTGACACCTGTAGTAGAGACATGAAATGCCCTGTATTTCATTGTCTGTGCTATGTGAATATGAATTCTTTCCTAATGCAAAAGTGATGCATAGTTCAATCACATCATTTACATCACCATGGAAACTATAGAATGGAAGTCTATATATACAGCTTGAATGTACTTGGCAGCTTTTCTGAAATGCTTCTAATGACATGCTGGGAAGCAGAAAAAAAGCTCAATAGCTTAGTATTAAACGTTTTAGCGGCAAAAGTATCAGCTTGAAAAAGTTGAGTTGATCCTGAATAATCCACATCAGACAGTGAAATCCACAGACATGTCCAGTCTGACAGGGTAGGAGACGGCGACCTTTATGAAAGGCCTGACCTTCAGAGCTCCAGTCCTTTCGGCCTGTCCGCCTCAGTCTCGCTTTGGACCTCATCATTCCGCGCCACATAATCCTCGGTGTAGAAGTAATGATGTCCCTGCACAACGTCCCGTCACACAGACTGTCATTTACCGTCTCAGTAAGCCAGCGGTCTAAAGCACTGGATTATGCAGAGTGACAGTAAATCTGTCCTCGCCATGCACTCCCCAAACAACACCGGGCCGTTTAGGAATTAATGTATTCTGACGCGCTGCTCTATCTCCTTGCCTGTAATTAAAGAAAACCGGAAAAACAAACAGCATTCGTGGAGCTTATGGCATCTTAAATGAAGGTGATTGGCCGTCATTGCAGTTGTCTGCTCCCACATCAGGGGGACTTTAAACTTCTCGCACTTTTTTTTTCTTTGACGAGTCTCTGCCTTTGTGACAGAGTGACAAGGACAAAAATAGTGGGCTGAGAAATAAACACTGCTGGCAAGTGAACGGGAAAGTTTTCCGGAAGTCTCCCCATTTGAGCATCCGGCTTTCTTGGGCACACACGGCGGGGCGAGAGGAGACCCGTCTCCCGGCTGGCCAGCGGACGGTGACAGGAGCCCTCGGAGGAGGCCTGGACAATACGGAGCGTGTCACAATATCCTGCGGCCTCCTCGCCCCGCAAAGAATAATTACTCAGCGTGCCAACTTTTCTCCTCATGTCTTTTTTTTCCTTCTTCTGAGACTCCACAGGGGACAACCTTTTGCTTTGGGTACACGGGACAGAGGCACAGTGAAGAATCTGGAGAACTCTAATTGAGCCACAGTCGTTTCATCCTTCCCACAAGGCTTAGCACTCTGTCCAGACCCCAGTCTATTTGGAGGGTAGACTCACCACACCTCCCCTGCAGTAGCTTTACTGTTTAAAGTTTCAGCATCTACATTTTATACACACAGACCCAATGCAATGGAGAGCTATGAAACTTTTGCATCGCCCTATCAATTAACTCATATTGCACTAATAACAGGCAAAACGCCCCAAACTCACCACAAATTAGAGCAATGGTAACAAAACTTGAGTGTCACTATTAAGATTGGCATTCGAATTTGGTGTTAATTTCGCAATCACATGCTTGAACAGTTTTATTATAGAAAATTAGGATAAACACCAGCTGCCCAGACAGACGATAGTTTGTGGCGAAGGGGCTCACTGTATCTCCGTGGATGTTTGAGAGTGAATCAAGGTTGTCGTTTATGATTTTTACCAGCAAAATGCAGCTGAATCTCAAAGGACTGCGGGGAGGTGAACTGGGACCCGGAATAATGGCGGCGGTGTCACAAACGATTTCACAGAGGAGGAAAGTAAAGACAACACTCATGCCGAGATGTCTTCTGGGATTAATTTAACATGGATCTCCTACGAAGAAGCATTACTTTCACAACAACACAAAAAAAAAACCATTATAACAACAAAACTAATAATAATAATATTAATTAATGCATCATTTAATTATATATGGTCATAGTCTTCTTTTTATTATTATTATTACTATTATTATTATATACTACTTTCTTTGTTATAAGATACTTAGCATTTAAGTTATGTAATTACCATTAATAAGATTATTTATTTTTAAATGGAATTTCAGTTCAATTTTGCTACAGTCTGACCAAATCATTAACTGTGATATCATTTAAAATGAAAGGACGGCAAAAAGACTGGCAAAGATCAAAAATCAATTGATGTTGGTCTGCTGGAGGCCTGGTTAATATTTTAACTCAATTTTATGTTAACCTCCCTAAAGCAGACGGGGAAACATTTCTGCCTTTTTTTTGTTCTGAATATATAATTCTGCCTTAGGCTTCAAGTTGGTGGTGACTGATCCAAAGTGAAGAGGACATGACAGCTTTGCATACTTTCAAAAATTCTATTTCTCGCTAAAATGTGTGAAGAAGTGCTGACAAGATGTATTGATGACATATAATCCACCATGAACATGGTAGATTGCCAATTTAAAAACTCACCACGGCTGCACGTCTTTATTCCACAACTGACCAATTTCTCAATGTTCTAGCAGCTGATCTCTAATGAGCCTGAGGAGATAAGATCCAGAAGGGGGAAAACCCCACGATGAATATCCATTTCTATCAGGTAAGGCTCACCAAACATATCATGAGAATTTGGTTTTCCATCACCAAGCATCATGACGTGTGCCATGTTGGGTATTTCCAGGAGTGTTTTGGGGGCATAATCCCGCATAGGTTGAAAGACCAAGTTCCAGAGAGAATTTGCCGAATTCGCTGTGAAAATTGACCGGGCAATCCAATCAGGCTGGCAGGCAGAAAGCAT
Organism: Denticeps clupeoides; assembly: GCF_900700375.1. NCBI lineage: Eukaryota > Metazoa > Chordata > Actinopteri > Clupeiformes > Denticipitidae > Denticeps > Denticeps clupeoides. The sequence goes on from NC_041718.1 coordinate 17,846,391, forward strand.
CCTGCCGCCTGAAGTATGAAGCTGCGCGTTCATACCGTATTTGCAGGCTTTTTGTTTTCTCATCCGGTAAAAAGACGTCACGTAGAACTCCAGCAATGTTTCAAGTTTGTAAAAAAGTCATCGTGAAGCGATGCCCTTGCAGCTCGAGCTCCCAGGCTGCCTAATAACCTGTTCTACTTCAGTTCTGCAGCATCAACCCCTAATGTTCCGACTCCAGTGATCCTGGCGTCCACTTCACCGGCAGAATGAATTAATCAGCGGTCTTATGACACGAGCGCGCCATTACTAAACAAGGGCGGCATCGGCGCCTCCGCCATTCTCTCTGTCTGCTAATTATAAATAATTGCCCGGTGTCAGAGTGGCTTCTCTGCAGAGAGCTCTCCACGCCGGCAGTGTGGGTGGCTGGTGGTGCACTGTCACACTCGCTCAACAATGAAGCACTTACACACTCAAAGTTCACCTTATGCTGGGGGGACAGATTGAATGACCCCATTGAGCCCGGCCTCTGTTTTTCGTCCATTCTGATGAGGTCTGGTGCTGTTTTCAGGACATGTAAGTATGAATAATATCCATGTTGCACAAAAACACATTTTCCACTGTCCCCAGACCAGACACATATATTTTATGAGTTTAAAACTTACTGACTGGGGCATTTGATGCAGTTTCTGACCTCTACTTGGTTCAGATGTGGGACTGTTCTCAACACAGCTGTTGTTGAGGCAAAAAAAAAATCCAACCGATGGAGGGATGGAAGATGCCCAACACAAACCATCACTCCTGTCTGACCCCAGCCATGCCAACCACAGTTACAGCCATCTGGCAGGCGGAACAGGAACATGAACAACAGGACCCGAAGCAGCCGTTTCAGAGGCAGTTTCTACCTGGAGGCCATCTGCGTGCTGAATCCTTACTTCAGTCATGTTAACCACTGCAATGACAGAGGTGACATACACTCGGGAATAGTTTTAAAAAATGTCTCCAATAGGGCTGGGAATGTTTTTTAAAAATTGACCCCAACCAAGTGAATAACCATGAATTTCCACAATTTTTGCCTAATTTAGTCCCTCTAGGCTTCCAGTGGGAAAACCAAGTAAACTTACCCCATGTCATGCAGACCACAACGTCTGAGAACTAGTATACCTAGCTCACAAACAAGAACAATTGGGCCGTGACATGGTGTGAGATAAAAACAGAAACCGGTTGTCGTGGCTGTCCGTCATCCATGCCTGCAGACAGACTTCCTTGAACAATGGCAGACATATGCAGAAATGCATAAAATTCTATTAAAAAAATATATACATTCTCAGTGGGTGGTCTAGCGAGTGAAGAAGCAGGTTAGTAACCGAAGGGTTGTGCGTTCAAATACGAAACAGCAAGGTGCCACTGAGGTCCCCTTGGACAAGGTACTGTCCCCACACACTGCAAATTTAGTTGCACTTGTGCAGCACGCCAAATGTCATCATCAAAACGGCACTGTCCTTGAACTTACAATCCTGCAGAGGGCCATGACAGTAGATCTAAAGTTGAAAACACCACATTCTCTCGCATGCACATATGCTCAAGAACTGAGACTTAAAAGGATTGAAATAATCCATGCTCACAAAGTGTGGCCACAAGGTGTGTGTTTTTAATAAAGGGACCTAGAAGTAACCTTCAGCTGTGATGTTGCATGTTGTGTTGTCATAAAATGCACCAACATCAAGGACCAGTCCCTTAAGAGGTCATTAAAAAGTGCTGTTATGCGCTTATGGGACGAGTTGCACAGCAGTACAAAGGATCTCCAACTTAGAGTGTGAACTAAGAGCGGAGAAGAAAAAAAAGTGCCACATCCCCGAAGACCAAAACAAGTTTCAAATCCACCCTGTCAGAACATCAATGTGTACATTTAGTGGAGGTTGTTTAGTTATTAAGTGCCATTGATTTTTGCAGTCGGCATTGCGCCGCGCCGCCAGATGGGATTACTTTTTCTGCCTCTCTCCTGCGAGGAGTGTTTACCGTGCGTTACTTCTTCATCTGCGCCCTCCCCATAATTATCTGCATGGAAGCTGCATTGAAGAAGAGAGGCATCATTGTTTGACTTGAAGGGTGGACGATACCCCAACTTGCATCTCAGTTCAAATATGGAGTTTACAGCTGAACATGGATTCAAAACCTGGTGGACTGTTTTCAAACTGGTGCACAATAAGCATGTTCACTTGTGTAAGGTTTAAGAATATTCATGTCTAAATAAAACTAGAAACCACCTCTTGCTACTTATCGGTAGTGTGCGTGGCAGTTGTCAGGCATCATTTATAAAATCATCATTAGCAATTGTGTTCTGGGTAACAGAAAAAAATCACACACCAACCAATAGGGCGACCAAAATAACTACCAAATGATTTTTTGTTTTTGTTCAGTATATTCAATTCTGATGACCTTTGACCTTCAACAAGCTCCATGCTTAGCGCATAGTCTGAATTTTTTTTCAGTTTGATATTTTAGATCAATTGCTGAAAACATGGCACACAGAAGAAACTGGACACATTCTTTGACTCAAATCCCTCATAATCATTCATTTCGGTGTAGGAGTTGGTGTGGGGAAAGACCGGTGCTCGTTAGTCTAGATTCCAAATGGGCACCAGTTACCTATTACTGGACGCGTCCTCGTTTCCGTATGGACTTTCGCAACAGCACCACACAAACGGCCAAAAGTAAAATAAAAGAGCCAACGCGGCAGCTGCAAACAAGGGCAGCCTTGCAACAGGGCTGTTTTTCCCTGCATTACAAGGTTTATCCAGCGGATCCAAGATGAAGGATTATTGATTGTTCCGGCCCCCGAACCTGCCCTCGCTTTCCTCCCGCTAAAGAAACACGGGCCATAAACCGACTGGCCAGAGAAGCGTCTTCTCCAACAAACATAACAATTAGAGTGCGGAACGGTGCCTGTGAAGAAGAGATCACTGCTTCTCACTGCTTTACCAAAAAAAACACGCTGTTACCATATACTCAGAATCTGCAATATGTAAAAATTCCGGAATCATTTCTGTTTTTCCGTGGTGGAAACACAAAGGCATTTTTATTTTTCCACCTCTGGAATAATGACGTAAAGCCTCACTTCATGGTGTCAGGAAAACCACCTCCAGCTGAACGTCAGCAAGACCAAGGGTGGAGGAAAACTGCTGCAGGTCCTCCTGCTTCCATCCCTGCAGGACAATTACACCAAGAGGTGCAGGACCTGAGCCATCAAAGTTATTCAGGACAAATCACACCCAAACAACAACCTGTTCCAACACCTAAACTCGGGCAAAACACTCAGTAGAATCCTCTTATTATTAGCCTTTTTCTCCATTTAATTTTCTCCTTCATTCTCATTTTTTTCATTTTATTACTTGCAGAGTGGTTCAAAACAGAGTGGTTCAGGATGCATTTAACTCCGTGTTGTACTATAACTTTGCATATGACAAATAAAATTTTGAAATCTTCAATCTTGAAATTCATCCAGGTTTTTTTTTTAATTATACACGTTGGTAAACTGCCAGTGCATTATACCATGTTAATCATGGATCAGGCCAAATTACAAACTTCACCCCAAGCAGACCTGCTGACATAGATCCATTTTTTAGGCACCGCTATTATAGACATTCTGATACAGAATTTTTAACCTTTCACGAAGGCTACCGCCTCTCTCCAAGCATCTCTGGATACCAACATTATGACTTGCTTAAAAGAAAAAAAAAACGCAATCATGCACACTGAACTACACAGGAGTGGTCACAGGAGGAATATCTATTCCTAATATTGACCATCATCCACTGTCAACACAGCAAGTGATGATATTAATCATTAAAAACCAAGGATCTATTGTGTCTTGTTAAAACAAGTGAAAGCAGCGCAAACTGGACAAAAGCACTCCATCTTTGCACGTTGGTGTGACGCGAGTGACTGAAGCGAGCTGTGACCAGGGTGTGTCATCGACGAATAAGAACCCAGAGGGTTATAACAGCCAAGCTGTACATACAGCCCTCATCACAAAAACACATGGCTGTGGGGGAGTTTAGTGGTGCAAGACTGAGAGGTGGTGTAAAGGCTCATCTTTCACCATCTTCTCAATACCTCTCATCTTTGTCTTTACCCCACCTAGGAGGAATTTTTACCCCTTAGACCTGATTACACCTTCCTGTTATCATTATTCTAAGGATGAACTGCTTCAGTCCAGACGGTGATGTGTGTCATGAGACATGAGCCTCGCTGGTTGGTTGATGAGTATGACACTGATGTAAATCAACCGATGGGAGATTGTGGAGCAACATCTCACGACCATCACAGCAAATGAGGCACTATCAGATGTGAGAGGCTGGGACAAGGGAAGAATTAACATGTTAAGGTTACTTGTTTTTTTTTCTTCAATTCATCACTCACCTGTATCCATGGATACCATGATTATAATCAGTTTGAGACACATGGAAGTCAACTCTGCAGATCGTATTAAGACATTGTATTCTGGCGTCCAAAATTAAAATCCAACCGACAGGTTAAGAAAAATTTCACGTTGTGAAGATGTTCAGTCACTTCTGCCTCTAAAGGGCACCTTATCTGGTGTGAAGATACTTATATGAAACACTCTAAAGGAGAATGAAGGAATGACCTCCTGGAGAAAAAGGTAGACGTGTTACTGCATTCCTCAAGCAATGGTGGTCGACAGGCCATGCATCACCAACTCACGAGCATCCCTACTGAATTATCTCCTCCACTTTTCAACCGAGCACATCCAGATGAGGAAAACAATGACCTTCGGGGAGCACATTTGTCTCCTTCACACTTGATCACCGCACAATTTTTGTTCCTCAAAAAACCCTCAGTGGCGTTACTTTGAAAAGCATCCCGGTTCAAGCTGGGAGGGCGCCATCATTACAAATTCATGAGACAGTTCCAGAGCCTTCAATGTTTTTTTTTTTTTTTTTAATTACGCTCTTTAATGGCTGATTAATTCTGTCATCTTGTGATAACGACACAAAAATCTGATAGCGAATAATTAACATGCAAATCCACGGAACTTTATTGGTAATAGGGATTAGTCTACTGTGGTGCCGTCACCTGCTCGATATACTCGTGTCAGGCCAACAGGCAGAGCCCGAACCCTGTCTGACTTCATAACGGATTCATTCTCATGAAAGTAAATAGAAATTGGTTTGTTTCGTTTGTTTCTCCTGGGTTTTAAATCATCCACATTGCGAGCCCTAAACGCTGTGTTACACCTCACGTCTAATGCTGAGGTCCTTATGCACGCTGCGTCTCCATGTCACGATGTTACTGTTATCATCCTTTTTTTTGTTTATTGTCAATCGTTTCCATTGTCAGGTGATGTGTGCTTGTTGAAAGAACAGATAATGAAAAATATGGGGGATTAGATGGGGGAATTAATCCAAACAAAACAGACTGGAAATCAACAGGGATTGTGGTGCGAGTCTGTTGTGCCAAGATGAAAGCAGGGCTAATGTAGACACTGGAAATTACAATGATAAGTACTTGCTGATAAACCTTTATTTCATGTAATGTAATCATAATATTAGCCAGTCAGTTAAAAAAGAAACAAGGCAACATTTTTGTAGAGTTTACTCACTGAGACTTCATGGGGGAAGTGTTATAGGTCTACCAGTGGCCATCAAACCTCATAAATCCTCTCTTTTGAAAGAGGATTTCTGCATATACTGAGAAAAATATCACAATCATGTGCAATGCCAATGCTAGAGTAAATAAACAGTCAAATAATCTGTTTTAGTCTCCACATTTACAAAACTATATTGCTTCCCATCTTCTATTCATAATATTGTTTTTGAGCTCTGTATACCTTGATTTGTCTTGTATATAATCTGTGTCCTCAATTACATACTCTAAATGTTCGCTGTACTGCTTGCAAAACACCAGCCAAATTTTGCTGCTGTTGTGCATGGGTGCTTAGATTTACCCTTATATGTGTGTGTGTGTGTGTGTGTGTATATATATAAATAAATTTGATTACCCTTTCATGCTCGATTTCTTATGTTCTTTCTTGTAGTGCTCTCTGGCACAAGCATCCCAAAAAATACCTTCTGGGCATAAAGGCCATTCCTGTCTTCATGTAAGACATTCAAGGCACAACGCAGGCCATTTCCTGTATATTTCCATACAAAACTTTTTTCATAGGATATCCATATACATATATTATTTAATGTCCTTTTCTGCAGACTTGTTCTTTACTGCCTAATAACCATTTTCAAAAGGACATATATGGATCCAATAATCAGTTTTTAGCTGATTTTCGGTCAGGTCAGTTATGTCTAAACTAGATTAAAACAAATATACATACACTAAAGGGTAAAATATATTGGTTGTCGGGAAAAGAGAGTTGATTAAAAATTAATACGTGAAAAACGAAAACTGTGTGAAAGTTGCCGTGCTGTAGAACCACGTCGCCCATTTGGATCAAGCTGTGCCAGAAGCAGCTGGGCTCTAATGCCCCGACTCCAACAGGAAGGCCTCCAGCATGGCCACGCACCAAAGCCTGGGCATAGCGAAAGCTAATTGGCACCGGCTGACGTCCAGATTAACATCTACAACACTGGGGTGCTGGCCAGAGTAGGCCGGCAGATGTTGATAGGCACCATGCTGGCACTAAAGACATGTCAGTGCAGGTGTTGGACTCGGGCAGACAGAAAGCTCAGCTGGGATGTTGCTGGAAAAGGATCATCCTTTACGCCTAGAGACTGACTTCACTAATCAGGAGCAAAAGAGACTGATTCTGCTCACTTTTCCCAACACTAACATATGACAGGAGAACAGTTGATAATGTTAAATTATAATTCATGAGGGTAAAAGCAGATTGTCACTTACAGTGCCAAAGTGAAACTAACACTACAGTAAAAAAATCATGAATGTTCAAATGTCCCCAGGGTTCTTTTAACCCAGCTACTCTGTTCTGAATAAAACACTTTAAACTAGGGCATCAAAAGTGAATATGTTAATCATCATGCAATTAAATTAACATATTTAACAGGGTAAAATAAGTAAGCGACGTTGAAACAACAGAAATTTTGTGTACTGTACAATCTACAGATGCAGGGAGCCCAGGAGTGGCATTGATGTTTCTCACTTAACCTTCAATAAACCCAACTGATTGACCAACACATTTACTAGATGGAATATTACATTGTGCAGTGTTTGCTGCAAAATATTTAAACAAATATTGAATTTAAATAATTTTAGCACACTGTTACTGTCTTTTATTGTCAGAGCACAACTGTGGTCTTCATCATTGTTTTGGTTCCAAAATCCAATTCTCAATTCTGCAATCTGCATTGTCGTAAACAGCATGTTTGGTTTTAGTTATCTTTTATGAAGGCCCCCAAGCTCATATTATAAAATGAAGTTAACGACTTATTAACTTAACATAAAATGATGTTGCCATTAAAAGTAGTTCTTCCAGTCTTTAAAGTAGACAATTACTCCATCTTAATTGATCTGCATTGGAAGTGTCAACATTTATGTGGATCTGAGAAAAAGGAAAGCCACCAAGCCAGTAGGTCCCATCACATTAGAAAACATGAGGTTTCAGTGTGTTGTTTGCCGCCTGCTTCCTGGCTTCTTCTTAATCTCGCGGCTCTCTACCCTCCAGAGCTGTGTTCTCATGCCTGTTTTCCAGCCTTCACACTGTGACCGAACTGCTAAATGCTCAATCTATTCTACCGTGCATCCCACGCAGCGTTGTCTTCGGCACATCCAGCAGGAACAGAGAGAACATTTACCCTGCTTCTACTCCTTTATTAATGCCATGCATGAACCCTCTGATGAATGAGGACTGCAACTGATTCTGCACAAGTTTTTGATGACACCGCATGCCTTTGAATGGAGGCTTTTGGCTCATTTGTGCTTCAGCCTCCAGTCCTACCTGCTCCGGAACCACTAGATCTCACCACATATCGGGCTTTCTCTTGGTCATTGGACTTTTGCCTCTGCTGCTAAAGGACTTCACAGTTTTATAGTGATTAGAAAAATGTGGCAAATAAGTCTGACAAAAGTCCTCAAAACCCCATAGTATTTAAACATTTTTTAATATAAAGTTCATGTATGGGTCTTACAATGTGACCTTGCTTGAACCATGATAACACCTCTGAGATTATTAAGAAAAGGAGGAAACTCATTACAGGTCCTCGGCATAGAAATTAAATTCGGCAAGATTATTGGAGTAGCACTGATAAAAGGCTTTAGTACCTCACCAGCTCTCAAAATGGCCTTGCAATCAGGAAATCCCTCCCTCTCCTACCGTGGTAACTGTATTCCAATGGCATGGCAGAAGAGTTCAAACGTATTTGATGCTTGGAAAATGGTGTTCTTGATGGATGGCTCTAATGACCACAAATGATTATGTATGCACCTAGCTGTTCTTTCTTACATTTTGCTCATGTTCATTCTGATCCTGAGTAACGGCACGCCACAAGTATTTTTAACAGAATTTGGCGAAAGTATAAATATAACACATAATGTTTAAATCTCAACTAATACTTTGGTATGACCTTAATATTTTTCAAAATAGTGGTGTTCTCTTACATTCGGGGTCTAGACAAAGAAGGGAATATCAGTAGATAGTCCTAAACTGTCACACCAGGTAAGAGGCATGAGGCGAAAGTGCATGGCAATGTGATGATTAAAGCTTATATGGAAAAAAAAAAACAGGTATCGCTAATGTGGGTGTAAACCTATAACTACGTCAGATAAGAAAGGCAACCGTTAGGGAACACAGGGCAGCCAGCCATTTACGTTGGTAAAATGGAAGAACCCAGCAGTGGTTGCCTAGTGGGTAAGGAAACGGACCCATTATCGGAAAGTTGCTGGTTCAAATTTCAGACCGCTGAGGTCCCCACAAACTGCTTCCCGGGCTGCCCACTGCTCACTAATGTGATGGGTTAAAGACAGAGGACATATTTTGGTGTGCTGTGCTATGTATCACAATGACAATCACTTCCCTTATTTGCACTTTTGGACATTCTATTTACATAAATGACAAACGCATTCATTACACACACACATATCTAAAATATGAATGTCAAAAGTAGGTCCTTCCACCAGTAGTGGGACTGTGAAATGTGAAAGGGTCTATTGTGTTAATTCACCACTAATTACGTACATCAGCCTACATAACAATACCATTTAGTGTACATTGTCAGTCGTATCACATCCTCAGCTCTGCTCTGCAAAAAAACGTCGGTGACCTGCAGGTATGTAAATGACCGTGAACACTAACCTTAATCTCAAAATTAGACGACGGGAGAAGTGCTGTGCCTTGCAGAAGGAATGTCAAAAGTCGCATGATTTGAATACGTCGCACTCCCCCCAGAAGGAGTTTCATTTTGGAAGTAATTCTCCAGCTCTTGATCAGTCGAGGTGCTTTGCATGTGGCACAGGTACTTTCAGTCTAATTTAAATTCATTACTCCACAGCACATTTTCAAAGATGCCACAGTACAAATTTGTCCCTCTTGCTCTGACACAAAAAAGAAATACCATACAAATCATTGCACGATCATTTAAACGTGCCGCTAATACAATAATATGGCACTATACCCATTTGAGAGTGTGATTTGTAATGGCCTTCTTAATGTCCATTATCACATGGGTTGTACCATGGCTGCTATTTACATAACTGGCACTATTAATTATGCTATGCAATGATGAACTGCACATAAGATGGCATACAAAAAAAAAACATATGTATCAGTAGTCTGTCTTTTTTTTATTCAGCTACTCATTTTGGGTGGGGGATACCCTAGCAAAGCAGGTATGAACTGAAGTAGATTATACCAAACTGAGCTTTGATACATGATGCATTCTGACCTTCAAAGCTGCCTGGCAGGTCCAAACTGTTCTAAATCTCATATTTACTGCATTTTTTTTGTATAAGCCACTTTGAACAGTCAAACTGGCCCCTTCACTACAAACATTGACCTTGTAGAGCTACTTCAAAGGCCCATCTGCTGCGTTACACAGTTTGTCAGTCGCCCACTACATATTTCAAGAACAGCCAGTTTTAGACCAAAGGACCTTGCACACCAGATATGATTTCGTTGTGCGACCAGTCTAATCAACACAGTTACACTGGTTGATTCCACCCAAAATCCAGCAAGAAGCTGCCCTCGGGTCAGAAACTGATGACTGATTAAATCGCATGTATCTCCCAACACAAACAGTGGTCAGTAAGTTTTTGATTGGTCAATTTAAAAGATTGCATTTTGTAAATTACTCTGTACATTCTGTATGTACATGCTGGCCTTTATAAATAGTGAAGTGATTGTCACTAGTGATACACAGCAGCACAGCACATGGTGCACACAGTGAAATTTGTCCTCTGCACTTAACCCATCACCCTTGGTGAGCAGTGGGCAGCCATGACAGGCACCCGGGGAGCAGTGTGTGGGGACGGTGCTTTGCTCAGTGGCACCTCAGTGACACCTTGGCAGATCGGGATTCAAACTAGCAACCTTCTGATTATGTGGCCGCTTCCTTAACCGCTAGGCCACCACTGCCCATTTATCATATTCGGGTGTAAAAATCACTGTACAAGTTATGTGTAAAAATCACACAAGTTTCATGTGTGATTCATAACATGGGTGCACCTGAGCCAATCTGTGCACAAGTCATTGTTCATAAATCCAGCCTCTGAAATCAAGCATAATTTCTGACATGGAGAAGGCCTGGCCCTAACAAATTTGGAGCCCTAAGCAAGATTTTAGGTGGCGCCTCCTTGCTTCACAATAAATTCCACTGCTAATGTAGATATACTCACAAGAAACTGAATAGCTTCATCTTAGATATTATTTTATTTAAATAAACCAATTTAAATACAAATAATAAAAAAAAAACTTGGGCCGGCCCTGATATGGAGGATTGGAAGGTGCTAGTAACACAACTTACAGCATGGGTCCGAACTGACAAAGAAAGTTTGTATACGATCTAAGAGCTGCTGTGAATTTTAGCGTATCGTACACTCATCAGAATATGGAAAATCCCGTATTGTCCATTGAAATGATCCTACACCCATTTTCCTAACGTACACACATTTGATAAATGAGGGACAATAACTTTGTAGAACACTAGAATACATCGCTGTTCTTTAGTATTCCTTAAAGAATATTGGTGCGGTACAGTTTTCAAAAACTGTGTATAATACAAGTGCTCAGTCTATAAATAGATATATGCTTTCAACTGGACCCAAGTGTATTTTTTTATTAATTTATAATTTTTTTTTTGCAATGGAGAGCCACATTTGCATTCTGTCGCTGTAATTAAGCCACATGAGCATAGGCAGATAGCTCATGTCTCGATTGGCCTCACTGATGCCACCACAATAGTCTACTTATTATAAACCTCTCGACAGATCTGCAATTGGGACAAAACAGAAGCAAGAGTTTTGTGCAAAATCATAAGACAAAAAAAGGAGTAAGTGTGAAAACAATGAAGATTCCTATTGAAATGACCAGAAAAAACATCTGAAAATAATGGGAATGAGAAAATAATTTTGGGGGTTCAATCATCCTCATAGAGGGAAAGGTCAGTGCAAATCAATACAGGATTATTGTGAGTGATCACCTTCATGCTGTGCGGAAACACTTCTATCCTCTGGGATGATGATGCCCCATCTACCCAATAGTTAAGAATGACTATAAAATATCCTAACACAATATCAGTGACATAAAGTAATCTGATATCCTACTATCTACTCTGTGCAGGTGTATGAATCATAATAGCATTAAAATGTGAATTAAATTATAGGTAAAAAAAAAAAAAGATCTACCAGAATCAAATTATAGTTTCGCAGCAGGTACTGTACCACACGGCAATCTCCGGATGCGTCATTTACCACTCCCCAGGCAGTTCTGCCCACAAAGGACATAGTTGAAGTAAATCTGAAATGATTTCTGCGAAAGGTTAGCCAACATCTTCCACTCAGGCTCACCTTTTTTTTCTGGCTGTCAGTTTTGATAATGCAGCACTGCTAATGCAAACATTAAAGATTTGATTTATTTTCTCAGTCTTCTGTGAGACCAACAGATGTCTATCAAAGCTTTTTAAGTCTTACTGACACTGAACGTTACTACAAGTGAGCGAGGGAGAGAGTCTGTGTGAGAGTGTGTGTGTGTGGATGTGTATGTGTGTGTCATTACAAAACAAGGGAAACCTAAGATACTGCTAAAGTTGATATATATATATGAAAATAATGCTGAGTATTTTGTATATTTTCATCTATCCTGTGTGCACTGTCTGCTTTGGTCTGTCCCAATAGTCTACTAGATATGATTTTTTTTTCAATACAGTATCAATCTATCTGTCTGTACTATTAACCTAGCTCTTCACAAAGTTATAAGTCTGAACACACATGTTCAATAGCGCGCACACACACACAAAGACATCGATGTCTTAAGCTTGTGGAGAAAATCCATTTGAGTTTAATGTAGAGCAATGGGGTCAGCGAGGCAGCTCTCTTTATTCATCATGTAACTATTTGTCGTGGCCTGACTTTATGGTGTGCTCCGGTTCCATGTTCCGGTCCTGAGTTTGTTGTTGACTGTGTGTCTTCTGTGCGTGATGCCGTCATTACGTCATAAATGTCTAGTCCTCATTGGATCATTGTGTTTTACCTTGTCCTGTGTGTAGATCTCTGTGTCTGTGTTTAAGTAAATCCATTATTGTTGTGAATCATATTTCCTTTTCCAGCCATCAGCCAATTTTACTCTTCAGAGGTATGTAGTGCGTTGCAAATAAAGGGACACAAAACTGATTGTTGTATTGCTTTTACCACACACTATATTCAGTGCATTCGCAATTAGAGAGCATCTGAAGCCTCTAAACGTCTCATTTTTATACCTTTTTTAGTCTACCACACCATAAAGCACTTTACTGGAAATAATCTCTTTGACCCCCACATGAGAGATGTAACTGTTCTGCAATCGCTTGCTGCAGGAAAGAGAACTAGGTGCTGGATTTGTAATCATTAGCTGTCAACCATTCATCAAAATCAGCCTCCGGTTCTCCATTTCATCAACTTACCGCAATCCATTTTTGACTTTTGACGTAATTTGACCCTGCCAGGCAAGTAAATCTTCAAGTCTCTCTTATTTGAGTATTTGCAGATATGGCCATGAATTAATAAAATTCCTGCTCATGTGTGAATGCCTAGTGCGTGTTGAACTTGCACTGACCATTTAAGAACTGTAAATCTTGGTTCAAGCCCAACTCGACCAGGAACTTCCGGCCTATAGTTCCTATCCATTCTGTCTGCTACTATGATCTGTTTCAGTGATTTGGTAAAAGTGTTTTGCATTTTGTAAATTAGTTTTATTAAATATTCTTTTTTTTTTTAATGAAATGTTAATGTGATTTGCAATTTCCTGCCACTGTCGTCAGTGGATATGTATTAATTATCGCGAGAGAGTTGTGAAAATAAATGCTGAGGAGGTGAAAAGGTGAAAAGCCTTTGGCAATTATGATCATTTTGCCACATATTTCCTTTCAGTCCTTATCTAGAGCTCGTAGCGCATGCTTGTTTCGGCCTTGGGTCAGCTCGGGCCTAACTTTTTAGGTCTGATTACAGCTCTAAACCAGATGACCTGCAAGTACAAAAAAAAAAACACAGTCATGGAGACAAAATCACTGATTAGAGCCTCAGCGATGGGATGATCCTTCAAAATTGCTCTGAATCTTGTAAGAAAATAGTAATGAGCCACAAAGACACACTGTTTCATATTCTGTACACACCACCAAGGACCCACATTGTTCTCAGTGTACCTCAAATGGAACCCAACAGAAATCAGATTAGGCCAACTGCCCACAAGACAGCTCTTTTAGCACTTGGCTATTTTTTTTAAGCACCAGCGTGTCTGGCTCCTTGGCAGGCTGCAGTCAGCCATACCAAGCTCTGTAGAACTCAAATGCACAAAGTCCTATGGTCCAATCAAAGTTTGCTCTGCATCCAAACAATGCAAAATGTTCAGCCATGCATGTGGGGAAAACACACATATTGATCCGCAATGTGTCAAATTGAACGAATGTTGGAATCCTGAACCAACACTTGACAAGTGGAGAATGCTAAAATCAGATGGTGCCTTTTTTGAGTTAGTTGCCAAAGATCCTCCACGTGCTGCTAGCCAATTTGCATTTAGAAATGCCTACTATTGTCCGGGTAAAAAAAATAAAACAAGAAAAAGTCAAGTTGATGGCCTTTCCATATGTTCAGCTAAATTAGCCCAATTCGTTTCACAGTAGTTTGAATAATTAACAGCTCCATCATCAGTGAACGCTGTCAATAGCGGATTATTGCAGCCATATTTATAAACTTGACAAATCCAGCGGCCCTGCGGGAGACGGGTTGTGTCTCTAAATTGTTTGCCTCGTCTTCCGCACTCGGGACAGATGGGAATCACAAACAGCCATTGAAAAGAATTAAGGGAGCTTTTTGAAAGTGTCCTGGAGAACAACAGGGGGAAAGTATACTGATTGCTTTACAGGCGAACAGATGTGCCTGGCAAGGATTCATACGCGCATATCAATACATAAGTCATGGTTGTGACGGTGAAGTTTACCGCAGAGTCAGACGTGTGCTTTTTGGTACTGAACTTAGTGTTTTCACACAGCAATGATTCCTTGTCAGGTTGGTTACCATGTATGGTGGGAAGAGGTGAGTCACGTTCTTTGGTCTTTGGACCAACATATTCACCTGAAGCGGATGTAAAACCATAATCATAATTATCCATTTTACTACTTTTACTGAGCTGTGCTCATATCATATTTCATCTGTTAAATTAAATCAGTGCAACACCACAGTGATCTTCCAATCAAACCATTTCTCAAGAAGGGGTTAAAAACAACAACAAAAATGAATAATGTACAACTTTTAGTGGTGTAATTTCCATCTCATTAAAAATGGAGTTTAGCGATTTTCATAACATATCAGTGTTCAGTGAACTAATCCCATGACACAATGTGGTTAAGGAGTTACATGGCATCAGGATATGTTTATTTATCCAAAAGCATATCATACCACAGTGTCACAGCGCAGGCTACATGACAGAGATGGAGGACACAATTTGCATGACTTCACAAGACTAGGGCTTTAATACATCACAGCTTACAAGTGAAAGTGAAGTGATTGTCATTGGGAAACACAGCAAGCACACGATAACACAACGAAATGTGTCCTCTGCATTTAACCTATCACCCAGTGGGCAGCCATGACAAAATGGCAAACGTATATGCGTAATGGGTTGTCCTTACATTCATACTGTTATGGGAAGAGGAAAATCAGCATGACTAACCAAGCATTTGTTAGAACCACCAGCAGGTAAAACAAAAATATGATTTGTATTTTATGAAACCCAAAATGTGCTTCTTCTGGGTCTTTTATCTTTATCTAAGAACTATTGGTGGAAACTCATACCCGGGGACGTGCAAGGGAGGGGGGGGGGGGGTCCCTTGGATAAAAATGTTAACTAGGTAAGTGTCAGCGAGATGGATTGTGCACTGTCAGGGCAGGCAGGAACATGAGGATACATTGATATTTCTCATTACATTGCCCTCTCTCCCCAATGTTCACTAATAACTCTGCCACAAAGGCAAGGGGGCCGGGATGAAAAATTACAGGCAAATAACAACTGAGCGCGGCCCCTCGAATATGATCGCTCTGTCTCAGCATCGTCACACTTTGTGGCGAGAGCTATCGACAAAGATCTAATGAACGAAGCCATCAGATGGCATCCGGCAGGCAGAAAGCTGAAGCTGGAGGAAAAGAGGGGGTCGTTTTTACAGCCGGTTCCTCTTGAGGCCTCACGTCGGTTGATTTGAGTCCAACTGGAATTACCCTGTCCCCGTTCAAGCCCCCTCATCGCTCATCAGATAAGAACAGAATCAAATGACTGGCCTGAAACTGTGTATGCAATTCTCTGTGATTCCAGTTGATTATTGCGATTATGCTGTGCTGCCACTTCAAGTCTGAAAGCATCTCCAAATAACGAATGAGTAAAAAATGATGAATATAAATACAGGTGAGTCTGCATTCCAAATTGCTCTCTATTTGCCTGGCACAAGCTGTGATTATGAACCTACGCTTGTTAATGTAAATGAAAGCCTTGGTGGCCTTTGTATTGTCAACAAGTAACGTAATGTCTCTGAAAGTAAAATATTGTTTATTTCTAAAGCCACAGTCTCTGTGGATGTTCATTTACAGGCTGAATGAGTGTCCATCACAATCCTGTATTTTGGTTGTATTTTGTCATTTACAGTCACATGGTCTGTTGATGCCTCTGAATCCAATTGAAAAAAAAAATAAATCCAACCGTCATGATTATGGTCACAATGTCATGTCTGATGTCTGCAAGACATTGGTTAGGAACGGTTGGTTACACACACAAAACAAAGAGAACTCATTTATGATGGTTGGTTCAAACTACCCCACCCTTCACCATCATCCTTAACATAATAATTGGCAAGAGATTCATTTTAATGCTTTCGAAACCAAACTCTGTAACTCATTTTGAGACCTGAGTAACAAAACTCACAGTTGTATTATAAATAAAAGAAGCCTGTGTGACACCCCGGAGACAGCCAGTGCCAAGGCACCTAATCACAGAGTCCTGAGTAACAATTCCAGGATTATTCAGGACTCCTTGATAAGCAGGTAAGCAGCACTCAGTAGGTGCTGCGACATTGATGTGGACTTGACGTAACTTGTGTGTTAGTTTCTGTTCTGGCACTTTCCTCACGCCTTTGGGTTTGTTTGTGTTCTCCCCTTTCCTGTTCTTTTTGGCCCGCGTGCCGTTTTTGTGTTATTAATAAGTCCCTTTTTGTCATAATGACTTCACTCTTCTTCGCCTCATTCCCTAATCATCATGTGGCTAAATATGACACTAGCTAATAAAAAAAATCATATCATTTTACATGTACAGCATTTGGCAATTGCTCTTATCTACAGAAATGCTTTAAGATGTCTATCATTATAATCTCTCATTTGGTTCACTAGGACCCTGATATGTAATGACCACATTTAAACGAAGAAATTCCTAAAAATAATGGTTTTCAGATTGCATTTGAAGATATTTAGTGACTAAGCCCTATTTAAACTAAGTATTTTCTAAAAATTATGGTTTTCAGCTTGCATTTAGTGACTTAGCTGTTCAAACATCTAGTGGTAATGTGATTAGACACTGGCACACTGTTCATCTATAAACATGCATGGCATATTTTACCATATGTAAAACAGCAGGAAAATAACATATAGATGCATGCATGCATGTGTGTGTGTATGTCTGTGTGTTTGTGAACACGAGCTGAATGGATCAATTTACTTCTACTGGCACCGGTGATTATTACGCCGTCTCTTCAGCTCCGTTCTTCTCCTCTCCACTGAGCCCGAGGAGTAAGATAAAACAACAACACCTACCTAATTGGAGAAAATAACATCATTTCAAGTTATGATCACACACAGACATTGTTACCCCTTAACAAGCGTGGCAGCTCCGTAAATGAGTTCCCACTGATCTCACAGGCGGCTCCACGTGAAAACGCTGCCGCTGCTCCATCTCAGGGTTTTTGCCCTAATTAAACAGCTTTAAAGAGGACTCTCTGGTTCTGAAGAGCGTGCCCGACGTCCTCGGAGCCGCCGCTGCTAATGTAAGTGGAGAAGAGTCCTGGGGTTTACATGACAAAGCGTTGGGGCGCGTGCTCAAGACCGACTGGCAGCCTGAGTGGCTCTCTTATATTGGATTAATAAGGGCAACGCTCGTGTGAATAAAGCTGATTCTCGCCGTTAATTCAGACCTCCTGCTCTGACTGCATTCTTCATATTCTTTCCATCACACTTCAGATTGTTCTTTTGCAAAGGTAATGGAAATAGGAAAACGATACCACATAAATACCTCTGGCAAATATCCGAAAAAAAAACAACCTAAAAATATCTAAAGTTTGCTCTTGAACAATTTTCAAAACTCACATCAGATGAAATCCAGATGATTTAATCTGGCAAATCTACAGGCAATCCAACCACCTGTCCACTGAATCCAATCCCCTCCACAATACTCATCTGGTCATGTACTGTCTTTAAAACAGCCAGGGTTCTTCCAATACTAAAGAAACCCACCACTGATCCTGCAGACAACCAGTGTCTCTTCTCTGATTTCTGTCTATCAGATATCACTTCATCTGTCTCAGAATAACCTCCTAGATACCAACCAGTCTGGCTTCAGAGCAGGTCATTCTACAGAGACAGCCCTTCTGGCTGTTTATGAGAAGCTACATGCAGCCAGATCAGCAAAACTCTCATCTGTTCTTATTCTCCTTGACCTCTCTGCAGCATTTGGTACAGTCAACCACAAGACTCTCCTGTCCATCTTGACTTGGAATCGGGGTTGATTTGCTTCCTACCTTGATGAGCGGTCTGACTTGGAAAGCAGATTCACATCTGCTTCACGCATACTATCCACTGGTGTGCCTTAGGGCTCAGTACTTGGTCCTCTCCATTTCTCCCTCTACACGAGATCACTTGGTAAGATAATTTCCTCACATGGGTTATCCTACCAATGATATGCCACACAACTCATCTTCCCTTTTCCTCCCTCAGATGTACATGCTGCTTCCATCTCGGCTTCCATCTATTAGTCAGAACTAATATTCATCTTCATTCCAGCAGACTCTCTTCACCTCATCAGGATCTTGCTAGAACTCTCAGATCTCTCCTTCTACAACTGTAAAATACTGAAGCTGGTCTACAAATCCAAAAATGAGATTTCACCATCCTACCTCAGAGCCCTTATTATACCTCGAACTGCACCTCGAACTCTCTGAAACTCCAGTACTGCTTGCCCCATCCACTCCACTGCTGAAGGTATGAGGAAGACACTCATATAGACTCTTCTCTGTCTTGGCCCCTAGGTGGTGGAATGAACTTTTCCTCGAGGTCAGAACAGCACAGTATTTTCAAATAACAGCTTAAGACCTTCCTCTTTAGAGAATACTTTCTTATAGTCTAACTTATGCAAGAAAAAAACACAACAGAGTGAATAAAATGATTGTATTCATGGTTTGAATCTTAGTGAACCAGAATTGATTACTTAATTAATGATAACATGAAAGCACATTGAAAGTGATTATCTAGATTCTCTGGAGCCAGGTGTCACAGCTGGGGCCACAGCCTGCACCACTCTGCCTGATAGCAGGGCTCTAATCATGGACAGGTGGCACTGCTTAGGAATCCATGGTTAGGGCCCTGTTAAAAGGAACTGTTGAGCAGCAGGCTGACGCTACTGAATTAATGTGGACCTTGAATCGTACCTTGTGCATTTAGTTTCAGTTCCTGGTAATCACCACAGGCCTACAGGTTTGTTTTGAATTGTTTCCTTTGTTTTGGCCCTTGTGCCGTTTTCTTTTGTATTATTAATAAATCCCTTTCTTCAGTATGTCTCGTCTCTGGGCTTTGTGACGACAGGCTTAACTTTTTCTGTCCTGGGTCACTGTAGACATTTGCAGCTTTTGACTTCTACACTCTACGGGAACCAACATGGGCCCAACAATTGTGCTGTGATCATTTATGCTACTCTATACCACGTATCACTTACTGTGAAAAAGACAAATAGACAAGAGCAACTATTTCACTCTGACAGCATATCAAGAGTTTCACTGGAAGGCAAAATAAATATAGGCTATGCTTGAGCCTAAAAAGTCATTACATCTCTTCGGTATATATATGCATAGACTAGTCCTTGGAAATCTTTCATCTGAATATACTGACAAGTGCTAATGAGAAAATTCAAAGAGTGGGAATTCAGGAATAAAAAGTCTCTTGACTTTATCATGGAAGGCTTCCATTTTTATCATTTAAAGCATATTTAAACCTATCTTAAGGGTGGGTTTATATCCAAAGTGCTAATCTAATGCAAAATGAGACCAAAATGTGAGCCTAAAGCCTTAGTGCAGCAGGCCTCTTAAGATCCTGTTACTTAATTATCAATCTCCTAATGGCCTCATATTGTGAGGTCATAGTATCAGGCGATAAGGAGGGCATACCTTAAAAAATGTACATATTGTAGATTAACCGTATTTAATTTTTATAGAATTGACTTAATATATGAAACAAATCTCAAAGTCAGGGTTTATGCCATGCTGGACATTCACAGTGGTTTTGAAACCTGCCCTCTATCACCTTCTCCCTTAAAATGAAGGAAGCATATTAGCAGGAGGCCAACTGTGATCCCACCTCACTCCCTTATTCTTAGGCTGATTAAAAGGTCAAAACAGTTATTTTTGAGAACTGCTGACCTTTACATGGTGTAATAAGTGGAGACTCGAAGAGGAATTGTTTGTTGAGGAATAAGACCTCAACATTTTCCGGCTGTAATTCTTACCCTGCACCCATGGACTGCAGCTCGGACTGTCATTTCATTTATCAAGCAGCCCTGCCTTCTCATTTGTCTACTTTAGCAGGGAATGCGGTCTATGTGAGGCGTGTTACTGAGAACGGTGGCACTTCTCCTTCAGTGATATCCCAAAAAAGGATTCATATTATTTTAATTATTATCATAGAAGTAGGGATTTTCAATAACTGTTTAGACTTTTTTTACTTTTTTTTGCACTTCAATGGAATGAATAAATGACATTTCGTCAGCTAATTCCACAGTACAGATGCTCACACTTCCACGAACAAACCCATTACATATTAATCCCTTTTACATCTTCTGCCCTAATTTCCATTCCATACGGTCTGGAGATTCACGTCGGGCCGCTGTTTTACAGCCAGCAACAAGGAATAAATCAGTCCTGGGAGGAAGTGTGCCGTGAATATGAAAATCAGAAGCCCATGTAAATCAAGCCACTGCCAGCTGACCCATCTAAAAAGTCAGACGTCTACCTGCACCAGCTCAAACACCAATGTGCACCGACACTCTCTGTTTACTGTTCATGAATTCAGCAGCACTATTGACATGCTTCTCAGCAGGAACAAGAAATGTTTCATTAGAACCAGGATGATTCCAACTCGGGGGGCCCTGTGTGATGGACTTTGAGTTTCCACACATGTCCCTTCATAGGCAGTGGTGGCCTAGTGGGTAAGGAAGCGGACCATTAATTAGAAGTTTGCAAAGATGCCACTGAGGTGCCACTGAGCAAAGCACCTTCCCCACACACTGCTCCCTGGGTGCCTGTCATGGCTCACCAAGGGTGATGGTTCACTTTCACTTCTTTTGCTTTCTTCACCTCACAAATTTTTGCAACTTTTACAAAACAGAGAAAAAGTCCCTAAAGATATGTAAAAATACTAGCATATGGAAATAAGGGAAACAAGTAGTATGTCGGTATATAGGTCATACAAATGACTTGTCCTCATATGTTGCAGAGGATGCATGTGCTTGTTCTTGACCACCAAGATGATGTAATTAGTTGGCCAACTGAGTCCTTTTTTAAAGTTACTTAAACCAACAAGCAAAACCTGGCAACGTCTTCTATTTATTCTGAGGAATTCAAGGAAAATGATCATCGTAACATAGCCTCTCGTTGGCACTATTCAATAACTGCTGGAGAGTCTGCTTAAATGTGTTGTACTGTTGTAACTGCAGCAGCATGGGCTTTAATTAGCATGTTCTGCCTCCATTAACCCCCATATGATTCTGCTACTGGTGCAAACGGACAGTTTGACAAGTTCCATATTTGGTAATCATGGAGCATTCAGTGCAAACCCATATAACTGATGGTGCTTAAAATAAATGTATAAATTTTCAATTTAAGTGTGGAAATGTTGAAATATGCCAGACTTGAAATGACCTGATTATTTGTGATGGAACTTCCATTTGAGATGGAGGTCATTTCTGAACAGAGACTATTTCCCTGCCATTTTAGCCGTTATGCACCCTGACAAGCCGATACACTCAAGGAGAGAAACAAAGAAACAAAGAGAAAACAAGACAAAACAAGTATGATATGCAGTGACAGCTTTTTTTCCCCATCTTCTACTCTGGGAAGGTGACACTTCATAGAAAATTGGAAATGCCATCTGGTATATCAGACGAAGAAGAAGAAGCAAAAGCATGTGTGCACACACACACACACACACACACACACATATAAAAAGCTGGCTGAAGACAGTGTAAGAGTGGGGCTGTCAGGAAGGTGGACAAGCTCTTTATGGCCATGCTGCGCGAGTCTCGTACATCGCAATAAAGTGACTAATAAAACCGCACTCTCGACTCCCATTCTTAACACCACCATGACAAACACTCAAGCCGTCATGTTCTACTGGCTCTGCTGGTGACAAGCAATGTCTTATTTTCTATACAGTAACATGACATAAAACATAATTAATTTCACTAAATGAAGCACGCTCGCCAACAGATGACCTAATCACAGCCTAATTCATGAGCTGAGCTTCAGAAATTATTACATCCATGTAGGCCTATCGTTAACATTTACATAAAGAAATTACCTAAGAAGGAAAAGCAAAGGCAGCAGGAATAAAGTTGTCTCCTAAACAGCCTTTATGAGCGAGTAAATGGGCTTAGTGCGGATTATAAACCACTTAACGCCGAAAGGTGCGGGCAGGGGAGCCCAGGTAATTATTTACAGAGGATGGGGATAAAAAAACACCTCAAAAAGGAAATACAAAAAAATACAAATGGCAAAAGCAACGTTCACAATAACCCTTATGATCGCATGCAAATTAAAAACAAACCTATTTATATTTCGCAGCAAGTCTACTGATCTGGATGCAGTCTATTTCTCGCCCTCCAGCGCTTTGGGGAATTATAAACAAGCTTGCTTGAATTAGATGTGGCTATTAGAATATTCATATCGAACCTCTGCCATTGATATTCATTAGGTGCTATGTCCCCAGTTACAAACTGGAAAAAAAATGTCAAAGAAAAACATATGGATGAGTGCGTTCTTTACACTGTATTAAAATAACTTAATACATAGCAGGACCTACAAGCATGATGGAATGATATCAATCATTTTATGGATAATATAAAGTAAGAAGACAATATGGTGACAATGCTGTCATTATTGGCCTCTCAGAAGGACTGGAAGCCAGTTAGATGCTCAAACCTTTCAGTTCTAACAGCAACCCTCTAGACTGAAGTATGAGACACTGAAGTATAGTCCAGGGTCTTCAACGTCAGGGCAGCACTTACTTCATCGTAGACGCTGTCATTTCGTTCAAAGTCTCCAGCCTTCCTGGGCAGCACGTGGACATGGACATGCTGTAACCAAGGATTTAAAAAAAAAAGGTTATTTTAACACACACAAAGCCCAAAGTTTATCATAGAATATTGCATAAATAATGCCACTGGCATATCAGAATCAGTACAAATAAAAGAATTCATTTAATAAAATGATTCATTATTGCTCATTATTCATTATCAACCACACAGGCATTTCAGCATGCAAAGCAGAATTAATTTTTAATATTGCAGCAGATGTATTGTAAAAGTATTTTCATTTCTTAAATGAATATTCCCAATGCCACCTTGGAAGTTATAACATTACATTTGTTATAACTATTACATTTACAGTGTTTAGCCAGGACTTACAATGACTAGCAAGAAGAGCAATTTAGTATTAAGCCCCTACCATTCATTTTTCAATTCATTTTTAAATGATGAATACATATCACTGTTACATGTGTCCCAAGACCTGTGCATCACATACATCAGGTTTTCAATTAGATTCGTATGGTCCCATCTTGGATAGTAACACATAAATACAACATAAAGAGTATTCTCTCGTTTGGTGTTGGGATGTTGGTAATGATGACCAGTTCCTACCACTGGTGTTCAGATGGGTTGAGCATTTGGTGAGTGAGGCTTACATTTATCACCCACATGTAATAAACATCTTTGTTGCTAAATAAAAAACAATGCCTAAAACATAAATTTTTTTACGTCATTATTTTACCCAAAATTGCATTTGTTGATGTAGATACAGATCAGTTGATACAGTTTGATTGATTATTTTGACTTTGACTACAGTAATTGTGATACAATGTTATATTGTCATTCATGGAGAAATGAAATAAAAAATCATTTTAACCAAACCTAATGTGATCATATGTTTCATATGTTTCACCATGCGTGTTCTACAGACCAAGACAGTGGAAACAGTTCCTTCATTAATTTGCAATCTGATGGCACACGGGGCCTAATTTTACAACAGTGCTGCAAGTCACGGCAAGATACAGCACAATCCACCAAGCACAGATCTGTAAACCGACTTTGTTAGGGGTCCAATTCCCGAGCGTAGCCATCAGCACAGCCGGATTCACAATCAGATCACTCCTGGGGTACAACGCACTTCCTGGCCTATTCTGCATTTAAATTGTAATGTAATGCAATTGAATGAATAATTTCACAGTGTAAATAACACATTTAAAAAAATACTCATTTTAAAAATAGCAAAAAATGTATAATTATTTGAATGCCACGAGATATTTCTTGTTGTACCAAGAGTGAACTGGACCATTTCTTATGAAGAGATGTGTATAATAAACCAATTTCTTCAAGAACAAAAGGCCTTGAATAAAATTAGGATTTGAAAATGAATAAATTAGCTGGGCCAAAAAGCCCAGTTGGTGTAGGTGTAGTGATAATGTGTTATGCCACATTTATGAACAGGAAATGAACTGATAGTACCTATATTGTATGTTGAATAGCACTAGAGTGTTGTAGATCTGTATAAGCTATACAAAACAAACTTGAGGTAGGTACTTAATATGATGAGGAATAATGGCATTAATTATTCAAGTGCACAGTTGCCAGCTTGTAAGGACATGCAATACCCAGTTTATTGGCTAAAAACTAATAATAAAAGAGTAATAATGCTAATAATGATGTATTAATGAAAAACTGTAATACAATAACAGTAATGAAGTAACAATGAGAAGTAATAATCAGCATAAGTGCAAACAGCAGAACAATTGGATGCTGAGAATCAAGAATCTTGATGTCATTCTATTACTAATCTATGGAACCTAATGGCTCTATGCTATTAATATTCTACTTTCAGTCCACTATTCCAAAAGGAATCCCATCTAATATATTCTTTTTAATTGCACTGATCTTCTTCCAGAGGAACTGAGCTGACCGCTTTATATATATTTTAAGGTGCAGAATTAGTGTGTGTAGGTCGCGTCAGTGAGGTTTGAGTAATTAGGCCCAGGTAATGTATTCCCACATCAGGTCAGCGAACGATAACCTGATCTAAGGCAAAACGAAGACAACATGAAGGCCTAAGACCTAGAACAATTAATCTCATTTTCCTACCGAGAAAAAAAAAGGTTGCAGCATAGCATTGAGGGAACGGCCCAAAATAAACAGCACGTTGTAGAGCAAGTGTACGCTGTTCTAGTCTGTTCTAAGAGGTCAGTGTGCACAGGGATCGCCTCGCACACTGCTGGAGGCAGAACATGTGTGGATACAATCTCTCCTGCTGAGGCGCCATCAAGCCTCTATTTGTATTCAGCTTCACACCTGATGGATGTGATCACACTCCACACACTCCTACTTGTCCAAAGTTCTTTTCCTGTTGCACTTTTTTTAATGATTACGGCTTTTTAACTTCAACTTTTAAAATGTTCAGTTATTACTTAAAAATTTGGGTAAATGCTTCCATTTCACAACAAATATGAGAAGCAAAGCAATAAAGCATTGATGAGAATGTCTTCTAATTACACTCAATGTTGACAAGGGGTTAAGGAAATGCTTATTTGTGTCACTAGGAACCATCAGACAGTGACATGCTACTGAATAATTAGGCAACAACAATGAAATTGTCATAACCCATCATGTTTGCAGTAAAAGCCTCCAGTTTGTCTGCTCTTTTCATTTTAAAATGATTTTACTCCAATCCATCCATCCCTTCATCTCCTCAAATTGCCTCTACAGGTCTGGCTGCCTGGAAGCTGGTGCAACACACCAGTGCCAGTTTAGCATCATTGGCTCACCTAACCCCTGCTAATAAGAGCCACTGCCATGACAAACGACAGGTTTAGAGGGTGCTTAGTCATAACTAGGCACGTCTCGGTCACCAAAGGAGAGATGGTGGACCTAGTTGCCACTGCATTACTACAGAACTATGCAATTTGTAATGAAAATGTTCATTGCTTTGTTCATTATTGCTATGATCAAAAGCCACTTCATAAGTTGTTCATTAACATGAGCGAATGATAAGAAAGTGTTCGGCATAAACCTTGACTGGTGGAAACCGTCCCTGTTGTCCAACTTAAGGTGGTGGAGGGAAGATGCTACAATTCCTTCTGTTCATTCCTTCCTGGGTCTTACATTAAATGTACAGAACTTCAGATTTTGTAGAGCGATGTGCATTTGGAAGAGATGCCCTCACAGCCTAATAGTCCAGGAAGGATCAAGATGTGCCATTACTGCTAGGAAGACTGAATGCTCTCAAAATTAGTTCAAGGTTCAAATCATGACTGAAATCACACTTGTGCAACCAGCAAATTGTACAGTGTCCTTAATTAGTGTCCTTCCAGGAGCATGTTCTTCATCACTTCTACAGAATTCCAAGGTTCTACAAAGATGCTCACTGCTTCTGCTTGTGACCCCAAGCATTTCAATGGGGAAAAAGGCTGAATTCCTGGCAGATTATGCAAACGAGCCTCAGCGGAGCGATTAGTTATTTTGTTACATCCTGATCAAAACCATCTGTGGTGGAAAAAGTCTAAGTGCCCTTGACTCTGGCCAATGAACCACTTACGTGTCCTGAATCAACGAGTAACTAATTAGAGAGCAGCTGGGTGGGTCATGGATCACTGTCACGAACGCACGATGGCTGTCCCCAGACCAGTCGGTAAATTCCATTCACTATATACAGTATATACCTGTGAAAAGTACGAACTGCGACGGGAAGCCGACTGTCTTTTCACCCACCCCCCTTTTTTTCCTGCCTAATTAAAACCGATGTCTATTAATTAGTTTCTGACTGAAGACAAATGAGGAAAATGGCTGCAGTGCTATTTATATTGTTTAGGTTAAATCTAGTCAGACAGGCAGACAAATGTATTTTGTCATGAACAGCTGCGTTCCTATTAAAACGGGGGGCAAGAAGGGACGGCAATTCTGCACCAAAACTACTAATTAGATGAAAGGGTGACAGTTCCTGCATTTACCCAGCCCCACTGCACTACCGTGCATTTATTCTCATCTGATTACGCCAACTTAAGCAAAATGCTCTCATCTTGTGTTGCCAGGTTCAATATATTTTTATCAACTAAACGCCTTTTGGCCATATTGCTGGCTGATAACCATGTCGTGCATGCGGCCAGGTAAACCCTCAGTTACATATTGAGACATCCCATGATTCATTTCATGAGCTGCTTCTGCGTTTTCTTATAAAAAAACAAAACAAAACAATGAAACTCAATTTTGCCTTATTGATGCGCAGATTTGTCTTCTGCATCCGCCGCCATAGGAGCGGAGTGTGCAGAAACTGTATTTGCCTCTATAGACTCCTGCGCCTTTTATTCAATCAAATGGGCATTTTTATTGCCGGTACGGAGCACCTGATTGCAATATTCCGTCTGAGAAATGGAAGCGCGGCTCTGCTGTAGCAGGTGCGCCGTGTGCCAGATAATCTGTTTTCATAAAGGGTCTGAACGGGATTCTAATTTAGAGTAACTCTGGTTCAAAATGAGGTTATAAAATATGGAGATTATTCCACTGAGTTAAGGAACTGCTGGAACAATCCCTCTTTATTACAGGCTTCAGTCAGCATAGGGATACCGAGGACTATTCATCACTGTCATCAACCAAATATATTTTTTTTGTCCTACTAAAGCTATTCATCTGCCTATTAAGTGAATTTACCTATCTGCCATAACAGTATGACAAATTACAGGTGAATACTGATCAGCTTGGTTTGTGGGAACATTAACACCTACCACCTATATAAATGTTGTTGCTGACCAAACACACCCCTTTCTTCCTTTGATTGAAATGGCCTTTTTTCCACAGTTAATGTGCCACAGTTTAATGTTCTACACTACAAAAATGCTTCACAGTTGGTTTGAGGGATATAACAACAGGTTACCCAAGACCTCATTCCAGTGGAATTGCAATTTACAGGTTGGTGGCAGATATCAGAGGTCAGAGGCGGTAAAAAAGGGACCTGCTCAATATTAGGTCATTATGGCTGATTGTACAGTACAGTGTACAGTCTCTAAAATCTATTCTCGAACTGGCACTAAGCGCAGAGCTGCACGCAGGCTTGGGGCTTGTTCACTTGTGCAAGGTAAGGCATCCTCAGCATTTAAAGAAATGGATCAAGAAAGACGATTTACTTCCAGTTTTGTGGAAGTAAACAGTCTATAAATGTTACAGGGGGAAAAACAGAAATATTGATGTATTCTTGTTCAGATGCTGGCAACAAAATGAGAACAGGGAGGGCTAGACTGATGACACAAGGCAGAATTTTACACCTCACAACCACTGAAACTGAATCGGCTCTTCAAGAAGAAAAGTTCTGCACAAGGCCGAGAAGAGTATTTGACTATTCAGTCGCTCAAATCGTTCCATTTATAAAATGTATTTGAGCTTCATTTTTTTTTACTTATCTCAAAAGAGTTTCTATAAAACAATAAGTCGCTGGCTAAGTCATTAAAGTCCTAATACAAAGAGAGATTCTGCTTTTCAAGCAGATGAAAACGTGGCAGTAAAATGTCCCAACCGGCCGACTTTTTTCGTCCATTTATTATTCATGGTGGTTATTTTATAGTTGATTTAGAAACTGCTCAGGCAAAATGACAGGAGGCCCAGAGGCTGTCTGTGAACCCGGCTGCATCCAAGACGCCGTGCCAAAGCCCCACAGACTCCCTGAAAGACTCCTCTGCCAACCGCTGCCTTATTCAAATCTGAATCTGGAAAATAGGCAAGGGGGGGGTGCGGGAGTTAAATGTCCATCTAGATAAGAAAAGAGCAAAGGAGAGGGGGGAAAAATGGCAATTTCGACTGTTCGGCGGCGAGCTGGATCTCTGGCATTTCCATTAATCGAATGACGGAAAGTCTGTTTTTCTCAGCTGGGGAGGATTGATGCTCCCACCACGCAGCGCTGGGCTAATGAGCATGAAGGAGATGAGACAACGAAGGAAAATAAAACAACAATGAGACAGAGGAATCAACAGCGTCCAAAACTATTTATTATGCGACGGAGGAGCCCGGCACCTATCCCTCGGTTTTGTTTTCGCTTTTTAATGCTTTCGGAGTTGTGGAGGATAAATCTGCAGAATATCAAGTGAAAGAAGAAAGCTAAAAGTGCGTGAAAAATCATTAATATTTAAAAAAGAGTCCAAGATCATTTGCATGCATAAGCAATCTAGGTACAGATAACTTCAAACATCACATCAAAATCATATAACCACTTAACCTCTTAACCTAAGCACACAACCTTACGAAACCAAGACCTTAACTTTTCCATGCACAGATATATAATGCAAATTATAAATACAGTAAATAAATAAATAGCCCTCTGGTCACCTCATTTTCTCACCAAAATTTATGCTAGATGTCCCCCCCATTGATCAAACCCCTAGGTAAAGCCAAGTCGTAATTGTAGTGTAGGAATAAACAGATGCACTAATTGCTCCTGTGATAAAAGTTATCAAAGTCATAACAGAATTGACAGAGTGGCATATCTGTCCCGCTTGGCTTGTATCGTGTTGAAACTCCGCAAGTCGGGGCGCACAAAGTCTCCTGAAGGCACCACACCTCACCAAGCACAGCTCGGCGTATCCACCCATTTGTCATTCGTCAGGAGGTAATTAGCGCTGCCTCCTCTAAATCCCCCTCTTGATAATAAATCTCGAGTGGCGTGCTGCATCAGGCGGCTTATGATGTGACGGACGCAAAGAGGTACAAATAACAAGCTTCGCTAAGCCAGTGATACAACAAAGACGGGCCTTCTGCAGAGACAGAGAACTTCTGAGACCACCGCTGGCGTCTCATCCCAAACACCAGCAGCCTCGCCGCTCGCACGTCTCCCGCCTAATTTCAACGGACAGTTGTTGACTTGAACGTGGCTGCAGTGGGCCACTTCACTTCATCTGCCAAGTTCCGTTTTTTCTTGAAGGGATCTTCTAAAGAAGACGTAAACAACACCTTCATCACAATCTCATTCAATTTCACGTAAAACCAAACTGATTTGAGTGGACACCATTGAAGACAAATTTCAGCATCTTTGTTTACAGCTAATCATCTAAAGCAACATCGACAGGCCCGGGGGGGGGAAACCATCACAAATTGTGCTATCATGAGATATAACAAGTTTATTATGATATGTCTACAGTCTGGATGACAAAATGAAAGTCATTTTCTTTTTCAAAGAAAATTGTTAAAAATAATACATTTGAATTTGTGCAATGATCCAACAATTATAATAATTATAATAAGACAACAACGCATGAGTGCTTCCCCATATAGCAGCTATGCATGTCATGAACGTTATGGCACAGAATCATTAGTACTTTGATACATTATGTTAACGTGTGCAACATATAAAATTGTGTGTGATTCTCTGTGAACCCCCCCTCATGTGTACATTTACATGCGAATTCTGACCCGGATGAGTGACGGCTGCTCTCTCCTCATTAAACCCATCTGCATTATTCCACTGATAAAGGTCTCTACTCTGCGCCGTATCACCGTTACCTGACTCCGTCATTACAGCAGGAAGTCTGTAATCAGGCGCAGCGATGGAAATTGCCAACGCTCAAAAGGTTAAAGAGTGTCTGTGGAAGTGTTGCTGGCCTCAGCTCTCCTCCTCAGGTTCGCCAAAGTTTTAAAGATCAAATACAACTTGCCGTGTCTGCACTTTGTCTACGATCTGTTTATTTGCTGCTAAGAGAAAAATCCTAACAGGGCTGCTGCGCTTCGTAGGAATCTTTTGGAACTATGGAGCCTACACCACTGGCTCAATTCGGCCCGGGCAATTTTGCGAGTAAAATGGAAACAGAAATAAATTTGATTAAACTGAAACCTATGCGAGGGCCCTGGCCTTTCTTTGACAAATTACACAGCCAACTGGGCATCTTAAACTGAATCATCTGTCAGTTTGGGTGCCTATGCAGCACGGCGTGGAATTAAATTAACAGCCCCCTTTTCCAAGCATATTATAGCACTTGGTAAAGTGATGAGAAAGAAGGAGCAATTGGCAGGCAGCGCCGAGACTGCTGAAGCCTCTCCGAATCTGAAGTGCCTTGGAGAGCATTGTTGTTGTTTTTTTTCTTGCTGATTTTGCCCAGATCTCCCATAATCAAGATATTTTATGTTCTTTTGTTGCTGGGTTTGTGGTTTATCGGGAGACAGAAGCCCCAGATCCTCATAATCAGGGATATTATTCTTCATTTAATTGTTCCAAATCACACACTTGGTTTAAACATGAGTCTTGAGCATTAGAGGGGAATTAGTTGCAATTGTCCTCATATCTTCTCTAGGCCAACGATGTTGAAATATGCACTGTACCTCCCAGTGAAAACAAGGTTTTGTTCGATTTTAAAGCTCATTTTGCAAGAATTCCATGCAGTTAAATCTGTATCGCTGTGCAATGCGGTGCTGACACATGAACCAACAGCAGCTGCAGTCAACGTTGGGTTACAGAATACATGCAATATGGATTCCGAATTTTTGGCCACAGATTATTTCGAATATTGTTACCTAAAAAATAGCGGAATACTTGTAGAATACATCTGCTGATATGTAAAAACCGCAAGCTTAAATACTGCTGTGGATGACAGTCAATAGAGCTAATATTGATGTTAACATTTTATTCATGCTAATACGCCAGTTGGCACATCAGCCGGGATGTTCCATATGCTGTGTATTTTGACAGTGGCTCTACTTTCACATTTAATCAGTCATAAAACCCTCCAGCGTGAAGGTGATATGACTGCTTACAAGGGCTTATTTCAGCTTTGCAGACTAAAATGTAGATGAGGATGACATTCAATAATAAATAATATTCCATGATGATGACAATATAGTTATATATGAATTGCAAAAAAAAAAAAAAAACTTTACTGTATGTTTTAAAACATATTCATTTACAGCTGACTTACAATCAGTAGTTACAGGGACCGTCCCCCCCGGAGCAATTTTGGGTTAAGTGTCTTGCTCAAAGACGCAATGGTAGTAAGTGAGATTTGAACCTGGGTCTTCTGGTTCATAAGAGAGTGTGCTGACTTGAATGGATCAGATATTATATAATGGATCAGATATTACAGATGAAAATAGCCGCTGAAACATCAGAGTTTCCAGTTGACTTACATTTGCATAAAACTATGAGATTAGCTCTCCGTATCAAAATGGCAGGAGCCATTTTTTTGGGGGGTGATTTTTGTTGAGGAACTCAGGTGTGAATCACCTTCGTCAAAAGCAGAGTCTGAATTCGAGGCTGCAGTTAATGTGTCTGCAAATCCAGTCAAGCTGAATTCAATAGTAATGATTACAGATGACAAATTATTTTTTAAGAGAATCTTTGCTGCTCGTGCAAAATAAATTCATTTGAAAGTTGACAAAGCACCAACTCCGTTACTTCAGAAGTTTAAGTCACTGACCAACTGTTACATGCAATATGAATTAATTTCCGTGTTTCCATTGATGTGTATAATCTGCAGTCATGGCTGTAATTGGTGCAAACAATGTGAGAACTTTAATGTATTCCTGAATACTTTATGTTTCAGAAGGAGAATAAATATGAGTTCCTGTAACTCTGTGGGTGTCGGCCGCCTCTCGCACTCCTCCAGAATGCCTCTTCCCCACTGCTGTTTAGTGGCACCTCATCCTGAGAAGAGATCTTTAAAGTGGAAATATTTATAGGTGACACTGATGCAGCTTGGCTCAACTCGCCACATTCCGTCGCTCGAGTGTTTAATGCGGCGCGTGGGCACCGTGCGGCAACATTTTCCCGGAGGGGGGGAATACATACTCTCTGCCTACACGCCAAACAAGGCCGTACAGGAGCACGCACACACACACTTTAACACACATTTTTGGTCACAGGAAGTAACTGGTGGACATTGTTTTTTGGTAGAAGGCTTCGGCTTTTTTGTCACCACAGATAAAATTTTTCAGTTAGAGTAAAAAATGTGTCCATAGGGTAAAAAATTATTACGGATTACGTTTTCTGACTTGAATCTGAAGGATGTTTTATACTAATTTCAGATGCAAATATAACAGTTTTGTCTAGCATGTAACATTTAGTGACATAATGTTTCAGCTTTGTTCAGCCACACCATGTGCATTTAATCATCTACTGAAGCTCAAGCCCTGCTTTCTGATATGTGGACATGTCTTGGCACAACTGCTTGAAGACAGACGTTGACCGAAGACTCAAGCAAACTGAAAAAAGTGACCATTTTCTGTTTAATTTTTGAAAGATTCACCACAGACAGAGAATTACAAATTTTCTAGTACATTCTAATACATGGACAAGATTTGTGTTTCCCATTGCATAGATTTTCACGTGATATACCATGTATTAATTACTGGGCCATTCTATCTGGTTCATTTTAATGAATATGACATATTTTGAATGCATACTTTATTTAATATTGTCTCATAAGGAAATATTTTTATGTTATTATTTTTGGACAACATTTTTTTTAGCACCCTCAGACTTGGTCATATGTGAGACAGCAAACCTCTCAAAGCTTTATAAAAACCTGACCTGTCCTTGTCCTAACAAACACACATTTGCTCCTCTCAGCAGCATGATTAAAAAAATATATAAAAAAAAATTTAAATAAAAACAGGTTACAGTTCCTTCAGTATGCAATGCAGTTGAAAATCTGTCAGTTAACAGCAGCAGAGGAGGTCCAGCTGAGGTTGAGAAAAGACCAAGAAACTTTCAGAGGGAACTGCACAAAGAATTGAAAGCCCCTACATGACTGCAAAATCCCTTCAGGAGGATCTAGCAGACTCTGGGGAGGTGGTGCACTATGAAGTAAAAAAAAAGGCCCTCGTGGAAGATGTTCTTTCAGAAGCCTGTAAGCTCATGATGCTATGGCAAAAAGGGCTCCTAAACATACCTCTGTAGTAGTAAAGAATGGCAGTTCTTCATTTATTGTGTGATGCGTGAAGAATGGTTTGAGACAAAAATATTAGACCAAAAATACAACGTACACATCAAAATCCACCTAAAAACAGCCTCAAGGGCCACAGGCTAAAGGTCTTTGGGACTCATAGTCCTCTGGCATTCAGAAGAAATATCAGTAGACCGACCTCAAAAAATGCTGGGCATGAATAAATAACCTTGTATATCTGGAGTGGATGAAAGTCCCCTGAAAAAGAACTGAAAAACTGCCACATTTTGCTTTGCCAAAACTGCAAAAGACTCCTCAAATTTTTGCTGAAAAGCTCAATTTGCTTAACAGACGTTGTGCCAAACGGATATTTAACTGCTTTACTGGAAATTCTTTTCAACAAAAAAAATGGCCTTGCACTCATTCCGCTTAATTACGTAAGAGTCACATGGAAGATCCACCATACAAATGTTTGCTTTAGCTTGTTGTTCCGCAGTTGGTCTGAACAGCTAAACAACAGTCCTGCACTAATGGGTATTTACAGAATCCCACAGAAAGCTCTGCAGAGCTTCTCCTAAATCCCATTCGTTGGAGCCCCCGATCAAGGTTTGTAACAATAAGAGTTCTGTGTGTTCTAAAGATTAACACCAGAGGCTGTTTCCCTAGAAACAGCTCATTAAATGTGTGGAAAACGGGCATTCTCTCCAGACACCCCAAAGGTAAACGGCCTGGAACTACAGTAGAAGGCAAAAGCCGGAGAGTAGAACGTTCTCCATTTCATTAGCACGATCTGAAAACCAGATCGTGATGATATACCAGGTGCCAGGCACCTGGTATATCATCTTCTGCACCTTTAAAGCTAATAAACACATCTGGAATGTAGCACCTCAGAAGAAAACAATGTTTCCGTTTGCTTCACTTCATTGGACAACGTTCTGTGGTTTAGTAGCAAAAATCACTGGAGTGATTACAAATTCCCCTTATAATGAAAATTAAATGGAACAAACTGACCAGTTGATTGTTTCATTTCATTAACATCCACAGAAACTCTATTGTTTCGTTGTCATTCCGTTGTTTCATTTGGTTATTCATAAATAACCAAATTTGAGGGTTCCTATTTTAAAATAAAAATGCTATTCAAAAATTTGTCAGACTTCAGGCTTTTAAGAAGGCATTATCAATATATATATTATTTGGCCCTAAATGTCAGTTAATTAAATTGGATATTTCAACTTGAAACACAAACCTGATACATGTACCGTAATATACCCGAATCTGTGATTTCTTTGTCTCTACTTTCCTGTTGTGTGATGTTTCCACAAATGTAACAGAAATGTACATTTTGTAAAGTTTGTAAAGTTAAATTAGGATTGAAAACACATGCTAGCATGAGCAAAAGCCTGAGCCAATCACAAGAGGAAACTTTGTCCATGTTTCCCTTGCAATTCAAACTTGGCTATTTGCATATAAGAAGAAATAAAAAAATGTAAGATACTTGGTGGCCACATATGCTTTCTTTAACTTCAAGACAGAATGATTCATGAGCAAATCTGGAGAAAGAAGAAAAGTAACAGCTGGTCGCTCCCTCACCATATAGCTGGCAGGTAATGTTTCAAGATGTGTTTCACAAAAATGTCTTATTTTTGGTATGAATTCCATGAGGCATGCTTCAAATATTGTATGTTGCATGAGAATCGTATTGTTGCCTTTTCTTCGTGAGGGACGGGTTCTTTTTGGACACCGCTCGTCGTCCCGTAATGGCCCAGCCGGAGCCCCACAGGAAGTGATGGAAGTAGAAGTGTTGGGAGCAACTCCTGGCTTTAACAGATGCAGCCACTCATCCATAAAAGAACAATGTACTGTAATTACACAAACAATGATTTATTCCTCCCCTGATTTGCAGAAAAGGACATGTCAGCGATATGCGGCACACGCGGTGACAGATGGGCCGCGGACTGCTTAGTTACGGTTCGCACGTCTCGCACAAAATCCCAAAACGTGAAAAAAAAGGACAAAAAAAAGAAACACTCTTTGCTTAAATTATTCCAGCAGCTCGGTGGATGAAAATTGCTTTAATTGCATGACTACAGGTTGAGTTTTTGCCAAGGTGGGACCTTGGGGGTCTATACCCCGAACTTGACCGGCCCGTCTCGGCGCATGTCATCCCGTGTTCGCCCAAAAAGGTACAGACAAAGGCATTTTAAAACAGATGCATCAATTATTGAACTGCGCCATGAGTTGGGGACCCGCAAATGAAATACAATTATTATTTCATAGGTG
Source organism: Denticeps clupeoides (assembly GCF_900700375.1). Taxonomy (NCBI): domain Eukaryota; kingdom Metazoa; phylum Chordata; class Actinopteri; order Clupeiformes; family Denticipitidae; genus Denticeps; species Denticeps clupeoides. The sequence continues at coordinate 17,882,733 of NC_041718.1, forward strand.
ATAACTGCCACAGAGGCCTCATAATAAATTTAGATGAAGTGCATTAGGAAGTCCTCACCTTCACAGTTTGTCCGGCTTCGGGACCATCCTTGTGGGAACAGAAGGAGATAATTAGGAACGTCTGGGAATTCAGAATATCTGTTAATAATTCAGAAGCATTTAAAATTCAGATGAATCGTAGGCACTTCCACATTTCATTTGAATAGTCTTTTTCAATAGAACAAAATACAATTTAAGTATTTGATCTGAAAAAAACGAATGCCGGAGATATGCTGGTGACATTTTTTGTTACGTATGCATCCCTGCGAAGTTTCCCAGCCAAGTTACTCGGGCAGCATATACAGTCCGCGTTTCTATTTCCGCGACTTTAATTAAGCCAAGTGAAGTGGAATATAAGGAAAACGTGGGCTGGATGTGGAACCCTGGGGATCGGGCTAGTAACCAGTGAGGGGAAAAAATAAAAAAATTGAAATGAGGAAGTGCCTACAAACAGCTGCTGTCAGCATCAACACTGACTCTAGAAGAGTCATTTTCTCATGGCTTATACCCTCTTCACTTCAGGGGAAAATTAAACACCTTCAAAGGAAAACAGAACAATGTAGTTTCCAAGTCAAACAACATCTATGATTATTCCCTTTCTAGAATAAAGATTGTGCACTCATATTAGCATACACATAGGCGTATAAGTGAGTTTATGCAAAATGAGATGTATCCCTGGAATAACCTGGAAGGACCAAGGTAGGACTTGTCCTTATTCTTTGTTCCAGCAGGTGGTGATCTTCTGTTAGTTCTCCACATACCTCCCCCCACCCTGCCTTGCACATCTCACTGCAATCAACTGCAGGGCCGAGATTAAAATCACCGCCGCATGCCAAACAAAAGAAAGTTTAAACTGATGTACTCTGTTCTTCCTAAGCTATCATATTAACATTCATTATCAGAGCTGCTGGTGCGTGAGCGTCTCCATGGCAACGGACCAGCAGCCACTGGCACTTCCTGGAGGTGGATTCTTATGTGAGCCTCATCTCCAGCTAACGTTCTGTAGCTAACGTTCCACCAGCGGTGAAGGGGCACCTGCACGGCGATGGTCAGAGAGGTTCCGTCAAAGTGCTGCTCCACCACGCCGGCCACCCGCTGCGTCGTGGTGAACAGGTCGGCCACCTCGTCCGGACGGAGGTCGCGGAAGCGCTCCACGGGACGCAGGGGACACACCAGCACATCTGACAGGTTGGATCATGAAGGAAAAAGCCGAGCACGAGAGCAGAATAGACTGTGCTGTGCACATCTCACCACATCTCTTAAAGTTTTGATTTTTGATTTGATCATGACCTCTGTTCTTTCTTATCATCACAAATGAAACAAAGCAAAACAGAAAAAAAGAAGCAGTTGCACGTATATATGCGCACAAAAAAGATTTAATCTTGAAGAACTGAAGCTTTCTGCTCAACCTAGGCTTTACAAGCAAACTAAATTCTGTTTCATTTATTTAATATTTGGACGCGGTAGGCGTTATTTACACAGATGAAGGAGATGGAGTGCTGAAGAAATTTAATCCATGTTCAGAACAGCATCAGATCTCGGCTTTTCTTCCTTTGTTAAGCCAGAAAGCTTCAGTCCCTGCTTACCTCTAATTAACATGGATCACCTGAAAATAAATTAGATCTTAATAGCATTTTGTATGGAATATGTATTGAATTATATTGTCATTGTAAAATAAAGAACATTAACATTTGTGAGAGTCAGTTCATGTCTAAATCCATCGATGACGTGATGTTTTTGGGTGTAATGGCACTTTAATGCTTCTGATGGAGAAATCTGAACGTAGTTCCGAGTCATAAACACGATGCTGAACAGCAAAATAAAATTTAACAGGGTAAAAACGCCAGTCGTTAAGATTTTAAGCTCCGAATTTGCCCAGGGCACCTTGGTGAAGGTTTTTAATGGCGAGTGGCGACCCTGCGGGGGGGAAACGTCCAAAGGCTGAATGCTTTTAAGATCTCAGGCCATAATCCATAATCGACCCCACCAAAGAATCATTTTACCGATGCGCAGCAACCAGGGCAGCAGCACTGGAACAGGGAAGCGTCAATGACAAGAAAAAAAGAAAAAAGTATTGTAGTATTATGATGATTTTTTTATAGATTAAAGGTATAAAATTGCCATTGGCAATTATTTAATTTTTAGCCACTTAAGTGAATGCCTATTTTGTTTTGCATTTACGACACAACGGTGACATTTGAGCAAAAAAATTCAAGAAATGAATGATCACCATTGGGTCGGGGGCACGTGGGAAGCCTGGAATGAAATTGGATATGATATAAACAAGGAAGAGAGAGTATGGCTAAACCTCACAATGACCTGTATTAGTGTAACAGTTATTAGATGAGCCCTTCATATACTGCGCACCTTCCCTTTCCGCCCTGAACGGGTGACCTGGTCACAACCAGTGGCTCTCATGATCGCATGGTGCCACGCAGGAGAATGAAACGAACGGGAAATGCTGAGCAGCGCTGGCAGAAACAGGCAGCAGCCACATCATCAAGGGGGCTGGCTAATTGGTTCCTACAGCCCACTTTCAGCTCTGAGGCGCAAGGAGCGGAGGGATGAATTTAAGATCACACAAGAATGAAGAGGGGCAGGTTCTTAATCTGTGGCTCTCCGAACATTATACATTTACGAAATGACTTGTGTGGTTTTCATTTGACTTTATCTTTTTCAAGTTCAACGAGGGTCACGGACTGTGCATTTCCATGTTAGGGACAGACACCAAAAAAGTTTGCTATTTTGCTATTGCCTAGAACCTCCTGCAGATGACCACACCTCTTTAATGCGCAGTTCATATTATACAGTGGTTTTCGGGGAGCCCAGTGTGCACCATTAATTGTGCATGCATATAGGTGCAGGACAGCATATTATTATGACTGTAACCTGAGGGTAAATCTGTCAACAACCTTTCAAATAGACTCAATAGCAACATACAATTCATGCAAGAAGACTGAATTTTGACCATTTGAGGAGACGGCTGTTGGGAATCAAATGGCCAAATAAAGACAAAAAAACATATTGATAATGCCTGTTCGATTTCAGGAATTTACACAAGGTATTAGAGGTAAATTTCTGTCCTCCATAATTCAAACCATGGTTAATATATCTCAAACCTGCAAAGAGAAGGGCCTGGAGCTTTGCAGCTCAGAGAGCATAGAATAGAACTTCTGCCAAGACTCCGGCATAACAAAACCATATTTATCTCTTATAGTTATAGTTATTTAAAGTTTTTTTTTCTTCAGTAGCGGTTATAGTACACTTAGATTTCTTTCTCTTGATTGGTAGGCAAAAAATAAAAATCAGGTGCAACAGATGGGAGGATGGGTGAGGGATAAAGACAGTTTTGATCTTTGTATTCTCAGCCATGAAAAAAAAAAAAAACAGAAAAGAAAAAGTTACCTGAACACTTTTATCCAATACAGTCCCAGGGTCACGGTGCGTAATGCGAACAAGGCGTGCGGATTGCTTTTACATTGCAAATGCAATCACTTCTTTGAGGGGAAAACAACTGTCCCCCAAAACGTTATCATTTCCGCGGGAGCATCAACATTGTTTGGATCCACGTGTATGGGCGCACACCCCACCCACACCCCCATTTCCATTTTCAATATGCCCATGGAAAATTGAGAAGCCAGACTAAGTACACAGAAATAAATAAATAAGGGCAGCACACAATTGGATCACAAATCCCCTGATTGGACCTGCGGAGATGATCCGGCCAGGCTTTCTTTTTTTTTTTTTTTTTTTTTTTTTGATGCTTGCAGAAAATTAAAAATGGCAATTACCATGCATACAGAGTAATGATATTTAATCCGACAATTAGTGGATCAAGCGGGGAGTGCAACATCGCAAATGGCGTGAGATTGAGGGAGCAGATTTTGGCCGCGTTGGAGAAGTGCAGGCCAAAACGACATCATGAGACTCATCTCCAGGGAGCCAGGGACCAGTCAAGGGTCAGAAGTCGACTGTAGCAAAAATGAACTTATACAGTCTGCAATTGGAACATTTCATTGGCATAAGTGAGGATCTAAAAAAATTTTAGTGACTTTAACATCCTCAGCATGCACTGGAGTATGTATATATATTTATATATAATTATTTATAATTGTAATTATTTTGCACTGATTTGTATATATTTATTTTGACTAATATTAATTTATTTTCTTTTCTAGCTTTACATTTTTGTTTTTCCAACATCCGTGTTTTAAGTTTAGGTGGCTTTGAGTCCAAGATTTTCATTACAGGTTATAATGTGATGTGATAATTCCATGATACACATTCCACGAAACACATTCTGATGCGCAATGATCAATGTTTGTTCTAAAAAATAAAAAGAGTGAAAAGCTGTGAAAGCAGCCACCCTTGGCCGATGCCGCCCTCTAACATTTCTCTGGCGACATAATGTAAATATGACATGGTGTATCCAATTAAGGTCATGATGTCAGTCTGAAATGGTGTATTAAATTAAGGTTAAAAAAAGAAATTAAATGAATGTTACTGTCATGACAACATTAGGATGATGAGTTTTGAGGTACTCTTCAATTTGTGATTGATTGTTCGGGCTTCATCGGCTCATGGCAGTTTTACACCTTCGGTAGGCAGCCTTAAGATTTCATAGGGGGGGAAAGGCTCTGGCGTAGCCCTAACAAAGGGAGCTTTCCTGGGCAAATACGGCCACACAGGATACAGTAGGAAGCTTGAAGCATGCTTCCTAACATACCATAATTCAAACCATGTAATGTTATAATGTTGCAGTTATCTGCATATGACAATCAACTTGAACTTGACCTTGAAGTAAACCATATTTGTATTTGTGTCTGCCTAAGAAGGGCTGATCTTAAATACGAATTCACTACACGTTCTGCCACGTGACTTCAGTGTGGGGAAAAAAAGAAAAAGTCCACTGCCGCCGTGGCACATATGATGGCACAAGATTTTAATTACTGTGTGCAGTCTTTATTAGAAACATGTCCACATTGTACGACTGGGATTTATTACGTCAGAATCCTCCTAATCAAAGCTTATGAGTAACATTTCATTAAATATTTAAGCCGCTAACGTGCAATTTCGAATGTGGGGCATGTGTAGGAACGTGAGCTCATTCCTGCTGCTGGGGCAAATAAATTGAATTGCGACCACACAGTCTTTCCTTCGAAAAAAGCAATGCTGATCCCTGACGGGGAGACTGGGGTGGGTGACACTTCCACGATGGCTTGATTCAGTTCAACAGAATTCCTAATGAACCTCTGACATGCACAAATCAAATGGGACCGTGTGTGCCAGCGCTTAGCCTGTTGGCATAAATGCCGATAAGTGAATTCATCAGGACTATTCTCAAAAGTAAACAAAGCCTCCTCTCCTCTCAGACTACAACAGCGCAAAATACACCGCAAAATGAACTGAAACACTGGGCATGGACCACGGGGTTGCCATGGAAACCACTTATTGTTGTTGTTGAATCGTTAGACTATTGAATCGTCAGTCTAAGATGGAGAAAAAAAAGAAACAAAAATAACCCAAATGAGCTTTTACCAGGCAGATTAAATTAAATCAGGCAAATGACTCCAGTTCTATTTTCCTGTTTTTTTTTCGCTTAATAGAATGCTGTTTGCCCCTGATTTTTTGCTAATTGTGTTCTGTGAAATGCTTAATAAAAATTGCTTCACATATGAGCAAAGATGTACTATTTTATGTGCTACACAGCAACTTGCATCTCCAGATGTAGTTCCATGATACACATTCCACGAAACACATTCAGATGCGCAATGATCAATGTTTGTTCTAAAAAATAAAAAGAGTGAAAAGCTGTGAAAGTAGCCACCCTTGGCCGATGCCGCCCTCTAACATGATGTCAGTCTGAAATGGTGTATTAAATTAAGGTTAAAAAAAGAAATTAAATTAATGTTACTGTCATAACAACATTAGGATGATGAGTTTTGAGGTACTCTTCAATTTGTGATGGATCCTCTGGGCTTCATCGGCTCATGGCAGTTTTATACCTTCGGTAGGCAGCCTTAAGATTTCATATGGGGGGAAAGGCTCTGGCATAGCCCTAACAAAGGGAGGATTCCTGGGCAAATACAGCCACACAGGATACAGTAGGAAGCTTGAAGCATGCTTCCTAATGTACTGCTAATGTATATGTTTTGAGATGATTGGACTTTTATATTTTCAAAAGATCAGTGACCTTAATACAATATAAAAACCTACTAAAAAAGAAAATAGCAATACACTTAAAAAAAAAAACTGATCTTCATAGTGTCTGAAGATCCCATGAATCCCTGCAAGTCAATCACTGATGTTAGGTTTGTTTTATCACAATACAGGTACTATATTCACACCACAACATTTCCCTGAACTGTACTGTCATTTCCTTCTCTGGAATCCTTAAAAACATTCTGCTGCTTTCTGCACACGTGAAGTGAAGAGATCAGCTTAGGAAGCTGTTGGCAAATATGTCACCAATGACATCGACTTGTGGGAGTTCAGGCTATTAAGAACACTTAAACAAGACTAATTTGCTTTTCAAAGATCAGGAAGCAAAAATACTTATGAAATATCATAAAATACTCTCTTTGCAATGACCTGTTGTTGTACAAGACATGCATCTCATCTCGTCACATTGCCCCATCTGCCTGTTCTATTCCCCTAACCCATTCACAAACTGTTATTTTTTATTCCTTCATATCTCACATTTCTCTTGTAAGTTTATTTTATAACTTATGCCATTCTTGTAAAAAAAATTATATTGTAAATTGATTTTCTTCTTAAATTGTAACTTTGCTTGTTTCTTGGAAATTAGGCTGAGTGACTTGTTTTTCCCCTTCAAACTAATTTCGTTGCAAAGTTGTCCATTCATTGACTTACATATGCAAAATAAACTGAAACTGAACATCTCTGTAGCTTTGTGCGTGTATGGTCAACAGCAAGAGAAGGAGGCCATTTGCCTTGTGCTGCTTTGGGGGAAAAGGTCAGTGACGCCTGAGGAATGTTGGGTCCTCCTCTCGACTGTTGATTTATTATGAACATTTCATTTTTTCCGAAATGTAGTGTTGTGGTAAACAGAGCCGCAGGATCCCTAAAATAGCTGTTGAAGGGTGGGTAAGTGTTGGTACATCCGGAGAGGCCCCCACAACACAGAAACTGACAGAGCAAATAGCAGTAGAGAAGGGAAGAGAGCAGCAACTGCTACCCATCATGTTCCTTTCAGAAGAACAAAGACTTGTTAGATTCGTTCGTCTGAGCCGTTGGCACAAAATGTCTGCGCATTTTAACATCCAGTCTAGATCATTCATCACGGGGAGTGCTGCAGTAACAGCGGGGAGGATATCGCTCAGCTGCGTGTATGAAGTATTAAAGAGTGAGACGGTCCTTAAATCCACGGGCTGGATTTTTGTTTTAAATGAAAGACTGGAATTTAATTGCCATTTTGGGGAGGGGGAGCAGGCTGTTACTGGGACCAGCTGGAATGTTTCTTTCCACGTGGGATGAGGATGGGACGTGAGGGCGCAGCCCAAAGGAAAACTGCTATCTGGGAACATTTAATGATGTCCCAATTTCATCCATACATAGATTTTTGTTCTCCCTTCAAGCCGCACGTCTCTGGACAGATGAAGGCAAACCAAGCACATGGGTAGAACATGTTTAGAGCTCAACCAGGCTGGGTTGCTGCCACTGCAGCACTGTCCCAACTGTCCCACATCTGTTTCGCTTTTAAAGGCACAAAATTGCTTCCAATCCGAAGATACAGACATCCACATAATCACTGAAAGGAAGCAATGCCTGGGGTCTGCATGTTCCTTCTCTACTGTCTTCCTGGGATCCTTAAATCTGAAATGACCCAAGGTGTATGCGTGTCTGGGTCCATATGGGTCTGACCCCCTTACATTTTTTCACTCTTTGTTATATTGCAGCCATTTGCTAAAATCATTTAATTTTTTTCCCTCATTCATGCACACACAGCACCCCATACTGACAGAAAAACACAGAATTGTTGACATTTTGGCAGATTTATTAACAAAGAAAAACTGAAATATCACATGGTCCTAAGTATTCAGACACGTTGCTATGTATTTAGTAGAAGCATTTCCCATCTCCCGACTGCATCTCTGGAGCTCAGCCTCTTCTTTACCACTCTCACCAAGGCTCTTCTCCCTGATAGCTCAGTTTGGCCAGGCGGCCAGCTCTAGGAAGGGTTCTAATTTTTTTTGAGAAAAAAATTAACTTAAATGATCTTAGCAAATGGCTGCAATATAACAAAGAGTGAAACATTTTAAGGGTGTATGAATACCCCCTTACTGTACATTAGATTTAATTTAAGTTTATTGTCATTGAAGACATACTCTGATTTCTGTATCTCCATGTATATATAACTTAGTCTAAACAGGTAGTAAGGATATACTTATTGATCCTGAAAGGCTGAGGTCTAAGAATTATTTATTGATCATCTAATGAAGCTATTGTGCAATATATTGTCTAGTAAGTTGTATATTTTGTATTTTATATTTTTTTCATTGTTACAATATTAGGTTTCTCTAGGAGTGGTGTGTGCAGTAGTGTTGAAAAAATAATATTATTAATATTAATGGAGTTTTGGGTGGGGTCTGTAAGACCCCAATAATCGTTCAACAAGTTTTATTTTTCAGACACTGTAAATTTTTTTCTTCTATGTTAATGGTGTTTTACATCCGCAAGATGACGGGGGAATGAAGCGCATTCACATACTGGAAGCAATGATTTATTAACAACACAAATCAAAATGGCACAAGGGCCAAAAACATGGCAAACAAAGGGGAGAACATAAACAAACCAGCATGCGTGTGCCGATTGCCAGAACTTAAAACAGCTAAACACCTAAGTTGCAGGGTCCACATAAAATGTCGCAGCCCCGACCGGCTGCTCCGTAGTTCCTTATAACCAGGCTCCAGCCATGTCCAACCTGTTCCATGGAGTTTTTTTTTCTTTACACATTTCAAACACTGTAATTTTTTTCATGTTAATTATGAGACACATATGCAAGTCTTAGACAAATCAGTTAATAAGGTGATGATCGTATTCTAATTTTTAATTCCATTTGGATTCATATTGACCCCATGTGAGGGCTAGACCAAAATAAATCTGCAACTACTGATCACAATGAAAAGGACTACTAGTTGTATATATGTGTGTGTGTGTGTGTGTGTGTGTGATGTCCTCCATCACAACAAGCACACATCTACAAATTCTCTATTTATTGCATGGGCTCAGACAAAATGCACCCTAACAGCATGGAAAGGAGATTTCAGCTTGAAAGAAGAAAATAGCTTGAATGAAGAGATGACCACAATTTCTCCAAACAGCGGGAAGCGGCCACTCTATTACACGTCGGCGATGTAAGCCTTAACCAAAAGCAATGGCGTATATAAAAGAGGCGTCGCCGCAGCTTCAGGCCAGCGTGTGACCTCCACGGGACCAGGTACCATGGGCAGCTTCACACAGACGTTTTCATATTAAGTTCAACAGTTCCTCGGGTGCTGGGCTGCCCATTCTGCTCCAGTATTCTTCTGCGCTTCCGGAGCGATTCTGAATTGTGAGCCAGCGTATAATTTTAACATTCTGCAGCACAACAACATTATCTGGCTGGGTACAACCACAATTTATTGCAATTTTTAAAAAATACAACACCTCTTTTATTAAAGGCGGCTATAGGCGATAACCTTGCTGGAAAGGCTGCCTGAAATGTGCCTGGCAGTTGAAATAACAGCATGTCATAAATCACAGATAAACGCAATGTCCCGCGCGTTGTAAAAATCATTTTTTTTTTACAAATTGATCAGGGACGGAAATAAACACATCACCTTCCAGCCGTCGCCAGTAGATGGGCGAAGTGATCCTGCTTCACTTCATGCCGAGTCCATAACGCTGACATGCACATTGTCCAGACGGATATGCTGGCCAGTAAACGCGCACATGACGCACTCGGCTCAATTAGAGACCAAGACAGATAAAACAATGGCCATCGCACGCATGAGAACTTCCACACTCAAATGTTCCAGTTGCTAAAAGGCTGAACTGGCATTCTCTCACATGAGCTCATTCTTACAACTCCAATTAATTTTTTTCTCTTTATCTGTCCCTTTTTCAATAACAACCTCTTAAGTGCGTCTTGTCGTCATTGATCTAGTGAGATCCTTCCGCACAGGACTGAAAGCCTTTCATAAAGTGAGGTTTGACCTTACGGGGAAAACGAAGCTGTGGTGAGATTTCTCACGCCGCGGCCCTGAGACTTCCATCGTTAAAAAATGGGATTCTCCTTCACCCTGTCAATAGCCTGCGCCCGCTTCATTCGATATCAAGTGTCTTGGGCAGGGCCTGCCTCTGCAATTATCACTAAACTGTCAGGTAGGATTAGAGGCTTGTGCGGCGCTGTGAGCAATATGCAAGGGAAGGCAAAAAGCCTGGAAGGTATCCTGCGAAAAATCAGAGGTCTTACGCTACATCCTTCAAATGAAGAGCATGCAGGAAGGAGCAGAAAGCCCCGGGCGTCGTCAGGATCACACGGACAGCTGTTCTCTCTCCATTCTTTATCTCTCAAGGATCACATAATCCAATGCACGGGTGTGGGGGCTTTAATGAAGCCCACTGAGCAGTTTGAACGTCAGAAGTAAAGGATTCGACCTGCATTTTCTTAAGGCCCAGTTGATGAGGCTACATTATTTTTACACGAGAACATTGTTGGTTCTTCATACAACAGCACAAGACGTTGCTTTTAATACCCCCTGCAAAAAAAATTAAATAAAAAGTGACGCGAAATCACAGGAGAAAAATGAAAGCGCTCCATCAAAAGCCAACTGGCAGTCAGTGACATGGTCTGCACTCACAAGCATCCCAGAATTCCTCTGTGACGTGTTCTCCAAATCGCATCGATCCTGTTGGCACAGTTTAAATTCCCAGGCTCGTCATGCAAACATTCAGTCTCAAAAACAGCCGAGGCACAGGAATTGACAGTTTTGTCTCGGTCGATCAATTCCATCAATTCTCAGCCCTCCTCCAAATCTGATATGATTAAACATGAAGGGAAGGGCCGGGGTGGCGTGAGAGCAAATCAATATCTGCGGTAAACGCTTCCAAGGAGCATAACTATGAGACGAGAGCGCGCCGTGGAGCAGCCTGCGTCCCACGAGCCGTAAGGACTGTCGGACCAGAGCAGCCAATTTTATGGATCATAAGAGGGTGGAGGAGCAGGGAGACGGAGAGATGTCAAACAACTCCACCTTCCCTGTCACTTTCATGATTTGCTGCCTGCGTACCAGGGGGCCGTGTGTTCTAAGCTATGGTGTATTTTATGGAATGTCTGTTAAACATGATCCTCGGTATCAGTCCGATGTTATTTCTGGAACAAAAAAGGAGCAGAATCCAATAGGAAATGTTTTGATTAAAATGCCATAAAAGCGAGATATTTCAGGAGAGTAGCGTGTGGAAGCAATGTGGAATTTTATTTATTTTTTGTATAAAATTCACCATAATCTTATGTTACATTATATCAATGGTCAGGTATAATATACAGTACAGGCCAAAATTTGTCCAAACCTTCTCATTCAATGTGTTTTCTTTATTTTCATGACCATTTACATTGGTAGATTCTCACTGAAGGCATCAAAACTATGAATGAACACATGTGGAGTTATGTAAAGGTGAAATAACCAAATTTTTTTTTATATTCTAGTTTCTTCAAAATATTCACCCTTTGCTCTGATTACTGCTTTGCACACTCTTGGTATTCTCTCGATGAGCTTCAAGAGGTCGTCACCTGAAATGGTTCTCCAACAGTCTTGAAGGAGTTCCCAGAGGTGTTTAGCACTTGTTGGCTCCTTTGCCTTCACTCTGCGGTCCAGCTCACTTTTAGCCTGTACTGTACATCCAGTAGAAATTTTAGATATGTAATTTTTTTTTGTTTCTGTTAAGTTATGAACTACTACAGCTCATAGTTGCATTAATGCAGTTTACACACTTTTTTACAATTTTGAAAGTTTGAAATTATGTTTTGGACAGATCCAAAATGTTGCTTGTTAAAACCACATTACCAATAATTTCTTGTGTACTGTGTGGACTCTTCTTCTTGTGCGTATTGTAATGGTCTCATCTTTATCACAATCAACAGACACTAAAGGTTCTCGTTTCCCTACCATATTACATCAAAGCAGTATTGAGTTAAGCCTAACATCTCCAGCCAATGGTAGCTGAGGTTCTTTTTTTACACACAGAAGATCCACTGGATTGAGGGATGAGAACCTGGAGATTTCCATTTTTATAAAAGCAACATACCGCATGCCAGCGAAATAAGGCAGCGAGCGATGTCCCAGACATAAAAATATATATTTTTGCACAGGACACCACCAATGAGGTTTAACAGAGTGTGCCAGTGCTCTGTTTTCCAAGGCTGCATTGGTAGATTGAGTCACTGCGGCAATACAAGGTCACCCCAATCTGAAATGAGCCCATCTTCTCATTGCTCAACATGTCCCAAGTTTCTATTTTGGAACATCTCATTTAAGAAAATGCTCGGTGCTCAGTGGATGCAAGACCAAATATTCAGAGACCTTGTCCTTAGACAAAGATATGGCACTGGGTTGAGAAGCACCTCGTAAAAACAGAACAGCGAAAAACCCACTTCAGCACCATGGACAGCACTATGGGAGTACAATACATATTGTTCAGGATAATATGAATTTTGCTCTTCTGGAGGGAGACACGTATATCCATCCAAATCCAACAGAAAGGCCCTTAGTACACTGACACCTGCACTTCAAGCAACAAAACCACACTGAGCGCTAATACAGCAGTGTATTAAAAGAAGGGGCATCAGCTACTCCATTCTTTGAAGGTAGGCCTGAGGGATGTTCTTGTCAAAAAGGGTTTGTTGTGATGGTGGCAAAAGTCCTGAAGTGCAAGGGAGACGTATACCCCCATCATGAAAGGGAAAGTGCATTAGCATACAACTGCGCGACACATCTGAAGATCAGAGATGGAGGATGCAGGTTGGGGTTTGCTCCCTGGTGGCAGTTGAGAGGCCATCTGGTGCAACCATGCAGGTGCAAGGTAAACATTTAAAGAATGCAAGAACTACGTGTCAAGAAATCTACAAATAAAATTAACCATCCTGGTGGAATGATATGATTCAGTTTGTTTAGATATTATTGATGCTCCATATTAATTCTGAATATCTCAAATTCAAATTTTATTTGTCACATACATAGTCATACACAATATGATATGCAGTGAAATGCTTTAATATCTTGACTTCACCACAGAGATGCGAATCTCCTAACCACTGAGGGAAATATTCTTGCCTGGGAAAGAGAATGAAGAGGCAGGGGGGTAAAAATGAACAGAGCTGCTTATACGTCCAAGTGGTTGCAATAGATGAATAGATGTTCTCACAAAATAAATAGAATGTGTTCCATGAATAAACTGCCATCATAAACTCTTTATGGATTTGTAACAGTACCTTGGAGCCATATAAAATCAGTCCTGTGCCGACTAGCAGCCATGAAAAAAAGACCTTCCAACCAATAAAGATTCGAGTAAAAAAAAAAAAAAATGAATCAGTGTCTTTTTGGAAGACCGTCCGCCCCCAGGACATTCATTTATACTGTGACAACAAGCATTTAGAAAAAGAGATCATCGAAAATGTACAGAAAACACCATGCACAAAAGACTCCTTCACCCTCTAATATCCAGCAACAAAATGGAATAATTCCACAGCAGCCTTTCGCTGGCTAAAAATACATCTGGCTGGCAGTGCAGTAAGGGACTTTCCCTTGATTAGATGTCTCAAATGTCTAAGAGGTTTCCATGGTCAATAATCCATCGGTAAGTAAAACTAAGGAGACTGTAGCAGTTCACTCCTCAATTATATAAAATAATGCAACAGGAACCTCTATATGTTTTATGTCATAGTATTATTTGGAATTTATGAAAACAAGTGGTCCTTGGTGACTGCTTTCTGTACCTTTGACCAACTGCGTGAGGAACTGTAATCTTGTAGATGTAATATTCACTTGAAAAAAATTGAATAAAGGCTCTGATAATTTAGCTGAATGTATTTCAAGCGAATAAAATGAAGTGAACATAGGAGGAAAGGAGGAGAAAGGACCTGATTGGGCAATCTTTAATTTTTAAATATTTCAGTTGTCGATTGCCAAGAATCTGTCATGATCCGGTCCGAAAAGGGGTTACTCTGATCCGGGATCCAGACCGGAGTTTCACTGTTGTCATGTGACATGTTCCATAATCGTTTTCACCTATGTAAAATGAATAAAGCTGCCCTGTTCGTTTCTGTTCGCAGTCAGGTCTTTGATGTTATGTTCCATATTCACCAATGTCTCGGATGTCTCCCCTGTCCTGTGCTTCACCATTAAACCCCGGTTTTTGTGATGTCATGCGATTGCGTCCTTCCTTCCTCATCTTCTCGTCACCTCCTAGTCATCACGTCTGTTCACTTCTTTTCGTCATGTCAACATGATTGTGACCGAATCGGTGTTTATGTGTGATTTTTTGTGATGTATTGATGGGTGCAGGTTTAAATTATGAAGTGTTACTTCACTAATGTGTCTTCTGGGTTAAAGCAATTCTGGGTGGATAGTCAGTTCTTCCTCTCCAACATACAGATAACTAGCAAGGAGTCACTTCACGTTTATTTCTGTAAATCCTGAAGACATACTTGATCTGACATTAGAGAACATGCCCCAAGCACTATGCCTAATATAGAGCTCTGTGGAGAGACTAAATTCCAGGGTTCACCCAATGATGTGCTCCAAAAAGTGTAACTCATCCGTTGCTAGCTGGACATAAAAAGGGGACATTACAATGCATTCATCAAGTTTCATGGTAACCAGGCACAAAGTTTTAATTAAGTGATTGTCATTGCGAAACACTGCAGCACAGCACATGGTGCACACAATGAAATGTGTCCTCTGCTTTTAACCATCACCCTTGGTGAGCAGTGGGCAGCCATGAAAGGCGCCCGGGGAGCAGTGTGTGGGGACGGTTCTTTGCTCAGTGGCACCTCAGTGGCACTTAGTTATATAAACCATAATGAAACTCATTTCAAATCTATGTGTAAAACTTTTGCTTTTATTTAAAGCTGTAAATCTGAATTTGCAGCTATGGAAAGACAGAAAGCTGATAACTATACAAATTAACAGCGAAGACATGGGAGATGCATGTAGAGCATCAAGGTTCTCTTCCCCCCCTCCCTTAAACAAGGGTGTTTTTGCTGCAAGAATAAGGGCAAATGCACAGGGGAGAATACCCTGATCAAAGCAGCTGGTTTAAAAAAAAAAAGAAAAAGTAGAAGGTCCCAAGTGGTCCGGCCACATTCTGCGGCATGTTGTATTCCCCTGTGGAAAAACAATAATAACAGTCGACTGCTCCAACAGAGCTGCCCCTCAGATCACTGTCGATCTCATCTGAGGGTGTGTGACGCCAATCCTCACGGGCCTCCGGCGCCGTGAAAGCAATCCATATTTCAGCCCAATAATGATTTCAAAAGCACAAACTCCTGTGCGCCTCCAAGGCCCCCGCAGCATTCCTCAACTTAACAGGATTTTGCCCAAACTTTGTGCCACGGACTCCAGCAGGATTCTAACTTCCTGAGTCGGGAAAAAAAAATGAGGCGGATAACAGAGAGGGAAAAACAATGGTGACGCGGAAAACCGCAGATCTGGAGCCTATTTATTACCCGGCGTTATGATAGCTAGCCCATGTAATCAGATCCCTGTCATATATCTGATCAGAGTCGGCGTGTCCATGTGCCGTCCTACAGAGATCAAACATCCATCTCCCGTCTCAACGCCCGTCTGTTTAGACATAGATGTCAGCGGAATCTTTCATAATCTCGCCACAGTATAATTAATTCCACTGCCCACACACTGCCCATACTCTCTCTATTATTGTCTGACAGGAGAGATTATGCGTATTTCCTCTGTGGTTTTTGTGTGTTTACAATAGCCTCTTAACAAGCTCACAAAGTCTGTCCATCTCACAATGACTAGCATCGGGGTGGTAGTAGCCTAGTGGTTATCACACTCACCTTTGTGTCCCTGAGCAAGACACTTAACCCTAAGAGTCTCCAGGGTGGGACTGTCCCTGTAACTACTGATTGTAAGTCGCTCTGGATAAGGCCGTCTGGTAAATGCTGTAAATGTAAAATGTAAATCAGTGAAGTACAATACATTTACATTTACGGCCTTATCCAGAGTAACCAATAATCAGTAGTTACAGTGGTTACGTTTCATTCTCAGAGACACAGTGCATTTGAACCTGTGACTTTGTGGCCTTCTGGTTTATAGGCGATAAATAAAATGGGCTTAATAAAATGGGAAAGGTTGGTGACATTGAACGCATTTGTGGTCAGAAACTTGTAAATAACTCATGAAAGAATAAAGTTACGTTAAAACCAATAAATTTGACATGTCACATGACCCTCTTCCTATTGAAAAAACATGAAAGAATAGTTGGATCCAAGATGACCGACTTCAAAATGGCCACTATGGTCACCACCCATCTTGAAAAGTTTGCCCCCCTCACATATACTAATGTGCCACAAACAGGATGTTAATATCACCATTCCCATTTTATTAAGGTGTATCCATATTAATGGCCCACCCTGTACATTGGGAACATCACAAAAATGACTAGGGCTATATTTTTAAATATAAAAAGTCACATTATCCAGTCAGAATGCATGAAATAAAGTGATGATGATCTAAATGTTGACGTTGGTAGTGGGCATGGCCCTCGGATGTCCAGTAAAGATCAAGTTTGTGACATCTGCTGACACCCTGTACACAAGGAGTATTTGGTGTGGAACTGAGAAGATGTGTGGCGTGTGAGCGCTGTCAATCAAGCCTACAGGCTCCTCCCTTTAAAATCCATGATGCGGGCAAAAAGCTGTGCTGCTGATGTGTTAAAATGCTGGAGGATACAGTGACACTCATACAAAGCAGATCTTTTTTCCCCGATTATCAGCACGGTAAGACCAACAAACAAAATCAGCAGACACACAACCTGGCCAGCCAGCCCACAACTTAAGCCCGGGTGCTAATGGGCTGACGACGCCTCCTGCAGACTGTTGCAACAGCCAGGTACTTGCCAAATACGCACCGTTATCAAGAGCATTACCACCTCCCTCTGTCACTGGCTGCTACTCCTCTACATAAAGTAGGCATTTACACAATAACCCGCAATTTTATGCCATGTCCCACCACAGATGACACCATCATTTTAAGCAGGCACCCAGACCCAGTTCAGACCCCTAACACACACCCTAAAGACAAAAATCTGTTTTCGTTCCCTCATTGACATTCACAAGGGTCAAACCATCATTTGTTGCTCCTGGATTAATCTTCCCAAGCCAGACGTTGCAAAAAAAAAAAAAAAAAAGGCAGCTAATACATTTAAATGTTAGAAATCACCACACAGGGGCAAGCTGTCACGAGATTTCTCAGACGATTAGAGTAATTTCATCTTCGAGTAGGCGGGGTGGAATTTGTATGCACGGCAGCGACTCATTAAACTATTTTTTCCGGCTATATCTAGACAACAAGCAGAGATTTAAATGAAACTACTTACAACCATTAATTAACTGCATTTCTGCTCAAGCATTAATTCTCCCATCTTCATTAAACATACATGCAAATTAAAGAAGTATGGAGCCTATTGTTAGCCGCTGTAATTACCGGGGGTTTCTCGACTCTGCACACTGCCTTGGGAAAGGCAGCTGGCATCGTGCACATCGTGCACGGGAACTTTTCTTCCTCATGCAGGCCCTTCAGAGGCCACACTGGATCCAGGTTCTGCAGGATCTATAGCATGGGTTTTTGTCCATTTAGCACACCTGATTCAACTCCTGATCCGTACGTGTTCTTGAGTTGAATGAGTTGTGGTGGAACATGAAAAGATCTGTGCAAGACTGATGCCTTCCAGGACCAAGGTTGGTGAGCCCTTTTCTACAGTTTCAACCCACCAGTCATTCAAGATGTTTCCATAAGCACGACTCCTTCATCTATTGTTAAGTTCTTCTTATTATAAAGTTGATGCAGTGATATTCTTAATCACACAATGTCAGCCCCCCCCCCCAAAAGAAAAAAAAACCCCACATTCATAACACATATTTTCCTGTTATATAACTCCTGAAGGCTCTTTAAGAAACCAAAAACCAAAACAGTCTTTTATAGATGATTCAATGGCTGTTTTTCATTCTAGTCTCTCAGCCAATCACAATACAAAGAATGAAACTAACTTATACAACATACTTCTCAATACCACTGTGAAAGGTTATGTTAAATCAGCTATTCAGCTATTGTTGGTCTATTTACAGAGATATTATTTTTATTTTTCATTAGTCTGCATGGAACATTAAGGACACTGTCTCTTTTCCATCCAATCATCCTTTACTTTTTCTACCCATAAACTGACACGTAATAAGTACACCGGATACCTGGAGCATGTTTACTGTTTACCGCCCTCATTAGCGACCGTGGCCGGGTGTTCTGAGACGGATAAAGGAACGCGGTTGCATCACAGCCTGTGGAGTTCATTTGCAGAAACACACAGCCGACTGCTCCTGACAACAACAACAGTTTAACAGATGTATGGCGGGCGGAGGGAGGGGAAGGGGGGTCCGCAGGGGCCGCTGGTGCTGAGGCGATGTCTGTTCGGCGTCCCCCCGCGAGGAGCGCCGGCGCACACAAATGAAATCAGCGGCTGACAGCTATCTGCCACATCCCTCACCTGGGGAAAGGCGCGGTGGCTGAGGACGGCCACTGATAACCAGTTAATCAGTTTTCTTGGACGCATTTATTTATGAGGATCAACCCACATGTGGATACATTTTTTAATTTGCCATATAATTGTGTTCACCGTTAAATGGGCCACGAGCTAGATTAAATTTAAAAGTCAAATGGTTTTGTTGGTCAAGAAAAGAAAAAAAGTGCACCTTCTAAGGTTATACTTTAAGGATGAATTTAATAATGTCTGGTTGTCATTTGCATTTGCACTTGGAATGCTTTCAGTTTGTAGCATTTACTTTCTTAACTTCTTAACTTGTATAAATCTGCCCATTCCTTTGAAAAGAATCTGTCCTGATTTCTGGTATTTGCCAGTCAAGAGGAACGTTTTTGTAACTGATATCCAAAATGAAACTTACTGCAGTCTCTGTTCCCGTGCAGATGCAAGCTTATGTCAGCAAGATTTAAATACACATTAAGTACATGTTCCTTAAGCAGTAACTGGCGTATGCTCAACATTCACATAAATTTCAGGAGCGGCCTTATGTATTTTTTTGTAAATACATAACTGTTTCTTTTCAGAACGGTTACTGATTCCACAGCCCATCAAAACCTGACATGCCATGTAACAGAGAAAATAACACACTGCTCCCCGGGCGCCTATCATGGCTGCCCACTGCTCACCAATATTCTGAGAACACTGAACAAATATGTATTTTGCAAAACAATGCAATGACATTGATTAAAAAAAAACATTGATAATTGAGCCTACTGATAGCTGTAGGCCCATCATGTGGGGCACATGAACAGCGCCATCCAAATTCTTCCAGCATGATTAAAGGGGTGGTAGGGGAAATAAATGGGTTGGTAGGGGTGGTAGTAGCCTAGTGAACACACTCGCCTATGAACCAGAAGATCCAGGTTCAAATCCCGTTTACTACCATTGTGTCCCTGAGCAAGACACTTAACCCTAAGTTGCTCCAGGGTGGGACTGTCCCTGTAACTGATTGTAAGTTGCTCTGGATAAGGGCGTCTGATAAATGCCGTAAATAAATATAAAGAACAAAAAAAAAAGAAAATAACTATTCAAATTAACGGTAAACCAACATTAGTGGCAGTGGTGAAAAATAACTAGGCTAAGCATGTCTTATTCATTGTAGTGATGTCATAAAAAATAATCCCCGCTGCATCAGTGACATGCATATTGCAAAGCAAATGATCAGTACATTCCTTTTTTAATTATTATTGTATTAAAAAAACTTCCTCATTCTCTTGTTTGTTTCTTTCCACACATCACAACTCCAACAGCCCATGAGCTCAAACACTTTTTTTTATTCCCCAATATGTCAGGCTTATGAAGATGAGTTTTTACGTCAGTGCAAGACATGGAGGTGTCACATCGTGGCAGCATTGATTGCATGTACATCGCAGTGTCCTTGTGTGTCAGGAAGACGACTATAAATAAAATGTATTATTATTATTATTCACATCAGTTCTTGGGAGAAGGAAATCTTCCGATTCTTTTCTGCTAGCGGACGTGACATGAGCAGTAATCGGTCACCTAGAGACCCCTGATAAACACAACATTCGGATCATGAGTAGACAGCAGAGGAACCTCGCAGATTAAACCTGGGATGGCGCAAAAAAACAGATATACACAACTAGTAATTGTAACTTTTACTTCTTACTACTTCTTTCCCTTTGCCAGCAGATTTTAAAATGCACACAATCAGACTCAGAATTAACATGGTCATTGGTGCTTGGGTTGATTTAATTACAGTAATTAAGATATATGTTAAAGCACATTAGTCTTTTAAAAAAAATAAAAAAAATCATAAAATCAGATCTATTTAAAGGGCATTTAATCTGATTTAAAGTTTAATTGTATGTGTTATTACTTCTGTTAATTATTGGTTGTGATGGCAGCCATTGCAGCAGGAACTGAATGTGAAGGCAACGCTTAAATGAGTAGTAATTTATGGGTGGGCCTGTGGCCTCTAATTTAAAGCCATTAACCCCCCCACCATGTTGCTTTGTGAGGGGGGTTCATGCCTTTTTGTCTCCTCGCTGCGTTAATTCAGAGACCTTCTCGTGTTAAAACACACCCCTGCCTGTCTTCAGAAGACTCCAGGGGTGCCATCCTGGCAGCCCCTCCACACTGTGGCTTGCAGGCACCAGATGAAGAGTGTCACCATGTTATCTGACAGCAGGGTGCTCCGGGTGGCTCTGGCTCTGAGGCTGCTTCCCGGTAACATATGGGCCCCCTCAGATGGGGGCAGGGGAGCATCTACCTTGGTCTGTTTCCCTGCTCCTAAGACTCGAGAGCAAAAGAAGGGGGGGTGAGAAGCCCTGCAAGATGCAGACGGCACACAGCTGAGCCCTGGTTTGTACCCCCTGGGGGGGTTGGCAGGACCGGTTTCAATCCCAGGCAAAGGATTTGACGACAGGTGAAGTACTTGAAACGTACACACACATGGCCTGAGGCTACAGTGGAGAGCAAAACAGATCGTTTTCTGTAGTCTGTGCGGTGCATGGCTGCACTATTGTTTTCTAAAACAGCGTTGCAGTAAATCGATGTCATATAAATATATATACATTATCTGACAAAAGGCAATACACGCCTCACATTTTTGTAAATATTGCAAATAGAAAAATATAATATCCTTCATTGGGACCACACTGAATATATGACACCTTTCCAGCTTGTATAACATACCATTAAATACACAGCCATTAATGTCTAAACCTCTGGCAACAAAAGTGAGTACACCCCTAAGTGAATATAACAAATTAGCTATTTTCCCTCCCTGATATAATAGTTTTTACTATAGTTTTTACATTTACAGCATTTACAGATGCCCTTATCCAGAGCAACTTACAATCAGTAGTTACAGGGACAGTCTAGAGCAATTTAGGGTTAAGTGTCTTGCTCAGGGACACAATGGTAGTAAGTGGGATTTGAACCCGGGTCTTCTGGTTCATAGGCGAGTGTGTTACCCACTAGGCTACTACCACCCGACAAGTTAATCTTAGAAGGTCTCAGGTGTGAATAGGGAGCAAGTATGTTGTCACTCACTGGTCACTGTAAGTTCAACATGGCCACGCTCTGTGCCACACAGATGAACAACATCGGCTGAGAGTGAGGTCTCGTTCTGCCAGTTGGGGTGGAGTCTTGCATGTGAGATACTGGGTGTGGGGATTCCCATCTCTTATAAGTGCACTGATTCAAATCCAAAGACAAGCTCATCTGGACAGATTAAGGGCATTTAATGAGTGCACTAAGCAAAGATGTATCATGGGTCGGTTTTTCTTTCCTTCTCTTCTCTTTCCAACAGTAACTCAAGGTCAAGCCTGAAAAAAAATTCTGGATGACTTCTGTAGCTCCCTGGTAAAAGCTGCTGACGTTTTTCCAAGGTCAAAGGGATTTGGTTGGAATGGGTTGCAAAGTCAAGGGTGGGCGTTGTTCAGCATCTACAGCTTGCCTTCGCCCACCAAACAACGGCGTGATCTTTTGCTCCAGACTTGACTTGAGGTCATTTCAAGGTGGCTGACATTTCCCACGTAATGAAGAAGAAAAAATAAACAAACAGAGAGCGATTTTCATTACCATCTGGTGTTAGTGCAAAAATATTAGTTCCCTTTGCAGAACTAAAAGGAGAGAAAAGACATCCCTGTTTAGTCCACGGTACATATGACTAGGTACAAATGGTCTAAATTCGTCTTGAGCAATCAGATCAATGATTTAAAGGTCAATGACCACAATGACACATTGTGATCCCATCCCTCAAACCATTTGCCAGGGTGGCCTGTCACACGTTTGATCAACCCAACAAACGAAATGTGATCAAACTAACACTCAACATGAAAGTAGCTAATAAACGCGAACTCACACATGCAACACCGACAATACAGTAAAAGTCCCTTGTGTGGTCATACTGGGCATGTTGGGTACGAACAAAAGACCTGCCTCCACTGCCATAATTATTACTAATTAAAAAATTTTAAATATTAAAAAAATGTAATAAATGCCTCAGGGGGCAGTGGTTGCCTAGCAGGTAAGGAATCGTGAACCCCCAAGGTGCCACTGAATGTCCCCACACACTGCTCCCTGGGCGTCACTTCTCAATAAGGTTGATGGTTAAAAGCAGAGGACACATTTCATTGTGTAGCTGTGTGCTGTGCTGCAGTGTTTCACAATGACAATCACTTTACTTTCATGTTTTATAGACATCTTTGAAGTACCAAACAGGAATGTGTTTTGAAGGTTGGATTTATTCAGAACTTCACATGCCATTCAGAACATCAAGCAAGAACTTATCAACATGAAATAACATTCCAATAACATCTGGCAGAGAATATTGAGGTGGGGTCCAATCCTGGACATCATGAATGCCTGGACAGATATATTCATCATATATAATGTCTTTAGACGACTACATTTCTTGTTGCTGGTAGAAAAGGCATGGGCAGTAATGAAGTCTCAACGCTCGTGGTCAAGAGGAAAGACACGACAGAGACAGGTGCAAACAATGACGAGTCCAGCTGTCTACTTGTGATCTAATTAAAGTCAAACTTAATCATAATCATAACCTACCACGTTTCACGTCATGTGAACTCATAGAAGCCTTCATAATGCTTTTATAACAAAGTTAAACTTTGCAGTTCCCCTCATTTTCTAGACAGTCCGTCAGACATTGTTGTCAGTTTCATAATGGCGTGTTTTTCCCCGTCAGACTGTTCTCAGCCACAAATGCAGTCTTCACACCAGTGCTTAAACTGAGAGTAGATATCCAGAAAATTCATACCTGACACACCTTGTCAGGTTCCAATAGTTTTGCTTCTGTGGTTAGTTATGTGTGTGATGGTCTCTGCCCACATATCTATCTCTAACGTCAGTGAATAAAATTTAATTTACATTCATCTTTTAATCTCATACACAAATGTCCTTAATGCACAGCACAAACAACTTAACTGGCCTTACTGTTCCAATTATTAGGGGAATATAAAGGGTTTTTTTTAACTCAAACTTGCCTATATATTTTCTTTATGGGAAACGGTGAAATATCTAAATGTCCCTGAATGCTTCAATGAATGCTTCCATGTTTCCTCCAGACTGTTAATACTGGTTCCGTTCTGTTATTTTAATGGTTGCCTTAAATCTCTGGCCTGATGTACCGAGTGGGTTCCGGTTCTGTTTGACGGCTGCCGCATTTGCATACGCCTCTAAAGCATGAAGAGCCTCTCCACACCATAATGCTCCCTGGTTTGATGCAGCCTCATAATGCCAGTAAATCCTTGCCTGAGGGCTTCGCTTGTTGACAGGCGTCTGCCTCCTCATTAGCAGTTGCTCAATGACTTGCGGCTGGTTGTGGTGGTTGTGCCTTGTGGCCGGGGCGTCGCCCACACAACAGTGGCTCTCACCATCTGCTGGCGTTGCGCGAGCATGCGTGCAGCACCTATGCGAGGTTATGTTTCTTGTTCTCAGTGTGGGTTTTGTTTGCCGGCGCTGACTGCTTAAGATCACATACAGGCTCGGTTCTTTTCATCCTCAGCAGCAGCGAAGATAACGCCCGGTTCCCTCCGGGTAAATGACAACTTGAGCACAGTGTTTAATGGTTTTGTATTATGGATGGTTTCATTAAGAGTACATGACACAACATAATGTGAACACAACCTTGGCTTTGACAAAAGAGCGGTGTAGCTACAGACAGGTCTGGTTCTTTGAGTAAAGTGAGGACCAAACAGGCCTGAGAGATAAACAGAGCAAACAGCATCATTCTTACTGTATTCAACACTGAAAATATCAGTCCATAACTGCAGATGATCATAACTGGCAGAGATTGATCTCACCAGCTGGACCATGAGCATAACCAGCTGGATAGTGCATGATGACAAGCACTGACCATCACTACACACTCCAGCAAAAGCAGTACAACACAACAAAATTAAATTCCCACAGGGAATTAAAACCATTCCAAAAGATTTATCCTGTATCAAAAATATACAACGATGTTACAAAGACTTCATCATTTCACAGTAAGAAAATGTAATAAGAAAAGTCATGGAGACAGCACAGCATACCTGAGGCTTAATAACTCCATATACATCAGAGACAACGGAGGCAGTCAGAGTGTTATTGGAACATTTATACTGAAACAAAAGCAATATTTTCATAAACAGGCAGCAAAAAAAAGCAATTTAACCACAACCCTGACTCAAAATGCATTAACAGAGCAACTGCACCAGCTGCCATTGGCACGAAACTCTTGATTTGTTTTTAAGATTGATGAATATAATAAATGTGCCATAATGACATTTGGATGTGGTTCATATAAACATATACTTGACTATAGTTTGTCTGTTTTTTTTTCTATTTAAATCCATTAAATTTTTTTATAACCAACTAAATATTTGTTCAAATTACAGTCTACACAAAATAATATCAATGCAGCAAATTTCACAGACACAAGTCGTAAAGGGCAAAATGCATTATTGTTCATTTCTATAAAAACATGTTGGCTATTCATTCGTCTTATTGCTTGTAGTTGCTGGTTTTTTTTTGTCCAGTAAAAAAAATTCTGCTTGAGCTATTGTCGTTTTTTTATATATAGTAAAGTTTGTAGTTTGGTGGGTTTTCTCATGTTTTGAGGTTATGTTTTACACTAAATCGCTTCCCGCTGGTTCCTTTTTGACCAGGGTGAGATGTGGTCCACGTAGCCCAAGGGCTCGTGGATTACATGGCCAAGATTACACGTCCATCCTCTCTAGACAGCATATTAACCTCTGGCCAGAGCCGCTAGTTTCATTGACCCCTGCCGGCACCTCCATGTAGGGGACAACTGTAATTGAGATTTCTGGTCTTTGCAGCAGCGAGCGAAAACCAAGAGGTCAGCAGAGCAAGACCCAATTTTTTGGGGAGCTCCGAACAGCACATTTCCTCTATTCCACACGCAGCAACACTGCACACAAAAACCACAGCACATTCAGAAAGGTACATTTTTTATTAACAAGTTGGCCAACAAATCCAGCTAAAGTGAAACCAGTATTGGATTAATTGCTTTTAATAAACATCAAGGCTGTATCTGCTGCAACTCTGTCAAAATAATACTTAATAAAATAAAAAAAATCTACACATGCAGCAGAGAGCTACGCCGGTTTCCTACATCCTTCCTCGGGAAATGACCGTGCCCACAATGCAAGTGGGCATAATTTATTATTTATAGGCTGTTCCAATGTTCCTTCTGAAACCAAAACAAGTACAAATGTTGCAGAACGCCATGCGTTGGCTGCAGCAAACCTTGGTGGCATAAGGGGGTCTCTGGGATGAAAACTTGTTCAATGACACCTTTGTCTGAAGCATTATCAATTACGCCCCAGAGAATGACATGCTGGGTGCTAAATACTAATGAGGCCAGCAAAATCTATTTAAAAATCATCCAGCGGGTTTAATACAAATGAACATCATAATGCGTCTTTTTGTGAATGCAGCGCAATCAATTTGATTTGGCCCGAAGCTCTGCTCATTTCAATATATTTAAATTCATTTTCATATATTTTAATACTTCATCCTGTCCTCTTGTGTTTCATTTGCATGACTGAGGCAACAGTGGCAAGTGCTGAATTGACTACAGATGGTGGGGGCAAAATGACTTTGTGTGTGTGTGTGTGTTCACATGAAAAATGTGTAAATCCCACAAACGGTAATAAAAAAGAAACATAACATTCCTTCATACTGCTGGCATTCATTAAGGAAAGGGCCTACAGGAATATCTGTCTTGGGTGTGTGGCATATGCAAGAAAATATTTTTTTTTTTTTTTTTTCCCCATGTGAAAATGCATCTAAATTCAAAGATGCACTTACACTTTTCTCCATGTTAATATTAAATGTATCACACAAATTATTCCAGGTTAGGAGTGTTTTCATTTAATATTGTGCTACTCTATGATCATGAGATTATTTAGATTATTTGATTTAATTGTGGCCACATTGTTTTCACTGGTTCACTCCAGGCAGGGTTTTTTTCCTTGGAAAGATCCAGTGCTTTATGTAATCTTTGTATTTTCTGTATATAAGATTTAGACTATATTGTATATTGTTGTTGTTGTTTTTCCACCGAAATCAAATTCCTTGCATGTGTTCAGTCACATGCTTGGCCAATAAACGTGATTATGATTCTGATTGCGGCTATTTCCTCCAGATTTCACTCCAGGAGATTTCTGTACTTCGCTCTGCCCATTGATCATCTATCTGAGCTTCCCCACCTGAGATGCACCATGACATGAAGTTCCCACCACCGTTCTACTGTAATCTTAAGAAAATTATAATGTGTGTGTTTTTTTTTCCAAAAACATGACTTAGGGAGTCCAAGAATTTCATCAGACTCCACGGTCATTCATGATACTGACTGATTGATTTGATTGAGTGTATTTTCCCTCCTGTTTAGGCAAATATTGGTATCTGTAACATCTGGATGTCTAAACAGCATAGCATTAAAACCAAGACCAGGCTATATATAACAGCCAAGTCAGTGCTTCTCAGTGGCTGTGAGCGATGGAGAATGCCTTTCACAAGATCTGTAACATCTGCTGGCCAAAATATCCATAGAGGACCTGAACAAGAAGACAGGCCTATAGACTGAGGCAAGAAGGATCAGATGGCTGGAATACGTCCTGAGAATGTCCAGAGACTGGATCCCTGAAACTGCCCTCAGATGGACTCCTGCAGCAAGATAAAGGAAAGGGAGGGCAGGCCAAAGACAATCTTGAGGGGAAAAGTCATGGATGAGTTGAAGGAGATGGTGTTGTCATGGGTTGAGGCATAAGCCAAGGAACAAGAGCCTTGTTTCAGCCATATGCCTCACAGAAACCATGAAGAAGCCATATGGAGGACCTAGACATCATTCCAAAATTCAAAGGATGCCCTGCATAAAAAGAAAAAACTTGTGCTGAGACTCGTGTCACTCTAAGTCTTCTATGAAGCACCAGAGCTGTCCCCTTCCCCTGGGAGGAACTCAGATGAGGAGTGACATTTGGACTCCATTAAAGTCAGTTAAGAAGCTCATTAATACCCTTGCAGATTAGCAACTGAACCCTGTCTAAATATCACAATCAATTAGGACATACGTGTTTTTCCAACAAATCTGAAAACACACGTAATGCTGTTGCTCCATTGAATGCATGCAAATTCAATGACCGTACAGTTCCTGGGGTTTAGCCTGAGGTACGAGTGATGCCATGACAATCTGCATATTAAATCCCATTACGGTTAGAGACGTTCTATTGAATATACAAACTCTGGGACAAGACACTCCTGGGATAATATTGCATGGAGACACGTGAGAACCACAGATGTAGAGGAGTCAAATGCAAGTCCATGCCAAAGCTGAGATGACAGCACAGTGGCTAAAACAAGTCACTTGGTCAATATGTTGATGCCCTGCGTTCAAGGACTGTGTCACAACGCCGAATCAATCTGTCCGAGCACCGGGCGTGCGCATGCGCCAAATTCGTCCACCTCTTCATTGTGTTGCATGTCGGGTCTTTACTTGGCTAATCAATATGACCTTAACCAGAGTAATCCAGGGCACCATGGAATTATTTTCACCCTGCCATGTCATAAATATAGTCCAAAATACCATTTCAAATGTGGGCGTAAGTGACATAAAATGCAAATGGTTCCCCTTCAAGCCCCATCTGATTACAACATTGTGACGTCCAACAAAGGAGAGATGATATATTTAAGTAATATGTCTGATATGATGTTGCATCCTTTAGCCGTACTCAGTAAAAACCACTTAAAACCTGCTGGTAATAACGTGGAAAGCCGTGCGAAATGCACTCCGCCATTCAGCTCCAGATGGGCCGAGGTGTTTCTGCCAAGCATCCCGCCACATTACACAGCTGGTGCCCCAACAAGGCTCAACGTTCTCTCTCTCATTTATCAGGCGGCTCACGCCGGTGCTGGTGAAAAAGCTTTGGCGCCTGTGCAGACAAAAGGCGTCCAGTCCAGAGGATGCCTCCCATTAAATGGCAATTGAAATTGAATGCATACATATATACAAATAATCTGTGACATCTTATTAGCAATTAGCAAATCATCTCACCCTTTGAAATTCTTTGTTATTGAAAAAAGGAGACAGGTATGCAGCAAAAATATTGCACTGAGACATGCAAGTGCTTTATTTTTTGTTGCAGACAATGATGTAGAGCTACATGATGTAGCGCACCAGCCAACTCGAGAGCATTGCTAATGACTCCTGACAGGCGCAGCAGCACTTCCTGAGGATTCTGGGCCGTTAGCAGCATTTCAATGTGGACACTGGATTAATAAATAAATATATAAAACGTCACGCTGAATCGGGGGCCATAAATACCATGCATAATTCAGAACAAAGCTGGCGAATGTGCCCCCATGGGAGACCCGCAGAGCATCAGCATCCCATGAGTCAGGTTATCAATGCTCCATGACACATCAGAGACAATCAGCACACGCTTCCATCCCAGCTGCGTTATCAGTGGGACAGCGATTTTTTTCGTAGCACATGACTAGAAGGTCAAGGTCACAAAGCACCATTCTCATCATGTCCAGAAATCATAATCCTCCATGTTCAGACTGTGTGATATAAAAATATTATATTAAGTGGTTATGTAATCAACACAGCCACTGGGGACGTATGTGACCGTGTAAATGGGGAGGGTTGCGTAAGAAAGGGCATCCAACACAAAACTTTGGCCAAATCTTTGCATGGACAACCTGGTTGATCCGCTGTGGCGACCCCTGACGAAGGAAGCCAAAAGGATGCCTGGGGATCAGTGTGTGGGGACAGTACCCCGCCCAAGGGTCCATCCAAAGGGATTAGAACCTGCAACCTTCCAATCACAAGTCCATCTCCTTACCCGCTAGGCCACCACTGCCCCGCGACACTAGATGTAGTGAAGATGTTTCTGGTGTATATGTATACGTAGTGAAGCCAGTTTCAGAACAAGCATGTGCTTTGTGAGCTGTAGACTTTGCGCTTTGCTTTCAGACCAATACAACCACTGCAGGACTCAGCTCAAAAAGTAGGCCTGGTTAACACCATCACTATGCACCACTCTCACGATCCCATCATAATATGTTTTATAACTACCCCTCCCACATAATGCCTTCCACACGGTGTCATGGTAGGATGAAACGGTTTAATTAAATCACTATATTAACCTTTCCCACATCTTGATTTTAGAGCACACCTCAATGCTTTGTTTCCATTGGTTGCATGTCATTGCATCACAATGCGCAGTGGTCAATGTTCATCAACATTCAGCTTTGGCTGCGGTGTCTGCAGTGAAAGATTGCTCTGCATGCACAATTTATAAAACGACTAATTGATTATAGGGGTTGACTAGTCTAGCGTTCAATATAAATTTATCATGGAAATCAAATTAATTAAACAGCATGTAAAACATGATTGACAGATATTAAAATAATAAATTATTACTTTCCTGAATGTTTTTTTAAACAGTATCATCAAGTTCATACATCAAATTAATACAGTTTATTTTTCACGTTTATTTTTTTATGTGCCCTGATTCTTTACAAGTTTGGGCCTTGGGTCTTGCATTCATGTGGACATTAATTTGAGACATAGTGCTTACCTAAACTGATCAAGTACACCCCTTCATGGTGAAGGCATTCCATGATAGCCCAAGAATAGTTCTGAGGAGCACAACCAGGAGTTTGAGGTGTTGATTTCAACCAAAAAGCCGTCAAATAGCACACCTACTCCAAGACACGTTGATCCACGTACACCTTCCAGCACTGGTTCCTTGCCAAGCCTGCCAGGTTCCCAGAGAGTCCTCTCCCTCACCCTGCTCTCTAGCCCCGCATAATCCCGTCTTTCGTTTGATCAGCGGCCTCCTCGCGCCGCCATCCAAAAGGGGATTAGGGCTCAGATCCGCGCCGGCTCTTGATTGGAGGTAATCAAGTGAATTTGGATTCATATCTCCCATCACTTACACATGGCGCTGCTTTGATAGATTAAACAGAGCTACCCCTTGATCAATGGGTAACCAATCATTAAGAGCGCTCTTCGAAAAACAACCTGCTGCAACAGATGTTCCAAGTGATAATTCCCAGCATCATTCCGCCCAGTGATTCATTGAGGACTCGGCGCGAGGCATATTTACCCAAGCACCCGATAGAGTGAGTGCTATTTACACCATAATTACTGTTTTACTTATTATTAGGGCAAATACGACAGTTGCTGCTATCATCGTTTGCTAATGTACACCATTATGCTGCCTGAGTGCCGGCCAAGGAAAAGAGCTACAACGTTAAAATAAGAAACCTGCTATTATCACACCAGCCAAAGAAAGGTCACAGTTCTTTAAAGTAATTCCTGTCATAGGTATACTTATGTATTAAAATAGTGTGTGTGTGTGGGTGTATGTGTGTTCCAAGAGGGGGTCATTTGCGGGTTTGTTCGCAGAGTCTATTTTCAGAACAGGAACATTTGCAGCAGTTCTTCAGGCAGTACTTGGTTTTTGAAAAATAAAGGGACTGCTGATGGTGGGTGGTGGACAAAGCTAATAAATGCAATTTCAAAGGCGTGCTGAAGTGCTAATTGAGTTATGCAGATACTTGGAACTGATCGGCTGCATTTCAAGACGCTTTGGTGCCGGTCCTTGGGGAGGCCACTGGGATGAAAAAAATAGAATTAATGCGGAGGGATGAAATCTGCCTTGGACTTTCTCACAGCCACTTGGCTGTCCAAATTAAACCAATCGGATAGTCATCCTTGAAAAAAATTTGCAAAGCTTTACAGCAGGTCCTCCCTTAAATTCAGCACTAGTAATCCATGTACTGCATGAAACATCAAATCGATATATCTAGATTAAATACTGAATCAATAACTGATAAAAGAAATTGAAAATAGTTAGGGATAGGAAATTATGTATTTTATGGGGAAATGTTTCAACCATTACTAAAACATTTGCATTTCGCCCTTTTCCAGAGCGAATTACAACGTGTTTTCAAGTTTCCATCGATGAAGTGATCAATTCCGGTTCACTAGGACCCTATGAATACTATGAATACAATATTTGTATTCACTCTGTTGTAGATCCTGTACACAAGTTCGACAATAAGAAAAGACACGAGGAGTTAAAAGTGTGGTAACCAAGAAACCGCAATTTGTTTTCACAAATTCTCACGTATTCTCACAAATGCGTATTTTCGACTAGACGACACAAACCAGCAGAAAAAGTCTCGATTTCCACCTCAGACACAGCTTAAGGCCAGCTGCCACCCCACCGAAGTGATATCAAATTCCAGGGTGTAGCGGTGCAATATCTGCAGCATGACTGAATGACATGTCTGGGGAGACTTATTACAGAGGAGCCATATGGTCTAATATGTGGCGCGGAGGAGTGGAAAAAATGCATTGATCAAACATTCCGAAATATTATTTTTAGGGCCCTGTGGATTCGACGGTGTAAATTTAATTTGGTCTCTAGCTGTAGTGTGCGCCAGCACTGTGATGAGGTGCCGCCTTTCCAGATGTCATTAAAAACCTTTACAGAACGAGCTGGCGTAATCTTGTGATTAATGGCGGAAAGCCGTCCCTCCACTGACACACACAGAGGAGGTGGTAATGGGGTGCGCTGGAGGGCCTGCCAGGTCTCCCCTTTGCCTTCCATTTCAGCTCCAAATCTAGAAAATCAAAGGAGATGACTGAACCCTCAGATATATATCAACTAAAGAAAGAAAGAAAGAAGAAAGAAATAGACATAGAATGTTAATAGACAGAATTTTTTCAATGCCATGGTATTTCACCCATATCAAGTGATCCCTTTCACTCATTGTTTTAAAACCTACTCATCCTTATTGTGGAGTTTCATCTAAAATCCTGGAACATAGACATTCACACACACACACACACACACACACATCTAAAACAAGCAAACTGGTGAATATCCAGTGCAAAATAGTTTTTTTTTATTTAATTATTTTATGTGTAATGAGAAACATATAGGATTGGCATGGTGGCACATTGGGTAGCTTAATTGGTCGTAGGTATGATTCTGTGAGTGCATGGTGTGTGCACCCCCTCTCCAGCACCATAAGCATACGTATGGATTAATAATGAGCGGTTAATGCAAGAGCGTATATAACATATCCAAAAAGGTTTCTTTTTTGTAATAAAGTACACTAAATTACTTTACAACACAACAACATACATTTTAGACTCTGAAAGAGAGTTTAAATATTTAAAAGTAAGGTGATAACTGATTAAAATCAGTTAAATAACTTTCACATGAATATGAATAAAAGGATAAAAAAATATTTGTTTTCCATTGTTACCATTTTGTGGCAAAACACAGTATATGTCAACATGAAAAACAGATGAGACAAGTCTTCCAGACAACTGACAACACCCCTACTCTACCCTCCTTCCTTGACCCCTCAGGGGTCAGGAGTGAGTGGCTCCATCACAGCTCTGAAGGGTCATAGACACTGGCTGAGTCCTGTCTTGAGTGAACAGGGTCACTTCCCGGCGGAATCTAATCTCCTCCCAGTGTGTACAGACTCTTGTCATTACAAAAGAAGGTTCTGTCAGTCCTGGACGTCGACTCTGCCCGGCTCAGTCCGCTGCCGCCGAGCCAATCGCTGGCCACTAAAACTGTCAAGTAAATAAATTAATAAAGCCTCTCAGTGTACAGCGGACACTGCGATTCTCCCCTTTTTTTTTCACCCCACACTGCTGATTGATGCCGATCTGAATACAGAGGACGGTGAGGGCCGTGATGCATCATGGGTAAGACAGCCATTCCTCTCCAATGCATGGATAAAACTGGACAGAGGTGCTCTTCAGGTCCCAAGAAATGACTTCCTGCACTCGCTTCATGCATATATGGATATTCTGATGTATTATTTGCCGAATTCACTTATTCATGACTATAAAGTGAAATTATTCATGCATTATTAAAATGAGAAAAGTACACCATTAATCAGGCGGTAGAAACTGCCACCACACATTTGTGCCAGCACACCAAATTAAAATGTATGTCCTTTTAATTTGACTGCGTCAGGCAGGCAAAGAGCAGTCCAAGACTTAACATTTCGCATTCATTCAGCAGGAACTCCAGTCAAGGACACGGCTAGGCTGTAGACAAGGTCACTGCTGGATGTTGAAAGTGAAAAAGTGAAAGTGAAGTGATTGTCATTGTGATATACACCACACGGTGCACACCACGAAATGTGTGCTCTGCTTTTAACCCTCACCCATGGTGAGCAGTGGGCAGCCATGACAGGCGCAGTGTGTGGGGACGGGGCTTTGCTCAGTGGCACCTCAGTGGCACCTTGGTGGATCGGGATTCGAATCGGCAACCTTCTGATTACGGGGGCCGCTTCCTTAAATGCTAAGGCCACCAGTGCCCCTGTTTATAACATCATGATGTTATAAAGATTCTTGTAAAGTTTTGTTGTCTTTGTTAAAAAAGCCATGAATAAATTAATAATTTATATTCCTATATCATTTTAATTCTTGAGCAGAACTGGAAGATCTGGAGAGTTAAGGGAGGCCATGCAGAATGCATCCTCAGCCTGGAGACAAACCTGGATATCGATAACTCACAGATGAAGAGAAATGAAAGTGATTAACACCACCACCAGTCATAAAAGGATCAAGGGAACATCAGGGGAACCTAGGAATTTTGGGATTTGAACCCACAACCCTTCAGTTACAAGTCCGCTTCATTTCCCACTGGGCCACCACTGCCTCAGAATGGAATGAGCAAACATTAACTCCACAGAAAGAATGTCCACAAAACTCTCCTGCAGTGATGTTGAGGCAACCAGAACCTGGAATATCCACAAGGGACCAAGTTATGGGCGATGAGCGAATCGTTTTTTATATATCTACATGCCCCTTTAAACTGTAGAGCAGGGTAAATTTTATTATACCCCGCTGCAGTAACACAACAATTTTCCTCGCGGTATCGGAATGGAATTGAATTAATATCTGTCTGTCTCACTGGCCAAAAATATATATATTGAACAGATTGCTTATAAACCAGAGAGGACAGCTCAGTAAAAAGAAATCCCAGCCGTGCAGAAGCTGCTGAAGGCCAGAGTTTGGCCCCAGGCCCTAAATTACACCTTAGCAGCTGCCTGGCTGAATGGAATGTCTTCTAAAGAGACAACATTTGATGTCAAAATTGGGTTCAAAACAGTTACTGTTGAAGTCATTACATAAAAATAAAATAAAAAAAGAGAAGTCCTTAAATGCACACTGTCAAACCCGGCATTTTAAACGTCATCACATGGCCCGCCGTTCTTCCACACAACCCTTAAGAATATAGATGTTGCGACATCAACAGGCGGTCCAACAGGCGTTTTTATTTCCTTTCCTGTCCTGTCACTGCTAAATCTTCATAACCTGACTGGCAGGCCTTCCTTCTGGAGCCGGAGCGGCACGTCACGCAAAGCCGGATGGTGTCGGCCGCACGCGGAAGCGTTGATTCAAACGTCATGTGAAAGGCTTCGACCGAGTTACGAAGAGCAAGAGTGAAACTGGCTTCAGACACAGCCACCAGCTGCGCCACGCCCCCTCCTCGCACCTCTGCCGATCACAGCGGTTCAGCGTCCCTGCCAGCGCTCAAGCGCAGGCGCATCTCCACGGGCCTAACCCACATGCCTTACGTTGCAGGCAATCTGTTCAGCTCTTGTTGATTTTCTGCCGATGGGTGCTGCCGGTCTGCCAAATGTAATGCAGACAAAAGCATCAAGGTAGGCTTGTTATAACACAAAGTTACAAAAGATACGGTGCACGCTTAACAAGTGATTAACAAGTTAAATAACCCAAGTTTGTCAAAAAGGGTTCGAACAGTTACATTTGTTTGTTTCTCTAAGACCTGCGTCCACACAGGAGCTTCGTCTGAAAAGTGAAATTCACTCTGGAGCCCATCTTAAAACTCAAAACGGCATTTCAGACCGAGGATGAACATGATGAACATGGAGGACTAGCTGGTTCTTGATCGAGATGACACAGACAACTGAACGTTTGGCATGGAAAAGGATTTGATTGGCACTGGAAAAGCAACAAGCGCCACGACATGCAACGTGACAAACCCACAATTCAGTTTGGCGGCGCATGGCACTCCACTCAAAAGTGAATGGCGTGTGTCTCCATGGGGTGGGAAAACCACTGCTCTATAGTAACATCCATTTCCATTTCTCACAGTTGCTACGGTTTTTGATATAAAAAACATAGCAGACCAGATGCCATAATCAGATGACTAATCAAGGGATCACAGGTTTAAACACGTACAATGTAACTGCTAATTAAACCACTTTGACGGAGTGAAGTCTCATTTCAAAGAGACACATTTGTCAAATTCTTTCCTATAAGAGAGGACACTTCACTGTGCATTCAGAAGTTCCGAATTGTGAAATATGCCTCACATTAAGCATGCTCATTCTTTCTCTTGGCCTGCGAAAACATACTTCTCCAACCGGAAGGACATAAAGCACTCACATTAGGGGTTTTATGATTATGATATGACCCCCACCGTGCGTGCGCTGTAGCCCTCAACACACGCGCTCGTTAGCCATAAGCCACTGCAATTCCTCCGCTCGTGCAAAACTCATTTACTTAATGTATGAGCACCATTAGATATCACCACCAGCAGGACCTCATGAGGAACAAAACAAAGTGGTTGGGGAGTTCATTAACACGATTTTTTAAAGTGCGATGGCAGAAGCGAGTTCGTAAATAAGGCTTTCATCTGGGGTGGAGGAACATCGTACTTGTGACCTGTTCCCTTTTTCTGTTTACTTCCTTTAATTCCATAAGAAATGTTAGATTCTCACAGAACACATCGCAGCATTTTATCCTGGAAAGAGGTACGGTGAGTCTTTTTTTTTTTTTTTTTCCATTCTTCATTTATTTTTTATTCTTGAGAATCAAGTTGGGCCAGACTGCACAAAATTGTCAACCTAATTTCTAAGATTCCTTTTTTTTAATTAAGGAAGGAAGCGTTACACTCTTTTGTTTTTAACCTTAGGAAAGGTTCTAATAAGCTTGAAAAATGGAGATCTCTCAAACCGTGGAAGAAAAAAAAAAGTGGCCTTCCCAAGAGTAATCAATTAATAGTTTGAAAGTATGGCCCAATTGCGGATCAAAGTTAGCTCTAAAGCACAGGAGCTTTGAAGAAGTTTGGGAAGAGGAACCTACTGCACAGCACATGCGTGACAACCACAGAACTGCACCGCAGATGAATGTGCCGTACCTCTTCGGCATCCTATATACCGAGAAAGCGGGCCTGCTCAGGGCGCGCAATTAAAAATGGATAAGATTTACACCTCTTTCCCTCGCCTCCTCAGCTGAGCAGTCATTTGCACGATGTTTAGGCCCAGCGGGATCAGAGACAACTCCCCTCTTTTGGTGAAGGGACACAGATTATTTCTGCCGAGCTCATCATTAATAGTTAACGTCCACTGGCCTTGTTTTCAAAAGTAATTGTGTAACACGTCCTGCAAGGTCGTATAATTAATAAAGAAATAAACAGGAACGTCACGCTTTTTTTGGTGAACCCTTGTGACCTTTGTTCTGCAGGAAACCTTCCTTCCTCCACACACACACACAGTGGCTAATTACTGATGTCATAAACAGGGGCTCCGACGAAGACAGACGTTAATTTGGAGCCGGGCTCGGAAGTGCAAGCGCTGCAGAAAACGGCAACCGTGGCAGTAACGTGCTACAGAACAATACGTTCAGCAGATGCAATTGAGCGGATAAAAGGAGCCCTGAAATCAGCTCCCCCCCCCAAAAAAAAAGAAACCCTCACCATAGCTGACATTCCAATTACTCCAATTATGGTGGCAGATAAAACAGGACGTCGCTCCATGTGGCCACTGTTTGTGTAACGATGGTTGTTCTATTAGTCAGACTGACTCAGGCATATATCTGACTTTCAGACATTCTTGTCACTGACACAGCAGGGGCTCAACGGGAAGGCAGCAGTCTAGTATTCTGCAGGCCTAACACATAATGACAATAAAGAAATATCATACATCATTTAAGAAATATCATATAAAA
The DNA here is from genome assembly GCF_900700375.1 of Denticeps clupeoides. Classification (NCBI taxonomy): domain Eukaryota; kingdom Metazoa; phylum Chordata; class Actinopteri; order Clupeiformes; family Denticipitidae; genus Denticeps; species Denticeps clupeoides. Next base: position 17,920,627 of record NC_041718.1, read on the forward strand.
GTTATTTATAAAAAGAACACACAAAGAACAGAACTAATTCTGCAGCATGTGCAATCACTTGTTGTGGCACCTCCATCCCATAACATGACGACGTCGTGATGGTGCTGAAAGAGGTATTCTTAACAAAGACACAGATCATATTTCAAACTGATATGGGACAACGAGGCTTAAAGGTCAGTAATGTGATATTGGTCGAGGGAGCACCTTCCTCCAGTCAGTGCCCTTACATCCACACTTGCTTTTTTTTTAAATAAAATGTTAATAGTAAATTGTCAGGAGTACTAGAGACCAGCCATTAGATCAGCAAAAAGTATTTTTCCTCATTATTGATACATTTCCGCATTTATCGGATATGGCTATTTATTTCAAATTTATATTTTATATTGCCTCTCCTGAGGAGAGGAAGATCAACTGCCAAGGCAAAGAAAGCATTTAAATTTAAATGTTGGATCAGTTCCTTATACTGAGGCATCAAAAGTGTAATTCCTAGTGAAAAAAAAAAAAAGTGAAAAGTACCACAGAAAACATGGAATAACATTATGATCATAACATTATGAGTACAAGGGATTATCTTTAAGCACCTTATTAACACAAAAAAACAACAGTTTTAAACTGCCTTGCCAGCAACTACCCACCCCCAATCCCACATGTGCCACCCCGCAGAATGAGACACTCCACCGCGGAGCACACTACATTCACAGTCCCAATCCCAAACAGGAAAAAAGAGAACACTTTCACTTTAAATTAAAGATGCAGCGCATAAATTGTCATTTCTTCCATGTGGAACCACATGCTGTTTGAAGTAGCTTTTAAGGGACACATAAGAACTTTATTTTAAGATCATTTTGCCTGTGTGAGTCCAGCCCTCATTATGTGCCCTTATCAAGCATCTTACAATAGCATGAACTGCATATGTATTGAACTGCATTGTGAACAAGAACTATAGTTTGCCAGAATTTTGGAATAAAACATGTGATGCCGATGCCGACATGAACAGTGTTAGAAGATTGATGAAACTAGATTGGAACATAAGAAACTCAGGAAACAGCAGTTTCAACTAAAAGTTGCCAGACTGGGCAGTTTTGCCTTTGGTCTTTTGGGAAAAAACGTGCTTGTCATAAACAAGTATCGAGAATTTTTTACAATCTTGGATGACTTAATTTATGACACATCTGACAGCAAACTAAACTAAAACTAATGCCTATTATAGCACTTTTATAATGTATAAAACATTGAATAGCTTTCATTTGCAGTAGCCCAGAATACCCAGAAGTGAGATCATGTACCTGCAGCTCTTTCATTTTTCTGGTTTTGTTTAGTCTATTAAAGTACTGCTAGCAAATAGTTGTTTCTGCCAGCATTTATGATGGCTCCAGGCATACTGTTGGGCCCCCAAACCGCTGTGTGTATTTTGTGAGTGAAATCTGATGAAATGTACACCACTAGTCAATGTGCAGCTGAAGTCTGCAGGTTGAATTTGACGCTACAAAAAAAAAACATCACAGAACATCCCCCTGTCATCCCCCATCTGTTAAACATTTATCCAGCGCATTCCGGAAGGAGGAGGCAGGGAGGGCGTCCAAGCTGTCCCATAATTCACACGGCTTTCCCCTTAACCCTCCTCCATGGCTCCAAAATCCCCGCCTGCACGGCTTCCAGGGTTCGAGCGCCTCTGGAGGCTCCGCCGGCACCCAGCTGGTGACTCTGTAGTATGCGGGGGCGTTGTGCACGTGCACAGGTCCGTGTTTCCGTTTCGGAGGAGGCGGCAAGCCTGGGAGGAGACCGACTCGTGGCGGACTTCCTCCCAACAAGTGTTTTAAAATTCAATTTCCTTTATCTTGTTTGCCTGTGCATTATTGTTTTTCATTATGCACACCTCCCTCCCCCACCCATCACGTCCACTCATGATGGGCCATCAGCCATGGTGCTACCTGGCTAACCTGGCTTCATCACTCATTCTCATTATCTTCTTTTTTTTGTCCTGTGCCTTTCGCTCTATCTCTAGACAAGTTAATTTTAATAAATAGTCAGCCCAATTTTTCCTCCCCGATGTCATGTGACTAGTTATTGCTACGAGGTCTCAGGTGTGAATGGAGAGCAGGTGGGTTAAACTTGGTGGAGTTGCTCTCACATGTTCACACTGAATGGTAAAGAAAAAAAAGAACCCTACAGTGGTTTAGCAGGGTAAGTTGAGTCCATTTGCTCAGCGTCATATCCAAATGGTATATTTTAAAAATAGACGTATGAGTGAGGCCAGAATTGCGGCAGATGTTGAAGGGGTTGGGGGTCAACCTGTCAGTTCTCAGACCTTACACAGCACACTGCATCAAATTGGTCTGCATGGCCTTGACCCAGAAGGAATCTTCTTCTGAAAATCTGCACAATTAAGCCCGCAAACAATTTGCTTAAGACAAGCAGACTAAGGACATGAATTACTGGAACCATATCCAGTGGTCTGATGAGACCAAGATCAACTTATTTGGTTCAGATACTGCCAAGTGTGTGTGGTAGCAACCAGGTGGGGAGAACAAAGGATGCATGAAGACCATGATCCCGTCCCTTCGGGCAATATTTCAGCATGATAATGACCCCAAACACACCTCAAGATGACTACCCAGGGTACTACTGAGGGTAATGGTGCTGGACTGGCCAAGCAAGTGGAGGAGCGCAGGGTCTCTAACATCTACCAGCTTCATGATGTCGTGACAACCTGGAAAATAAGGGTGGCCACAGAAAATGTTGACAATTTGGGCTCGATTTGATCATTTTGACATAGGGGTGCACTCACTTTTGTTAGCCAGCAGTTTAGATATTTTGTTATATACACACACACACCCACACACATATATATCACACATTTATATACATGTATATACATGGTTAATTGGGTTAACCAACGAGTTACTGTATTTCACTGAAACATTATTTCGAAGAGATCATTTTGTCTTCATTCATGCACATTTTAAACACTTGACTGTGAAAAGTGCTTTTCAGAAATGGAATGCAGATAATATAATAAACCCCTGAAGGCAGCCTATGCTGCCTTCTTTTGTTCCTGCTCTCTATTTCCTTCCCATCACCACTTTTTCTCTCATTTCAATCCATCCCTTCAGCACCCGCTATTCTTCCCCTTTCTTTTTCTCAGTCCTTTCTGTCATCCCTCCCTCTCTCTCTCTCTCTCTCTCTCTCTCTCTCTCTATGTCTCTGGGGTGGTGGAGTATCATTAGAGGCACGGAGACAAACTGCTGTCTCCCTGCTCATGTGTGCCTTGACAGAGTGTAAATAGGGGGGGTCAGCAGCGGGGCCAAAGAGCTCCTCGGTGAAGTGATCTCCAATCTGACCCCGGGGTGCCCGCCGAGGCTGCAGAGTGCCAGCGACCCGGCCCCGCACCCCGCAAAACTTTTTAATGAGACAGTTAGGCTGGCTGGCTGGTGGCCTTTGGTAGGCATTTGCCGGCGGAACGTGCTGATGAGAGAGAATATTGATAAAGCTGTCAGAATCTGTCCGGCGCGCAATATCCCGGCCCGGGAAGAAGCGTGCAAGCTTCCCGATATGTGACTAACTCACGTTAGCCTCTCCGCCGGTCTCCAGCCGCGTGCCGTCGCGCGCCTCAGCCAGTTAATGATGCTCGCTGTCAGTGGCTTCTCTCCGTCGTTTCCTCTTCTTTAACCCCTTTGTTGTTGTTGTTGCAGAGTGTCTTGTTCTTTCCTGTCCTCAGTGCTTTTTCTCTCGTAGCGCCGAGCAAACAAATCACATCAGTCCAGGAAAACTCTCACGTTGGATAACACGTTACGAGTGGGCTGGCTGGCCAAGGCTCTGTGAGTATAGCCGCAAAGTCATTTTACTCTGTTAATTGCTGAAGTTCTCTCAAATTACGTAACTATTAACGTATTGTTTGCTTTGTGTGTATTTACATTTACATTTACAGCATTTATCAGATGTGTGAGGTCTGACCTAAGACACAGAATGGGAAATTCAGCCTAGGCAGAGACGATCCCTTCATAAACCTAATGCCGTTCATAGCATTTTTACACATCATCTGAATCTGCAATTTTTTTTAAGTTTTTTTCACTGAACCATTCAAGCGAAACGAGGTAATTTGCATATAATTATATGAAAAGTCTGGTGTTTTAATAAAATTACCATATCATCTGAGCCTTTAGACGTCACTTCGTCATGTATGGGGTCAGCTTCCACTTGGGCCTTCCTCATGCAAGAGTGAAAGTACAGATGCCGCTTTGTTACTGCGCTTTTTTTTTTTCAAAGTAGTCGTGACCAAATTCTTCACCACCATCTTTCCTCTCCATCCAACACTCTTTCCCTCCCACCTACCCTACACCGTTCCTATCCAATCTTAATGCATTGGCCAGAATTCTGCCACCATCTGCTCCATCGTGCTCCTGAACAAGGCCCAGAAATTTCAAAGATAAATAAACATAATAAATCCAGCATGGACTCTCGGGGGGGGTGGAGGACTACATAACCCCCCACAAACACACACTCATATAACCTCATTTATATTAGTTAAACAGTTTACATCGCAGAGTGCAGAGATAAATGAAAATGAAACTTCATTAACGAGTCACTGACCTCGGTGGTCATTAATGGCTTCTGTTATGCTCCACAAACAGAGTGATCTATATCTAGTCTATAGCTGCAATTTTACTAACGCCCACACTACTAAAAATCACTACAAAATGCATTATAGTAATACAAATGCACTCCTAACAATAAATAATTCATATTTGATTTGTGTATAAAATAAACTTATTAATAGTATAAACATATTAATATTGCTGTTTTGCGCTGACACAGCAAATTGAGTTTTTTGTAGATATGTATAAATTATGAAATAAAGTGCAATAAAATGATAATAAATGCATCTGTTTGTCTGAATGCCGGTTCTCTATCTGAACCCGAGTGAGATTCACACCTCATGTCTCATTGAACCCAAAATTCCCTTTGTCACAAGAACCCTCGTGTCGAGATAAGAGTAAAGGGACACCCTCAAGGAAGAACTAAAACGGAATTCATCAGGCGCTTTTTGTCCAGTTGTTTTATTCTGCATTCTGCCGCTGCGCAACTCCCACTCCCGGTGCAGCCATGTTTAATTGGCCGTCCCCCGCTCACATAGCTACACCTCTCACCGCTTCAGAAACTCGTCCTCAGCCACCAGCCCATGTATGAGTGAAGCTGAGGTGACATCTCCCTATGTTGTTGTCACATTAATCATTTTTCTAATCATGTTTGCGCTAAAAACTTTTGGAATATATCAACATTATTACGGAGATGATCAAGGCTGGCTCAGATATCGGAGTTATTAATAATTCACTGCCACGCTGCTCTGGGGCCCATGGGGAACTGTCAGATGAGAACGCAGACACCTGGTATTAAAGATTTTATCTACCTGAAGTTAGGATTTGTAAATGTGCCTTGCGAGCTTAGAGACTACACACGTCACGACGCACGACGCTTTAAGACGCGCACACAACTGGATTACAGACGGAGCGAGCCGACATCACAAACAGCGGTTGAAAAGGCCCCCTCAGATCTTATCTCTGACCTCTGAGGGCCCGGCGCTGCCAGAACCCTGAGAGAGACAGAACAACGCATCAGAACATTGGACTAAATTAGATGAAAGCTATACAGCCGTTTTTAATTTATTTGAGGGTCTATAACTGGTCTTCATTAATTCGGTTCCTTTCATAATGATTCATTGTGCTCACATCTTTATGCATTGTGTTACATACTTGTATTATATTACTGATACGGATATATTTGGGCACCAATGTTTTGGTTATGTAAATAAAAGTACAGGCTGAAGATACTGAAAACACATCATGCTCTCTAAAGTGTCCATATCTATGTGTTTCTGCCAATTTTCCATAAGCTGCAGCTGTATTAGCCTTCAAATTATGCAAACTGAAACTGTGCATAGAAAAATGCAAAAATGCAATTAAAAGAAAAAAAGCACATATGGGTAATATTTCAATTTAAACAAAGGTTGGCTAAAAATTAAGTGCAAACATGTTTCTTTCAACAAAGAGTCACATAAGAATAAAATCCATGGCTTGGTAATTAGAAGAAAAGATCTGAATCCAGAAGTACATGGATAGTGCCTTAAGCTGAAAAAGACAGCTGATTATGTACTTAAACAACTCCCTTTCACAGCTCCCTTTTAAATTTTTTAAACTACGTGCAGGAAACTTTCGCCAGGATCCCCCTTATAAGGCTCCACCCACTAGCTTACTGCAATATTTCAGGGAGGCAAAAGTATTACCCCATAAGTGAACATATTCTTCAGAAACAAAAGCAACAGTGAGGAGGAAAAGAAAGACAGAAAATGATACATAGTTTGAAATTATTTTTAATAAATATTACATTTGTGGTAGGGTGGTAGTACAGGGTGGTAGTAGCCTAGTCGGTAACCAGAAGTCCCAGGTTCAAACCCCAATTACTACCATTGTGTCCCAGAGCAAGACACTTGCTCCAGGGGGGGACTGTCCCTGTAACTACTGATTGTGAGTCGCTCTGGATAAGGGCGTCTGATAAATGCTGTAAATGTAATGACCAAAAATCAGCTAGCCATCAGTAGCTTGCTGAACGAGTGATAACATAACTACATAACGGGCTACATCATAGTAAAATGGAAGACTATGGAGCAGCGGCATCCGTGTTGTTTCATAGTCATTATTTTTGGGTCAACTGTGAATGTCGAGACATCTAATAACGTAACCCTGTGCATAACCCTAACTCTAAACTGTTAGACAGCTGAGCACATGCACGACTTACGCCCACAGTAGGCGACGGCATCTGTTCGCGTGGAAGCACGTCCATGTCCATCTGCATCCATCTGCTGTTTCTGATCTATTTTCTCAACATCAACAAAAAAATTCAAGGTGCTGCCAAGCACAACTGCTGCTCTTCAAGTGTTCGTTTCTTTTTGGAGCTGCATATTAAACCAGCTGTCTTTAATGAAAGTGAAGAAAAATGAATGTGACAGAAAAATATAAATGTGTGAAAAAAAATGAATTAGAGCAGCTGAGTCTCTTATTATTTCTTTGAGCAAATGAAAAAGGTGTAATCGTGGCAAATAATGCATAATCCGTAGTATATAATGCATGGGTAACTTAGTTGGTGTTTAGGAGAGGCAGTGTTGCAGGAGAGCAGCCTCCAATCTGTGGGCGAAGTGGGTCTCTCTTCACAGCCAATGGTCCCCAGCAGTGTTGCCAGATTGGGCCATGTTAAATAACATTATATTTCCAAGTACATTTCCTCAGACAATTCGAAACAAACCCATGCACATCTGCAATGACAGTAAACTTTTTTAGTACAAGGCCATTTATTTCAAACTATTCTTTCAGCAGCCAATCTTTTAACTGCGGGAAGGCAGGGCCTCTGTAGTTAAGGGTGGGAAGGTTCAGCAACCTTGTTGTTGTTGTTGTTGGTGCAGTTGCGTGGTTCTATGTCCATAGAAAGAAAGTAAATGATATGATTTAAAAAAAAAAAAAAGGGTATTTGTCGGGAGCATTTGGCACCAACGGCCTTGCACAAACCAGAAGCATGTAAGAAGAACAAAAGAATGAGAACAATTTGAACATGCCAACGAAGCAGCCATCAATCTTGATGTTCTCAAGCAGCCAAAATTATTTGTATAGTCTCAGTCAATTACTCTCCTATTCGTCTCACTCGCCAGGCCGCACACGCTCTCCATCCTCATTACCCCTAATCAATAAGCAGAGCAGGGCCTTACCGGTCCTACCAGCACTGTACTTCTCCTGTCTTCTCCTTTTCCACTATCCTGCTCGCTCCGAAATAAGCTAATGCGATCGACAGATTTACTGCGCCTGCCAGAAAAAGCCGCGCCGCACCCGGGGATGATTCGCAATCGTAAACAACGGCGCGGCGACGACTCGGCAACGCACTCCATCATGGCGCCGCCGTGAAAAATCCACAGGACACGGGCGTCCAGATTCGTCACACGGGATGGATGCGAGGGTCGGAAACGAAACAACGTTTTCAGAGGGGCTTTCATGAGGGTGGAAGAGACGGAACTACAAAACTCACGCGTCCATATATCATCCACGCACGCGCCCGCGCACACTGCTGCTTTGATTTACGCAAATCACAGGAAGACACACATACACACACACACACACACACATGATTATTTTCAAAAGACCAAAGGAGATGGGACAAATAATAAGTCTCTCCGCAGCCTGGATCTGCCCGCCATATCTGCTGGCTTCGCAGGAAATTTGCATTAATTGCTTTGTCTGAAAAGTTCAAAGAGAACTGAGGAAATAATTCATCACTGTTCCAAGAGCATTAGCATCTCGAGGTTAATTCAACAAAGAAACACGACTCGCCACCGAGCTACCATCCCTGCAGCGTTACAGTGAGAGCCGGTCCACTTCCCTCCTTACGGTCGGCATGAATAAAACAAGGTAGCAAGCCAAGGTCAGAGTCTTCCCGAACGAAGGGCGCAGGGCTGGAGAACCAGGCGAGGAACCCGACAGTGGCTGCAAAATCTCGCAAAGGGCTGTTACTTTACAGATGTGTAAAATGCGACATTACGGTCTGGAGCACAACACCATCCTCAGGGGTGATGTGAAGATCTTTAGATCATAGGGCACGCCAACAGCTTTCTGAGCTTCCTGAAGTGCCCTTTAGTGTCACACGCTGAAGAGCAACACAAAGGCTTTTGTTAAAAAAGAACTACAAAAATGCTGTCGCAGAGAAACGTCCGGAACACTGTTTAAATCCCCCTCCACATCTGTAGGTGGCGCTGTAACTCCCCGTTGTCCTTGTTTGGCATCTAGTTCTCATCCGCGGTGAATTGAACATGTCGTTGTTCTCCAGACTTTTCATTAAAAATGTTGAAGTTGAAGTGATTGTCATTGTGAAACACTGCAGCACAGCACACAGCACAACGAAACGTGTCCTCTGTGTTTAACCCATCAACCTTGGTGAGCAGTGGGCAGCCATGACAGGCGCCCGGGGAGCAGTGTGTGGGGACGGTACTTTGCTCAGTGGCACCTTGGCGGATCGGGATTCGAACCGGCAACCTTCTGATTACGGGGCCGCTTCCTTAACCGCTAGGCCACCACTGGCCCAAATCTTACAAACTTGTCAAGTACTCAGATTTACTCCCAAATAAGTCAGGTTTAGAATTTTCACTCAAACGTTCACTCTGATTGTTGGCCTACTTTAACCCTTTAAAAGTGCATCGTGAACCTTTCAATAAATGGTCCCTTTGGTTTGCCGTAGCGCAAGGGGGGGGGGGGGAAGGGGGGTGCCGCGGTGGCATTATTTGTGCCCTCTTGCTCACTGTATTTTACTCAATAGGCCTACGCGTTCGTGGGTAAACTCGAACGAGGGATGGAACGGGGGATGTTTGTTTTTGACTCTTTTTATTTCAGGGGGGTGACATCCCTCCTCATCCTGCCGCAACTCGAGTACTGTTTAAAGTTGTAATGGACCAGTATTAATAAAACTGCTTGGAAGCAGAGTACCATATCCACTGTATAATTTCTCGGCTAAGCTACTCCCCAAAATCCGCTACATCAGCTTCCTCTAATTAACACTAATTAGCCCCGCGCAAATTGTGTTTGTGTGATGCATAATGTGGCGCTTGCTGCAGGGCCCATTGTTTCCGAGGAGACACAGCTGCGGGGCTTCAGACGCCTAGGTGGTCCCTAGCCTGGTACGTACCCCTCTACACACACATCACCAGGCCTAGCCCAGCACCACACACAGTCATCCCTCTCGTGACCCTCAACGCGCGCCCTGTCTGCCGCGGCGGCACGTCAGATAAGAGACCCTCCCCCGAAGAGCTCATCAATCAATGCCACGTCGCCTCAGATAACCAGCGATCAATCGGATAAAGGGCCACGGCACAAAAAACCAGCGCGCAACCTCCCCTAACCACTTCGTCCCGTCCTTACTCGTCCTCCTCCGCCCGAACTGGCAGGTGGGTTGCCCTGGTGTGGCTGTGCGATACCACGCCTGTCAGCGCGCCTGACACCCGGGCACAAAACACCAGGCGCTGAAGTCAACGGCTTCAGACGAACCGGGTCACCCAAGGAAGTGTGGGCCCGAGGTGGTGCGTAAAATCCCATTTCTGCCTGACAGCCCGTTCCCGCGGATTTACCTGCCTCTCTTCCTGCACGCCCGTGGCCTCCAGCCATGTCCACAAACAAAAGGGGAGCGAGAACATCACAACACGCACGAGGCCTGCGGAGACCCACCACAATAGCAACGCGCTTCCATACAGAGGCGGCACAAAGGGCCGCTGTTGTGTGCAGGAAAGAGAGAGAAAAATGTAAAAAAAAAAAAAAAACAGATCGAGGGACGTACCCTGGAGCTGCAACAGCTCCGCGCTTCTGTAAAAAAAAAATCCCGGTAATTCATTTGGCTTGGGAAGCTAAGTCGACCCTCGCTGCTTTTCTCCCGGCCACGTTTTTTTAACCTCTACTTATTCCAGCCGCGCTCGCTCCGAGAGCAGGAAGTCGTGCGCTTTGCTTTTTTTTTTTTTTTTTTTTTTTTTGAATTCTTCTTCTTCTTGGAGACAGAGTAAACACTGAGAGAAACATCTGTCGGCACCAAAAAGGACTGTTAACAGCTGTGTTTACTGGCCTTGATTAACACCCCGGTTCATTTTTATGATCCCCCCCCCCCTTTTTTTTTATGAATTTCTGTGTACAAACAACAAAACCAACAAAGAATGAAGGACAAGGATACAAAATGCATGCGATTCCACGTCCCTCGTCCAGGTGCAGCGAGACCAGGTCATTTCATTTCGGTATCAAAACTACAGCAGAGATCATACTGCACTGTATACTTTGCTACAAGAACGTCTGTCCTTCGTGGTTGTGATATAACCATAAAATCTTTTGTACAGTTTATGCATAGCGTTGCGATATGATATGGGAATAATGCAAGAGAAAAAAAAAACATTTGAAAAGAGCCGGGGCTCTTTGGAAAATTCACTCCGACGCTCAGGTGCTATGTGTCACATCACATCTCTGTAAAGGACATTCAATTTAGCGGAATTTTTCAAAACAGTGCAGCAGGCAGCCTGCAAGTTAGGCTGTCAGGGGCCGCCATGTTGTTGCCGCTCTCCTTGCCACGTCTCGTTTAGTGAATTAGGGCCCTGTCCCTTATACTGTCTGTCATGCACACGTCCCCCCCTTTCCTGTCCCTGAATACGGGGAGGATTGTGACGAAAATTGCCCATCCTCCATAACGCGTGTCATACATTATCAAGTGTGATCCTCTGAATGTGAGGGGTCACAATTAATAAACAGGCGCGGCTCGGAAGCAGCACAGGCCCGTCTCACGCAGCACAAGCCCATTAACCTCCGCAGGCAGCCGCCGAGCGTCGCTTCTCCCCGACACTTGTTAGCCGTTGCTCGTACTCTGCGGTGCACGTGCTGAAATACTGTCTCTCAGACACCAATTATCCCAGCTTGGCCAATCAGAAGAGACACGGGGACACAAGGAAGACAACAAAGCTGAGTCTGAGTCAACACTCGCTCCCACAGACAGCTTCTTGGCTTTACAGGCTTGTGGAGTAATTTGACAAATTAAAAGTGAATAAAATGCTGTATCATTATAGGTGAAGAATGCACTAGCACACCACACGGGTGAAGATATTTTACTTAATAAGAAAATCAACATTGGTTCCAAAATTAATAAAAGCATTTATTGCTTGCAAATCAGAACAATTGTACCAATTTGTCTGATCCTAATAGTCAGACCACCTTATTTATACTGTTACGTGCCAGTCTCAAGGTATGGCCCATAACTCAAAACCCACTAAGACAAAACCAGAAGTGACGAGACCAGTAAAGGTAGCGGGTGGATACCGGGTGGAAACCGAGGACCCCTTTATACCGGCTGTCTGCAGCAGGGACAGATGGGCTCAACTGGCAATAACCTGACCTCCAGCAACACAACACAAACATGGGACAAAAACACACCAAAACACCAGGATGTAACAATACCCATATACGCAGTTTCCTCCTTTCCAAACTCAATAGTTATCTTCTGCTGCACCTTTTCTTAGAAATAGGGGAAAGTTGCTTTCCTGTCATCAGAATCGGATAGTTGTATTGATCCGAGAGGAAATTGCTTATGTAATGACTGCCACAACACACAAGGACACAGAGAAACAATAGCAATGCATAATAAAATAAACTATGAAATAAAATACGTGTGTGTCTGAGGGTAGAGTTGAGTAGAGTCTTTATATGTCTAGTCGACATAAAGGGTTATTCACAAGTCATCATAATCGAACTCTCGCCAATATTAGAGATACATTGTAGAACGTTTATTACCATGATTTTGCAACAATGTTATACAAACATCATTGTGTATTGTGCAATTATGGTCAAGCTGAGCTCGACCCGCAATGAAGCTTAATAAAAGTGTTTGCTTAATACAAGACATGAGGGATTTTTTAATTAACAAAAAGAAAAAGACTGCACGGTCAAACATGTGAAACACGTACACAGCACCACACTGGTTAAAGCATGACAGATGAGTGTGGACACTACCCAACATATAATTACCCTGCTTCTAATGACCAATTGTGACCAGGCTGTCTATTTGTGCCACCTGGTGGGCCAGGTGCACCATGGCTTCAGTATCAAAGATACTAGGCTCATTTGAATAATCTCTTTCTGAATTGCTATAATATAAATATACCAGTTAGAAATATACCAGATAGAAACAGTTGAAAATAAATAAGCAATTAAAGAAGTAATTAATCTTACAACTACTTAATTGTGATTAACCAAAACAGACAAGGCTTTGGGCTAGTATTTGTGCCTGTCATGATCCGGACCTGCAGGGGTTACTTCATGTTAGTCCTGTGTAATGTTCCCTGATCGTGTTCACCTGGTGTCTATTTATATAATTGTATAAAGCTATCCTGTTCGTGTCTGTTCACCGTCGGGTCATTGTGCGTGTTCATGTTCCCTTGTCTCGTGTGTAGTTTGTATTAAACCCCTGTCCTGTGATCGTGCGAATGCGTCCTCCTTCACCGCCATGTCCAGCCCACCCGTGACAGAATGACCCGACCACGTGGATGGAGCCGTGGATGGTCGAGAGGACGTCTGTCCCACAGACCCATGTTCAAGGTTCCATGTATGGACGTCCCCCGACGCCGCCGTCTCGTCCGGATTCCAGTGACGCAGTTCCGGTAATCGCCAGTGCCCTGCCCAAGATCCAGTCCATGTTTTTAAAGTTTCCCCAAGCGTGACAGACTCTCGGCGGCCTACGAAAGCTACCGTGGGGTCGAGAGGATCTGTCACGTGGTCCATGTTCCCCCTGGCGATTCCGGAGGCGGGGGAGTACCGACGAATCCGTGCGACCGGACCTCGATGGCCTACGAAAGCTACCGTGGGGTCGAGGAGACCGGTCACGCAGTTCAGGTTCTCCTGGCGTTAACCGAGACGAGGGAGGCGGCAAACTTTCCAGCGGGGCGTGCCAGAGACTGACCGGAGTGACGGTGCCTGCGGACGGCGGACAGGACGCCGGTCCCCCACAGACGAGCCGTGCTTTGGCCCGGGCCTGACGCCGCCGGTGCAGGACAGCCGCCACTCGTCCTTATGGACTTCTCCCCCCCCTTTCATGGACCGTTTTGTGGGCACTTCCAGGTGGTAGTGCTTTTAAGGGGGGAGTACTGTCATGATCCGGACCGGCAGGGGTTTACTCCGGATCCGGAGTCCGGACCGGAGTTTCATGTTCGTCTCGTGTAATGTTCCCTGATCGTGTTCACCTGCTGTCGGGTCATTGTGCGTGTTCATGTTCCCTTGTCTCGTGTGTAGTTTGTATTAAACCCCTGTCCTGTGATCGTGCGAATGCGTCCTCCTTCACCGCCATGTCCAGCCCACCCGTGACAGTGCCTGTAGAAATAGACTTAAATATATATGAATCTGAACTATACGATATGAATTGTTCAAAATGAATCTGAATTCAAACTGAATCAAATTTAGTTTCTACTGGCACAAATATCAGCCCAGGCATCCGTGGAGGTTCATCCCGTTCACTTAAAGTAAAAGTGAACTGTGGGTCCATAGCTTTGCATTGTTTTTTGGTTGTTGAAAAAAAGTTTAAAAAAATGTTGAACTTTGCATCCACGAAGCAAGCAGCAGCTACATAAAGTCCATTTATACAAATGTCCAGAACACAAACATGTTGGCCCATCAGTCATGTTTTATTGCAGGTTAAGCTGGCATTGTTGTCAAGTAAAAAACTATGATTGGATTGGAGGGGTGTCGTCCATAGGGGCCGTAAAGTCCATTGAGACATACTGCATTTGGAATACACAAAAATAAATTGTGGTTGTTGTTGCTGTGTGCTTCCTGTATGGCAAATATGCACACCGTCCAGAACTTATGCAATGCGTATATATGTAATTCTGTAAGTCTATAAGATTTATTGTCAGCATAAGAGTATAGACAGTACACAGTGTCTTGAAATACTTTTTCACACAGACCTCCCCCCCCCATAGTGCAATCACATAGGATTTGTGCAAAAATCCCATATGGCTCCAAATACTTATTTTTGTCTCAAAATACATCTGACAAAACAGTGTTAGTCGTCGTGACATTTAGCTTCATCAGCAACTTTTTGTTTATCAAAAGGTGCATTTTGCAGTTCATTGCAAAACACACTTTGCTGCATCTTTCACCGTCGCTGTTTGGATCTTTGAGATTAGCGCAAGCGTCATTCTTCTGGATGCTGGTTTTTGGCAGGGCAGGAGGAGCAGCAACAATCATTAAGCTCTGCTGTGAAGAAAACATGGCAGCCCAGCCAATTGTGGAACAGTCTAAATCGGAAGATACCAGTCCGACTCCTATTATGCCATATTCTGCATACAAGACATTGTTCTCTTTCTTCGCACCACAGTGAGGTTGGACTGAGCTGGACTGCTGCCATTGTTCCCTGGAGTCTATAAAAGGACAGAAATAAGAATTGCATTGTCCTCCAGAAGCTGAAGAAGCAATTTATTCATATCATCTGCTGGAGTAATAAATGTGTGGTGGTAATGGACTTCCTCTCGCAGTTTGAATGGTCTGCAGCCTCACAGCCCAATTATGCCTCAATAGATTAGGTTATTCCTTCAAACCAATCACAGAGTAATAAATTCTGCTATTTTGGTCTCAGAGAGTAAACACTGTATTGCAGATGATATGTAATGTTTGTGTTTGGAGTGCTAGGAAACAGGTTTTTGCTTACACATTCATTTGTCATATCCACAATGCATGTGTATATGGCATAGCAGGAAATTCAAAGGACATCAATAATTGAGCAGAAGAAAATTACTGGGGGTAAACTGGGGGATTCAGGTGTCAATTATCACTAGTGATTGCTTCATGTATTGAAGTTTTGATTATAGAGATGCATATGGTTTTATTGATCTACTTTTCAGGCACTGGCATATTAAAGATATCACAAGGGAGTGGCAATCTATAAATCTATCAAATCTATCGATTTTTTTACCCCACGTCACCTGAAAAACTTATATGTCTCTTAAGATCAATGAGTCTAAGAGTTAGGGATCATCTATTGGGCAGTGGTGGCCTAGCGGTTAAGCGAGCAGCCCCGTAAGCAGAAGGTTGCCGGTTCTAATTCCGAGCTACCAAGGTGCCACTGAGGTGCCACTGAGCAAAGCACCGTCCCCACACACTGCATTTTTACTTCCCGTAATTGGAAGGTGCCACGGTGCCACTGAGGTCCGCTTGAGCAAGGTGCCACCCCACACACTGCTGGTGATGGGTTAAACGCAGAAGACACATTTCATTGTGCAGTGTATCACATTGACAATCACTTACTTACAAATTTTTACAAAGTTTACTTACAAATACACATCCATCTCAAGCATGACCTCAACATGACCTTCAGCCCCCAACCCTCAATTGGACACATCTGCAGTGTCTAATTCTTCATTTGCAAGAATCAAAAGTACATTATGTGTCTTTCATTGGCATAATCGAGGTTTTATACTGGGAGCATTCTGCTGCCAACGCCACATCATCTTCTAGGATTTGAGAAATGAATATAGGTTGACAAGGAAATGAGTGCAGGCAAACAAGGAAATAGCCTGACTGTTGGCCTGAGCTGGGTGGGGAGGAAAGCAGCAGTACAGCTAACAGCCCAGCAGCCCCTTTCCCTTTTCTTTGTTCACTTACATGAATTTGCAGTAATGCACAATCTGTTCCGTGTTACAGAAGTGAGTGTTTCCCCCGGTGCTAAGACCTCACACTGTCAACACTGTTAAAAACACAGCCTTTTTTTTCCTGAGGTCCTTGAGAGAGGTCCTTTAGCGACATTTTCCACCCCTCCTTTACTGCTCTACCTTTTTTCCTTAGATTGCAAAGAACCATGTGTTAGCAAAACTCCCCTGAGCAGCACACATTACAATGAAGACATAAATTAATTTATGGATCTTTTTATTCCCCCAGCAAGGGTTCAGGAAAATATCTTGAGTCTTTTTCCAAGCACTTATTGAAAGACTTTTTTTTTATGAGAGTGAGTGAGAGAGAAGTGTGTCGTTTCTGTAGATTTTAAGGCTTTTGTGAGCCGCGCATCTCTGGAGGAGAAACAGTGAGAAGTGGAACCCAAGTCCGCCGTATGTCTGCAGAGAAATTTGAAAAATGGTTAATGCCCTTGAGATTTGAACAGCTGCATTAGCAGGCAGATGCATGTGCACAATAAATGGAAATTTCTTGCATTTCTTTTTAAGAGTAAATGTTAATTAGAAAAAAAAAAAGCAAACCTCCCACATCTGAATTGCCAAACTCAGGCTGGCTAATTGCTCTGACAGGTCTTGTTAAGGATATTTTATGGGCGTGGAGGTGCCCTGGGTCAGGCTGGCACACGGATCAGGGGAACCCCCTGGGGGTGACTGTGGGGTGCCTTGGCGGTCATTAGAATGGCCAACAGCTGGTGGGAACTTGGCATGCTGACAGGCCTCGCTGCCCCGGCGACCTGGCGCCCAGTGCGCTGCATGCAGATGAGGGGGATAGTGCTGTGGTCCCAAGCCGGAGAGGAGCGGTCATTAGACGAGAGGTCAGCACACCATAATGACTTACATCTTAAAAAGGCTGCTTCCTGACAGACAGGAAGACGTGCGCCAAGGTAACTCGGCCTCGTGCAGGTTACTGCTCACATTTTCGGTTCTCATGGTGTTGTGAGGGTACAACGGGCATCGTCCTTGGAATCTGCAGGCGTCTAAAATTAAGGGGGGAAGTGGATGCACCAGCGAAGAAGGATTCATATCAGACCTGACACCGTCATTTTTATAATTTTTTTGCCGATTTAAGTCCATTATTTCACCTCAATTAGAATGTAACCATCATTCAAGCCACAAATGCATCATTTTGGGATGTCGCTAAAGTACCTTTTTCAGTCTGTAAAATTCACTTCATGAAAAATGAAGAACACTGTTGGTGCTTTTACAGATTCATCACATTCAAAAAGTGAAAGCATGTCAAGCCTGTAATGAACCGTAATGAAAACACTTTTATCTTTGTTTGTTTCAGAGACATAATGCTTGCACTGCTGAGCACATTTTAAAATGTTTTTAATGTGTGCCAGTAATATTTGTTGATTTTTTTTAATCTACATGTTATTTTACTGATATGCCTTGAGGCATCAGTGTTAAACACATTGGATTTAAACACATAAAATGCACATGTCTAGTGGTTATATTGAATATGATATGAGGGATGAGAGATTAGGCATTTATTAATACATTGCAAACTGTTAATACATATTGAGAATCACTGTGAACATTATCTAATTATCAGTTGCATTTCATGCAATAAAATGCATCTATTCCAAACCTAGTAAGTATGTAAGTAGGCAAAATGCTATCATGTGCTCTATGGGAGAAACTAATATTGTCTTTTTGTATCAGTAATCAGAAAGTTGGCAAAAACATTCAAATCAGTAGCCGCGTCTAGACACTTCCTCACTAAACAAATTCAGCTGACATGACATTTCGGTATAACTTCAGCTTCTCTGCCCCTTCTTCTAGATGATGCTGCTTTTACAGAGATCTGCACAGAATATGACTTTCCATCTGTAACCATCAGTGCAGTCTCAGCTGCCTGCAGTTCTCCGCTTTTCTGCTGAGATTGTAGCCCGAGGCCTTTAAGGCTCTGCCATAAAACCGGCCGAGTCACACTTCACAGTTCGTTGTTGAGGTGAGCCAATGTCTGCAGCCGTTAGAGGCCATTACCACGGCCGCGTCGCCAGTAATGATCCAGGAGAATCCAGGGATGGACAGTATTTCTGCCGTGGGTTTTTGAGATACTTTGAGTTCAGTCATCCGTCACGCAATGCATATTCTGGTTCCATTTTTCTGTACGATTAACATTAGTTACTACAGAAGAAAAAGATGTATGCTTCTGAGAACTCCTGCACCACTGGGGATGTGTGCATAAGAGGTCTCACCGACCCGCAGTGGGGACTGAAAACGGGCACCGATGTTACGGGTGAGCCACTCTTAACTCCTAGGTTAATTGGTGTAGCGCACAAACATCATAGCCAGTGCACCTTGGGAGGTATCAGGGGTCCGTGTCACAAAGTATGGTTAGTGACCTAGAAATAGTGCAGATTCTTCAGTGTGACTTTTGGACTTTGTGCACTTTCAAGTTTACACGAATGCAGTAAATGAATATAAATCTTTTATCAGGTGGGCTTCCATTCTGATTGACACGTGATTAAAGCTATGTTCTCTCCTCAAATAAAACAGGAAAAATAGCATTTAAACTTGAACAAAGATGATTCAGTGTTGAAGATTCAGGAAAGTTATTAACATTTGATGGGTTTTGCAAGGCGTAGCATCTTCTGGACCGCATGTGCACATGGTCAGTCTCAATACCCCAGCAGTCCAGGATCATGCCTGACATAAGATGAACTATACATTCAATGACATTATAATTGCATTACACCATTTGTTAACAAAAATGCGATTTTTGGTATTTTAGGCATCTTTCTAAATAATGCCATTTTATTCTACATATCCTCGTATTCAACATCCTGCCGGTGCGTTTTTTTTATAACATTTTCTTTTCTTTTTTTATCTCCCTCTGCCTATTATATCCCAAATAATAGCTGAAGGAATAAATGCAGCTCCTTAATACGATATCATAAATCCAGCCATTTATGATCAGCTTATCACAGGGCTACATGCAGCAGTGGCTTAACATGCGCTGAATTTATGTTGCCCAATAGAGGCATTATGCCTTCCCATGCCAACGTAATCTACCCTGGTGGCTTGCGACAGGCTGGTGGCAGGACCACTTTATGTTCGCTACCCAAACAAGCGCGATAACCCAGGCCGCCAGCCTCCAATACGTCTGGTCAATCGGGACTTGTCTGTCCCTTTAAATGTAGTCTCAAGACAAAACTGTCAACTTTGCTTGCACTTTCTTTCGTTTTTTTTTTTACTTTTCACCGAAAGCAAAGGAGTTTCAAAGCACAGCAATTCAAATGGTGTTTTGTTCCTCACATCTCCCAGATGCTCATGTTTTTCTGGACGCTTATCAAAGAACCTGCTTCTTCTGCAACTTAAAAGGCTAAAAAAGGGGATGAAAAATAGCAACAAGAAAGACGAAACAAAACGACAAATTTATAAAATCAATTATAAAACATTTCAGTACGGATTTAGAGCCTGTTAAGTGTGTGTGTGTAGTAGCTTATACAGTTAGACAGGCAGCCTGAAAAATGCAACAATGCAGATTAGATCAGCTTCAGATCTCCAGTCACTGCTACTTTACTGGAAGGACAGGCACTATCCTTGATCTTCAGTCGTTAGGTGTTGTGATGTTGGTGGTCATTCCGAAGTCTCCCAATGGTGCTGAACTGGTTTAAGGTCATGTGACTGAAGGTCACTTCATATGACTTCATGTGGATGGGGGTGTGGTCAGCGCTGAAGAAACCACTCCCATTAGCACAGAAATCTTTCTTCATTGGACAAATTTCATCATCTACAATCAAGGGATAACTGATTATTCTAATTTATTGGAAGTTTGGATGTTTGCTGTAACTGAGGAAGTCATCTGCTTGATATTATGTATGAAAATGGTTAGACATATTTCCATAGAAACATAAAATGTCTAAAGCAAGTTAATACATTATTTCCCACGAGAGACATGAAACCAGAGAAGATCTGCTGAACCAGATGGATTTTAATTTCTCTGCGTGGCACCAACATGTTGGCTGCGTGAAGCTCGACATGTGTCACGCTTATCATGCCAGGAAGAAAAAAAGAGAAAAAAATATATTCAATATTCTATCCGTGGTGAGTTTTTAAAGCAGAATGCTCCGTAGGACCACTGGACCACACCTGAGCTGAACAGGCCATGAGAGGACATTTGCCTTAATCCGTCCATGTGCTCCTGCCCCTGCTCCCCACGCGTACCCCGCTGCTCACTCCCTTTATTGGGCTTCAATTTCGAAGCCCAGGTGGGAGATCATTAAATATTGTGGAGGTCCGTAAAAAAAAAGTTTTGCCTTGAGGTGATCCAAGTTACGAAGCACAACAGTATTCATAAAAAGCCAATTACACGCTGCCATGCTCATATTAATTAACACAGTACATGCGCTGGGCTGTTGTGGGAGGGGATTTGGGGGGCACAACGAAGCATCACTTACATCGAATGTTATGCCTGGCAGGAGCCATGGGTACTGACAATGCTGCTATCATTCAGATGACTACTTTCAGCTTTGTAAGTATCTTCGTCGCATCTGATCATCTACATGTTTTTTGTGCGTCCTTTTGGCTCTGCATTAAAGACAAAGTGAACTGCAATTTTTATTTTTTGTATGATTTGCAGTGGCTGTAAAATTGATTTTCACAGAAGCAGAGATCTGCTTCAGGGTGTGACCAAATTAACTGAGTGTGTCTACCGATATTCTTGCAAGAACTATTTTTTTTATTTACATATTGCAAGAAGGGATGACATTAGACTTACATTAGGAATACCCAAGTGATACTGAATACAAAGGACTTTGGTGGGTCACAAGAAACCTGCAGGAAGGTGTGCTTCAATATTTATAAAATGTTAATGTGAAAAACATTCATATAAAACAAATATTTATAATACAAGAGTGCAATGGGTTATTCTGATGTGTCATAGGAGTGGGATGGGACAGGAGTGAAAAGCCACTCCCATTTCACCCTCTTGCCTGAAACACAATGTGAATTTTGAGAATAGTTACTTATATAATGGCCATTGCCGCTCCAAGGGTGACATTATGGATCAGCGGCTTTTGAAACAATGAATGCAACTTGTTAAATGTTTATGAAGTTGGTCCCATTCAGAATGTGCACTGACCTTTACTTTGTCCAGGAAGCTTTTGAACATTGTATTAACTCCATTTAGACAATGTATTTTGAATACGGTCCCTATTTAATGCCGGATGCACACCGTAAGGCCATTTAAGGTCAGAGGTTCAAGAATTCCAAAGTTCACTTTATTCCAAATGACTCACACAGGGAGAATACCTGGCTTGGCAGCTGAAAACTTTCATTAAACTTTCATGCGCTCTAGTGAAGGGCCGGCTCATGTGCAGTAGACACTGTCTGATGGCCGTAATTTCCTCTCCAGCGCGGGCAATTCTTTTGCTTTTATTGGAGTTCCTACTACCCCCTCACCGTAATGGAGACTGTGAGAAAGCAGCAATAGGTGGTAAACAAGGATTTTTCCTTCCCTCAAGCAGAGATGCAGAATAAACCTGGTTACATCACTAATGTATTTGTACTATATCAATTATTCTATTACACCAACCTACAGAAAACCATCATATCAAATCAAGGCTCTCGATCAGCTCTTTGTACTGGCAAAAGGATCCTTTTAGAGTGATTTAAACAAAACCAAATGACTTGACACTGAACAAAAAAGGTTCTTGTGACAAGTGTTTAAAATTGTATGGAAAAAATGTTCATTATAAATGTTTTAAATATTGTTCACCATGTATGCTGTCATCCACGTGTTTAAAGAACTGTGTTCACAAAAATGAAATAGTGTTTTTCTCCTGTAGAAGTTGGCAAAATGTTACTTAAAAACATTGCCACATTACGTTGTGTGCATTAATAATAACCTTAAATACATTATCTCTGATAAACAAGCACAACTTAATTCAATTGCATATTTTTTATGTGCTCATGTGACACTGGAGCACTGATATGCATAACCCATGATGATGCATTAGTCACTGCTTGAGTTATTACCAGTTACTGTGATTTACTACTCTACACTTGACAGGACTGCATTTGCAGGTCCTACTGAAGTAGGTCCTGCTAAAGGTGTGGTGAGGTGAGAGGGAACAGGTGTAAAAGGGCAGTTTCCTGCCAAAAGGCTGTCTGAGTGAACAACAGATCTGTGAAAAATGGAGCGTCGGCGCACGTCTGCGAGTGGGAACCAGTGAGGAGAAGGGATGCCTTCGGAAACCGTCCGGAACAGCAGGGGATGACCTGCAGAAGTGAAGGTCAGTGGACCTGTTTGTGTTCCTCCTGGGCACTGACAGGCTGATGAAAGGGGCCGATCAGAAGGCCGCACCCCCAAACAGAGAGGCTGCGCAGCGGGACGGACGTTAGACCACAGTTTCTGATTAACTGACACATTAACCCCACTCCTTAAAAGGGAGGTCATGGCGCCCTTTACCCTAACATCACTTGCCCTTGTACAATGCGGAAACACACATGAAAGCCACTGCTAATTACTACAGCAGCCCCGCCAGCGATGGCTCTACAGTTAAAAACACCAGTAAGAACCAGTGACACTGCATCTGTACAATGTGAATGTCACACTGTCACAAACTGATTGGCTGGGACGGTAGACGTTGTTGAGCTCACTGGCATTTTAAGACTGAATGCCTGGTGAGTTTAGCAGGAGGGAAACAACTACTCTTGTTGCCAAGTCAGCATGATTGGCATTTACTGAGGCTCTCAAATCGTTATAATTAACTTACTATTATTTGTTTGCAATAATTAATTGAATCACTCAGTGTAGTGGTCCCCAAACTTTTTATCAGGAGCGTGTCTCCAGTAGCCAAGAACAAGCTGCCTCTAGAGGGTGTCTAGAAGTGGAATTCAACTGTTGCAAACACATGATTAGAGTATGCACTTTAATGGACAGTGTGTGCTATACCACCTCGATCAAGGCTGGCACACACTAGTTATTTAAGTATTGTGTTCATATTTTTGAGTGACTGACTATTGATATTAATTTTGCACATTACACATTATTCATTCTGTGAAAGCATAAAAAGCAGACAGCTGAAGTGAAAATGAATCAATAAACTGTCTTGACCTCGGTGTTGAACATGACATTTTCTCAGTTTGCATTCATTAAATGGTTCGGTTGAGCTTAGTCATTGTGGTAAAGGTTTCTTTTATTTCATAAATAGTCAGGCAGCTGATTAAGTCATTTAATCTTTAAATCCTTCCATACTGCCCTGCTGGACCTGTTTACAGCTTGCCTAGTCTCATTAAAATCCTAATTATAAGCAGTATTGTATTTCAAGATTGCATTCATTGGGGTCAATCTGCCTATGAGCAGTAGAAAATGAATGCACTCAATCAGTTCATTTGGATTACAAGACTAAAACATATCATTTAGGCCTCGGTTATTTTGGATGCAGTGAAAATAGCATACAGAGACACCTTTATTGAAAGGTGCTGGATTAATAAAATTTGCATTATGGTGAGACTCATGAATACATTGATTTGCTCATTTTATCATGTCTTCAAAATTGTTGATTTTAATTAATAGCTACAACTACAGGGCTTCTGTTCATAATGATTTGCTTTCCTATTATTATTACTAAAAAATGTTTATTTGAAAGATATAAAATTATCAAACAAGAATGTTATAATAATTTTCTTCACTTCAAGAGACCAATAATAGAAACCAGAAAGTCATGCAATTAGTCTAAAATTAGTAATAAAAACATGCTGACATACCTTATTTGTAGCCTTGAAATATTTTTTTTTTTATTGCGTCCACCCAACTACAAAATAAATACTCTCCAGCCTTTAACGTCTTCATTTACTTTGAAACAAGAGAGAAATCTGCTAATCTGCTGACCGTTTCACCCAAAACCAAAAACCTTTGGGCCCCACCAGGGACAACAAGGAATCACTCATTTATTGTTAATTGAATAATTTCATTTGCATTTTCTGACATGCATGTTCTCTATTTCTGACATAGTTCATAAACAGATGAATCATTGGTGGTGAATCATTAGTTGACACTGAAACATGACAATCAATTGCAAAGTCACTAATACAGTAGGGGAATTAAAATGGTGATTTTTTTATTATTATTGAGTCAACAGAGATGTTATTAAGCGTAACTGTTTTTTTTTTTTTAACTTTGCATCCAAGCCCATTTAGCTGCAGCAATCAGCCTATCAGCCATGTTTATTCGTGATGAAACTGTTGTTGGAGCAAGACACTTCAGGACACTTCACACCCACAAGTAACGCTCACATTTGTAATATATCAAGTGATTAAAAAAAATAGCCACTTACCCTCCTCCATGCCTATTGTCTCAGACACAGACCGCAGCCACCCACATGCAGTGCAACACCCCCACAGTCTCACTTTCAGCATGTTTGTGTGATCGTATTGACCCCACTGGAAAGGCAAAGGTAGCGCAGCTGTTGATGCTACATTCCATCGTTCGACCAGCTAATGGTTGCTTGTACATTTACAATACCCATAAAGATGCACAAAACTGCGATGCATGTGAGGGGAAATGTCAGAAACTTTCAAAAGAAAGCAAACCTTGATATGCAGCCTATGACTTCACATCTGGATAAATGCAGTCACGGGGATGATGAATTATCAAACAGACCCTCAAGTCAAATAAAGAGCATCTTCCACTCTTTTCAAAACTAAGTTAAACATTGATGCACCACATCTGAATGCTTTAGTATTCTTATAAAAAAACGTTGGATTATAAAGAAGCTTTTATGATGCACTATAATGCCTCTGGGGATGATCATGGGTTTTTATGATGCTCTATGCATGCGGTGTATGTATGTAAGTCTTGCTGGTTTAGAACATCTCACGTGTATGGGCTGTTTTTTAGAACAACGAATGTGAATAAATGAGAGTGTCTGTTTGTGTGTGTTGGGGGAGGGGTGCAGATTAATAGACTATGCAAACATAGAATCCCTACAGCTGGCCCAAAAATAGTTCGGCAAGAGTGAGGTGGTACTCATATGTTTTAATAAAGTCTCTATGACCTTTTGCAATCACACTCCCATAATGATGATGTTGCTTCGAACTTTTCAAGCGACTTTTCAGAGCTAGTGATATGCTAGTGATATCTATCACATCTACTATCAATGTAGATGCTCCAATTTTCATGATGATGGCCTAATGATTATCCACATGGTACATGGTTTTAATATGATATGAACGTAGCAGTGTAATATGATTAGAATTAGAGTAAAATAATCCTTCCATTGTGATACAAACTTTGAGATGTTTAATGATATACTAAAATGGTATATCATTTTGGCATGTGATGAATCCACGTTAATGCTGCAGCCACCCCTGGTAAGAGGTTCTAAGAGGACCCCTTAATCAGGTTCACCAACACCCGCTGTGTGAGCCTAGTGGCCCCGGGGTGTCAAACAATTAATCATACCAGTCAGCAAAAAAACATTTTTTTTCTATGTTCTTACATAAGAGATTGGCAAGAGTTCACAGACATCATCTTCAAAAGAGGTTATCACTGCTGGTATAAACAATTAGGCAAGGCTATATAGATACAAATATCTAGTTAAAGGTAAGGCATTTTGCTCTTTTGTTTCCATAACTGCTCTTTCAGCACAAATTACACTGCGTGTCCCTCTGAAGGCGCCTGGGAAACATTAATTGGCCTAAATGAAAAACAAAACCAGCATGGCAGAGTAAATGTTTCATGGCCTAAGCATGTTGGAAAGGGGATTACCCAAGGTGGCGTTGAAGCCCCCCGTTCACTTGAGTTCATGTAGGTGGTTTTGTGCCCCGATGTTTCAAATGGACACAGCGAAGATGAAAAGGTCGCGCCTCAACCCTTCCTCCAGCGCAGAATATGCAATGACCTGATTTTTCTTTCCTCTCTCTCTCTCTCTCCTCCCCCTGCTTATGGTTCCCGGCACAAAAACACAGTGATCCATGCAGCTGAACGGACGTGCGGGGCTTCGCTCGCCAGGAGCATCACATTTCTGTGCTCCATCAGCACAGCCAAAGCCTCGGGGGGGGGGATCATACACCACCACATCACAGTGGAGTTAAGACACACAGAGCTGTTTTAAAGGGGAAAAGCTGACAATCTGTCAGGAAATGGGATAGGAGACTTGTCAGAAGACATCAGACGGGCACAACATAGCCCCTTCAGTGCATCGTCCGCGCAGACACGAAGAGCCAGAGCTCAACAAAAGCACCCAAACAAAGCCTTCAGAGACTCTCTGCCAAGTGCTGACAAAGAGCCGCGACATCCTGGGCGGAAAAGCACAAAATTCCAATTTCGTAACGTAACGCTTCATATTGACCGGACTGGAAGGCATCTGTCAAATACACGTGTGCCGTGTCTGAAATCCAAAATATTCCAAACCTTTTGATGAAATCTGTAGCAACAAGAAGCTGCATTCACTTGCTGGCTTCATTACAGAAAAAGCCTTGGTTGAAAGTTTTGGATAAAATGGCTTTGGGCAGCGTTTGCAGCTTTTTTTTGTTGTTGTTGTTTCATTATTTGTGCTCTTCATGTTGCAGGCTTAATGATGTTTTGGTTGCTCGGTTTTGTCCTTTGTAGTCTGTTAGTCCGTTGCAATCATTTATACATTTATTTGTATCTACAGTATGCTATGATGTCTGTGTGATGTGTCTGTGGAGTTTCTGCTCTGTGAAGCATTATATATAATAATTTAGAAATAAATACACTGAAAAAGATAAAACGGTCATTATCCGTTTTTCCATGTCATACGAGGAAGCACCACAAGAGGGAGCTGTCTGAATGAGAATAAGTTACCTTGTATATCATATATGTCTTGATCAGCCATAACCATCATTATCTCACTATACTGGCACCTGCAGGTAGGTCGGGTATATTAGGCAGCAAGTGAATAATTTGTCCTTGTAGGGGATACATTAGAGGGCAAGTTAAGTGAAGTGAAAGTGAAGTGATTGTCACACGTGATACACAGCAGCACAGCACACAGTGCACACAGTGAAATTTGTCCTCTGCATTTAACCCATCACCCTGAGTGAGCAGTGGGCAGCCATGACAGGCGCCCGGGGAGCAGTGTGTGGGGACGGTGCTTTGCTCAGTGGCACCTCAGTGGTACCTTAGCAGATCGGGATTCGAACCAGCAACCTTCTGATTACGGGGCCGCTTCCTTAACCACTAGGCCACCACTGCCCCACCACTGCCCCACTTAAAGAGCGAAGGAATACAAATAAACATATTACAACAAGCGGAAATATGTATAAAGTGAGATGAATGGAAGAGAAGATATAAGGGAGCAGCTGTGCCATTGCTGACCAAGTACATCCCTTCATTGAAACGGTATTCCCTGATGGCAGCCTCCATATTTTGGCATGTACTGGAAGCACAACCTCACATGACTGCTGACGCTTGGAGCCAGATAGCACAGAATAGCTTCAGACGTCTATGTCCTCAGAGTGGAATTCATGCCTTGAAAGCAAAAAGGGGGACCTACTCAAACTTATACATGTTAAATGTATAAGCTGCGCAGGACATGCAATCAGGACAACAATCAGGCAATCAGGACAATATCATCAGATATCAAGGACAGCAATGAGACTTCAGGTCACCCAAAATGAAGTTCATAGTGGTCATAATGTTTTGGCTGACAGGTGTATGTGATTCCTGTAGACTATAACTCTTACACATATAAAATCTATCTTTAATCAGTACTTTTTGTTCCTCATTATTAAAACAATCTATTATCGTCGGTCTCCTGCTCGCTCACCTCCTCTTAACAGTATTTGCTTTGTAGAATCAGGCTGACTGAACTGTGCTCCATCACATCCATGGCAACTGTGCAAATTTAACTACATGGGAGCGTTCTGATAACTTCATTATTTTCTAATCTCCAATCTGCTGCACTGCAAAAAGCAAATGTTAGATATCGTGCAACTAGTATATAACTGGCATGTCATGTCAGACTTTTTCACACAGTGTCTCGCTGTTGGATCTTTCCTTTTTGTGAAAGCCTCAGAGGCAAAGGTGAAGTACTGAGCAGAACAGAGAGTTCAAAGAATGGCTCTGTGGTGCTCTGAGTGGCCTGACTGTGTAAAAACTGATCATTAAGTTGTCCACCACTACTTAACCTTCCAGTGAAAAAGAGGAGAGCAAAGAAATTATATTTGATGAACTATTTACGAATGTTATTTAATAATGTTCAGTGTTATACCACTACTGTTCTGTAAGACTGCCCGCTTTCGGGCTATTTGAGTGACCCATTCTTTCATCTGCTTTACAGGCCGAATATCAATCATCTCAAGACTTTAAGTAGAGTCACAAAAAAAGGCTCCAGCATCTACCTGCAGCACAGTATTCATGGGTAAGCATCAGCAAATGACAATGACCCAAATATTTAGGCAGTTTCAGGCAGCAGTGACACAAATTAAAACAGAAAATTCTTGTTGATATGTAGAGATGTGCTACAACTCTCCCAACTCTGTAAAGTAATTAATGAAGGATCTCCTACAAGCAATAGTCTGATGGAGAACAATATTGTATTGCTGCTCAGAGAACAATAGGACAACAGAGTTTCTCTCTTTGTTTTATTATTATTATTATTGTTGTTATTGTTATTATTGTTGTTGTCATTATTACTATTTAAATCCCTGGGCTTTTGTGTTTGGTTTAAGCTCAAGCATTTACATATAAATTATACTGCATTGATAAGATACTGCTTTTTTCTCTATCTGCATAAGTTAACACAGACATATAAAATTTCATAAAATTTCCATTTTCAGAGCAAGATATGATCATTTAAAAAATATTATTAGTGTCTTCAGATTAAGTGAAGTTACTCCTGATTATACCTTATTGTGAGAGGGCATTTTACTGGCTGCTTTTTCAGGTCACACATAGTGCTACTGATTACACATGCACACATACAGGCGTAAAAAGAATTCAGCACTCGAAATACACCTTCAACTGAGGTGATTTTCTATTCATTATTTTAATTTATCCTCAATCTTTCAGCAAAGCGGTAGCAAATCTGCTCTGGAAGGGATTTTTTAAAAAGAGCTGAGAGCGAGATTACCATTAAGATAGATCAGTGAGACTATTTAAAAAGAACTGTAACATTGCAGGTAAGAATAAAAGAACATAAAAAAAATAATAAAATATATTCAAGATTTGTAAAAGCCTGCAGGTACCAGCACCTGGCCTCCGATGAATGGCAATCAAAGAAAAACGGTGGCGGTTTCTATTGCAGGTTTTACACCGCACAATCCCGACTGACATAATGCGTGCAGGAATACAGAATTTTACTCCCTCTTCTCAACATCAGACTTTGAACCAAACACATTTTTGCTTCCTTATGAGTCACAGACCCAGATATTCACATATATGTCAAAAACTGTGACAATACTTAGCGAATTAAACAACCAAAACAGAAGAATAATGAAAAAGTATTGATTTGGAAACACGAGACCTTGTACACAATTTTTAAGTGGAATTTTTTCCAGCGCAAATCCATACATTAAAAAACAACTTACAATTACTTAAGTTAAATGCCTGTCGGCTGTAAATGTTGTCAGCTCGACAAGATGTAGGAAAGACACACACACCACCTTTTCAAATTACTGCCCTCTGGAAAAAGGATCAGATCCGTTAGGTGTAAAACCAACAGATTGAAGAACAGCTTCTACCCGTGGGCAGTCAGAATGTCAGATCACTGACATTCTCCCATACACACAGACATCCCGCTGCTGCTACTGTCTAACACCGTGTGCAATATCTTGGCAAATGTGCAATAGTTTCACTCATTCTTATTAACTAGAGCCCTAGCCCCTTGTATACGACATACTATATTTTTTATTATATTTATAATGCCCTTGCATGTACACCGTCTCCCCCCAATGTCTCCTGTACTGATTCATACTGTCTTTGTTTGTACACTTGTATTGTGCTTTTATATCTTGCACTGTCACTTTTCCTGCACCTTTGGGCAACAAATTCCGTTGTCCAGGCAACCGTACAGTGACAATAAAAGGTATTGAGTCTTCATACTATAAACAGGCCAGTTCATGTGAGACATGTAATGACGCCCATCCCAAGCCAGTACTGATCAGCATACCACAATAAAAATAATAAAAATGTTTAAAAAAAATTATGCTTCAGGTGTAATATGTATAAGTTGCCCGTTACGTAATGCAACGTCAACATTTTGGAAATCTAAAATCTATCTAACTGAATAATAGTTTTTTTACACCCTTACCTTGAGCAACTTACATAAAAGCTCTATTGTTCATCATGTAGGGGGCAGGTGCCATTTTATTTTAATATAGACTAAACTCATTAAAGTCCTCCAAAAACAGCTAAAATACTTTACTTTAAAATTTGTTAATTTTGTTGCTGCAAATTGATGTGTGATGGGCCCTAGTACTCTGGGCCCTGTGCATAAACAGGCTCAATCTTCAGTGACCCCTGAAGTCAAGTTCCCTAGCTGGAGAAAAAGAAAAATGTTCTTTTGTGCAACTTTACCTGGAAACTTTTCTTCTCTTGTTCCGCAGTAAACATCTGCTTATGCGACCTTCTCGTGAGGTCAGAGTGAACTTAACTGTTGCTGAGCAACGCTGTCAGCGACACGGGCGTTGCACCGAGCAGGGAATGTTGGGCTGAGTGCTGAGTGAACGGGAGGGAGCGAGAAAGAGCAGAGACAGAAAAGATGGAGGAGTGGGGTGATCGGGGGGTTCACCTCCTACCTGGAAGAAGCGAGACGGCCCCGCCTGCTGCTGAATTAGAGACTACAGCCTGGAGGATCCTGAATTAGTCAGAGTGAAAGGATACGTCCAGGGACCACTGGTTTCCGATTGACCAGCGCGAAGGAGAGTTCTGTCTGCAAGAATACTGCTGCGGCCTTGATGATATGCTGGCCAAAGCGGAAGGTAGCCATTGGTGATGTCCTGAACGAGACAATATGCAGACAACCATAAGATACAAGCATAGTTTACCAGTAAAAAAATGGTCATATTTCCATCACTGACCCAGCTGTAGTTTAGGCAGAAGAGGGTCATGTGACCAAAGCTATGTGTTAAGACAGGATGGTTTTAATTAAATAGCTACAATTTAAATTAAATACACCACAGTTACTGACAAGCATGGCCCACATGTTCAAACCCAGTAGACAGAACTAGCTCACTGTTGCCAAATTGGACAGTTTTGGACTTGACTATTTGGAAGAAAAAAAAAGAATAGGTACTGAGGAGCCCATTTCTTACCTACTTACAGATTTAACTGTCATGAGTACTTTTCTTTTACATTTTTAGATATTTTGACACGTGTATTGTTTGGAATTTTTGTGACAATCTTAGTTATCTGGCAACATTGCAAGAGGGGATTTACAAAATCCAGAAAATGCAAGAAAACTGTCAATCATGCCAACAAGCTCCTCCTTTTAATATACTTATATACTTTAAATGCTCAGGCACAAAACGATAACTTCTTTGATATGGTTAAGTAAACTGGCTTGTCACTGTGATCACCCCGTCACTATTAATTAGACTCCGTGTGCATGAGCAATGCTAATGGCGTTAAATGAGGCCTCAGTGATTCTGTGGCCTCTCTGGCCAGACTCAGCAGTCGGCCTGCGGCCGAGATAATGAGAGAGTGTCTCCACCCTCACCGCACCCACAGCTGCTTGCTGCACACAGCAATGAATGACTGAGAGCACAAGCAAACGCAACGCAAAAAGTACGAAAGCATGCACGGAAATCAACCGGTTCATCAACATGTTAGATACGAACAATTCTGCAACGGACAATAAGCAATCAGCTCGCCGCATAGGGCGCATCAAAACAATGCCCCATCCGAACGCATGGGGATTTTCCTTCAGGTTCTCATGCCTGAGGTGTGCACAGCACACTTACAAAATGGCAGAATGTGTTTAGTCTTGCGGTCACAGTAATTGCGCTTTTTTCACGATTTCCACAGTTCACGTCATGTCCTGCGCTATTAAAAGCGTGCGCTTGCTCAGTTTCCTGCAGAGACCTCTCCCAGGTCACGCGTCTCATGTTTATCTCTAACCCGAGACCCAGCCACAGCGTGTAATCGGCGAAATCCAGGAGCGGCTCTCCTGTTTCCGATGCATTATTTTCCCACCGATAGCATAATCCTTTAACAACACCCGAGCAGATAATCTGTTCGGAGCGAAAATCAGCTGAATGCGAAAGTAACTGGGGTGGAGGGGGTGTGGGGGCAGGTTTGACATGGAGGTATCATAACTGGTGGTTTGGACCTGCTCTCCAGCGTAAGTGAGACAGCAATCAGTGTCTACGAACAATGATGCCACACAGATCACCCACCCAGCCAGCGGGAAGGGGTCGGTTTAGTCGCTTTCATGTCAACGTTTCTCCATTTCTTGCATCAGATAGCATATGGCTGCAAGGCGAGAGGGGCCACCGCAGACTTTGTTTGATGAATAAAGAAACAAAAGACGGATCCCTTATTTATAACTGTTTATTTGACGGCGCCGCCTCGCCTGCATTTTTCACCAAGAGTCACGTTCGTGGTGCCGTAGGCTCTTTAAAATGCCATGATGAGAAGCAGTTCATTAAAAAAAATGGCACCAGAGTGAGGTTTTATGGGGAATCAACAGATTCATTTAGATATCCATTTAGATAAAACCACGTTTCAAATTCAACACTCTCAATCTGACCCTCTGAGCTAAAAAAGGTCGGCGCAATCAGAGTAAGCTACTGCTTCACGCACAGGTCCCTAAACAGGTATTGATCATCTCAGTGGCCGGACCCAGAATGGATGCTAACGGCCACAACTGCAAATCCAAACACAGCAGAGGTCACAGTTGGGTTAACTGTGGCCAGGAATATATAAATAACTAGGGCCATGGAAACATTCGGATGCTGCTGGAGTGAACTTGCATTCACAAAATGTTCTGTCCTGTCCTGTAAATGACTACGGTAGCTGGAAATGGCTGTTAATGAATCGGATATCTGCAGAAACGATGCCCATTTTCTGCAGCAATTAGTTCCAATTGAATGCGGTTCACTAATACGGGTGTATTACTCAAAAAAGTTAGATTATTATTCGAAAAAAATATACAGTTGAAAAGAAATAAGCAATAAAACACTTGACTAGTGGGTTCAGCTACATCACTAATTCTAACTTTGTCAAGGACTATCTCTTATCTGTTTTCTATGCAAACTCCAAAATGTGCTTTTTCATGAAGTACAAGGACACTAAATCACACCGAACATTTGAATGGTAGAATATGTTGTAAGTGGTTATCTGAATGTATCGGCATTTCTTTGTGTGTGTGTGTGTGTGTGTGTGTGTGTGTGTGTGTAAGCAGTGAGACTTTATACAGCTAATGGTGTGAACGTAAAAACAAAAGAAAAAGAGTTAAATCGTTTCAGCTCACAGTGAGATGTGGGCTACTGGTGAAACTACAGTGGTCTGAAAGAATCAGAATAAAAACAGTCCCATCCTTTATTCACAGGGAATCCAATTTAAAAGGACGGCGTAGGTTTTTCACTGTGTTGCAGATAGAGCAAAGCATGCTAAGAGGTGGCTTCGAATGAGAGACAGCGAAAAATGACTGTCCTTTTAATTAAAAAAAAGCTTCTTCTTTTTTTACAAATGTACGTCAGCCATGTTTATCATTTGAAGGCGGCTCTGCGCTCACACAAAGGTGGGAATCTTATTTAGATTCAATTTTCTGATCAATAGTGTCTAAACAGTAAAACTGTCAGAACGGTTCACACTTATCACTCTTTAATCTACTCTGTGCAAAAAGAATAGTCATACTGAGAGAATGGAAAAGGGAGCAGATCGTTTGTTTCCACAGAGAACATGTTCTAAGTGTACAGGAGAGCTAACGTACAATAAGTTGTAGAAATAGTCTTAGCAAATGCAAAAAGTTGCGGTCTCTGGATCATGCAAGAGACGAGTTTTGAATGTTTTTTTTTTTTTTTGTTATTTTTTGTTCAGAATCTGAAGGTGCTTTTTCATGAAATACAAGGACACTAAATCACACCGAACGTTTGAATGGTAGAATATGTTGTAATGGTAGAATATGAATATGAATTGTAGAATAAGTTTTTTGTTGTTTTTTGTTCAGAATCTGAAGGTCTGCTGAATACATGTGTTTCCACTCTGTTGCATCACTGTTGGATGACTGAATAGTCACAGATGCATTCTGGGGGGTTGCCACACCTTCAACTGCATCAGGACACCTGCAGTTTTTTTCTGCACTGTTCTCTTCAGAACCAGCTCTTCTATAAGCAGCAAAACAAGAAAACTACTTCCGAAAAATAAAGAGAAGAAATGGCTATGGCCGTTTTGATCTATTAAACATGAATTCGCTCCATGCAGAAAATTAACAGATTTGATGGAGAGCTAGAGATGTTTTCTCTTGTTCTCACTAGTTTCTCTCCGTGGTGCAGTTTCTGGTATTTGATTTCAAATTTTTGTTCCTTTTTGCAGATATATTTTGGATTTTTTTTTTTTTTGGTCTTTCTCATATTTCTTATCTGATTAGTTTTAACACTTGCATGTCTTTTAAGGATTTGCCAGATTAAAAAGTGGAACAGGCAAATTTGGTTATATTATGAAAAACTAATGTGAATATCTTTTCACTTAAAAGCATTATTTTCACACATAATTTTCAGAAGCAAAGGTGAGAACACTTTCCAGTTGAGATAATTAATTTTATGACAATTTTGTACCATAAAAGTGATTTTTAATGGATTTATATATAAAAAAAACTCAGCAGTAAAGAGTTTATTTAGGTGTTTTCAAAAAGCAAAGAGCAGCACAGACAAATGGATGTTCATTAAGTTACTATGCAAACACATTATTCATTATTCCAATCTGGAAAGGCAGAAAACAGCAAACATTAATTGGTTTATTTTTATAACAGCGTTTCAGCAAGGTGTCGTGGTACAAAAGCACGACACTCAGCAAGGGTGAAAAATCTCCAGCCTGGTGTTCTCCGGTAAAAGGCAATAAACTATCCAGGTCAACTACACACAGCGTAAAAATTTCAGGCCCCGGCCTCGCGGACGCTCTTGGGTGACTGGGACTTCTTAAGGGGCCTCTGGAGACTCATTGATTACTTTGTCACTCTGACCTTTGTCATGATGGAGGATTGCGGGATATTATATACATTTAAACTGCAGTGCTATTGCCAGAAATGCCTCGCAGACAGTCGTGTTCTATGGAAAAAGACCATGCTTGCTTTCAACCTGCAGACCATCTGTTTCAGGAAGCAGATCGGTGACAAAACCAGTGGCCTGACTCGTTCATCAAACAAATAACTGAACATGAGACCTTTTTAGTTATGTCTAACAGTGACACATGAGATGTAGCATATGTCCACAGCACATGGCCTAATTGATTATGGGAAATGTGATTCTTCATAAGAGGCCAAGCGCATTGATTGTCGTCACCTCTCTGAGCTACAGTATGTGATCTATAAGGTCAACTGTGCTGAAGTAAAGGACAAAGAGAACAGTGAGAGGATCCCATGTCTCAGGAGAATAATCTTCACAGCATAGAGTCAGACAGGTGACGCCCCGTAAAATAAACTAACCCTGTAAACACAGTTGCATTTTTTTGAGTAACTAGATTTACACTAAAGGCATTTATTGCCTGCAGATTATTTTTAAAAAATGACCATATCATCTCCCCATCACTCTCACTTTGAGCATCTTTCACACAATTGTCCCCCTCGTTTAAATTTGAATTTATGGCTAGCTTTATTCTTAAGAATTGATCATTAATTAGTTACATTTTTAATCACTGGACAGCACTAATACTGAGCAATATACAATCAAATCTAATCAATTAGGTCATGGAATCCCACTTTAACATGCTATTGCATGTGCTATACATATGATACACTATGTAACCTAAATTCTAACCTCTAGCTCATAACCTCAACATTAAGCAAATCAGGCACTAGAACTGCAAAGCACCGGACTGAACAATACAACACCGTGTTCCCGTAAGTCATGAAAGAAATTAAAATGTTGAGTCGAACGGCACTATAATGTATCTGCCTTCTCCCGCTCTGCTCTCTTTCAACAATAAAGTTAATTGATAAATATGCCATGAGCCACTGTTCAATTTAAAACTGCCAAAAGACCCATGGCCCATTTCATGACTATTGATTGAAAGCTTCACTATGTGGCACTTTGTGCCTTTCCAGCAGGAAAAATAAACACAACATTCTTCCATGGGGCGGGAATAATAAACATTTAACAGGGGAGGAATAATATTGCTTCGGGTATGGCGAGTCCACTCCAGACTTTCACTGTGGGAGGGTAACTTTAATTAATTTCCACTGTCGCCTGAGACTGCACTGCCCTTTTTTTACACAAAGCGCCATCGGTTCAACCGTAAGCCTCTCACATCGCGGTGTAGCTACTGTGAAAGTTGCACAAGCAGAATCCTTGTGGCACTGCGTCCATGGCGCCCTCCTCTGAGTCCAGGTCAGGGTCATTGGAGTCAGTATTCAGTCACAGGGCAGCAACCGCCACTTTAGATGACAAATTCACCTAACAAAGTAACCAGGGCATCACACCCCATTCCTACCAGTCACTAGCTACTCATACCAACACACCAAAATTGTAAAACTGGCAGGAATAAATAGATGAACGCAAACTCAAAGTGTCATAGTTCTATTGGTATTTGGAGATGTTCTTAAAATAGGAGACAACAATTTTTGCATGCAACATCTGTACCACTGTAAGCAAATGGTATCGGATTGTCAAAATGACCATTATATAAAGATTTAAATAATTAAAACTACACAAACCATGTATTAGTTACAGTGATAAACTGTAAACTATTAATCCAGGAAACGTAGAAGTCCTCCATTTAAACTTCCACTTTGCTAAAAATACAAAAGACCTTGCCTTCAAATGTATCAAAAGTTAAAGCACTATGATTTATTATAAGCTTTATTGGCCTATTATCATTTTTTTTGTAACATGACTCTTGCTTAATGAACTAATTTTAGGTGATAAGTCTCCAATGTCACTCTTGACGCACCTACCTTTTAATAGAATGTCATTAATTAGTGCCACACTGATATCTATTAAAATCTTCACACGCACAAAGGGCGAGGCAATGCAAACAATTTATACTGGGTGGAGCATGCATGAGAGCATTGGAGAACAGGTGAAGTTTACTTACATCGAAGTTTTCTTTTTGTTGCTCCTTCAATGGTAACACAAAATAGCTACATACCATTCCATACCATGCAAATTTCCTAATTTTAACTGAACAGTTAAATGCTGCTTTAAATCTATGTTTGGAGCTGCCTGAAATTGTTGTTTTTACCTCAAAAAATTTAACTTTTTGGTGATATCATAATTTTATAAAATTTATTGACTGATGTCATCACATGTTTACTGGGTAATGACCTGGTAATAATGGCAAGCCCTGTAAAAGTAATATAAAGGAGCATCACATTTTATTATTTGTAATATTTTATCTCTTCTTATCTGACAATAGAAATGCAAAAGGTGTTGTTTCCAGCACTTTTCACATGATAATTGCAGCATGAACACGGAAGGAATATAAAGTTGTGGTTTTTAAAGCAATTAGCACCTGAAATTTGGCAGGGCCAAAAAAAAAGGTCAAGACCATGAAGCACAGGAGAAGCAGGTAACAAAACACATCCTGGTCTGTTCAAAAGGAGGTCCTGCCGAAGATCAACACTAAAGGCAGCTGAACAGATGGACAGGCGGACGAACAGACCGACTGACGGCTGGGGTGATTTCACACAAGCCCCTAATTAAAAGAAAAACTTCATGTGTGTGATGTGACAATGCAACTCGTTTTTTTTATTTTTGGCCTTTTGTATCGTTCGTGCATCCCCCTAAAATCAAACTTATTTTTTTATCCCTGAAAAATACATATAATTATCACACTAATTGAGACACAGAGTGGGAGATGTCAGGAGCGAAGAGCCCCGCTGTTCTGTCGCATTCTCCCGCTTGCATCCCAAGCAGTGGAATCTATTAATGAAAGACATCGCACCCACATCAAAGCGCGTCATTAAAGCACCGCGCTCGGGCCTGTGCAAGCTCAGGTAGAACCACGCTAATTAGACAAATTGTACAACAGTGGAAACCAAAAATGCGGAGCTATTAAGCAAATCAGATTTCCATAAGGAGCAGATCTCTATTAGCAGCCTGCTCTTTCCACCACAAAACATTTTACAAAATCCAACAACGTTTCATTCACTCATTTCATTTACTGTACATTTAATCGGCATTAGAGAATAAATACAGTTCAAATTGTAAAGCAAACATCCCGCTCACACCAAGTGCCAGGTGTCAATGTGCGACAATGAAATCCACGGCTCGATTTGGCCGCACAGAGGAGACCTGCAGCGACACCAGCCTCGGCAGCCAATTACGGCATGCGAATAAAACTGAAACGTCAAGAAAGAGACTGGGAGCACAGCGCACCACAGGTGAATGTGCCTAAGCAACAAGAGTCGGGCCGAAGCTCGGAAATGACCCGGAGGCCGCAGGGGCCTGAATCCGGGCGCTAATGAGATTCGTGGCGAGGCTCCCGGCATGGGAAACAGGTGAGTTCAGCTTCTCATCCGGATTTTTTTTTTACCAGCTAAGCCTGGAGTCTAGTCAAAGGCTGCCGCAACCAATGGGCCACCACCAAAAAGACCCTGCATCTCTACAGAGTACACAACCCAATACATAAAAATATAAAGATACTGATTCACTGGCCAAAATGATTTGAACCTCTGAAGATACACATTCTAACGCTTTACACTGTATTGGCAATTCTACAGCAATCAGAAACTGACAAACTAAAGGTCTTTAAAGCCCTCCCACTCACTCTGTATAGTCCCACGGGTCTCAGATCAGTGACAACAGCAATGCCCCCACTGACCTAAAGTGTCAATGGAGTTCAAAATGATTCGCTGAGCCACCTGCTGAAGTTTGTTAGTTCATTTTGTTCTCATTTCTTCTCAGTACGTCATACTCTGTGTCAATAGTAATTTGCTATATTAAAAATTAATGAAGCTGTATGCATAATAGAAGACATAATGTTAATCATGGTTGAATATATAGCCTGCCATAATGTGTATATGCTTGTGTGAGAATCGAATCATTTAAAAATAAAATTAAAATAAATACCCTTTACGAATAAATGAATAATGACTAAAGTTGTCATTTGTCTCTCTGGACAGATCCATCACCAATGCTCTATAGGGGCATAGGGGCATATGAAGTGCAGTGGTGGTGCAGCGGTTAAAGAAGCAACCCCATAATCAGAAGATTGCCGGTTCGAATCCGCCAAGGTGCCACTGAGTAAAGCACCGTCCCCACACACTGCTCCCCGGGCGCCTGTCATGGCTGCCCACTGCTCACCAAGGGTGATGGTTAAAAGCAGAGGACACATTTCATTGTGTCACCATGTGCTGTGCTGCGGTGTATCACAATGACAATCACTTCGCTTTCACTATAGTTTGCAAATTCTCAAAGGATGATTCTGATTGGTCAGCATATACTGTGCTTCACAGGATGGGTGATCAGCACTAGGAAAAAAAAACTTCCATTACAAGAACTGAGACAGTGGAGTGCATTACTAATGAAAAGTGTTATTACTGAACGAACCAACGATTCAGAGATTTTAGTCATTTCAATGAACCAAACAAAATGAATATAATGACTAAAAGGATTTATTTTTTTCCAACACATGAATATATTTCTTCATACATTCTAATACATATGGGTGTCATGTGAGCCGCGAGGCTTAAAAAATAAAAAAATAAAAAAATAAATGAATACAAGAAAAAGAAGTTAATGTTCTACTCCAGCAGGATGAGTAAGCTGCTGTGTGCTTTAGT
The DNA here is from genome assembly GCF_900700375.1 of Denticeps clupeoides. Lineage (NCBI taxonomy): Eukaryota > Metazoa > Chordata > Actinopteri > Clupeiformes > Denticipitidae > Denticeps > Denticeps clupeoides. Next base: position 17,960,755 of record NC_041718.1, read on the forward strand.
AATGACACACGGTACGATTAAGAGGTGGGAGTCTTTGTTCAGGACTTCAGAAATCCCATTCTAATGGCGGCCTGCTTCCGAACAGCTCTTATCACTCAGCAAGGCTTCAGCTTCATGTAAACAACGTACTGCCCTGCTGCCTGGCGAGATTAGACCACGATCTGATTCCAGCCATTCTTCTAGAAAATTAATTAATCATCCCCTGTCTTGCTTATCAAAAGCAATCAGCACAACTGTCTCATTAAATAAAACGCCTGCATTCTTGCGCTCGCAGAGGAGAAGTGGCATCATGTTCAGAAATAAATTATCATGGGGGAATTTGAGTGCTACAGTGAGGGGGAAAAAAAAAACACTAACCTTTCTGTGTGTAGTTGTTTTTCAGGAAATTGCCTTATCAAAGTGTTTACAATGACAGGCTGTCATCGCCTTCAGTAGGAGCCTGCAGAGAGGCATTAACACGCCAAGTGCAGATGCTCATCCACTCCACTTCAACTCAACTCAAATCCACACAAAATCAAAAGTAAAATGACTGTCATAGAGCGAGCGAGTCAGGAGCGAGAGGTGCAATACGAAATAAACTGCGAGGCCAGAAACAAACAGACTTACAGATGCAAAAGACATCTTGAATATTCATATAATACAGGTGGACACAAACGGGTAATTGTCACCGCGCGGTCTGGGGCCAGATGACAAAAGTAAACTGACACTGGGAACAGACAATCATTAACGGCGAATAAACAGGACAAGGACAGGACGCAGGACCACAGTAATAATGCAGGGCCTCAAACCGGATGTCACGGCGCGTGACCATCCTACAGATGGAAAACACAAAGAGAGGTTACAGACTGAACCACCCGGCAGCTTGAGGCATGTGAGAGCTAATAAATCAGGTCACAACAAGGTCCAGGCAATACCCAGACTCAATAGTTCTTGGGATGGGAGCAACAAACACTGGGGTGTGGCTTCCTGCTTGGAGTGGGCGTGTCAAACTGCGTCATGCACCTCTTTAAATATCATTCCGCAGACTTACATGATTTAATATCACCAAATGACAACATAAGATGACAGGGCTGCTGCATGCTGTGCGTTGCTTAGAAACAAATGGAACCTTTTTTTCTCTAATGTTGCAGCTGCCATAAATAATAAAACGTAGACTCTTATATACCTGCAATGATGCACTCAAGGTCATGCTGTTACTCCACGTTGTGCATTATTACTTAATTATATTGGATTCTTCCTTACTTTCCTAAGAGACTGACATGCAACCCCGTAAACTCCTTGAGTTCTCGGCTATGCTGACTTTAGGAAACAAGACAAAAAAAAGAAAAATCCTGCAATCACCATGAATCCCTGACCAACACATTTAACCGTAGTGAATGGACAAAACCGGATAAGAGCACAGCACAAATCAATAAACACACATGCAGTATCTCATGGTGTCAGGAGATATTTCTTTTATTGCTAATGGTATGTTTGAAATAGGCTTAAATAATCATGTAAAATCTGAGTGTATTATAAACTAAGTCATAATTTTAGTTTACCTTAAAGCTTACGAAGAGCATCTAGAGGAGAGAGTTAAACATACAGGGAAGCTTTTCTGAATAAGATCATTATGGAACATGCTTACAAATTGCAAATTATTATAAGGCAACATAAAAAAAATTGAGGTAATATGAACTCATAGGTCATAATCTGCAACTGTATTGATATGCTGCCAATACCATACCAATATGAATTTTAGTACAACAGTAAAAGCATGGTGAAAAATAAAGAACAAAAAAATACTGACTTTACATGTGACTTTGCAACAAAACTGACACTCATGACACTTTCACTTTGGGAGATTATTTAACATTAATTTGCGTTCCTCTAGTCTGTCTACAGTCCTGCAGTGGCTAAAAATGGCGATTGGAGTAAAGAGTGCTTTGGTCATTAGGCTTCGCCGTTCAGAGAGCGGCAGCTCAGACAGCCAGAATTTCCCATCCCTCCCCTAAAACATTATCTCCACCGACCATTGGTGATTGGGTGTAAAATGAGCACAAATGTATTTTTTTAGTACCATCACACGAGACTCTGAACACGAGACATTTACATTTCATTACATTTACATTTACCGCATTTGGCAGACGCCCTTATCCAGAGCGACTTACAACGTGCTTTCAAGTTACCATCGATTAAGTGATCAGTTCCGGTTCATAAGGACCCCCAACTATGAATACATCTTTTTATTCACTCTTGTTGTAGATTCTGTACACAAGTTCAACAATAAGAATGTTACAAGTTAATCTAAATATTCTCTAAAGAGGAAGGTCTTAAGCTGTTGTTTGAAGGTGCTCAGTGACTGAGCTTTTCTGACCTCGAGAGGAAGTTCATCTCACCACCGAGGGGCCAAGACGGAGAAGAGTCTAGATGAGCGTCTTCCTTTTACCTTCAGAGATGGGGGGACCAGGCGAGCAGTACTGGAGGCTCGGAGTATACGAGGTGCAGTGTGAGGTGTAATAAGGGAAAACGGCAACACGACTTCCTGCCTGCACCAAACATTGTGGTTGGTGAATGGTGTTGATGACGTCATGCCTTTGAATGCCTTCTACACTTGTATAGGCCGCTCTCCTCCTCGTCCCGCCTCTCTCCTCCTCATTAGCATTTAAAGTTAAAAGTGGCTGTAATTCTACACCACGGCGTGGGCCAAAGATAAGTGAAAAAAGTGAAAGTGAAGTGATTGGCATTGTTAACCATCACCCTTGGTGAGCAGTGGGCAGCCATGACACCCGGGCAGCAGTCTGTTGGGATGGTGCCTTGCTCAGTGGCACCTCAGTGGCAGCTTGGCGGTTCGGCAAACTTCTGACTACGGGGCCGTTTCCTTACCCGCTAGCCGCAACCACCACTGCCGCAAAAACCGACATTAGCAACATTTGCATTTTTATTCAAGCCTACGAATTCATTCATAGGAAGTCTGTGCACGTATATTAGTGGAGCAGGAAGTTTGTCTAAAAGGAAATGACAAGTGGCAGGAAGGTTTTAATGCATTCTGTAAAATTATTGAAATGATGGAGCGTGGCCCTTTACAGCACCAGGTAGGTAGCCAGCGAGAGAAAACATGTATGAGGCAGGCCTGCTTACGCTTTCCAGAACCGGCAGTGAGAAGATAATGCGTGTAAAGATAATATATTTTACATTTTTATTTCGATTGAGTTAGATACGATGTGATATAAAAAATGAAATCAGGCCGTTGTCAGGCTCTCCGCTTGGATGAAATGCAGCAGTAATGGGTCAGCACGTGCACTCTGTTTTGCTAGAAGTGGAGAATGTTGTAATGCATTCATAATGTAGTGGATTTTTTTTTTTAAGTACAAAAACAGCATAGATTAGACAATTATTTAAAATGCTTTAGAGCAAAGCAAGGTTCCTGACACAGAAACTACCTTTTCATTGCTAAATATATCAAGCACACACAATTTCCTGCTGACGGGAAATTTCCCAGCAAAGCGAAGAAGTGAAGCAATCATTAATGTAAATGCAAACGGTGGGTGTTTATCAAATCAATAGATTTCTAACAAGTATCAACGCGAGTGAGAGAGTGTCTGACAGAGATATGTCAGCATTAGCATTTCTATCGACCTCTCCCACATAGAAATGACAAAATATCAGTCACCAGCAGGAGCACAGTCAGAAGACAGCACCACACAAAGAAACGAAACAAATGTTAAAAACCGTATGATGTCTGGATGATGCATGCATGGTAGTCATGGTGCCCTGCGCAGATTTCCCTCATCCTTGGACACGGGGCATCTGGACCGAACGTGTGCGTGGTCATCAGTTTCCCACAGTCCAATGCGCCTTTTCCTCACTAATGAAAAGAGGCCGTCCTCCTGGGGTGGGGGCACGTTGGACATGAGGGGTGAGTATGGATTCAGCTGGGCTTTCTGTCAGCTAAAACTTACTTCAAAGTCCATCTCCTCATCCGCGGGCTTCTGACAAGCTTCACTGGGATCTGCAGCACTTGTACAACTGGGGGAATTAGGCCGCGAATCAATCCAGCGCTCCGGCACTTAGAAGAATACTGATTAATTTCACTGTATACAAAGCGCTTCAAGGTCGCGGCTCTGTTTGTAAGAGCGCTGTTCGCTTGTTTTTAAAAAAATAATTATAATAATACATGACATGGGGTTAGACTGGATTTTTCGGTTATTTGTACGTCCTTTCAGTATGCGCTGCTCTTCACCCACCATCCAACACAATACACAAAGGATCATAATTTCTTGCATTAGAATGCAAATGTAGGCACAACAGTAATTGGTAATTGTTTGAATAGGCAGTGACACAAAAAAAAAAGCATTCTGAAAAATCTAGATTTAAATTCAAATAATTCTAGTAAATTGTTGTTATGTTATGTTATGTTATGTGAAAGGTATAGGTGTAGGTGAAAGGTCCTCAATGAGCCCTTGATTGTCATTAATATGCACTTTCAACACATGTAAACATAGTGTATCAGCGTAATGGAGGCTTCAGTTCAATATTTACTACTCTACTCAGTCTCAACTCAAGCATATGCCATGAACTTATAAGTGATGACAACTTGCAGTGGCCTAGCGGGTAAGGAAGAGGCCCCGTGATCAGAAGGTTGCCGGTTCGAATTCCGAAGCGCCAAGGTGCCACTGAGCGAAGCGCCGTCCCCACACACTGCTCCCCGGGCGCCTGTCATGGCTGCCCACTACTTACCAAGGGTGATGGTTAAATACAGATAAAGCTATGGTCCTGGTAGTCATCGTTTGTTAAAAAGCTCTTCTGTCTTGTCCTGTAGAACCCAACCCATGACAGAAAGTGTTGTAATGCCTCTGAACATTGACTTGATCTTTCTGAGGATATTTGACTCCATGTATTTGTTTTTTTTTACTTCACAGTGTGAGTCTAACTAGAACAGGAAGGGACGTACCAGAGGGGTTCCATCTCTCAGACTGGCTTTAGGAGTGTTGCTGAAGAGCTATCATCTTACATAAACGTAAGCAGGCGGATTTTTTAAGACCAGGAGCGAGATGTTCGGCTGATTTAATGTAAGTGGAAATGAGGGACACACTATCTGGTATAAAAAAAAAAAAGAAAGAAAATGATTGCCGTTGCACGGACTCTGTCCAGAGCTAGTCACTGGGTGATGCGGGCCCCCGTGCTAATCCAGCAAAAAAACAGACGGATAACACGCTTCCTTTCAGCGCGGCCCTTGCAGAGCAATGCGGAATAAAGCGATTAAGAAAGCGCGGGAGCTGGAGTCCGTCCTGGGTGCCTCACATGCGACACAAAGTGCGTTTCTGCGCCGGCTCGTTTCCAGGCCCTTAAACAATGCCCTACGAGGCGTGCACAGTGAATGTGCAACAGAAATAATGTCCTCCTGGTAGCACGCCGAGGCATCGCACAGCCTTGGGGGAGGCGGGGAAAGCTCTCGTTTTTGGAGAAACGATCCGGAAAAAAAACAGGCAGCCAGAGCCGCACTCATGGAAAATTACACAAAGAAAATTAAAGACACGCATACAAATGCAACACGTTTGTTCTTTTCCTGCTGAGGAGGTAAGTATATTTTATTTATAGGATTCGACAGGATTAATAAGGAATCTAAAACTGCTCTGTTGCTGAGGAGCCAGCAGTCTTGTGCTGACCCTTCTGTGGAGTTCCCAGAGACAACATCTTGAGTACAACTACATAAAACATAATAATAAAAAAGAATTACCCACTTATTCACGTCACAGTCGACGAAGCGTGGCACTTTTTAATCAACTTTAAAGACTTCTCTTTAACTTCAGCCTGCTACCTTAATGCACTTTAAACCGAAACTGGTATTTCTGCCGTTTACCCTGAGGCACATGACCATTCACACCTTAATGGGCACAAATGTTCTGCCACTAACCAAATTAACACTTGCCCCAAGATTTTCATTGCATGTAATTACTGTGTTAATAGAACGTAGTGAATAATAAAGAAGAGATGGTTCCTGGACCTGTAAAATGAGATTTAAATGCAGTACGAACATGTTCTATGCTACATGTTACTATATTTCCCATAGTGCTGTGCGGTTTAAATGTTGCAATGTCTGATGTGGGATGAAATGGGACTGTAAGTCTGATGTCAAGGACAAAGAGAAACGTTGAATGTTGAAAGTAACCAGTTACATCATAGCATGAAATCAAAGTAATATTTTGACATTCACATGGCCAAATTAATATTTTTATTTCATTACCAAATATATCTTTACAGTGGATCAACTGAATGCAATTATTAATGTGGTGTTTAGTAAACTATAAACTAAACTGATTTTATTTTACTGTTAGTTAAATATACATTGTATTTTATTGTATTCATTTGGATTGAAAGTGAAGTGATTGTCATTGTTAAACACTGCAGCACAGCACATGGTGACACAACGAAATGTGTCTTCTGCATCTAACTCGTCAATGTAGGTGAGCAGTGGGCATCCATGACAGGCGAAAGACAAACAGCTGTCACAATGTGTACAAAAACGCACAATACAGTGAAACAGATAGAACATGAATTCATCTCAAACTGACAGAATCAAAGAAACACAATGTGCATCCATCCCTTCATTCTGCATTAGGAAGTTGAGTAGCGGCTGCAGTTGGAGCAACACAACAGCCTACCTGGCATGGCTCAGGCCAGAGCTTCTGCTACGATACGCCAGCCTGGCTTGGCATTAATATGCAAGGCTTTGTTCTATCCCTCCACATCAAGGGGAGTGGAGGACTGAGAACACAAGAAGTTTGACTTTCCCAAGGCTCTGGACGCAATCGCATGGCCGACACGTCTGACCCAACTTTTAGTATCATTTCTGAATTGCAGCCCACCCTGGGATTAATGCGGAAGGATAACGTACAGCAGCTGAATATTAATTATCTTATTTAAATCAATGTGATCTGTGAAGTGTGTGGGTAATGAAGATTTATTGAGTGAGCAAACGACTATGAACTATTCCTTGCACGTCTTGCAAGGTTCAATACCACATAGTTTTTCCACAATTACTAAAATGCACAAGTTCTGAATTCTAAGAACTGAGAGCTACAAATCATATGTCTCAGAAAGTACTAGGAACTTGACAACTCTGATTTCAGTCTTTAAAAATGTTCTTCTGTGCTTCTCGGGCAGTTGTTGGCCTAGCGGGTCTAAGGGTGATGTTAAAAGCAGAGGACACATTTCGTTGTGTCACCATGTGCTATGCTTGCTCTCCATCACAATGCCAATCACTTCGCTTTCTGGATTACAGGAAAAATGCCCATTGTGTTGGAAAAAGGATTCCAAATTATGTGAATAAACAAACAGGGTATCTATAAAGCACTTTAAAACAACGCAGTTGACCAAAGTGCTGTACACAGACAAAAGAAAAGAGTGAAAGCGAATAACACCCAATAACAACCACAATAAAACAGTAAAACCAACATCTCGGACAGATTTAAAAGCCAAGGAGAAAAAATGTGTTTTGAGGGAGCTCTTAAAAGCAGGAAGGGATTTGGCCTGCCTGATGTTCAAGGACACTGAGTTCCAAAGTCTTGGAGCAGCGACTGAAAAAGCTCGGTCACCCCTGAGTTTCCGTCTTGTCTTGGGGACGACAAACAATGAATGTTCTGCTGACCCGAGAGCACGTGGAGGAGCGTACGACTGAAACAGATTGGACAGATGATGTGGGGCAAGGCCAGTACCAGTTAAAAGCCACGCAGCAGCATTTTGGTTAAGCCCAACATAAAGTGCATTTCAGTAGTCCAGACAATTTGTAATAAAAGCATGGATTAAAATCTCAAAGTGGTTTGACTCTTGACAGTTGTCTCAATTGAAAAAGTAAACTTTGACCATCTGATCTGTATATTGAATGTCAATTCGCTGTCCAGTCTAACACACATAAAGAGATGTTTATAAAAATTATTATACAATGGAACATTATTAACTGTATCCCTAATTATTATAACTATAACCAAAATTAAAAGACATCAACATGTATGCTTTTATTTATTTTATACTAAATTACATGACCAGATCAATTAAAAGAATGAAAATTGCTCTAGCTTTAGTGGGCAAATAAATAAATAAACAAACAAACAGACGTCCTATAAATCTCGCTCGTGCTCCCGCATCCAGGTAATCTCCAGACCATAAACCCTAATCTGGCATTAACCAAAACATCGCCATTGAAACGACAACACCTCGCCATTACTTGCCAACACAATAGTACAGTCATTGCAAATACACAACTATAATCAATCCCCGGCCTCTCACCAAATGTCTTTTCTTCTACTTGACAGATCAGTGTGGTGACAAAACGCCCGAACAAGTGTGCCGAAGATTTTTTTTTTCCCCCCTCAATAGAGCCATCATGTTGGAGACTGAGAGCACGTGGAGGAGCGTCCATTCAGAGCACAATTCATGGCAATAGAGAAAAAAGGGATTAAGAAATTTCTTTCTGAAACAACATATTCTCATGCAAATGTGGTTGCAGGCCCAAGACAAACATACTGGATCCAAGTTCAGGGAAAGAAAGGCTTCTTGACAGGAGCCACTGGGTTTTTGTATGAAGAAAGGAACACAATAGGCGCTATCTAATTAACTCATATTAGCTACTTAAGAGACAGTGTATGAAAAAAAGAGGCATACCTTGAGTCACCATTTTCTATCCCGTGGCTCCATAAATCAATGCTTTCATCTCTTTCCCTTCTTTTGAATTCATGACACAAGCAGCATTCATTTGAAGGAGAAGGACAGGTCTGATTGCGTTTTTGGATACGGGGGGTGTGTTTTTCTTTGTATAACATTCTTCATTTTGTTCTAATTGAGAGAATATGAGTGGGGTAACTGTTTTTAGCATTGTGTAAACTACATATTGTAAACTAATTAATTGCGCATTTTGCAAATACTTAATATCAATGATCTTGAAAACTGAAGGTGTCAAGGAAAGAACTTCCTGTTCACCTCAGTAGATGTCATCTGCCACCAACCTGTGAAAAGAATTTTTTTAAGACTATTCAAATCCAAGTAAGTAATTTTGCCGAACTTGAACATGTTGTCAATCATTTGGGTTTATTGCGAGTTAAACAACTTTGTCATGAAATCAAAAGCTGTGTCAACTGTGTTCATTAAGTTCAACACATTAAATAATTTAAATGATTCAAGGTTATATGTGTTAAAGGTGGAGCACTATAAACAAACAACATATCCTTTTAATTACAGTTAATTCAGTATGTTTATCTGAATAGCATATATAGTGCTCTATATGTCAATGGGCACATGTTTATTTACATTTACGGCACAGTCTCAGTGTATTAGTCTAAACTGAAAACACACCTGTTCGCTCTGGCCTTCTGTTAAAGTCCCATACACTGTCAATTACTACGTCCACTTTATTACACAGTCACCTAGCCACTGCTTCTGCACTGAATCAAGCGCCCAGACCACCTCCAGAGTCCAATGACGAGACCAGCAGATGAATCCTAGTCCCCAGTACACCATGACACTGGACTAAACAACTACTCTGCACTGTCCAGTACCTTCCAAACAGATGCTCCGTGCAGCACTTTTCCACCACTACACCTGTTGGACTTTTCTCTTTTCTTGGAGAAATCATCCCCAACCCTGCATTGACATCAATTGCAGGCTCACTCTGCCCTGGAAGTGCGTCCCTGTCTGTATCATTCCTTCCCAAGGTTTATTCCTTTCTTTTTTCTCTCTCCTAGAGTTTTTCCTTGTGTGCAAAAGGGTCAAGTGTGGGGGATGTCAACTGATAGGCCTGTCAAAGCCCATTGACACATACTGTATGTGATGGACTATATAAGAAATAAATGTTGCAGTTGGTGGTTCATAGGCAAGTGTGTTAACCACTAGGCTACTACCACATGTAGCTCGCTCCATAGAATTTCTCACAGATTACTATGTGATTATACCACTATTTACCCTTTAGTATTTACGGATGTTGCAATAAAGACTTAGAAATCTTTGAAAAGGGTTGGGAATGTACAGAGGTGGAAGTCTAGCACCTCTGTGTTACAAGAAATCTGGCTTGAGAACAGATCCTGCAGCACAGCATGGTAGCTTTGAAAAAAGTGTAGAGAATATAAATATGAAATAAGAAACATGTTGCATAATCTCTACACAGCAGGTTAGATCCATTAAAAAAAGTTGATGTTCAGAAATAATTAACACAATTAATTGGTCAGATTGTCATAAACAAATGCGCTGTGCATGAGCTAATTGGTCCTTTATGGTCCAGGCCTGAGATGGAGGGCACTGTAAGTTTTGGAGAAGTAAAGTTTTTCTGTTTGAAGAAATTTTCCTCAAAGTCTCCCAAGCCCCCTGTCATTTAGATGTTCAAAACAGACAACCTAAAAGGACCCAGATACAGAGAACATAAAAAAAACCCTAATGGAGCTGCAGCACATTGCATAATTATTCCGACCCATGGGGCAATGGGGGAGCGGGTGCAGCAGGGAAGGATTGGCAGGAGGCTTCAAATGAGGATCCTATGAAAGATGAGAGAGCCTCAGACGTGGTAAAACTACCCGGATTTTCCAGTAACCCCATCACTAGACATTCCCTCCGACCGTCCTCTGAGAACCAAACAGCCAAGGCACCTCAGCCAATTACAGGAGACCTGGCCAACTGGAACCATCTGGACATCTGCACAACTTTTCCTGTGAGAAAGGCATTAATTTATAGCAAGCAAAGTTTCGGTTTTTCCCAAGACTAAATGTGGATGGACACTTAGAAACATAGTTATGATTGAATAAACACATCAACTGGAAATAAACAACATTTTGAGATGAAAATATTAAACATTTTCAAAAGGAAATACTTTATTTAGTATTCCACCAGATTTTTAATTTTGCTCCTTGAGCTAACATCAGCCTGGCTCATTTTTCGTAGAGCCTCTTTTCAATCCTCCATTGCACCATTTAATTTAGATTATGCATGTTGGGGCTGACTCAAAATGATCTTTCTTGCTTAAAGAGATCACAAATGTCTGTAAATGAGACTAATTGAGAAATGTTAACAAATGAGTTAAATTAGATATATTAACCCGTAACAGGGCAGGGTGCTTGTAAAATTATTCTGACTAATCATTTGCCAATGCCATTGTTGATTAGTGATGTCAAGTCTGGATTGTTTATTGAACACTGATAATTGCCTTGCATTTGGTGCTTTTTATCGGGTGTTAACATCCAAAAACCTTGCATATTAGCAGCTGGAAGTCTTCCGTGGCTATTTTTCCAAATCTGGAAAAAAAATTTCCATGTCTTGACCCATTAAAATAAAACATCTCTAGCAGGTTAGTTGTAACTGGTAAAAGGCATACAAGAAAGAAATACTTTCTGCGGCTGCACACCTCTGCACTCCAAGATCTCATTTGCATGTTTCCAATCTCATCCGCACGTCATGCAGTCAATGAACATCAACATATTATATCCATTGCAGAAAAATTAATAACTGCAAAAAGCTCCCCTCCTGAAGCGTTGATATTGCGTTCCGCTTCACGCAAAGAAATTAATATTTGTTTGTGGGTGTGTGAAAATGTCTGCAAGTCCGTAAACTCGGCGCTGTCATCTCGCCTCTCCTCACGCCACATTTTGATTGTGTAAAATGAAACGTGGAGCACACCCACAGGGCAACATGACTGAACAAATACAATAATTTAATTTACACTTCAATTATGGGTGCTTTTCTTCCCCGTATAATTAAAGTGCTATATATGTTGGAAACAGGGGTGGACAATAATGAAGTGAATGTAAGCAAGTTTATTTTTTGTTATGGCAGTGAATGTGAAGCAAATATTATTGCATGTTTTAATTATTTTTTAAGTTCATCTGCCATAGGCTGATAGACCAAAAATCTGATTGTTATGTAGGGCTGGCCATTTATTCTAACTAATCATTTTTTAACCCTCAACTCATGTGCAGTTCAGTAACACTGCGAGTCCCGCCCTTCTGAATTTCTACAAACAAAAGTTCTTACTATAGCAAATCTCATGCATATGTAAGATGGGACGTCGCGGAGCCATGACATTTCTGTACTTTTGTTGTGCGTGGAGATTCAGCACCTCCATTTTTACATGTCTTTGTCGAACAACATTGCAACATTTGACGTGTGAGGCGCTGTCGGGACCACCTGCCTTCTTTGTCTTCCCCAGACGGGAGGTACCGGGGGCATGACGTCAGAAACAACAGGTTCTGATTGGTCTGTGACAGCTTCCTGTAGGCCAGGTGTATAAAGGATTGTTCATGTGTGGTAGCGACTTCACTTTCTTTCTCAGCTGCGTTTCCATCGACACCGGACTTTCCGGTTTTCGAGTCTTTTCTCTCCTCCCATTTTTCTCCTGGATCAGGTGATGAAGCTTGGTTCCGGCTGTGCTGTCTTTTTCTATCTTTTCCTCCTGTCTTTCATTTTGGTTTTCTCTGTAAAATTGGTACCCTTTTTACTTACAATATTCACATGTAACTGCAATAATAATTTCCTGATGTTAATAAATTAGAAACTGTTTTAACCTCTGTGTGTAGAGAGAGAGTATTTACTCTGTTCTCCCCAGTTTTTTACACATAGACAAATATACATAAGTTTTATTAAACCTTGCCTGATCTCAAACCCTGTTATTTCACCCAATGAAAATTGCTCAGCTTAAAATCTTTTTCTTGTGCTCATGATCATTTTTATCAATAGTCATCAGACTAATTAATGGCATTCTGTTCAAAAACAAATGTTCACAATGTTCATATTTGTCAGAGGCACAGATTCATCTGCTGAATCCAGATTGTTGGAGCAATCAATTGTAGGCTCAGACACAAGAAACAGGAGCCTATTCATTGAAAAGAAATTCAAACCAACGTCAGATTGTTCATTATCACTGATACAAACTCAATTTGCTATAACCTGATGATAACCTGATGTTACCTAATTAGAACCAAATATGTGCGAATTTGGGTCCTCAACACAGAGATAACACCTACACCTATAGCGAAAGTCAGCACTGAGATAAGGTGGTGTGTCCTAGAAGACACTCACAGCTCTTTAGTGTGGTCAGCCAAGAGTTTGAAATGGGCAGCCTTGGCTGGACTGCATGTGTGTTGGTATGTACAGCTGGTGGAAGGAGCTGCCGAGGCACTTCGGCCCAGACTCTCTCTCGCCTTTAATTGCCTGTTGGCATCCGGCACTTCCACCACCCACTATGACACCACCCCCAAAAACTTCCAGTACAGCCAAAAACAGATTTTGGGTCGGGCAGAACACAACTGTGACAGGTGTTTCTGAGCACAAAGCACATGTGGCTGGGCACCGAGTGAACAAGTGAGCATGGCTTTCACAATGAGGCTGGACGCAAGACAAATTAGAGCGGATTCCTTTTCCAAAACCTCACACCGAGTCAGTCCAGCACGGCTAATCCTTAATGGCAGTCATACATGGTGGGGAATTCAGTAGCAACGTTAATTATCTGGTTAAAATATAGTTTTGCCCAAATTCATCTCTTTTGTGGCAATTAAATAGCCACGATTGGTCATCTGGGATTTGTTACATATGAAAAGAGGTGTCCTGAAAAGCACTACAGGCACTACAGTGCTGCTCACTGGGATGGTGGTGAGACTGATGGAGGATCACAGGGTGTCGAGGACCAAATTAAATGTCGGAGCAGAGCCCACGTTAATAAATTGTAAATATGGAACGCAGAGCAGAGAGAGCACAGTTCATACAGGGAGAGACAGAGAAAAAATAGATAGAGAGCATGTTTGGCTGTTGAATTAGACAATGCATTGTAAAATACTCAAAACATACATGCTTAAAATATTGGCACAGTGCTTTATTTATGGGTACTGAAGTGCAAAATGAGCCTTAAAACATTAGAATAATTAAAATAAAATGGGTGGCAGTGGGCAGGGCCTTAGTCGCACACCTCTAAGGTTGGGGGTTCGATTTTTTGATCTTGAATGTACAGAGTTTATAATCCATTAAAGGGTTCTTACGCAATTTTTAGAAAAGAATTTCCATGACTTTTCCATGACGTTTCAATTATTCTAAGGCAAATTTTCATGACCATATGTTCTCCGAAATTTCTGTGCAAATGTGAACGTTACCAGAAAATTGTTAAACTAAGCTTATGACAACCCTGAAGAGCTTAACTTAAGCTATAGTGTTTCTTCCTCCAAGTGCGCATAAGCTCAAGGCCAAGTAAAATGGCCCCATCATGTAGCTCATCAGCTGTAATGTACATGACTTTTAAAAGCATACACGCAGCTGCGGATGTGCCGGAATATGGAAGCAACGCACGCAGCACCACGTGTCAAAAAGTAAAAGTAAAATGTTTTTTGTACGGGAACTATTTACATCATTATACATTCATGCATCAGTCAGATTTCAGTTACTTTTTCCATTGCTTTCCATTAGGATTATTTCGCATTCCAAATCTTTTCATGGCCTGGAAAATTCTCTTTTCAAATTCCATGATTTTTCCAGGATTTTATTGACCGTAGAAACCCTGCATTACTAATATAAGATGGTATTAGCATTATTAGCATTTATATACCATTAACTGGCATTAGCCTTATTAGTTCAGACAAAACATGCATGTGAAAAAGGACACAATTATACAACCTCAGATATGCAAAGTACAGATGAGAATCAACACTAGAACGATTTTTTATGCACCGCATGTATCCAGTCAATGCAAAGCAAGCCAATGCAATCTGCACAAAGGCAGGTGCCAATTAGCAATTTTATAATTAAGGCCATATAATACAACGACATTCTGCATATTGTTTACTGGCCAGGTCTCGCCAAACGAAGCTGACACGCAGCCAGCATGCAAACATTTTCTTAAGATTGCTATGCAGTACCAATGGTCTACAAGAAAAGGGTGGCACCTCTTATGAATATGGATGAGTACATGGCAATTAAAACCTTGTCACCGCAGTGCAAGCAAGAGACAATGAGAAATAAGGAAAGAGCTATGGGTTGCGCACAGAAATGGAGACAAATTGTCCCTCTGTTGAATGGTTTGGTAATTGAAGGTCCCAAACACCAAATTTTTTTAACCCCCCAAAAAAAGCTAAAATTTAATAATAATAACTTACATGTGTGTGTGTGACTGTAGAGTGGTGCAGTGAATTTTAATGTAATAAAAAAATCTCCAAGCTGCAGACACTTCATTATTTCCTTCTAATTTATGGGCAGCTAAACACACACATAACATAGTCACTTCGTTGTGAGTACCCCAAGGAGTCTGGCTTTTCCTGTCTTTCATCCTCCCTCCCTCCCTCCCTCTGTTTATTTCATTTTTTTTAATTGCCATGCGATTATCATGTAAAATGCCTCATGAAGGAGCTGCTAGTCACCGCTGGAGCTGCATCTGCAAGAATGTCAAACAAGAAAGCCAGGCGGCAACATCAGACTGAAATGTTTACTGGGCCTACATCACTCTGAAGCTCGCGGAGTTATGACGACCTGCCCCGGCGATCTCCTGCCGTCAGATCACAAGGCTGAAAACGCTCAGGCGAACCCTCGCTTTATGTGACATTATACACAAAGCGCAATGGAAACGTAAATACCAACTGATCCTAAATGTCTCTGCTTGATCCCAGCATGACAGCAAGTTGCAGACGTCCTGCTGCATGGTTACTAAGCAGATCCTCACTGGCTGCCGGGAAGTACAGTTAACTACTTCACTTACAAACTGCTGAAATGAGTAAAATCAGTTTAGGAATTGGCCAACGTCTTATTAAAATCTGGAAGGATAGCTGAGAACAATGCCAGGGGTCTAATTGTGAAAGAACGGTTCGAAGAGCTTGAGACATCTTTTTCACACATGGATTGGCCGCCACAGAGTCCCGACCATAACCCCACTGAGAATCTCTGAGATGTGCTGGGAGACGGCTTCACAGAGCTATTCGACTTTTCCATTCTCAACACAAAAATTCATGCAAATGTGAACTGAAATAAATGTTGTGATTTATAAGTTTATATAAACAATGCCAAGGTCGGAATAATATGACCAAATGTAATCTAATTTTCATGTGTGGTATGGATAATGATCATGTCATGGTCAGGGGTGTAATTTCGAGAGGTTATGATCACCCCAGTAATCAAATCAGTAGCCAATATAACCCCCCAATTTAATCATAGGGCTCTAGGGTGTGACCAGTTTGTTGCACCCTACTGATATTATAGAGGCGGCAGATGGCGGCCAACATGACTGTACCAACACGCTTTGCACACGTTATAAGTCATTTATTAATGTTTTTCATGGTCAACGTTTTTTTTTTTTTTTTTTTTTCAAAACGCATCACCTGACATTTACCGCCTGAGTAAAATTATAGAAATTAAAAAAGCACAGTGCATCTATTAAACACATTAATTGCCTATATGCACAAGAGAAAAAGTACATGATGATGCAGCTGGGTGGAGGGGGGTTGGCAGTGTGCTGTGCTGTGTGCTTGTGGAGTCTGGGGGGCTTGCTTGTTGTGGGGGGGCATTGCGCTGTATGTATGTGGGGAAGAGAAAAGCACGGACAGACAAGGTCCTTTGGGTGATGGAATAGAGGAACGTTATGTATATGCATATATGTGTATATGCATATGTTAAGTATAAATAAGCAGAGGTTAACCATGTCGCCATGTGGTATTTCTGCTATCAGGCAAAACAGCAGCGGTGAGGCAACAAGCAAAAATGCCGGTGGTCCTCTCTCGTTTAAAACAAATGTATTAATTTATTTAAACAGAGATCCTGACTTCAATGTTCAGCACATGTTCAGCACACAGCACACACCCCCTTCAATGTTCAGTTACGCCCTTGGTCATGGTAATACTGGTCCAAAAATGATCTTCATATTGCAAGACCATTGCACCAATATATAAAAAATTCTCATACACAATATATCAAATCAAACACTCAATGCATCAATAGGTACTGAAGAACAGAGCGTTTGGTTAGCTGACAATAGAGGAAAAAATCATGATTTATTTTTCTACCGCCATTGCTCATGTGAAATACTTAACGCTCCGATCTAGTAAGTATATGAAATATTAACTTGCATTCGCCCCAAGAGCTAAGAGTCTCCCTCTGCTGGCTCAGCTTGCACCAGGATGCCAGACATGGTGGTGCCAACCAGCTGGACCAACAGAGCAGCAGCGTCCTTCCCTTACACCGTCCGGATAAAACCGGCCAACAAGTCCGAGATCATCATGCAGCAGCTCTGTTAAACGCTCCACACCACATGTTTTCATCTGTTTAAAATGTTTCCTTTCAATTGCCACATTTAGCTAATTGAGCCCGGGGGAGAGGCTCCCGCAAAATCGCAATTGTTGCAATTTAGATGGACGCCGAGACATTATTTCATTCTTTTCCCCTTCTCCCCTTTTCCGGAGAGGACCTGCGCGATGAGCCAGGCAGGCCGTGCATTAGAGATCATTATCCAGGTGGTCAGAGTGCCACTCAAACTCCATTACCATGATTAGAGGTGATGACTGCGAAGCACAGCCAACCCACGGAAAATAAATACATTTAATGAGAGGGTGTTGAAGGCGAGACCTCGCCAGGTACGCCGCCGCCACGCTTTATCATGAAACTGGCCTGTGTGGGCCGCGGAGAGCGATGCGTTGGCCAATGCAGCCGCGGTGAAGCATGTAGAAGTGATCACGGGTACAGCAGACCTTTTCAACTTTTCTGCCACTTTAACCTAAGAGGATGGAAAAAATAGAAACGCGCTTTCACCTGATTCACCTGATGAAACATCCTTGTGCCAATGGAGAGATGGCAAACTGAGCTGAGACGGGATTTACAAGGAACCTTGCTTTAGGCGATAAAACAGGTCAGTAACCCAAACACTGCTGGGATGGCTGCAGAGAGTATCAGCACCCCGCCGTCTTTTATGCGGCCAGTGACCTTGCTATTGATACTGATTTTTATTCAGACAGGCTTTGGTTATCCCCAAGTCAGGTTATACACCAAACAGATTGCATATAGTATTAAAAAAAATCTAATAAAACATCATACGTTACATACAATACATCAAATGATATAAATTCCCAAGAGTCAGAAATGCACGCAAGCCCTCTTATAATAAATAATTCACTTCTTCAACAGAACTACAATGCTGTAGGAAAAAAATCTACAAAGACACAGGAATTAAGCACACTTCAGCCAAAGAATATACTCGTTTTCAAGCTAGCTTTCAAGCTCAAACAAGCATGGAGGGGTGAAGCTTATTGATGATGGAGGCAATGCATTCACTGAACCACGAGAGAGGGGAAAAGAAGAACCTGGAGCAGACAAGTCTTTGGTGTCTCCCGGCAAAGGGCAGGAGAGGCGAGTGACGGTTTACACAGGACACTTTTGAAAGGGGAAGAAAGTGAGCCTCGGCCGCTGGGTCCTGTGCTGAGGTTCCTAAGAGATCACACGAAGCCCCTGAGGCCATTTCAACAACAGACTTCTGCACGGGATGTCCTACCTGTTACCTGACCTCAAACACTGACGTTTCAATTAATGCCATTGAGACGCTGCTTTTCCTGCATCTTATACAAATCTTCCTATTTATCGATGAATAAACGGCATGAAAATTGGCTTTTAACTGTAAAAAAATGTTCGTATGTATGATCATAATATCGAAGAATATTGCAAGAGTGTTGAAAACCCTTTCCAAGATGGACTGTTTTAATTCGTTACATTGACTCACAAGAGCCTAAAACATCTTGTGTGACTTATCACATCCTAATTATAACCTGTCTGAGCAGGCAGATGACACAGGACAATAAAATTAAACAGTTAACACTCCAAAACCACTGACACATTAAATACACTTAAAGTATAAGTTTTACTGATCAAACTGGTGCAATATTGTGAATGCAGAGACTGGTGTAAATATTTATTTCAATGCTTCCATGCATGGGTTCAGTCTGTATATTTACTTGTTTTGTTTGCATTATTATTTATGTTAATTTTCTTGAACAGGGTGCAGTGACAAAAAAGATCAATTGAAAACGAAGGTGATCCATTTATACTTTTGTGCAACTGAGCACACTGGAGTCATGACTCTCCATTCCATTTTTGTAAGCTAGAAGTAGTTGAATTAAGTGGCAAATTTTCAACTTTGTGCGCTCTGGGGGTGCTTAATGAGGCAAATAATGTCTTCAGGTTAACAATGTCTGCGTGCAGTTCAGCTGAAGACTGGAGTTCAGATCTCATGTGATACATAACAGCAATTAGCCTCAGGTACCTGCAGTAAATGTACAGTCACACATTACACTCTGTAACTAAAATTCACTCAAAATGGAACTCCCTGCAAAGTTCGTATAAGAACCATTTCTATCGCCTGCCCTTCATATGTTCCTCTAGCTAATTCCATTTCCTGTTTTCAGACACCACCATTTGTTCTCATTGAAGATTTATACCGTGTGTATATGTATTTAATAACAACAAAAGATCAGCTGTATCAGAAAGCCTTCCGGGCGATGATCAGATACACGGCGAGGACATCGCCACACAATGGGAGTGTGGTATGTGGCTTGGTGACAATGTGTGATAAATTATACTAATTTTCTGTTCAAACATCAGTGCGTAGACCACCTTTATCTTATAGGTGTGATTGCAGATGCACAATCGGGATGATTTCCCTAAGATTTGTAGCCTTATCTATGGATTTGAACACCTTGATAAATTGGTAACTTGAAGGTCATCCCCAAAGGCCACCCACTGCAGAACTTTTAGAGGTCCATTTAAAAAAGGGGGGTGCTGGCAGCCCCTAGACAACAAGCCTTTTCACCTGGATTTTAAACTCGTGATTGCGACAGGGGTTTTTGGCCACTGAACCCTCTTGAGGATTAACAAATCTTTTTTTCCTAATGTGAAAAAGCAAAATAGAGCAGGGCCACGTTTGTTGCCTGAACTTGCCTGCCACCTGCTCCCAAAATGGCTTTGCAGGGCCCTGATGAGTTACCTCCCTTCCATGTCCCGATATTAAGTGTGAGATGGAATCATGCCGCGCTCTCTGTGCCCAAAAATAAAGTAAGTAAAAGACAATAAATGATGGTTTACACTAGAATGTTCAGACTCAAACCTAAAATGTTTAATGCCACTCATAATAATTCAATTGTAATAATAATGTCTACTACATATCAAACACCTTCTTGTAAAAAAAGTGAAGAAAACAATGGAAATGTCGCTTTAGTTGACTTCCTCTTAAACTGACCTATAAAAAAGATGTTCTAATCAATTTCCTGTGTCATGGTCCTAAACGCTCACACTATCAACAGCTATTGACTGAGAAGGACTAATGCACTTATTCATTTGAAGAACCTCTTTGCACATTAGATGTTTTTTACAGATTCCAATTTCTGATTTCTCATGAGTGTAATTGGCCGATTCCGAGAATGGCAAATACAATTTTTGTTTATTTTCATGAGAAAATATTGTTGAATGCTGCAAATTAAGAAGAAAATAAATAAATAAATACACTAATAACTCTTAATAATAATAGCTGCATTAAGGACCGAAGCCAAGTGAAATTCACAAGAAATAACGAGCTGCTCTTTCCATATAGAGGTACGAGCAGGTTGAAATAAAGTTTGGCGTGTGGGAGGTGTTGAGTAAGCATGCAAGAGGTAGTATACTGTAAGTGCACAAGAGACACTGAGTGACTGTAACATTATACAGCTGTAGTAAAGGGTGAAAGTAGGCTCAGGAGCCTTTGTGAATTCCAGATATAATGCCTTTACCACATCTCAAAACATAGATCTAGATCCTATGCAATATCGGTATAGGATCCCGAATATTTACATATGGGGTATCTGATGCACAGTGCCGATCCATTCCCAATCCTTTTTTTCTGCCGCTCTGCACACAGCCAATAGAAACAAGCATGTTCGACATGGGCTTATGTCTGTCTGCAGCTGACGTGATGTAGAACGAGATATACCGACTGCTGCAGCAGCGGAGAATAAACTGCTTTTTTAGTTTATGAATAGACTTTATTTTTTGATTTCTTTATATGCTCAGTCATTTTGTGCAGTGTGATTTTGCGATTTCTGAAAGCCAAACTGTGTTGCTATCATAAAGTTCATCTCATGCGCTTTGCACGTACTGTCTGAAGCCGGCTTTACTCATCCCTCTCATGCTGTATTTCGACTGCTCTAGCATGCTAAACCGTCGTTCAAACTTTCTCGCACAGAAACTGCATTGCAAGTTTCTTATGGATGGAGTGGTTCATCCTTTCTTGCAAATTTCACTCTGTTTCTGCTCTAAAGGGCATCTAGTGCTCACCTGTGATGTGGGTCGACACGCAACCGTGCGCAGGATTGGTTTGGAATCGGAAGTATGTCGGGTTGACCTGTTGGTCACCGATCTCTTTAATCTGCCCCATTATCAACCAAGGAGCTTTCAGGGCCGATTAGGAGCTTGTGCCTAAATTCAGAAGGCTGACTTTAGATCATGAAAACTGACATCATTCTGACATTATCATTATTAGAATTATCATGACAAACTAGATTAACTAGGTAAAGAAACACTGTTCTAGAAGTAGATATTCACTATGGACATGAAATTGCCATGACAGTTGTCTGGAAAACTCAACCTACTCTGAACTGGCACTATCACAAAAACTAGCACCTGGTTGCAAATGAAAAAATGTCAAATTTGATTAAACTTCACCGTCTGCACATACGAAAAAACAAAAAATCCCTCTGTGCAACGTGCACAGATGCATGAGCTGTGCACGTCATGCACATGAGACACTTTAAAGTAAATGATGGCCATGCTCCCAGCATCGGGCCAGGTATCACTGGTGGCCAGTAGCAGACCAGCAGCAGGCAGATGGTGAATGGGCTCCTGGCTTCTGCCGTCCATCTGGCTGTTTTTTCCCAGGTAGGGGGCAGTTCTCTGCCACGAAGAGCACAGACATCAAAGAGAGAAACAATATGGCCAGTCATGAAAGAAAGACAGCGATTTTACTTAAGCTGTGGTCAAGAGATGATACTTCTCTCTGTGGACGAGCCAAAATGCCGAGAGCAGAAGAACGGAGGAGAGACAGAGGGTGTAAGAATGGAGAATGCAATAGGCCCGTCCGTGTGCAGCTGCCTGCGTTCAGAGTCATCTGCTAGTGGAGCGAACGCTCAGAAAACACTCTAAAGAAGCAAGGAGAAGAAGAAGAAGAAAAAAAAAGCGCTTGGCTAGCAGAAGCTTGATGTTAGAGGAACATCACTGATTACCATAACAAACACGGCAGCACTAGACGTGAACTCAGCAAGAGGCGATGCTGCACAGGGGATCTTCAGTTTGTCGCCCACAGACAAAATTCAGCCATGCGTGCTGTTTGAAACAGGTCCCAAATAGGAACATACATTTTCAAAAGCAGCTCTGGGACACGGCCCGCCGGGAAAAACAAGCGTGTGGGGTCAGACGCGAACACGAGACGGTTTTAAACAGATCCCGGCACACGAGGCAGTGCCCTCTCTCTTGCACACAATCCTTAACCATGGGATCCTGTGAGGGGTCACACTATTATTAAGTAAATTTACCTAGTGGGAGGAAACCAGAGAACCCTGAGGAAACCCACACCAACACAGGGAGAGCACACCATCTTGCCACACAATGCTGGAGCCCGGATTCCAATTCACAACCTCGGAGGTGTGAGGCCATGACCACGCACGCTGAATCTTTTAGTGTCAATTTTAGTATAATGCATCAAGTCCATAGGGCCCAGAACAAATCCTGCTGGTGCGTTTTTAATAATTGATTATACATCATAAAGCAAATCCTCTGAGTGACTGTTCCAGAAATGAAATATGGATGTAAGAGTTTGCGAGACGTTATGGTGACAGGCAAGTTGCACTCATTTACATTTATTAATGTAGATGCTCTTATATCCTGAGTAAATTACACTAACTAAATACTGGGACTGTCCCCTGGAGCAAAATAGGTTTAAAGGTGTGCCGCTCAAGGATCCTGGGATAGTAAGTGGGGTTTCAACCTTTTTTTCATGGGTCAACATTTGGACAGGCAAATTAATGTGGATAATTGCAGAACAGCATAATATATAAAGTATAGTGCCTACTAAGCATGATTCAGAATCATATCATGTTAGCCATGAATACAAATTGTATTGTTTTGTTCAATCCATCCTGCAACATCTGACTATGCTGGAACAAATTGTTGGGGGAAATTGGGGTGTGAATGAAAGTTAAACTGAGGATTTAAAGCAGAATTTGGTGAATGTGGTGCTAAGTGTTTGCTAGTGTAAGGTCAAATTAATCCTTCAGAATTTACATATAATAGGCAAATAAAAAAGAAAAAAATCTATATTTATTGATGTGAACGTTTAAATGAGAAAGTAGCATGTGTGAGGGGGTCTCCTCCCATTATAAACACTATAAAAAACTATTTGGGTGGCAGAATTAATTACACACCAACAAAAAAAGTGTAGTTAGTTTCTCTTCACGAATAGATAATTGCCAAGCCTTTCATGTTTTTCTATTTATTTAAATCCTGAATACACCTCACATTGCCCTAGCAAACAAGCCCCCCCCATGCTTAGTGCATAATGTTGCGGCTAGCTCCAGTTTGAAAATAGGGCTATATACAGTACAGGCCAAAAGTTTGGACGCACTTTTTCATGTCTCATGACCATTTACGTTGGTAGATTCTCACTGAAGGCATCAAAACTATGAATGAACACATGTGGAGTTATGTACTTAACAAAAAGTGGAGACCTGGCCATCACAGTCACCGGACCTGAACCCAATCCAGATGGTTTGGGGTGAGCTGGACCCCAACAAGTGCTAAACACCTCTGGGAACTCCTTCAAGACTTTTGGAAAAGCTTTTCAGGTGACGACCTCTTGAAGCTCATCGAGAGAATGCCAAGAGTGAGCAAAGCAGTAATCAGAGCAAAGAAACTAGAATATAAAACATGCTTTCAGTTATTTCACCTTTTTTTGTTAAGTACATAACTCCACGTGTTCATCCATAGTTTTGATGCCTTCAGTGAGAATCTACCAACGTAAATGGTCATGAAAATAAAGAAAACACATCGAATGAGAAGGTGTGACCAAACTTTTGGCCTGTACTGTAAATTCAGCATGGGTTTCAAGCATGCCCCAATTACGGATTTTTTCCTAACAAAAGATCCCACCATAATGAGTTGCTGCAGGATGGAAGTCCAAGCACTAATGCTCTTTGCAGAAACGCAGTTCCGAATGGATCATGTCCGCCTGACACATTTCAACGGCTGCCTCAGTGTTTTCTCCCTGGTCTTTTTTTTTTTTAAACTTTATTAATCCTGAAGGAAATTGCATCTCTGCCTTTAACTGTCACCCTTGGTGAGCAGTGGGCAGCCATGACAGGCGCCCAGGGAGCAGTGTGTGGAGACCGTGCTTCGCTCAGTGACACCTCGGTGGATCGGGACTCGAACCGGCAACCTTCTGATTACGGGGCCGCTTCCTTAACCGCTAGGCTACCACTTTCACTTGCACCGACAATTGGCTTATTGGCAAAGCGATAATCAGACAGCTGCCACCGATTGCAAAATTCAAAATGAATTATTTTCTACACTCTTTCAGGCCAAGGACCGGTATTCCACTAAACGGGAGCTGGGGGCGCATCTGATAATTATGCACAAAAAAATTCACTGCGAGCCTGTTGTGCTGGATGTGGGTGTGCTGGACGTCAACTCCAGGTGTTTGGTCTTAATTATGGAAGCTAGGTAGACCTTGGACACTCCTAATTCATTTAAATCAGCATAACGGTTTATCTCAAGAAGCAGGCAGCCCGCTCACCGACGGCGGTCTGGATAAGGGGTCAATCTGATGGTTGAGCTGAGAAAGTTCTCCTGAGCTCAGTAATTGAGTTTTAAGCACTCAATGTGCAAACAGAAACTCTTCTTCAGCCTTAATCCCAGATTCATGAATTTCTGTGCCAGACCATTTGCTTTCCAACTCTAAAAGAATGGAAACTAAATCCTTTTGTGTGTTAAAGTGGTTATTAAAATAACCTCCTTTTTTAAATGCTACTGAAATCTAAAGGTTTTACATAATGATTTAAAGCACTTTTCACTTTTAGGAGGGTGGTTAAAATGTATGGATTTATAATGAAAGCCAACGGATGAAAGTGGTAGACTCTATTTTAAATAATGACAGAAAGAGCAGAAAGTACTTGCCATAAAACTGTCAAGATCTCTTGAACTAAGCTGGGTTTGCAAGACAGAAAACTGTCTAAATTGTGGCTAAAACTTTTCCATTAGGTAAGAAAGAGAAAAGGAAACAGAGAAGCATAAAGGACAGATGTAAAGAGTGTTACGTCAAACATGCAATTCAACAGCCATCGCTGCGCTTCTCTGAATTCTTACTCGCAAGCACAGTAACGGATCCACATTTTATTACCTTGAGCAGACAGAGAGCACGAGAGAACAAAAGCATCTCGAACTGAGATCTGCGTTTCCATGTAACAATGCGGAGCATGACTGAGCCTTTGTGTGAGGAAGGCTGCTGACATTGGCTTCCATACTGTGCCACCAACACCTTTAGATCCATTTTTTTTCCTAAAGAAAAAAATATAGATTTTTTTTTTCATTTGAAACCGTCCCCATTGACAAACCTAAGGTGATTAAGAGAAGCCAAGAAGATTAGATGGCGCCATCGCAGCAAAAGTTCCCTGCTTTGGAGAGACTCAACTTTTAATCTTGTTTGTTGTTCATAGTCCTTTGTCATCACTTTTGTTCTATAAAAAAATGCAAGATCCATTAAACTTTTGACTGGTAGTGTACATATGCTTTAAAGTTTTAAGTTTCCATTAGAAATGTAGTTAAAAATTCAAGGACAACGACTGTTTAAGAATTGCAATGCACATTTAGGCCTTCTGGACTGACATATTTGATGTGCGTGGATACACAAATGCGGATCTGTCAATAAATGGCGGACTAATTAAATTGCGATGCTGGCGAGCTGCTCGCCACATTCCAAACAGAGACTGAACGTCCCAGATGCCGAAGGTCTTCTGCAGTGTCCTCCAGGAGTGAGTAATTAGTTTGATGCACGGCTACGAAAATGATTAATATCACGTTCCCAGGGGCACGGCACCAGACACACTGGGAATGATTTCAAGGAAAGGGGCAGGTCCACTTGATTCCAGTCAGTGCATAAGACAGTGAGCAGACTGTACTTTTACTGTAAACCGTAATAGGTAAACAGGGCCATTAAAAAACCATTCATTATGTCTTTAATATGATTTATTAGAGGGTCATTAATTGCTCAGTGTTCTATATATGAGTGATGAAATTTGTGACTTGATGGGTTAGTTTAGACATTTAAAGTACTGGTTTTCACCATGCACAGTCCTTCTCACTACTGTAACGCTGATAACTGGTGTTTTAGAGAAATGCAACCATCCCCTCTGCTCTTCAGCTGGAATTGAATTACGTTCGATGGGCACTGAGTACCAGCACTCTGCACATTCCTACCAAGACCATGCCCTGTTTTTTTCCCACAAGAATATTAAAATGCTGGTACAGGCTCCCTACTGGACTCCAAACTGGATCCCTACCATTTCCCAGTGTCATTGTATTACAGCCATGCATGTTGACAGCTGCATGTTGGAGTAAAATAAATAGATTAGTACTAAGGTGATTTCCGCAAGCTCCACGAGGAAAGTCCTGGAAACCATCAACAAGCTCTCAGCTCCCTGTCTTGGGATGCACACTTGTTTTGGTTTTTTTTACATGCAGTTATATTAATCATGTCAGAAGCACTTAGCCTCTGCTCCCTTTAGAGTGCTTGCATGTGTGCTTTTCTTGTCTTACACTGCCTGGACTCTGGGGTAGCCCTTATCAGCACATCAGCACAAAACAAAGGCAATTTCAGAACCCACCCCCCCATCAAACACTGATGTTCAAGCCTTGGCCAACATTTCTTTATCATAACACATGAAAGAATGCTCCGTAGACCTGGTTGTAGCTTTTCTAGCCTAGTGGGCAAGACAGTAACCTATAAACTAGAAGACCAGAAAGTCACAGGTTCAAACCACACTTACTACCATTGTGTCCCTGAGCAAGAAACTTAACTCTGTGTGTCTCCAGGGGGACTGTCCCTGTAACTACAGATTGTAAGCCTCTCTGAATAAGTGATTCTGATGAATGCATAAATGCAAATATAAATGTGACGTACTCAAGATTTTATATTGATGATGGGCAAGTCAAGCAAGATTAGTGAGGGACATAAGGACTACGTAGTGGCCAATGCATGTGTGAAGATGATATCTCCATCTCTTTAAACCATTCTTTCACAATTAGAGCTCGATGAATCCTGGTGTTTTAATTTTGAAGCATGCGCCTGCCATCAGAAATGAAAAAAATACATTGATGTAAGTCAATTGACTTCATTTTACTGCCACATAATGTTATAGAGCCTAGATCAGAACAATTGAAGCAACCCCAGATCATCACACTACCACCACAGGCTAGGACATTTGCATCGATTGCATTCTTACCCTGATGTAAAAAATGTATATACTCCTCAGATCACATTACCCTTTTCCATTGGAATCCAGAGTCCAATCTAGCAAACTAATGTCTATCCTTCCAGGTTTTAATATTGTCTAAGGCAGTTCCTATCCCACTTCTGCTCATTTCAGTGATCTCCTTAGTTTTTTTATTTGCTCAATAGAGGTAAATAATCTTTTCCATAATTGCATGATCTTCTAACATGATAGTTAATGAAACTAAATTAATTTCACTGCATCAGTTAAAATCTATAGCATTAGCACTAGTTGGTCTTCACTTTGTGAACAGTTGCATGAGCGATATAATTGTAAATATAATTGTCTAGATATTGCTGCACATCTGAAAAGACATCCTTCTTTTTGTGTTTGTGCTCTCTTGACTCTTAGCAGTTGAAGCTTTTATCGCTTTGAATGAAAACATCTGGCATATGAATAACTAAGTAAAGACGTGATGTAAATGTAATGTGGAGACTTTGTAACCCCAGGAGAAATAGGCAATACTGCAACATGAGTGTATTTAGTGTGTGAAGCCAGGTTGAGGCAGTCGAATAGTTGACTTTGTTTCAATTACTTAGGCATTGGTGGGAAATGTTTCAATCTGCAATGATTTCATTTTCTATTTACTTATTTCTTTACACAATTAAAGTATCACTAGTCTGGTGTCTAGGGTTTAATAGCAACTCACTCAATATCCTCAATTGCTTAGTCCTGTTAATCCAGGTTGCGGCTGCCCGAGCACATCCCAGGACCCTCGTTCGGGGCAGGGCACCGACACACCACAGAGACACACATACACACACACCTACGGTCATTTTTAGAGCCACCAATCCACCTACTGTGCATGACTTTGGATGACAGGAGGCAACCAGAGAACCCGGGGGAAACCTGCGCCAGTATTGGGGGAGCAAGCAAACAGCACACACACACACAGTTTGAGCCAGGATTCAAACTCACAACCTTGGAGGTGTGCACCACCGTTTCACACGTGTCCATCTGTCATGGTCCTGAGAGATAAACCGTGTTTGCATGTTCCATGTGTGTAATTTCTTGGTCGTGTCCACCTGACGTTCCATGTATAAATGTATTCTGTTTCTGCCCTGTCTTTACCCTTGTGTATTTCTGTATCCATGTAGATGTGTTTTCACCTGGTCCTGTCTGCTGTGCCTTGTTTTATGTAAATCCCACATGCCACAAACGACCAAATCTGCTTAAGGAAAATATTGAGCATGAAAATACGATGTCTGTGATCAACACAAGCCTTGCACATCTTAGATTTAGGCATTTAACAGCTAGCACCACATGAAAGGTAACTGCAGTAGGCCCTCTTTGTATTCTGCATGTTTATTTCTGACAGAAATTAGCAGAGAAATTAACAGCTTTTGAGACACTGTTTTTTGTTTGGGGTTTTTTTTCTCGCTGATCTATGGCAAAGTATTTTATGAAATATAGTTGCTTTTTCATATCGGCAAATGGCTTAACAAAACTGCGCAAAGCCACATGAAAGCAAAGCTGCTTCTACACCGATTAGTCAAATTAGTGGCATTTTCCTCTCTCGTTGTGCCGAAATGTATCAATGCGTGTAGCGCTGCTGTGTAATCTCGAGCGCGCCGCTGTTTTTGACAGTTTTGTCATGCACAATGAATGCGAAAGCAACCAAACAGGCAGCAGCCGTGACAAACAACTGCTACAGTCATCTGTCCGCGTCTCCACACTTAGTGATGTGCCAGACAGAAACAGCGCCGCTGACCTTTAATGACCGCTTTAGCTGTGGCCGTCTGAAAATCGGCAGGATTTGATGATCAATCGTGCCTTGCCGGAGTATAATGAAATATGGAAAAAGGGTTAAAACTCAGGCTCCAGACTGCATTATATCCAAATCAAACATCTGTCGACTGAATCGGGGGCCTACTGTGCTGCGGCAGGCCCAGATTCACTGGCAGCGCTTTAGACAAACGCTCCCTCAGGACCAGTAGGAGGTTTCCTCCCAGCTGCACGGCAGTTAGCAGTTTCCGCCAACAGCTGCCAGTGACTCTGCTGATTGCTTGCGTGAAGATTTAAGGCGGCATCATAAACTGATGATGCATTTCATTAATGCTCATTCGGCGTGACACTGTGAAAGGAGACTCGGTTTAGCTTTCTCGGTGGCCCTATGTCCTTTGCATTTGTCACCATAATGGATGCCTATCACACTTATTGGTGTCCAGTCACAACTAGTCAACAGACCACGCCCTTCAGTTTCACATGACACGACTACCAAAAAATGCTTCAACAAGAAAAAAAGTCTTAAAAGAAACATTTAAATTTGCACTGTGACAAAAAATAAGGCCCTCCTCATTTCATCTATATTAACAATAATAGTATCATATTTTGGCATATTTTTATGATTGCATTCACTCAGTCACTATCTATATGCACTGAAACTACAGCCAAAGTTCGTACAGAGACACTGGATGCAGGACCGGGACTGTACCAGGGCAGGGTGCCAGCCCATTGCAGCACACACATACACACTCACCCACAGCCAAATTAGAGTCACCAATCAACCTAGTGTGTATGACTATGTGGGTAGAAGCCGAAGATGTGGTGAATGTTTAATCACCCAGACAAGTCTAAAAACCTGGCCGGACATGTCCGGGGAAAAGAGGAGATCTGGTCACCCTAACTTAGTGACGCTATGTTAACTCTACACACCTTACTTACCAAAGTCAACACATGCAAATCAACTAAATCATTAAACACGAAATATGGCAAACGACTGTTTACTCACCCCAAGGGGCGTCAGATTTTTAAATACTACTCTAATTGAACTGATTAAGAGCTCTAGTGGGGGTAGCCAGGCAGGGTGGTGGGCATATATTGTGATGCATATTTAGAGACAAACAATTAAACACATTTTGCATTTTAATGTTACAAGGCCACAATAATCTTTACATTTTGAACTACACTAAAAAAAACAATGGATGGAAATAAAATACACTTTTCCAAAGCCCCAGAGAGCCGCAGTGTAAGGATGAAAGAACCGTGATCTAGACTCTCTCTTCTTGCATCTCTGAACTAACACATGATGAAAAGCAATAGATGTGTCATTCAAATATTTGACCGAATAACATTCAAGCAATCCAGTATAATATCAAATATAGGAAAGCAGAGTTTAAAAAAAAGGGAGCGAAATTAATATTAATATATTGCTGTACGTTACTGGTGCTACAGGCCTGTAAAGGTCCAGTTATTCTCAGATGGAGTAAAATGTTTAAAAGAAAGCCAGGATGGAAGCGGGACTCTGAGCTGTCAGGTGTGACTGCGAGGCAATGGAGCCCCCGGGAGCCCTAGGAGGTCAGGGCCCAGCTCTGCTGTTTGTTCTTCATCTGACTGGTGACAGATGACACTTCTCTTCTACCTACAGTGCACATTTTCAACTAAAGATAAGTGCGTGTTGAGTTCCATACTTAGCAATTCAGAGGGTAAGAAGGGTGGGAATAAAAAGAAAGACCTGCCTATTCACTTTATCAATAATCAAAAAACTGAAAAAGATCCCCTAAAAACCAGAGAGTAAGCGGGAGATGGGCAAAAAAATCTATTAATGATCCTGCAGAATTTATTGCCAAAGAGATGCAATAAATACACTTACTTTCAGACCCTGTGCTTTCCCACGGGCCCTAGCAGATGTAATTAGCAGAGCGAGTTTGACCTTGATCTGCAAAGAAAACAAACCACAAGACAAAATGACAAGACATAAAACTTATTTCAGACATTATTGGTTAATTTCATCAGTTAATTAAAGAAAAAAACAACTATAATAATCAAGTCTGGTTAAAGTTTTAGGGTTCTCTTCTTTTGGCAGCAAATAACAGTACTTTGGGATACACATACCATACATATTGTGGTGGTGTGCCTAT
This sequence comes from Denticeps clupeoides, assembly GCF_900700375.1. Taxonomy (NCBI): domain Eukaryota; kingdom Metazoa; phylum Chordata; class Actinopteri; order Clupeiformes; family Denticipitidae; genus Denticeps; species Denticeps clupeoides. Next base: position 17,992,148 of record NC_041718.1, read on the forward strand.
GATGATCCTAACTGGGGCAGTTCTAGTTTTGAAGTGCACTTCTCGGATGTATTATTTTGATTTAAATCACCAGGAATAATATTTGGGGGTGAACAAGCGGGTGTTTATGCGTATGTGGGAACAACACAAACAGATTTTATAATTCTCACATGAGTTCTCATATGGCACAGATTTCAACATAACACTTAGGCTGCAAAAGCATCTTGTACCCAGCAAGGACAATTCAACTGCTTTAATGTAGGCTGAACAGAAATGACTGAAATACAGCTAAAGCATAAGTAAAAGCTAAAATCTCCAGCCAGTCCCATGTTGTACTGGTTTAGAGACGGGAGTGTATTATTTTGCAACAATTTCATCACTGGTTCTCTGACGGAAAACTCACAGAGGAGAGAAAGAAAGATACTTTTAAAAGACTTAAATGCCTTTTTCAATCTGACATTCAAGAAAAGGCATGTGGCAGCACAGCCAGTCTACCATTTGTTTGATGCCGTGAGTTTTAACAGCTAGGAGGAATAATGAACTATACGGCATAATGATCCTACAAATCAAGTGTGCTATAATAACTCCTCATATGCCATTTAACATCCCTGATGTATAAAGCATCTGCAAAATCTGTGGCAAATAATTACTCATGTGAGATTTAACGCTCTCAGCACACACCATCTGAATTCTCCAGGCCTCAAACACAATGTAAGCAGGCTCAACAATGCCGTCTCTTTTTATAACGACATACGTGCTGTCTGGAATAACCTTGAAACATCCACATTCGGTTTAATTAGCACACGTCCAGTTAAGCATGTAATAGCTTTAAAGCAAGGTCAACACCGCGCCAAGCATCCGGGGTCTTTCGGTGGGCCTTCAAGAGGCCTTAATTCACCATTAAAATGCACAGGACAGCACAAACCTAAAAAAAAATCTGTAATAATAGTTCCAAGGAAAATTCAGTGTGAAGGTGTAAGTTTTTCATCTTCAGCCAACATGCAATATTCTCTTGGTGGAGTGGAACAAATAGACATGATTTTATTATTTTATGAGAAAAATAGAAGCTCGGATCTGACGTTTGATGAGAATCAGGTAAGTGTGCTTCACTTTCCTCTCATCTCTCTCATTCCCTTCCCTGTTCCAGTCAAGGCAAAAAATCCATTTAACAAAGGAAAGTGTTGGAACCACCCAGTGGGCCAAGAGGGATGTAGGCTGGCAATGTAGCTGACGGACTGGCGGGGGCCTGCTATTACAGAACACGCTGCAAGTCCCCCAGGATGTAACAGGCCTGCTCCTCTTCTGTGGCAGGATCTCCCAGAGGTGACAGTAGATTGTGGGGCGACTGAAAGTGACTGTAATTAAAAGCATTGATTAAAGTGACAGAAGGAGGGCACAGGGGGAGAAAACGGGGGGAAAAGGAAGAAAAATGGTAGCTGGGACACATCATTCCCATGTTGGAGTTGGAGCGTATTTGAGTCAAATTGATTTAGTCGGAGCTCTGAGTCGGATATCTTCAGCGCCTAGTCTGCCGATTTTCCACTGTTTTCCAAATTTTCAGGTTTATGCGTATGAAGAGCTAGGAGGGAGAAACCTTGAAAGATTGTCCTCCTCAGCCTTGAACCAGGGCGTAACTCCCTGTGCTGTGATGGTGTTCCTCTTTTCTTCTTTAAAGACAAAGTAATGGCTAAAATTCCACCAACGAATGCCCCTTTATCTATACAGACCATGGTAGTAAACAAGCTGTCATTTCGGCGCAGACCTCAAGAAGGGGAGTGTGAAGCGTGCATGTTTGTGAAACCTCATCGTTGATTATTTCTAAAACATATTTTACCCCTGTAATCCATACTACTACTGGGGCAGTGGTGGCCTAGCGGATAAGGAAGCGGTCCCGTAATCAGAAGGTTGCCGGGCCGAATCCCGATCTGCCGAGGTGCCACTGAGGTGCCACTGAGCAAAGCTCTGTCCCCAGGGAAGGTCTGCCCATGGCTGCCAACTGCTCACCAATGGTGATGGTTAAAAGCTGCAGACACATTTCGTTGTGTCAACGTGTGCTGTTCTGCAGTGTTTCACAGTGACAGTCACTTCACTTTCACTACTAGTAATCCCACTATTCTAATTGGATAACACTATTCTATGTATTCCATGTACTGGGTGTGTTACCCACAGAGGTGAATAATACATACACAGTCAAATAAATAAATGACAATACAGAACCACAGGAGAAGCAAATACAGTTTGCTTCACGACTGTAAAAACGTGAGAAAAAAAAACAGGAAGTGACATGACAGAAACCAAACATCTGGGATGGAAACAGAAATTGGAAATGAGCACAAAAAAGGGACGTGATAATAAAACTGTACCAGGGCGTACAGTTTATAGCGCACGCTGTTCCGCGTAGAACCATAATGTCTGCAAGAATGCATGAGGAGGTAAGGAGACATCCTCATAAAACAATAACAGAGTAAATCTTCCATAGAATTTTATTAAAAATCTAAGTTATTACACAAAAAATGTCAGTTTTAATTAAAAAAAGCCATTTGAATTGCTTTGCCCAGTGCAGCAACATGCCTCTAATACCACAGGCGTGTTGTGTTTATAAAAACGGCTTGCTCCAAATTCTATTAGCATAAAATTTTCATTGGCTGTGACTTCCTGCCAGCAGCAAAACAGCACAGCCTAAGACAGCTAAAACAAGAACATAATTCATGCAGTAAATGTATAAAAAGGTTCTTTAAAAAAAATAAAAATGCTGGCAAACCAGATATTCCGGGACAGCCCAGGACATGTCCTCATCTGTGACTGTAATTAGGCATTGCCATCAAGACAAATTATTCAGCCCTTCAGCTTCTCGAACATCCACAACAGTAACTCCAACTGAAAGATGCTTCAACGTGTGCTAAACAATTACATGCAGGAAACAGGCAGTTGTCCTTCTCAAGATCCATTAAGAAAAATGACAGCTAAGGGCTGTAACTTATCTTGGCATATGGGACCAATGGTCTGTTTTTTCCTCCTTCAAATCACTCATGTATTTGGTGTGTCTAGTTAACCCATTACGAACCTCAGGAAGATCTAGAAGGGAACACCATGCAAAATCCAAATCCAGTTCAATGGTCTTCAAATACATAGATGAAACACGGTTTTTGAACCAGTCAAGGTATTTTGACCTAAAAATGGAGAGCATGCAAATTCTTCTGCCTTTTGGCGTGCATTGTTGATCACACATCTTTCATTACCTACAAGTGGACAACATTCAGGCCTTGAGAAGAAGTGCTAGATGGTGTTAACCCAGAATTGTTAAGATCCAGCCAAGCGTGCAAGGCCTTGGAATAACGACATGTTTACGAATCAAGCACAACTCGGATTTTTTTCCACGGAATGCAGCACAGTTTCTGCACTGCTTTTGTTTTTCTTGGTTGAGGAAGCATGTTAGTTTAAGGGCCCTTAATCAAGGTCACAATGGCAGGGGTCAGCGGAGGGTCCAAACCATTCCTCAGAACTGCAGGCTGAAACCTCATTGTTTATGGAATGAGATGTTATCACATGTTCCACCGAATCCACAATATAAGCATTGGACAAAAATAACACTTGTTTCATGAGCTTTAACATGATGACTTCTTGTTAAAAACTGTCGCCAGCGCTAGTGTTGATAACGTCAGTTTTGGTTTGATAGGAGACAGGGCGTTCCTGGGGACCCAGTTGACTGCAACAACGCAAGATGAAACATTCATGGACACTGGCAAGTGGCTGAATCTTTGTCAGTGTCTGCACAGTGTCTCAACTTGTACCAGTAATTCTTCTCCTCAAATGCTAATGAGCAAAGATTTTTAAAGAAAAAGAAGGTGTGTGAAGAAGCTGGGCAGATTAACTCTTGCAGCAATGTGGACACGAGCCAACCATAAAAGGTATAAAGTATAAAACAAACACGAGAAGAGGAAATTTGGAAGATATATCTATAATTTAAAGATACATTACTTTGTAGAGACTGAGTTTAGCTCAACGAGACCTTTCGGTGAAGAGGGAGTTAGAATATGCAGGTCGCTGTTCCAGCAGTTAGCGGTGTATGGAACACTATATTAAAATCTAGTGCAATACGACGACAGAGGGGATTAATTTAGTGCAGTTACAAAGTGACTGATTCCACTTATTAAATGCATTAGGGCTGAAAATGCGTGCAGAGGGAGCACTCCAAGAAGCAACGGCCACGGCTCGGCCTTCTCCACCAGTTACCAGTTTTATGTCTCCCCAGCTAGCCTGTGGTTCTAAACAGCGGATTGGGAAACAGCTCGTTTCTTCTTGCCGAGGCCTGAGAACTGCCACTTCTCATCCATTTTAAATCAAACCCACAACAAACACGTTGCGGCGCGCGGATTCTGGGAATGTATTAATTCCCCGGAAAGAGCGGCGGGACCCGTCGAGTGTGCACTGGGAGGCAAAAGCCGAGCTTTGCAGGAGATGTTTTTCGAAACAAGCCGTATATCCCCCGCTGGCCAAACGCAACAATGATAACTCGCTGCATCCTCAGCGATCGGCATTCAGGGCCGTGCTCTAATCGGGCCTAATTCTGCACGATCAGTCTGCAACGCGGTGAAAAAAATATTAATAGACACGTCCAATTCGGCACGCATTTTATCTGCAGAAAAATAAGTAATCGGTATATGTTGAGGAATGCAATTAGACAGGCTCCATTGCGTTTATTGCCTCCAGTTACACATTCTTGACGTGATATAAAGAAATGTGGCATTTACTGGGGCTAACATTTACCATCACTGCTCAGTACACCATGCAAACTCACCAGCTGCCAGAGATAATGCACAAATATGATGATATATCAACTTCCACTGAATAAACTCCCCTGCAAAAAACGAGCACAGAGTTGCAGCACTGAAACACGGGCACATCATAAAATGCCTCCCAACAGAATAATCCTTCTGAGAATGGACAACCTTATCTGTCCCCCACTTACACAGGGGTAATGGGCCTCGCAGAGCCCTTTAGTGAACTGGACAAAGGATAAATGAGGGAATCTAATATTAGGATATTACATTAGCGTCCCCAGATAAATAGTCAATGCATTTACGGTCATTAAAACTACAGCCCTGTTTCAGTAACATTCCCTACCATGTGCATTTACTTTCCCGTAATGAAATATTACTGTGCCTTGCACAAGCAAATGGCTGCCTTAATGCACTGTGTTATGTCACTGCTGGCATATGTGAACTATGGTTGTCAGGGAATTGATACTTAGATAAAAATCAATATGAAAATAGTAGAATTATAGATGAATATTATGTACTTTAAAGTGAAAGTCAGTTTGTTTTTAATAAAATACCTATGTTGGCCAAGGTGCAGTACAAGAGACTGTGTACAAAAAATAAGGACTAAAAGAATACAACGGTTTAATACAAATTAAAAGTCACAGAGAACCATTGAGTTTTTAAGTTGATTTAAAAACCTCCAGGGTCTTATGTGCCTGAGAAGGTTGTTTCAGAGCCGAGGATCGTCTTGCTGGACTATATAAGCGCTTTAAAAACAGTCAACAAGATCTTGAAGTCTATCCTAAACTTCACTGGTAACCAGAATTGGCCAGAATATGTGGCTACGCTTGCGCTTGCCAGTATTCATTTGTGACATTATCGATATTACCAGCAGCATCACGGCAACTGCTGGTGGGCCTTCATGCCCACTGTTGGTGGAGAAAAAAGGATTAGATGTTAACACAGACTATCGTTTGCCATTTAACTATTAGCAGTTAGCCAATAGCCACATTAGCTGTCAGTGAAGGGGCTAGCGGCTATGGCTAATAATAAAATAAGAACGCTAAAAATAACGCTAATCTGGGAGCTCAAGCCCAAATGGTAGCAGTCCCCACATCTGTTCATTTAAAATAAGAACACTATCATTTGTGACCAGAAAGTCCTCACAAGGCAGTTCTACCTCAGGCAAAATACAGTTGTCATTGTTTTTTTTGCACTGTATAAAGGAACATTAAAATATTTGCTTAGTGATCTTACTTCAAAGTTAGCACTGTTTGTATTGTATTGTCTTCTTGCATCTTTCTAATGCATCTTTCTGATGTATTGTATTGTCTTCTTGCATCTTTCTAATCCTTATTATATTATTGTTTATATTGTTCTAAAAGTTACTGTCCTCCCTGTGATATTGAAACTGTATTTTCCTCCATATCAGTATCAAGTTGGAAATTGCGGTGTTATGACACCCTAATGTGAAAAAGAGAGGATAAACCTCAGATGTTGTCAGATGAAACTGGACACGTGTCCTATCGTCCCATGTTGTTTAGGAACATTTGCTGAGATTCACGTGAGGAACATTCTAACAGGGTTCTGCCCTTCTGGGGGCCACATCTAGGGCTCAGGTGTGCGTCTCGTTTTTATTTAGAGAATTATTTATCGCCAGGGAACGTGGTGGCGGGGTGATATTTTCACACAGCCACTACATTCCGTGCTGTTGTCTTTGGTTCAAGGGATTTAATGAAATTCTTTCATATCCTGTGGCGAAAAAGACCCGTCTGACATGCAGACGTCCATCATTTTCCAGCTAATCCCAGAGATGAAGATCGCACTCTCTCCCTCTGCTCAACCCCCCTATAGTTGCGCAAACACAGAACATTTTGGTGGTTCTGACACAGATAAAGGGGCAGGGTGGAGAACGGAGGACACGCCAATTTGTTTACATGATTTGGGAATTAATCTCTTTGTTTCCAATGGGATTAACAGCAGATAAATGACTTCTGCACACCAGACAAACGCCTTGCATTGTCACCATGACTCTGACATGCACAGAGCCCTGAGCTGAGATTGCTCTAGAAGCAGCAGTAACAATGGGGTGCACAGAGAATAGTACAGTGCATTTCACTGTCAACATAAATCCCAGAACAGAAGCATCTGAAGAGAAGTCACACAACCAACTATATGTCTGTAAAGTCGAATTATGCTAATAAACAAGTTTTTGGACCAGTAGCATCATAATGGACACGTAATGTACACCATGACACTGGACTAAAACCTACTCTGCCCTGTCCAGCACCTCTAAACATGGACAGATGCTCTATACTACACTTTTACTGGACTTCTCCACCTCTACAACTGTAGGACTTTTTCTCTTATTGGACATATCATCACCAACCCTGCTCTGACACCAACTGCAGGCTCACTCTACCCTGGAAGGACGTTCCTCACTCTATCACTCCTTCCCAAGGTTTCTTCCTTTCTTTTTTCTCTCTCCTAGAGTTTTTCCTTGTGTGAAGAAGGGTCAAGGTTGAGGGTGTCAACTGTAGGGCCTGTCAAAGCCCATTGAGACATACTGTATGTGATTTTGGGCTATATAAGAAATAAATGTTGTTGTTATTTATGTGATGAAGAGATTGTGCTCAAGATGCAGGTTTATGGATGATATGGTGCAGATTGTGTTCTTCTTCCATGTATACTGCATATGGGGGGAAAAATACACTTGTACCTTATTTAGTGTTCCAGTCAGGTCAGATGCTTTAGAACCAGGTACAGCTGATTGTCCGCAGAATCCCAACCTAGAGTTAAAAAAAATTAAATACGTGACCGAGTGACCCCTGGACTGAAGACAATTCTGATGTTCCTTTCTCTGCTCCGCCCTCAGAGCGATTGAAAGACAGAGCTGAGTCAGCAGCAACTTTCATCTTTTACTTATTTAAAGTTACTTAAGGCCATGGGCCCAGGGAGAGACGACTGTGTCAATCAGACCTAATTTCTGAAGAACTCGAAACTTTTTTTGTCCCAGTGTGAAGAATACCCCCCTCGGTGCTGATGAATCATATAAAACGACATGCTAAGCACCGCTACAACAGAACCAACTGGGGGGAAAGGGAGTGACAAGCGCCCTGGTAATTATAATGGGATGGGGGGGAGGGGGGCTATCATTTAGTCTTCGGTTTCGCCTTTTTCCCTCCAAAGAAAACGATCCTCACAACTGAGTGACAGACAAGAGAAATGAATCTGTCGCTGCAGCATGTGATGAAGCCTCCAGGAGATGGTGGGGGGGTGGGGGTGCCACAACGCTGCACCTGTTTCATTATACATGACGCAAAGAGAATCAAATCAATTAGGTATCGCCGTGGCACGAATAAGTGGTACATAATTGATGGAGGTTCTCCTACATAATGCATCTCTGTCCACATACAGTGGATTACGCATGCAGTAATCACCCCTCTCTGCATTGCATGGACATGTACATGTAATTGTTATAACATGAACGGTTATAATCCAGTTAGATGAAGATGTTCACTAATTGCCACACAGATTAAAAAAATCTATATTCTATAAACAGGATAATCATATCCCTTTTTTTGTAACACCATAAATTCGCTCTGCCGCAAACCAGGCGTCTGCCATTGCCTGAAAAGTGACCACCTGTCTGCAATTAGGTTTCGCCATGCAATTTGGCCTGAAACAAAGCTGCGTTTGGTGGTTCTTGCCTCTGCTTGGTGCATTAGCAAATAAAACACCATTTCACCCGAAATATTACAAGATGGGCTTCTTTAAAAATAATACAATTAACATATATGCCAAAAAAAGGGGGCGAGGTTAGAATATTGGAATATCTAAATGCTGGATTGGCCCAGAGCGTTCTTAAAACTATCTTAAAAAGTGAAAGTGTCTACATCAGACCAGGCTCATAGAAAGAGGAGTATGACTGAATAAATTAATAAATATATATCCTACTGCTGAAAAGCACTAATGTCAGAACTTGCCATGAGATTTTTAATGGGAAAAATATATACTGGCCAGTAAAAAGAATTGCATTTCTCCCTATATATTGTCAACAATGTGAAAGGCTACAAGCTATTAGCATTCCACGTAATGTTGGTGTAGTTTGCAGGTATAAATGAAACAGTTTATTATATTATTATTACTACCAGTAGTAGTAGTATTACTAGTCCCACACCATGTTTCCACGATGGAGATGACAGTTTCAGGTACTGCATCAAGCTTCGATGGCTGTCAATCACTTGAAAGTGAAAGGGACTGTTTTTGTCATTGTGATACATGGGTGTACACAACTATATTGAACCCTGCATCGCCCTTAGTGAGCCGTGAGCAGCCGGGGAGCAGTGTGTGGGGACGGTGCATTCAAGGGAACCTCAGTGGCACCTTGGTGGTTTGGGATTCAAAACTTTCTGGTTACGAGCTCACTCCATTACCAGTTCGGCCACCACTGCACTTTACAATCATATGATGGCGTTGTTTGATACAGAAGAATGTTTTAAAATATATTTATGGGGGTGTAGGTAATACATAATGTCTGAATTAGACAAGATGGACAATTGTGTTTGAATTGTAGATTGACAAAACTGTTTTGACGAGAAAGGTGACAAAGAAAACCGGCACAAAAAAAAACTACTGCAGCCTGCCATAAGGGGCACAATACCCATTACAATGGGCTTTTTGGCACTCATTGATAATATGACATTTTAAAGAAATGTACTTGAGTTCTGCTTTCTGGGGAATGACTATCCAGAGAATCCAGGAATCGGTAGTTCTCTGCCTATTTTAGAGGGCGATTTAGCCTCCCACACCAATTAGCCTCTGCAAAACTGCCCCACAGAGAACAATACAGGCTACAACGCATCAGTGCAGGAGTCACACTCTCCAAAATCAGTTTAAATACGCACTGCATGGTGTGTTATTTGACATTTATTCGTCTTGTTTGCTTTTATACACTTCTATGACTGCACATTAGTGATGACATTGAAGCTGCTCCCCCAGTACCATTAACATGCAGCCCAGTGTCTAGTGAGAACGTCATTGCTTTTGTCTAGCATACGAAGAAACACCCGACCACCCAGATGAGGTGTAGGCTGCAGCTGTACGTGCTGACCCGGCTTCACACAAACACAAAAATGAAAGCATTTACTTTCACTTGTATGAACTTTGCACACTCTGTTAACACAATAGTTACACATGTTAATAAAAGATAAATATGGAACATGGGCAAATGCCCCACTGCACACCATATAACCATATAAACCATATGAATAAACCATATAAATATTCTGTGAAAATGATCACAAAGGAAATGTACACTTTTTTTTTTTTCAATTTAAAAAATGGAAAAGATCATTTCATCAGGTCTTACACCGTATTGCAGTGGGAGACATTTTTTCCAAAACACAAGCATGGAAAGTCATATCCCCACTGTTATTTCTTCCGAATATTAAGAGTTAACATCAGGTTGCTGATCTGTGGTGTGTAGTAAATAAAAAAAAAGAAAAGCAATAAGCGTACGAGAGGAGTTCATGGAACAGACACCTGCACATTGTGATGGTAGGTTGCCAGTACGACCAACATTCTGGGCCTGTATCAACATTAATCTGAAGTGTCCTGAACATATGAAAAATGTATTATTTCATGTTTCTGATTAAAACACTCGAAAACCCTGTTCTAGTGTGCTTTTGTAAGACAGTATTTGCCTATATTAATTAGTAATAAGCTGAACACAAACCAGTGCTTCTTGCTCCTCCAGAACATTCTCAATTCAACCTTTACCTAAGTCGGACTCTGTTTATAACCTAGTAATGCATGCACGAGGTGGAAAGAACATATGGTTGAAATGATGAACTAGTAGATGGAAGCCATCAACTAGAGCAATATCAATCTATAGAAATCTTGAAAACAGACTTTCTTCATCAATTAGCCATTTTTAGCAAATACACGAGCAATGTAACACAAGATTTTGAATTATCTCTCGACATGTTTATTACATAGTAAAAAAATTATAAAATTATTAATATGAAAGTGAAGTGATTGTGTCACAGCACACAGTGACACAATGAAATGTGTCCTCTGCATCACCCTCGGTGAGCAGTGAAAGGTGCCCAGAGGGTCCGTGTGAGGGGACAATACCTGCCTCAGTGGCACCTTGGCGGCACCTTCGTCTCAATAACGAAACAAAAGTCAAATGTAACATATTTAACATATAACTAATTTGAGTTTTTTCTTTGACCTGATTCTTTGTAAAATAGTTAGTGATTATCCAAAATGAAACTAATCACCCTATTGTAAATACGTCTCTAATTCATACATAAATAGAGCGCGGACAATCATAGTAAAACACTGTATTAATTTGACAAAGCGAATACATTTCTAGACTTTAAAATCGGTTCCGTCAGTACCCCGCTGTAGAGAATTACTGTTCTCCACTTGACACCCCGGCGTGGTCAGAGAATAATGTTCCGCGCAAACCATTCAAATTCCACTACAGATTATATGCATGCTACATTTTTTTAAATGAACCTTTATTTACTTCTTATCGCGTCCGCGAATAAAAAAACCACGTAAAAATAAATAGATAAACGACAAAACAGTGGCACTGTAAGAGCAATGGTACGTACAGCAAGCGCTGAACTCACCTTCCGTGCTGCGCGCGCAGACTGTGCCGCAATGAACTATGGGAAATGAAGTCGGCACAGAAACCTGTACCGCGTACCTTAGATTACCTATGAACGCAGTTTACAATACAACATTATTGTTATGACTTGAATTTTTTTTTAAATTGATTTTTTTTATGTACGTTTTTAAAAATCCATTTATATAAAACGCATTGTTTTTCTTCACACATTAAATGCTAGCCCATAAACAAGGGACAGGTTTTGATCCACCTCATGCATTTGCAATGAGTACATATTTTTTGTGACATAAATGCACACTGTATGCTGACTAGGGGGCTAAAAGATTAATCAATCTAAGTTATATGAAGCTGCAGTAATCTATTTCCTACACATTGATTTTTGCATGAATCGCATTATCAGTTTGCCAAGACTGGCCAGTACATTTTCCAATTGCCCTGTTACAATCTGCTCGCTAAATACTCTCCACATTATCCCGCTAGGCACACTTGATTTACACCACAGTGCACCCTGGATGAGGCTTGAGCTCTGCCAATATCCCCATACTGTTCATTGCACAGTGTGTGTGGTGCGATAGTGGTGGGGTAGCTGAAGCATTTGGCAAGCTGATTGAGCCAGAGCTAGTTCTGCATCCAATTAATCTTTTTGAATCATCCTTAGAAGTCTTGGATTTAGTCAAACCAAGCATGTGTAATTATGTGTGGTACTGTATACATGGTGTCTGTAACTATAGTAACTACAAAGCATGACATAAAATTAGTACCTTCATTTGCTGCAATAAAAGACAATTTCATTTAACATTTCATAGTGACTTGTGGTTGTTGTGGACTTTTGATAAGCAATAGGTGAATGGCAAAAGGAAATAAATCCCACATTGACCCAGTGTTGTTCATCATTTATTAGCCATGCAAAACCCCATGGGTTCTTTCCCAGAATGCCCACTATATCCAAATGTTCCCACTGAAATCCCAACGTACTAAATTAATGGATATTACCTTGTTGTAATATGTGTCCTCAGGCTATTACACATGCTTAAAGTTTTCAGACACCGGGGCTAGCCCAAAGAAAGTGTGCACTGACCTGCTACACCAAAATCAACCACATTTTACCCATGCATCTCTCTGCAGACTTGTGGGCATTCCCACATCATATGGGAAAGGGGTTGAGAGAAACTGAGGAAAATAGATTACATAACATTATGTGACTCTTGGGGTTTTGGTGTGGGAACCACAAGAAGGACCTGGACTCTAAGACCAGGGTTTGCTGTGCTAAACCTTTGCATAGTGTTGTTTGCTGCTTGAGGTCTCCAACAGTTTCTGCAAGCAAAAACGAGTGGACTGCACTCATATGGGTATAATGGCGGAGACATTAGTAATTCGAAGCCCAAATGGCACAGAAAGTGACCCATTATGGCTGCTGAAATGGCATGGTGCTTAGATGTTCCCACAGTAGAGCCTCCACATGGGGTCTAGTGAGTAACCGTTAATGTTCTTACAAGCCCAACTCTGAGTTCCTTGTATGTGGCCCAGTTTCGCTGCCATGCTTGTGTGCTATTTCTACCCTTGTAGCTCCGAAGTTATAAGGAGTCCTTGATTTGAGAATGCAGATCGCCTGCAGAGAAACCTCATCAGGAGCTCAGTGTTCGTGGCTTAATACTATAATCCATAGATTACTGCAGTAATAATATAACACTCAGTTAAACAGACAGGCAAGGGCAATAGTAGACTAATCAAAGACAATACTGCCATACACCGGCAGCTGTGAAGTTTATGAAGCTTTTTATGTTGACACCAATAAATTTAGGTTAGAACAGAGAAACAGGTTTTAAATGTCATTTGGGTGCAATTTGAAAATATACATTTCATGCTTATGAAGGCATCTATGCAACTGAAATGTCTTTGAAATGTCAGGGGAACAGTCAAACAGCAGCAAATTGTTCGATGGCACTCATTGCTAAGACTGAATAAATATTATTATGAATGTATGAACAGTCATCACTTAGTGCATGCAATCAAATTTGTTAATTGAAGAACACTACAGTAGGTCCATGCATTACTAAGACACTGTGAGAAATACTTAAATGCCTTTTTAATTAATGCAGGCTATAAAAAGCATTCACCTTTTAAGTGCAAAATATGGCACCACAATAATTGTTGAGTCACTGAATAACACCTTTCAACTCCTTTTACCATGGAACAATTGAACAATTTCCATTTAGGAGTCTTATCCTATTCTGGGGTTTCCAAGTTTGTGTCTTTGATTGCTCACAGTTAGATTCCATTTAATCAGACCTTTGAAAATCTTCCCGAATATTATTTTTTTTGTTGAAGCTGATCTCCCCTGTGAACCTTGCTTCCAACACACAAATCTTTATCAAGGAACAAATAGATCCCACCCAATGCCAAGTGCCACAGTTACAAGATAATACGTGTTATCGCCCCTCAGTAGTCATAATAACTAAGCAGTGTATGTACTATATAAACCACATGTGTATGTATTATTTCGTATAGGATGTACAGTGCATGATTGAACATTTCATTTCTTCAGGCCCGTTCCATTTCCACACAGCTTATAAGCACCGCGTTGGAGTAATTGTCTGGCGCGAAGGCCGTGTGTTTATGTATGGGTTATTGTTCCGCAATGTCTTTGGCTGAACGTGGAGAATTGACATTCACCGTGCTCTGCCATTGACAGCTGATGCAAGTTTGTAAACATGTTCCATAAGAGGTAGCAGTTGCTTAGCTCCTGTTGCCAAGGCCATCGTTTGTGCCATGGCTTTGTCTTGCTCCGTTTTCACACCCACACTTTTAAAGCACACGCACACACACAGAACAAGAGCGAGACGAAGAGAGCTTATATTCCATCGCGAGTTGGACGTGTTTCAGTAAAATGTCTTGTTCGTGGTATATTTGGGTCGGCCGCAGGGCGCGCCACTCCTGGTTTTACTTACAGTCAAGGAGGAATTCTGTTGCCTTGTTCATCGTCCAGCACAGACAGAGAATGGGAATGCAACAGGGTAGTAGCCAAAAGCACATTCCAGAGAACAGAACGGATTCTGTGTGAACTGCAACAGTCCTCTTCCGCTCTGAAGATGGCATACACTTGTTGTCTTATGCTCACCTGTTTTATAGGAAACACTGAGACCGACAGTTAACACCTTGTAGAGGCTACCCCACAGGCTTCTGCAGATGGTCACAAACTTGTGTAGTGTGGCTTGGTTTGTCCGGTTGCGTGATGCTGCCGTGGACCATAACTGTCACCTTTCACCTGTGATCATATGTCTAAATATACTCCTCAAGCCCCTATACCTGTAGCCACACAGTAGCTTCTTTAGCAGTAGTATCTGTGAACCTTTTTTTAAATATGAAAGCTGCCCAGATCTATCAGTAGGCCTCTGCTGTGCACGGGGAAGTAAGTGGTGCAACCGCGGCACATTGCCATCTTAACCTCACAGCCACGTGGTTGTTGGCCCAGAAGAGTTGCTTAGCACCAAATAAAGGGAACTCATTAAGATCTGGCTTTAATATAAGGTGACTTTCTTTAAGTCGTGAGTTCATGAAGCTCAAGAGGAAACCTAAGTAGCCCTAGTACCCCATAAAATGTTTTCTAACAATTTACCATCACAGGATTAGTGCTTGTGGCAGAATTAGCCCAGTGGTAGGCGTTTAATTCTTCATATTTATTGGATGACCTACGGATGCCTTGACATCCTTTACATCATGTTCATCATTGTCCAGGAGCTATGGAATGGATTACAGGGTCAAACACTTCATGCTGCTTTTTGTGGAAGATGTAAGAGAGGTCAGGGCACTATAATGAAGCCTTTTAGCCAGAGTATATTACTGTCCCTGCCACCGGGCAGCTAAAAGGGTATCCATGCTAGCAAATTCATAGGCTTTTCAAAGGTCATTTGAAATGGACAGAGGCTATCCTTTTGTTACAGAGCCAGAATAGAAGCTCTAATGGTGGGAAGAAATGTTTGACTTGACCCCCAATGTTCAGTCTGAAATAAATTTAAATCATTGGCCCTACATTCAAACAAAGATTAAGTATTCAGAAAGCTTAAAAGTAATAAAGGAATGTGACCACCTTTAATCCTACTGGTTGTATAAAGGGTTAGAAAAGGTTAACAATGTCAAAATACATACAAAGCAACATATAAAAGAAATGTCTGCCCTTTAAATGATTCTCGTTTCAGTATTTTATTGAAAACTAATAAATTTAAATAGTGATGCAATGGCAACGTTTACTAATTTTTCTGAAACGAAAGAAAGTGCAACACTGATTCAGCACTGATCGTCGTGTTGGTTTACCTCATGAATAAACACTAAAATGCCAGCTGGGGTACCTGTAATATAATTATTTTGCACAGTTCAGCCCCATTTCTCAAATCCTGTAAAATCCATGTGTGTTTGGTCTGAAATCCCTCTCCAGACCATCATATAAGTGAATCTGAATACACGTGGCATATCAAACAGAACCAGCACACTCAATAATCCACAATAGACAGACTTCTTTACTTATAATCATGCCAGATGGATGCTTTGCAGAATGCAAAACTAACAATAATTACAGATATTGATATAAAAAAAACATAAATATATGAACACAGCAGTAACATTTTAGGACTTGTAACATTAGTGTATGTATGTACGTATCTTTTTTCTCTGACATCCTGTTAAGGATGACAGTCCTTGAACCTGTTCGTTAAGTTTCCATGAAATGCACGAGAAGGACAGAACCACCACTGTACCACCACTTTTGCTTACCTTCAACGTCGAACCTTCTGTGTAATTTCTGTTTGTATTTTAAGGGACCATAAGAAATTAATTTGCAGAATTATGAATTTGTTCAGACTAAAGAATCAATTCTAGCCATTGTGTTGTATAAGGGACTCTTTTAAGAGAGGTCTGGACAACCTTACACAAATCTTGAATGCTTTTGTTCATAATAGATATTTAGTCCCATGAAGACAATAATTGAGTTTGCATTGCGCTTTAATAAATATCATGGAAAAATTGACTCATATCATCACAGATCACAGAACAGTTATCAATGTAAACTATGATTTTAAACAACCAGTCCTTTCATTTCAAACATAATCCTGTCTGGACATTATTACAGTTTCAATTATCAAAAGCCCAAATCTTAGTGGTTATCTTTTTGTTTGTTTGTTTTTGTTTGGCCGTAAATATGGATTATTTTTTTCAAATAGCACCATCAATATCTGCACTGTCATGTTCACAATTCTATTGTTATAGTTTGAGATGTTATTGTTTTTCGGTAAGAGGAACATGTTTTAAGAGCATATTTGTCCTTCCTAGTGTCCGTGAACCACTCTCCCCCTCTCCTTTGCACAGACTGCCATTATTTATGGGGCTTTATCCTTTGAACCATTAAATTAATTAGCAGGTTTTGGTCTTGTTAAATCACATGTAATTGAGTCCCTGTGGAAATCACCTATGAAACTACACAAAACTCACACAATTCTGATTGTGAGACCAAATGTTCCATTCTACTGTTTTATGCAGATGATGTTTTCACAGACTCGGTATAGGTAAATCCATAAATGGTGATGGTATGCCAGATATTGGTATTTCATAATTCATGACTGAGTTAAAGGTCCCCTATAATGAAAATTTGACTTTGTGAGATTATTTAACATTAATATGAGTTCATCTAGCCTGTCTGTGGTCCTGCAGTGGCTAGAAATGCTGATAGGTGTAAAGAGTGGCTTGGTTCTGATTGCTTATGCTTAAGTTGTTGTCTGGACTCACATCTATAAAAATGTCTGCATATTTGACATTGTTTGCTGTACATCGAAGTTGATACCTGGTGTTTTGAGAAAATATCCCCTTTCAGTTCCCCAGCCAGATTAAAAATGCGGCTTCCAAAAGCCTTCCAAATTCTTGCTGGATAAGCACATCTGTGTTGACCATTTGTTCCGTGCCGTGAAAAATGCAGAAGCCTGGCTGGATTAGCGCTCACTACTCCCTCGGGTATGGTTTGAAAAACAAAATGTTTTGTCCATGCGCAAGTGACTATAAACCTTGAATTCAAACTACCGATAAAAAGGAACCGATATGGAAGTATCTAGTCAATGTGGTGCTTTTAACTAAGCAATTTTGGCCCAACATTTACATTTACAGCATTTACCAGACGTCCTTATCCAGAGTGACTTACAATCAGTAGTTACAGGGACAGTCCCCCCATGGAGACACTCAGGGTTAAGCATCATGCTCAGGGACACAATGGTAGTAAGTGGGATTTGAACCTGGGTCTTCTGCTTCATAGGCGAGTGTGTTACCCACTAGGCCGCTACCACCCAACACATGAAAAATAGTAAACAAATAAATCCATTTATTAAAATCATATAAAATTTACTTAAAAAAAAAAAAACTACTACCAAAAGTCATTCATTTGGACATTTCTGTCAATAAAGCAACCAATTAAAGCAACAACACTATGTAAAATATCCATATATTGCATCCATATCAACCAAGCAGTCATCAAAGTGGTGCAAAACTGTTTTAGAAATTTTGAGGTTGCAGGTTAGAATTTTGGGACACATAAGTACTGGGTGTTACAGACTCTCCGCCTCGGGTGTATAAAGCGCCTTGCACTTTTTGTGGGTCTCAGTGCGGTTGTTTTGGTGTGCACCCGGGACAAGCGAACCGCACCAAGGGGTGAAACAAAGCTGAGTTATATTGTAGCGCACTAAAGCCTGAAGGTGTGAAAGCCACCTTAATATCCACAGCCAGGCAGCTGCACACAACCTCACATCACCAAGCCGTATGCCAAGCGTCGGATGGAGTGGTGTATAAAACACACCACCACTTGACTGTGGAGTAGTGGAAACGCATTCATTGGCATGAAGAATCTTTCTTGTTCGTTTGCCAGTTAGATGGGGTTTGGTGGACGCTGGGAGAACGTTACTAGCCTGACTGCAGAGTGCCAACTGCAAAGTTGTGAAGTCAGAGGAGGGATACTGGAGCCCTGACATCAACCCCATCAAACACCTTTTGGATGAACTGGAATGTAGATTGTCAGCCAGGGCTTCTTTTTTCCAACATCAATTCCTGACCTCATAAATGCTCAACAAAAGGAATGTGCATGGAAATTCCCACAGACACACTCCAAAATCCTCCAGGAAGAATGAAAGCAGATATAACTGCGAAGGGTGTTTGAAGTCAATGTCAGGCGTTCCAATACATTTGTCCATGCTGTAAAGGGAATTTGAAAAATATAAACGACCCTGGTCCTGGCGGAACATTTGCCATTTGAATTTTTTTACTCCAACCCACATATCTTCACAATCTGCCGCACTCATTATTACCCCATTAAGTAACACCTGAGCTGGAGAAAAGACGCTTATTTATCTAGTGTACATACTTCAACCTACATACAGTGGGCATTCGTAGGCATTTATAGTCTCAACGTTCCATTTTGATATGTCCAACACAAAATACACAGTTTGTGTCTGGGGGAAAAATACAGACGTTGAGAACCAAAGATTCTTGTGTGCAGTTGTTTTCAAGCCAGACCAAATAACTGAAAAGGTGGACTTCTTTAAAGACGGACTGTAGAAGTTGTCAGAAGCGCGAGCCTTGGAACGCGTGGAAACAAAATCAATCGGCAGTCTTGCCCGTGCTAACAAAGGGAAATCAAAGTCGCACACAATGACATCAAAGAATGCACTGATTCCAATTCACTTGTCTCTCTGGCAACCAGTAGCCGTACTGGGGCCAGAACAAAAGAGTGCACTACAGCCATTGTGCCTGTCATTGTGTGTTCGGAGAAAGGGACAAGATGCACACAAACATGTGCTTTCGTGGGTCTCAGGCAGTAGTATTTTCTACAGAGGAGTTCATGCAACTTTCAGATGCAACGGGTCAAGAAAGAACTATAACCAGTTATAAACTGTTAATAAAAGCATTTAGCATCAATGACTGCTCCATGGATGATTAACGGTCTAGTAGTCAATGTTAATTAAGCTAATTAATAAAACATAACCATCATGACATAATGTGCTTCATTAAGACAACCTTACTGATGGTCATTATCATCAGATGTGAAAGTGAAAGTGATTGTCATTGTCAAAACTCTGCAGCACAGCACACGGTGACACGACGAAGTGTGTCCTCTGCTTTTAACCACCACCCTTGGTGAGCAGTGGGCAGCCATGACAGGCGCCCGGGGAGCAGTGTGTGGGCACCTTGGCAACCTTCTGAATAACCGCTAGGCCACCACTGCCCCAAAGATATGCCCAACTGTGAGCAGAATTGCATAAGTTAATTTTTTGGAAAAGTATTCCCTGGCTTGGTGATGGCTGCAGAGTGACGCAGACACCAGCCACATTAGGAGAGAAGAGAGGTGGCATATCTGTCATTGTCTGAGCCTTGCACTGTGGCATACACCGCTGACAGAGATGGCACCTTCTGGCCCGACAGCATGGCAGTTCTCATCAGAGGTGTCCACAACGAACAACAGAACCTAATAGATAGATAGGTAGATAGATATAGATAGACAGACAGACAGACAGATACAGATAGATAGACTGAAAAGGTAAACTATACCTGATGTTTGTTTGATCTGTTTCTTTCTCATTACAGTAGTTAAAAGAATATTAGTTTG
Organism: Denticeps clupeoides; assembly: GCF_900700375.1. Classification (NCBI taxonomy): domain Eukaryota; kingdom Metazoa; phylum Chordata; class Actinopteri; order Clupeiformes; family Denticipitidae; genus Denticeps; species Denticeps clupeoides. The sequence goes on from NC_041718.1 coordinate 18,012,162, forward strand.
CTCTTTTAATCTAAACTGTCAAGATTATACTGATGAATTATTTTTTTATTTAATTTTTTATAATGATAATGCTACTGACAGCAGATCTGTTTAATTTATTCACATTAAGGAATCCCTAAAATATTAGGCAGATGTGACAGATTACTTCAAATCTTTAAAAATGAGCCAGTGTTCACTTTTTTTGTATATATAGACAGACAGACAGACAGACAGACAGACAGACAGATAGATAGATAGATAGATAGATTTTCAAATGACCTTTGAAAAGCCTTTGACATCCGTGTCTTTTTAAATGAACACCCCAAATTCGGTCATCACCGAGTCCCCAAACGCAGTACTGGCTTCGTACTGGCAAATATCACTTTTCACAAAGCTACGGAGCTTCGCCGGTCCTCACATGAGCGACAAAGAAACGTGGACCAACTTCAGACCCCAGACGTACGCGTCCGTGCCGGAGGAGCGTCTTGCTGCGCCACGGCGCTAGGATCCGGAGGAGTCTTCCCCCCACCCCTCTCTCTCTCCCTCTCTCTCTCTCCCGCCTCCTTTCTTCCCCCTCTCCCTCCCTCTCCCTCTCCCTCTCCCTCTCCCAGCCTGTTTTAAAGTCTCTGCCAGACTTCGGCTCACACGCTACTTCCTGGATGGGGGAATGGAACGCGTCCAGCGCCGCTCCAAGTCTTCCGCCCGAGTCCGACTCGAACCCGCCGCCTCACGACATGCGCTTTTTTAAGGAGTACCGCGCGCGCTGAGAACTGCGCCCTGGACCTTCACAACTCCCCCCCCCCCCCGAAAAAAAACCCGAACCCCCATTCTCTCCCGGAGCCTAAGCGTTTTTTAAAAGAAGAAAACGGCGAGAAGTTTTCCTTCGGCGCCGCGCGTTTTCCTCCCCATCTCCTCCTTCTTCCGCCGGGCGCGTTTTCGTTCTCTCCCCCCCTCCCCGGTTCCCGGTACCAGATCTTTATAGAGCGGACGGACGGACGGACGGACGCCTCTGCCGACCATCGCCTCCCTTCTCCGGCTCTCGATGTGCAGGGTGACATGCGGAGGCTACTGGAACCGAGCCGCTGGTGGATCCGCTCCCTGCTCCTCTCAGCCGCGCTGCTGCTGCTCCGGGCCGACTGCCATCCCGGTGAGTTCGATTTTTTACCAGAAAATATATATTAACAATAATTACAGAGAGAACAATTCTTAAAAAAAAAAAAGCGACGGAGAAAAAAGGAGTAAATAAAACGCCGACGTCACGCCGTTACATCGCCTTCACAAATCATCTCTGACGGACGCGAAATGCTGAAATCGTTTTGTTTTTTTAACCCTTAAAGTTGGTCCGATTCGGGCTCCGATCGTAACGTCGACCAGGGACTCTGTAGCGTCGCGAGTCTTCGCTTCTTCATCCTTCAGAGTGTCACATCTTTTTTTCTCTTTTTTTTTTTTTTTTTTGGAGGGGGGGCTCTTTTTTTTTTTGTTGAGGGGATGGGTGACCTTGGATTGGGTGCGATCGCGATGACAGCGACCGGGACGCCGCGGAGCCGGACCCCCTTCCCCTCGCATCGGTTTAGCGAGTTCGACTGTTCGGTGGCTGCAGGCCGGGTTCGTTTTTTTTTTTTTTTGCACACCAGATGAAAACGATGACGAGCGCGGTTAATAAACGCGGTGGAACTTTTTAATATTATTATTATTATTATTATTATTATCTTTTTTTTTTGGCCTTTTGGTTCGAACTGTTGTGTCTCGGCCAAGTGGAGATGCTGGTTCTCCAGAAGTGGACCTGATGTTTGGAGCCTGGTGATCCTGCACGTTCTTTGCCCTCTTCGGCATCTCCTCGTTCCCCGTCGAACCGCCAACCTGCGCTTGTCGAGCTCTTTTTTGGGGTTTCCAATGTGCGCGGAATGCAAATAAATATGGAAAGTGCATTTCAAGCATGGGGCCTGACCCACTTAGGGTTAATTTGATATTTCTGATTTTCCTGTAATCCAAATGGCATCTCATTTGGCAGATTTGAATTTTTTGTAATGGAATCCCAAACAAATCCAGTCTGGTCTGTGTGCCTCCAGATACGCTGAAGGGAAGAACCGATCGAGCTCCGAGATTTCAATGCAAATCGGCCTCCACGCACACGCTGGAATGCCGGCTACGTAATGCACTTTGCACGTGCCTGTCGTGGATCTGGATGGCAGCACTTTTATATACGTTTTTTTAACGCTCTGGATGAGCTGAGATGAAGCATTTAGCATCAGTGTCAGGACGGTGACGCATTTCGCATTATAGACGTACATACGATGCCGCAACCGAAGGCCGCGCGTCCTTTCAAGGCTCCGGGTTGATTGGAATGAATTATAAGGGATTATATAATGCCTGATATACACGGAGAACGACTCATTTTCTGCTACTGGTGGCACCTGTGTGGGGAACGTCGGCATCCGTGGAATATATACTGGTGGGAGGGGATGGGGCGGGGCTCCTGCTGGCTTCTGCTCGCCACCTAAATGAAAGTAATAGTCCGGGCCTGGTTGTCTGAGACAAGACGGGGCGGCGAAACGCTGCGGCTCTATCTACCACGCGCAGCATGGGCGTGAAGGTGGCGTGCATGCTTCTGTCTCTGATAATGACCAGTTTGATGACTCTGCAGTCGTCAAGTGTGTGGGGAAAAATGGAAGGGAAACACACACACACACACACACACACACACACACACACACACACACTCACTGTTGGCCATGTAAAAAGTGCTGAATATCACCCTGGGGTGCCTCATACCACCAAGCAGCTCAGACCACAGAGAAGCCTCAGGACGTCCAGCCAGGCAGGAGTGGTGTTGATGAGAGGCAGAACTTATTTATTCTCTCTGGTTTTATGGGAAAAGAAAGAGAGAAGGGTGTTGCTGTACTAGTTATTTGGTGTGGTGGTGGGAAATGCATTTGTTATTCCATTGTTCTATTGAATTAAATGTGGTAATATAAATCTTACATAAATCTGAACTCGCTTTGAATATTATGCTTTTGTGAAAATTGTGTATTTTTATTGAAATTAGGGAATTTTTGTCTTCAATTTCTTCATTGTTGAACCTGACACAACTTTTTTAAATAGTTGCATTCAAATTATGCAAATTATTTGAATAAGCAAAGCTAACAAAGGGCACACAGTAGACATATTCAAACATATCAGGTTATCACACACACTTTTAGTGCATCAACTAAATTTCAGAATAGTGAAAAGTACTAAATTGCCAACAATTTAAAAACCTCATAGAAAAAATATTCCCCATTACGCGTAATTCATCTACCTTTTTGGAATTTGCCCTTTTGAATTCAATTGAGAAAACAAATGGCCTTCGACAGCATAGGGCTGCGTGGTATGAACAGTATAAACAGTATGTGATATAAAATCCATAATAAGTCCATAATAAAACAAGAGTTTAATCTGTCAGTAATCCGCAGGTTGCCGCTCAAGTGCAGCGCGGTTGTCAGGTGTGGAACCGATCAGACAAGCGGTACCGATTGGGTACTGACAGCATGCATGGAAAACCTGGGCCGGTCCTAGCCTGTTTGGTACTCTGTGCAAAAAGACATCACAAAAAAGCATAGTGTTATTTAAATATTTTCTCACAATATTGTTAATGTAAACTCTCTACATACAAATACCTGGTATTTCACTGGCCTTATGGGTATCTGTAAAAAGTTTATTATGCAACTTCCTGCGGCAGTGACTTTGCTACGGACACATGTTACCCTTTCAGAAACATCTATATTTAAATTAATTTATCAAATTGTATTCTATATATACCGTCTACTGTCTATGGTTAAAATCATACTGCAATGTGAATTTTAGGCCATATCACGCAGCCCTAGGACAGTATATTGTATATGAGTGTTTTATACTGCTGAAACGTGAACTATCCATTCCTACCTGCCCCCGGCCGCCCTGTCTCTGGTGTACGACACTCAAGGTTGACATTTCGGGGGGTCTGGATGCGCTCTTGGCCTCAGTAACGACATTATCATCATCGTCATCTTTCCCAGCGCCACAGACTATTATCTGTCTCTCCGAGGCACCACAACAGCCGGAATGTCTGCCGGGTCACTTTATCAGTCACACGGGCTGTCATCGTCACCGGGGCGCCCTTAATAGACTGATTAAAAGATACGCGGGCTTGTTCTACATCCATTTCGTCCTGAAACCCAAACGTCCTGGAAAATGCGAACCCACCCCTGACCCGTGCTTTGTCCCTCGGTGGAGCGGTGATGTTCCAGGCTCCCACGTTCTCCATTGTTCTGCTTCTTTGTCTCAGGCAGCCCTTTGCCGAATTATTTAGCATAGGAAGGGTGGGAATTTCCTATAATTTTCTTGAAGGGCTTTATAATTGCAGGGTAGCCCTGCCCCGGCCCGTTTCATGTGGTCCCATCAATCTCTGGCTTAGTAAACGCACTTCCTGTTCGGCGCTGGAGCTTCAGGCCTTCCATTATGCGTTGGCGGCCCTTCCTCGCGGCCATGAGCGTGTTGTTTCATTAACGGGCATTAAAAAAGAACAGCTCAGCGGTGCAGGGGCACGGCAGAAGATGGATGGGCGCTTGTTTGCACACCATGCGGCACCGCCGGCGAGTCCCCGGCCAGGCCTGTGCGCCGGCTTGTTAATGAAGAGAACATCGCGGCTCGGGGGGCGGGAGAAGAGGGGGCGCAGGTCACATCCAGCCGGCCCCGCGCCGTGGAGAGATTCTGGGGACCGTCCACGGGGGGACTTTCTGATGCCCCTGTGGCCTTCAGGGCCACGTGGAAGACTAGACGCAAACACGGCACCGAAGCAGCCGTTCCTTTCGCTGGAATACCGGGAATACATCTGGAATCTGGTGTTTGTCCAATCAGAAGCCTCCTTGTTCAGTTTTCTTTGCCTTATTATATAATGATAATTGTTGTAACTGATGTTAAAAAATGTTGCCTATCCCATTGTCCCCTTATATTCTCCTTTGTTAACCCATTTTTGGGGCAGTGGTGGCCTAGCGGTTAAGGAAGCGGCCCCGTAATCAAAAGGTTGCCGGTTCGAATCCTGATCTGCCAAGGTACCACTGAGCAAAGCGCCGTCCCCACACACTGCTCCCCGGGCTCCTGTCATGGCTGACCAAGGGTGATGGGTTAAATGCAGAGGACACATTTCACTGTGTGCATCGTGTGCTGTGCTGCTGTGTATCACATGTGACAATCACTTCACTTTTTTTTTTTTTTTTATAATGCAAATGTTTAAAATGGGCATAAATGGCTGCTAAAGACAGTACTGTTCTGTTCTCCCTAGAACAAGTTGTCTTTGATTTAAACATTGTGTGTGTGTGTGTGTGTGTGTGTGTATATACGTACACCTTTTCATTGCAAAAAAATGATGCATTGGAATTATCGTTCTATCTGGGTTGATTCCGGAGATTTCCTGCCCCATCAGTCCCTGCCTGCGCGGCCGGTGCTCTGCAGCATGTCTTTTTTTTGTTTTCTTTTTCCCTCATTCCTGCATTTCTCCATATTTACTTCACCGTCGGCTTTATTGCTCACTGCCCTTGACTTTGGCCGTACGCACAACGGTTTTCGTTTGGCTTTGGTGTCGGGAACAAATATTGGGAGAAACGCTGGGAGATTTAGTTCCTCCCTTTTTCCTCTTTTCCCCGCTCTCGGAGGTGGTAATTAGCTCGGCGCTGGAGTTATGGGGGAGCGGGGGGGTCTTCATTAATTACAGATCCAGTCTGTAGACGGAGTCCGTTGTCTCAGACGTAAAGAGATTTTCGGGGATTGTAAAGAGCTTTTTAGAGCCTGACTCACCAGCCTCATCACTTTCTCGCTGGTTACGAATAGTAAAGGTTTATTTTATACGAACTTCTTTGTCTCTGTTTATTGCTCTTGGTTGAATACATGTTGAGTAGCGTGGTTGGGGGGGGGGGCAGCAGAATTTATATTCGTCTCAGCAGGTGGACCACTAGAGGGCGTGGTGTTAGACAGTGATGTTTATTTAATAAAAGGTCCTCTCTCTCCTCGCTGACGTTGGTTGCTCGGTCGCTGTCGTTGGGCGATCGGTGGCATTAATTCAAGTGAAAGCAGCATTGCGAGGTTCCTCAGAAAAGCGCAGAACTTCATCCATCACCCCTTCAGCTCGGCCCAGGCCCCGCGCCTCACTCTTTAAACGAATTTCCCTCCCCTCTCCGACCCTTGATCGATTCCGAGGGAAGTTCCAAAAAACAAAAGCCTCACTCGCCGTTCTTTGTACCTTTTACCAAATATTTACACGAGGCCACTAAAGCGGACTCAAGCCTGGTCCCCTCAGGACCTCAGAAGCCCCCCCTCCATTGCTCGGTGCGCTCGGTTCCGCCGGGGGCGTAATGAAATTTCTCCCCGCCGCTCGGTAAATGACGTCCTGATGTCTTGTCAGGCTATTGCCAGTGATGAGTTTATGATGAGTTTATTCCCCCGCGTGTCATTAGCGTGGGGGAAAGATGCGGCGGGAAGGGGGGAGCCATTAAACACCGGCCATTTGTCACCATCGCTTCTCAGAAACGGCTGCCCGGAGTTATTTGTTTCTCCGGCGCGGAGAGGCCTTGCGCGGCGCCCAGTCTCTGGGAAATGTAGTTGCAGATATTCTGCCTTTTTTTTTTTTCCCTTCGCGGACATAATGCGTTAGCGTTGCGTGAAGTGGACTGGAAGTGCGGGACCGGTTGCAACCTTGATATCCCCTCCGGTTCCCCGGCGGAAGGGAGGTGGAGGGAGAGAAAGAGGGGGGAATAAGCGCACGCCAAGAAGCGTTCTGTCACGGAGTCAGTGGCAGGCCGGAGAGTACTGAGGCTCCTCATTAAATTCTCGCGGCGGCATTGCTTTTTCCACTTTAATGCTTGGGAGAATGTCGGCTTCCTCCTCGGAGAGATTGGGACACGGGCCGCGGAGTTCGGCGCGCAGCCCAATTTGTCTTACTTCTGGGGAGGCTGTTTAAAACCACAACGCTTTCTCCCCCCTCCCTATGTCTCTCTCTCTCTCTCTCTCTCTCTCTCTCTTTCTCTCTGTCTGTCCTCCCGTCGCTCAAATCTCCTTTTCTCACACGCGCTGCCCTCAGATTGGCACGTTGGTTTTGTGGCCGCCACGCACCCGTGCAGTAATCAGTTCACGTTCGAATCGAAAATACGCGATGAGGGGAGGCCGCCCCGGGTAATTCGTCGCAGCCGCACAAATCTTCAGACGGAGCCGTGCGGAATGGTGAGACCTGAAGCAGTGCAGCCGGTCTGATGAAGAACATCATGGTCTGCTGCCTTCTGGACGTTATTTGAGTTATTTTGTCATTTTTTAACCGTAAATCTCAGTAAGGATTAGACCATGCTATCAGTTCTTAAGTATTTATAACACTATAATTATTATTATTAGTCCATTAGATGTTTGTGTTATGGACTTACAAATAAATTAATTAAGCAGCAACTATTTCATTAAAAGAGTAAGGAACAAGGGATCGTTGGCAGCTCGTTCAGTTATTTTTTTGCTGCGAAATTGAGGGGTAAAGTAGAAATGAAGGGGCACTCCGGCTCCGCGATTCGGTCCGGAGCTTCGTTGTGTTCTGTTCATTGTCAACCTGATTGTGTGCAGCTGTTGTGAATGTTTAAATGTCACCTTTTCTATCGCTTCCCCGTCGGGTCTTGTCCTGATGCGTGTACCTGGTTTATGTAATGAGACCATGCTGCCGTGACAGAGGGACCCGCCCATCCCTCGGACAGCGCCGGCCTGACCCCGACCACGCTTTACATCCTGGCTCCTTCGCTCGCCAGACGGCACCGCCAGTCCCCTGTCCCCCCGGCCGTAACCATGTTCGTGTTGCACCAGTGAGAATAAAACAGCTGTCTTCAGCTGTCAAATGTGAGACATTCCAGTGCCTGTGGTTAATACACTGACTTATTTGTTGGTGATGATTGAGCAAAATGTAAAATTCTCAAGAATAACAAAAAAAAAAAGGGATTATTAGTACTTAATCTCAAAAACTGGCAATGGTGCATCACTGTTCAATTTGGCTGCCACCTACAGGATGTAGCATCATTAGCAGATTTGCTAAGACAAAATGCTACAAACAGCGAAAAGGAAACTAAATTGGCGTCTCTGCCGTGTGAAGTGGACCCGCTCTAAAATGTATTGATGTCTTGCGTATGTATGGACCGCGTTACATCTGTCCACCAATTTTTGGCGAACTCGGACAAGTATTATTTATATTCAAAACAGGATTTGCATTTGTGTGAATTGCTGCTCTTCATTACGCTAACGACCTTTCACTCGGCCCTCAACCAGTCAGATTCTCTGAAGCACGCCGTCAACATTTCATTTCCTCCATCGGAGGTTCCGTTTGAGTGGAAAACACATTTCTAGGCCTGGTGATTCTATGCAAATGTTTCCTGTCGGCGGGAATTCTCTGGGCTGCTATTGAACGTTGGAGTGACAGGGAAGCCGCTTTCAATCCCACCTGAGAGCGCTTTCGGCGTGACAGCCTGGCTGGAGAGAGTCAAGCGGCGAACAGGAAGGGGAAGTGCCGAAAGGAGCGAGGGCGAGCGGGAGAGATAATTGGAGACATCTGATTTGGAGAAAGCGCTTAAGCGCGCTTTGCATGCGAGGGTGCGGGAGATTTATTTCTTTTTTAACAGTCAGTCCGCGCCTTACGCTTGGGTATTAAAAACAATCATCGCTGCATGGAGACAAGGAAAAACCCTGACGTTAAGCCCCGAGATGGGCGTGCTGTTTTTCGAATGCACCACCATGAAATCGGGGGCCCCGAAAGTGAAGATATATATTTTTTCATTTCTCTTTAGCTTGACATCTGTGATTGCCTTTCTGGCTGGCCGACCACGCTGATGGTTCATTCTAGCCTGACACGTGCTGATGGGCATGCTCGGCGACTGCCGATGCGATCTCCTCACACCCACCCCTCGTCGAGCCCTTCACAACTTCGTGTCCAATGGCAGCGAGTGGCGCTGCACTTGGCCCCCTGCTTTTTGGATTGCTTTCCAAATGTAAGATTTCCAGACCATCTCCTGCAACCAGATGTCCAACAGATGGGCCTATTCATATCTTACCCCGGGGGCTCAGGACTTTCCACACTTCCCTCTCTCCCTCCTCTTCATCCTCCTCACACAGCCTCTCTTAAAACGGCTCGAGGAAGAGGGGACGTTTCAAGGAAGGAATTGGCCCAGTCCGTTTCCATCCCTCATCTGCAGACAAGCGTCTGTGTTCCACCTGAAACCCCGTTGGATTTACACCAGATCCGCAGCCATCTTTCTTGAGTTAATCACCTCAGGGCCCGGCTCGAGCTGTGCCGTCGGCCGGGATGGATGACCCCGGGGGGAAATAGAATGGAAACCGTCCAAGTGTGACGGTGTGCAACATGCCGAGGTTCCATGCCCAGCAAATCAGACACAGACGTGATAGCGATGCACAGACCTCCACTGAGTGGGCGTGTATTTGTCGCAATGGTGTCGACGGACCTCAGTTGCACTGTGACTCCCTTTTTAATTCCCATATGCATTTGTCTTTGCTCAGAATTTTTATATGTATTGATAAATATCAGAATTTTAGATGCAAACCCTAACTTATCGGTATTCAGCGTGATATATGGAAGTACCACTAGATGGAGCTGCCTGATGTGAACATGTGAACGAGTTGTCAGGTGCCCAACGAAACCTGTTGTCCAATATCTGCAGGTTTTACACCATGCCGTATTAATCCAGCAATGAGGAGACAAGATCTATAGCGCTCCCATCTGTGACCTTCCTCACTGATGTCTTTTCTTGGTACACTATATATTTTTTTACAGCGATGTCCTAAAAATATGTGCTTAAAATTCTGTACGAAAACCAGCGGTTGGCTGACATGCATCAGACATCAAGCGGCAAGTATCATGTGGGTGATAAGATAGATTCGTTAGCCATTTTTTGTTGTAAGAGGAAGTCCTTGAAGTTGTTTTTCCTTCAGTTCACTTGCAGTTCACTTTAAATTCTGAGTCTTTTCTACAAGACGTAAAGCATAGGCTCTGACACAGCGAATGCTAATAGAGCTTATGTTTGGCTGATGCAAGTGTTGCATAAAGCTGTGTTTTTAGGTGGTCCCACAGTATTTCCCAAGACCTTAAATATACTAAACATTTCTAAATGTGTATAAGCACACTCGCTGCTTTGTTTCATTCTCTTCTAAGAATTGGATATGATGAACAGTGAAATAGAGGGGGGCAACGCGGGGTGCAGGCCCTGCCGGTTTTTAAGTCAGGCAGTTTCTGCATTGTTAGCAGCAGGCGTGAGGGCAAGCGTAACGCCAGGGCCCTCCGTTTCATTTCAGTAAGTAGCCTGCCGGCTGTTGGTATAGCCGGGTATGAAGATAAATCTGCTCTGCTGTGGAGTGATGATGTGTGTGTTGGGTTGTTGGTGGGTAGATCAGGGACCACAGATAACAGCACCTTTCTTCACGGGTGACTGCAAGAACGCGAAAAGCCGTGTACCGCACCAAATCTGTAACTGGAAACCTTCTATTATTTTACCTAGTATTCTACAGCTCACATATACAGTAAAATTTGCTTATTGGATTAACATAATTAAATGCAGATACAAAGGTAGCATGGATGCCACAAAAAAATTTAACATATATAATACCAATACCAAATACTGAACCAATATTTCTGCTAGTAATAATAATAATAATAATAATAATATTTATTTTAATAACCAGTATGCAACCAGTGTAGTTTAATTAACCATGAATGATTTTCTTGCAAAATACTAGCAAATGTATTGATTCTTCATGGATTGTTCTGTAAATTATATTTTGCACTTAATGCCTTGTTATAAGCTTGGCCAGTAATAATTCAGGATCAATTTGATCAAACTGGTTTTGCAACGCTGCGTGTGATGTCTCGGGGTTGGTTAGGGAATGAGGCGCAGAAGAGGGAAGTCATCATGACAAAAAAGGATTTATTAATAGCACAAAAACGTCACAAGGGCCAAAAGAAACAGAAAAGTGGAGAACACAAACAAACCCGTAGGCGTGTGACAGTAACTGACAGGTTATGTCCAGTCCACATCATTGTTGCATTACATTTACATTTACAGCATTTATCAGACGCCCTTATCCAGAGCGACTTACAATCAGTAGTTACAGGGACAGTCCCCCTGGAGACACTCAGGGTTAAGTGTCTTGCTCAGGGACACAATGGTAGTTAGTGGGATTTGAACCTGGGTCTTCTGGTTCATAGCCAAGTATGTTACCCACTAGGCTACTACCACCAGCATTGTCACCTCTTGCTTTTACAAGGCTCTAATCACGGACGCCTATTCAGCGGCAGCGAGCCCTGTTGTCAGGCTGATTGGTGCAGGCTGTGAAATGATTTCATATATCATGAATATAATAATGTTGTCAGGATCCGGTCCGAAATGGGGGTTACTCCGAAATGGGAGTTTCATTGTTGTCATGTGAAATGTTCCCTAATCGTTTTCACCTGTGTTAATTGTATAAAGCTGCCCTGTTCGTTTCTGCCCGCTGTCAGGTCTTTAAAGTTATGTTCCGTGTTCACCAGTGTCTATGTCTCGGATGTCTCCCCTGTCTTGTGATTCACAATTAAACCCCGGTTTCGTGATGTCAGGTGAAAGCATCCGTCATCCTCTGCCCGCATGGACGTGACAAATGTAGTGTATGCATTGAGGAAAATGGGTCTGCTCTGCCCTGAAGATAGTTAGAGAAGGACTTTTTTTTTTCCAAATAAACAAAAATTTCCAATTTATATTGGGAAAAAAAACCATATATATACATACATATTCATTCTGCCCCTCAGAGCTTTGGTGCACGGCCAAGAAAATGGCTTTCAGGCTGTGTCAGTTGGAGGATCTCCACTGTGACAGCATGTTGACAAGCATTCACGGAACAATCCAGAAAGAAAATCTAATTACCATTAAACATGATTAAGGCTCCAGCCTCTAGATATCTCCAGGGCCTATTACCTAAAATTAACAACGACTGATAGAGACAGTTCCCCCAGTTATGGGCCTTTGGTGGTCACGCATGCAAAGCCCTTGCCACAGGTGACGTTTCACACGTAACATCAGCCGTTTGTGTCCGGAGCATTCAGAAATTAAGTCGTAGATCCGTGTTTGGCCCTCACAGCTGCGCGGTAGGGGTTCATATGGCCTACACGGGGCAGCTGTCGAGTGTGTGCGTTTGTGGTGGGCGTGTTGGCTGATGCCTCGCGCCTGTACCGTACACGGAGGGGACCGGTCAGCCCCCGGCACAGAAAGAGCTATTGTATTGTACGGGAAGTGTTTCGGGCCACGCAGCAGATGGCGGGTAACAAAATATCATTGCATTTCCTCTCCGGGTTGTGCTGGCAGCCAAATGATAATGTAAAACTCTCAACCCTTGGCAGTAATGAGATTCAATGACCTTATTACCTAGGAATACAGCATGGAGAAAAAGCCCCACATGGAAAAGCCCATTCCTGTATGATTTTTTCCCTCCTCTGAGTGGTTTAGTTTGTTATATGTGTGTGTGTGCGCGGTGTGTTTGTGTGCGTCTGTTCTTGTTTGCTGGGGGATATGCTTTTTGCATCTAGTTTGGATGATTTATTGCCATATGGTGAATCCATAAGCATATGTGATATAAGTTAGGACTAAGTTTCTAGGTGTGTTTTTCTGTAATGAGAGGATATGTCCTCATAAACCTGTGTGACTCTGACTGTCCCTGTATGTGTGTGTGTGTGTGTGTGTGTACTTGTTTTCTTCATGGATGTGTAAGTATTTTGTATCTGTATCAAAAGTTGAAAAATTATGCATCCGTGGGGTTCTTAAGAATGTCACTGAGAAAGCGATGGCACGCGAGGCCCATGCATACTTGTGACAAAACCCAGGCGCATTATTCTAATGTTTTGTTTTTATGAAAGTTAAGCAGCTGCATAATACAATAATTTCATTTCAGTAATTTATGTACCTTCCAGGTGTCACCATATGTTGTTATCACTCTGCGAGCTCGGCTTCTGCATCGCGCAGCAGGAAAGGATCTCGATTTGAATAAAGTTGAACTGACCGATCTGAGAGGAATGTCCTTCCTCAAGGTGTCTACATGTCAACTGCTTGAAACTGATGGAAAAAAATATATTAACAAATAAAATATGTAAAAAAAAAAAGTGCAGAGGGAGCGAAAGGGGTGGAAATGGGAAAAAATACCCTCCCTCTCAACTACATGATTTAATTATTAATCACTGAAGGGGGCTGTCCCCGCACGAACGGGTAGCTCCTTGGATCCTTCCTCGGCCGTCCCCAGCGGTCCAGTCTTATTCTGGGAAGTAAGGGATTTGTCCGCTCACCGCGGGGACCGCTTCCCCCACTAACATTCCCAACATGCCAATGAAAATGGCTTCCTCTCTCCCGGTGGCATCCTTGACTTTCCCTAAAACCAAAAAAAAAAACCTCAGATTGTTGTACCATCTTCCTGGCTTGTCTCATTCTGCAGCTTTGTTTGGCTCGTCTTACTGAAGTGAAGGCTGCATCTCCGCTCAAGGCGGGATGAGAGGGGCTCGGGAACACATGCCGCGTTTTTTGAGCATCCGGCGACGAGCTTGTCGTGACTGCAGGCTTTCTTTGTTTTGCCACTAACAGCTCCTCCGCTGCAGTGTCAACAGCTACTGATTTCGCTTCTCTTTCTTCCAAATTTTTCTTCAAGACGAACGTCAATCTTGTGCCGAGCGGCGGCACGGGAGATGTACGTTTTGTCACTTTGGTGATGACATTATTACAGTGGGCCTGTAGCCCTTGTTGAGTGTAATCACTCAGTCGTCTCGGCCGCTTCGGCGTCAATCTGGTTTTTTTTACTGATGGATATGAGAGAATACTAATGTTATGTATGTAACAGGTTCAGCACTTTCTACGTGTGCATGTATGCGTGTTGACCTTGCTTTTTTTACTTTATTAAATTCATGGTCAAACTCATTACTCAGGTATATTACGGGCACAGAGACTGTTATCAGTCCAAACAAACATCATATGCCTGTAAGTGCATTATCTGCCAGTGGGTTCTTAATGTAGCTTCTTTATCTTGTCTTTGCATGAGTACAGTATCCCTGAGGCAAGGCAAGGTCAACAATTGCAAGACCACGATGATTGAACCGCACAGTGTTCCCAAATGCCTCAAAGCCACATGTTTGCTGTGTGGGTATGATGCCAGAGGTGCACATTGTGTCTGTGATCATCCCTGTGTCGATAATCAATACATCAGCACTGCCCAATATTTCAAGCCAGTAATTAGGGGACCCAAGATACCATTCAAATGAGCTTTTCTCCCCATCTGCTACAGCCTGCCTAACCCATCAGTGTCACTCATGTCACTCCACCATATATCTGTTATGGGTATGCTGTTTAACTGGTTTGTCAGTTCATTTACTGGATTATGCAGTAATCAATTTTATCAAAATAATGTAAAATGTGTGTTTGAGAAACAGCAAACATTTGAACAAATAGTTCAAGTGATACACAGCACAGCACGCGGTGACAGAACGAAATGTGTCCTCCTGCTTTTAACCCATCACCCTGAGTGAGCAGTGGGCAGCCATGACAGCAGTGTGTGGGGACGGCACTTTGCTCAGTGGCACCTCAGTGGCTCGCTTCCTTAACCGCTAGGCCACCCTTATCTTTTCACTAATAGTTACAGAACATGTGACTGATAGAATTTGTGAAAAAAATGGCAAAATGTAGTTGTGATTTGAATGTTCACAATACTAAATATTCTTTTTTAATGTTATATTGTCTAATCGCTGATATTGCTAATCGTAATCGAGACGCAGATTGATTTCTCTCTGTGGGGTCTCAGCCAGCATGTAAGAGGTGATGTTATGAGATTAAAACAGATGAATGAAGGCTGATATCTTGAGTGAACTGACAGCTTATGGAAGGACAGGGATCTGAGTCTAATGGAACACAATTGGATTAAATGTGCTGGGCGGGGCACATTAGTAGTGGGTCACCATCTTATCACAGCGAGTCACTCTTGCTCTTGTTCTAATCTCTTTAATTAGCTCTCATCAAGCCCTAACTCACGCATTCTCATTGCTGGACCAAAAGGGCGCTTTTAAATATCTATGAGGGACCCGCTGCCCCCGTCGTGATTGACAGGCCGGGTGATTTCTTCCAGCTATGAGCGCGGAGGAATCAGACGGGATCACGTCCCATGGGTGATTCCAGCTCCGGCATCATCGAGTTCATTTACATCGGCTCGGCCGTGAAATGAAAAGGCCGCCGATCTCAGTTAACGCTTTATCACGACTAAAGTAGGTAAAGACGCCGCATTCACATGCACGTGTTTATGAATGTGCTTTGCCCAATAAGGAGGAATAATAAAATGAAGCGGTGAGTGCAGACCTGCAGAGTGATGCATGTGGCCATTGATGGGAATTGAATTTTTTCGAGGAAGGGGGAGGGGGGCAAATGGGATTTGGTTGCAGTCTGAACTGATAATGATGTTGCCCAAATGGATTTGTAATGGCTGTTCATAGAGGTGGCCGGCAGCTCAAATGGTTTGACACAAATATTAATGTAGGCCTGGCCGGTGGAGCTGCCTGGGAGAAGTAACTCAGCTGTTTCTTTTTATAGCTGCTGAAGTGTGTATGTGTTTGTGTGCGTGTGTGTGTGTGTGTGTGTAATGTGGACTTGTAAATGATCTGACAGAAATCACAGGGGTGAACAAAAGTATACTACCGAGACCACTGTGCAAAGGTTGGGGATACCTCATCAATATCATCAATGCATAACATTATCAAAACATTTAGCCTTTGTCAAACTTAAGACTTAATTAAGTAGAGAAATCCTTTTATAGCTATTTATCTATGCAAGGGCTTATTCGGTGTCATATAAGGAAGCCCCAATAGATGGAGCTGCATGATTGGGAACGTTAAAAAGTTGATCAGTTGATCAAGGTTTGTTGTCATACAATACAACATTTCCAATCTCCAGCACCTACAGTAATATAAAGATAAAATTAAAAATGGCATGCTTCAATTAAAATGAAATGAGTTGTTGCTCATTGCTCATATTACAATTATTGCAGTGTGTGTGACAATAATCGTTGGTGAAATTGTAATTCTCAGGCCAACTGTACTGTGCTTATTACCTCATGTTACTCTCAGAGGACCCTGAATGACTTGCTGAATCCCTTCTGCACAAAAAATCTTGCACAAGGAGTCCCTTGAGATCGCCAATCCGAAAGGTCACGTGGTTTAAATTGAAGAATTTTCTTGGAACGCCTCTCGGTTCTGCCATCTGTTTCCCTAAACGACGTTTCCAAGAAAACGAGGCTAAAATCCCAGCCTTGTGAACCAGTGAATTCCTTGAATTCATCCTCGTGCCCCTTCTGCCCCCCTGGCGGGGAGCTAAATCACCTTGAGTAGTTGGCACCCCCGCAAATGCCAGCGGCGTTGTCCTTTGTGGCGTCTTCTCCGTCCTCGTGTTTACACCACAGGTGCGCGTTTAGCGCCGGCCCCGAAGTGGAGCGCTTCCGCGCCGCGCATCCTCCGCCGAGCTTTTAATAACCGCGCTTATTACTGCGGAGATCTGACGGGTCTCTTCGCGAAGTGGCGCTCACGGTTCCCTCCCGCATCACGGCAGTGTTGTTCACTTGAAGTATCGATCCCAAAATATCATCAAAGTCGCGACTGCGTGGGAAGCGGCGGTGTCCGGGCCCCAGGAGCGCCGCACGTTTCCCAGCTCACCTTCTGAACCAGAACCTGAGCACGTTTCCAAAATAGCGATTTCGAAATGTCACCTTCAGCATCCGCCACGTGTCGGCTCGGCCTGTTCCCAGCCATTTGATCACATTTCAACGGTGCTTCCTAGACGCCAGAGTCTTGACGGAACTTCTTTCATGCGTGCCGTTTTGTAGGTTACTAATGTGCATATTTAGCACGGTGGAACTTCGGAGTTTGAGAAGATTTAAAGCGAGTAGCAGGTTTGCACAGGGCACATCAACACCTCTGGAAAGCCTGGTGACCCGTTTTGTTGGTGACAAGTTCATGTTTGCACACAGCATTCTGCGACACCAGCCCTCAAGTTTAAATCTAAAACGCAGAAATAAATGGCAAATTCAATGGCATTAAAATGGCAGTTATTAAGTATTCAGTTATTATGAAACAAATGAATGCTAATTGACACTATGCACACAGTCTGCACACACACACACACCTACAGCGGTTATGGAGACTAAGATGGAGCCATTTGGAAGAATTTAAACATATTTAGTATTGTAAGTATGTCGCCTCTTTTTTACTTTCATTGCTGCTTGGTTCACTATTGTCACCATCAAAAGCTGCTTGACGAGATGCTTATTAACATGAATGAATGATAAGAAAGTGTTCAGCATAAACCTTCAGGACCGTCCCCGTTGTCCAACTAAAGGTGGAGGAGAGAAGCCAAGAGTGTGAAATGCTGCCGTCACAGTAAAAGCTCCCTGATTTGGAGACGCAAATCTTCAATTTTTTTTTACTACTACCACTACATAACCTCATGTGTAGAATTGTATAGTCCCATGTCTTTGGTTTAGTGTAAGAATGTAAAAAATGCAAGAACCATAAATGAGTAGGCGTGTCCAGACGTTTGTAGATAGATGTAGATAGATAGATAGATGGATAAAAAAAAAACATGCTGCTATATACAAAATATTAATGTCATGGCACTATAAAACATGATCAGCTCTCATTGGTTATATTATGTGACAGCATTTGTTGGTTTCTTGTTGGGCCGATTTGCTGTCGTCCTCTGGCTGCATGAAATATTCAGTTTGGCCCGAACCCGCATGACCTCCCTAATGAAAGTGTATAATTTCACCTGGGGTCCAACAGCGGTGCATTTAAACACGGAATATTCCTTTTGTCAGACTGCACTTAGTCATGGTATTGATCTGATAATAAAAGAAGGGTGGGTGGGGGGAGGTATAAGACTCTTATCTCCACTCATCCCGCCTTTTTTTTGTTTCAACTTCCTCTCGTTGCCCTTTCTTTCACCGTCTCAGTCGAAGTGCGACCTGTCACTTACTTTCAATGTTATCATGCCATGAAATGCACCCTGTTCAGGAAAAAATGATCCCGAATCGATCAGCGGGGCATTAAGAAGCTTCTTTTCTTTCGGCCATAACTCCTTTTAATACCCAGAGAAATGACCGGTGGCGCTTCCCGCCTGACCCTGGCTCCAGCATGCACGTATCTCCCGCACGTATAAATCTCCAGAACGGCCGAGTAATGCCTGCGCTATAGATTTCCTCAACAGCCCGCGCCATTCGCCACGGGTCGGGCGAAAACGACTGTCCTCCGTCCTCCGAGTGGAGAAAAGAAGAGTTCGGCGAAGGCCGGTACGAGCCCCAGCGGTTGCACGAGGGGCACGTTTTGATTAAGCCAGTTAATTAGCGTTCCAGACTCCCGACGAATTTAATAGGCAAACGTTGGGCTCCCCATTTGCTCCATACATCACTCTGTTTTTGTGAACCCGTGTTAGTAATGGCTGCTGGTGCCAGAAACAATTAATGCGAGACCTAATGGCCCAATTAGACTGTGTGTTTGCGCGGCGCAGATGTCTTGTTGAGATTGTGCTGCAAATGAATCAGCGAACACTTATCCGACTTGGCTGAGCACTGCCTACTGCGCCACAGGCCTGGGTGGGTGAGGAGACGGCGGGTGGACGTGGGCGTCGTCTTTGATATCGGAGAACTGAAGGAGACCCAGGGCTGCCGGTTTCTATTCGTACTCAGGTGCATGATGGGACGGAGGCCTTGGTTGTGGTATGAACTGGGCGGAGAGGTGGAGCTTGTGTGAGGCTGGAGAAAATGTTACCATATGTTTGCACCAGAAGTGACAAGAGTGTCAAAATTCACCACGGCAACCCTGCTAACAGTGCTTGCAAAGAAGTGGACATTCTGGTGAAGGTGAAATAAATCCAGTACAGCCAATGACAGATATCTTATAGTATAGAATCATTTTGCTTCATTAAATCTTAAATGAGCGTAAAAAAAGTCAGATTTAAAATTGCAGGGTTTGTGTGCTCTGGATTTAACATCCAGCATTCATTACCATTCTTTAACCATGACCCTGTTTAAAGTTTAGTGGTTAATTCTAATTAAACTGGTTAAAGTTGTGGTAATCAAAAGTCATGCCATTATGCAAATATTTTCCCAGCTCTGACCTCATGATGTGCTTTTAAAACCTGATAGATCATTACCATTAAGACTTTAAATTTGTATGATTGGGCCACGGTGCATAAGATGTGTTATGAACAGAGAGCGAGTAACTCCAGCCAGGCTGTACTTGACCCTGCATCCCCAGGGCCAGCCACAGTGCCTGGAGATCAGAGAACAGTGGGGGTCACCAGGTCTACGGTAGAGAGTTCATTCATGTCCACGGGTCAGTAGCCAAGAGCTTCGGCAGGATGTAAAAATGGTCTTCCACTTTCGGACTATCTTGCATGATCCATATAATCAATGCAGAGATCCGGCTCAGACGGAATCAGCTCGTGATGCAGACCTCCCCGACCCACCCTCATTACATTACAATTCTATAATGGAACAGTACAGTATATTACAATAATGCTATAACACATGCATGTCATTCAAACATTGCTCTGATTTGTTTTACTTTTAGGCAGATAATATGTTTAGTGGATTTTCCCAGGTTTTCCATGACACCCCTAGTAAATGCATACATTTTGCATTGATATAGTTCATATTGCAGAATGTTCAGGGTAGCTGAATATGAATAAAACATACTCAATCATTATTTTATATACCGTTTCATGTTCATGGATTAAGCTTAGTCCCAAACTAAAAGTGTTTTTTGAACTGAGAAATTCATTGAAGTTCTCGTTTTGACTGCGACTTGGATTAATCCATGAACTGACCCATTATATTTAATAATACAAATAGAACATATGTCATTTTTTATTTGACCATATGACTATATGACCTCAATCATTGATCGGCATAAATTTCAGTATTTTTCACAATCATGATAAAATAGCCGGAATTAGTGTCTTTTGTGTGTGTGTATTTATACTACTGTTAAATGAGACACATGACTGCTGAGGCTCTGGAATACGGAAGCAACACACAGAGTACCAAGTGATATGGTTTAGTGTGTGTGTGTGTGTGTGTGTGTGTGTGTGTGTGTGTGTGTGTGTGTGGGTGTGTGTGTGTGTGTGTGTGTATATATATATATATATATATATATATATATATATATATATATATATATATATATAAGAGCAAAATTGCTGAAAATGGAGCCAGTGAAAATCTTGCAATTACGTGAAGTCATTGTTGACAGGAAAGGTTGCACAACATCAGCTGTTTGGTTATGGCCAATGCGACGTGGAGCAAACGAAGCCGCTTCGTAAGAAAAGTTTCAGTCTGTGTAAGTTTCAGTTCAGATTTAGGTTCCAGTCCTCGTGGGTTGAGGCTGTGCTAAGTTCGAGGTGTTCCCCAGTGGAAATGTTCATTTGCCAGGACTATTCTGTCTGGGAATGGTGGTGCTTGCTTTCTTTTAGCAGGTTAACCTCTGGGGACATTTCCAGCCCTTCGGGGATTTTGGACTTGGTAGAAATCTGCTGTTGGCCCGCTGTGGGATTTGGGGGTTGGGCCGTGGGCTCGGGTCCCTGTGGGATCCCTCTGTTTGCCCTTCAGAAGAGTGTTTAACTCGTTTTTCTTTTAATTGGTTCCGTGTTAAAAATGTCGAGTGGCACACGCATAGATTGGGTGGACCATTCACACCGGGTGTCCTCCTTTAATCCAGACACTTACAGAGTCTTTTTCATTCCTCTCTCTATTTGCATTTGCTCTGAATCTGAGATTTACTTTTCAAAATGGGATATAGAATTTGTTGTAATGCTCACAGCGAGAGCGGGCAATGAAGTTTAGGTGCTCCAGTTGCTGTTTTACTCTCCCACCTGATACAGGTCAGCCTGGAATTGAATTTAACCTCTATTCTAAGATGATACTGTTCCCTAACTGGTTCGCTTCCTATTGATAACATCTAGTGGAAATACATCGTTCTCCCCCTCCCGCAGGCTATGGACTGACTTATAAAGCCTGTCCGCGGTCTTCAGCCATGTGCCATGCGAAATCTCAGATCAGAAAAGAAGCTGTTGGAAGTGCGGCTTCTGAAACGGGGCCGCCTAATCGGCTCAAGCGGCGGTCTGGCGAGAGCGCGCACCATATCGAGAGCTGGAGACTCCCGCGCTGTCTTTCTGACCTGAAAGGCAACTCCGTTATCGTCGTCCTCACGAACTGTCAGCCAGGATTTCTGCTTTATCTAAAAACCCCCCAAAATGTCATTTTCTTGGGTGGAGAAAGTACGCCATTGGACTGAGATGCCGGTGTTGTCCCTACCTTTAACAGATGTGACAGTCTCTCATTCCTGGATTAAGCCTAGGCCTAGACTATAATTCGTCATGAATGGTGAACGTTTTGCACGATTGTCCACCAGGTTCTGACATCTGAATGCTGAAGGTTCCTTGCAAGGCACCTTCATTTGCAAGAGGTTTTCATTTTTTTCGTTTTATTCACTTTATTATGGTGATATGAGCCCCATTCCATGTTTCGTTGCTTTGGTGTGGCTGTTCCTGTTCTTCAGTTCTTTTTTAGCCATTCCTCCATGGATTTGTTAATACATTTTAAGGCATTTATCAGACACCCTTATTCAGAGTAGTTGCAGGGACAGTCCCCCTGGAGACACTCAGGGTTAAGTGTCTTGCTCAGGGCTGACCCAGGTTGTTAGTTCACCTAGGATTGCTACCTTGTTAAAGCATTCCGCTTCACTGATGATCAGCTTCCGGCTGGTTTCTACAGCGAAGCAGACCCAAAACGAGAGCAAAGTTCTTCACGGCTGGTATCAGGTTCTGTTATAATGAGCAGATAACTCAACAAACCACTGATCAAACTTATCTGATCGCTTTCTGGTT
Organism: Denticeps clupeoides; assembly: GCF_900700375.1. Taxonomy (NCBI): domain Eukaryota; kingdom Metazoa; phylum Chordata; class Actinopteri; order Clupeiformes; family Denticipitidae; genus Denticeps; species Denticeps clupeoides. The sequence goes on from NC_041718.1 coordinate 18,034,106, forward strand.
GTAAAAATGCTTCCATGCAGACCTACAGTGGTAAATTTTTGCCATTTGTAGATCTTTCCTTGTCATGGAAGGATGTCTTATTTTAGAGATCTTTTTAACTCGCTCATCCACAACCTTTAGAGGGCTTTTGAGGATTCAGAGAGCCCTTTAGATCTTAGAATGATGACATCACACTTCAATAGCAAAGAGAACATCAGACCATCAATGTCAGTTTTATAAAAGACTGGTTCTAGTCTACTGCACTTAATCTCGTATATCAAAAAAAGAAATGTCTTTTCAGTTGTTAAAAGAACATCTCTAGGTCAACTGAGCAAGTATCCTTTGTGCTTATTGTCCCTAAAATAATGTACTAACATACTAACACTTCGTGTTTCTATCACGGGGAGGGCCTTGGGGCACATTCACAGACATCCCGGGACTCGGAGGAGAAGCAGGAGGACTGTATGCTGCCGGACGGGGACGCTTGGGGTGATGTGAGTCAGTAGAAGCGTGAACGCTCAGTGGAGGAGGATAGTTCAGAAAAGCTCGAGGAGATCACACACCGTGAGGCTAAAATTGGCTCTTACCGTGGCGAAGCCATAGAGGAGGCGGGCATAAGTATAGTTGACAGGTGTACATTGGCAAGGGCCGGGGAATCCGAGGGCTTGGCTGAGACGTAGTCGTGGGACGGGCGAACATCAGGTTCAAACAACAATCTTGTATGGGGCAAATCTGGTCAGACTGAAAAGAATTCAGTGTGAAGTCGGGCTTCTGGCCGGCGACCCGGCGGAGGAACGGTGGCTGTGTCGGGTTTTACGTTGTTGCAGATGAATTGAAATTTGACTAGCAGGGTGCCTTATAAAATGAAACTTGTGCTGTTCTGTGATGTACCATGATGTGACTAGTGTAGAAACGGTCAGTGAAAATGTACCTTTGAGGAGAATTTTAATTGTCCCTGATTAAGACGGCTGCAATGAAACGGTTTTATGTTTGTATGGCAATAATGTTCTGTGAATGCGAAATAAAACTGAAAGACAAATCTCAGTGTCATCAAAAAAAAAAAAACTTGATCTGTTGTTATTCATTTATTTGCCCTTGTTCTAGCACGTTATGTATTACCGTACAAAAAAAAAAAAAAAAAAAAGAGGCCCTCAGCCTGATTTACATAGAAGCGCCTTGATGGAGTAAATGGCTTTCGTGTGTGTGATTCATCACAGAGGAGAGATCTTCTTTAACCCCTGACCCTTGGCTAAATGCATGCTGGTAAAAAAAAAAAAAAAGGCATTATTTGAACTCCCCGGTACAAGCCGCAGCCTCAGCCTCCCCTTTTAAAAAAACGTGGCCTCCGTTCGCATTCGGCCCGTCACGACTGGCAATTACTCAGAAACGACCGACGCCAGGACGCGCGAGGACGCTTATCTGCCGCGCGGCGGAGACGAGCGTCCGTCCGAAGGTTGCCGCCAGGCCTGGCGGGCGGAATGAGACGCGTAGTCGGGGGGTCGGCGGCGGGATAAGCGGCGGGTCCGAGGGCGGAGCGTTCCTGCTGCGAGCTCGAGCACGGCGGCACGGAGGGACTTATTGGAAGCGGAGCAAATTAGATTCTCTTCCCAGAAGCTCTTCTCATTTCAAGGGGAAGTGAGCAAAGATTGTATCACTTAGTGAGGAGTGCTGCCTTTATAGACCCCCCCCGCCCTCTTTTTTTTTTTTTAATGTTGTGGATGCCGAGGAACAAAGACACCGATGGTGTCCCTGCTCCTGCCATGAGGTTAAGAGGCTCACTGGGCTGTGTGTGCGTTTCATTTTGGCATCCGGAGCTGCTCGAGACCCACTGTGTGCAGGGCGGACCCTTAAACCGGCATTATTAGCCAAATCTTCTTCTGTAAAACATGGAGAGTTGCACAGTTTGTGGTAAAAATAATGCTAATTTAACAAAACTACAATAACCTACGCGAAATCATCTGCTCTCGCTGCCTATTTATACCGCCTGCCAAAAGTTGCCCACCCATCTGCCAAAAAAAAACGCTCTAACTGTCATAAAAAAGCAGGTCTGCAGCCGCGTAGCTAGACGGGCATAAAGAGCTCCGTCTGGGCTGCCGGTGGGAGGCGGTTACTCACCATGACGACCTCTCCACGACTTCCGCCACACGCCGCACGGCGCACATGCTGGAATTTCCTGTTAACGCTGCTTTATTATGAGATCGGACGTTATTCATTTATAATATTATAATATCATTGATTTATGTAATAGCTGTTGGACAGATGGACTGTCATACTGCTGTTATGATGAACGTTGAGGTGCCCTCCACCTCACCTCTCCCTCGTCCATTCGCCACCCTTCAGCGTGGCCTCAATGCCTCCCATTAAATGCAAGCTCTGCTGGACGGGTACTTCACTCGGCGACCGGCTGTTGCCGTTTTAACAGCCACAGGACATTTTCCGTCCGATTCCCTAATTATGCTGCTGACCTACACAAGTGTGTTGTCTCTTGTTGCCGAGGTCGCGGTCAAAGGTCAACGGACAGCCAGAACTCCGATGTGCTGATATTGGAAGTAAAACGAAAATTTGGCCAGTGGCGGGCATTGACCTGCCGAAATGATTCTGGGGAGCAAGGTCAAGGAAAGAAATGGACAGAAATGACTGAATGGACCAACATTCTGCATTTATCAATCTTATTTAAATCTATTAAAAAAAGGATTTCTGTGCCGTGGTTGGCAGGCAGCAGTCACCGTTTCATGAACGCGTTGGAACGGTTTACTGCACGTTTAGCTCTGGGCACTGAGGTGAGTTCGTGCGACATGCAGCCGTGTCCGAGCGCAAGACCCCCGGCCAAGCGTGGCATGTGCGCCGCTTCCTGTTTGCCTTCACGCTCTCGCGGCTGTCCCCTCGCCACGCCGACCCGCTCGGCATGACGGCAGGAAGTGTTTGAGAGAGTTCTCACTTCTGCTCGCCATCTGGCGTGCCTCCCCAGACCCCCGCCACCCCGCGCCCTCTTTACCTTGCCCTCGTGCCATCCGCCGTGGGCACAAAGTGTTAGCGTGCTGCGCGAGTTTCACAACACGTGTCAGAAGTGCTCTTCCTCCTCCCGCTGCCACCGCAGGACCGTGTCACTCACCCCCACCCTCACCCTCCCCTCCCGCTGACACCCGCTCATACCCGAACGGCTCCGCCGCAATTACCGTCTGAGGCTAATGGAAAGAGTATTAAATCACACTCGCAATGCTCTTCCCAAACGAACCCCAGTGCCTACTCCGCCCCGGGGGCGGGGCTTCGTAATCGCACCATTACTCCGAGCGAAACAGCTGCCTCTAACCCCGGCCGTACCCTTTGTACCCCTCTCATTCCAATCTGCATAATCTCCGCTAGTTTGCTCAATTAATTTAATTGATTTTTGGAGCCGCTTGGTGACCATAATCAATACCCACAACCATTATGCAAATCGGGTTGCATTAGGCCGCCTTGGCTGCAGTGGTGGCTTTTGTTTATTCATATAATTCTGTTATTTCATGTCCACATATTTTTGTTAATGACAACGTCCCAGAGAGGTAAGAACTGTCCCGGAGCTCAAGAAGCACAGCTTCCCGATCCGCCAAGGTGCCACTGAGGTGCCACTGAGTAAAGCACCGTCCCCACACACTGCTCCCCGGGCGCCTGTCATGGCTGCCCACTGCTCACCAAGGGTGATGGGTAAATGCAGAGGACACATTTCACTGTGTGCACCGTGTGCTGTGCTGCTGTGTATCACAATGACAATCACTTTGTTGGTTTTCCAGCGTTTTGCACAAACGTGATGATGCCAAAACACAGACATCCTCACATTTTTACGGTGGCAATTTAAAGTAGTTTTTTGTCGCTCGTCCTCGTATGGCCACTGCAGCCTCAGCTCCTATTCTCTCAACTCAAGTGTCTCTCCATTTTCAGGGCTGTCGTGCGCGACCTTTGACCTCCCCGCCCCATCTTGGTTCACGCTGGATGGCTTCTTTCAGATCGTATAATTTTTTTCCCGCTCACCTGAATAAGCCGAGGATGCTTGCCACGGCGGCGCTCGTATCTTTAGTCACAGATGCCGATGTAAAGGCCCTGGATGAGTTGCCGTGGGAGACGCTATCTCACCAGAGCCCGGCGTCTCGCGCTGGCGCTTGACTGAAGTCGTCAGCGGCGCGTCGAGGTTGGGGGGGGGGGGGGGGGGATGGGGGGGGGGGGGGGGGGGGGGGGGGGGCGCCGAGAGTGTGGTGTCAGCTTTGCCTCCTGTGCGCCTGGCACTGAATCACACGCCGCTGTATCTCTATGTGCAGGTACCCGGAGCCCCCAATAAATCCAGTGCATGTCCTAAAACTGCACGCGTGCAAAAGGAGGAAAAAATAAAATAAAAAAAAAAAAGAAGCTAAAATTAGCCCTTCATGCGGCTGCATTAAAGTTAAAAAGTGAAGTGATTGTCACATGTGATACACAGCAGCACAGCACACGGTGCACACAGTGAAATTTGTCCTCTGCATTTAACCCATCACCCTGAGTGAGCCATGACAGGTGCCCGGGGAGCAGTGTGTGGGGACGGTGCTTTGCTCAGTGGCACCTTGGCGGATCGGGATTCGAACCGGCAACCTTCTGATTACGGGGCCGCTTCCTTAACCGCTAGGCCACCACTGCCCCTTAGGCTGGTGTAACTGAATTTGTGTTGAAAATATGATTTAAAAAAATGATTACTCCCTGGTGTTGGACAGATGGAGAGCTCCCGTTTTTATCTAGGTCTTTTTTTTTTTCTCCGGCGTGTACAAGGTTGCAGAGTAAAGGACGGGACAGTTTCCTATTGGAGGACGTCACGTGACCCTGAGCGTATCTCACTCAAACGAAATACATGCACATCGCACGACTGTCACTATCACCGCCATGTCGATTCCTTCGCGTCGTGGTGTTCTTCCTGTCAGGAGAACATGAAGGGTTCTGCCTGGGGGGGGGAGGGCTGTCGGCTGAGCACCTGTCACCGCTCCGGGACCTCGTGTCGACGGTGGCCCGTCGAAAGATGCGTTCGTTGTTGTCACGGACCACCTTGAGAATTGCACCGTGCAAAGCGCAGCTTATACAGTTTCCTCGCCGTGTGAAAATCACTCCTTTCATTAGCACGCCTCGAAATATCCTCAGCCTCCGCACCAAAGGCCTGAGCACAGGGGTTCGACTCCTGCTGATTTGCATACAGATGTCTATAACGGGTGCCGTAGACGGCTTATGGTGGCGCCTTTAATTGAATTCTTTTTTTGATGGCGTACTTGAGATGCAGAGCGATTTGTTTGCTGCTTTAATTTCTTTCTCTCAGTTCCGCTGGCGCTGGAGGTGGGTGTCATTGAGGAGCCACTGCATTTAAAACAGTTTTGCTCCAGTATTTCCAGGGACAATGTCAGCCTCCACTGCGAGCGGATGGAATATGCCGGACCGCGGAGAACGGCCACGAATCCAAAAGTGCTTATGCAATCTGAAGGCTGCATATTATTATTAATAATAATAATAATAAATCAGATGTGCTTTCTAATGGAAATTTGTACTAGTGCATCTCAAAACATTAGATTATTGTGGAAAAAAATTGAATAATTTTTGTTTTATATCATTGATTAGAACAGATGATGGGAATAGGCGATCCAATTTCTCAAAATAATACATATTACTTTTTTTTTTTTTTTCTCGAATGGTGGAGATGAACGTCACTCTCCTCCTTTTTGTAATGCTTATAAGCAGTGCGCTGATGAATCGTTTGATCCCGGAGCCTCTGAACCCTCTGGAACATCATTGCGGCGCCGCTATTACCAGGTGAAATGCAGGCATGTTTTTATTTACTGCATTCGATTAGCCTACCTGTGTGGAGCCGGCTCGCTCCTCTGATGGATAGGGCTTATTTTCCATGAGGTCGCAGTCAGGTTTGCTGTAGTTTCATGGCAAATCACTGTGTGCGCGCGTGCGCGTGTGTTTTTTCTTTCTTCTTCTTCTTTTTCAGACGCCAACTGAAATTAAATGAGTGGTTGAATTGATTCTAGTTAGGGGAAAAAAAAGAAAACGAATGATAATAATATTCAAATAGAAATTCTTGTCTATTCCTACTTCTCTGCTTGACCTGGGAATTTGATTGGGGTCGCTGCCTCTCCAGCTCCCCATGTGTGCGCCTGTCGCCTAAAGTAAAGAAGGTATTTAAAAAGCTGGCTAAATTATGCATCCACCCAAGGCGTATACACACAAACACAGCATGCCAAGCATAGCGCGGCTTGCTCTTCGTTTAACATTTCTCCCCCTTTCACGAAGAGTGAAAATGAGAAAACGCGGAAGTGGCGCCCCAAACCCCAAACCCCTGCTTTCACCATTTAACTTCGGAGGGCCCACCGCCCGTCCCACACTTTACTGCGGCAGCTTAATCAGCGCGGGCCTCCAGGCGCCAGCGCCAGGATGAGGCGCTGGGCGCCAGTGCCATGAATGTGGAATGGCCCATCTGCTGCAGGTATTAAACATTCGCGAGGACCTCCACATCCCACGTTCCGGCTGGAACGGGCCGGAATGACTCATGCAGGAGACAATGCTGCGTGTTTGTGGCGGGTTTGGAGGTTTTTTTTTTTAATTCGCACCATCCGGTAATTGCATTGCTCCGGAGCCTGGAGAAAGCACACCTGAACTGTGCTTCACCTCACACGCATGTTAATTACCCTTCCGAGGCTTCTGCTAACCTCTCAGCCCCCAGCGCCTCCCTTCTAAACGGCAAAAATAAACCTGCTCCTCCGAGGCCTGCTCCGGCGTGGTGCCGGGGAGCTCAGAGCTCATCTGTTCGCGGGGTTTAGCGGGAGAGAGAACAGCGGCACAGCAGGGCTGGCTGGTATATCAATAAAATATTGTATCATGATTAGGAGCATCAATATCATCATCGGTTTGAACATAGTGAATTTTAACACTTAATTCCATAACATAATGCAACATTTGCACACAAATTCCAGTAAGCTCTACATTTTCTTTATGCATTTCCTTTATGCTGAATCTCATGAACCATAAATTCTACTATTTGCCACCATAATTGCAAAAAAAAATTTTATATGAAATTTGGAATAAAGTGATAAATAATTCAATCATATTGCATCATTGATTTTAATCTTTTAAAGAAATAACACATACAAAATGTGCTTGTCTTATTTCCTTGTAAAAATATTTTCTTTTTTACTGTAGAAGGAAGAGATTTGGAACAGATTCCCATAAAACATCTTGATTTAAGACATGCTTTGATGCTACCTAACAGTGTGACGTGTGATTTGTCTCTATTGCGCAGAATACAGTTTGTTCAAATCTCACAATCACCAAGCCAACAGCTCGTGATTGATTATGACTGACTCGGCTTCTGTGTACCAGTGGAAATGCGATTCCTTGCTGCTAGTTAGTCACGGTCGTGAAAATGTACATTGTTACTATATTGATAAATTGATTGACCACTTACAGTGAAAACAATATTGTCAGAAGAAATAAGCAATGGGGCAGTTCCGTAATGTCATCACTTAAAGTCCCATTTGTCCTGCGATTTCAGAAGTTAATTAAAATTAGCAGCAGCCGGAAGGAGAAGGAAAGTAAATCGTCATGTTCTGTAGTCATTAAACCCAGTCGTTTCATTGATAAAGTGCAACCCCATCAGAGAGGGTCACTTAAACAACTCTTAATGAACTCAGTGATGGACACACCCAGTCCACCCCAGGGGTCGTCAGAGCTCACCGACCTATCGTGACCCTCCCCTCGCACACAGCCGGCCAGCCGGCTCCTCCTGCCCGGCCTTCTCATCCGCGACGAGCCTTGACCTTGAGCGCAGCCTTCCCTCGTCCTATTCCTGGCTGCCCGTCCTTCTTTGAAGTGAAGTGATTGTCACATGTGATACACAGCAGCACAGCACACGGTGCACACAGTGAAATTTGACCTCTGCATTTAACCCATCACCCTGAGTGAGCAGTGGGCGGCCATGACAGGCGCCCGGGGAGCAGTGTGTGGGGACGGTGCTTTGCTCAGTGGCACCTCAGTGGCACCTTGGCGGATCGGGATTCGAACCGGCAACCTTCTGATTACGGGGCCGCTTCCTTAACCGCTAGGCCACCACTGCCCCTATGAAGCAGGGGGTTTGGGAACGTCTTCAATGTGCAGCGGATTTGGACTCGTATAAACACCCCGCCGTCGCTTACCAGGTTTAATTTGTTGATTTTGCTATTTCTCATGGTTGAGAAGTAAGTGATAGGTGCTGAGAAGCGAAACACACACACGGTTTACTAGAGGTGTGACACTTCACTGGTCTCGCGATTTGATACGATTATGATTATCAATGCCTTGATTATTGGTGCATCAGCGCATCAATTTTTCTACATTTCTTCACGTTCTGTTTTCAAAGCTGTTTTTATCTGCCGTTCGTGGCGTGGACCGATTGACCGCTTTCGGCTCCTTGGAGCAAATTAAAGGATCCACATGGGCGTTCAGCAATCGGATGGCATCATATAAACACTTCCAAAATCCGATCAAACGTTCATCAAGCAGTCGCCAGCGAAACAGCAATCGAACGCAGCCGAGAAATACGCATGTCGAACTCGTACCCGGAGCGGCGCTGTGCTCAGAACAGGCGGCCACGGTCACTACCAGCACTACCCTTTACCAAGTTTTCAATGCCGCTGCCAGAAAATCGCCCAGCAGCGTCAATATGATGTAATCCATCGATGCAGAATTGTCCACAGCGATGATGAGATTCATTTCAACGCCCCTAGCTCTACTCAACACCACTCAGACCTCTTCTCTTGTCCAAATGGTAGCTGTGGACCCCCGTCTGGAGACCTGTAGCTCCAATGCAGGGCCGCAGATTGTAGGAGAGTGGTGGGGGTGGTGGTAGTAGTCAGATCAGGTCAATTATGGCGGAGACACATCTTTTTCTGCGTTTAGCAGGCCGAATGAGGATTAGAGATGGCTCGCGACGGGGTTCCTCCACGCGTTTGGGCCTTCATTACACCGAACTCGCCGTCTCCCCAATCTTGCTTGAGCCCCCCCCCCCTTCCTGCCCTCCATGCCCTGACGCTGATCTGAGAGGTGGAGCACTCTGGTTCTTCCTCCCCTTCCTCCTCCTGTTTTACCTCGGCGAGCACCGCGCTTTCGGCTAATTGACACGAAGACGGGTCCCCTGATAGCCCGACCTGCAGGATAGTGGGACTCCCAGGCCGGCGCGGGTTGTTTGTGAGCCGTTTTGTTGGGGTTGGGGGTGGTGGGCGGGCTGTATGTGCTGTGTTTCGGCGCAAATTGGATGTCCCGTGGGCCCACCGGGTGCGGTTAACGCGCTCTTCAACAGAAAAGCACCTCGCAGTCTGAAGTGGTCTATGTTGAACTAAAACATTTCACATGTGCTTCCTATTTCATTTGGTTTTTTCTTCGGTCTTTATTGTTAATGTCGCTATTAAGAAAAAAAAAAGCTATTTTCTAGATGTGTCCTGGAATGTGTGTGTTCACTATTGGACTGGCTTATTGTACGACTTCCATAAACATACTTTTTTTTTTTTATCTTGAATGTATTCATTTCACATGTAAGGCCTTCACCCATTGAATGCAATACGGCTTGACCTCGAATGTAGGGTTCAAGTTCAGGTCGTCTCTGCCACATGGATCACATTCAGACAAACAGTGAATAGGGGTGGATAAATATAAAACATTTCCTATAGAAACCTTACAGCACAACGAATGAATGCAAACCTGTGCCAATAGGTGAAGGCGCCATAAAGACACCAATATGGGGGCAGTGGTAGCCTAGCGGGTAAGGAAGCTGACCCATAATCACTTAATTTTCACTTTTTGCTTTTTATACAGACATATGAGTTTATTGTAAATATATATCTTGTGCAGCAACAAAGGAATACAGGTGTATATAAAAGTGGTACAGCATGACATAAGGTTTGTTCCATTTTATATGAATGTTTGAATCATTTTTTTTTTTTTCTTATAAAGGTCTAGTGGGCTCATTAAGCATTGCGGCTTCACACCTCCAAGTTTGTGAGTTCGAATCCTGGCTGAGACCTTGTGTGTGTGGAGTTAGCATGCTCTACCCGTGTTAGTTCAGGTTTTCTCTGGGTTCTCCACACGCTAATTGATTTGTCAACTCTATAAATAGTCCATGGGTGTGGTGTGTTCGTCCTGCAGTGGGCTGACGCCCCGCCCTGCACTCCCAATGCTCCAGCAGCTGCAACCCTATTTAGCGATAAGTGGTTATAGAAAGTGAGTGAGTATAAGGGTCTAGATTTATAGTTGCATGTAGGGTCATTTTTCTTCTGTTTATCTTATATCATGATATCTTTGATATCTTTGGCAGATTCATTTCATAATACAATGCACATCATATGAAAAATTAATTGTAATGAAAAGCTTTTAAACTCATTTTCATGGCATATCATCCAGGCCCGCTCTGTCTGCACATATGTATATCCTGGTTATTTACGTATGGCAGTGGCCATAACAGCGGCGTTTGAATGCATGCTTGTGTGTACAGTCCGTCAAGTGCGATGCTGATGTCATGCGTGAAATATGACCCATAGCATGCCTTGTGGCCGGGCGTGAGAGATTAGACACGTACATGGTGATTCATGGCAGCACCAGGCCTATTGATTTCTCTTAATTCTTCTTTCATTCTTTTGCTTTTTTCCCCTACAGTCTTTCCTTTTTTTAAAAAACTGTTGAATGAAAGCAGCAAGGTTAAGTACATAATTTACTTGAAAGTAATTTATCTTTCGCTCATCGATTTCCTACTACAATTTAACTTTCAAATCCGACCGACTCCATTATAAAGCAATAACCTGCGCTCTATAAATAGAGCCGGCCGGTGGTGCACAGATTGAATGTAGGTTTATTGGAATGCACCATTAGGCAGTTGTGCGTGGGGGAGGAATACATCATCGCAGAACGCTCCCCATCAAGTACAGCAGATTCATCATGGAAATTTTTTTTTTCTGTCTCTAATAGCTTTTTCAAAGATGAGTATATAGCACGGGATGAAATATGACCTTATATCAATCTGTTTACACTCAAATTAGATGTCTGGTCTTTGACAATTGAGGGAAATGTAAAATATAAATTATTTCCAAATTTTTCTCTCCTGTCCCCCGTATTCCTTCATTTCTCATGACCAGGCAAAATGGCTGTTATTTGCCTTGTTTGTGTGGTGAGTGATTTGCCGTGAGCCCCCTTTAGCTACAGTAAAGATTAAAGCCTCGGCTCTGTGGCGACAAGTAGGGGGTCCTCGGAATATTCTGGAAGGCGCGATAGTGAGCCTGTGTGGCCACTGATCTCATTTCAGATGGCCCTTCTGACAGCTGCGGTGATGCAGGTGTGTTGGGCACAGCCGACTCTGAGCAAAGCGAAGTCGGTCTCTTTTAATTTGGCTCGTTTGATCAAGCTATGTGTTTATGTGTGTGTGTGTGTGTGTGCGCGCGCTCGGCAGGGGTGAATTTTGAAAAATATCAGTGGCCCAATTTTAACCGGAGGCACGCTGTCGCTTCCTGATCAAAGTCGAAGTTTCCCGAAGCCACCAATGAGCTCGCAGGCCCGTGACCCCTCCTCCCCCCAAGGCTCTGCGGAGGTTGCCGTGCTGTTTATGGATCGTTTTTCCTCTGTTCTGGCGTCTTGGCAGAGCTTTGATGTACACGGTTCTGCACGGGGCGGGGTGTGTTTTTCTGTGTCAGTCATGCCAGACCTCCATGCGCTCTACGCGTTCGCTACCACTTGCCGCCCCTCGGAGAAAACGGCACCTAGTTCTGGAGTCGCGGGCCCGCCGCGTGCCTTTTTTTTAAGATTTAAGATTCGGTTCCTACTTGTTAATCACTTCAACTGTGTCATCACGCTGTCATCATAGCCTGGCCTGCTTATAAAGTCTGTTAAGATATATGATCTGTGGAGGGCCGCTGTCAAGTTTGCGCTCTGCTGCTGCTCTTATTAAACACGGTCTCGTAAAACAAAACTGATTTTAGCTTTTTTAATGTTTCAAGCATGGCCAAGCAAAGTTGTATTTGCAGGGTTTACATTAGATATTCTCTAACCAAATCACATTTAAATTTACGTCATTTATCAGACGGCCACATCCAGAGCGACCTTCAATCAGTAGTTACAGGGACACAATGGTAGTAAGTGGGATTTGAACCTGGGTCTTCTGGATCATAGGCGAGTGTGTAACCCACTAGGCTACTACCACCTTTCTATCCTTTCATATACAAGGTTAAATAATCTACTTTCACATTTATTCTGACTAACCAGCCAGTCACAGTAGTTTTTCGTGAAACATTACGTACAATTAACCTCTTTCAAACTAATTTCCTAGTTAAGCATTTGAATAATTAGGAGTTCTGTACTAGGAATAAGTATCCTATAACAAGATATGGTCGGCATAAATCAGGTATTTACCTCTTTTTGCTCATCCCCCGTTGGATTAACGTCCCACCGGGGTTCTTATTAGCAGTGGAAAAAAATGGCTTCTGAAGACAGAACGGATTTGTATTTTTTTGGCCTTGTGTGTTTTTTCTTTTATCGACTTTAAGTGTGTGTTTAATGGGCGCCCAGATTGAGGGTTAAACACTGAAGCTGCATGATCCGTACCCCCGTAAAGCCTCCCCGCCCACCACCAAGCCCCGTTTCTCTCTATATATTTATATCTCTCTCTCTCTCTCTTCTTTTTTTTTTCCTCGTCTTTTCATTTATGCGACCGCCACATCTCAAATAATTAGATTTGGTTGTCCCTTGAGAAATACATTTCCAAGGTATGTTTTATCTCGTGCTAAAAATACGTTTCACCAGCTCAACTCATTTATTAGTTGGATTCACTTCAGCACACCACGGCCTTATTGGAAATTGCTCTGAGCCGTTAACACCGGGCTTTTTACTTACAAATGTCTAATTGAGGGAATATTTATTTTTGCCACGCTGACTCTGGGCAGCCAACTCTCATGCCCTGTCTCACGCTGTGTGGCTCTGCCATACACTTTTTGTAGCTGAGTGATTGTGTGTGTGTGTGTGTGTGTGTGTGTGGGTGTTTGTATTTTGGTTTGGTCGCTTTTCATTTTTTTTAAATGTCTGAAAGATAAACCCCCTCCCATCTAAATGATGGACATCATCTCAAGTTTAGTTATTTTTTTATATTATGCTGTGTAAGGACTGAGCTTTTCTGAGAATAGCTGCAGGGCTTGCTCATGGATGGCTGAAGCTCAAGCCTTTTAAAAAACTCGTACTAGCAGGGCGAGAAGCTGCCATTTGCAGTGTTGCATCTCATGACAAGTGTTTTACTGCAACGTCATACCCAATCACATTGGTCAGTTCTGTACAATCCTTCAAAGTATTCACTCGAGATATAACAATGCAATCAATTTGCGATTCGATATGATTCACTATTTTAAGTTAACAGTTCATTTTTTCACCTTTTTTTTTTTATTAAAATAGTTTTATTTAATTTGAAATTGTCTAAACAAAGACAAATGGTCATGGGACTTCAGTGAAAGAAGGTCACAACTTGCATGATGCGACCCAGCAGATGCGTGATGGAGGGAATTGCGCAACTGTCTAATTGTACATTATGGCTTTTTGCATAGTTTGTGAATGTTAGGCTGCGTCCCATTACACTCCATTTTTAAACTTTTGCTTTACAATGTACAAAAAGTTTATATAGGTATTTATCAGGTTACCAGTGTGTTATTTCATCCTTAGTGCCAAAGTTGTATAGTATACCATGCACCACTACATTAGCTGCAGATAATAACTCTATTTTGAATATATAGATTTTCTTTTCAACTGTCTCTTCCTGAAAGTGTTGAGTACAGATGGTGTTTTGACCACCTGGATGTGGATCCAAGATGCCGGCACGCGGCCTGGACTGGACAGGGCTGGTAATGATGTGTGCACGGGGGAAAGTCAGATCTGATGTCAGACGTGTTAATTCACCTTTAGCACCTCCGGCCTTCAGGCTTGGTGGGGAGGCTGGTCTGGATGAAGGAGCTGCTAATAGAAGTGAGGTGCTGATGATCTGGCATGAGAGAGATGAGCGAGTCTACGTGATGATTGTTCCGTCGCTGGCTCAGTAATAAAAGAAAAAAAAAAAAAAGAACATACCTCTCCGGGCCAGGCATCTTACGAGTATAGAAAGAGTAAGACCTTTTCACTAAGAATGCAGAGATTTACGGCAAAGTTAAATTTAGAAGATGCCACTTTGAGCGATTACGAGGCCGAACACGCGGAAGCGGCACGCGTGGAGAAATGGCCTGCACTTTCTGATGAATGTGGCCAAGCGCTTTACCGGCACAGCGCTCTGATCTCGCGCACCCCGCCTTGGTGAGACATTTTTCATCGCGCTAACCGAAGCAAAGTATTTCCAAAAAGCACACAGAGATGCACAAAAGGCACCCGCACGTTCTCTGCCGCATGCCGCCATAATTGTTCCACGCCGACGGTTTCCGATGGCATTGCAGGCCTTTTTGCCAATAGCCAATCTCACACCTTGGCCTCACTGGCAGCATTTTGTTTGGTTTAAAAGCTTTGCTGCCACCAGATGGTTTCCCTGCCATGAAGCCATGGGTCCATCATTAGCCACTGGCAGGGGAGATGGGTCTGTTGTTTGTGTTGGGCCAGGCTCGAGCTGCGGGAGGGGGGAGAATCGCCTCATGTGGGTGTTAATCGAATTCTGCCAAGGAAAAAAAAAGGAAAAAGGCCACGTCCTACTGCTCCGAGATTACACGTCGGAACCGCTGCATCCTCCGAGGCCCATCCGTCGTCTCCCGCTCGATCTTACATGTGCCCGGAGCGCCGGCGCGCCGCTCGCGGCTTCATCAGTTCAGGTGTCCTGAATAATCCTGTCAGCTGCTACAAATGGCTCGGATTTCACTTTCCAAGGCTCCCCTGTTGCCATATTTGCTTGGCTAAGCCCCTCGCATCGGTGAGGTCAGATATTTTGACTCGCATCGTCCAAACAAACAGAGACAAATGATCATTGTTTTTACAATTGCCTCGCCCAGCACACACCAGATGCCAATATTTGCATGGGTCATATTTGCCTTTCATTATCATCTCGCACATCCGCTGTAAATATCACAGCAAGGCATATTTCCAGCACCGCGGAGGCCTTGACTCTGCGCTGGCTGTAATAATGGCTCGTAATAAATAATAAAAAAAGAAATCTCGTTCAGATTTTGCCAGTTGTGGTACATAAACACAAAGCACCCACAAAGAGAGAGTATATTGGAGAGGACGGATTAAACGATACGAAGGACAATGGCCGCAATTCTTTCCCCCTGGGTTATCGAGCATTTGGTGAAAGGTGCTACGCTAACATGTGCTACGCTCACTTCTATTGGCACTGTTTTCTAGTTGCTAATTGCAAGTCTTTGCTATTTTTAAGGTCACGGGTGTCCTCGGGATTTTCATAAACAGATAAAACAAATGGACCTGTGTCTTGAAGACGAGAAACTAACTGTATCGTAATTGTTCCTGTCAGTGAGATGATTTTGAAATGAGAGCAGCCCGATGAATGACAGCACTCGTGCATGCTACTTCCTCATTCTGGATTAATTAAACCTGTGTCATTAAATATCATGTTTCCGACTTGCTTCATCCATTTATTCATGCAAATCTATAGAAGGAATTTTGACCTTACACTAGCTAACAAGCCCTATGCTAAGGGCTAGTTTGAAAATAGCCCTTATAACCCATTCGTTATAATTATTTTTTTTTTGGCTGTACTCAATTGTTATTGACCCTAGGGGTCAAATATTTTGCATGAAGGAGCATGTTCGTTCCAGTATTGATTGGGAATCATTTGTTGGATGACATTGGTATGCAGATTGTAGTTTTTGATCCTGACCTCCTGCAGAGCTAAATTAGCATTGGCTCTCTTTCAGTGTTATTATTAGTCATATCGCCTCTTTTTCTTCTTCCCAGTATCTCTTTTTATGTGTTTTTATGTGTAAAAACACACTCTTTTTTTTTTCTTCTTCTTCTCTATGCCCTCCGGTGCCTGTTCTTAATGACTATCTATCCTTATCTGTCCTCTTTCTGTCCATCCATCATCACCTTCCCTTTCTCATGCTCCCCTCCGCTCCTTCTTTCTCATTTGCCTTTTCTCTTTGGGTAATCAGATCACAGGCAGAAAGCCTGGGGGCGCAGGGGAGGGGGGTTTAGCTGCTGGTGGCGTGCGTATTAGTATGTAAAGTGTATGTGGCCCGGCTCTGGAAGAGCCGTGCGGTGTAATGAACGCGGTGGCAAGGATCCGGCACTGGCTGTCGGACTCGGCGGAGTTCACTGGCATCCTGCATTAACCTCCCGGGAGAGCGAGAGAGCGCAGGCGGCCATGCCCAGCTTTTGTATGCAAATGTGGGAGAGGAAGTTGCGCGCTATTTTGGGACTTCGCCTCATTTTGAGCTCCTTTTCCTGCGGGTCCCCGTTCCAAGGCCCAGTTGTCCTGGCCTCGGGCTTTTCCTTGCTCCAGGGCAGCATGCAGAGCTGAAGGTGAGCCCTGGGGGTGGTCCCTGGCAGGTCACAGGGACAGGAAGTGGTCCCGACTTTCCCTTCACAGTGGCTGCCTTCCTTCCCGACTGACGCAGCGAAGTTCACGCGTCCGTGATGGCATATCCATCACGTTTGAATGTAAGTGATAAATCTACATGTCTAACCGTGCACATATGAGCCGAAAAGAGGTTTGAGGGCGGCGACGCAACTGAAATGGAAAAGGATTGTAATTGGTTAGGGAGTGCCTCTTCCCTTTCCCACTTGTGAGCAGATGGCTGTGGCCGGTGGTGGGATTTGACACGAGAGCCTGGAGAAGGATTTCTCTCATATCTCCTTCTCTCTTTTTCCCCCTCTTCCTAATCATCCCTGTGGACCCTCCGTAAAGGGCAGCCATCATTACTTCCAATTATCTTATTATGTCTAACAGTGTCGCCTGGCGCTGGGAGGGCTCATCACGAGGCTCGGAGTCAGCTGCTCGGGCGTCTCCAAAATTAATAAACTTCCTGTTCCCGCTGCCACGGCACCAAGACAAAGCCTTAGTCGGTGGCGCCGAGACCGCCCGTCCATTCTGCCGGCACGTTCGCAGTGAGCCATTTAGCCACAGGAGCCTCGCAAAAAGAGACGGAACAAGATCGGCTCGCTTAAATGGCCGCCGCTACTCCCAGGTCACGGAGGCTTTTGTCTCGTTAGTGGCACAAAGTGTTTTCTTAATCACCCAAAAGATGCAGCACTTTTGTTTGTGCGCCCGGAGGAGGTAGATCCGTCCTAATGCATATTGCAATGTTGCGCAAGAGAATCTTGTTTATCAGCCTGAGGCCTTTTAATTTCGTATTTTTTTGTGCCGTACAGGCTGCGTGCAGCAGCAGATGTCTGTCGCCTGCGCTTGGATTTTTGCTAAGTGACATCTGTTATGGATTGTTTCATATGCACTGACCTTCAAGGCCTGTGCTCCACTTCTCCTCCAACCCCCCCCCCCCCACAACGCACCCCGCCCCATCCGTCTCCGCGAAAGCCTGAGATGAATGCAGGTTTTTTACGGGAAGCGCGCCCACAAATCACCCCTCGTACCCAGCCGGTCAGCCAGAACACGGTCACCGAGGTTCAGGCGGCTCCGGGCTCTTTCCGGCTCACGTCGTCCATCCCATTAAGCGTCCAGACCAGATGACTGAACAATAGAGGTGATAACGCACTCCGGTCCGATTGCTCATTAGTGTCCTCAGGATACGACGGGCCTTTTCAACTCCATCGAAACGCTAAGCGAGCTGACCGGGAGCCTTTCCTCCTGCCTGTAGGGAAGTGTTAACTTGACCCCCCCTGACCTTGTCCTAGGCTGGCCAGCAATTAATTTGCATTAGTGTGCATCGAATGGCCATGTGTCGCACTGGAATTGTGCTGCCTAATGTCTATTGCAGATCAATGCATGGAGGGAGCGGAATGGCTTCTCACTGTTGGCTCGCGTCTCGAGAATGCATTACTCCGACACTAAAGACCCATTTGAATAATGTGTTAGCGACAGATGACACGCTCTTGTGTTGCCTCGCAGTGTTTGTGCTTCGTGGATGATGTAATGCGCCTCCGCCGCAGCTTCCTCCACGTCAAGTCGCGCCTGCTGCTCTAAATCTCGGCTCGGCCTTCTGTTGCACCCTCACGCACGACACGGAATCCCACTACCCGCTTGAATCGGGATAAATGTCTCTCCGTGATTCTCCGAGTAAATGTGCCAATTTTCAGAATTAAAAACTAAATTTGTTTAAGTGTAAATTTGTGTGTGATTATACTATTCATGTTTTGCCTGTATGATTTATTGAAAGACTGTTTTTTTTATCTATAGCCAAGTCTCATCAATAGACAGAGATTCAAAGTTGTAACTGTAAAGTTCACAGTGCACTTTCGGACCTGTGATTGGGCAACAAATGCACATCAATAATCTGACTTTTTACTCTTGCACAATTTTTTTCACTTTTTCACTTTATACCTTGCTGTTACACATAATTTATGTTTTATGTTAAAAACATGAAAGTGTAATATTTGGTTATGTTTGCAATATTTGCATATTGCTAATCATTGTATACTTGCAATATTGTGGTCTGTAGCAGTCGCCCAAGCGTTTCACTGCATATCATACCGTGTATGACTCTGTATGTGACAAATAAAATTTGAATTTGAATTTGACTGGTTTCCAAAACAATGTTCTGACATTGACTGTGGCACAGTGACTGAACCCATACAATTTGCATGCTAGATAGCTGGTGATGAGTATGCAAATGGTTGATGAGCATCTATGATTACATTAGTAGCGTTCAGTAATCACGTTCTGGTTTGCATCCAATTGGGATTTTGGTTGTGCTTCTTTGGTGACCTCAAAATTAGGCTTGTATTAAACATGAGTCTCCCATGTATGTGGTCTTGATAGCATTCTCACCGTGGTCAGACGATATCAAAGAAATTGGATAAACTACTTTCACATTAGTCAGTGACAACAAAGAAGCCATAGTATATGGTAAAATGCTTCCATTAGTCAAGCATAAGTTTTAGCAACTTCAAGGATGTAAGCTCTTCAGCATGAAAAGGGTCTCTAACCCAACATGTCACAATTTGTCTGGTTCTCAGTCATCCAGGTGAATTTGTCTGAAAGTTGAGTCATGGCAACTGGACGTTCTTTCTTCAAGGTAGAGACGTTTCATTCTGCATCCACAGAACTTTGTCAATCTGAGGGAAGTTGGCTTGTGATCACAAATCTATCCTCCAGGTTGGTTCACCTCACTCCTGAGTTACCATGACTCAACTTTCAGGGAGCATCACACTTTTCTAATGAATAACATATTGGAAAAACAGGATAGATGGAGCTGCAAAATAAGTGCACATGGTGCATTGCATGGGGAGATTAAAAAGCCGTTTTGAGTTTCTTTTTCATTTGCAAACAGAAAGAGCCATCTGGCATAAGTTATAAACATTAATTAACACACCTCTCACACTTCAGTAGCTGTGTAATAGACGGCAGGGAATACCAATGACCCTGGTTCGTAGGGTCATTGGTACAGGGATTTTTGGCATGTTTCTGTTGTTCTGGGGTCCTTACCTGTTCACCATCAGAGACCCCCACCAGCCTCCTCAACCAGCCTTAAATAAAGTGGAGCCAATGTTTAGCTGGACATTAGTCACAATACGGACTCACGGCATTGTTTTTAGATGCAGCTTCACGTGGGCTGCATGGTTTTAAAGACGCCGGCCAACATCGGCCACAGAGTGGGCAGCGCCCACGCCATTTCTCTCCATTTGCTCTTCCCACCCTAAGTGTTGCTGTTCTTCTTCTTCCCTTGGAGCCGTTCCTGCGGGGGACACGATGTCATTCCCGAATCTCGCTCATAACGGTCTGCCCTTAATAGGAAAATGTAAATCAATTATGTCAGAGTTAATTTGGCGCCACTGCGCCAGATGGAACCTCCGGCGCTGGAGATTTGATAGTGGGAGACGTCGGCATCGTTGGACGTCCTCTGCAACCACGGGCATTTGAGATCTCCTCATGCGATGGCGCTGCAGTGAATTGGTGAATGTTTGTGCCTCGGAGTGTGTGTGTGTGTGTGTGTGTGTGTGTGTCTGTTCCTGCATATGGGTTTGCTGAGATGCTGATTGGCTCTGACTGGTTATAAAGCTGGAATCACACACGGATTGACTGACTGTGGTGCATTGTGGGTAAAGGTTAAGTTTTTGTTCTTCAGTTCTTGTCCACCTCTCTCTCTCTTTTCTCAGAGAGAAAGGACGGACGCCTCGGCTGCACCACTCCTTTCCAGCAAGCCACTTAATGGGGGGCTAGACCGTGTCAAACTCATTTTTGTTTTTAGCCTGGCCCATATACGACAGAAATGAAGCAATCAACGCGTGTGTGATCAAGTGTGTGTCTGTGTGTGGCTGCACCCAAGAAATGTCATACCCTTAACACACATATCCAATGTCATCACATGCCAAGCATTGTGAGGGTATATCGCCTGGCCTAACCCCTTTTTTCTCGACCATTCCGCGGAATGACCCATGCTATGTAAGGGATATTTGGAGGATTTTTCTTTCTTTTTTTTGTGTGTGTGTGTGTGTGTGTGTGGTTTACTGCCGTGGCCGGCTCTACCAGTCAAGCGTAGCTCCCTCTTCCTCTCGACCCACAGTGCTCCTCTGTTCCTGCTTCCTCTCGGGTCTCTCCAGCTGAGCTGTTGCCAGGCAGCCTGCTGTCCATCACACAGACCCAACAACTGTCGCCGGCAGAGCGTGCTGGGCTACCACAAGGCCCCGCCCCGCTTGGTCTCGCCACTGCCCTGCCATTGTCTATTGTTTTTTTGGAGAGTGCCCAGTGAAAACCTCCACCTCGTCCTCCCTATGTCCCCTAATCCCATCTCCTGCTGCCACTGGGCGCTGTTGGAGCCACAGGGAGGAGCTCTGACACCCACGGACTTTCACAGATCTTTAACACACATGTGTGTCCAGAGCCCATTCCGAGATACCCCTCGGGTGGAATGGAATGGTCTGGATCAGACAGGATCTATCTAACTCCAGCATGGTCACTAGTGCCCTACTCTAGACAAATGTCTCATAGTTCCAGTTTCTTGTTTGATTCAGCAGTCAGCTGAAAACTTTATCCATCAACATATTTATTTATGACAACGGTTTAGCATAAAAAAGTGATAATGTCTTTTTTTGTTGTTGTTGTCAGTGTGACGTTTTAAGGACCCTTCAGCCACTTTAGCAGCCACTGACATACAAGAACCTTTTCTCATTATGTGGCTTAACTGTGATTTGTGACATTAAGAGTAAATGGCAATGATGCTCAAATGTGATGACGCGCATGGGGCTGAGGTTCTCTCTTACATACCCCAAGAGACCAGTGGGGGGTGGTGGCTACAGCAGGGGCGGGGCATTACATAATTACATTTTCTGTTGAAAGAGCATCGGGAATCGATAATGTAATTCATAGAAAAGCCATAGTACGGCCCTTCATTGACATTCGACGGTGAGCTCAGGCCAGAATCCCTGCGCATTACACAAGGCAACAGAAATCGGTTTGTCATTGAAACAAAAAAAAAAGAGAGCGAGGGAGCCATCCATTGTTTACATTAAAATGTACTTACCCAGCATGCCTTGTGAGCATCCTCTTAAATGAGATTGACATCTCTGTGGCCAAGTGTCCTTGTTGCTGCGTGGAAGCCAAAAAACCCAGTGGGGGAAGAAAACTCCTCATGACTCAGTCAGCCCACGCCATCGTACCTGTTACTCTCTCTGTCCCTGTAGCTGCAGGAGGCCAGTTTTGGGCCAGACGGAATTTAAAATGGCAGCTACCCCCAGGTCCTGCCAAACTGCGTTAACTGAGCGTCAAGGAGAAGGGCAGACAAGTGTAGTCCGACACCGTTCGTCCGCAGTCGTGCTACCGGACAGCACTACTGCAACAAGGAAATTAGTAGATGGAGGGTCTTCCTCACCCAGCGACCTTTTAACCCCTTCGTCCAGCCGCCGTTCTTGTCCCTCCGCCAACAACTGTCAGTGGCCCATCACGGTTAGCAGTTTAGTCCCCCACACGGATGCCAGGGACGCCTGATTTATTTATTTAGCCCTCCATGCATTTTTAATGGGGCAGCGTGGACACCAGCCCTGGTACAGTCAGGCGGTAAACAGGCGTCTTTTCCCCCGGCGCGCCCGACGCATGTTTATTTCATGCCTGTTTCTTTAAAGATTGTTAGCGTTTGGGTTTTCGCCGAGTGACCGGCAGCGCTGTGCGTCTGTCCATGCCATCGTGCCCTTGCGCCAGGGCTTGTTTTTGTCCCCATCGCTAGCCTGGTGAACGCCTCGGGGACAGCTCTGTGACATTTCTGCCTCTCTTCTGTTTCCCCCCCCGTCCAGCTCTGCCAGGTGGTCAGCCTGGATCTCCGCGGGGAGGGCAGTCCGCCTCCGTGCCCGATGCCGGGACGCGACTCAGGAGGGCGGCCGAGGAGTCCTACTGGGCCTACTCAGGTGAGTGCGCATCACACCGACATCCGCAGCGCCCTCCAGCTGCGCCGCCCCCGCCAAGATCCGCATTCGACATGGCATTTTCTAAACCCTCCCCGGCCCAAATCATGCATTGTCCATCGCTGGCCCCCCCCTCTTCCCGTGCTCTTTAGAGTCCTCGCCCGCGGGACTCTCTGGGCTCTTTGTTTCCTGAGCGTTTCTATGCGGAGAAAGTGTCTTCTGTTATCCCTCTGAGCAATATTTGCCAAAGAGCAGCATTAATCTTTTACTGTGCAACCAGGCCCGGGGCAATGAATTATCCGTCTCCTTATTTATTTAAATATCTGTTGTAATTGTGCACTGATGCTCCGTAAAGGGCCACGAGCTGCTGACGGGATGCGGTGGATGACATTTTGGGTATCAGCGCCCGGATACCTCGCATTACGTGGCATTACGTAACAGCCTGATGTAATGAAACCCCATCTTTAGAGTTAAAAATATCCAATAAAACATCCATATACTCCAATGCCAATGCGAGATAAACAGTATTGACATCTGCGATTATGTAAAGGTACGTGAGCACTACGGTTGCGTAACAGACATTGTGTGTGTGTGTGAGAGTGGAATTTGAGTGTGTTGTGTTTAGCATTTTTCGGGCATCACTACTCGTCAGAACAGTTCCTCTCGGTGTAGATAACAAGGCCCGTTCTGTGTTCTCTGCAGATGCTCGACTGCAGATTGGTACTAAGTGATTGTGGGTGATCACTTTCCCCTTTTCCCACATACACAAGATCCATGTTTTAGACAGAACCTCCTCCATCATTTAAGCATCAAATGTAGGACTACACAAAATTAGCATCGTCTCCAAAAAGTTAAGCCACTCAGCCAGTTTCTGTGTGTTTTCTCACAGGAATATTACAAGTAATATTATGAAAAGGAAAATAAATAGGAATGGAGGGGTTTCCAGATTCAGTGGCTGTGACTGTTCCAGGGGAAAAAATGGTTGTGTGGATCAGGTCCTGAGGAACCCAATTCTTATTTAAGAATGTTAAATTAGTCAGAATGCTTATCAGATCCAGAGGTTTTATGGGATAAAATAATCTGGAAACATTGCTATAAGGTATATGTGAGCTGTCAATCATGCCTACAGGCTCCTCCCCCTTTTTTAAACTCAGTTCAGTTTTAAAAACATCAGTAAACGTCAACTGTGCAACAGAATTTATGACAGTCACACAAATGCATTAGCAAACACTAAATCTATTATAACACCTTGAAAATGAGACTCGCAGCTCTTGTTTTTTTTACACTCTGCTTGTCAAGCTGAGGAATATTGCGATACCTCACTGAGACACTTTATGTTGATTTTCACATTAATTTGTCACCATCTGTCATTTTTCTGTTGCAAAGTTTAATGATTGAAAATAATGTCATGATCATAATAAATTTAGACAGTTTTTTTTTGGATCAACTCATTGAAAAATGGTAATATTTTATCATTGACCAGATTACAGTTGGTTTGGTTTATTTACATTATATCAGTGCTAAAATATTATGTGTGTCATGCCAGGGGAAGAAGATTTGCACCCAAGTGCGAAAAATGATGTTTGCAAAATTAAAGTTTTAATAAACCAAAGGAACTAACAGTGAGACAGACACCATACACAAACAGGTCTGAGGTAATGACCTTTTGAATATCTCCTATGTAAGGGACAGCAAAACAGTTTACTCGTAATGCTGAGAGTCAAGACTGAGGCACGAGGACCGTCACTGGTCTGTGCCGGTCTGGGTCCTTCATGGTGGGGGGATCAGCCGTTGCAGGTCTGTGTGATCAGTAACTCGGAGATGGGGAGCGAGTCGGGGAGGCCGGAGGTGTGACATGTTCATTTAGTATTTTTAGGTTTAGCCAGTGTTCCCTTTTTACAGTGCAGGGTGTGAGACCATGGTGAAATTGACTGCGTTACTGGACGTTTGTGGAGAGAGTCTGGCAAAGTCCCTCTGTTACCGGTGTGCGCGTGAGTGCGAAACAGGATTGAATGAATTATTTATCCACCGACAAGCAGGACGGAAGAACAAGGAAGTTAGGATCTGAAAGGCCGCGTAGCCCGAGGGAGGGAGGGAAAGTCGGTCTCTCCTCAGATCCGTGGCATTGCCGGCTGCTGGGGAGAGGGGAGGGGGTCAGAATTTGCACCCGATTGTGTCCTGTTTAGTTCGACGCCATCAGTTCCAAAACAATGGAACGGCTTTAGCGGAGCTTGTGTGAAGCTCGAGGTTGACCGCTGCTGCTTATATGTGGATGGGCTGAGAGAAGCTGCTCCAAAAAACATCTTTAAAAAAATGCAAGTGCATAACACACACACACGCACACACACTCGGAATGTTGCTCTTGCATTTGCTGACAGGATTACAGGGATCACCCACACATCTGACTCTCTGGAGCTCTCTCGACATGCACACAGTTCACCACCCTCCGCTTCAGTTAAAAATGCAAAATTAACAGAGCTCTGCTCTGACTGCCGAGACGGCCTTGACACACACACACACGCACACACACTCGGTGCACAGTCGCAGTACGCCCATAACAATATATGGCCGTGCTTGTATAATCCACTTCCGCTGGAAGCTGTTAGACATCATGTCAGCTGACCGTCTCCTTTACTTCCATGTTTTCATTCATTAACGGAACTGCACGATGATGGAAGCTCTGGGTGTTTTTAATTAACATTTGCAGACATAACTCACTGAGAATAACTCGCGCTTGTGGCGGAGAGGCTCATTATGTGTGTTTTCAAACACACTGCTCTGGTTAGCGGGCCATTCAATGTGGTCACATGACTCTATTGAGCAGTAGTCATTTAACCGATCAACACGGGGCAACTGAGCCTGTAATAATTTATATCAATTGAATCAATAATCATAAAAAGCTGGTTTCAGGTATTGAATATCTGTAAAAGAACAATGCACTTCAACAAAAACAGACTTTATCTGTAATGATTGCATGACCTAGGGCTGAACTATACATATTACAACATATTTCATACTGTTGTGAACACTTGATTTCTGCATAATTTAACCGTCACAATGCATATTTTATACAAAATGTATTAAGGTGTACATTTGTGTTGCCAGGTCACATGACCTAGAATAATTAATTCAGGTACTTGCTCATCATAATCAGAAAGACACCGCGTGTCATATTTGAACATTTTCTACATATTAATTAGTGAATGGGATGTTGTGGTGAATATTGACTCGGTGAAAAATGTAGAGCATATCGCCCAGCCCGGGCCCAGCCCCTGCTGCACTGCAGGATTTATGGCGGCGTCGGTGGATTGTGTTCATGTGAAAGCTTCTCTGGCTCTTTACACGCTATGTGGAATTAATTTGATAATTCATTCCTTATTCAACGCTCGTCAGGAGATGCCGGATCACAGCGTCGATCCTAAAGAGCTTGTCACGAGGAAATTAAAGCATAAATCACGCTGCCTTCAGCCCACACGTGTAGTGATTTGATGCCGAGCATGTTTGGATGAGAATATTTGTTTAACGGCGCACCGTCTCTCGTCATCATTAGGCTGGTACTGGCCGACGGTGTGATTGAGTCGTCTGATACGGTACCAACTATCGCGGCTCCATAACTTATTCATAACGAGGGCCCGCTTGGGTCTCCAGAACTTTTACTTATTCATTATTTCATTTTGATGTTGACGCTACAAGATCAAGATAGTTTCTCTTTCGAACCGTCAAGCCGCGGATGCTTCTGCAAACGGCGGCAGCATTAACATCAAATGAAATCTGAGGAAAGTTCCAGTTTTTCCCCGCGCCCAAGAAAAACCATTACCCCGGTGGCGTTAGTAGCAGCTACCCTGTTCTATTCACTGGATATTAATTTTAAAGCCTTTGTGGGCCACGGCGCGCGGCCGTTAATAGGAGCTGGGCCTTAATTTAAAAAGATAGAGAATGCACCACCCTGTCCTTTTCATATCTACCCGCCGAGCCAATTTTGTGTTTAATGCCACGTTTGAATGGAGGACTCTCAGCATTTGGAGCACCACTTTCTGAAAAAGAAATCAAGATGGAAATTGATACGTTGTCATCTGCATAGCACTTTACAGCTTTTTCTCCATCCTCTGCACCTTGTTATGAAAATCTGAAGACATCTAAAATTGACATCTATGAAATATACTTTTTTTTTACTCAAAAGCATGCATGTGTGTATGTTTCGTATGGATACGTTGGAAGAAAGTCTGTTCCGTGCACTAGTATTCAGCTATTGATTTGGTTGGAATGTAAAGCTGGACAATGTGGGCAATTTTTTTTTTAAATAACATTTATTATTTATGCCAAGTGTAAAATGATAGAGAATTATAGTTATGGGGCTTTACAACTACATGATATGCTTCACGATTGGTATTGAATTGAACAAACATTTTAAAATTACAAATGACTCGGAAGAAATCAGTGAATCATGAATTTTATAATAATTTATAGAGCAGTATAGTGTACTGGCTTTGGCTGCTTCATGGAATGTTGGTAAATATTTAAAAATTCATATTTATGTTGCTGTAACCACATGATAGTTATTATTGAAATATATGACACAGACCCAGAGAGATAAAAGTCCAGTTTGTGTTGGAATCACTCTCATCACACTCATAATTAGCTTAAGTTTAGATTTTAATCAAATATGCAGAGATACCGCCTGCTGGAAATAAAGGCTTTGGATTGATGGAAGTAAATGGAAAGAGCAAGACTTTTTTCACCCCCAAATCAGGGACTAGTAGATTGAATTTCATGAATGAATTTGAATATTTAATTTGTTTTATATATATATACACACACACATATTTATTTCATATATCATATATTATATTATATTATATTACATCTGCATGGTCTGAAGTACTGGCCTTGTGCTGGTTTTAGCTCCACACGCAGCTCTGCGTTTTTGAAATATTTTGACAGGAGCATTTTTCATTGATTATAAGGCTAATTATGAAGTAACAGCCACATTGACGAGATAGATGGGAGTGGAAGGCTGCGTTCACAATGACGGCCCACTTCTTTTTTTCCTCCAATGGCTAATTATTCCACCCGGCTAAGAGCACTTGGTGCCACAGCATCTGGATGTTTATAAAGAACAGAGAGTGAAGGCGGCCCGACAGAATGAGAAAACAAAGCCTCGGGCCTGACTGGGCATGTTAATGAGGCGGCCTTTTCATTCTGCTCTCGCAGACCTCTGCCCCCTCTCACCCTGCCGGATCTTTCCGACATCCCACCTCACTTCCCGTGTCACATGCGCCGCGTGAAAGGATGAGTAACTGAGCGCCAGTCAGTGTAGAGGTGTCTTCCCGCTGCCGAGAAATGAACTGGAAAGCAAGAGAAATCTCTTTATTTAATTGTAAGGCGCTTAGGGTGGTTTTTAAAATTTTGTGAGGCCTGTTGGTGCCCCAAAAATAATTTTCATGGCCCCAAAAATAATTATCCATGAAATTGACACTTTACACTGGCTTGCTGTTTCATGAACAATGTGTCTGAAGCCTTTTTATCGCCGTTTCAAATAACAAGAAGAGGAAACTCAGCAATACTGGCAACATTATGTCACGTTTCCGTCACGCGGAGTGTACATCTGATTCTACGCTGATAAGTGAGCCGTAACGGGACCTCGGTCAAATGATTGTGGAAAATTGCCTCCCAGAATGCCACGCTATCTGGCCGCTGCCAGGTCCAACGGGTTTGCCTTTCCATCACTGCGTCCGTCCCCTTTGATCTTCTCCTTTGATTACATGACCACGGCTATTGCTATATCACCAGCAAATATCACCATGCCAAAACCCATCAGGTCTTGTTGCCAGAAGCTTCCATATTGTGATCAGGTGGCTGCTGGAAGGCCGAACGGTCCCTTTAAGCAGGCATTTGAGGAGACCTGCTGGCCCATCATCAGACCCCTCGAATAGAATGACCCCCGCGCTGCTAACAGCATTTGCAAGCGGACTGGCACATCTGCCACTGTATCCGCAGTAATTGTGCAATTTACCGTAAGGGCTAGTGCCGGCTCGGGTAATTGAATACGACTTTGTGCTGTTTGAGTAATCTCTCCATTTTAGACCATGACCCGGAGGCACATTTCATCCCCGGCAGTGGTGGCGCGTCGCAAGGTAGCCGCGGCGCGCTCACAAATTAACCATGTAGGTCACATTGAGCAGCCGGCCGCGCGGCGATGAGATCAGCCCGGCCGTCACCGGGACGCACGATTCATTTCACCTGACACTGAGGAGGGTGATTTGTTTATCCGCTCTGCTTGGCGAAACCGCTCTTTGTTCCAGTCATTTCGCCTCTCTTCCTCCTCCTCCTCCTCCTCCTGGCAAATTTCACCGGAATCTGGCTGGCGGGTCGGAGCAGCGTCATAAAAGGCCATGTCTCCTTGACGGGAATAAAGAACGGCTGGGATATTTGGATGGTAAACACCGCAAATTTCCCTGGCGCAGGACAAACAGACCCCGGGTTGCATTGGTATTCGGCTGCGGGGCGAGAGGAGGAGGCTCGCCTCCCGCATCCTCTCCTCACATTATGTCTCCTTGACAACACAACATCAGTCATCCGATCGGCTGCGCCTGAATATCCCTCGGACTAGGCTCGAGACTCGCGGAGAAATAGCCGTCGGGGAGGCTGCTCCTGGGCGCGTTAGATCTGCTCAGACCCTGGAGCCTTTAAACTCACCTTTTCTCTGTGGCCTTTTATTAGTATTGACCGAGGCATCATGTCTTGACGCAGTCTTGTTCCTTTTATTGTCCTATGATGGCTGTTGTGTTCTTTTAGTCCTGTACACAGTGTGCATAGGTGGCAGTAGCCTAGTGGGTAACACACTCGCCTATGAACCAGAAGACACAGGTTCAAATCCCACTTACTACCATTGTGTCCCTGAGCAAGACACTTAACCCTGAGTGTCTCTAGGAGGGGACTGTCCCTGTAACTACTGATTTTAAGTTGCTTTGGATAAGGGCGTCTGGTAAATGCTGTAAATGTAAATGTAGGACATGCCAAAATCAATTCAACATTCACACGGTCTCATGTACAGCACCCTGGTCAACTAGTTTTTAAAAAGGCACTTTATAAATAAACTCCTGACTTTCATGCATGGGAAGTGCTGCGTTCCTTTGGCACCCCTCGCCGGGAGACCTTCCCACCGAATGGACTTCGCACCGTCACAAGGCACCGTTAATACAATAGTAATAAGCTCTGTACCAACACTGGCCTAATTAGTTTTGCTAGCCCTGGGCAGGCCAGCACTCGTTTACACGATCCGCAGTTGTTATCCTGTTGTTAAAGGCATTTATCTGTGTTTAACAGGTCTGTGATAAAAAATGCACGATTTAATAGAACGTCTCTAACAAAGGGAGGTGCTTTGTTCCGAGTGTGTTGTGTGGGTGCCTGCATTGTACCTATCTTTGATCAAAATAGCTTTGAAGTTCTTAAACACCCCTAATCCCCTTTTGCAAAAACTGTCCTCACTTGACTGTGTTTGCTTTCCTGAATTGACTTGTTAAAATGTGGATGGAGGATCTTCATTTTTTTCGAAAGATCTGAGGCGAGGTGTGCGGTGGGGGTAGGAGCCCAGGTCGACGGCGCCCTCTCACGGGATCATTCCGGCCTTTAAATAACGGTAAGAGATCCAGGAGGAAGATATGGCCGCCAGGTCTGACACGAAGAGCAGTCGGTCGCGCTTCCGCTGGGAATTTAGCCCGTCAGTGTGCCTTTGATGGTGCACGGGTGGGTAATAGCGTCCCACCCAGGGTCCAAGTCTGGCGTGGTTCTAGCCTCGGGTGTAAACAAGCCCAGGAATGAAACATATTCTTGCATTTTTTTTCAACACCCGATTATGATAGGCGCTCCAGCGATGGTTTCCATAGGTGAAAGGAGGAAAAGTGTGCATGCGTGGAAATACGACGAGTCTGTGATGAAATGAATATATAAATATAGCTTGGCAAGAAGGTGATCTCGCTGCTGGTGTTTAGTCAGCGTGGCGCAATCGCGGAGATCCATTGTGGGGCGTTCAGAAACCAGTTGTAATGAGAGCGAATGGGCCTCAGGAGTGTTTGCCGTAGACATATATACGGCCCCTGAATGTTCAAATACGGGAAAAAAGTCCTTGGCTCTTGTTGCCTGGCGTACGGAGGGGTCGGAATTCACAGCGCGGTGTGTGGCCATGGTTTTCCCACCATGCTTCTCTGCCATAAAGCAGCAAATAGATTAGTTGGGGACCACACATTCTGAAATTGATTAAAGTTTATTTAAAGCTTGTGTACATGGAGCCATTATTCATAACCGCTTCCGTTATATTGCCACACAGCGAGGCTCCCATGAGCCAGCGGTGCATCATTTCTTCTCTTTTCCTACTTTTTTATAAAAAATTTTTTTTACGTTTTACGTTTTTTTTGCGTTTCCATCCTCATAATTGTTTTGACGCGAAGCTTGACAGAGAAGACGGAGGAAGAGTGGCAGAAGTATCCAGCTGAAATGCGAGTTCCTTATCCACATGTGGCTCGGCGAGTGCGGCGTCAAGTAGCGCCCCAGCAGCGCACTTCCCCCGTGGAGCGACCGGTGTTGTGTGTGCAACACAACAGAACGGAGAGTTGCATAATTCATGCATGGCGTCCTGAGCACCGGCCTTCCGCGGTCCAGCCGTGAGTGGTCCGGGGTTGGGGGGGGGGGGGGGGGGGGGTCAGCCGTGTGCCTCTTATCACAGCACCACCTGGAGCGCCCGGCGCACAAGAGCCCGAATGTACCCAGCTGCTGCCGAGAGTCCAGTCGAGTGTCTGGCACAGCGAGGGTTTCACTCCTGCCCTTAATTTTGCCAGGTCCTTAAGCCAGGGATCAGCGGCAGATGCACGGTTGCTCCTGGTAACGTGCCTCTTCTGCCGAGGGGGCTCTTCCCGAGGACCGGATTTCAGAGTTTGGAGGTAGACAGGCTTGAAGACGTTTGACACGAGGGCTTTGTGGGAAAATGAGCTCTTGCTGGCGAGGGTAATGAATCGCGGAGAGGAGGACCCCACTGTCCGACCCGGGCACCCCTCCTCCCACACATGGAGGAGGGTAATGAGACACTCGCAGCCTCAGAGAAACATCTCCTGGAAACACCTCCGCCAGCATCCCCGTGGTCCATCTACCTGATTTAGCACTCTTTCAGCGGAGCCTTGAACAAGCATGGCGGCTTTAAATCAGCGTTTATTGTTAATAGCTTGGGATTGATGCGTTGAACAA
The DNA here is from genome assembly GCF_900700375.1 of Denticeps clupeoides. Classification (NCBI taxonomy): domain Eukaryota; kingdom Metazoa; phylum Chordata; class Actinopteri; order Clupeiformes; family Denticipitidae; genus Denticeps; species Denticeps clupeoides. The sequence goes on from NC_041718.1 coordinate 18,065,807, forward strand.
TGATTATGACGTCGACCCAAGATGTAGGTCTTTTGGCAGGGCTTCATAATTGAGACCGAAACGGTAGCCCTGATACCTTGTACTAGGCCTGGGCGATTATACGATCAAGATTATGATAAAATTCAGCTCAATATGATGGTCACCTTTGGTCATGTTTACTCAGTCACATGTACCAATTAGAGCTTAACTTTTCCTGCGCCAATTCTGCATTTTCGCATTGTGTCAGTTCTTGATGGTGGGTGTGTCTGCCGTGCAGGAGATGCTCCTCGCTCATCACAACACTGCAGGCTTAATGTGACTTGTTGGTGCTTGCCGCTAATTTTTACGGCATTTATCAGACGCCCTTATCCAGAGTGACTTACAATCAGAAGTTACAGGGACATTCTCCCTGGAGCAATTTAGGGTTAAGTGTCTTGATCAGGGACACGATGGAAGTAAGTATGATTTGAACCTGACTCTTCTGGTTCATAGGCGAGTGTGTTACCCACTAGGCTACCACCACCCCCATGGCATGGCAGTTACTAACTGGTCAATGGAAAGCTGTTGGCAATTGAGAGCAATGAATAGACTCTTGCTGGCCGTTTCTGGCAAATATAAAGAATGGCAAAAATGTAAAGTGTTCTGTTTTAATCGTGATCTGACCAGACGGTCATGTTTTGTAGTTTTATGCTAGTGTTGGTCATGTTTAGTTGGGGATGCTTTAGGTGACAGACACTCAGCTTTAGATACTGGAATAGCTGAAATTTTCAGGGGGCACGCCGCAGGTTGACACATTTGTCTGTTGACATTCAGTGTGATTTCCTCTGGAAGCCAGACGATATCTTTTTAATTACGCTTGAAATATTAATTATTAAAAAAGGCTCCGTCATGCATGAAATATTAATTCATTCAGCTGAGATCATCCTGGCTAAATATTTCCTGGTCTTGTCGTACATCAGGGGCGGGGCCGGGTGAACGAGGCAAGGTGTGACAGCATGGTAAAACATTACTGCAGGGCTGACTGATACATTCCACGTTACAATTTCTCATCCCTCTGGCCCATCATGGGGATTAGGACGGATAATAAATGGATGCATTAACTTGCAAACACAACTGTGTAAATCTCGATGAGACCTGAGCTCAGAAGGCCATCGATACACCCACCGCCAGGCTGTTGGATCCACAGTCGTCTGCGAGGGGAGCCGTGTGAAGAACCCGCACTCCCAAGGTGCCCCTCCCCGCCCACTTGGTTAGTCTAATCGCAGCACATTTTTGCAACAAAGCAGCCTGTAGGGCTCCTTTGGCCTCTTGAAATCGGAGGAGATCCTCTCAACGGTCTCTCAAGTCTCGAGCCCCTGCCAGACCCCTTCCACGTGTCATTCCTGCTTTTGTTAATTGCAAGGGTTACTTCTTTTTATGGAGCCACTGGAGAGTTGCCCTTTTACAGCATCTCAACCTTGATTTTCTCTTTTTTCGGCAAGTTGTAAAGAAGCTTAATACTGTCTGTAACTTCACAGTGGCATCGGGGAAAAGGTAGGATGGTAGGATTTCAGGATGGTCTCCCAAAGCCGGCATGTAAGTGCTGGTTGGGAGGAGAATGGGCGTAACTTCTGTCCAGCTCTGTCTTGGTTGAACTGGGAGGATCGTATAGCAAAGGGTTCCATCCTCTTGTCTCTCCTCTCTCAAGTGAGGAAGTGTGGGACCTGAGCTATTAAATGCCTCGGCAGACCACACTGGTGAATTATTGATGCTGTGTCTCGTATAATCACCGAGACGACTGAAGGGAGATCCTGAGTATGAACTGAGGCCTGTTTGTATGCCACTTCTAGAAGGATCCGGGGGTGATAAAGTGAGACAACGCTGGCGTCTTTAAGGCACCAGGGCGCTGTCAACAAGTCATATCTTGTGTTGAGCACAGATCTCTGGGATATCAATCATAATGCCACGGATATAGCTGGAGCACCACGACCTGAGCCAGTGACCTCTGCACTGGCTCAAGGCTGTTTAAAGGTAGTGTGGGATCTGGGCCCGATATTTGTCATGGCTTTTTGCCACCTAGAGCAATAGCCATGATTGGGGGTCACCATGTGACAGGGGGAGGGGGAAGCACCCTACCTGCACAGGCATTCCGAGTTCAGGCTCAGGATTTATTGTCCCGCTCAGGGTCTGAAATGACAGCAATGATGAGAGCAACACTGTGCCATCACTCACACTCCATGGTGCCGGTCAGATTGTGGCCTGTGGGTCAACCCTACACAGCCCACTCCCCGAAACCCTCCCCTGCAGGGGCTGGCGACGACTAATTATGAAACCCCGCCCCCTCTGGCCGTCACCCAACCCCCATCGTCTCCACGCACCTCAAAACCAACCTGATTCATCTTGGTTATCATCTAATGATCGGATCAGCAATTTACAGTGGCTGGCGGCGCCATCCGTCTCTGTCTCGTGGCCGCGCCGTTTGAGTGATGTGCCGGCATGGCCGAGGCGCTGCCGCACAGCCGCCCAGGTTCGCCACGCCGCCCAATCACCTTTTAATTCCCTGTGATGTATTAGGTTGGCAGGAACCAATTTTGGTGCTAGAATTGGGCCTTAAATCATCAAATCACTTTCCTGGCCACACGCAATTTATTACGTGTCGGGGAAAAGTAAATATATTAGGAATGTAAATAAATTAGCAACTTCTGATCGCCAGGCTAAATATTGTATCGACGCAGCTTCCCCTTTTCTTTTTTCCTTCTCCAGTTTCGGTTTCGTGCGGCTGATTGATGGCGGTTCAGCAGAAACCAGCTTGGACAGGTTTGCTCTGCAGTGCCTTTCACTTGCCTTTGAATTCCTTCCCTTCGCCTCGAAATATCCCTGGAGCGGCCCTGGCGTGGGTAATGATGGCCCCGGTGTCACAAGGACGCGCTCAGAGCAGTATCACACAAGTGTGTGTGTGTGTGTTCGGGGGGGGGCAATGTCAATGTTCCTGATCCCAGATGAGCTCCACAGAGCATCAACTTGATTGAGAATAGATGAAAATATTGCACGAATGAATGTCATCTTTAGTTTTGAGCGTTTATGTGTGCGTGGGGGGGGGCTTGTATGTGATAAACATGTTGCCCAGGACCCAGGGCGCCCGTCATGCATTGTGAAAAAAGTCGCTGCATTATTTTGTCCCTGTACAGTGAGACAGGCCAGAGAAGGCTGCCTCTGCTACTGAGGGGAGGACTGTCAGACAGTAGGCAGACAGACAGGGGCCCCCAGACGTCCCCGCGGTGGCCTGTGATGTCACTGTCACCAGTGCAGAGGAGCGCGGTGCCTGGGTGGGCTCGTCACTGCGCGCCTGACAGCCTGGAGCCATGGCCGTGAAACACGAGCTATTTCGATAGAGTCACGGCAGCGTGCAGTGACTCTATTATCTGCAGCCTTTACTCCATGTCCCTGGCTTTCCTTAAGGGACCACCCCCCTCCCTGGACAGAGCAGATTCACTGGCCCACCGCCGATGAACGCAGATTTTCATTTTGTGCGATGAGCTCTGCGTTCATCTGTACATTTCTCTTCAGCCAACACGTGTCCAGTGTTCGTGCCATAAGTTGTTCTTCTGAGGTTAATAAGGGTTAATAATAGCATAATTAATTCAATGAGAAATTTGTATAATTTTTATGTATAATAATGCACATAGCATATATGTTTACAAATCCCCATAAATATATATATATATATATATATATATATATATATATATATATATATATATATATATATATATATTTGTAAGCATATATGCTATGCACATATTTATACATATAAATTATACAAATTTCTCATTGAATTATATATATATATATATATAGAGAGAGAGAGAGAGAGAGAGAGAGAGAGAGAGAGAGAGGCAACGACATGTTACAATATAAAGAATCTGAGAAATTGGTAGTTAATTTTTGCCAAGTGTTAATAAATGCACAACAGAAGTATAAAAATGAAATTCACTTTTATGTCCTTATTTAGAAAACATTTGGAAATCCTGGGTTTCCAGCCTGCTACTCCCCTTCCAAACGCACGAAACGGTACCAGATTGGCGTTGTTGGTGGTGAGGGGGTGATTAAGCGCGCGGTGCTGGCGAGTTAAGGGTGATTACGTGGCGGCGTGATGTTCGGGGTAATGGCTGTTGACTGGCCGGGTGGGTTCTATGGGAATAAACGGCATGTTTGGCTCGCCGGCGTTCTCCGCGCCGACAGGGGAGGGTGACGGAGCGTGCGCCCGTTCCCACGGCGGCCTTGACGGAGTGCACAACATGGCAACGACCCCCTCTGTCTTTGGCGCGCCGCTCCCTGGTGTAATTAAACGTTCTAAAGATGAGAAATCACTCGCGTTTAATTAATCAATGCGGCTCGGACGGCCGCACCTCTGGGGAGGCGGCGAGGGGACGGGAATAAATGGCCGCAGGTGAGGCGTGCACATCGGCGGCCGCGCTCGATACGACCTGCTGCACTGGTGCAGGTGATGGCGCCACACCAGCGGCGCGCTGTTTATCATCCATTTGTGCGGATTATTGCTCACGCTCGTGCCCTAGTCCTGAACATGCGGATCAAATTAAGTTAATCCCCGCGGGGCAATCCGTGAAGGATTTAGGATTTTCCGCACGCCGATCGCACTCGGCTTCAACCCAACCCTGGGCCTGGAATCGGCGGCGATGCCAGCGCTCCTCGTTTGATCATACACGACCAGCCTTTAAAAAAAAAGAAAAAGGAATCTATGGCACTTATGTAAGCATGTCCTGAATGTTGGTTCCTGAATTATGAAGCAGGAATTTTTCCTAAGGAGACGAATCCCAAAAATTCATGTCATTCTTTTAGGTTTTGGCGGAACCCCATGAGGTAGGGAGTTCCTCTTAGACTTCTTCACAATGACTCTAATGCGGTGATTGTGAATTTGTCCACACACACACACACACACACACACACACATGCTACTGTTTCTGCAGGAGTCCAGCTGCTATCCTGGATGTGCTCGTGCATTTCTAATGTTACGTTTGTGTGTGTGTGTTTAATTCACCGCATGGCACTGAAGTGGTACTTGATTATGGAGGGAACAGCGCCTCCCTGCTCGCCTGTCCTGGGATCCCTCTCTTTGTCAAATAAACGTTTATGAAAAGTGACAGAATAAGATAATTGCGTTTGAGTGTGTGTCTCTGCAGGTGTGTGTGTGTGTTCTCCCCCCCCCCTTTAACACACTCCAGTTGGTAATGTTCCTCCTCATGAATAATCCAGGCATGTTTTGGGGAGCCGATGTTGGCAACATCCATCTGATAATCTGTACGAAGCTCTTTGCCGAGTGAAAGGTTCCCGCACCGCGGAAGTTGTTCCCGTCAAACAAATTGTACCCCACCCCACCCCGCTATAATGTGGTTACGTAAATGAGCCGGGGGTGGGAAAAAGGTGTGCCGCAGCAGAGGATCCTGGGTAAAGACCGTGTGCTGCTGCAGAAGTGAGCTTTTACGCCGCACCACAGTCCTATGGCATGTTGGCGTATGTGGCGTTTTTCAAGGAGGTTCTGCCATTTTGGAAACCACAGATTCGGGGGGAGAGCATAGGTGAAATAAGAGGTAGGGTAAGGCTAATGTACAATTTACATTAATTAATCAACCGAGCCATCTGGGAGGGGATTATATCAGAATTGTCCCTTTAAAGGGAAATCATACGGGTACTTGAAAATGTTCACTACAGAAAGGGTCAAACTAGGATGTGTGGATGATGGCAAAAACTGGTTGCATTCATGTATTTCACTCATATCTTATTAGAATGGCTCTACCACGTTATTTTACCAGTATCAAAACTGATGTGAAGTCAATTAACACAGACCTTTCAAAAAGATGCTCATTTCTGCTTAACAGCATTCAAATATTCACACGATAAACTGTAAAATGTCAAATATATGAAAAAGGTACAAGACGTGCTTTCACAAATGCTAAAAATTAAACTTCATTCATTTTGTTAATATCCAAATGAGTAATTTCAGCTAATAGACAGCTAATTTAAATAATTACTAATTAAGTTCACAAATTAATGAAGAATTTTTTGTTGCTGTTGTTGTTTATCAGCTGCCCACATGAGTGGGAAAACCACGGCCTTGAGTTCCTTTAGGTGCTTCTGTCATTTTGGAAACCACAGATTTGGGGGGAGAGCATAAGAGGTCTGGTCTCGGGTGCAGAACCGCTAAGCAGTTAGATCCAGGATGGAGAAACGGACCAGTGGGTGGACAGAGGGAAGTAGGTGCACCGCTCTCGCCGCTATCATCGAGGATCTCACCTGATGGATCACGCTCCCGCGCAGAAGCCGCGTCCTCTGCGGAACGCTCAGCATTTTGTAATTGAAAACCCGAGGAGGGAACTCATTGGTCGATCTTTCTTCCCCCAACGCCGGGCGCTATGGATCGGCCTCGGCAGTGGCGGGAAAGTAAAAATGATTTAATCAGATGGCTCAACATCGATTATTCCGGACTCCTTTCCAGTTGTGGAGCTCTGAGGGAGAGGTGTTCTGCTGCTACACGACAGGATCTGATGTAAGCGCCGCTTAAGTCTGGAATCGGAGATAATGGGATGTGCGCCCTTTGATACGAAGGCCCCTTGTCAATAATGCATCATAATGTGCCTTTGTTCTGAAACGTGAAGATTCCGCGTTTGCCGGAAGATGACGATATGTGAGTAATATATGCCGTGAGGATTTCACCGACGGAACCAAGCAATTTCCGCACTCAAACCCCTTCCCAAACTCCCCCATCCAATCATATTGAGCCCCTCAGTTGTAGTAGACGCGAGTGTTTATTTACTTCCAAACGCTCGTCCTTGAGAAGACTGTCACGTCGGGAGGACGAGGGCCAACAGGTTTAGGCCGGGAACAGGATTAGCCGAGTGGTGTGAATGGGACCGAGCTACATTAAATCCTCCCCCCACCCGTACCTGAGGGTCCGGGAGCCTTGGCGAGGTCTCACGCTCCGCGCTCATCCCTTTCAGCCACAAATCCCACATTGTGTCTCATGATCCCTACTCACAACACCTCTCTGGCAGGGCCATGGCTTTCAGAAGAGCGTGCACAAACACACACACACACACACACACGCACAAACACACACACACTCGTGCATTATTACGTTCTCCTCTCAGGTTCTACACGGGCAGCGCTGGACATTTTCACTGACTGTCCGCACACACACACACACACACACACACACATCCCCCAGTCCCCTTTGTTCTACTATTTATCTCCTGTGAAGTGAATTACACGAGTGCGTATTGATTTCTTTCCTTATTTTAAAGGAGCGCGGCGTTTGGAGAGTAAATGTTCCATTATGAGACCACGTCTGCGACCATCTAATTGCCTTTCGCCGTATAATACGGCTCCTTGTACGAAAAAAGGAAACGCTTTTTTGTGTCTTTGTAACCGTGCGGGCGCCTGCGTCAGGGATAAGACCGAGAGACGGGTGACGGCAGCCTCCGACGCGGCCCGGCGCCACCCCCCCCACCGCTCGCCCTGGCAGCTCCCAGCCTTAAATGAGGATGAAATGTGCATTAAAGCGTAATGTGGGAGTGATATCGGCTCTGCCCCAAGGAACAAGGCGCAGCAGCTCATCTGCATCTCCTGAATATGCGTGGCGCCGGCTAATGTATTTAAATGGCATGGAAAAGGCGAGTGTAATTGGCAACGTGGAAGGGTGGCGGTGGCGCTTTGGAGGTTTTGCGGTGTGCTCTGTGGGGGTTACGGTGCATTATTTGTCACTTTGGAGAAGGCTGAAGTTTAAAAAAAAAAAATCAGTAATGCTTTTTAAAAAAAAAAAAAAAAACTGAATGGCTGTCAGGAGAGACGGCGCTGTGCTTTGTTCTTCAACTTCTGCTTCTTTTTCTTCCTTTTTTTGAGCATGTTTTTGTTTCACGGTAAATTCTTTGATTGGCTCCACTGAGGACGGCAGACGCAGTTTGCACATCATTGCATTAGTTTCTACATATGAGCGTCTGAGCACATCTCGGCATACAAACAACCCAGCTCTGATTCTCTGCCGTTCTTTTGGATTAGTTGCCAGATTCTGAATTTAAGTGTTCGTTTTGATAGGAAATGCTGCTGTTCCTCTGAACTTGAAATAACGAGCTAGCGGACTCTTCTTCATTGGGCCGTTTATTTTACATTAATTAATATCTTATTAGAATGGCATTACCACATTATTTTTGCAGTAACATGTATATAGAACTGAGAAAAAAAAAAAAAATATATGAAAAAAAATACAAAACATGCTTTTACAAATGAAGTCTGACTGATAAAAATGAAACATTATTCATTTTGTTAATGTAGACAGCTAATTTAAATGAACTAATTAAGATCACAAATGAATGAATAATTTTGGTTGTTGTTGTTGTTTATCAGGTGCCCACATGAGTGGGAAAACCAAGGCCTTCAGTTCCTTTAGATGAAAACTTCAAGCGTGCAGGTGTTCCTAAGATCTGGCCACCTTTGTAAAAGCTGACCAGTTATTATACTCTCACTCGCTTCCTTTCTTCTTCTCAGCCTGTGAGAGAATGTGCCAGATCTGGTCCGTCTGCACACACCGACGTGTTAGTGGAAAGTGTAACGTCTGCTCGGAGCTGGGACGTGTTTTGTCGTGCTTCACACTTCATTTTGTGTGGCTACCCGGTTTGGTTTTTCCTGTTGGCTCATTAAGTGCTTCCCGGTCACAATTACCGCGGCAGAACGTGGTAAAGAGGGCTCACGCCGAGATGAGAAAAGGATTAATCCCTTGTTCGGTTTACCCTGTTGGACTACATCAATGCTGCCGGTCTTACATGTGGACATTATTTCTGCTGCCAGGCGTGGATGTTGGGAAGGTTATTATTTAAGCCCCCAGGCACAAATATGGATTTGTCTCTTATGGTCAAACATTTTGCCTGTATTGATCCGCACTGGATGAATAACATCCACCAAATGAAAAATAAAATGCAGCAAGGGGAGGGGTGAAAAATAAAAAGACTTCATGAACCCGGAACGGACAACAGGTTGCAGCCGGGGCGGATTTGTAGTGTGAATAGCCCCTCTATTGAACGTGCCGGGCGGCGGGGTCAGCAGGCACTCCACATTCGAGCCGCGAGGAGCGACGCGGAGAGGCAAGGCGGAGGAAATCATTTGGCTGGCCCCCGAGCTCATCTGGCGGCCGCGGGAGAGCGAGCGGGAACAGGAAGGAGCGCAAGGAGGGCGGTGTAATTTTGGCTCTTGCTGCAGAGGCCTGTGGGAAAATGAGGTCTGCCTGTGGAAGCTCCTGGGCCCATAAATCACCAAGCGAGCTCCTGCTCGATGGGACCCAGGGGTGACCCCAGAGTACGACTCCCCTCTGCTCTCCTCCCCCTCTCCCCCAGCCAGCTGCAGGGAAGCCGCAGAACCTATGGCGCTTCGACTCGAGCCATCCTGCTTTCTTTCTGCTCAGTGGAACAGAGAATATGAAAGAACATGCAGAACGTCCATTTATGACTTTTCAAAGGAACTATTTTTTGCAGTAAAATGACATTGTAATAATAAAAATAAATATTTAATGTTTTTATCATTTTGCTTTAATGCTGTAAACTGTAAATATTTTTGCTTTTATGTTGACAGATTATGCCTGAAATTAGATTATTAGAATATTAGTACATTAAAGAACACAACAATTTATAATTTCATGGTTACAGATTTATCATTCAGAACTATTGTATTGGACGTTTTATTAATATTAATTACTAATATCAAAAATTTTCTTAAATAAAAAAAAAAATTTTTTTGTAGCATTCAAATTCTACAATGCACCGGTTCACCAGCTGGAGATCTGGGAATCCGGTGCATAGGTTTTAAATGATCTAGTTTACCAATCCAATTTAATTAATAATCAGTTAAAAGACTCTGAAGCCTTATGCTTTGAATATGACTGGTCTAATAATGCAGTTTAATAATGTTTAAATAGGTTTTTTTAGTAACTTTATGGGATAATAATGGGATATTTATGCATCCATCACAATATTCAGAATTTGAAGGTTGCTACACTCTCTTTTGTGTAGTTTTTGTAAAGGAAAGGGGGTGATGTGGGGACGTGGTGGCATCGCACGCCGCAGCGTTTCCATAATTACAGCTGCCCGATATCCGTTTCCTCCCGCCGGACCAGAGGAAAGCTTGCATCACTTCAGCAGGACTGTTCAGCCCACATTACTCCAAGGGATGCGACCCAGAGGCTGCTGAATATTTTAAAAGGCGAAAAGAAAAAAAAAAAAAAAAAAAACTTTAATGCATTTCACAATGCGACTCGCCAAGTGCTTCAGCAGTTCGACTTGGGGCCCAGAGAGACTTCCTTTGCTGAGAGGTAGAGAATAATTGTTTTTGCACTATAACAGAATGTCACCCTTACTCGCCTCCTCTCTCTCTCTCCACCGCTCAACCCTCCTCTCTCACATCCTCACGGTACAAACACTCCCACCACGCTAATGATGGAGGGATACGGTGTGATGCCTGTATTTTGGACCCCTTGTGTTATGTTGCATATGTTTTCAGAAGGTGCTTTTCTTGACCGTGAAAGTGTGCTAGATCTGCGTTCCCCAGTTTCAAGACCAGTTTCAAGACCAGCCACAGCAAATTAATTGCATGATTGATGCATCGCTATTCAGTGCAGAACGTAATTGATTACGTCATAATGATGTTGCTTTGTAATTTTCCTTTGCCGCCATAAAAATTCTAGTTCCTGGTAGTGACAGTGGCTGCCGGACGTGAGTGCAGCACCGCTCCGGGTAGGGTTCCGACCTCGTCCACACGGATGTCCGAAGTGAACATCCTCTGAACGCCACACTCGTTCCAGCTGCGCTTTGTAGCCGCGTTCCGTTAGCGCTTTTACTGGCGTTCGCTTGATGCTGTTGAACGCTCGTCTGGATTTTGGTAGAAATTTACTCCCAAGAACGCGCGCAACATTATTTGTCTGCATGTGCAGCCCACCGAACTCTGGTGCTGAACGCCCGTACGACTATTTGATTGGTTCCAATGAGCATAAAAATGCTCTGGTTCTCGGGCCTTTTGAACTGTACTCAGATCAGGCAGACACCGTCACTACCAGGAACTATGAAGTGAAGGTTCACACCTCTGGCCAGCCACAGTAGAGATGATCTCAAAGGTGGAAATCCTCTGGTCTGCCCTGCAAGACCGCCGGATCGGAATCTCTCCTTTTGAGAGCATGTCTGGCAAAAGGCCTCGATAATGATCTGATGAACTGGATTAGGTGTGCTGGGCTTGTGGAGCTGTGCAGATCAGGGGGTCCCCAGGAGCAGAACTAGGTTAATTATAGTTTTTTTTTTTCTAATTTGAAACAAATGACGGCATTTTGCGAAACTCTCATTATGGTAAATCTGCAGATTATACTGATACCGCAGTGTATTTTACCGCTGTCCCAGATGGAATATGGCCGCAACATCTCAACGCGCAGCCAGATGTTGTTTTTCTCAGCAGTTACCGGCTAAATTTTTTTATCTTCCGATGCCTTTTGTCATCCTTTGGTTGTCTTTCACGTTGCTCCTGGAGATGCTGGAGATGCATGCGTGACCTAGAAAGTATTCCTCATCTCGGAGGGAGTGTTATTCACCAGAGTGGGCCTGGAGAGGTCACGGCCCGCGTGGCCTCGGAGGCCGGTGTCATTTCGGCGCCCCCCTGCTCCCAGGGGCCGGGAAATTAATTAGCTAATGCCGGGTACGTTGAGGGGGGAGATCTTGGTGGGAGGCTTGGTGGAGATTAAAGGGCAGAGTCAGCACGCAGGCCCCCTTCTTAGTATGCAGGTCTGTATTTTTTTTGTTTTTATTTGACTTTTATTGGGCGTTGTGGGTAAAATATCGATTTCATAAAAGGGCATGGAGAGGGGGTAGCTCAGCCCTTTGGACAGTGAAAGGCTAGACGCGGCCCGGAATAAATCTGTGTCAGGAACGTGCGTAGCAGTTATATGGTTTTTTTTTTCCCGCGGCGTGACCTCTGTTTTGAGGAGGGCGTGTCCGGTGCCTTCGCCGCTGACTAATTACAGAAAGCTTTGTGCAGCGGAGGTTGGCTCGGCCGCTCTCCTCCACGACAGGGAAGCTTTTATTATAATTGCACCTCTTTGTCATTAGTCCGCGGCTCCAGCGTCTCACCAGAATCTGGCAGGTTCTGGACGTCAGGCTGGAGGTGGCTTACTGATCTCCAGAACGCAGAGCTCCACATGCATCTCAGGCCTAATTGGTGTTTGTGCCCCTTGGCTAGGAGGCTGCACCTTGTAGGGTGTTTCATGCTGTTTCGCCTCATCTGATGGGCTGCGGAAGATTCCGGATCAGGTCAGAATGACCTGTGTGCTCTGAATGAAAAGCAGCTGCTAGGCTGCTGTTGATTCATTGAGCGAAGAGCTGAATGTTGTGATTAGGATGTGGCTCGGGTTCCCGTGTCTTCCACTGCAGTAATCACATGTAATCATATCTCCACTAATGCACTCATATTAGTTTATGATCATGCAAATTTTCCTTTTACACTTCATCATTATGAGCATATATCATTTAACAAATCCATTACAGAATGCGGACGTGTTGCATTAATGAAGCTGAGGCTATTAGGGGAGGATACATGAAACACTGTAATGTTTTTACAGGGTAAAGAAACTAACAAGGTCATTTATTCCAGTGAGAAGATAAGGTAGTCCACAAAAAACTGATTATAAAAAAAAAAAAAAAAAGAAACTGCATCTGAAGGGCCAGTCACGAAAAAGAGGCCATGATAAAGTTTGTCCACCTATAACGATGATGTGGAACAGAAGCAGGCGTTTTGGCCAAACTGACTGGACCAATTACATCAGAACCACGCAGTTGTGGTAATTAGTCCCCTCTGGGAGTCATTTTAGCTTTTCAATGTTACGATAAGAATTAATGAATTGGATCGGCCCAGTTTTAATTGGTAGGTTGGGCTTCTTGTTAGTTTATAAATGATTTACTCGGGACAAGCCCTTATTTTCTCTCCTCTGTCTAGGAACACAGTGTCGATACGAACTCAAGCAGTACAAAGTACTCAGTAATCAGTTTGGGACTCCATCAGGCCAGGAGGGGCGCACCGTGTACCTGCGATGTCCCCGCAGCGCTGCTTTGTCATTGGAACAGTGTTTTTTTGGAAATCAATTAAAGCACCGACGCCTGGCCAACGCCGGAGGCCCGTGTGTGTGTGAGTCTGCGGCTCTGTGCCCTGTCCCTCTCCCGCCAGCGTCCTCGGGCGCGTCCTCGCTCAGCCCCTCCAGAGCGCAGCCCCTCGTGTTAACCTGCCGTCCTCCGAGCACTACACCGCCTGGCTAACAAGCCGCGCTCTGATTGGCAGCTTTTCTGCAGGCCACCTCCACGCCCACGGAAGGGAGAAACAACAGGAAGTTTGTCACTGTCGCCCCCAAAAAGCCACAGGGAGACCGTGAGGGACGAGAGCAGAGCAGCATGGGAGGGGAAAAAACAAAAAAAAAACAATCACAGGGTATTCATGACACCGTTGTACCGGTTAAGTGAGGAGAAGCTTCGCTGACAGCAGGTGTGTAAAATTTGATTAATGGAGGTCCTGAGCGATTGTGACAGTCCGTGTGAATAAAAAAAAAGGGGGACGTGCTCTCCGAGGACACTTCTTAACAGCTGGCGTGGCGTCCTGGGATACTTCTCTCTCTCTCTCTCTCTCCCTCTGTCTTCACTTTTGTGTGCATCCGGCCCCATTTTCATCCGCTGGCAGGTGCATTTTCGTCTGCCACCAAGGCGCTTTAACACTGGAAACAGTGTCACCAGCTGTATTTGTACACTGGGTACCACCCGGCTAGAAAAAAACAAGAAGGATTTAAAGGACGAGAGCAAAAAAAAAAGAGAAATCCTGAGATGAACTAGTCCCACCTCATTGTGGAGGATTCTACCGCAGGACAGGTCATCAGCCAATTAAACCCCCGTCTGCTCCGGCGTCTCTTCCCGACTCTCCGGCGTACGTGGTTCATTTTTAATCAGTGCACAGAAAGAACCCTAATGGAACGCCTGCCCTCTCTCTCCCTCTCTCTCTCTCTCTCGCTCGCCCTCTCCCGTAACCAGTGAAGAGATAAGCAGCGGGCCGATAGCTCCACCGTTCCCTACTTACTCCCAAACACCGAAGCGCACAATTCAAATGCAAATGGGGCTTGGCCAATTACGGCCCCTCTCTTGCTTATGTCTGTATTGGCAGCAGTATTGTAGATGCAGAAAAGCACATCGTGCAGAGAGAGGAACCGAAGTTATCGCCTATAATTCTCCAAGGTTTCGCGTTTGAATTTTAAAAATGTGCGCCGTGTAGAGAGAGGGTGATATTTTAGCACCGGCAGCTTTAAAAATGTGAGCAGAATGGAATGTGTTGTTGGTTAGGAATAAAATGCAGTGTTTTAATTTTATTAATTTTTTTGGTAGTGGCAGTAGCCTAGTGGGTTTAACACTCGCCTATGAACCAGAAGTCCCAGTACAAAACCCCACTCAATACCATTGTGTCCCTGAGCAAGACACTTAACCCTGAGTGTCTCTGGGGGGGGACTGTCCCTGTCACTACTGATATAAGGGCATCTAGTAAATGGCATAAATGTAAGTGTAAAATGTCTTGCTTTTGCCTGTTGATGGAGTTTGTGTCCAACCAAGTGAGCAGGAGACAAACACGAGATGTCTTTGTTTGATTCAGTCCTCACTGGCTACCACGTTTACCGAGAATGTCCTCTTGTCGTTGAAGCGCGTCCTCGCCTTCCTCCGGGTCCTTACCAAGGTGTGCTCCATGGTCCAGTTCCATTAACTGGGGCCGGTAGAGGTAGGCGCCAGCCTGCCGCATACGTTCCGTGGTCCTGGCGGTGATTTATCGGCCGTCTCGTCACAATTTTTTTTCCTTCCGACATGATGGATGGCCGTGACGTGATACCACGTCCAGTTTCAACCCTCTTGGCAGAGGGCCCGTGTGGCAGCGGCCATTTGTCACCATCGTTTACACTGACTGACCCCAGGTAGCCCGGCCACCTCCTCGCCAGCACACGCCTCTGTCCAAACAGTCATTAGTGCGTCAGCATGCAATGTTCTGAAACGTAGCTCCACTTCAGTTCTCGATTGGGCCGGAGATGATTAATGGAGTTTGATCAGCGCCATATCAGCTCTATTATGAATTTTTGGTGCCCAGTTGTAACGGGAGAGCGTTGACCTTTTCAGCCTGGTATCTGATGAAGCCATCAGTGTCAGATTAAGCCCCGGAATGGGTTCCAGGTTCTTATTCTCGAGAGGTGTTCCAGCTGAGCTGACTCAATGTGGCTAATGAGGTGAATGGCTTCATCCCAAAGGGGCTATTGCTTTGTGTGTCCATTGATATCACCAAGGTAGCACCGGCAGTTCAAGTGACCTCCATTGTCAAGTGGATATATAAATATATATGCACACACACACACACTTGCAACCTATTGCGAAACCCTTGGGCAGTCAGGGGACCAGGGATCTTGTGTTGGCCCCATTAGGGATCAGAGATCCTGTCGATATCCCGCGGGAAACTAAGATGTTTTAAAAATGACTGTAAACTGCCGGCCGATACAATATTCATGGGCCTGAGTGTAAAATAGAGGAAGGCTGCAGCTCTAAATAGCAACCACAGACCGAGGGGAACGGGAGTCAGGCTTGGCTGGATTTCCACTTCACAAGTGGAGCAGTTCTAACGCACACCCTCCTCGTTCCCGCCATTTCCATCCCCTAGGTCCGCTCCGGCTTTGAACACAAGCATTCAGCTTTGCCTCCGACATGTTTGAAGTTGGAATAATCAGTTTTGAGTCCCCTTTTCCCCCTGTCCCTCTCTATTGAAACAGTATTTTACAGTCTCTATTACGACTATCTCTTTTTTTCCCCGGGTTCTTTGACAGATTGAGTGGAATAAATTTTTTTTTTTTTTGGAGGAGAAATAAAAATGTAATTAGACAAGGACAAGATTTCCTGGTGTCACTTAAATTCACAGTTTGCCTCGTTTCTTTGCATGCATGTGGTGCATTGGAGCATTATGGGATTTTTACCTTGCCGGGGTGGTTCTTGTGACCCACCCGGTTACAGACGGATTGTAATGAGTTCTCCCCCCCGAGTTCTATTTTAACTAGCTACATGGGGGCTCTGTTCTAAGGGGACTTTGCGATGCCTGCGGCCACCACAAATAGGACAGGCAGTCGGCGGCGGCCTCGGAAACGTGGCAACCAGAGAGAGTTTGAGTTTGCTCTGCTGTGGCATCGGTGTGGTCTGACTCTGAAGACAAGGGCCGGTCGTGAGCGTGCAACTCGCTGCCTGGTGAGCGAGAGGTTGCAGGTGAATGTTAATGCCGACAGAATCGGCAGTATGTGCAAGGTGCTCGCTGGCGTGCTTGTATTGATCTGCAGCTCAGTGTTTGAAAGTTGCTCCGACTCGGCACTTGAGGTTGAAATGCACCTCAAGACATATTTCAATTTTTTTTTTTTTTTTTTTGGCCAAGGCCAAGTTCACGTGTACAACAACAATTCACAGGGAGGGAAGGCAGCTCGGAATTTTCCTGCCAGTAACGGTTTAGGGTACCCTGAAGGAACACCCAAACGCGAGTGCGTCACTGGGAATTCAATCCCGAAAACTTGCCAGCACATTACGCCAGTGTTGCATTTTTTATTTTTTTTTTTTACAAGAGATTCCATATGGATTTTATTGGTGGTGAGTAGTTTTAATGGTTAAAGATGTACATAAAATGTTTAAAGCAACAAAGTCCTTTGCCAATGGTGCCATTCACTGGGTAGTAAATAATTTAATTAAGGCTGTATTTTTTTTCCTTTCTTGCTGTTGGTGCAGCTCTGCCGCCATGACATTAATTGGCCGCTCGTAACTTTTCATTGGAAAGGTGCACAAATCTCCCGAGCAGTAATGGTTCTCCTATCAGATATTTTGGTTTTCGTGTGGTGCCGCCTTGCAATAGTGTCATGGCCAATACGCAGGAGATGCAGTAAGCAAGTGTTTTTTTGGACATCGTACCGTGCCGTCAGTGGTGACATCAGCCAAGAGTGGTGCCACCTTTTTAAACGAGATCCTATCCTGGTACGACAAGAAGAGAGAGTGAGAAGAAACCTGAGAAACTTACAGTCAGCCAAGCAGCACGATCGAACCGCTGCCCCATTAATCTATAAGACAGACAACACAAGCCGTGCAGTATGCTGCGCTCCAGATCATGAGGTTGATGATCTCCATAAATCCATAACATTGTTTTTGCCCTGCTGACATGCAGCTGCTTCTGCTTAATTCATCCAAAATGAATCTTTAATCCATCTCTCTCTCTCTTTTTTCTACTTCTTTTCTGTCCAGTAAGCAGCTTACGCATCTCTGCCACATTTCTGGAAGGGGACTTTAATCTGTAGATGAAATGTTGGAGATCAGGCAGGGAAAAGGTGGAGGGGAATAGAGGTAAAGCCTTCCAGCAGAGAGTTCCTTGTTCGGCTGACCCTCTGATGGATTTACAGACCCTCGGAAAACCATCTAATTACCTCCCTCAAGATGTGCTGCTGCATGCAGACGGATTTGCATTGTTTGCATTAATTTAATCCACTTCATCCCATACCGACAATCTGTTTCACCCCCATACCACTCGCACATGTCACTGGTTGTAAAGTGAAGGGCATCCCAAGAGGAACTGCAGCTACCAAAACTCCCAATGACACGATGTGACCTGACAAAGTTCCATGAATTCCATGACGCATGCAACCTCGGTACACTAGAGAAGGAAAGAAATGTCAGAAGAAGAAAGAAAATGTGCCAAGTGGGACGAGAATTGTTGGATCTGAAATTTCTGCCTTGGCGTTGCCTTTGTTTTTCTGGGGGTGCGAGCATGCCCACCTTAACCCTCTGATGTTTAATGTGAGAAGGGAGGTATTTCATGGGAATATATGTGATATCCCCAGATATCTTTCTAAAAAGGGAGTCATTTAAAAGCCCGTCCTTGAGTTTGAAATGAGCATGTGAGGCTTGTGATCTCAGACGCCCGAGGGCTCGGGCCCTGGACGGGTACAAGGATGAGTGTCTGCCTGGTCTTTGACAAGCGAGTTGTTGTTTTTTGATACACCATTTGATGCTGACACCCTGGAGCAAACTGCCGTGACTCAACAGTTGGTGCTTTTCTGAACCTCGGGATGTTTGCCCGTCTTTTAAGGTCCTTCGCTGCTGATGCGGCTGACAGGCTTATCAGGCTGGTGTATAATTTCTTAAAATGGATTTTAAAAAAAATGCACGGTAATTAGTGGAAGAGATTACTTTAGTGACTTTAGTGATTACTTTAGCGTCTGCGAGATCCAGGGCAGCTTTTTTTTTTTTTTCCTTCAGCGGTAATTCAAATGACGGGAAGAGGCGGTTATGTAACGTTCCAGATTACATTAACTTGTGACCTGACAGTCTGAGCAATAGGGCTTTGTTAATGCAATGGTAATCACAACACCCACTTCCCATCATGTGAAAGGAACAAGGCCTTCAGAAGTGGCTGATGAGGGCCTGCTCCGGCTCTCTGAAGTGGAAGTCCAGGATGGGATGGGGGGAATTTTTCTCAGTACGCTCGGCCTAGTCCAGACGTGCCTCGCTACAAACAAGGGTATTTTTTATAGGCCGGCGGACTCGAACACCACACCCTAAAACAGGAAACCGCCATTGCTGGGCTGATAACTGAAGATAACATTGAGCTAGAACATTATTTTGGACCGTTCTGATCCTACAGGCCGATTAGAGCAGAATGGCTGTTGTTCTTGCCATCCGTGTGTCGTTGTGCAAGTGCTTAACTGATATAGACGAGGCTGCTGAGCTCAGGTTCCAGCCGTACGGAGCAGAACTTTAATGGAGGTGAATGTGATGACAGAAAATAGACCCTGGGTCATAATGGCATAATGAACTGATTCATCACATCCATTTATATCCTTCAAGGATCAATAATCTGGAAAGTTACAAAGTCTAAAGTTCTAATGTTCTAAATGCAGCGTTTAAGGAGACAATATGTATACCTGGTCAGCAGCGCCTAATGCATTGTGAAGTGGGTGGAAATAGGATACGGCGAAGCAGGGCCAGAATAAGAGACCTCTTAGGTGGTCTCATCTCTCCCTAATGTTGTCTCGCGGTATCGAGCGACACCGATGAGTGTGGCATCAGCAGTGCATTTAGCACGTCTGGTGCCAGCGGACGCGGCCCCTCATTAGCCGCAGGCCCGGCGAGAGCCGCTCCCCGGGCCGCCGCGACCCACTTCTTCCCCCGAGTGTGGCTGGCTGCGGTGGATCGGGAGTCCACCGCGCTGCAGGGGGGCGGGCCAGATCCGGGTGGTGTTTGCTGGGGCATGGATTGAGAAGGCGAGACGGCCCGGACCGTTTCTCATGAAGCTCTGTGTGTGTGTCTGTGTGTGTGTGTGTGTGTGTGTGTGTGTGCATTTGTGTGTGTGTGTGTGTGTTCTTGCATTCATTAATCCAACCGAGCAGAGAGGAAATAGGAGCGCTGGCAGTTCGGCAGGGGGGCTCCTCTCATGTAGCCCACATGTCCCACCGGCGCCCCGCTGTTCCCATCATGCCCTGTGTCTGCCAGCTGCAGTGCATGGGGTAGAGCTTTTCAGAGAGTCGCAGTTGTGAGTAATTAACTTCCCGTCTTTAAAAAATCCAGTACCGAATAACAGTACCGGGGCCTTATCTAAATAGTAATAATAAGAGCTCCGGACCACTCAGGCACCGGCCGCACCAGCACCCCCCCTCCTCACTTCATTCACCGTGCAATCTCCATCCCCCCCTTTATTGAAGCTAAGCTGACTGGTTAGAAATGGATTTCTTTGATCCCCGCGAAGGGGAGGGGAAAAAAAAGGAAAACGTATGAGGATGTATACTGGAAGATAGAAGTTTTAACAGGTGAATGTGAGAGATATCAGTTGTTGACAACATTGCTTTTATATCTCAAATTGAAGTGGTATCTTCTCTGTGTGTGTGTGTGTGTGTGTGTGTGTGTGTGCTGTATCACTCTCTCTCGGGGATATATTGGCCTCTGAAAGCGTTGGCTGCAGTGGATAATCCATAGTAATGACTGATTCTAGCACTTTCTGTTTTTATGAGAAATGAAAGTAGGCTAGCTCACGCAACAGCACTGCATACTGATGTGCCGTTGACAGATTGGTTGCACATCAGCAGTTTTTGACACTATACCCATATATTGCCGAGCTCATACAAAGCTGGCGATTTTCTGATGCACAGATAAGAGTCTGTTTGCTTCAAACACGTTGACCTGTGTGTTGCGTCTTTATTTTCCCTTTTGTTATAATAAATCAAATTAAATAGTCAGATTAGCTGTATTAATACATAGGTTCAGTGCATATTAAAAATATTATTAATCGATCCAAGTGAATTATTCTGACTAAGTCTATGGCGGTAAGATTGCGTCTCTCCATTCAGACCAAACTGGTACAATAAATGTCATGGAAATGGGTTTGATCCGCGACCCTGCAGTCAGTCCAAGATTTGCTCCTCCCTGAAGGAATTGCTGTTGCCGATCTCCAGAAGCGCTCACAAGCGAACGGACCCTGATTGGCAGGCTGCCGTGAAGTCTGCCGGAGCGGCAGGAGTTTACCTGCCGCGTGTGGCGGTTAGTCCGTGGCCACAGTGCGGCCGGTGATGCTATGGGCTGTGCCCGAAGCTGGCTGTGCTTTGTCTGGTCAAGGGGGGCGTGGGCTGGAAAGATGTCTGGGCCGCTCTGATAACGACTGGGTCGGCCCGTTATGTAATGCAGCAGGCCTTTGTGCGTTTGGAAGGCCTCATTAGGTGGAAGGGAGAGAGACTGACGAGAAGCACTTTCAGACGTTTTGGGCCTAAAGTTCCTTTCTCCGCAAGGCTCTTAAGAGCCATGAAGCCCCATCTCCATCTCCTGCTCTCCCTCGACTCGTTTCCGTTTCTATCTTCGCGGGGATTCTTCCATGTGATGTTGCGATTGAACTCATACATGCGCCATGAGCACATGAGGATTTTAAAGTAAAAGGGCTTCTTGTGAGGCCTCCTTGCTCTTAGCTCAGTCACGACCTTTGAAAGGTGCCCGGATCACCGGGGGTTTTCGAAGATGAGGCCCAGGAAAGCACGTTTGCCGGACCTCTGGTTTTATGAGTGCCGCCGAAGACTGCATTTTTGGATTTTTCTCTCTTCATACCCTCGCCCCGAGTCGGTTTTAAGCTCTTGACAAGAGAGGTGGTCCCAAGGTCAAAGTCCCATGAATTCTCATCACACTTGTTCTACATTTGGCTGAGAGTTCAGTGAAGGCCACCGTTGTGAGAGTTCTGAGAGGGTGAAACTATTCCGCCTTCTAGATCATAACTTTTTTTTAATATAATTCAGATCGTCCCCGCTGATTATAGCCCGTCTCCATGGAAACTCAAACAGAGAATACCTGGGCTGTATGTAAAGTATTTCTCCATGTCAGATTTTGGTGTGGAGAGCGCCAGTGAATTCTGCGGATAGGAGCCGGTGAGGATCTGAGGATGCATCCACCCTCTGCGGTTCCCTCACGAGTCGGGTTTTATTGATATGTATCGCTCGCCCCCCCCAGCCCCCCCAGTGGGCATGGTAATACATTTTTCACGCCGGTGCCTTTTGACTGCTTGTGCACGTTGCGGCTCACACCGGAGCCACGGCGGGACTCATTCATTGCTTCTCTTAAGTCTTTCGCTTGTCCAGAGAAGCCCGTCCCTCGGCCCCTCTGGAGTTTTGTAGCACTTCCGCTGTTTGGGTGGATCAAAGGGTTTTTCGCGGGCATGTCGACTGTCCCCAAGCCACACTCCTTGCGCGCTTGCTCGCAAAGGCACTTCCGGCCTCAATCTGCAGAACATGAAAGGACGGATACTACCTCTCAACCGCGGTTATCGCTTCTGGAGTCCGAGACGTTGGAAAGAAAGGATGCCTCCATGCCTCCAGGCTCCTTTTTCTCTCCCTCCCCGGATGATGCTGAGCTGGACTTGCGCTAATGAGTTATTAGATTACTGAGATGTGCCGGTACACGCGCCAGCTAATTAGGTTAGTTGGTAAAAATGAAATGTCTTGATGCCCGCGCCCCGCTCTGCTGTTTGATAAAGACTTCATCCGACCTATCAGGACACCAGCGCGCTTTTTGGCTCAGCCCAGGAGTGGGGATAATGAACGGCCAGAGCACTCGGCCTGTGTGGCCCGAGTCGGCCTTCGCATTGTCACGGCACAGGTTTGTTGCCTAGGCGATATATGCGATTAAAGGCCCCCGCCGGATCTGAGTCAACAGAAGTGTAAGTGCAAGAGTATTTAAATGTTCTCTGCGCAGCAAAAACAGAGGCCGCGGGTGGCTTTACTGCAGTCGATGCACGGGGAGCCGCATATAGACTGCAGGTTATTCATATCCCTGTTAATTGCATTAATTACCGCAAACAAAGTCTAAATGGCTTGCTTATAAAGGCTTGCGCGTGGACGTGACGGTTTAGTTTTTATGCAAGCTGGCTTTGATGGGCAGACGTCTCATGGAGGTGCTTACATCTGGAAGACGCCTAAGAGGCTCAGATGCTAAGTGCCGATTGATTCCTTCACATGCGGACAAACAGAAACTGGGCCCTTTGTGCTGCTGCCCTGTGTGCCGCGCTCCCAGTTAATTGCCTTTTAAAACACGGACATGCATTTTTAACAAGCTGCTCCTCAGCATTGTATCACACGGTGAAATGTCATGGTGGTGAAGTCGTGGACGCCTTCATTTGTACATCGGCTCTGTAGAAATGAGCAATTCCTGGTTAAATACAGACAACGGATGAGTAATAATAGCATACGATGCTTGCAATTCATGCAACGGGCTGTCATTAAGCTGTGGCGAATTGTCATAGTCACCTTTTCATTTATATTTACAGCATTTATCAGACGCCCTTATCCAGAGCGACTTACAATCAGTACATACAGGGACAGTCCCCCCCTGGAGCAACTTAGGGTTAAGTGTCTTGCTCAGTCTTACAATGGTAGTAAGCGGGGTTTGAACCTGGGTCTTCTGGCGAGTGTGTTACCCACTAGGCTACTACCAGCTTACTGTTTTAATTACAGGGCAGTGGTAAGGAAGTCCCCTCGATCAAGGTACCGTCCCCACACACTGCTCCCCGGACGCCTTTCATGGCTGCCCACTGCTCACTAAGGAGATGGTTAAATGCAGAGGACACATTTCGTCACCCTGTGCTGAGCTTCAGCGTTTCACAATCACGTCACTTCCACTTTTCTCTTTTACAAGTTATTATCATATATTTAAATTGTTTGAGTGGGTAGAGTTCCCTTCCTGCATGCCGCTCCCAAGGACATTTTGGAGAAACAGTTTCCAGACTTTTTTTTTTTTTGGAAGGAGGATTATTTATTCAGCTGAAAAACGATAATAAGCTCGGTAAATTCGTTAATGTATTGTCTTATCGCATCCGGCACAAGCATATTCAAAGCCAAGGGTGATCGGCCGTGCAAGCGCTCGCTGGACATTATGTAACAGAGGTCGATGGGTCGCTCGAGAGCACAACTTGGCAGCCACAGAAATAATTCCGTACACATTTTTCCAGCCCAAGAACACTCCTCTCATTAGCAGAAATGAATACTGGGCTGCCGCGGTTCCCCAGCGAGCGCTTGGCAATGATTGGTTGTGTAAACTGATAAAGGCTAACTGCGGAGGTTTGGTGGTGGCACCGTCCCTCGTCACTGTCTGGCCAGATGCGCTATCGCTGGGCCAAGGCGCCACATGGCCCACGAAACCCGGCTGAGGAGCGGGGAGGACGGCCGCTAATTAAGGCTGGCGCTTCGATGATGCCCGAATCCCGGCGGAGACGCTCTGGCCCAAAGCGCGTGTCCCCTCTGACAAGCCACGGAGAATAAATTACGGGGCCTCCGCACGAATTTAATGCGCGAACGGCCTGTAATCGCTTCCTCGCCGCGCTGTCCAGACACACACACACACACACACACACACACACACACACTGTTTAACACATCAACTCCAGGGCGGAGACGGTTGTTCCTGCTATAAATAAATAAACCGACAATGTTCTGTCATGCAACGGAGTTGGCGTGGGTAGGGTATGCCGTGTAGGTGGGAATTTGTCCTGCCTTTTGCACCTCTGGTGATGGCTGCTTTTATTAAACAAGTTCTCTTCTGCACTTAGAATTATGTGCCTCTTCCAACTGACCCGTAATAATTATTCGTCTCTTTTCTTTACCAGTTTTTTTTTTTTTTTAAAGCAGCATTATGCAAGAATTGATGTTTTTTTTGCTCATTGTACTTTCACATTACTCGTAACGAGCAGCGGGTAAGCTGGAGCGGGCGTGAATGACGTAAGAAGTCACCATGAGGTAGGAGATTTCTTGCAGGCTATTGGTTTGCATGAGATAGCACTGTCCAGGAAGGAGAGGGTCATTACAGTCCCGTCACGTTTTCACTCTGAAGAGCAGCCAGTGTGTAAAAAAAAAAACGCTTCACAGCACTCTCTCCAAGCACACATGCATGCCTCGTCCCACCAACGCGTGTCTGCCTGTCCCCCAGGCTGGCCCATGTGTCCTCCCGTCCCGGCGCTGTCCTAATTTTCATCTCAGAGAGCTCCCTCTCAGCGCATCCCACAGTCCCCTCGCCTGATAAACGCAGGGACCATGAAATGACAGGACTGGTGCCAGGTAAAAACGAGTACGACAAAAACAAGGGATTTCAAGGCATCGCGCCAACCAGGTACCAACTGGTTTTAACTGGCTTTCATGCTAAACATATTGTGCAATGAGCCTTACGAGGACGGGGCAAATTACCCATCATGCTGATGAATGCAGGTTCTGGCAGTAATGGTAGGAAGCACAGTCCCCTACCATTGGTGTCACATAATGAAGCTGGCATCTACTTGGGCCTTCGCTGGGACAGTAGCATGGTAAAAGAAAATATAAATGTATGTATTCATGTATGTATGTACACACACACACACACACATATAAAGACATTTCAGGGCAGGGGCACAATCTGGACATTTCCCAGCACCAGGATTTCATGTTTGCCTTGTCTTGTTGCTGATTGTCCCGTCCATGTCTTGCCATTTGTCTTTTATTCTTGCTTCACGTTGCTTGACATCCTTCTTCCTGCACACGCCACTGACATTGTTACCAAACACGATCTTAATTTTTTTTATGTTTTCCTTCGTCTTTGAGGTTATTCGGGCACTTCCTTGAATGAGATTGTCTCTGGCATTTCTGCCATGATTGTGATGTAGTGTCAAAATGCCCAATGAGAGCAACACCTCTCAAGCTTAATCTCACCAAGTTCCCTTAAGTGGAAATGAGTGATCTGGCTGGGTTGTCCGTCAGCGTTTTGATTGATATGCACCGTCACACGTGCCTCCATTAATGCCATCTTTGGCCGTAATTGAGCACATACACACACATACATGCAGCTCTTTGTGCTCAGTTTCTGCCATGTTGCCTCTAATGTGTATAAATGACTGGTGTTATTAGATAATGAGAGATGAGGAGGGCTACTGCCCCCCTTCCTTATTTCTTTTGCCATTTTTGCAGACAAATTTAATCCCAACAGACTGTAGAAATGCCTTCCATTCCACAGAAAAAAAAAATACTTCGGCACCATTGTCAGGAATGCCCGTTCTCCTCCAGTCAAGGCTGTCAATCACTTTGTTCCCAAGAGTAGCCACGCCCTCCAATCATACAGCAGACCATTATTCGATATCAGCATAGCGAAGCCACTTTAGAAACATATTGCGGGGGGGTGTAAACAGCAAGCAGCTGCTCTATGATTTCAACATTGACGGGTCCAGTTCTCGTGTGCAAAGCAGCAACGGTATAGCAAAAGCACGAGAAATGTACATACACAGCAAGTAATGTGCAGTATATATATGTTTAATCATATGCAAATTGGGGTGGCGTTTATATAACATCTAGAGTAAAATGACATATAATGCTACATTACATATAATGGCAAAAATGATGGTAAAATTTGTCTGCAAGCATGGCATTCTTATCTCCAGCAAACCTTGCGTGTTTTGGCTTTTCACAATGTGCACCAAGCTGGCCCATTCAAGATAAGTGCTAAAATGCATACACTATCGAAATATTATGTTCTAGAATGCATCTCCAGCCTCCACTCTCGTAAACACCTCGGTACTACCGGAGAAGAACACATGCCCAACAGGCAGGTAATCAAATTTCATAGCGAGCCGGCGCGTCACATAAACAGCAAGCCATGGGACCGGCAAGAGCGGCCGGCAGCCATGATGTCACAAACGCAGCCCTCGTCCATGAGCCGGCTGCCCTTTCTGTTATTATTTATTTTATACCCCCTGCATCCCCCGGTGGATTAGACAGAAAGAGTGGAGATGAAACTGGCCCGTGATTAGATATGATGTCTTCTTCGGCCCGGCTCGGCCTGCAGGGAGATGTGGTGGAGGGGGGTGAATGCTCTCCATTACTGGCTCCGCTGCTTTGCAGGGATCTGCGTGAAGTGATTTGTGCTGAATGACCACAACACCAGTGGCTCGCCCGCAGGAATTCATCTCGAAATGTGGAGTGAAAGCGGCTAATTAGTTGCTGTATGTCGGGGGCGACTGCTAGACTCCTGCAGTGGGGAATTAAACAAGCGAAACAGACCACGGTAGCATCCTGTGGGCTCCTGGACAGAAAGAAGGTGAAATTAGCTGCTCATGGTCCTGAACGGGTCCTGATGCCGTGACATTGTGACCCCGCCGCAGAAGCTGGTGCTCCCTGGTGCATCCCCATTATTATTTCCAGGAGTGGTGCTCAGACATGACCACGCGGGGAATCAGTGCGGGATGCAATATCTGCCTCGGGGCCCTTCATCAAATCAGGGCCGAGCGTGGCTGCATAATCAGCTGCCGAAATTCGCAGGGGGGAAAAGCTGAATAGACAGATTGCGAAATGTCATAAGGTGCAATAAAAAACGAATCGATGATGTGCAGTTTTTGTCCTTCGTCTGGAATACAAAGGAGCCGAGGAACTTCTCCAGGTGTTGCTTCAACCAAAAAAAAAACAACGAAATAAAAAATGTAGACGCCATGTGTGATCTGTGCCACTGTTGTTTAGAGGACCGTTGCGAGCTCTTTCCTCCCAACCTCTCTCACTCATGTCTATGATTCATCATAATCTGAAGGGTCTTTAGCCACTGCGCTCAATTTTTAGCATTTTAGTCAGCTTCGGGTCCGATTGAGCTCATTCGGTAAATGACCGATTAGCAAGCACAAACTTCCAGTCTATAGTACCTATCCTTTCTGTATGATTCGCTGATGTAAATATATTTTGGTAATTTGCACGTTGGAAATTAGTTTTATTAAATGTTTGTATTTTATGTAAATGTTCATTTGATTTGCAATTCTCAGATGATTTGTTTTAATCAGTGGTGGCCTAGCGGTTAAGGAAGCGACCCCGTAATCAGAAGGTTGCCGGTTCGAATCCCGATCCGCCAAGGTGCCACTGAGGTGCTATTGAGCAAAGCAGCGGCCCCTCACACTGCTCCCCAGGCGCCTGTCATGGCTGCCCACTGCTCACCAAGGGTGATGGGTTAAATGCAGAGGACAAATTTCACTGTGTGCACCGTGTGCTGTGCTGCTGTGTATCACAAGTGACAATCACTTCACTTTAAATTAAATACTTTAATTATTGCGAGAGAGATGTGAAAATGCTTGCTGAGGAGGCGAATGGAACTAGCCTCTGGCGAGTCTTTTTGAACTCAAACATTTCCCCGCACATTTCATTTCACTCTTAGTCTAATGCTCGTAGTGCGTGGGAAGGAAGCCGGAGTTTTTAAAAAGATGTGCTTGTTGGGTCAGGCTCTGGTCAGGTTGGATTCTGTCTGGTCGGACTGGGGCCCAATTACGGCTCTACCCCGGACCCTTTTCCGGGACACGTACGCATGCAGTTAATTATCATCCCTGCTTCCTTTCGTAAGGAAGTGGAGCTTCGCGACCTATTTTCATATTTGCTGCCTCACCCGGTCTCACGCTGTGACAGCGATCTCACAACGCCAGCTTCACCTCTGTGGAGGGCTTTGTATTTTTTTTAACTCTCTAATGTGTAGCCCCCTCTTCCCTCTCACTCTCGCTTGTTGCCATCTGAGCTACAGTGATTTTTACTTTTTTTTTTTGCTTAATCTACATTTCACAGGAAGTGTTAATATCCTGAACTGAGGCAACCTGTTGCTCTGAAATATCTGTGTCATCGGTAAACATGGATGGAGTTGTGTGTGTGTGTTGTTTTGTTAATCCCTCCCATTTTCACTTCCTGCCCCATTTATTGAATAAAAGTTATGAGGATAATTAAAGAGAAAAACAAATCATGATGCGAACAAACTAAAAAAACAGTGGCCAAACTTCACTATATGGAACAAATGTAGTTTTAAGGCACCGTCTGCAGAGGCTTGGTGGCAACACAGAACGGAGAAAATGAAATCACTCTCCTGAGCTCTCTCCACATCTTCTCTGAACATCTGGGGGAAACATGAGCCATTCTAATTATTCTAATGCCAAGTTTGAGACATGAAGAATGATGGAAAGTTCTCTTTGGTGAAGGTCCGGAACAGGAACAATGAGCTGAGGTGCACAGTAGAGTTGTTATATTTATATATTCAGTAGTTACATGAGGCCTATTGATTACAGTCACGGTAGCTTTAATAAAGCCGAGACTGCTGTCATTAATGGGGCCGTGGCCTAGTGGACACTTTACAGAGCTGGACCCCTGTCATTCATGGAAAAGTATGTAACATTGAAATAGCGAGGCCAAAATGCCTGCCTGCAAGCATTTCACAGCTTATCATACCGTGTATGACTGTGTACGTGACAAATAAAATCTGAATTTGAGTTTGCATTGGTGCGTTTATCCTGAAATGACCGTTATTACTTTGCTTTTCCAAACTGCACGGCTGGAAGGAATGAAATGGCTTTTAAATATCAGCAGGTCGGACGTAATCGTTTTGTTTACCTGCTGACTGGATTAGTGGAGTGTACAGTGGATTTGCAGTACAATCGCTACTGAGTCACGCACTCCACTCGAGCGAAATAATAAAAAAAAAAAAAGTCCATATTTCTACACTCTGCACGTCAGCGATGATGCTGTTGCACAAGATCGGACGCATCGCGGGGATTGAGACTAATAGCGTTTTGGACAGATTTGTGATGCTACACTCTCTCTGATCACATAAAAAGATTTTGGTTTAAAGACATTGTGAATTAATAATGGGCCACAATTGATCCATGAACTCAACCCTTGGGCTTCAGCCTTGCTGTGCAGAACTATCTGGTTCATCTTATGCTAAAGATCAATATTTTTATGGTTTATCCTGAGTGTTTAAATCAATATGTGTGTTTCGATAAGTAGAGTACAGCTTTATTAAGTTTATTCATTTATTATAGGAATCATCTATTTTTCAGTATGTGTCACACATAAGTCATAATTTTTTTATGATTAGCCATGAAATAATATAATAACTGGACCTAGATTATTTATGATGTTTTTTTGTGTTAACCACACATACATAACCCCCATTCTAATTTCATTTTCCATCATGGGTAATTTTAAGTTGTTTCTTCTTTCATTTTCTCACTCTGTGCACAGTCATCTGTACAAATTGTTAAATAATATAGTCAATATTTTTTGCTAAAAAATGAACCTTTAGTCATTGCTGGTTGAGGGCGTGTCCCGGTTGAGGACACTGATGAGGAAGTACGTGCGAGTAGCCGGCTGCAGTTGGAGGCAGAGAGAGAGGGAATGAAAAGAGCCGGGGACGAGCGAGGGACCTGGGTGGGTGTCCGTTTGCTCCCCTCGTGTCCAAGCTGGAGAAGCTGCTTTTAGCCCCGCCGTCTCTATTAGTGGCAGCAGCTGCCGCCCCCTCGTCATCTGGACGCCTTGCACGCCGCACCGGCTGACCGTCAGGGCTCATCCTGGCCCGGCGAAGGTCAAGGCCTGGCTGGATCCGGGCGAAGTGTGCCGGAGCCTCGCACGTGCCACGGGTCTGGGGGGAGTTCTGCACCAACCTGTCAGCCGCCCACTCCACCCCCCGCAGAATACCTGCATTGGCAGGCAGATGCTCCGGCTCCTCCTTCACCTTGGAGGCGTCTGGGGTTGCAGTCCTCCTTTTCCATGCTGCTTATGAATTTTTTTTCTCAAGCCGTGACGGGTGTCTCTGCGCTGAATGCATTGCCACGTGGAAATTTTTTTTTTTAGCCCATTTTCCGAGGATGAAACTCGCGGTGCGAACGTAGGCTGGTATTAAACGCCCTGCGTGACTTTCATTTTACATTCTTCATATGATTTCTTCATAGTTTTAATTAAAACGAATGCAGTCTGAAGGTTCATTATCCTGCGTGATGTCTTCCTTTTGATCTCCGCGTCGATTCCCTGGACTTTCCAGCACTTTCGGAAGATTCCACGAACAGTAGCCAATTACCCTTTAATGTCAAGTAATTGCCTTTTGCCAGAACGAGGGATGTGTCTCGGTACACCTGGCTGCGCCCTGCCCCCGGGGGGTGGTAGTCAGCACGAGTCCAGCACATCTTTCCCAGAGCAGCTCTTTAACCCGGGAAGTCCAATCTTAAAGAGGACCTTCCAAAACAGGACTTTCAAAGACACGTGGCATCGCCTAATGAGGCAAACGAGGAATGGGGGCGTGCGAGTAAAATATGACTGCCGAGATTCCGCTGCGTCTAATTAAATTGCAGAGGCAGTGGCTGTGTTGGTGTGAACACACGCACAAAAACCCGCGTGCTATAAATCAACGGGTCACGGTCTTCCACTTTGCACGAGCGAGGGGCTCCGGTGACTCCGCTTTACCGTCTGCAGGCTGGTGAAGGATTACGGTCAAGGTCACTGCGCGTGTGTGTGTGTGCGTAGGTAAATGCAGCACACAATACGGTGTATACAGCCGCAGCGTTACGACTGGCTACAAAGGCACCTGCCAGTGGGGGGGGATTGTTTTAGGCGCCACGTGAACATTTTGTCCGTCCTTGAAGATGACGAGTTGTAAGCAGGAAATGTCGAGAGGTTTTGACAAGGCCGAAATTGTGATGGCTAGACAACTGGGTCATATCATCTCCAGATGTTCCTTTTCGGGAGCGGTCACGCCCTACAAAAAAAAAAACAGACTCTTTATATGTCTGTATGTTTGCGAATATGTATAAAAATGCATTATTAAAACGATTTGGAGCACCATATTTGGAAACAAGGTCAATGGCAACTTTTGTCAGTTGTACCGTCAGAATGTAAACCCGGCTTTTGTGTGCATGTGTCGTGCGACGGTCCCAAGTCTCTGCGGGCTCTCTGCGAGGACCAAGCCTCCTTGGAGATCACTGGGAGGCTCGGCTCATTAAATTGCCACCTCGCGCTAAATTATTCACAGTCTTTAGCGCCTACTTCTCCGCCGCCTGCTGCCACGTGGTTAGTGCTGCCCGCCGCGCACCTCTGATGTGGCACCTTGTGCGAACCTCCTACCTTTCTCCTAGCAAAAAAGTGCTCGATTCACCGGCTTCTCCCGCCGCTCGTTCGTGTGGGAATTTCCTGGAAAATAACCCGGCAGCAGAGCTGGTTAACAGCCAGTTAAGTGAATAAGAGCGAGCACTTAGCTTAATTGACACCCTACCGAACCTGAGTTGCATTGTGGGAAAGCGGGCTGCGACGCGGGTGTGTTACAGGGGCGTCAATGCCCGCGCCACGCCTCGTGCGCGTGTGTACGTGGCGCCTTCCTCGCGCCCCTCGCTCAGAGTGCCCTTAATTAAACCAATCATCAGCAGTCCTAATTAGGCGTGCAAGACTGGCAACACAAATCTACTGGCACTTTTCTCTCGCTCTCTCTCTCTTTCTCTCTCTCGCACCGCACGCATCCTTTAAATCGATGCCGGAGAGCGCGTTGCTGGTGAGCGAGCCAGAGTGATGGAGCGAAGGAGGGAGGGAGGGAGGGAGGAAGTGAAGTAGGAGTGGGGAGGAATCACTGAAGGCTTTCTCGGCTCAGACATGTGTTTAAGCTCTGGGGCTTTCTTTGCTGGACCTCTCAGCGCGGCTAAAACACGATGTCAGGATCTTGGAGCGCTTGTTCATGCAATCCTGATGTGTATTATTCATGTAGCGCGCACGCACACACACACACACACACACACACACATTTCATCCAGAGGTAACAGGAAAAAGATCCATTCACACTTTTGAAACGCTCAGCTCTCGGTGTGAAATGTTTCACATTAACTGACCTTGAGGTTGAGTGATCTCCCGCCGCACAACGTGGAGGAATTTCATGCCGTGTATTGATTTTGTATCTTCTCTTTACATTATTTTCAGGATTAGATTTTTTGGTGCATTTGTTACAATGTACGTACATAGATGTACAACACAACATGAAAGAAAATATAATAGTATACGAATGTTGCAGTTAAAGGTAAACTATTATGGGCGGGGTTCAATTTTCTTTTTTAAAAAGGGGCTGCAATTCGACCGAAGGTGCCCTTGACCAACGCCATGGCTTCCCACTACTCACTAAGGGTGGTGGTTAAAGGGTTAAATGGTGATTGTCTCAAGGTTCTGCTGTGTAGTGGTTATCACGTTCGCCTAACACGCAAAAGATCCTCGGTTCGATACCGAGCAGAAACAGACTTCTTTCATACCGGGGCAGTGGGGGCCTAGCGGTGAAGGAAGCGGCCCCGTAACCAGAAGGTTGCCGGTTCGAATCCCGATCCGCCGAGGTGCCGCTGAGGTGCCACTGAGCAAAGCACCGTCCCCTCACACTGCTCCCCGGGCGCCTGTCATGGCTGCCCACTGCTCACCATGGGTGACGGTTAAAAGCACGTTTCGTTGTGTCACCGTGTGCTGTACTGCACTGTTTCACAATGACAATCACTTCACTTTCACTTTCAAGTGAGACGCTAAAAGGGCCTATAGTGCATGCAGCACAGTAACTACTACATGGTATTGAAATTGTGACATTTTTGTTTGGCCCTGAACAGGATGTAGGGAAGATGGTTTATGTGTAGAACAGAACTGATTTCCCGAATTGCGTTCACTCTCCTTTTCTTCCCGGTTCTTGTATGTCGACTGCTCGTGCAGAGCGTGTGAGTTCCTCTGTAAGCGAGGCTTTACTTTCTTTTTTGTCCACGCAGCAATTTTTTTTCATAATGTTATGATTCAGTTTTTTTTTTTTTTTTTTTAATACAACGTTGAGCACCTCATCTCTACACTGTACTGTGACACATGCCAGACGGTTCAATAAAGGAAAGGCTGGCAACGCACACCTGGCAATCTGCTGGTGTCATCCACCCCCTCCTCCACCCTCCACTCTACCGTCAGCGTTCGTTAGATGCCTGCTTCCGCCGGACAGCGGAGGGGAAAATATCCACCGCAAAAAATAGCCTGCCGCGCACATGATGGCAAGTCCTCCGCATTTCAGATATTTGCCTTTATCGCCGAAGCGGCCCGTGTGTACTGTCATTCGCTCGGCGCCATATTTCTGACGCGCACACACGTATATATGTTTGGGTTTTTTTTTTTCTGAGATTTGGGTGCGAACTGTCAAAAAGTTGATCACAGGCTGCCTGCGCTGCAGAGTCAGCCGCCGGCGACAGACTTGTGACTGACTTGAACTTGCAGCCGAGGATTTTGTCACGTTGTCACTGCAATGTGAAGAATCAGCCCTGCGAGCCGACCTTCATCCCGCCAGTTTCAACGTGCACACGCCCCCTTTGTTAAAAGTCTGACGTGCGACCTCGTCCCATCCCCCTAATTTGCTTTCGTGTCTAAGCGTAGGTGCGGCGTCTGGCGCAGTGCAGTGCCCTCTGTGGGCCTGTCATCAGCACTAAAGCGCCAGGCAGAAAATTAATTAATCGAGGACTGCTGATGGGGGGGGGGGGGGACTTCGTTCTGTACCCAGCTCGTCGCAGTCTGTTAAGAAGAGGTGTTGGGAGCCCACCGCTCCTCCCTGATGGAAGCATAATGAAAGTGCCTGCTCCTCTCCTTCAGGCCTGACTCTTTAAATGGGTTTTCCGTGGGGGTCACCGGTATATAAAAGACTCCATTTAGCAGTGGCTGACAGACCAGTCGGGTGCCAGGCCCGGTTACCTTGCATCCGCCGCTCGGCTCTCATCTCGGGCCGTGGATCCGGAGACAATGGGGACTCTGCGCGGACTTCCGTCAATCTTCAACAGAATATCTCGGAGAATAATGGCCGCTCCCTCGTTTCTTTAAAGTTAATGATCAGTAGCAGATTCTTCATTATTCCCTCTCCAATGGGCCCTCCCTCGCAGCAGCGCTGAGTAAATGCACTTATTTTTTCTCCTTTCTCTACCATGCCTCAGACAGAACTACTGTAAATTATTTGCATTTCAGAGCCAATCAGCGCTTACGGAATCGGCAAGAACATTCAAACTTTTCTTCCATCCTTCTTCATAGGGTCCCGCAGACCTTTTAGTAATATATGATATTATTAAATAATCTTAAATATTCCCTTCAAGGAAGAGGGACTTCAAAGAGGATGGAAAGAAAGAGGCAGGGCGGCAGAGTTCACTTTCTTCCAAACTCCTTCTTGGGGAGAACCTGGCAAGTGACAAGAACATTATCTTTGAGCTCCATAATTTATATACCCCCCACCCTGGGGGGCGGAAATCTTGTCAAAGGCGCAAAGTGCGAAGGGAACTGTCAAGGAGTAAATTTGATGGGAATTGGCAAGCAGATTATGAACGTGGCATTTGGGGTCCGGGCAACGTGACGACTCGTCCACTTGACGCCCACCCCGGCGCTATTGTGTGTCAGATTGTGCAGTCGGATTGACTGACATCACAAAGGCCCAGGGCGCTTTTTACCTGACAGTCAAGCTTAATTTGTAGCTGGATTCCCTGAGCTGTTGTCTCTCTGCTTGCTCACCTTCCCTCCCGTCCTCTTCATCCTTTGTCTCCCTCTCTCTCTGTATCTCTCTCTTTATCTCCCGACTTTCTATATTTCTTTTGTATCTCCGCTTTCGTCTTATTGAGGTTTTTTTTTCTCCCCCTCTCCCTTCCGGCATAACTCAATCCCATGAGAGGTCACTAAATTGCACCAAATGCACTGGTAATTTCCTTGTCATTCTGGAGAACGTTCTATTATGGGAAGAAGAAAAAGGTCTTTTGCATCTCGTTTGAAGAGCAGGGATGTGTTGATGTGGGATTTTTAAATAGGATTTTAGTTCATTTTACTCTTAACCTGGTTTGGGTGGGTTTGTCAGTTCCCATTTATCCAGGCAATGCCTCCATCATCAATTTTTAGTGTTAATGAGATGTTGCAGAGGTCGAGACTATGCACCCAGTAGTTGTTCTCTGTATTGGGCATCGTAATACCTATGGAGTGCTGTACTGGCCTTATATGCTACTTATAAAGTATTTCTGAATGAATGGTGCCCTATACATATGCATTATTTATATGACTTGATATTGTTTTTGTCCTGACGGTTGAATCACATGCCAGGCCCATCTGCATCACGACCAGAAAACAATATCATTTGAGACGATTCTTTAGAAAGGGTAGGGAGGGGAGAAATAAAAAGCTTGGGAATGAATGGTGATGACTGTCAGCGGGGCTGTAAGAGCGCTCCCCTGAAAGGCTGCGGAGGAGACAAGGGAGCTCTTCCTTACCCCCGCCAAGCCTCCATCCAGCTCCTGCACATGCTCCATGAGTTGGAGCCCTGTGGTTGTCAGGCGTGGCGCCGGCACAATTATCCCTCCTGTCCACTTCAAGGGAAGACAGGTGGCTTTATCTTCGTGGTGGTGGGAGTTTTCAGCATAAGATGAGGATGCTGGCAGAGGAAAGTAAAGCCACGTATTCCATTTCATTTATCCCCTTTTCTCAGGAACAATAACTGCGACAGAGTTGGAAAAATTAGATTTGCTTATTGCGTTTTGGGGTTGCATTGTATAAAACCCGGCTGAAGCCATGAGGCAGACGCTAGGACGCTGGGCAGTGTTTATAGATCTGCCGTCCATCTGAGGAAGAATATATATATATGTGTGTGTGTGTGTGTGTGTGTGTGTGTGTGTGTGTGTGTGTGTGTGTGTGTGTGTGTGTGTGTTTTTGTGCAAAGTGCATCGAGGACTTCCAGGATTGAACACTGGTGGACATTGACTGGCAGCTGACAGGGCTGAGAGCACAATGTGACCACAATTGAAAATATTCAATTGTGAACTGCAATTCTACATTGAATCAAAATACATCGGTGTGTGTGTGTGTGTGTGTGTGTGTGTGTGTGTGTGTGTGTGTGTGTGTGAAAATGACCTTATATACAAAATGCATATTTACTGCAATTTACAACAGGAGAAAGGGTGCCCTATATATCCGTATAGACCCTGTATAT
Source organism: Denticeps clupeoides (assembly GCF_900700375.1). Lineage (NCBI taxonomy): Eukaryota > Metazoa > Chordata > Actinopteri > Clupeiformes > Denticipitidae > Denticeps > Denticeps clupeoides. Next base: position 18,102,148 of record NC_041718.1, read on the forward strand.
ACTGATATTTTTAATACCCACTCACACCCACTGTTTTTAGACTATTTATTTGTATATTGAAATTTTATATAATACAATTGCCATATCAATGCTATAATTTTTTTGCATCTCTTAGTTTGTACTGTCCATTTTATGCCGTGACTATGTAAATTTCCCACTAATGAAGGATCATCTAATCTTTAAAGCTAGTTGGCCTATAAAATTAGTTAGCATCGTTGTAAAAGCATGTGAAAAATGTGGCGGCATTTAGTCCAGAATTTATGGTACATGCAGCATGTTCTTCAAACTCGTATAGCTCAACAGTGCCCTTGAAAACAAGCATGTTCAGATTAATGCATGTTTTGCAATAATAAACCACTGTGCTTGGATGGTGCGCCATGTATTGCATTGGGGTCGTGACTCTTTTCCCATGCGGTTCTAGGTGCTTTCCGTTTAAGATTCAGCATGTTGCAGCTTCAGCAGAAATCAGATAGGCAGCGGACCTTGATCTTAAGGTTGCTGCTAATCCAGCATCTCTAGACATGTCATTGCAACCTCTTGTGTGCTTTTTTTTTTTTTTTTTGGACATTGGAATCGCACACATAATGCGACTGCAAAATGCTAAAAAACATTAGCCGTCACACCTGTTACCCGCTTGCCATCTTCACTTTTTTAACAAAGCTGTGACATTCAATGTCACAATATTTTTCAACCTTTACTTTACTTTACTTTATTTAGCAGACGCTTTTATCCAAAGCGACTTACAATAGGAAGACTCCAGCAATTCTTGTTCGATTTCTATAGAATATCGAGTTTACAAACTAAGAGCCTTGATAAGGCTTAGACTTGTCATTGAAGAGCATGCTCGGGGATTGTTGGGTGCTTGTTGGGGGATTGTTGGGTGCTAACCTGTCACTCAGTTTGGACGATCTCCCCATGCAATACTGATTGCTTTCGGTTTTCATGATGAAAGCTCAGCGCTCCGTCCTCACTATTTACCACCACGAAACATTATGTTCAGCTACAGGTCCATGCAGCAGCGCGCCAAATTTAGAAGAAGTTTTGCCAGGATTAGCTTTGCTAACAAATTTACTTAAAATGCTAGATTGCGTGTAAACTTACAATAACAATTAGTCCCAATAACTACATCAATTTGGCCCAAGCATCGAGATTCTGTAGTAAAAGCATTTATCTGACTAAAAAACATCTTGTTTTCTGTTGCATTAAGTAGTTCTTAGCAAAAGAATAGCACCAAAATAGCACAGATAGCGGCAAAGTCACAAATACACGCTGAGCCCTATTGAGGTTGGGGGTAGAACGATTTAATACATTATTGAATTATTTCTGCATTATTTTCCACAACACCGGAGCTCTGGCCGTGGGCCCTGGAAATGACAAAATAATTCAATTTGGTGAACGATGTGGAAATGGTGGAAAACAACATTAATCGGGCGTGTGTTAAAAATGGCAGCGCTTCCGCTATCCGATGCTTCCTCGTTGCGGAAGAGTTGCCGTGGCCTCAGCACCTGATGCATCTGCTTTGGCGGCAATTACGGTGGATAAATAAACCGAGGGGGCGCTTGCACATAAGGAGGTGTAGCGCCGCAGGCGCTGTTTAACCTCTGAGGTCGGAGGCCAGGGCCACGCTCGCCTCGTTCCACCTACGTTCTGAAAATCATGCTTAGGGCTGAACGAGTGTGAAGAGGCAATCGATGGCGGCGTCGGGGGAAGAGTATTCATCATGGCCCCTGCTTAAACCTGCCGTCACATGTCACCATGCCGGGGAGGGAGGCCGCTCCGGAACAATACTAATTGTGGGACGGGAGGAAATGTTTGCGCTGACAAATGGTGCGGCGCGGGAGCGTGATTCTGCTTTAATGGATAGCCCTGGCCGCACTGCTGCATCTTCTGACGGATGCCCGAGGCCTTGGAATTACTCATGCACCCCGGTACTGTACCACCCAGTAATGTCCCTGCCCTTTTGTTCTTTCCACTGGTTCCTCTCTCTCTCCATCGGCCCCTCTCTATCGCTTTAGTCTCTCATTCTTCAGGTGGGCACCGTTCTTTGTGCCTCTTTTTTTTTTTTTTTTTTGCTCTTCTGTACGGCGGCGTTCTAGTTTCAGCCTCTCTCTCTCTTTATCTCTCTCTCCCCCTCTATCTTTATCTCTCTCTCTCCCTCGTTCACTCGCACTCCCTGCAGTACATTTATCTCATTATGGCCATGGGATCTGTGGTGGGACTGGAAATGAAGTGTTAATTTCTACACTCATCAATCTTGGGGACTCGAGTGTGCGGAGCCCCTCCTCCGAAAATGATGACTGGCACTTTCACTTGTTCTGAGAAATAAGCAGTGTGCTAAATCGAATTTTAATGGATCGCGCATCTCCATGTGAAAGGTGCAATCCATTATTTGACGACTATAATGTTGTTGGCCGCCCCTCTTGATTTATTGGAAGTTTGTTGTAGGGGGACGTGGGTCAGGCCATTTGTGTTATGTGATCAAGACTTACTCTCCTGCACACACTTCTTTACACCCCAATTGAGCACAGATCTTGAAAACAGGAGGCTGGAGGCTTACAGGTAATTGTGTAGAAATAGCTATATTTACTGTGACTTACTGTATGTCCGCATATTTTCCAATATATGGACATTACTCATTAATTAAAGTGGAAAAAAGGCCTTTTTTAAATGAATTACACAATTATTTTAGCACTAATTACATAAAAAAGCTTCACTCAAGTTTTTCTATATAACAACCAAAATGTTTGTCTCTGATATTTTATTTCTCTAAACTGGTGTGACACACTCCTCCTAGATTAAAATAGATTAAGATTTTGATTAAGATTACTTGCTGGAGGAGAGGGGAGGACCTACAGACTACACACACACACACACACACACACACACACACACAGTCTGTCATCTTTAGACTGTAGATGTTTTCTTTGTGGAGGTGCATCAGTTTGGTAGAACGTTCCATCCCCTTCTTCCTGCTGTTTGTTTTATGTAGACATTCTTGTCTTTTCTGGTCCATCGGTATCTGTTTTCACACTGAGATGAAAAGTCCCCAGACTCCCTCTCTCTCTCTCACATCAATATTGGGCTAAAATGAACCACGCATTTGCATGTACAGTGTCTTCTGCACACGCTTGTGGCTTGGCGGTGGTCGGAATTCTCTTTAAAATGCATGTAATTTCAGTATGAAATTACCCATTTGCGTTTGAGTGGCAGGTGTGTAATAATAAGCCGACAGGCCGTGTTTTATAATGTCGCCCTCTTTTTACATTCTGTCCTCTTCATTCTTGCCAAAGGGCCAGTTGTCCAGAATCCGGAGATTATTAAAGGCAGCAGAACTAACTGCATGTTTTATGGAGGAATCATTTATCACCCGTCCGTTTGAATCAGGCCCCCTCTCATTCGGCGTATCTCGGAACCGTCGGTCGTCATTATTCATCCGGAGCGTTCCCCCGCTTGCCAGATGAAACAAGTTGCTGGCGATGTGGAAGCTCGCCTTGGGGGCCCGATTCGGTGTTAAGAGGGCCGGAGTCAAATTCGGTCACTCCCTCGAGAGCCGACCCGCGTTGATATTGACCTCGGGCCTTTGTGCTTTTACTATAAGTCTGGCTTGGCTTAATGAACCCGCTTTGTTTAGGGCCGGGGCTATAATTAACACGGCGGCTCGGGGCCCACCTGCTCAGGTCAGAGCGCAGCGCCTCGCCACGGGAGCGGCGCCCAGGCTCGGGCTAATTAAAGGATTTACCGGGAGCTCCTCGCGGAGCGGCGGCAGAGGAGACGGCAACCTTGAGCAGCGGGCAGGTTCAGGAGGAGCCGTCACGCCGTGGACACTAATGGAGACGCCGAGAAGCTTCTGGGACGCGGAAGGCGGGCGGTTTACACAATGGCCTCGTCCTAATCAAGACGCAAAGTCCTTGTGAGGACGCGTGGACGACTTAGAACAGTAGAACAAGCGAGAAAAGGGACAGTTGCGTGTTCTTAGGGGAATAAAGAGGCACGGACACCTGAAGATTGCCGTACGAGCGGCACCGGCAGCTCACGCGGTTGTCTTGGTTGTGAAGGGCTTCCTCCCCGGAGAGGTCACCGCTCGCCCGGCCTAGAGATCCTCCTCCATGACTGGCGCTTAGCACTGGAGGGAAGAAAAAAGAGAGGGACAACAGTAATAAAACCAGGGGCTTAGTCTTTCCATCCCCGCTGCATCAGAAGACAGGCGCGTTGCCCTTGAACGTGTTTATTTGTGGCGGTATGGCGCGCTTTAAATAATAAAAGCCCCTGTGACGGAGCCACCGACAAAGTTACCGCTGCATTTGGAGCGGCTTGTGCCTTTTAATTAAAAACCCTTTAAAACCAGTGGGGACGGAGGCCAAGGCGAGCGTCCCTGTCGCCGCACAGTCCTAAAACTTCGCCGCCTGGGCTCCTGAGGGCCAGAGAGAGGGAGGGAGGGGCGAGGGCGTGGCCGTGACCCTTCTCATTCATCCCGCTGAAGTCCGGCCCGCCGCGCCCCGAGGGCGAAGCATATTTAAGTCCTGCCTGTCCCGGTTTTCCATCGCAGGTCCGTTTCCCTTCGTTCAACAGGAACATTTACACATGTCTATTAAAGGTTATTAAGAACCAAAGACCCCCGCGGTATCTTCACCATAAATGGAAAGTATTTCTAGCCGGAGTAGTTTCCGGTCGGAAAAAAGAACGAAATAAAAATCATCTAATGATCCCTTTCTGTGTAAAAAACATAGTGGTGTTTGTTCTTCCTCCTTGAGACCCTTTAGAATTCCTTGTTTTTGACGGATAAGAGCTGTATTGTGCATCTTTACTTTACTTTACTTTATTTAGCAGACGCTTTTATCCAAAGCGACTTACAAGAGGAAGACACCAGCAATTCTCGTCTGATTTCTAGAGATTTTGAGCCTGATAAGGCCTAACTTGTCAGAAAAAGAACATGCTCGGAATTTTTTTTAATAAGTGGGTTTTTAAAACTGCTTCTTAAAGGTGGTAGTAGTCTCGGCTAGTCGAATGGAGCCGGGCAAGTTGTTCCACCAACCAGGGACGACGAAGGAGGACAGGATCTAAAGCGGTCGACTCCAACAGCCTCATCTTCGGTTTGGAATATGGAGGGACACGTTTGTATGAAGGTTAAAAAGTGGCGGTAAATTTATTGGCAAATTACGGTGCACCGGAGATCTGTGGGGCCCTCGGTCATCGGCCGACGTGCGGTTGCCATGGGGAGGAGAGGCGGGCCAGAGGGAGAGAGAGATGCTGACGGACGGGTGATTAGGCGTATTATTACATCTGGTATCACACACCTTCGCCTTCTTTGGTCCACCGCTTTCTTTGTTGACCTGAGGGGAGGTGGGATACATTTACCTTTCCCTCAAAGACTTAATCACTTCATTACAGCGGCTTTTCACATTAAACTGACCACAAGCCATGCGTGCCCTGTCACTCCACAAAAAAAGCCATATTTACATTTAGAGCATTAAGCAGGTATCTGGGATGCAGGTTCCGCACATTTTTTTATTCTATATTCATGTTAATCGTGCGCAGACTTTTTTTTATTGAGATGGAATGCTAAAAATAATAAAAAAACAAAACGAAAACAACACACTGTAGCATGTAGGAATGGAATCTTCATGGAAGCCTGAACCCCTCTGAGAATTAAATTAAGATTAATTACAGAGAAAATCTAATGAAGCCCTTCGTTATCTGACCAAATTGAAACTTTGCAAGTACAGAGTGCCTAGTAGCGCCTAGCACAACTTAGCACATCCAGTGCTTGACCAATTCATATTAATTACAGTCGAAAACCTGGAAAACAAATGAAAACTGCATTTGTTGAGCTGTGGCTAGTGCAGTGTAGTACAGCCAGAGCTGAGGAACGAAGGCCTGACAAGCGGATGTGACGAGTCGGGGGACGGATTGCTTGGAGGGGTATTAATCGACTGCCGAGGACTGCCCATTATCTGATTACAGTTCCGCTCCTCCTTCACTCTGTTCTTTTTTTAATTGCTAAAATTATCTCCGTCTACAGCAAATGGAATGTAATCTATTTCTGAATGGAAAATTAACAGGGGATCGGACACTGGTCACATTTGGTCAGAACTGACATTTCTAACTACAAGCGTGAAATTGGAGTTCGAAAGTTTTTTTTTTTTCCGTTAAGACTATTTATAGATGGCTAATGTATTTTTGGATGGTCTTGGGCTTAATGGGCTTTTTTCCCTCAAGTTTTAAAGAAACGTGTGGCAAGTGGGAATTTCCACCTCTTCGTCCAGCCCTGTAACCCTCATCAGTTTGTCCGAGGAGGTTACGGACCCTCCTTTAATCAGTCACGCCCCGGGTGTAACGGCTCTGTGATGGCGCTCCTCCACTAATGCTGGGCCATCCATCGCTCCAGATGTTCCCACGTTCATTACCTGGCCATTTGCTCAGCCCGCCTCACCTGTCTCATCGCACCGTTGGAGCTCCGAGCGGCCAGATGCACCGTCCCTCGGCGGTGGTGTTGCAACTTGGTGGCACACTGACCTCTGGCTATCAACTTTTCATGGAGGTTGACCTAGAGCTTACACTAAACAGAGGGCGGAGTCACGTGGAAGCCGCTGTTGAGACCGGCGAGCTTGCGGGACACTACCCCGTGCAAGAGACCGATCCTCAAGCTTCGAATACCCACAATCCTGTGGGTCAGTAAAAGATCATTTTTCTTTTTGATCCCTAACAAAAACCCCGCCTTTGAATGGTAACCAACCCATTTTTTTATTCTTGTTGTTACTCAATAAATGAGGTCTTGCTGAAGGCATGGTTTTCCTGTATATTTATTGCTCCTTTTTTCCCCCCTTTCACTCTTTCATACTTTTTTTTCTCTCGATTCTGCCAATGTCGTCTCCCCAACGTGGTTAAATCCTTTTGAAGTATTGCTGGAATTAGATTTTTTCCCTCTTTTGCTCAAGGGGCTTTCATTATCTTTTATTTATCGCACGAAAAAGAAAGGGCTAAGACGGCGCCACGATTCCAAATAAAACTCGGCGCAATCACGAGGAAGGTCAAACGAGGCCAGCAAATCTCCGGACGCCGCTGCGTCTCTTCCACTTCCTGCCCCCCGATTGTAAATATTGCCTCATTTTTGTGGGCAAACGTGGCAAATTCACGCCGACGGTGGGGCATCGGAGGTTAGCGGCTGGCGCCGGTTGAATGCAGATTGCGCGCGGCCCCTCGGCTAATTTGCGCCCCAGCTCGTCGGAGCCAGCGCGGTGACCTTTGGGTCCTGTACGGCGCGGTAACTGCCAGCATCGGCAGAATAGAGCAGTAGAGCTCCTGGGGTCTCAATGACACCCTGAAAATGAGCAGGTAAACAAATCCGTTAGAATTAAAAGTGTTTTCTTTGGCGGAGGAGATGGTTGGAAGACAGTAAATCAAGTGCCTCTCCTTGAAGCGCTGTCAGACTTGGCGATTTTATTTCAGGAGGCAGAGCACTGTGGACAGAGTGAAGGAAGCGCGTCTTCAAACGCTCCGAGAAGAGGCCTAAGCAGATAAATTGCACCTTTCTTCTGGCTCAAAGCAGGGATGGTATTGGGGTGGAGAAGATGCTGCATCAACTTAATGAGTCATATCTGCCCACTGAAAAACAAAAATAACGGCGGCGCCGTCCTCCACAAACACTCGTCTCTTAATTCACCCGACTGTTTGGAATCATTCCTTTGATGAAGTGAACATTCGGCCAAATTAAAATTATCGCTGCTTTTGAAACTGGGGATGGAAGCCCCAAAGTGAGACTTCAGTTTTTATTAAAAATAAAACCGAGACAGAAATGCTTGTGCAGAAGAGATTGGGTTGATGGTGAATTTAGTTGATTACAAATCATGGCTGCAGGAGGGATTTGCATTGCATAATGGTTTATGAAATTGTCATGATCCGATCCGGAAGGGTTCCCGGTTCCCGGACTGGAGTTTCACGTTAGTCCTGTGTAATGTTTCCTAATTGTTTTCACCTGTGTTTAATTGTATAAATCTGCCCTGTTTGTGTCTGTTGTCCGTCGGGTCTTTGTTATGTTACGTGTTCACCAGTTTCCCCTGTCCAGCACCGATTAAACCCCGGTTTCGTGACGTCGTGCGAATGCGTCCTTCTCCTTCGTCTAGTTTTGTCCTCCATCTCAGTTCACCTGCCTCGTCATGCCAGATGGTTGTGACAGAAATGATGATCATACTTCTGCGCATGTTATAGGTGGCATTAATATTATGTCTGAAAAAAATCAAACTTCCAAGGCCTCGTGTAATTGGTGTGGACAGAATTTTGTGGTTTGTGCGCATATTGATAGATTTTTCTGTGCAACACACGAGGAGAGGGCGGTGGCCTTTTGGCCTCTATGCTCAGCCGTATTTTGACATGTCAGTCTCAGGTGCTGTGAATATGTGAGCCAGTTTTGCCATCATTTATAGTGACGCCTGTCACTCTGTACTAATTATTGCGCAGGTCTGTATCAGATGTCGTCTGTCTCCCACAGATTCATTTTTTTGTGTGATTGAGTGTCTCTGTGTGTGTGTGTGTGTGTGTCTTTGTCAGTCAGGTGGCATTAGTGTGGCCGCAGCGTCAGGGGTATTGGTGTGAGAATGTCAGGGTGAGGGCACAGGAAGGTGTGAGGTCTGTGTGTGAGTGTTCGAAGGGGGCGGGCGAAGGCATGTGTGTGTGTGTGTGTTTGGTGGCCTGGAGAGGGAGGTCCAGAGCTTTGGGGACAGCTGTGAAATGCGCTCAGACAGCATGTGAAGACACTGAGGGGAGCTGTCAGGGACGGAGCCAGGAAGCCTCAGACCCGGCTGCTGGGCCCGACAAGCCCCGCCCACAATCTCCCAAGACAAAAAAACGACGCTTCGAATTAACGCTGAATGACATGTCGTCAGACGCCCTATTTTTACCCTCATCACATACATCCCAGCACGCGCAGGACAAAGGACAGATGAGATGCATTTATGCAGTCCAGAGAAAATTACTTCCTCCGATTTCGGGGCTTTTTCCGACCCGAGGAGCATCTTCTGCTGTTAACTAATTCAGTAATTCACTTTTTTTTTTCAAGGGCAAAGCCTATGATAAATGTCTGTTGGGCAGAGTTGGCAAGTTTGGGTGGTATGAATTGTAAAGCAATTATTTGCACTGTTGGCACATATGCATATATAGAATATTCCTCTCTTCAGAACTGGTGCTTCTTTTATTGTTTTACTGTTATTTACACAAGTGCGCACAATCAAAGAGAGTCCTTCCTCCTGTGGAATTTCTTTGACCAAAATGCGCCTTTGATCCATGAACAGTTTTGCCAGGCAAGGTAATTAGACTGAATTATTGATCTAATTAGATACAGTAGGTAGGCCTTGTGGGAGAAGGCATTAGAAAAATTGCACGTCTTGCACATCGGGGATAGTTGTGTGGACAAGGACAAGGAAGGGGACATCCTTTTAGTAGGATGCAGCTTTTTTTTGGGGGGGGGGCGGGGTCATGCCCGTCATTTCACTGTCCCCGCCCCCTTTCCTGACCTTTGTTCCGTGTGCACAATTTTGGATGACGTTGTGCACTAACCCCTGAAGAACCCCTGCAATTATGCTTATGGCCGCTGTTTGTCATTATCACTGCTGCTAAAATATGTCCCCCAACCCTACTCTACTCCATTACTGTCTCCTTGTTGGGGGGGAAAGGGTGGGCTTTGGCCCTCATTCAGTTCACCGCTGCACAGGAACAAGAGGGATTTGGAACTCGGAGGTCCATGCCAGGGCTTAATGGATGCAGGCACAATGAGGCCCGCCCCGTTTTCAGCTTAGCTCCGGTTTCCTAATGCACCTGCACGCGCTCTCTCGCATGCCCCACTTCGTCTCTCTTTTTCCATCCTTCCCTCAAGCTTGGGCCGTCGGCTGCATTAACAGGGTGGCATTACCGCTGCCTGCACAGTGTCTGCACTCTCGGTGTCTGCCGCACACAGATCTGGCCAATTAGAGACCCCAGCGTGTGTCCCACTGATCAGTACGGGCCGCATTTAAAGCAGCACCGCAAGAGCAGCACTGAGAGATCCTCTCCAGGGTGGGGCTATAATAAGGTTTATTGATACATACTAAATACATCATTTTTGCTTAAGTTATTGGGCAAGAAATGGGTCTATGACGCTAATTCAGGTAACTTCTTCCATTGTTAATAATTCCATTTTAATGTCTATGTTATCAATGTCAGATCCCCTGGCTGCTGCACATGCCTTTAACAATAACGTGAATATCGCAATAAATGTCTTCGTTGCAATATGTCACCTTAGTGTACTGTCATGTCCCCGTCTAGGGGTTGGGAAACATGACAACAAACAAGGGCAATGTGTACATCTACACAACAATCCACAGGAGGACAACAGACCATGAAAGGAGAGACTATACTGATACACAACAAAGCCACAACTAACAACCCTAACCACTCTAACACACAACAAAGGCTTAGCTCTAACTCTGCAACACTCCAAAACTCTCTTCTCGCCTCCTCCTCCTCCTCCGGCTCCACAACAATGAGCCTCAACTGATGGTTGGAATGGTCCTTAAGTGCTCCCTGGCCCTGTGCGTGGATTGGCTGCCAGTTGACGAGTTAATCGGTGGGCGGAACCATAATCCCAAGCTCCGCCCAGCAGACAGCATAAAAGGGAAACACGCAAAACCATTCTACGGCCTAAAAAGACGTAATAGTACACTGTTCAACCATTGGCTGGTAGTAGCCTAGTGGGTAACACACTCGCCTATCAACCAGAAGACCCAGGTTCAAATCCCACTTACTACCATTGTGTCCCTGAGCAAGACACTTAACCCTAAGTGTCTCCAGGGGGACTGTCCCTGTAACTACTGATTGTAAGTCGCTCTGGATAAGGGCGTCTGGTAAATGCCATAAATGTAAATGTAGATGTACTTCACTGGGAACTTCAAAATATAGTTCTGTTTCTGTGCAACACATAAGGAGAGGTGCATGGCCTCTCGGCCTTCCCGCTCAGCAGATTTACTTTCTTTCATTGTCACTATTTGTTTTAGTGGAACGCAACATCCTTTGGGTATTTGTTCTGTAATTGCGCTCCATACACAGTCCCGCTTTTGTTTAGGTTGCAGGTGTATTTTTTTCCTCCCGTCTCTCTCCGGTCTGACATGGGAGAGGCTGCTGAAAACGCTCTTAATTGACGGAGCGGCAGCAGTCCCCCGCGGGGGTGGGAGCAGCACCAAGGTATATTTACGCTGTTAATTTTGGTCGAATTAAGATGTGCGCCTTCTCCTGAGAAACGCACACGGCTGCCTGTGAAAAACGCGGCTGAGACGCGCGAAAAGGTTTCACGCATACACACACACACACACACACACACACACTTATTCTCACCTACTCCATCATACAAATGTGTTATGGATATGCTCAGACCTTTAGAGCTCCATTTCGTCCTCCCTTTTTTTTCCCAGGCTCTAAACGATTTTCTGGAGAGCTAGCGCGCCGCAGAGCGCTTTGAGAAATCCGCCGTCCAGGGGTGAACGAGCTCGGCTAAATGGCAATGAACTTTTTATCGAAAGCCTCCACTCCCCCCTTTTTAAGCCGTAACAAAGAGTGATATGACTGCCGTGTCGGAGCATCTGGAGCAGATAAGTGGACGCGGTCTCCACCATGAGCTCTGGAGCACCGGGGCCAGGCCGCCTCCGAAGCGGGCGGCCCGCCCGGCCATGTGCGCCTTGAGTAAAAAGAGCAAAAATGGAGGGAGCTATTGATTTTTGTCAAGGCGGAGGTTAAAATAGAACGGAACGTCGAGATGACACCTCGTTGCGCATCGCTTCGAGTTCTCCTTGGTGGAAGGGCACAGGTCAAGCTGCTGGGGCAGGGGGTCGATAGGTCATGACGTTTTCTTTCCCTTCCGAACCATACTTAATTTCTTAAGTGTCTGGAAAGACCTGCTCAGCACTTAGCAGCCACTTTATGACACACAGGGGACAATGTGTGTCTGCATGGGAGGGGGGGATTACAGTTACTCTGGTTTTAATTGTTATCCAATAGCTAATTGGATATATTTCACAATATGTACCTTTGCTGGACAGGGGACAATTTCATGTTGGATAAAAGTGCATCGTGAAGACTGCCAATATGCACACGGTCCACTAGGAGTGGACAATTAGACACAATTTGTTTCCTCATTTTCTCCCAAATGAAATGATTCACACAATTTAAAAGACCTAAATCAGTCTGGTGAGAATCCAGCATCATCTCTTCTTTACAATAATATTCATATACTCAATAAAATCTTTCTAAGTCTCAAAATGTGGTGCGTAAAATGATCAGGAAAAAAATTTGCCTTAATACAAACACTATTTAGCAATAGCGTATGTTTAACATGATGACGCTATAATTTTGTTTGGAATCTGTAATTGAAAATGGAGACTATAAGCCCGTTCCATCAACAGTAACGAAATACACAATAAAGTATAATCGCCAATCATATTTATACAGGCTTGCGCTGTGGACCATGCACTGAATACACAGAAATCGTTTTAATTCGAATGGACCAATCTTTACACTTATTTTCACATTATACAGCCACAAGAACAGCAATGACACACCATTTTCTTTCTAGCTTGTTCTGTATCGCTTCTTCGCCTCCGTTGCGGTTGCGTTCATTCTAAGTTGCATTTGTCCTCGCCAGCGCTGCGCTAATGAGGAATTCACCCTCTCGGCGAGTCGCTCCGTAAGATGGAGGGTGCGGATATTTCCCCCTGTCTGCATGCGGTGTTCCGTTGCCATTGGTGCAACATTAGTGCGGTGAGTAATCGCCTCACACCCGCCGCCGCCCGCCTTCGCTCTCCAGGCCGCTCAGCCCTCGGATATGAAACCCAGTCCTCCCCGATCGATACCCCCAGGCAGCGGCGGGGGCAAGAGGAGAGGACAAATTCTTAATTCGATGAAACAAACATTACCAGATGCCCCCGGATGCACGCGGGCCACGAGTAATTGTGGACAAATTCATTTTAGAGCCCCAGTAGCTGCGGATTGCTTTCAATTAAGGGGTGCACTTTAGCAGGAGGCGGCCCGGGGATGCGGAGACGCAGCCTGCTGACCCCGCCCTCCTCCCAACCAGGAGTGAGAACGGACGGAAACACGGGGGGTATCACCACCGCCCGGTCTGCTGCCTCGCGTCGCATCGGTTCCGATGCCGGTTTTCCCGCGGGCCCTTTCCGTCTCTGTAAGGGCTCTTGTGAGGTTTGAGGGGGTCTCGTTGGCACTGAGTAGATTAGCTCATAAGCGCAGCAACACCCCTGTATTCATACACTTGATCTCATTGAGCCCCTTGCTGCGTTATTATGGGCTGTCGGAGGATAAATATGTTCTTAGTGCCGCGCGGTTTTCACTTCATTCGCCTGCATTCGACTACCTGCTGTGTGAGCCTTACTGTTCTCTTTCACACACAAAAACGGGTTTTAATGTATGTGTGCATAGATTGTCTGATTCTTTCAATATGTCTGATATGTTTTGTGTGTGTGTGTGTGTGTTGTCTCTGTGTTAGATATGTCTGGGTGTGTGTGTCTAGCACAGCTGCAGTAGCCAGGCCGACTGTGACATTTCCGGACGCCCCAGGGCAACACTGCATCTCCGTCGGAGTCTCAGACTCCCCTCGCAGCCGAGCATGTGAAGTTTAATCTTCTTTCATGGTCGCGCGGCCTCCGTGTCACGGAAAGTTCGCTGCGCGCCCGGATCCAGCTTAAACTACTCCTGATGGAGCCGCACTCGCCCGCACCCGCACCCGGCTGCAGTGTGAAGGAGAGGGCTGCACGGGACGTGCGAATAATACAATTTGTGGCAGAATGTCTGCTTTCGCGGTGACCCGTAGTAAAAGGACGGGGGCCGCCGTGATTATTGATTGGCTGCTACGTTGTCCCTGTGGGGCTTTTGTTGGAAGGCGATTGCTCCCTCTGCGCCCTCAAGGGCAGGTGTGCCGTGCAAATCAAAAATGTAGCAGGACGCAGAGAGGGGAAAAAAATCTATTTTTTATGCGTAATTAGCACTTCCCTTTCCATTAAATGTGAAATTCTAATATGTACAGGGTGTGTCTGGGTAATTTATACACATTAGAGAATTGATGCTATAGTATTTCTTGGGTGTTTGGGGCATGTCATAAATCACATAAAACCAGCATAACGCCAGTATGAAAGCTAGATCACATTTTCATCAGCACCCCAGATGCCATAATTTGAGTTCATGACTTGATTTGGCTAGATTATGCTGCAAAAAAGAGCGAATGAGAGGATGGCCATTCTGTTGATAGGTGGATCATCGTCTTCTGATCCTGATACGAATTCTAGAAAGGGGGCGCGGCTCATGTGCCTTCAGTTGACACTCCCCCTGCTTTTCAGGGCAGAGAATATTGTTTTTTACACATAATTTTAAATGCTCAGCGACTGTTATAGTCATTTATATTTGGCTGAACGTTTAACGCCACATTTATTTATGGAGTGACAAACTCATTAACACACTTTATGTGAATGCAGTGATGATTGATGTATCTGTCGTATTTCTCTGCAGGGACACATGGACCGGATGCAGGCTGGGCGTCAGCTTACCCAGAATGTAAGGAGAAAAACCAGTCGCCGATCAACATCGTCGATCAGGACTCGAAGGTCTCGGTGGAATACCAAGAGCTAACCCTGGACGGGTTTGAGGTGGAATCGTCAAACAAGACCTCAATGAAGAACACAGGCAAAACTGGTGAGACGTCCCTCCCGCTGTCTTGCACTCCGTCTCTGTGCGTATGTGAGTTTCCATATCTGTTACACTGTCACCAGGAGAGATGGAATCCTGACTGACACTCCAAAGCCGATCACGGATATTTGCATGGCTCCCTCGCGTGGGTTTTTCCACGCTAAGAAGGGTATTCTCACTGTTTCACTCTGTCACGAAGATGGATCGTCTGCTCGCTGTGACTATAAATGGGGTTTAAACGTGAAACGAGGGGGGAAGGAAACTGTGCCACAGGTGCCTGGCGTCACCGCTGACAGCAGTCAAAGCAGGGCCAGGTGTCTCATCGCCGTGGAAACGCAGAACGTTCCCACTGGGGCCCTGAAACTCCTGACAGAACCATTTCAGAGCCCTGGTTAAGCAGATCTCCTGTTTTTTCCCCCCCTCTTTCATCTTGTAATCTATCACATGACAATAATTTTGTCTAATAGCTGATTAAAATCTGGGAGACACCTGTTGCTCCTCTGTGCAGCTCCTCCCTCGCAGGAAGACGTCGGCCGTCAGTCGAGCATTTCCCCCGCTGCTGATTTAAAGGGATTTCAACAGCTTTACTAAGCGAAACAAAGGCCCAAACATTCTTAATGATAAATTCCAAACGAATTAGAAAGATAAACTGTAGTCCTATTGGAAAAAGAATGTCAGCATCACCATTCATTAAAACTATACACAGACCGCAGATCAACATAAGAGGTCATCTGACAGCTCTGATGTCCTTTTTTCTAAAAAACTTTGAAAATTTTTTTTCCCACGGGGCAGTGGGAGTCTGGGCTTATTTCAGGAAATAATCATCTACAACATATGAAGGACAGAAATCCTTAACCATAACAACAACATTTATTTCTTATATAAGCCCAAGTTTATATACAGCATGTCTCAATGGGCTTGATCACATGATCATTGAAATTTAATTAATAGTAGGATTTGACTTGAAGGTTTGAACACATATGTTTCTAACATTGGAAGGTTTCCTTATGATGCCTTTCAAATGTTCCCATGAGGCTTGTTGAGTAAATCAGTACAGGAAATTAGATGGCATATTGGAGCAGAGGACTGCAGAATTTTTATACAAAACATACATTTTTTTTTTAATTTTATACAAAAATCCATATATTCAAAACATGCCGCAATTCATAAATGCAAATGATGCATTATTGTATTGTCATGAATCATCAGATTTATAATGACAAAATGAACTTTGCCACTGGGGAATAAACGAAGTGGTGCAATGAGCAAGTTTGGGCTGAGGAGGAAACCGCGGATCATATATCTTTCCCAGGGGAAAAGTCCCAGGCCTCTCATCCCCGGTGCTGTGCAACACTTTGCGGATCTGAGGAGGAAGGAGGCAGGGATGAGAAATGCACTTGCACCCAGCCCCGGAGCACACTCGGAATTCTGATGCCCGTCACCACTCCCATCCCCCTTTTCCCAAGGCCGCGTCGAGCTAAAGGACGAGGCCACCACTTGCCAGGGACTGGAAAACACTCAGCCACTTTGCTTCAAGGCCGGAGTAAAAGCAGCTCCAAAGCTGCATTTTCACCTTCGCATAACCTATGCATAACAAGACAAACGTCTGCTTGTTGTCCTATGAATTATGTACACATACCCTGAATATTTCCTAAATGACAGGTTTTTGTTTTTTAGTTAAAATCCCCCAGAGCACTAGGATGAGGTCCGTGCATGCAAGCGGTTCGGGTTAAGTACCTGTAAATATTGTAGACCTTATGCAATAAATAAAATATAATAATAAAAAAAAGAAGACCTCACCTCAGCTGACTTTATCTCAGGCTGAACCCGGGCCCTGACTCTGTCAGTCACAGAGATTGTTGAAAATAGTTTGGCTGCTCTGGGAGGCCTGGGACACGCGGTCTTTCTGGAGTCGTCTGAAATTCAGCTTTTAAGAAATTCATGAGCGCTGGGATCCTTGGGAAAGAAAGGAGGATAAAAAAAAGAAATAAAAAAACGCATTGATCAAGGATTTATTTTCGTCCAAGGCTCTGTTTTCACACACTGCTTTCCAAGGTCTTTTTGGCTGAGCGTCTAATTCCTGGTCACCTCTTAATGTGCTGAAACACAGGCTAGAATTCCTAATGACTCCCCTTCCACGTCGCATTATGCCTCCACGCCAGCAAACAACAACAGAACCTAGAGAGCCTGGGCTAAAATACTTATCATAGCCCACTGTTAACATTATGTTCTATATAAATTGCTATGTCAGTTGAAGTTGTTGATTGATTTGCATTACTATGGTATTTTAATAATACATGTAATAATATCATGATATCATGTAATAATACATTAATGTGTCATAATACAAGATCCACATCTTCCTCCACAAAACTAAGGGCCCTCTACATAGGAAGTGATCCTGATCCAGGCCTTATTATAGACCTTGAGGGACAACCCAATATGATAAAGAATTACTCAAATCTGATGTGGGTGACAGTCAGTAATAAATAATATAAGTGAGCTTTATTGCCATTTCAGCTATATACATATACAATTTACATACTGAAACGAAACAACATTTCTCCGTAAAACCTAAAATTCAAATTTTTATTTGTCACATACACAGCCATACACGGTATGATATGCTTTAGAACCTGGTGCCACATGTAACATTTAAACAAAGTTACATACTCAAACTGACTATATCACATGCTGATGTGCAAAAAAGTGGCAAATTCACCACCCAAATTGAAAATAACTGCTTTATGCAGCCGTTTCAAAAATATATTTGATGTGTATTCCAAATGCATTGTGAGTACATGACTTTTCCCTGTGCTGTAATGGAATACAAGACTGAGTGAATTTATGGCCATGTGCTCAGTATTCAGCCGTCATCTTCGCCGGACCCTTCCTCTGGTGTATGAATCTGTAATCTGTCTGCATGCACCCGCCTCTACAGTGCAGGAGTTCTGACCCGCTAAGTTCCCTGTATTCACAGTCAGTTCGCTGCTCTGCTGTTGTGCACAGCCTCTCATGGCTTATTGCTTTATTTTCCGGTCTGTGCTCAGTGTGTCGATGTTCTCTTCTGCGGTAATAGCTTCAAGAACATGTTGTTGTTTTCTATCAGGTACCCAACAACTCGGTAACTTGCTGTTTCCACAGCAACCAAACTCGCACGGCTTTGGTGGATCCGCGCGCTCCACATGGCCGCCTACTCGTCCTCCTTTCAGAGTTGGGTGCGTTGATCCTGCTGCTTCCCTCGGCTCGGGCTGCCAGTTGGAGCAGTCGCCGCGCTCGTATCAGATTTTGCGGGCGGGGGCCTGGCCTTAAAGAGCGAGGGATCAGGTTGTGCTTATTGTAATCTCAGTACCCAGGAAGCAGACATGCCCGAGCGTTAGCTGGAGTGCCAGCAGCCTTGTAGAGCAGGGGTCTAACAAACCCCCCGACAAAGCTCAACTTTCCCCTCAAGGGCCCTTACCAAGAATGGAGCCCGAAACTCGGCCCCGGTTGCAGCCGGCTCTCAGAGCGTGGACTTATTTACTTAAAACACTCGAGAGTCCCTCAAGTTGGCCACCGTCTGTGTCATTAAGACGACAAACCAGGCCAAGTAGTTACTTTAAAATGGGACAGCAATCTCTTGTGACAGGGAAGGTAGGAGCGATTTGCGAAATTCAATCAGAACAAGAAATCTGTTTGACAAAGGGAGCATTCATTTAGGGTCACGCTGGTTAATTAAACCCAGGTCTTTTTCTCAGACCAATTTGCGAATCTAAAAAAAAAAACTCCTTTTCTCTCTCTTTCTCTGAGTCCCCCTCTTTTTTTCAGCTGGAGTTTTATGAAATAACAATGGACTCGAAAAAGCTATTTGAAACGGTGGCCGGAGATAGCTTCCGCCAGCCAAATTAACACTTCATTTGAGACCTTGCCTTTGAGGCCAATGAACGCACTATAAAAGGGCCACATGTAATATTCAGCATGTCTCTCTAAAGGGCCAATGCAGATAAACCCCTAAATGGCCAAAGTGTCCCCAAATGAGTGTCGGTTTGCCTTTTTATTTTGCGGGCAGACTATAGTCTGTGCTTCTTTATTTCTTTATTATCTTTTCTCTCTCTCTCTCTCGTCAACAGTGGCCATTCTGCTGAAAGATGACTACTTCGTCAGGGGGGCGGGCCTTCCCGGGCGCTTCAAGGCGGAGAAGCTGGAGTTCCACTGGGGCCAGAGCAACGCTTCCGAGGGCTCGGAGCACAGCGTCAACGGCCGGAGGTTCCCCGTAGAGGTGAGAGCCGAGAGCTGCTGCTTCCGGAAGCATTCCAGTACCGATCAGTTCAGGCCCCCGATGTGACGTAGCATTGAAGGATCAGTAATTATCCACATTTAATCGGCCTGGGCGTCTCTCAGTCTTCTAGCAGTTGTGGTTTAGTGATGTCAGAGGAATGATGTCAGTTTTTACAGCAAATCATCAGCAGCTTGGGCCTTTAATGACCTCACATCGTCGTAATAATAAAGGTAATCACACGCTGGCCTACTTACGCCGCACTCGCCCTCCCCTTGCTCCCCTTGAGGGCTTTAATTGCTGCATTGATTTGCTATTTTGTTGGTGCTTTCAAGAAAAATGCCGGTTCAGGGCAGAAGCAATCTCTGCATGTGCGACCACGGCTCGTAAATATTGTCCTTGTTGGATTTCTTTTCCCCCCTCTGGCTGGATCACACAGGGAGATGCAACTAACCACACATTGGGCACGTTAGCCCTGCGTCGCCCGACGGAGAAAGAAAGTTGTAATTTGTAACTGAAATTTGATCTGGAAAAGATCATTAGTCAACATTAGGTATGGTTGTCACAGGAAATCTAGGTAGTAGCCTAGTGGGTAAGACACTCGCCCATGAACCAGAAGACCCAGGTTCAAATCCCACTTACTACCATTGTGTCCCTGAGCAAGACACTTAACCCTAAGTTGCTCCAGGGGGGGACCGTCCCTGTAACTACTGACTGTAAGTCGCTCTGGATAAGGGCGTCTGGTAAATGCTGTAAATGTAAATGTAAATGTAAATCTGTATGGCCTTGTGACATCACTATGTTGTTTAAAAAAGATTTTTTTAAATTCTGTACCACACCTAATTCCACGTGGAACTGAAGGAAGGCTTCTGTAGCCTTTGCCAGATGACTTTTGAAAGGCTGTAATGAAACCAGGGCCAATTGTATTCATGAGAGGTGTCAGAAACTTTTACGTTATGATTCATGCAGCAAAGTGCTAAAGATGCGGCACCCTTTCATACTGCTTTCTTTTTTCCATAGTGCTAAATAAAGTGATTTTAAAGTTTATTTACTGATTTTTCGGTTTTCTGCTTGTCTCTGCTGACCAAAGGGCACCGGTAATGGCATGACCTTTGTGAAGGATGCTTTTCTCAGGTGATTGACAGTTCCATTGTAACGTTAGTGGCCCTTGACTGCAGTTACAGGCTGCCGTTCAGTGCCATTATCATCAGCGAGAACACACACTTACGCAGCCCCCCCCAGCTCTCGAGCACGCCCTGGAAAAAATACAACTAAATATGCCACTACCCCCGTTCTGACCAAAGAAGCTCCAAGAACACCTGGTGGAATGGCGGTGACACCAACGTGCCAGAATCCTGCCTCTCTGCAGGGCGTGCTCGGCTGGTCCTAGCCTGTTTTTCTAATTCTGGTGTCCATGAAGGCTTCTTACGTGTCTGTTCTTACGGGCTCTCTTTTTCCAGCACCAAATCTAAGCGAATTACTGATAATCTGTGCCGGGCAAGTTGTTAAGAGTCGTGGCATTTTATATGAGACTGCATACATGTGACGGGGCTGCTTTGTTGTCCTGGCCATAGATTAGCGGAGAAGGAGCGAGGCACGTAGACAGGCAGATATGGATGCGTGTGGCTGTCTCAGTCAGAAACAGAAACAGTGCGCTTGGGGGGGTACGTGTGGGTGGGTGGCAGTGTGACTGACAAAGACTGACGGACGCCCATCACTCTGACACTTCATGACACTCTGACAGAAACGAAAACAAGAGCACTGATACATCCCACTGCCAATTCATTTGCATATACTACACATATAATACACTATTAGTATTATTAATAAGTAAGTTGGTGAAATTTTATTATAGCAATTCAGTAGTATCATCACCACTTCCCTCTGCAAATTGCACTCTACGTATGTAGCCTATGCAGCAAATAATAATTATACTTCACATATCATATTTGCCATTCTTGTCTAGACGGCAAATGCAAGACAACACAGTGTCCGTATATGGGCATATGGATGTTTTGTGATTAATTCAATGCAAAATATGTGATTAATTAGTTAAAATGTTGTAATCAAGTGACAGCTCTAGCTTTACGTATACATATTGGATCATAATGCAGTATTTCGTGTTTTTTGTGGTACATGTAACATCCAACATCTAACTGAGATGAAGGGATCGACATTACTCACCCTGGTCCTCCTTTTGTCCTTTCATTGTGCTTTTTGCCACATTTCAGTTGGAGGTCTTTGCTATCAGGAGTCCTGAACTCCTAGTGTGCCCTGAACCTGAAGTCCGGAAGAGGCTGTTGTTAGGGGTGTGGAGCATATGTTCCAGAAATCTTTTTTCTTCTTACTGGGAAATGTCCAGCTGACTCGTTGGACCAGGGTTGAGATAGCTGACAAGTTAGCTCAACAGTACAGGATTGTCTGAAGAGGACCAGGCAGTCTGTTCCTTTTATAAAGTAGATATTTTAAAATGCAGTATTAGTACAGAGAGAGTGGAACTCTGTCAGCACTTTTTCAAGGGGTTCGTACTTGTCAACAAGCTCAGTTGCATCCACAAGAAACTTTCAGCATCACCTGTCTGCAATGATACACTCCAGATACTATTAATGTGACACTCATATATGAAAGATGGTTAAATGTGAATATATAAAATATATAGAGTTTTATATAGTGGAATAAAATGAGTAAAGGACAAAAGAAAATGAATAACTGGTTAAATTGATATAACATAAAATGAAATTCTCTAACATTAAACATAAATTCAACATTTAATAATTGCTGATAGTAATGGGATAAAAATGAATTTGATAGAGGAAGTGAATAAGGCTCTGGATGTGTGAATGTATTTGTCTTCATGCCTGTCTGAGTAGGTGGCCTTCTTGCAGTGTGCTGATTAAAGTAGGGGTCTCATGTCTGCCCCCCCAATATCTTTGACAGATCAGCGCCAAGGTATTGCTTTGCAGTCTTGGCCCAAGGCATGAATGCACACGAGGAGGCCGACAGCCACGAGATTTGCTGCAAAACGCTGCTCTCATTTTTTTAAAGTCGCCCATGATGAATGATTTATGATTTACAAGCGTTGCCATTTAGTAATTGTTCCCTAATAAGCCCATTGAATGGCGTGATTAAGTGAGGGCCTGCTGCGCCCACACCCGCTGGTTTAACAGTAAAACGGTGGTTAATATGCCAGGCACATCACGCCGGGCATGTTGTGGGGTCCTCCATTTGCCATTACCAGACATTGCATCAAATAAATGAATTAATGAATTATGTCAAATGAAACGTATTTTAAATTTTTTTTTCTGGCACCGTTTGTTGGTTATTTATTGGGATTCTGCTGCCAAACGGTACAGAATATCGCAGGGTCCCTCTGTGACAGGCATTATAACAAAGACGTAGTGGAGGCCGGCCGGCACCGGAGAGAGAGGCGAACCAAGCTGCGGGGTTCGCAGTTCCGTCCCGCCACCTCTCACATCCCACATTCAGCCCCACCGCCCGCCTTATCTAACCTCAGCCGCGATCGCGCCTTTCCACCCAGCCGGGAGAGGAGGTGTCGGCAGGCAGGTGATTTCAGCCGCACGCCGCTTAGGTGGTAAGCAGCCCGTTTAATCACGGCCGCGCCGCTCCCATCTCCCCGGGCGGCGCACGATAAAGGAAATGGCATGAGCAATGTGTCTGCCCGACCCGTGGAGAGAGAGATGCGCTAACCGCCATCCACCTGCTCAGATAAGAGCCACAAAGTAAATTAACACACGTGATGGGGGGCATGGGAGGCGAAGCGCCGACCCCCACCTACCCAACACGCAGCCGTGGGCATAGCAGATAAGAGATGGCACTGATGAATTGAATTTTATTCCCCATCAGCCTTTACTGTGGCTAAAATACAGTAGATTCCAAAATAGCATTCAATGCAAAAAGAGATCATTCTAGACAAGTGTGTGTGCCTCTGTGTCTGTGTGTGTGAGTCTAGAAAGGCACAAGATTGGAAATGTGTGAGAACATTCTGACAATAGCAACACAAAAGGATGCACATAGCTGCTATTGCACATTCAAGATGTGCATTTTCACACCTGTGCTGCCTTTTGGTAAGAATGAGAGTCGCTGTAAACCCTTCCTGTGTGTGAGTGTGTGTGTATGTGAGAGAGAGACATTTAAAATGCATAGAGTGAACAATAAATATAAATGAATATAATTCATTAGATTCAATTTTCTTTGGTAAACTAATTGCCACATCTGCTTAGATCGCTGTAGCTGATTTAGGAATTCACTTTCCCCCCCTCGCTATCCATCACCACTTAGTCCCAACATGTGGGAAAACACCCAATCTGGCAACCCTGTCATGCCAGACAGAATGCGAATACCCACAAAACTGTTGGTGCCGTCGGATCGGTGGAGTGGAGGGCATCTTCTTCTCTGTCACATTATGTAATGTCCAATATGAACATGTTAATGATGGACTTGCACAAAGGGAGCCGACATGTTCCACGTGCCATGTATAATCACTGAATAGTAAATAATGACTTGGATGTGTCTTTTGTACCCTATTAAGCTTTGCACTATGGGAATGCTCCATTCGGGCTTCCTGCTCTGAAGGAATTGAGGAAGAAAAGCTCTGGTCACACATGTCCGCCCAGGCGCCGGCTAGAACGCATGGAATGAAAAGGTAAACAGCATTTTCCAGCATGGTAGGAGGCGCCGGCGCCGCTTCCCTGACGGACAGTTTGTCAGCCCATTGTTTGCTCCCCTCACTCTCCCTGTTGACCCGCGATGTTCAGGCCCGGGCGGACAAAAGGGAGCGCGTGTCCACCGACGTCCCCTCGCCCTCTCCTCCCACTGCCACCTGTCACTCCCGCCGTGGCGGGTGCGGTGTCCGGTGATGAATAGGGGAAACCGGAGCGCCGCGGGAGGAAGAAAGGAAGGAAACAGGAGGAGAAATGGAGCGGCTGATGAGATGCTGGAGGTGCGCCGCCGCTAAAGGACGGGAGTGGGCCGGTAAACTGACCCCCCCGCTCCCAGGAGCCGGCCCCCTCTGCCGCTACGCTAATAGTTTCTTTTGGTCGGCTCCGAAAATACATTAAGAGGGAACCGGGAGATGTGACCTCTGAGATCGCTAAAGAGAAAAGATGTATTACCGCAGCCTGAGAAGCGGTAAACTGCCGGCGAGCAGGAGGCGCCCAGGCCTGCATCTCGCTGCTTTTCCCCTGCCCTCCAATCTTTTTCTTCTTTCCGCTAGCGTTTGGAATAGAACAGAACAGAGTAGAATATATAAATCCCAGGTTGTCTCTCGCACGCACCAGCTGGGTTTACATGGACCTTTTTTTATATGGAAATTTCACGTTACATGCTAATAATGGAATGAAGCATTAGAAAAGTTTGGAATTTCACATTTTTCACAATTTCTGACAGGTTTTTTCCTGACTATTTTCTGTGCAACTATTCACACGTTACACAGGCTGAACAAAATCTCATGAACCTGTTTAGAATGATTACTGTAGTGTGCAAAGCAGTCATGAAGGTAAAGAGACACACTTGGGTTTTATATGTAAAAAAAAAAAAAGCATCCTAGAGCCTTCATAGTGAGTGGTGTATTTTGGGTCATTGATGCCTTGGTGATGTTTAACAGTATTGCAATAGAGGCACATTTTAACATACTTTAATTACAGCATTTCTGTCATTAGGTGCATCGATTAAACATGAATACTGATATTGCAGAACTTTCTAGGTCTTGCCAACGTTTTAAAGGATTGTGTGGAATGAAGGAATTGTACCGATCGCTCCTATTTGTGCAAAACTTACATACTCTCTTATTTTTTTCTAATTCCTGTTTGGCTCCCTCCCCTCTTTCAGTGTCTTTCTTCCTGTCAGTTCAACTAGTGGCTGCTTTGCACGCATTATTCCTATAATGATGTGGCGACCACACTGAGTCAAGTGAAAACAAGTCAGTATTACATGAACAGTGCCCATTACAGCGCATTACAGCATGACCCGTGAACATGATACAAACCATCTATCCAATTTCTAAAGATGATCCTGCTGTTGCTCAAAATCTGTTACCTAGAGCCTTGGTTTGAATGCAGTGTTGACTGGATGACCGTCAGTAATGTTCATATTAGGAATAAAATGATCTCCTGTTGAATAGGCCTGTGCTGCTGTGCTTTAATGCATGATGGCAGTACATCAAGAGCCAGATCTTTTCTGAGGAGCTACTCGGAAACTACTGAAATAGATCTAGACCACTACTTTATTATTATTTCCACGAATTTTCACAGCCTCTCTTAGCACTTCACTTTTCCATTTTGACTCTCTCTCATACACACACACACACACACACACACACCGGTCTGGGCATTACTCTTGCAGAAGCAGGTTGTCC
The DNA here is from genome assembly GCF_900700375.1 of Denticeps clupeoides. Lineage (NCBI taxonomy): Eukaryota > Metazoa > Chordata > Actinopteri > Clupeiformes > Denticipitidae > Denticeps > Denticeps clupeoides. The sequence goes on from NC_041718.1 coordinate 18,127,488, forward strand.
TCTTGATGAATGCTAATGTAATGCAATGTCATACAGGATTTTTCAAAGGCGGCGCGATCGTGGAGGAATTAAGCCATGTCTGCGACACTCATTTGTGCTGAAAGCGACAGGGTAAACTATTTCAGCGCCGAGTTCGCTGTTGAGATTAGCTCTGTCTCTTAAAAAATGCATTGCGGTACCGGATGCCCTGTTTTTGCCGCTCTCCTTACACCCCCCAAACCATTCACCCCAGCCCCCCCTTTCTCTTCACCGCGGCGCCATTCCATTAAACCTTCAAAGATAACTGATGACTGCCATCGTTGGCCTGCCTTCCTTTTTTTTCCTCTTTATTATTTATTTCTGTACTTTATTTATTATTGGCCTTCCGCAGGTAGCGAACGGGAGGTGCGCCATTCCTAACATAATGTTATATTTCCCCCCGCTGTCCTCAATGACACTGAAAAAAACAGCCATTCTTTAGAAGCTCCACGCTGCCTAGAGGGCAAATAGGTGTTGTCCCACTTCTCTGCCGGCTTGATACCATTTTTAATAATCTCAGTGCAGAGGCCGCCTTTCTCAAAAAAAAAAAAAAAAAAATTCATGAGGAAATAATACCCGGGAAATTGAAAAAAGGAGCGAGCAGCATTCCATAAGACACCTTAATGCGTCTCCCTTTTTTTTCTCCGTTGGTTTGTTTTCTACGGCGCGGTGTGTGAATAAAACGATCTCCCAGCCCACGACTGCAAGCTGCGGGAGATCATTTTAACGCGCAGGAATGGAGCCGTAGGTCGCAGTCCCCCGCCAGAGTTTACAGCGGGGCTGCAGGAAGTGCCACTGGAGTGGCTTTCAGTGGTGATTGGAGCGTTCTCTTGCTCTTTTGTTCTCAGACGGAACCGGCACCAGCCTTGTGTTGCCCCCTCCGTGGCTACAATCAAAGATGCGGTTCCCTCTCCAGACATCTTAAGGATGGGCGGCAGTAGAAATAGAACCATGCACAGTACCTTGCCATGTGCCGAGAGCTCCATGGAGATGATTATTTTTATTGCTTCAGTGTAGTTGGATGATGGGGCCATCGGCAGGGCATTAGATCCTTCATGACCATGACCAGCACGGCCATTCGCCAGCAGCGTCTACTGTCTCCGTCCCTCTTCAGGACACCTCAGTCATGTTCTGAGACAGTGAGAGGAGGCTTCTTACTGTCTTGTTTGAACATTTGCGGCAGCCTCTTTTGTTTTTTTTTTGTTTTTTTGTGTCTGGCATAAAAACAGAACAAAACTATATTACAGGAATAAAAGATTGGTGTTTGTAGAGCTGATAATCATTTCTAAAGGCTTATGGGTACAGATAGACAGGCAGTGGCCCGCAGCCTTTTTACACACATAAACACACGAAAGATTCATTTATCCTTTGGAAAAATAAACTGTGTTGTTAAACTATTTTTAACTTAATATTTGAAAGAGAAAAACCTTTAATTATCCAAGTTGGAAATAACAATAATAGTAATAATGTTCTGAATTGGAAAATCCACACACTAGGCATTGATTTTAATTATACGGCTAATACATCAGTGCATATCATATCAGCCAAAACATATCCATGATATAACATGCTTATCAAAATTAATATGTCTGTATTTGGTGTTATCCTAATCTATAGAGAGCTAAATGATATGTATCCACTGACCCAATTTGTAAAGGATTTATGGAACGCAATTTTATCAATATGAGGATCTTCAAAGATGCCATTATGACTAAAAATGAATACAAAATCCATTCTCATACAATATTTTTATGACCCATCCACCCTCTACAGTCTCTCTCAGTTTGAAAATGACTTTTCACTCACACAATTGCTCTCTCACTCAGTCACACACACACACACACACACTCACACACTTGTGCCCTGGACCGCTCCCTCTGTCTTTCACCCTGTGTTTGTGAGCCCTGGCCAGACAGGCACTTTGACAGGAGTGGAGCCGTGAGTTTGATTTCCTGTGCGCTGTTGAGGAATTGCGGCGTTCCCCTCTCTGTAAAACAGGTTGTGAGGGAGGCCGGGCTTCTCTCCACTCGAGCGTGAGCCGCCTTCCTGCTGCGTGTCACTTTCTCTGAATGTAGATCACATTCTGCGGCGCTGCTCCCTCCCCCGGCCTTTTTTTTTTTTTGTGTGTGTGTGTTTGTGTGTGACACATTGGTCTTAATTCATTTCCCGCTGCTGTTTTTTAAATGTCAGATTTGTGTGTGTGTGTGTGTGTGTTGTGCACATTGCAAACACAGATGGGCCCGTGCTTGGAGCTTGCACTAAGGCAATGAGTTTTTCCCCTGTCCTTGTCAATGTCAGTGTAGTTGCCTTTCTTTTGGAAAGATGTCAATAAGGGATGTATTCAATTTGGGGAAGTGTACAGTACGGAGCTCTCCGGGCCAGGCCGAAGGCGGAACCGCGGCTCTTTCAGGAAGCCTGGACTGACATTACTATTTATATCGGAGTCGGACAACTTCTTTAACGCCCGAAACGCATTTCCCTTTTTTCCTGCCTGTGAGAGAACAGCGACGTTCTGGAAATATTTGACTCAAAAGGTAAAAAAAAAAAAAAAAAAACAGGCACCTGCAGTAAAGACTTCTGCCGTCGATGCTGTCATGGAGTGGTGGAAAATGGAGGGAGCAAACAAGCAGAGGACAAAGTGCGGCCGGGTTTGAGGTGTAGAGGCGGTGGTGGAACGGGTGGGGGGGATGTTAAGAGGACTGATGGGAAATCTTTGGGAACAGTCCCCGGGGGACTCGGTCATCGTTTATCTCTTTCTTTCATGTTGACGGCTGTTGTTTTAAAGGGATAAAGTGCGGAGATCGATAAACGCGCCCCCGTCGCTCGGCCCCTGCCGCGGTGAGAAATGGATAGTAGACGGGCCCCAGCCCCGGTCGGCTCTGTCGCACCGAGGCCATTTTACAATATTTATAATGATAATCCATTAGCATGCCAGCCCTGCTGCAGATATGATTAATTTCACATGCCCATTAATTTTGCCCACTCTCGTTTCATGCATCGGAATTATTGGATGCATTCTCCCGTTCTTTATGCGCTTGGGCGTGCAGCGTGTCCATGTTTTTGCACAGGGAATCGCTTTAAGTGTGCAACATATACCTCCTGTCCCGACTGAGGGCTGAAGGGGGAATGAAGATTCATCAAAGGTTTTTATTCAAAACACAACCAAAACGGCACAAGGGCCAAAAAGTGCCAAAAACCGAAACAAACCAAAACCAACCAATAATGTTGCAGCACCCATTTGGCAAAGCACCATTCCCACACACTGCTCCCCGGGTGCCTGTCATGGCTGCCCACTGCTCACTCAGGGTGATGGGTTAAATGGAGAGGACAAATTTCACTGTGTGCACTGTGTGCTGTGCTGCTGTGTATCACAAGTGACAATCACTTCACTTCACTTGACAATCACTTCACTTTCCCTTAAAGAGTCCTGAGTAATCATGCCTAATTGGCTTCAGCTAAGACCGAGCAAGGACTTGCATGTCACGCGTCATGTCTCTGCCCACTTCGTGCTTCCAGGATGTTGATCCACTTTTGAGGATAATTAAAGCACACAGGGAGCAATTTAAACTGTACAGGTGCTGAAACAAATGGTGAGGGTCCATGTTTTTCGACCCTGGACTTGTTTTATGTGAATCGCCCTGTAATCACAGTTACAGCACAGTTACTTTCCAAAAAAGCATTGGAGACATTCCTTGAATGCACCTGTTCGTAAAAGGTATTTCAATGAAACGAACCTAATCTGAAACTGTTCAATATCTGGAAGGGAGTGGCAGGAAAATTCCCTAGGCACTTTTTTTCTTCCCTTGCCATCATTTCAGAAGATGAACTTGACGTGACATTCGTGAACAAGTCCCCTAAGTTCCATTCAAGGTTTATGCATGTTTATTGCCACGCAGAGGGTGGAAGTAGAATTCCTCTGGAGCTAATGGTGCAACGTATGAAAAGTGTGGCTGGGTCTTGACGGATTGAGACTGTAGTGCAACACAGGCAAACAGTTCCAAATGATAGTAATGAACTGAACACATACAGTGAGCGGGTGCTTTAGAATCGAAATGACTTTATATCACCGAGTGTGTTACACATACAGGGAATGTTGAGATTGATGTAGAACACAAGCTGGACAGGTACCGACTATTTACATGTATGTAAATGCATATAATGAACATACATTATGTCACTCCTGGTGTTGCTATGGGCTTCCTTTAGCTAGGAGGACTGGCCAGAGGTGTCAGTTTTATGAGTGGGTAAATATCTGATATATATATATATATGTCAGGAATGCAAGTAGAATTTTTGATAATTGTGATTATTGTGTACAGTGATCAACAGTGGTATTATGAGGAATTGTTAATGAGGTATTATTAGTATTATAAATTATGGTTGTTGTTTCGAGGAGTGTGAATTGCGACATAGTAAAAGATGGTGTTTGTACCTTCCCTCCACTGCCTAAAAGTGTATGGATCGAGTCTTGAAAAAGACAGTGATGGGTGGATGAAGCCGACGGCGTGGGGGGGGGGGGGCTAATTGGCTAATGTTTGAACTGGTCAATATGTTTACCCCCCAAATAACAAGGGCAGATGGATGCAAGGGACTGGCAGCTGATTGTGGCTGATTGGTTATAATTAGTTGGTCAGGCGACTTCCTCCCGCGTCTTTGATGTCACCGGGCGGGTGGGGGGGGCTTGATTGTTCAATTGTTGCGAAGCTTGGCTTAGACATATTTTTAGACCACAACCTTGACCCCTCCCCCTCATGTGGGACAGGGAAGTGGGGGGTGTGGTTGCTGTAATTTTGGAGAGACCCCCCCCCTCACGCAAGAGCAGCAGGAGTTCTGTGTTCAAAAGCGCTGCGAAGAGAAAAAAAGAAACATGTTTGTTTGGAGGCCAGTACATTATGGTCTCCTCTGTGGGCTGGTCCCTTTCTTCTTCTTCTCTTTTTTTTTTTATTTTATTTTAAAGGAACGAGGAGGAGGGGGCGGGGCGCTTACGGACCCCCAAGGCAATGATGCATGTTTTCCCGTCTTTCTTCTCTCCGTTTTTATTCCACAGCTTCCCACCATTTTGTTTGAGAATAATGGCCTCGTACGGAGGTTCCAAGATCTTTAGCGTCCTGTGGATGGTTCTCAGCCTTGCTCGCGTGCTCCTCCGTCGATCCTTCTCGCAGTATGCCAGGCTGCCACGGCGCCCTTCACAAGGTCACTCCTGCCTTACCTGGGCCAATTCGTAGGTGGCCCAGCATGCCGCTGTCACTCCGGCACAGAACTCCCTCATTTTCTGCCCGGCTGCTGTTTCACTCAGTTGTCTTTTTCGGGGGTGATTCCGGGGCATTTTTTAGCATCACACCACAAGTTTAGGGTCTTCAGAACTACACTACAGTACTCTACTGTTGAGCAGGAGAGTGTAAATAATGTTCATTTGAACCATGCATGGGTAATATGGTTCAAAATTATATATCAGTACATACAGTATATGACTACAGCAGTATATGACAGGGTAACAAATGTTAATTTGTACATCAAAGTAAGATAATGTAAGATAAGCACTTTTCATTTTCAAATTATTGATCAGAGAGTATTACAAATATTACAAATATTTAAGTATTAATTCTTTTTCAACAATTCGGCAAATAAAAGTGTTCAAACATTTGTCTTTCTGTCTTTGATCACGTTTTTTTTTTTTTTTTTTTTTTTTTTCTTCATCTCAAAACTGAACCCCTGCCGGTATAAACTATGCTGGTAGGAATTATACCAGTATTCCTCAAAGCACGATTAAATAAACCACCCTCTGCCATGCACAGTGGGTAAAATACACAGTCAGAAAGGGAGGACGAGTGTGCACGCAGCCTTCCTCCCCGATCCAGCTCTATGCCTGATCTCTGCTGTAGTTGTTGCAAATTCCGTGTTTTATCCGCAAAGCCCTTTTAACCTGTATTACCAGCGATTTCAGAAGAGTTGCTTTCCCATGAATAATCCTCTGTGCGTGCACTTTCTGTATTTAGCCCGAGTCCCGAGGAGAGGCATACGCGGACCCATGCCGCCCGACTCGGTATGACCTGTGTGTTAATGGGTCTCAGGTTGTGCGTGGAAATGGCCCCCGCCGCCGGCTTGTTTGCCTCGCCAAAGCCTATGCATATTTGCTCGGGCTTTTTCTTCCAAACTCAGAGGCAGAAGACCTATCATCTCTACACATGCTTGTGCTCACGCTACCGTGTCAACAGTGATCACAAGGGTTCTGGCCTCCGTGGCGGTTCATTTGTGTTCTGAGGCATGGATGTACGTGTATATGTTTATGTGGGTTATATATATATATATATATATATATATATATATGTGTGTGTGTGTGTGTGTGTATGTGTATATATTTTTTTTTGAGGCCTAGTGTCAGTTTTGGTAATGAAACAGAGTAATGGTTCCTCAAAGGTGACATCAGCTACTGAATGCCAGACGCCTCCATAGATCACGCCGGCCTGTCTGTATGATAATGCAGAGGTGACCTGGCAGGCGGAGCTGTGAGCCGTCTCCCACATTCGACCCTCCGCCCGCCGTGGCCACACTGCACCATAGAACACACTTGCCTTTCGGCCATGTTTAATCCAGCTGCAAGGCTTCACATGCGTGCACGAAGACATCAGGAATGGCCGTCGAAGGCATGGAACCGACCTGGCCTCCCAAGCATTGCTCCCCTCATTGTAAATGCTTGAGTTTGGCATCATTCTGGGGCATCGCCAGGTCGCGTCACCCATTCCATTAGCCTGCAGAGTGCTCCTTTAGCGGTGCCCCGCCCCCCAGTTCCAGGAAGAAAACGAACAACCAAATTAGCCCCAGACTAAACAGACATGCACGGAAGCAGAAGAGAAATGGCTCAGATTTGTTTCTTTATTTGTTTGTGGGTTAGGGTTATGCCCTTCTAGGATTTCCTCTTCTATTCCGCCTGCATGTGACTACCTGTTTTTTTTTTTGTTTTTTTTTATCTGTGAATGCAAACCGACCGCCGAATCGTAGCCCTTCAGCAATGGAAAGGTTAAAATATATCCGACCCTGGGTTCACCGATGATGTCCACTCTCACTGCCTGCGTACATGCAGACGCCACAGCCTGGGGTGCTGCCGCCATTAATCACCACCCGTTAGCCGGTGTGTGCCATCAGGAATTCATAAACACACAGTTAAGTGATCCATATTACGAGACTGCCGGAGCGTTTATGACCAGAATAGATCAAAGTGGGGCTGTACGTCGAGCTTTGCTTCAGGATTACAGCACTGTGAAAAATGCGACGCGGGATAATATTGACAGTGTTCGGCTGACGGAGAAACCCGCTGCCCCGAAGCCGCTTTCAATCCGTTATATAATAGCACGCATGCATACACACACACACACCTACAGAGAGTGAGGCAGGGTCGTCCTTTACCTCGTGGGGTTAAAGCCCCTCTGTCTCTTTAAACAATGGCGGGGAGAGACTCCCTGGAAGAGGCTTATTTAGTACGGAAGCAGGATGCACGGATGCGTATTGCTGGTGATTATGATGCAGAGCGTGTCATTTTTTGGTTATGTTGCACAATGGAGATGACTCGCCTTGGCAAAGTGCTCTATCTTCCTTCATTAAACCCCCCCCCCCCCAAAAAAAAAAGGGACAGTTGGGCACAACCTTAATCCTACAGATGGAATGTTTCTGCTCGGCCCGCGTGACTCAGACGGGACGTCGCCATGACAACCAAATGATGGAGAGCCTAGGGTTGGTTGTGCTGCAAGAGAGCTCTCTGATAGATAGAGTTCCATCTCAGAGCAGGGCTGGCTGATTGGGATTTTACCGGCGGAGCTTCTAAACAACTCGACAGATAAAGGGGCTTTCTACGCCCTGAGCGAAACAGATGCCTCGTCTCTCGTCCTCACGCTCTCACACACACACACACACACACACACACGCTCAAAAAATTTTCACAGACCAGTGGTGACTAAAAGGGGAAAACAGGCTGTCACTCAATGCCAATTTGGACAGTGCTCTTGGATTCCGGTCCAGAACGTGTCAAGGGTTTTTATCTGTCCTGCTCTATTGCCAGCAATGTCCTCATCAGGAATGTAGGACAGCGAAGACTCTGGTCGATTCCCCCGTCCGCCGCGCACTGGCTTCAAACGGCGTCGCTTCATTAACGCGTATGAAATGAGCCACTGATTGTAATGAAAAGGCTGTGGTGGGTCTCATGCACGCCTCTGTTTTATTAATATTCTGGCTAAAAAGGAGCACGTATCCCCTTGATATTTCATTTTTTTTTCTCCTTCAAACATTTTTATTGAATTCGTGGCATCACAAGTCTACTGTGGTGTAAGTTTTTGAGGATCGAGCTACAGCGTTTTGTTTTCAACAATGTTCATTGCAAGCTCGGTTGTCTGGAGCAAATGTTGTGACAGTGAGAAAATAGTCCAATAGTGTAAAAAAAAAAAAAAAAAGGGAGGACAACATAAACAGTGGGTAGAACGTTATAATATGCAGGTATAAAACAGTGTGAAACCATTTTAAGTGCAATGCGAATCAGAAACATGGCTAACCGTTTGTTCTCTCTCTCCATTTTTCTCCCTCTCTCCCCCACAGATGCAGATCTATATGTACAACTCGGATGATTTTGACAGCCTTAATACAGCCATCCGAGAGAAGCGGGTAATAGGTGCCATGGCGGTCTTCTTTCAGGTGAGAGCTTTACTTGTTCCTGCACCAATATTAAAGAGAGTCGTAATTCTCTTCTGCATGCTGCATAAAATAGCACCGCGCATACAGTATATGAACCGAAAGTGGCGTTTAATGAAACTTTTTATTATCTTTTCATTGTTCATCCTTTTCATTGTCGAGCTCTGAAGAGAAATTGCTGCTCACTCTGTGTGTGTGTGTGTGTGTTTGATATTGGGGTAGAACAGAAACCGATTTTAGGGCCCAGTGAAGACATTGTTGGAGGATGAGATCATTTTGGTCTCAATCATTCAGATCTCGCCGGATTAAAACTTAATTTGGTGGCATCGATTGTGCAAGGATGCTTGTCCTGCCTTGGAAGCACACGTTACCCTGCTGCAAACACACGTTAGCATCCAGCATCCATCTTTCTTTTTACAAAGCTGTGCTAATTTACTGCAGACCAGTGGTCTTCATGGAAATGCCATTTCTTCAACCACTGCATGCAGAACAAGTGCCTGCTGTATTTATGAGAATGTCCCGACTGCATCTCTGGAGCGCAGCCACAGAGATCTTTGAGTTCTTCTTTACCGCTATCACCAAGGCTCTTTCCCCCCGGTAGCTCAGTTTGGCCAGATGGCCAGCTCTAGGAAGGGTTCTGGTTGTCCCAAACGTCTTCCGTTTAAGGATTAAGGAGGCCACTGCGCTCTTAGGAACCTTAAGCGCAGTGAAAAAATTTTTGTAACCTTGGCCATATCTGTGCCTTGCCACAGTTCTGTCTCTGAGCTCTTCAGGCAGTTCCTTTGACCTCATGATTCTCATTTGCTCTGACATGCATTGTGAGATGTAAGGTCGTGTAATCAAACACAGCTGGACTCAAATGAAGGTGTAGAACCATCTCAAGGATGATCGGAGGAAATGGACAGAACCTGAGTCTGAATACTTAGGACCATGTGATATTTCAGTTTTTCGTTGTTAATAAATCTGCAAAAATGTTTTTCTGTCAATATGGTGTGCTGTGTGTGCATCAATGAGGTGAAAAAATAACTTCAATAATTTTAACAAATGGCTGCAATATAACCAAGTTTGAAAAATTTAAGGGGGTCTGATACCCACTGTAGCACTGACAGGTGCTTTTGATTGCACTTTCATCTTTAAGAATCTTCAGTATTTGCATCAGTTCTGATCTTTACACATCTGCTCGCCTTGCCATACCTTCAGGGTCTTCTCCTCCTCCATCAATATCTCTATACCTTCTGCATGTGGGTTTAGAGCCTTGAGCCATGACCCTCTCCCAGGAACCGCTCTCCCACAGGGCATTTGTAATCAATATTTCTTCCTGCCTTCACATCATTCGAAACTTTTCAATTCTAATCAAATCCCGGACGTTGCATTGCTTTCTTACATCTATATGTATCATATTATCTGATCATTGTACATCTTTGCCTTGTTTGATGATCTGATGTGTTGATATATTGCTGATGTTTGCAAGGCACCATTGATGACCATGAAATATCCATATAATTGTATACCTGTATACCTGTAAAACAGAAATGTAGTTCACTGCAGTAATCTGTAAATCCTACAGCTATGTAAACTCAGCTCTCACTCGCTTTCATGATTGGAATAATCCTCAGGGCTGTGGTTCAGCAGTGCGACCTCGGAAGGATCGCTTCATTTGTGTGCCGTGCGGATTTGATAGATGGCTGCAGATGCATCTGATGTTTTTATTTATGGCGCTGCCATTTGGAAGGAATCTGCTTTTTGTGCCTTTTTTTTTGTAATGTACATATTTTGTGTTTGCACGCTGTTCTCAATTTGTCAGCAAGCAAAGCATCTTTCTTGGCCTATAATAAGGCTATTTGGGGACGCAGCAAGCACACACTCGCTAACTTGGGCATGTTTTGTAGGAGATGCTAGGAATTGAAAAGGGGGAGAGGGAAGAAAAGTGGGCTTCTTTATGAGCGCGTAACAGGAAGCAATGCCTTGCTGATGACGGGCGTGGATGGGGGAGCGGTGTGTTGCATGAAAATGTTTAGCATGTGCCTCTCCACAAGCTTTGATGAGACTGTGGCTTAGAAACACACACACGCCCTATACATGACTTCCATAAGTAGTGTATATAGCACAATAAAACGTAGAGCAGAGGTTGTCTACTGTGAAAGGGTTGGAGGACGGAGCACAGGAACGTGGGCCGGCAGATCAATAGGGGAGGACTGGGGTCCTCTGGGGACCTCCAGGGCCACGCAGGAAGCGCCGACTCTGAGATCATGGCTGTCGGCGATGTGACACCTGCCTAATGGATGGGCCTACCTACACAATGCCCTGCAAATCACCCGCTTTAAAACTCGAGGGGGCTGTTCAGATGTGTTGCTGTACATCGTACACCAGAGAGAAATACACACACACACACACACACACACACGGTGTGAGACCTTTCTGAAAAGCTCTCGCTATCTGCCAAGGATGCAGACTTGCTGCGTCCGCTGAGGATGGTTATCATGAGAAGGTAACACATTAAATAGCGAGGTCTCCCTCTGCGGTGATAACCTTAAAAGCTGCCGTTCTCTCCCTGCCAAGCAGCAAATCACAGCAGCGCCCAAACCCCTCCCACAGCATCTTAAACATATCCATACAAATTAATACATACATAAAAACTGGACATTGTCCTTCACCTGAGCTGGTTCACCTGGGTGATGGTAAAGTCATCTTTTACATAAGCATAGTTCTTTGAACCACTTTTCTGAGGAGTATTAATCTAGATTGTAGGTCATATTTTTATTCCATTCAAAAATAAATTAGTGTTTGGATGTTTTTTTTTTCATTTAATTAATGACCTTCAATGCTTAATGATTAGATTTTTTTTTTTATCATTTAATGATTTATCGTAGGTAACATTCCAATCTTTTGAGATACTTTACATCCAATTAACATAGTAAATGTATTTATGAAAAGGAATTACCTTCTTCAAGAATATTCTAATTATATTATTTGCAATGGTACAGTAATGAGCTATCTTTGAGAGCAGATTTAATTAAATGATCAATCTAAATAAATGGAATGAGAAAAAAAAAAACATGTGGATACAGACCGTTGCTCAGTGCACGCTTCTTGCCGGTCTCTGCACTTGGCTCCGCCCCGACTGAAATAGATCGCAGCCGTTGCAGCCATCATTACACTTTTATTATCTTATTTACAGTCCACATGTTCCCAGTAAGACACATGTGTGAGCGTGGGCCGGCGGTTGCTGCAGATTGCTGAAGGACAGCAGCATGTATGGTCGTAACTGCTAATTAGCGAATAAAGATAATCTCTGCTCCAGTTCTCAGCCGGCTGAGCAGCACATTAGAGCACTCAGAACAAGTCGAAAGATACTGGCGAACGGACGGAGTACACTCAGTAGCCACTGGATCTAGTGCTTCTGGGGCTCAATGGGTATCAGATGGAGAAAAGAAATGAGACCTGTTTTCATAATTATTGGGTGTTAGTTTTTCACCGTTCCTCAAGGCGTGATGCAATGTCGCCCATTGCTGACATGTAAACGGCATGTTGTGACGTGAGTTACGAATAGCCATAGTCACTATTTAGAATCTATTCAACACCCTACCCAGTGCATGGATAATTGCTGCTGTTTGCTTATATTAAAGCACACTGATCAGACAGAAAAATAAATGGTTCAAAAATGAATTAATGTCTCACAAATGCCACATTTGAGTTGTATAAGAAATTATATTTCTACGAATTTCGACAAACACTGTGGAAATTTCAGTCAGATTGGAAATATTAGGTAAAGATCTGTATGTGTAAGTTGGTGAATATCAGCATCGACTGCTTTCCATTTATTCTCTCAGTTGGAAATGTTGTGGCGGACCTGTATACGTCATGCCAGTTTCATAGTTCACCATATTTACACCTGCAGTGAAAATAATTTTTTTTAGGTAGAAGCTGACTTTGCGTCATATGTTAGCGAAGGCCTGTTCATAATGAAAAATTCATATGGCATATGATTTTTCGGCAAATAGATCCGTATTCCACATCAAATTTGCCGTAATAAGCCTGTGAATACGGTTTTGCCAGGTTGTCCCACTCACTATAACTATTATGAAGGTAATTTAGGCTGTTCGCTGCTAAACACTCGCCACACGCTGCTGTCTTTTCCTGATATTAGAAAACAGAGACGCATGCTCCCTTCATTAGCTGCATTTAAAGCATGCACAAATTGATCGGCGCGTCTATTTTTACCGGCGCGGGAGGCGGCGAGGTCCACGAGCCGCACGCCGGCACGCAGAAGGAGGACACGGCCATCCGTCAGCTCCTCGTCCGCGCGTAAAGCCGACGCCAGGTGTTCTTCAGAAGGGCCCGAGAACTCCGACATCGTGCGAGATGCGCTCGTTTGTCGAAAACGTGTTCTTAACCTGATTATCCCTCGCAGCGGTTAATTAATCTTTAAAAAGGGCTGCTGTGCCATCGAGGCACCCCCCCCCCTCCCCCTCCCCACCACCCCGCCCCTTTTCAGATTAATTACAGTTGCCGCTTTCGGAGCAAAGCCGAGCTTGGGCGGCCGCGGGGCCGCGGCAGGCGTGGGTAAGGCCACGTGTATCAGTAACAGGAGCGCGACCCGGGCATCCAGGTTCACGGGGTGCGCGGCTTCATTAAAAGCCCGGCATTAATATTGTAGGCGCAACTCTGCCGGCACGGGTGTTGCTGACTGAGACGGAGGTGGATCTGGCACCGGGCAGCTAAAATAAGTCGCATGCTGATTCAGGGCTTTTATTTTTTTTTTTTGGCAGCGCTCTTGCCGCAATGCCATTTTAAAGAAGCTCAAGTCTCTTCAGAATCAGTCTTTTTTTTTTATCCACAAACTGGTGCTAATCTGTAACATCACAGAAGCCACCTTCATCTCGCGGCCTCAACAAGCCAAGTTGGACTAATCCGGCCAATTCTATGGCATCACGGCATTCACTCAACTTGTCCGTGAAAGGCCAAGGCAAGGTTCACTGGCCGAAAGCGTGCACATCCTCACCCATGCAACATTATGCCAATCAAAGAATCCATCTAGACGTCTGCCGGGCCCAGGAGCACAGTGGTCAACCCCGACACGCCGAAATATCTCTACTTCAACTCACTTTGTTCCTAAAGTGGGAGGGCCTCCTCCAGCACCAGCCTTTAGAGGTGGTAGTAGCCTAGTGGGTAACACATTCGCCTCTGAACCAGGTTCAAACCCCCACTTACTACCATCGTGTCCCTGAGCAAGACACTTAACCCTGAGTGTCTCCAGGGGGGGACTGTCCCTGTAACTACTGATTGTAAGTCGCTCTGGATAAGGACATCTGGTAAATGCTGTAAATGTAAATGTTTACGCCCACAGACATTTGACATGCAAATCCTTAATCGGCCACCGCGGCCTCGTGGACCAGGTGCAGATTTGCGTGCACTTCGTAGCCCCCGTGCCGCGGGATTGCCGTTCCTCAGCCGCGCGGTGGGCCGAAAGGCTGCATTCTCTTTCTGGTCTGAATGGGAGCCTGGACAATAACAAGTGGGTCTTTTTGTCATTGTCCTTTCTGTGTGCATAGCGCATTCAGAACATGCATCAAAATAGAAATGCAGATGCGATGCTGATGTCACCACCGCCGCCGCCGTTTCCAACGGAGCTGGATGCTGTTTGTTCTGGGAATTGCATGAGTTCCCTGTCTGTAGTCTTTTCTCTTAATTCACCAGCCTTCAAATGTATTCTGTTGTTCTTCTGAAATGAGTGTGTACACACAGACGCACACTTTGTTTTAGAAGTCATTATGTGAGATAAAAGCTAAATCGTGCTGTGCTGGCCCAGTGAGAGGGAATCAGCGGCCGGATTTCACCCTGCGCTTCTCTCTTTTGCAGGTGGGCCTGAAGGACAATCCAGCTGTGGACCCAATCATCCACGGACTCCGGGGCGTGGTCCATCACGGTGAGTTAGTGTCATCCTGCTCGAAAAAATTGATAAAAGTCAACAGCTCCGCTCCGCTAACCGCTTGTCGGCAGGGGTCGCCGCCGCCTGGGAACGAAACTGGGAGTCAAATGCGGCGAGTTCATGCCGGGCCTGCATACCTGCACATCATGAAGGCTGCAATTGCACCACATTCTTCACAGAATAATTCCGGGGAAAAAAAATCACACCGGGGCCATCTGCCGTAAGGATTGAGGTTAGGGATTTTCACTGGGCCGTTTCAGGACACTGACCTTTTTTGTCCCAAGTGGGCCGTTGCACTACAGGAAGATGAATCGTCTCCCAGGTCCCCGGCCTCTGGAAGACTGTAGTATCTCTCCATACCCTGAGACATCCGTCTCACCTGCTGGTTTCATGAGCTTTCCAGACCCTAAAGCTCAGAAACATCTCCATGCACCCACGATGCACTGCTGCACTGTGTTACCTCCCTACGGGAAACAGACGCCTCACCAGTCAACAAAATGCACCTCGGATTCTTTTACTATTCGCTCAAACTCAAGTGTATTTTAATTATGTAGCAAAGATACTCATTTACAGGCACTTTACGTTTGCGAATGAGGACACAAATAGTTCACCTGTTGATTCGCCAACTAGTCTGTGAACTATACAATAAGTGACCTTATCAGTACTATTTGTAGACTTTTACAAGTATACCAGAAGTAAACCTATATGTTCATGGTTCGTTTTCAGTAGTAGATGACACGATTCTTCCTGTGTAAGACTGCATAATTTGGAGTATACTAGTTGGCATGTAAGGTAAGTTAAATATACTAAACTCTCTTTCAAAAAAGTAGTACAAGTTCAAGGCAAAACATAATTAAACTTACATAATTTAGTTCACTATACTTCATTAAAAGAATACCTGGCTGGCTCACTTATTTTTAGGTTGGTCGGCCACGTTTTCTTGATTTCTTTTGTCGTTTTCACCGGTTATTTATGGCAGCGGCATCTATGATGTGGTCACAGGCCTCCGTAAAGCCTTGTTGGATACTGTTCATCCTGGACCCTTTGTGCTGTTGTTTATAATGGGTTTAATTGTGCCCCGGGGAACGTTTACAGCTACTTTTTAAATGTCCTTGCATCCTTCCTGTTTTTTTTTTTAGTACCATGTCCCAGATTTGCTTAGCTTAGTATGATGTACAGAGGGCGTGGGAAAGGCCACGCTGGCTTTTATTTTAAGGGGGGGTGGGAAATTAGACATAGATGTAATGATGTGAGGCACAGAGTTGATCACCCGAGAGATCAGGCGAATATTTTAATAAACTGTGACAAAAGGCAGAGATCGGATTCATGTAATGGGTTCATGGGTGGTAGTAGCCTAGTGGGTTACACACTCGCCTATGAACCAGAAGACCCAGGTTCAAATCCCCCTTACTACCATTGTGTCCCTGAGCAAGACACTTAACCCTGAGTGTCTCCAGGGGGGGACTGTCCCTGTAAATACCGATTGTAAGTTGCTCTGGATAAGGGCGTCTGGTAAATTCTCTAAATGTAAATGTAAATATGTAATTTATTTGTATTACAGCTGCCCCCATGCAAATGGAACTCTTAAACTCTAAAAACATCCTGTTTTTAATTAGCGGCGTACAACAAAATGATATTTTTTTAAAGGCACCTTTTCTAGGAAAACCGGACTGGAAACTGTCACTCTAAAGGACATGTGCACAATACATTCTGTCCAGGGTGTTTAACTTGTGCATCTGGCAATGGAGACAGCGGCACATTCATGCTCATGCTGCTATTGTTCCAGCACTCCAGACACGCTGTAATTTGGGGTTTGGGGGGTGAGGATGGGGAGGTGGCGGCGTGGCAGACGTGTTCTACCTGACTGACGGAGCTCATGCCACGCTGCGTTTCCATGACACCTGTGTGCAGCGATTGGCCTGAAACAAGCGAGGCCGTCGGCCCACGGCACTTCTGCACGCTCACGTTCGGCTGTAAAACAAAACGAGGCTTTTTCCCCATCACACGCCAGTGGATCGAACGTTGCCGCCGTGATTGCGCCGCAGAAATGGCTGCATCTGAACACCGGCACGCTTTACGACGGGTTTGTTGGTATGTATGAGAATTGTGTGCCACAAACAACTCTAGCATAAATGGCTTAAAGGACTTTGATGAACCCATCACTCAACGCACAGATACGTGGAGTGATGAAAATACAGTTTAATATTGACGATCTGCTGTGTAGAGGCCATTTTGTTGGCCATAGAATTTCTACAGAATAAAAAAAATAAAATGAATGCATTAATTGCTGTGATACATTTAGAATTATTACAGTGTTACAATAAATGATCGCAATTAACAACAACACTGGGGGGGAGCGGAAGACCTGATTGGATATTGTGAGGGTGGGGGCTGTTAGCGGAGGGGGGGGGTTAGCCGTGTCGTGACAGCAGCAGGTTGGCAGTGACAGGGCGGCGTTGGCGGTCAGGCGAAGACGGAAGTGGCCCCAGTGCCCAGTGGGGGTGACAGCGAGGGAGACGGGCGGCGAGGCCGCTGTCTTCATCCCAGACAGATATGACTCGGGCGGGGGGGGGGGGGGGGGGGGGGGGGGGGGGGGCGCTGCTGACAGGCTTGTTTCTCTTCATGTCACGCTCTCACTTTCCTCCTCTCTCTCTCTCTCTCTCTTTGCTTGTGGAAAGCCTCCCCCCCTCCAGTGTACCGAGATGAATTTTCAGCTCCATCGCCCTCCGGTGTACCGGGCTGGGAGGAGACAGGGACGGGGAGGCGGGCGCCACGATTTATGGATCAAAATTACGAGCCGACAGCCCAGGCGCACGCGGACCTGCTTCTTTTGGAAAGGAAAAGGGGACGGGTGATAATTTGCAGTGAGACCCTGGCTGCGTAGCTGCAGCGCCGCTGTTGACTTCTGTTCGGTCTTCAGATGAGATCTCAGGACACCGAGATGGAAATCTGTCTGGAACAGTAATCATGCTCTCTTAAGTTCTCGTTTTATATTCAGACACACCAAGCACTGCATATGCTTATACTGACTTCAGCAGACATATGGTAAAATGCAAGCAAAAAATTTCTGGTCATATAGAATTAGTAGGACACCATGGTTGTGTGATTAATAGAGAAAGAACAACAACCTTTATTCATATCTCATATTGGTCCCTTATTGTGAGTAGAATTCACATATAAGAAAATCTCAGCCAATCAAATCATAGAAGGGATCGCCTTCGTCTTTCGGCTGCTCTCGTTTGGGGTCGACCACAGCGGATCAGCCGCTCTGGTTGTCCGCACAACCTTCTGACCCAACCCTCCCCGGCACCAAGAAACACAGTGATGTGCATCCCCAGTGGCTGGGTTATTCATAGAATGGACAGATCGACCAGTAACAGTGTGGTATATCACGTTCTTAACAGAACCGTCTTGGTAGGTTTTGGATCGGACTCCTGTCTCGTCAGCAGTGCTAAAAATGATCTAAAATACGGTTTACATTTAAAATAGGATTTTCAACACCGGTTGTGCTATATATTTTTTGTGTTATCTTTAACCTGTTCTTAAAAATTATGCATTTCCACCCTGTCTATTTATCTGTCAGTCTGCCAGGCTGCAATTACAGGTCCCCGAAGCAGACGGGTATAAATGTAGATGTCACTATGGTAACAGTTCCTTATTGCACCCAGTCAAGCTGAGTGCTTTGTCACTAAAATGCCTGTCCCCATAATGAACCCCCTTGCCATACTGCAGCGGCACTCAGCACTTGCACACAGGCCACAGAACGGGCGCGGCGGTCATTACAAGGGCCACCGCTCTCATTTACCTGGGCTTCTGCCGCCGAATCATTTGATACGGTGACCCCCGGCGTGACCCCAGCACAAGCGCGTTCAGCAGAGTTTACAGGCAGCCCTGCACAGAACTTTCCGAAAGTCGGTGTGGGCGCTGCATCGGAACGCTCGCCCTCCCGCTGCGTTTCTCACATCGCTGCTGCCCATTCTTTACCGCACGGCCAACCACCCACTCCGACTCCGCCGGCGCAGTGCAGCAGGTCGCATTACACGTTCATGTGGACGCCGAAGGGGAAAAGTTTCATGCCGAGCACCTATTGCTTCGACGTATGTATTATTAAATATTATCCCCGAGTTGTTAATTTTACATCCCTACCAGCCCAAGCGGAGGAAACGTGTGTTCACGTGTGTCCCTGCTTTACGTTAATTTTATTGGACTCTGCTGACAAGATATAATTTGTTTCTGAGCAGAGCAATTACTTAACACAAGATATACAGCTTTCTCTCATTCGTCTCCGACGCAAAATTAATTTTGATAAGAGTGCAGCCGTAGGCTGTAGATCTGTCCAGTGCTGGTCATGTGACCTGCATGAGTCTCAATGACTGTGTCTGCATACGGCCGAGTGACTTTTGCAACGGAAGAGCGCCTGAACTTTAATCATCCGTCTATCCAAAATGCAAGGCTTCTTATTCTCTCCCGTTCATCTGCGGATGATTATTTTTTATTTATAGCAAGCCCTCGCTGTTTATGTAGCACATCTGTGTAAAGTGTTTTTGGGTCAATAATCCTCCGCCTTCCACCCCCCCGCCCAGCGCTCGTCTCGTCTGCCCCTTTGCACGTTTATCACAAATTTTTGGCAAAATGCACAGCGAGCCTCGGATGATCTGTAAGCCCTCAATTCACTCTGCGAATCCAGCGCAGCCATGTGTTGGGCAATCGTGGGACTGATAACCTTTGCAGTCAGAACAGGATTATATAGCGGGTTGGATCAGCGCGCCCCGACGCCGAGACTTTATCTAGAGCTTGGAAGCGCCTCGTAGTTTCCATCTTTGGCTCCAGATTTTATTTCTACTGAAACCGTGCCGGGGCTTTTGTAAAGACGACACTTATTAATGCCGAATCGGCCTCGATTTAATATAATACAGTAAAGAGCTGCCAATATTTGATAATGGCACATCATGCTGAGGTTTAATGATGAAGCTGGCCCAGTTCACAGCACGTAGCACAACATCTGTCTCTTTCTTCTGTCTTTTCTTTTCTTCTACACAGAAAAAGAGACTTTCCTGGAGCCCTTTGTTCTGAGAGACCTGCTGCCATCGTCCCTGGGGAGCTACTACCGCTACATCGGCTCCCTCACCACGCCGCCCTGCAGCAAAGTGGTGGAGTGGATCGTCTTCAGTCGGCCCGTGTTTGTGTCGTACAAACAGGTGAGTCCCCGGCAGTCCGGCGCCGCGCCGCGCCCCCCCTCGCCGGCCTCACGACTCCCCCAGGCAGCATTATCGCACACCGCGAGCCGATGAGGCGAACCCGTCCGACGTGCGCAGCGCGCCAGGTTATACAATCGGAACGAGCGAGGCGAGCGGAGCCAAGCGCCTCGACGTTAACTAGATGAGCCGGGCCTTGGCATTCCTCTTCGGCTCAGGAAAACATTTGGCTGACTTAAATCCTAATGAGTCCAAATGAGTTTACTTAGCGGTGCAGCAGAATGCAGATGAAGCGCTCTGTTTGTTTGTCGAGAGTGCGGACGAGCAGCGGTGCTGCTGGGTGGCCGGGCGCCTTCCCCCCCGCCTTCCTCGGCGGGTCCGAAATGGGTCGTTTTTTTTTTGTTTTTGGGGGGGGGGTTTGGGAGCCAGAGCTGGCAGGCAAGCCTCGGCACAGTGAGAGCGCCTCCCCTCAGCCAGAACACACACATTTCCCTTTCATACGGCGGGCCGTAAGGGTCCAAATCCCCCAGCTGCCATGCCATGCCAACAACCGGCATTCCCTGTTCACGCGGTCTCCGATCCCAATCGACTCTATTCTCCTTGGTCGTCTCTGGCTGGTGGAACAACCATTCGACCACCTTTAAGAAACATTATGAAAACCCACTTGTTTAAAAAGTATTTCAAATGAGTCTAACACACACACACTCACAAAAAATAACAAAAATAAAATGTTCGTCTAGCCCTCAAAGTTCGGCTTTATCAGGGCTCTTAGTTTTTTAACTCAGAATCTATGAGAATTGCTAGTGTCTTCCTCCTGCAAGTCGCTTTGGATAAAAGCATCTGCCAAGTAAAGTAAAGTAAAGAATGTAAAGTAAAGTAACTGTTGGATTTAAACACGGCAAAAATGGCCCGGTACTTAGCGCAATCCGCTCTGACGTAACGCTCTAGAACCAACCAGAAAGCACACTCGATAGTCTGTGTCTCGGCTTGGTTAAACTTCGCTCTGCATTTAATATGCCTCCATCAGCCAGGCTTTGTGCGCTGCCGTCTCGCCGCACATAAAAGGTCGAGTCGACGCGGTGACATCAGACACGGAAAAACCTTGGATTAATTGGGAGCTATCAAACGGCCGCCACGTGTCTTTTTTCCCCCATCGCTGCCTTTCCTTTCCTTCGGGTGTCAATCACACAGCCATTAGTGGGTTTTTCATGTATTAAGCACTGCTTTGTGTTCCATTGTTACCTCTTTTCCATGTGTGTTTTCCTCGCTGAAAGGAAACATCACTAAGGGAGATAAAAGGGAGCATAAAAGAGGAGAGGATTCTCTCTCTCTCTCTCTCCCTCTCTCACTCTGCTCCTTTGTTCTTGATCAGTCACGAAAGTAGGTCATCGGTAGTGACAGACGTAGCTCAGGGGTGGCTTTTAAGAGCAGATCGATGCTCGGCCACTCTGCAAGAACAGCGCCTCCTAAAATGCTTCCATTTGTAGCATCTGGACGTGGCGTGGACGCACCTTGCACCCTGGTGGCCGATGCTGGCCTGTTTCCGTGGTTTCTCAACCAGGATTGTGCTTCAATCTCAGTCGTCGTGGTTTTGTGCCCAAAATCGCGGGAATCCGAAGCATGGGCCCAGGCAAGATTTCTATCCCAATGATCTGTTTTGAAGGGGCTGTTGCCACGTTAGGGATTACCAGATTGGGCCTTGATATACGAATCCCCCTCTCTGTCCCAGGCTGATGAAACACTACAGCGTACAGTCGGTGAGCACTACGTTCCAGCACCACAGGCTAGCGTCAGGATTTGTAGAGGAACAGTCGGAGGCTGCTGATCTTGCGCTTAAAGGCTCTGGAACGGTGTAGAGGGTATTTTTACATGCCGCTTCTACACCAACCCCTTTCTGCTGTAGCTCGTGGGGTTCTGGCTCGCAAACACACACCTCCCTCCCCTCTTAATGAACATGCCCCGGAGACGGAATATAGCAGAGACGCCCAACCAGTGGTGTGTTTGTCCCCGCCTCCTTTCTCCGATGCTGGGGATGGATTCCCACGTGGGGCTAATGAGAACCCACACACCAGCTGCCTCGCTTTACCCGTAATACAAGCAATGCTCAGATGATGATGATGATGATCATCATCATCATCATCAGATGCACAAGAACTTTTCCGGGAATTACTTTGGTGCGGCAATCCCAGTCTAATTCTGTTACACCATGCCTTGCGTTCATCTATCTGACCACCAGGCTACTGCCCACGTTGAGACCCTGGTCGAAGCACTGCTCTTGTTTTCCTGTTTGTCTCATGCACAGTTTGCCTTTATTGGCCTGGAACAGTTCAGTGCGCAGGTCGGTTCGCCACCTCGAGGCAAAAGCACTTCTCACAGTTTTCGGGAAATGGGCATCATGGAGGGAGATGACTCATATAAAACAAGCACGCTATTTATAGGATGGAGGTTATAGAAGATTTTTTTCAATCCTGTACTAAAATGGCGCATGCATTTATGTGATGAATATTTTTATAGCAACATTGACAATATAGGCTATTATAGAACCATATTTTAGACCCTATTCTTTTAGCATGTTACTATGGTTACTAAGGTTGTTGTGCTACTTAAGGGACCTATGCAGAATAATTATTTAGCATGAATGCAACCGCGTGTGCTTTATATGGCCAAAACAAGCAGGGCATTCACCTTCACCATGCCTTTTAACCAATTCACAGCTGGAGGCCTTCTACTCCATATTCACCACGGAGCAGCAGGACCACGTTAAGTCCGTCGAGTACCTGAGAAACAACTTCCG
Source organism: Denticeps clupeoides (assembly GCF_900700375.1). Classification (NCBI taxonomy): domain Eukaryota; kingdom Metazoa; phylum Chordata; class Actinopteri; order Clupeiformes; family Denticipitidae; genus Denticeps; species Denticeps clupeoides. The sequence continues at coordinate 18,150,100 of NC_041718.1, forward strand.
ACCACTGCAGAGCCTCGACAACCGGGAGGTCTTCAAATCAGCCGTCAAAGACGCTTGGTTGCCTGACTTGACGGACAGCCTCGATAGCCCATATATTACCGAGGACTCCAAAGGTAGGCGGGTCTACAGCACCAAACAGTATAAATGTAATATGTTTTTTAAACTCTCTACAAAACTGTGATTGCTAAATGTATCAATGAACAGAATAGTTAGTCTTGTTGATTCCTCCTGTTTTTGGCCCCGTAGACACAACAACTTTTTTCTAGAAAAACTGGAAAATTTCTATCCGATCTGGCGTTGCTTTCACACGGAAACTGCAGAACCCAGAAAGGTTATTTTCTAGAATAGGTTCCAGTGTGAATTTCTCTTTACGCTTATTAGTGTGGAAAGAAAAGTAGAGGAAAACGAGACACTGTTCTCTGTGTCTCCGTGTGGATGAAAAATCAGATTAAGCTCCCGTATGAATGCAAATTTTTTAGAAACCAAACACCCATTTTAGAGGAAAGCATTTTCGTGTCAATGGGGCCTTAAACAAAATAATCATTAAAGATTGAATTCTGGGAAACAGAAAAAAACAGTTTTATCAAGTTCTGTGTATTCTGATGATACAGTTTAAAATAGCGTCCAATGACACGAATGGGGTGTAAAATAAATGTTATCGTACTTGCCCTCAAAAGAGCCAAGCATCTCCAGCCGCCAGTTTGGGTACCACTGGTCTTAATTCCACCGGGTTGGGTTCGAGGGGTACTAAATTTGATGAGATTTATTGCCTTACACAGGCTACTAGCTTTTTCCACGCCTTCCCCCCTCTTTTTAATACCTGTAAATGTGAGGAGATTATTTATGCCCGCTCATAAACCGTTCGTGCTTTCCCATAAGGGCCACTCGGAGGCGGCGATTTTCTCCAGCACTTGGTTTGGCCGTATGCGCTGCGGACCACTCCGACAACATGAGTGCTCGGCTGCACGCCGACTCATTACGTCTCCCGGCACGCCAGCACGCATGTGCTGCTTCACGCGCTATGCCTCCCGGCGGCCTTGCCAAGCCCTGGAGCTGTCATTGACTATTCCCTTAATGCATGCAGACCAGCCTTTTACCTCCTGCTCCTTTTTTTTAGACTTCGAAACAATTCCGGTAATTAAAAATTGGAAGGTGGAAGAAAGGGAGAAGGAAGAAAAAATGGAAGCGCGTAGCTCATCAGCAGAGGGCTGCGTGAGTCGTGCCCTTGAAAGCTGCAGTCCTGCATATTTCCTGGGAGGGTGCGCCTGACAGACAGCTCGGAGAAATGAGCAGGAAAATAGCCGAGTAAAGACGAGTGGCATAATGACACCTCTTCGGAGGCACGCGCCATATGCCACCATTCGCTCTGCTCTGCGGCCTGTCATTACAACAGCATGTCTGCAGACCTGCTCACACTCAACAGAGTATTTATATACAGATATATATATATATATGTGTGTGTGTGTGTGTGTGTGTGTGTGTGTGTGTGTGTGTATATATATCGACAGATATATATCTGCCTATATAGCCCCCCCCCCATGCCCTTCACTTAAGCATCACTGCACCAAAATTGAAAATCACAATACTACAGACATTCTTAACAGCCGCACGTCAATAAAGCCACTGGAGAGTAGCATGGCAGGGGCCAGAGTGCTGCCACAGCTCTCACAGTGCCGCTGACGAATTACAGGACTCCATCAAATCAAGCCAGGAGCTAGAGCTGGAGCAGCAGCAGCATTGATGGTGGCAGAGAGCAGAGACAGCAGTGGCAGCTGTAGTTGGTGTAGGTGCATTAGCATTGACAGTTGTAGTTAAGGTGAGAGACCTTACTCTATGAGCGCTGGTGCTTGTACTAAAGAAAATATAAACCTAAAAATATAATACATAAATATAAACAACACAGTCTAAAGTTATATGTATATATGCAGCTGTAGTTACTGTAGTGTCAGAATGTAGGAGTTACAGTAATTATTGATGTAGTTGTATAGTTATATGTATATAGTTATTGTTACTGTAGATGCAGTATCAGCTGTAGTTACTGTAGTGTCAGATTCACAGTCTGCAGGAGTTACAGTAGTTGTAGTTATATAGTTATATGTATATAGTTATTGTTACTGTAGATGCAGTATCAGCTGTAGTTACTGCAGTATTAGGATAACAGTCTGCAGGGTTACAGTAGTTGTAGTTATATAGTTATATGTATATAGTTATTGTTACTGTAGATGCAGTATCACCTGTAGTTACTGTAGTATTAGGATCACAGTCTGCAGGAGTTACAGTAGTTATTGTTGTAGTTATATAGTTATATGTATATAGTTATTGTTACTGTAGATGCAGTATCAGCTGTAGTTACTGTAGTGTCAGATTCACAGTCTGCAGGAGTTACAGTAGTTATTGTTGTAGTTATATAGTTATATGTATATAGTTATTGTTACTGTAGATGCAGTATCAGCTGTAGTTACTGCAGTATTAGGATCACAGTCTGCAGGAGTTACAGTAGTTATTGATGTAGTTGTATAGTTATATGTATATAGTTATTGTTACTGTAGATGCAGTATCACCTGTAGTTACTGTATTATTACGATCACAGTCTGCAGGAGTTACAGTAGTTATTGATGTAGTTGTATAGTTATATGTATATAGTTATTGTTACTGTAGATGCAGTATCACCTGTAGTTACTGTATTATTACGATCACAGTCTGCAGGAGTTACAGTAATTATTGATGTAGTTGTATAGTTATATGTATATAGTTATTGTTACTGTAGATTGCACGATCAGCTGCAGTTACTGTAGTATAAGGGTCACAGTCTGCAGGAGTTACAGTAGTTATTGTTGTAGTTATATAGTTATATGTATATAGTTATTGTTACTGTAGATGCAGTATCAGCTGTAGTTACTGTATTATTACGATCACAGTCTGCAGGAGTTACAGTAGTTGTAGTTCAGTTATATAGTTATATGTATATATTTATAGTTACTGTAGATGCAGTATCAGCTGTAGTTACTCTAGTGTCAGAATCACAGTCTGCAGGAGTTACAGTAGTTGTAGTTTTAGTTATATAGTTATATGTATATAGTTATTGTTACTGTAGATGCAGTATCAGCTGTAGTTACTCTAGTGTCAGAATCACAGTCTGCAGGAGTTACAGTAGTTGTAGTTATATAGTTATATGTATATAGTTATAGTTACTGTAGATGCAGTATCAGCTGTAGTTACTGTAGTGTCAGATTCACAGTCTGCAGGAGTTACAGTAGTTATTGTTGTAGTTATATAGTTATATGTATATAGTTATTGTCACTGTAGATGCAGTATCAGCTGCAGTTACTGTAGTATAAGGGTCACAGTCTGCAGGAGTTACAGTAGTTATTGTTGTAGTTATATAGTTATATGTATATAGTTATTGTTACTGTAGATGCATTATCAGCTGTAGTTACTGTATTATTACGATCACAGTCTGCAGGATTTACAGTAGTTGTAGTTATATAGTTATATGTATATATTTATAGTTACTGTAGATGCAGTATCACCTGTAGTTACTCTAGTGTCAGAATCACAGTCTGCAGGAGTTACAGTAGTTGTAGTTGTAGTTATATAGTTATATGTATATAGATATTGTTACTGTAGATGCAGTATCACCTGTAGTTACTGTATTATTACGATCACAGTCTGCAGGAGTTACAGTAGTTATAGTTGTAGTTGTATAGTTATATCTATATTAGAATTGATGATATATATAAAAAAAACATATGTATAACATATAATATGTTTTCTTTTGTTTTGTTTTTTACTATGCCCTGAAGCACACATTCTTTTTGTCGTTAAAATTTTGGACTGTGAAATAATCCTGAAATCCATAAAAGTGCTTACAAGATTCCCTTATTACTGCTCAATGGTTATTCTTTTTTTTTATTTTGGCATACAAAATTGATTGGCGATACTGTGTGCTGTCACCCCCAGAAGAATAATGAAATGGAAGAGCCTTAATTGTAAGAGATGGTGTGTAATTGTTCTATTCGGCCTAAAAATAGAATCGCGCAGAGGGAGTCTTGGAGATGGATTTAGCTTTCATGGATTTTTTATTTTTTTTGCCAGAAAAGATTATTTCATAACTGATCAGTAAAAAAGCCACACTGGATTATGCCTGTGTGCAGTACTGTGGTTTAACATTTGCCTCTCTGCAGTACTTCACTTATGTCTAAAGAGGTGGAAAAAAAACTTTCTTTGTATTTTGGAACAAGTGTGTGCTCCTCTTTTTTCCTCCTGTAATTACCATTCTTATTGAAGTAGCATAAATAGTCGTCTCTCTTAAATGAACAGTTTACCATGTTTACCTAATTTTGTACTTTGGATCGTTTGCATTCATGTAAGGCACAAAACCTTTCTAATACTAAGCAAAAAATAGAATGCTGAAAGGAAAAAAATTACTGATGCAAGAAAAAGTTATATGAAGAACTAGAAGACAACAAAGTCACAGGTTCAAACCCCACTTACTACCATTGTGTCCCCGAGCAAAACACTTAAGCAAGAGTGTCTCCAGGGGGGCTGTCCCTGTAACTTCTGATTGTAAGTCACTCTGAATAAGGGCATTTACAATATGCTATGAATGTAAGTGTAAAGTATATGTAATCGTATAAACATTTTTTTTTTTTTAAATACTGTAGGCTGGCATAAATTCCATCTAATAGTCTTTGGCTTCCAGACTAATGCCAGGCAGAGTTGGAAAAAAATCACATAATTACTATGTTTTAATTCTACACACAGTACCCCTTAATGGCATGAAAACAGTTTACTTGAGGTTTCATCAAATGAGAAAGTGAACTTAAGTGAAAGTGAAGTGATTTACATTTTACATTTAAGGCATTTGGCAGATGCCCTTATCCAGAGCGACTTACAAAACAAAAAAGCCACATGGCAGCCCGTCTGGAATTTGCCAAAAGGCACCTGAAGGACTCTTAGACCCTTAGAAACTCTTTGGACTGATGAGACAAAGATTAAACTCTTTGGTGGGAATGCCAGGCGTCACATTCAGAGGAAACCAGGCCAATACCATCCCTACAGTGAAGCATGGTGGTGGCAGCATCATGCTGTGGGTATGTTTTTCAGCTGCAGGGACTGGGAGACTAGTCAGGATAGAGGGAAACATGACTGTACAGAGACATCCTGGATGAAAACCTGCTCAAGAGCACTCTAGATTTCAGACTGTGACAGTCTAGATTTTCAACAGGACAACAACGCTACTTGAATCCGATTGAACATCTCTGAATGTCTTAAAATGGCCGTGCACTGACATTTCCCATCCAACCTGATGGAGCTTCAGAGGTGCTGCAAAGAGGAATGGGTGAAACTGGCCACGGATAGGTGTGCCATGTTTGTGGCATCATATTGAAAAAGACTTGAGGCTGTAATTGTAATTTCAATGCTGTAAATACTTCAAGGATGAAGGCTCATCAGCTACGACATAACAAGCAGCTATTGTGTTATTCCACCCATGCATCCAAAGAAACTCCATTGGTCCATTAATTCTAAACATTGGCAGCAGAACATGTTTTCTCAATTAGGCTGCATAGGTACTGAAAGGATGACCATTTTAACTGCCTGTTCAATCTACTGCTGTGCAAAAATAAAATTAAACCATTTCACTAAATCAAAGCAAAGTGCAATAACTTCTGCCGCAGCATCACTTCCTGTCTCATTAGCATTCATATTCCAGTTTGTTATTTAAATGTGTAACCCATTATAAGAACGCTGCTCAAGGTCAGATATTGTTTTTTTTTTTACCTCATCAGAGAAGCCCTTCTCCTCTTTCCCTTCTTCACTCTCTCCCCACAGCCCGTGGCCCAGTCTCACATTAATCTGGTTCCATGGTCAAACAGCCGGGAGAAAAAAGGCCCCCGCACCACCTCCTTCCTTTAATGACTTTGTGAGAGCGGCTCTTACCAGTGTGTGTGTGTGTGTTTTATGTGCGTGTCGGTAGTGTTAAAGGGACAGGATTAGGATGCCACATGCACCCGTTCCATCCCTGCCCCAGCCCCGGTTCCAATCATTCACTGCCAGCAGGTACACTATGTACCTGTGTGCTGGAGAGCTGGTGCTAAATGAATAGTGCCTGCATGTGTGTTTTTGTATAACTTGCCAGAGAGCATCCATCATGGTGTGGATGCCGGCATGCCACCGACGACTTCCTCTCCCACCATCGGCATGCCTCCTCCATGCCTCCCTTTTTGAGCCGGGAGGGCGTCGGCTCTGCCCGCGAGTCCCCATCTGGGCCGAACCCTTCGGGGTGCCGGGCGCTGAGGATTGACAGGTCGCGGCGCCCCATTCTCTGCCTGATAACACCGTCACTGCTCAGCCTGCACCACTGACAGCCGGGGCTGAGCCACTCGCTCTTATCTAGAGGACATGCTTTCCAGCTGCAGAGGACAGTCACACACAAATACACGCGCACACACACACCAGCTTATCGTGGAAAGCATGAAAGTCATCGCACAAGCCAATAAATGCAATATGTTCAGTATCATTGCAATATTTAATTATAATTACCCTCATTATTATTGGGAATACATGAGGTGTAGATACCATTAGTGAAATTAGCACTGTTAATCGCAGAAGCGTTCCCCCGTGGTGGACCTTGGTGGGCCACAGAAACGGGCGTCGTGGCTGAAAAACCTGGGCGAGTTGCTCAGCTTTCTGACATGCTCAATGATTAAACACCTTCTGCTTTTGAGATTACAGGCAACTTGGATGGCGCTTGTGTTTGTAGAAGGCGTGACGAAATCTGGACAAATGCCTTTTTACATTTTTTTTTTTTAAAGGACACAATCAGCCTTGTCAAACAGAGCCATCTAGTGGGCACCTGCTGACATGTTTGTGTATGTGTGTGTGTGTGTGTGTGTGTGTGTAGGAGTCATGAGCTTGCAGACACAAATACACACACACACACACACATACACAAACAGACCGAGGAAGGAAATAACCCCGGGAAGATGGATAGTCCTGGGGCAGGTATATATGAGCTTATGCATTATTTTACACTAGCACTGCTGAAGGTAGAAAAGAGCCTGATGACTCAGTGCCGGGCTCACGGCTATAAATGCATCCTATGCCCCACCCTCTTTCCCTCACTCTTTATCTGTTTGTCTTCTGTATTTCAACGTTTGCTGCTATCTCTCACACTCATCCTTTTATCAGCATGGCCACACACACACACACACACACACACACACACAAGCTGAGCTCTGGCAGACATCCTAAACTGTAATAGGATTCATTTTCCCTGTTTATCTGTGTGGTCACGCTCGCATTAAAACAGACGACCTCTGTTTTGCCGCCCCGCCCACTCCCCGGGTCGCCGTGTTTATTGTGGTCGCTCACCTCACGTTCCCCCTCTCTTCTGTCATCTGCAGTGTGCAGCAGCCCTCCAATCAACATGAAGGTCCAGCCCCTGAATAAAACGGCCCTGTTGGTGCGATGGAACCGGCCCGAGTTCATCTACCACCCGCCAATCATCAGCTTCCTCATATCCTACAGCTGGACTAAGAACGACGAGTCCTTCGAGGAGACCTACGTCAAGAACAGCGACCAGAAGCTGGTGAGGCACCTGCAAGGATTAGTGTCAGAATGTTGTCCCATGTAGGCCTCAGTTGGACACCTGAGGGTTATAACAGAAGAACTTAAAAGTCTTGAGCTTGTCAGTAGTTCTTAGTTCAATTACTTTGACTGTTTACTTTAATAATTACAGTAGCATGTGTGTTGCATAAGAATAAGGCATTACTATTAGCTTCAGTCTGTGTTGCGTTTCTACCCTCATTCCTACCCTTCGCTCATATTATTCCTTTAATATGTCATCCATCAGTATTAGTAGACACAACCTGTAAAACACTTCTCTGTAAATGTGAAGACCTTCGAACATCCACATATTTACACATGAGGTCGTGTGCACACCCGAGGCATGTGAGGTCAGGAGGCGGCTCCTGTAACCGGATGCCAGATGCTCCTGTTGGACATTCTTCATAATGTAATCCTGACCGTTAATTACACCATTCATGAGGCCACATGAATGCTCACATTCTCCTCAAGAATCACGTACAAATTACACAAAGCATGGCCGTTTTAAAGTCGAGCCCACAATATCTTGGAAAAGTGTTGAGAGAAGTCAGTCCTGTTATTAATTAAGTCAATTCTGATGTGGATTGAAGCATGGCTTCATAATCCTCGTTGAAAGTCCTACTATCGCACCGCCACCATCAGCAGACGTTTCTCAGATTTTCTGCACTGCTGCTCCACACAGCATGAGGTTCAATTTGAAGATTGTCTCAAAGTTTTTTTTTCTCATACTAACAGTCATCAGAAAAGCCTCTTTTTTGTGTTTGAGCGCTTGATACTATGAGAATTTAATTATTTCTCTCGTCTTTCGACACCTAGCATTATCAGATCCTCCACTGGTATTAGACAGAAATTCAAATGAACTCTTAACATGGAGTTGTGACGCTCAGGTGATTTGCCAATTTTCATACTTGGTTTATTCATCGAAAGAACATTATGCGCCACCCAATGCTCTCATGTGAAAAACTTAATTGTCCTTTTCAGACTCTATTACTGCCATTGCAACTTTAAGCACCCGTGGCTACAACCCAATGCTTCCTGTAGTTATTGATCCGTCTCTGGGTGGAATGAAGCCGCCTGTTCTATGTAGAGTTTAAACTCGTCCTGCCCTCTGGAGCTGAATGGATATTACCATTTTATTTACCATTTTAACTGATTCGGACAACAGATCGTATATTCTTCACACTTCATAGTTCAAAAGTTGACTGCATGTCTATTGTCCTGAGATGGGTACATTCACAAGTATCTCAGTAGTGAGCAAACAGAAGATCTCTGCAGTTCCTTGTCCCAGGCTCTCAAGTTTCTGTTCTTCTTTCAAAAGATCCTCCTTAGTTGGTGTCCTGATGATGGTGACAGCGACCTGTATCCTAATGAAGCCAGGTTTGAAGGTCATTTCTTATTGTTTGAATAATTTGGACCTTTGAATACAGGTATGAAACGCTCCATCACAGTCCTTGGTCTGCAGTGGTCCTTCAGTCTAAGGGGACAGTCCAAGGGTTTTCATTTTGGTGATTCCCAGGAAAAGCTGCAGGACAACACAGAACTCACTTCAGTCTTTTCTTTCCAAGTGGTCCTCTGCTCAGTCATTAATGGAATCACATATCCCCATGCAAGCTCACCAGGGGCGTCCTTCCTTCATCCCTCTGTCTCTTCACCCCTTTCCTCTTTTTCTTTTCAGCCCTTCATTTCCATTTTTATTCTCAATTTCCTCCCAAGACAGTGCTATCTGGGTCACATTAGGGACTGGCTAGGCTTTATAAAAGACGTCTCTGAAATCAATGGAGGAAGCACTCAAGAGCTGCCAGTTTTACGGCCGCCCGCTTGTAATATCCAACCAAGAAGCTGGGGAGGGGGGGGGGAAATAAAAAAAGAGACCCTTAACAGAATTAAACCGTGCAGAACTTGCATAAATCTAAAGGGCTGAAGTGAACAAAGAACAAACCCCATTACCTTAAAGCGGGGCTTGGGCTGCGAGGCTTGGCACGAAGGGACGTGCAGGGGACGCAAGTTAATTCCACGGCCGCTCCCTATGTAGTGTCCCTACAGCTTTGCCTTATCGGCTCTCGTCGATAGAGCGCTTTTGATGCGTAACTGGGAACTTGGTCCTTTTACACGGCCGTCACCCTCCCCACGTGGCCCCTCGAACTGCTCCAAAAACGGCCGCTCGGGGTGCTAAATTAAAACGCTTATTAGATGCCGGTGGAGTGGCAGACTTTCAGAAGCACTTGTACGGCGTCAGTCATCTCTGAGAAACGATATCGTAAAATCGCGGCTTCGGTCCCCTTGTTGACACGACGACCGCCATAAAAGAGGCTGGGCAGGAACGAAAGGGCCGCGAGGAGGGCCGAGCGCTCTCGCCTGCTTCCTGCTCCTCTCCGGCCTCCTGTTCCTGAGGGGGTCATGCTGTGTGTGTTGTGCAAGAAATGAGACGGGGTTAAAGTCTCCGGGGCGAGGCCGCCTTTGCCTCCCGCCTGCGCTTGTTTGTTTTGAAGTGGAGTAAACGGTGGCGTCTCCTCGCCGCGGGGCGCCACAACAGCCTCTGGCATTTCGGCATCGCATCCTCCTTTTGTGTCCCGAATCAAACAGAGCCAACGCCCCCCCCCCCTCAGAAGATAACAGGATTGTACATCGCAGCCACATCTTTAAGGATGCGCCACTCTTGGCCTTGGCTCGGCAGGAGGCGCTGCGGCGGCGTTTGACTCTGTACGTGTGTGTGTGTGTTTCAACAGGAGGCCGTCATCTCGCCGGTGTCGCCGTACCTGCTGTACCTCTTCAGAGTGCAGGCCGTGTGCAGGAGCGAGTTGAGCAGTGACTTCAGCAGGAGCATTCTCTTCAGAGGTGAACAGCGCATCCCAGGATTCTGTGGGGCGGCTCCATCCTGCTGCCTGGACGCTGAATGCTTGACTTGTGTTCTGTTTTCCATTTTAGCCAACACTACAAGGATGTTTGAAGGGACGAGGATCGTGAAAACCGGAATAGTAAGTGAAATGTCATCTCCAGACTTTTGTATGGCTGTTGATGGGATGGAATATTCATAATTTTCCTCCTTTCTGTGTGCAGCCCACCGTATCTCCAGCCTCATCAGCAGACATGGCTCCTATTAGCTCAGGTTCCTCCACCTGGACCTCGTCTGGCATCCCCTTTTCGTTTGTATCCATGGCAACCGGCATCGGGCCCTCCTCCAGCGGAAGCCAGGCCACGGTGGCATCGGTTGTGACCAGCACTCTCCTGGCAGGACTGGGCTTCAGTGGTGGGGTCATTTCCTCGTTCCCCAGCTCCGTCTGGCCCACCCGAGCGCCGTCCAACGCCGCCAACCCGGCTCCGCCTTCTAATGAAGCAGCCGCCTCCCCGGCCACTGACACCGACACCCCAACCAAAGACAATGAGCACGCAGAGGACAGAGGGGAGAAGGGCGGCAAGGGGGAAGGAGAGGAGGATGAGAAAGAGGGAGAGGAAGAGGAGGAGAAGGAAGACGGCGGTTCCGAGGGCAAGGAGAAGAAGTCCGGACCCGATGAGGTTCATACTCAAGCTAACAGCTCTGTGGCCAAAAAGCCGCCGATGGCAACCCCCGATTCCACTGCCAAAGAGAAAGGACAAAAGGGCGGGGAGGAGCCATCTAACGCAACGCCCTCTGGGGAATCGGAGGAATACCAGAACTACATCCCGACCGGCAATACGTGGAACGAAGTGGGCATCCAGCCGCCCAGAAACCCCTCGCAGACCACCAGGCCCGGCAGCGAGAACAAGCGCTGGCCATTCTCTATTCACACAGGTGAGCAGACAGAACCCCGCTGGCACTGGGTACCCATCTGTGCTGCCTGGCACTGTGGTACCAAGTGAAAAGGTCGCATTCCAGTACCAAATGCCAGTAGCCAAACAGCAAAATGTTGTCATGTTTTCAACTTTCTGTATGACCCCACTTACTACTTTTGTAGTGTGTCTCCATGGGGACTGTCCCTGTCACTACTGATTGTAAGGATAAGGGCGTCTGATAAATGGCAGAAATATGTTTAGTCTGAATCAAAAGCCTCTTTATTAATGATGTCACAGAAAATGGAAAAGAGTCTGCGTTGCATAAGCTGTACACGTAGTTCTAAAAGTAAATTTAATATTCAAGAAAAATGCACAGAGAAAAACAAAATGGGTGCCATAGGAATTGTGTAATATTTATTTTATTTTGGTGTTGCTGTTGTTGAAATTGATTAAAACATTTTTAAAAAGTACATCAGCCAGTATTGAAGACAATCTGGTATTGAAACATTTTGAATGATTCCCATCCCTAAACCCCAGTCGCTCCGACTCTAAAGTAAATCAGTGGGGCGCCTGTGGGGCTTTTTGAGACTTTGTGAAAAGTCTTTGGCGTTTGGTGACACGCCGGGTCCTCAGCACCGCCCTGATTGGATCTGGCAGCTCTTGGCTCATCGCTCTCCGGCTCCCGATATCTCGATCCCACGCAAGCCGCTCTGCCATCTGCCGAAGCCCCAGACACCCAGTCCTACGTGGGGCCTTCAGAAGTGCTCGCTGATTGCCTGTTATCTCCTCGCCGGGCGATAATTACCTCCCTCGCCTCAGGCAACCGCGCCTTCACACACAAACACGCGGGCATCACACACCGCCGCGCCACAAACACACTCAATCACCGCCATCGCGCATAATCAAGCCGTGGGTGTCAGATCAATAGGCACCTATCACAACAGCGCGGGCCCCACCCCACAGGCTGGCATGAGACGGGCGCTCCTGCTCTCCGCCGATATTGACGCGAGGTAATCAGGCTGCCAGTGATTGCTGAATGATTACAGAACAGTAGCACAAGCGGATATGAGTGTGTGTCTGAGCTGGAGCTGATAGCTTGCGGAGGGAGACAGAGGCCTGTCAAGCGCACGTGTGCGTGTGTGTGTGTGTGTGTGTGTGTGTGTGTGTGTGTGCAGAAACTAGACCGTCTTGACATGTATTGTGTTCCCCTTCATCTGTAGGCCCACGGTGTCTTATTCATCCTGATTGGGCTGACATAAAGAGACTCGGCAGCATGCTGCGAGGCTTGAGCTGAGCCGGCTTGAGCTGGCCACCGGTAAAGAGGGGTGACAAAAACCCAACATTAAGTGTCTCACTAAGGTGTTGAGCCACCAGAAGTGTGTCATTTGTCCCAGATTCTCCAATTTCTGTTTCCCTACTGCTATTCTGGAGACCTTTTTTCAAAAGATCTTCCGTTATTTGGTGTTCTCGGAGTTGCTGGTTAAACAATGCAATAGCAGTAGCTGGGCTGAGATGTAGTGATTGTAGGACGATCATATGATTTATGTCATTATTATCCTCATCAACAACTTGTGTCCTGTAGATGGTGGTATTTTAATCTGTGAAGACAGCACTCCCATCAGGAAGTAACTATTTCTTCGTAGGTTATAGGATCTAAGCTTGCTTTTTAACAACCGACTAAATTGTGAAATATGACCTATCTGTGTGCATGCGTATTTATTCATTTATTGTAGAGTTGAGGATTACTGTGTACATAGTTGCACATTTTCATTTCAGATCTAGTCACTATTGACACATCACATCCCAGTACTGCCCCCTACCTTTAGTGTGTGAATTGCATCTTGCATGAAATGTACAGACATGTGATGCAGCAGATCAAAGCATGTTAGTGAACGTTTTCACTTGTTTTTTATTTTTTAGTCCACAGTCATCATAATTCATAATCAGTCTTTCATTCTTCATCACATCACAACTTCATTATAACTTCCGGTCGTCTCCCCCCCTCTATCATGATCCGCCCTCTCAACTTTCACAACTACAATAAACAACTGACTCCTTCAGGCTGTCCTTCCAGCCTATTGATACTAATCCCACCCCTCTGTCATCCTTAGTTCTGTCTCAATCCTATTCTTCTACATGTCTACTCTCTCTCACTCTCTCGCTCTCTCTCCCCTTCTCTTTTGAAGCGGTGCAGTGGCCTACTTTCTGGTCCACGGAGATGAGTACAGAGTAGAGACACAGCTGTAGGGAGAGAGGAAAAAAACATTTTTTTAGGTCTGTGTGTGTGTGTGTGTGTGTGTGTGTGTTAGTGATGGCATCTGTACCTTCACTGCTCCCCTGCATTAGACACTCTCACATGCACGCATCAACACGTCAACATTGACATGCGCTCCTCGTTCTGTCCGGGGGTCGCTTGGAAAAATCTGGAAAACTCGGGCAGAAGTCATGGCCTCCTGGAACTCCACAGCCGTCAGATGCTCTGGTATGTGGCAGGACTCGCGAGTTCCCAGAGAGCCGGTCAGTGCGGATTATTCAGTGTTTAGTTAGTCTAAGGTGCGTTGGCTGGGGGGAGGCTCAGGTGTGTTGTGAGTGCTGGAAACTTGTGGGTTAAATCGACCCAGACAGAATGGGCAGAATCCACAGTAACCAAACACACACACACCTTCACACATAATATTGCAAATATAAATGATATAAATAGAGCATAGAACTTTCTGTTATGCCACACCATAATGATGCTCCAACCTGGGAAGCCTTTTTTGGGTGAGCACACCTCCATAGTGATGCAGAATTAGTAAACCCGCCCACTGCACACTGATTGGTTTGCTTATACATGCAGACAGGCATAGATAAATATGTGCACACACAGATCCATACACATATTCTGAGCTTAAGCCAGGAAGCTACTGCATGTTGTAGTGCAGAGGAAGTGACGTGGAATGAAACTGATGCCTTTATTTAATGTTCGTAAGTAGGATGAATCAGATTTTTTATTTTTAGAAACTTCCGGCAAGTCGTATGCTGTCAGGTCGCCACTTTCTAGCCTGGCGAAGATGGGTGAAGTAAACGTGGAATGGTGCTAACAGGCTGAGTTTGTGTTTTCCAGAGAGGAACACGGTGCCTGGCGTGAACCCGCTGCCGATGCCTGCAAGACTGGAGTGGATCATCCCACTGGTGGTGGTCTCGGCCCTCACCTTTGTCTGCCTCATCTTGTTGCTGGCAGTCCTGGTCTACTGGAGGTGAGTGTTTCATTTTTTTTTGTCTCTGAATGTGTTCTAATGATATATCAATGAAAGTGAGGATATATTATTGAAAGAAAGGAGCTTTGTTCAGGGCATTGTTTCCCAATCAGAATGTTATCGTGCCAGCCCTGCCTTCGCAAGGCTCAGGATGTCCTCCACGATTAGTATTGTGAAACACTAGTTTAGGGCTAGGATTAGGTGTAGGCTTAGAAGATTAGTTACAGTTTTATAATTAGGGGTGAGACAACACGTCATGATTGCTCCTCTAGTGAGATCATTTCTACAGGAATAGGTTTGTTTAGGGTCTTGATTTTATATCTGTCCTACAAAATATGGTCACACTTAGTGTGAAAGTACTTATATTAGACCTTTCATTCAAAGCCATTACATAATCCCTCATGGGGGGCAATGGTGGCCTAGCGATTAAGAAAGTGGCCCCGTAATCAGAAGGTTGCCAGTTCAAATCCCGATCCGCCAAGGTGCCACTGAGCGAAGCACCATCCCCACACACTGCTCCCCGGGTGCCTGTCATGGCTGCCCACTGCTCACTAAGGGCGATGGGTTAAATGCAGAGGACACATTTCACTGCGTACACCGTGTGCTGTGCTGCTGTATATCACAATGGCAATCACTTTTCACTAAGATTGTGTGATCTGCCTAACGTCATTGCTGTATGTATTGATTACTGAATTGGGAAAATTTATGGCATTTATCAGACCCCTTATCCAGAGGGGTATAAAGTAAGTAGCTACAGGGACATTCTCCCTGGAGACACTCAGGGTAAAGTGTCTTGCGAATAAGTAAATGTGTTATCCACTTGGCCACTATCACCTTTACAAAAGTGCTTTAGAATGTCCATCATTGAAAATCCCTCGTTCACTAGGACCCGATCTGAAAATTCCATTAGATTAATTCTGAACCCAACTCCTTTTTTTTTTCCTTTGGCAAATGCAAGCGCATGTAGCCTGTCCAGACGGCTGTGTAGTTTCGATCATCGCAAGTGTGTTCCGAGACGCGTGTGTGTTTAGGCCCGGGGGCGCTGGAGAAAGTGGTGCCGATTCGCAGCAGTTCGGCCGGCTGTTCATCACTGGCCGTGGCTGGCAGCTTTATGGAGGCGCCGAAGAAAGATGGCCACAGGTTAAGGGGGCGTGATGACTGTGCTGACAGTAAGCAAGACGGAAGGTGGTGCTGGCCTTCCCTCCGCCAGAGCACAGCTCGGCCATTAGTGTCAGGCGGAGAGCGACGACTGAGGCCTGTTGTCATGGACACACCTCTGGCCCAGCGAAAGTGGCTGTAACGAGATTTACAGGCCTGCCGAAAGGCCTCCGAGAAACAATGCCGGTGGATGAGACCCTGTCATGATGCCACGTTCACGCTCACATCTCTCGACGCCCCCGCCAGAGCATTCTTATATGGTTCTACGTCCTCACATCACCAGCTGGACGTTTCTGTGGCACATTGCGGCAGGTGTGTTTAGCCGTAAGTAGAGCGTGTTCTAAAAGTCTATTTTCACTGCGATAGCTGTGTTTTCATTTCTGTCAAGGACACACTGTATGCCACCGTCACTGCGAGTGCTGCTCACTGGATAATTAGACATTGCTTTGTTTATCACTTAAATCCGTTCACTCACATATGCTGTTTGATCCGTGGACTGGAGTCGAGAATATTATTTTTGAAGGACAGGAAACAAGTTCCAAGCTCTTACTAGGCCCTTACATTACATTTTCACAATGAATGAAAATCGTGGCAAAAGTGGCAGATGAAATCAAGCATGGAACGTGCTAATGGGTCGTGCACAGCAGTAACGCTAAATCGACGACGATGCATTTACATTTGTTCCTTTTTCTCCTGTGATTCAGTGTCCCTCTTTACAGGCTCAGTCCCCTTGGGGTACTATCGGGTGAAGTGTCTGAATCAGGGAACACAGTGGTAGTTCTAGGATTTGATAAGAGATGAAGGTTAAGATATTGAATGTCATTTGGTTGATAAGTGTGTTTGTCCTGCTGCCAAAGCATTTTAATGACTGTTGAATGGCGCTACGAAGTCATTTAAAGGACGAGAGGAGTGTGAGTGTAAGTACTGTCTCTATAAAATCACTTCATTTAATACTGATTGGTGTGATATAGTGAACTTGGACTTTAGTTCTTCGCCCAGGACAGAATTGTAATACCCAGACAATCAATGTAGGTACCATACATGAATATTTCCATCACCTTTTCAGACTTTTTGACATCTTTTACAGGAGCATTAGAAAGCCCTTCGGCGCAAGTCTCTATCTGGTCATGCGTGCTTGCCCCCGTCCATCCAATTAAAGAACTTTTAACAGAGCACTTTGGGAACTCATTAATGTCAGGCACAGTTCTGACACCCAAAATGCATGGCCTCTGATGTGCCGAAACGGGCAGCACTGTGGCGTGGGAATTAGCTTGTCCCCTGTCTCCCCCCCTGCCCCCAGACAGATGTAGGGCAGTTCGTGCAGTACCCCCTGTCGCCAGTGGGCGGAGTGGTGACTGAGAGACTGGAGATTAGCTGCGTCCACACACTAGGCTGCTGTTGGGACTCAAGGCGCTGCATATGCCGCAGGGCGCATGGGGTCAGGCGAGCTGCTCCGACGAACTCTGCGGGTCGCCAGCTATGCTGGGGGGCTTAATCCTGACAGTGTGTTGGTCTGTGTGTGTGTCTGTTGTGGGGTAGGTTTATGTGTCATACACACATATGTTTTTGGTACATTGTGCACTTCCATGCATGATGTGTAATCATTCTCGAGTTTGTAAAGGTTTACATGTGTGTGTGCATGTTCCCATGTAAATGTATGCACATTAATCTGCAGACCCATGCATTGTGCATTATTGTGTTTTGCGTGTCTGTGTTATGACTGTGTGTGTCTGTGTGACAGTGTGCAGCAGTGTGCTGCTCTCGGGGCAGGAGATGTTGTAGGGGTGACAGGGCAGCTCCCTCACTCTGAGGTGAGGAGAACAGACAGTAGTCTCCTCTGAGCGAGGGGTGCGGACGGGGTCAATCGTGGGCGTCCAACCGCTCCTGTAGACACCAAATTAATTATGAAATGATTTGCTGTACTCAGACTTTTATTTTTTTCTGACTCTCTCATACAGTCACTAGTGAAAAGGTCAGAGCTCCTGGAACCACACATGGTCAGGACACATGCCCAGGGGAGCACTGGAAGTATCAGGCGTTAGATTTACGGCTTTGTGGTCTATAAACGTAACAGGTCTGTGTGTCTATAAGTGTGTACGCTGCCACCCAACGTTTCGAGAAACCTGTTGCAGTCATACAACACTCACATGTCATTATTTTAATGATCTGTTGCGCGGGCCTGTGTGGTTACATTTTTTTTTAAAACGGCGTATTAAGACAACAATTTTCACCCCAGTTCCCGTTTTACAGCACCAACCTGTTCAGTGGGGGTGGATTTCAGCGCTACGCCCTGAACGGATTTTGCCGTTGAGGGACGGTAACCGGGTTGTTCCGCTCTCTGTCGCCCAGTCAGAAAAGTGTGTGGAGAGAGAGAGAGTGTGCAAACAAAGGAGCCGACTGCCAGGGGGAGGGGCAGGGAGTCGCAGCAGGTGCAGTTGGGAGGGGTTGGCGGGGGGGGGCGTGAGAGGGGAATGTTGGGAAATCCTAATCCTATTGGGGAGCCTTTAGGCCTCTCCCCTCCTCACAGCCCATTGGCTCGGCGCGGTTGCTGCACACCAGTAGCTCTGATCCCAGATCAGACCAGCGTGACCTTTGGTCCGACTAACCTGATATTGTGCTACAGGGCGGGGAGCGACTCTGGGCCTTTGATTGGCTTTCGACGCACCACCAGACTAGCCATGCCGTCCGAGTGCCAGGGGTGCTAAAAAGTGGAGCGGCCAGTCGTGACATCATCTGGGGTACGCCCACCCCTTCCCTCGTCTCCTCCTTCCCGCCCTCTAGTCTCTCACTCTCGGCAGCATGCGGACGCCTCAGCTCCACCGCGGCTCCTTCTCGCTCGCTTAGAAATGACCAGCCTGTGCTCCCTGCTCTGCATCAAGTACAGGTAGGAGCAGCAGGAACCCCACCCACCACTTACAGGAACTCCCGCCGCACTAGGTATCTTGTGGCTTGATTGACAGCTCTGTTGAGAGCCGACGAGTGGAAGTGTCTCACGTCGGTGTTTGTGATGCGCCTCGGTGTTTTCCGAGCCTGATCCTTTCTGAAGGACCCGTGTCCCGTGCGCTCTTATGTATGGCCTGTCTCAGGGCTCTGCTCCATCAAAGGCACAAGGGAGCTGCGCTTTCTTTCTTTCTTTCTTTCTTTCTTTTTTTTGTAATATTTTCAGCTGCTGCCGACGCGCATGACTCGCATAAAGTTTTTTAATCGCCGACTATTTGTCTGTTCCACGGCCCGCGTGTTTGCATTAGGCGTTTCGAAAGCGGTTCAAAGTGCACCTTGATCTTGTCACGCACCTGTAGCGCCATCTGTGTTTGCTTTAGTGGGGATTGTCACCTTTGGTGTTTGTGGTGACAGTTCTTGATGCATTATTCACAGATCCTGATGTGTGACTTCTCCCTCCGTTTTCTCTGTCTGCGGTCCTTCATCTCCTCAATACTCTTCTTTTGCGTTCTGTTCCCCGTCACCTCACTCTATAACCCATCCTCCTTTTTCTTTTTCTCAGGAGGTGTTTCCAGACGGCACATTTCTACGTGGAGGACAGCAGCTCTCCCAGAGTTGTGCCCAATGAGAGCATTCCGGTCATCCCCATCCCAGGTAAGAGTGGCCGGTCTGGTTCAGCCACCTGCTTGAACTGGTCGCTGCCCTGGCGGCGTTAATAATGCACATCTTCAAATGATAATGTGGGGCTATCGTCTGTCAGGGCGCAAGGTTAAAGTCAAAAGGCCAGTGTGAAACTGGAACACAGAACAAATCCTGCTGTCACCGCTGTGTCCGTGGTCAGCAGATGCAACCTCCTGGTGCTCGGCAGGTGTCTCCTCTGGCCCATGTTGCCGTTCATACAGACAGAGGTGTGCTTTCAAAGTTTGGACGCACCTTCTCATTCAATGTGTAGTGGAGTCATGTGGAGTTATGTACTTAACAAAAAGTGGAGACCTGGCCTCCACAGTCACAGGGCCTGAACCCAATCCAGATGGTTTGGGGTGAGCTGGACCGCAGAGTGAAGACAAAGAGGCCAACAAGTGCTAAACACCTCTGGGAACTCCTTCAAGACTGTTGGAGAACCATTTCAGGTGACGACCTCTTGAAGCTCATCGAGAGAATGCCAAGAGTGTGCAAAGCAACTAGAATATAAAACATGTTTTCAGTTATTTCACCTTTTTTGTTAAGTACATAACTCCACATGTGTTCATTCATAGTTTTGATGCCTTCAGTGAGAATCTTCCAATGTAAATGGTCATGAAAATAAAGAAAACACATTGAATGAGAAGGTGTGTCCAAACGTTTGGCCTGTACTGTAGTCCATGAAGAAAGATTGCACATCATCACTGGGTAAACACTCACCTGTGAACCAGAAGGCCACAGAGTCAAATCCTGCTTAGTACCATTTTGTCCCTGAACAAGTCCCTTAACCCTGAGTGACTCCAGGGGGACTGTCCCTGTACCTACTGATTGTAAGGCGCTCTGGATAATGCCACCTGATAAATGCCATAAAATTACGTGTAAAAAGAATAGGATGGACCCTAGAACAACATCATTAAAACTCTTGTCACAACAGTGCTTGATACACAATCCAAGAATCATGCAGAATTTGAAGCCTTCTGCAAGGACTACTGGGTGAAATTCCTTCCAAGTAAGAGGTGCTAGAAAAAGCAGTGAGGCTTGCCAACATGGGTATAACAAAGTACTGTGTTTGTGGGACCAAAAGTTTTGCTTTGGGCTCTTTTTGGGCATTTTGGGTACATGTAACTGATGGAATGAAAGTGTAACATTGCTTAAAATATTAGAGGAATTTCTCACTTTTAACTTAAGCACAGATATTTTTAAGCAATGGTACCCAAACGTTTACATGCTGCTTTATAGAAACCCATTATAAACCCATTCAGAATGTAGGGCTGGTCTAAACTATAGAACCAAACCAGTTTCTTCTTTCCTGCTGTGCAACATGGACATAAGTGAATGTCCATGATAAATGAAAAAGTATGAAGTTCTATAATTCAGTAAATATTCTGTAACTTTATTGTTCCCCATGCCCTGCAGCATAGTTTCTGCGGTGTGTTGCTATGGCTGCACACACGTGAAAGCAGTCTTATCTCCACAGGAATGGATGCAGTAAATCTAAGCGTCTGTATTTAATTTGCTTCCCCTCTCTGCACTGACATAATTGGATTCATCTTAAGGACAGAAAATGTGTTTTATTTTAATGCCAGTTACAGACTCCACGTCTCCCAGATTAGTTTTATGGCGCCTCGGATGTAAAAATCCATCGACTCACATCGATTTCCGCGTGAACTGGGTTAAATGAAGTCCTCAAGAGAAGATGGCTGGCAGGAATATATACTCTTTTGATCTCGTCGCTGGACTGCGGCTTCCCAGCATTCTCCGACAAGTGCGAACACGGGGTCGATCTTACAGACTTCTATGTCCTCAGGTGGAGCGATGTAGCGTCCGCAGGTGGTGCTGGTCGCACACGGCTGCGGGGCCACTGGCTCCTGACCCGTGCGGTGTGCTGTGTGTTTGTAAGAGAGAGAATGCGTCGCTGAGGGCTTCGCCCGTGAAGAGGGCTCAGATGTCCGTCCATCTGTCTGTCAGGTAGAGCGCTTCCTGTTCTCAGCCCTGTCAAGGGTGCGAAAAGAGGGATTTGTTCCATTAATGTGGAGGTGAGAACTGACAGCTTCTATTGAACCCGGAGAGGCGCTCACACAGCCACTCAGACGAAAACCCATTCCGATTGTTATGGAAGCTTCCACAATAGTGATGGCACTGAGCCCTGAATCCAATTTGTGTGCGTGCGTGCGTGTGTGTGTGTGTGTGTGTGTGTGTGTGTGTGTGTGCGTGTGCGTGAATGCCAGCGCCAGCTTGGCACTGGACAGTGTTGGTATTCATAGGTCCATCCCTAATGCGAGTATCACAGAACCAACCGCAACACACTGGCTCCGTGCTGCCAGTTAGAATCCATAATTGCATTGATATTTTGTTTGGTTGATAAATGCCAAGTGCAGCAATCATATTACAATATCCAACATCCAATATTATGAATAAAGATGAATTAAATGTATTAAAATTACCATTATTCATAAGTGCTGCTTTGTGAAACAGGATAGATTATTTATGAATCACTTTATTTTATATTTAACAAAACTAAAACATGGCACATGACTCATTTGAGTATAGAGTCTAAATTTCAAATTGATCCTTAGTTTTGAATACTTTAATACAACATATATTAATCTGGTAGAAGGGTATAAGGTCTTTCAGGATCAACATGAAATATAAGTTAGAAACAATGATTTGGCTGTTTATTTCTCTCTCTGCATAAGACACACTTATTCATGTTTGTTCATGGCCTAAGAAAGCTGCAGAGAGTGTAAATGACGTTAAAAGTGAAACGTTCTGGGTAATGTGGGCTTAGATCCGCCCGTCTCCACGGCCTGTACGGAACAATGGGAGCGATTACAGGTTTATTCTATTAGCTTCCAGACAAAGCTGCGAACGCTGTGAACTGAATCCAATTTATGTCCTCTGACTCATCCGGAATAATGCATCCACAACGGTGAGCGCCGCATCGCACGTCTCAGCCGAGGGGGATTTACTGTTTTCCTCCTCATGCAGATGACTTCCTGCATTTCAACACACTTCTCCTTTTTAAACGCCGCTCTTCTTTTCAGATTTTTAGAACCTGTCTGTAAATGGATGTAGGATTCATATGGAATTGATATAGGAATGTGGATGAATAAGTGTCTGACAGTCACCTCAGTGGCTATGGAGATGATATGCAGATTTTGGCTCTCTGTAGCGGGCATTTAAAAAGGTTATTTGCATGCCGCTGCATTATTAGCTTTACTGAATTTATACAAAGATCTATGGGTATAGGTTTAGATTTATGGTTCCCATAAGGCACCTCTAGACATATTCATGACATTTAACTGTAGGTTAAGGGTTAAAGGTCACATTACGGCAGATGAAGTGACGAGTGAATGTTGAAAAAAGTAGATAATCCCAGTAACAAGATGCTACTCTAAAAACGTATATAGTTACCGTTGCATAATAAGCTGCATAATCACTTTTCATTCAAAGCTATAGTTGCCAGGCTCTGTGAGAACTTTCAAGGGCCGTTATGCAATGATTCGGGGATGTTTCCTGCAAGTTGAGGGCCCTGTGTAGGATTGCAGGTCTCTATTTAAGGCTGGCGTGGGAAGAAGTGAAAGTGCTGGTACCATATGTGACGACCTTCCTTTCGGGCAGCTAATTATCTTCTGTGCTTTTCGCCTAATCTCCTTTTCAATATCCTGCAAGAGTTCAAACCTGCCACAGCAAATCGCCCAGGCTTCCATAATTCGGCCTTTATTCCTAAACAAATACTCTGTGTACTGGGAAGATAAAGGCGGATTAAGTTGCTTACAAGCAGTGAAGTGAAATGTAAAAAATGCATCAGGCTAAACACAGGTAGATTCAGACAATTATTATTTCTACACATTTTGACCTTCACCTCGTATTGAAGTTATGAATATGTAAAGAAAAAGGGATAAAACGAGATTTGTGTCCTTCAGGAAAAGTATCCTGTCTGTGTCCTGACTTGTGTCCTTCATTTTTCTCCACTTTCATGAATAGTAGATAACCTCTGACAAATTGGAGATGGATCATTTATGTATCGTCTCTGGGAAGTGAAAGTGATGAACGTCCTTCACCTATAAGAAACATTATCTGACGTGCATCAGTAATTCATGGTGTCATTTGTCTCTTTGAAATATTTAAGGGGTCTCTTGAGCAAAGTTTTAACACGTGAGATTTCTATTCGTCATTCTTACTTTCCTTTTCTTAAAGTCTGTATTTTATTTTTATTGGTTTCATATTTTTAATTGCACATGTACATAACATTATTTAAAAATATATACATATTGTTAAAATTAAATTAAAATTAAATAATATTACTTTTTATTAATTGATCTGTGGGTTCTCTACAATACAATACAATCATTCCAATCCAATAACTTCATAACTTATCCACTGAACACATACAGTGCCCTAGGCAATTTTTGGCACCTCTTTTGAACAGAAAATAGTTATAAATGGCTGCACTGCAAAATCAAAAGGAAAAACCAATAAATCCCTCATCAAGAAATCTACTCTTCTCTTTTTTATCTTTACAGATTGAGGGGGGTAAATTTGGGATCAGATCTGGCCGCTCTTCCATTTAAAATCAGAATTATTAGTTATAAAAAAAATGTGACTCACCACAGTATACCCTCGCTGCTTCCTATAATTGTAAAAAACTCTTACATTATAGGAATAAACGTTTGATCCTTTACTACCCCGCATCCTCCCTCCACCCACCTTTTTTATGTCTCTGAGTGACCTTCCAACTTCCACATCTCTTTTCAGATGACATGGAGGCCATCCCTGTCAAACAGTTCATTAAGCACGTCTCTGAGCTCTACGCCAACAACCAGCACGGTTTCTCTGAGGACTTTGAGGTGAGTGTTCAGTCTCTCTCTCTCCCGGCCTGAGAAACCCAGCAGCTGTGTCTCTACAGAGTGTCATGTTTTGGCACGCCGCTCAGAGCTTGTTAGGCCACGAACGATGAAGTCGTGCCAGTTCCGTGTAACTGATGGAGATGTGTGACGGGCTGTTGCTGCACAGCACATGTCAGCGGCTCACCTCGCAGATGGCGCGGACCGAGGGCCACTGCGGCACTAAAGGGCTGGTTGCATCACCACCCAGGACGTTATGTCATTCCAAGCAAAAGTGTACAGGGCGGGGCGATAACGAAGGACACGATCGTGATCAGCACCCTGTAATTCCCCCTCTCTCTCTCGTTTTGATCCTCGTGAATCTGGGGACCTTCGTGCTCGAGCTCGGTTTGCGGCAGCGGTGGGACGCAGCTGGCCGTCGTCCATGCAGGGTCGACCTCCTTTGTGCCCACGGGGCGAAGGGGATAAAGTTATTTGAATGTGCCAGGTCTTTGTGCCCTGATAAGCGCTTCTCCCGCTGTCTCCTCTCCGAACCTCTGCAGTGTCATGTGTGTCCTCCCCTCTGGACCCGGCCGGTACTTGAGAGTGGAGCGGCCATGTTAATGAGGCTCCTCGCCGGGGAACGCCGAGGGCCCCTCATTGTGCGCCGGCCGCATGATGGACACAGGAAAGTGGTTTAAGGGGGCTGCCGCCTCAGTCAATGGAGTGTTCTGTGTGCTCGGTGGCCCTTCATTCATCCTCGGAATAAAGTGCGAAGAAAAAAAGGGGAAGGCAGCGAACCCGAAACCCCCGAAATCCCGCCTCCTCCTTTGGCTGGAGCCTTTCGTTCTCCTGACAAGTGCTTTGTGCAGCCGGGCCTGGGCAAACGTGGACGGGGTTGTAAAAACTGGGGAGAGGGCCCAGAAAGGAGGGCTGGCTTGGCATGGGAACCAAGGTCGGGGGCCAAGGTTTGGAAATCCTGAGAAAATAGCAGAAATAAAAGGAGGCTGTAATTGCAGGGATAATTCTGTTCCGAGGAAAGGGTGCCAGTTTTACAGTGGGGAATAAAGAGATTCACGGGCGCTGTCCAGAGTTTGATTGAGTAAGTAGAACATTGATTTATACCTGGCTCACTAGAGACCCAACTGGTCCACCCTCGAGTCCAATCCTGTTATCCAAGCACCCGTCTAGCCAGTCCAAAACCAGTGCATGATGCTTAGAATTATCCTGGATCTCCGTCTCACTATCTGTAACCATTGAATCTAGATCCGGGTCCCAGAGCCCATCCTAGGACATTGGTTAGAAGACAAGGACTCACCCAGGGTGGGCCACCAGGCTTCAGATTTGCCTGGCTTTCTATGGTCACCGCTTTTGACGACACAGGTTCTTCCAAATCAAGAAGTGGAATGGCACCAGTTCACTGGCAAATGGGTGTGGCTAGTAACAGTTGTGGGGGGCATCTGTTGAAAACATTATAGCTCCCTACACCCTTAAACGGCACACATAAAACTCGAGCCCGTCCCAGGCCATTTACATCACTGGCCATTCATATCCAGTTTATGGCTGGTGGCTACCGCCCAAAATAACTTAGTCCCTCTGACAAGATTTCAGATGCTGAATGACATCAACAACCTGTATTTAGCGTTGTCAGTACCTGTACCATTGGACTGAGCCAATGTGCACTCGTACACTGTTTTTTTACGAACGTAAAGTACAGAGCGGATCGTGCAGCCAGCACAGATCATGCACCAACAAGGCGGACCTGTCTAGCTGGGCACTGAGCGCAACCAAGATTAGCATTTCACTTTGTGGTTTTCCTTGAAATGGCTGAAATGGGAGAAGGGCATGTAGTGGGGCGTGAGGACAGACGAATTTGAGACAGTCCTAATTCAGCTTGTACAGCAGTCTACATTGCCGTGATTTTGCCCGACTGGGGAATCTGGTACAGTTATCGGTATTATTAGTAGTAGTATTTATAGTAGTAGTAGGACAGTGTGTGTGTTCTGTACTTGATCTACCTTCGCATGGGTACCGGCCGTCTGTTTTGGAAGGTTCTCTGGCATCTGTCTGGCTGTAACAGGCGCAGACAGGGAAGTGTACGAAGGACGGACGCCCGCCGTCACACACTCACACACACACAGCTGGTCAGCAAGCTGGACGGGCCTCGGAGTGAAGTGGCAGTGTGCCGTGGCAGATGGCACGGAGAGGGCACCCTCCCCTGCCTGCTCCGACAGCAACACTTAACGCAAACACACTTTATACAATTCAGCTGGCAGAAATAATCAGTTTTTACACCGGAATAAACGCCGGCCGGCTATTGAGCTGATTTTGTGTGGTTTGGTCTCGTGAGTTCCAGTAAACATCACCAGTGTGTTTAGCCTTTTTATGCCAGATGTGTCGGTTTTTCAATGATGGCTCCTGTTCTACAGGAAGTGCAGCGATGCACAGCAGACATGAAGATCACGTCGGAACACTCCAATCACCCCGACAACAAGCACAAGAACAGATATATCAACATTGTCGCCTGTGAGCCTTTTTCTTTTTATTCATGGAATGCTGTCTTTTAAAATTGTATTAGAATATTCCCAAATAAACCACATAAACAGAATAGAGTTTATGTAAATTCTGTGTTTAATGGCAGCATATTTGGAGTCCAAAAATACGTTCCCAAGGTTACTTGAAATGAACATTTGTGGCATTTGTGACAGGGACTACCACTCCTATCACCCCTTCTAGACATGTCACCATTGGTATTATTATTCATGTATATACATATAATGGCTGGGCTGAAACCAGCTGAATACATCCACGATATCAATCACATTAAGGACAGAACATTTACTTTTTAATCATGGGAGCCAGCATGTAAAACATGTCTTTATAGTAACATAAAATTTTACATTCACAGTAAAGTACTTGGCCTTAAAATGATGATAATTATGATGATGATCATAATAATAATTACTGATAGTGGTCTTAAAACAAAGATAATTATAAATGATGATGAGGAATGTTTTCCCCCTCCAGATGACCACAGTCGTGTGAAATTACGACCATTGGCAGGAAAGGATTCCAAACACAGCGACTACATCAATGCCAACTATGTGGATGTAAGTTTATATTTGTGCATGAGTATTATAATTTGTATTTTCAGACGTTTTTCTCAGCAAAGGCGTGACGGAGGATGGCTGCGTGCTTCACTCTGAGCTCTCTCTGTTTTTCTCTGCAGGGCTACAACAAACCCAAGGCTTACATCGCCGCACAGGGCCCTCTGAAGTCCACATTTGAAGACTTCTGGAGGATGGTGTGGGAGCAGAACACAGGCGTCATCGTCATGATCACAAACCTGGTGGAAAAAGGACGAGTCAGTGCATTCATCTCCCCAGCCCCTTCCTTCTCGTATTTTACACATCATTAACCTGAGAGCCGAGAGCTCTAACCGCAGCATGTTGTCGTCCGCAGAGGAAATGTGACCAGTACTGGCCGACGGAGAACAGCGAGGAGTACGGCAACATTGTGGTGACGCTGAAAAGCACTAAAGTTCACGCATGTTACACGCTGCGCCGCTTCACAGTGCGGAACACAAAAGTAAAAAAGGTTTGAGACTCTCTCGCTCTCTTTCCACATTTCTTAAGATTTTTGCAGAATGGGCAGGTTATTTCAGCCTGCGTTGGTGAAAGAAGTTCATAATGTTACTGACCCCCTTTTTTCCATGTCAACGCCCTGGGCAGGGTCAGAAGGGCAACGCGAAAGGGCGGCAGAGCGAGAGGACGGTCATCCAGTATCACTACACCCAGTGGCCGGACATGGGCGTGCCAGAGTACACGCTGCCAGTCCTCACCTTCGTGCAGAGGTCTTCGGCCGCACAGCAGCCGGACATGGGTCCCATGCTGGTGCATTGCAGGTATGTTGGGTATACAACTGGATCACCGGCCACTTTATTAGAACCACGATACCTGTATGGATTGTTATTAGCTCTGTAATCATTTGCATTTACATTTATGGCATTTATCAAATGCGCTTATCCAGAGCGACTTACAATCGGTAGGTAAAGGGACACATTCAAGTGTCTTGCTCAGGGACACAATGGTAGTGAGTGGGGTTTAAACCTGTGACTTTGTGATCATCTGTTTCATAGGCAAGTGTGTTATTCAGTAGGGTACTACCATCCCAAAGGAAGCACTCGTTTGCCCTTTGCATCCGACATGAATAAGTTAAGTGAAAGTGAAGTGATTGTCATTGTGAAATGTGTCCTCTGCTTCTAACCATCACCCTTGGTGAGCAGTGGGCAGGCATGACAGACCTGGGGAGCAGTGTGTGGGGACGGTGCTCTACTCAGTGACACCTTGACGGACTGGGATTCGAACCAGCAACCTTCTGATTATGGGGCCGCTTGCTTAATCCCTAGGCCAACTAAATGCCCCAACTAAATGACAATTTTTTTTAGGTTTCAGGATTACATTTACATTAAATGCATCCAGTGCGACTTACAATGTGCTTTCAAGTTACCATCAATGAAGTGATCAGTTCCGGTTCATTAGGACCCCCAACTATGAATACACTATGAATACGTTCAGGCTTCTATCGTACTTTGTTAAAATAACTTTGTTAAAAAATCTTCAAACATAATTCGTTTTTTTTTTTTAAATGTCTTCATATGAGTTGTCCCGTACATGAAGTTGCCTTGAAATTTTGAGTTTTCTCCACTTATTTCATTTTTACTGTGTTGGTCACAGACATGAACACCACACGATTGTTAAGAAAACTGACGTGCCACTACAGCAACGGTTTTTATGTTCGGCACTTTACTTGGTCGCTCATGCAAGATGGCGGCACGCGGGCTAAGAAGCCAGAGTCATTCCTCCTTGTCAGCACCATTGCTCTTACCTGCAAGACAGTGACCTGGAGCCTGATTACCTAACCGCTCCTCTGGGCCCTAATCTCTGAGACGGTAATGCAGTGCAGCCTGGGAAATTGACTGTAATTGTCCACACAGAGATCGGCGGTAATGAGAGTAATGTCATCTGTCCGGCGTGGTTAGATAATGACCCTTCACGGCGAGCGCGCTGTGTCCACACGGTCAATTACAGCGCCCTGCCCAGCGGACTGCAGCCCGGCCTCATTACTGCGCCCCTGACCTGGGCTGACCCGCGCCCGGCCTGGCCCTCAGTACTTCCGCGGCTAATGATTAAGCCGGGACTCCGCACCTCTCATTAACTCGCACTTTCATGCACAGAGGGAACTGGGAAATTCCTTGTGCGGGACATTTGCCCGAGATGTGTGTCAATCTCGAGTGGTTGTGTAAAGAGAGCTCGGCCATATGATGGGTGAAAAGCCCTCTCTGCCAAACACAGCCCAACCCACTACCATGTTGGCGTCACTCATGTGTCATTTGTTTCAAATCTCACTTACTGCCACCGTGTCCCAGAGCAAGACTCTTAACCCTTAGTTGCTCCGTGGGGACTGTCCCATGTGACTAAATAAAAGCATCTGCTGCATGAGCGAATGTAAATGTGTTTGGAGTGGTCCCATGCTTAAATCAGATCAGTACCTGAATGTAGGTGAATGGGGAAATGAGCTGAAAAAAAAAAGCGAACAGCCGCAGATGGAGGACAGCCGAGCGACAGGCCTTTGAGTGGATCTGCTCTTTTATGGAGCTTTATTTTCCTCCATTTTCACGTTATACAACAAAGCTGAAAGCTCCAAACTGCGAAATAACACAGGTGAGGTTACGTGGTAATGTAAAAAGAAACTATTTTAGTTAGACAATGAGGATGGTTTTCTTAAGTTGAGGACTCTTCCTTCACCCATGATAATGATCTTCTCGTGAACCTGCTTATGATGATATCAATACTCAAAAATCCTGCATTAGACTCTTCAAGCAGTCTCCATAGAGTAGGTGTGTCCAAACATTTGATGCAACCAAGTAACCTGGCCAAATAAAGTACAATGTTCTAATAAAGTGGCCAGCAAGTGTATATTGTTTGGGGCAGTGGTGGGGCAGTGGTGGCCTAGCGTTTAAGGAATTGGCCCCGTAATCGGAAGGTTGCCGGTTCGAGTCCCGATCCGCCAAGGTACCACTGAGGTGCCACTGAGCAAAGCACCGTCCCCACACACTGCTCCCCGGGTGCCTGTCATGTCTGCCCACTGTTCAGGACAAATTTCACTGTGTGCACCGTGTGCTGTGCTGCAGTGTATCACAAATGACAATCACTTCACTTTCACTTGTTTTTTACGCCGACTCTGTTTGACTGCAGCACGGTTTTTGTCTCTGCTCCTCAGCGCGGGCGTCGGTAGAACGGGCACCTACATCGTCATAGACAGCATGCTGCAGCAGATAAAAGACAAAGGCACGGTCAACGCTCTCGGCTTCCTCAAACACATCCGCACGCAGCGCAACTACCTGGTCCAGACGGAGGTGAGAGACACGCGCATCGAAACAACAAGCACGCCTGTTTCGCACCTCGCAGCCAGGAATAGTGACACCCTTCTTCCAATCTTCTTACAGGAGCAGTACATCTTCATCCACGATGCCTTGATGGAAGCCATTTTGGGGAAAGAGACGGAGGTCCTTGGGAGCCAGCTGCACAGCTACGTCAACAGCATTCTCACGCCAGGCCCGGGAGGGAAGACCCGTCTGGAGAAGCAGTTCAAGGTCAGTCCACAACAGGGTTTGAGCAAAGTTTTCTTATAGGAAGCTGAGAAGATGTCATCTTGTCCCCAAATATGTCTTCTTATTGAGACCTGGAAATTTTTGTACATTTTTTTTTGTAATTGTCCAGGTTTTTGAGCTGCTTAAACATTCGTTACATTACATTTACAGCATTTATCAGACGCCCTTATCCAGAGCGACTTACAATCAGTAGATACAGGGACAGTCCCCCCCTGGAGACACTCAGGGTTAAGTGTCTTGCTCAGGGACACAATGGTAGTAAGTGGGATTTGAACCTGGGTCTTCTGGTTCATAGGCGAGTGTGTTATCCACTAGGCTACTACCACCGCTCATGTAGATTCCTTCTCTACAATATCAGTCGGATCCGCCCTTATCGATCATCACAGGCCACCCGGATACTGGTTCAGTCCCTAGTAATCTCACGACCGGATTACTGTAACTCCCTTCTAGCAGGTCTACCTCCGAATGCCGTCCGACCTCTACAACTAGTACAGAACGCAGCGGCACCTTCCCAAATTCTCCCACACCACCCCACTGCTACGCTCCCTCCACTGGCAGCCCCCCTGCATCAGATTCAAAATACTGATGCTGGCCTACATGCCAAATATGGGGTAACACCATCCTACCTTTCACTTTAAAGACGTTCCTCTTTAGACTAACTTGTAACTTTTTTATAGTCTGACCAATGTAAGGAAAACTACAGCAAAGTGAAGTAAAATGATTGTGTTCATGGTTTAGTGAACCAGAATTGATACACCAGTAACATGAAAGCACGTTGTAATTCTCTCTGGATAAGGACTTCTGCCAAATGCAACTAACTCATGCTAATGGAAGTAAACCCCCACCCCCCAGCTCACACAAGTGGAAACCCCGACCCTCCCGACCTTTTTATTTTTATGCAGTCATCTGGATTGTGTGTGTGTGTGTGTGTGTGTACTGTTTCCTTCATGGTTTTGGGTTTCGGTGTCTTGGCTGTGCAATAGATTCATTCAATAGTTACCTTAAACTTGTATTTTTTAAATGTGTATAGGTCATTGTTCATTTATAAGACCACTTCTTCATGCAGGTTTTCCTGTCTGTACTTTGCAAAGCAGGAATTATCAGAAACATTTTTTCTGGTCCACCCTGTCCATTGCTTGTCCACTTTGCATGAAAGAAGGTCTAACCTGTGTCACCCTGTGTCCTGCTCAGCTGGTGACCCAGTGCAACGCCAGGTTTGTGGAGTGCTTCAGCGCCCAGAAGGAGTGCAACAAGGAGAAGAATCGCAATTCATCAGTGGTCCCTTGTGAGTTTCTTTTTGTTCAAATCCTTTCTGAGCCTCCCCATTCTGTTGCATATAATTGTCAGTTCGGCTCCAGTTCAGCTCAGCTGGGTGGGTGCGTTGTTGACGGTTGGCAGAGCCTATTGGTTAACTGTGTTTTTTTTTCATCCATCCCAGCGGAGCGGGCACGCGTTGGCCTGGCCCCACTGCCTGGAATGAAGGGCACTGATTACATCAATGCCTCTTACATAATGGTGAGTCCCGCTCCTTAATCACCCATTAGGCACATAGATGGAAACGTACAGACTGTTATTACCCAACACTCATACTTCAGAAAACAAGTCTCACTAGAGTCACTTAGTCAAATGATGACACGGTTATTGCTTTGTAGCAGAGTTGACAGAAAGTTAATCTGTTTGTGATGACAACGCAGGGCTATTACCGGAGTAATGAGTTCATCATTACCCAGCATCCTTTGCCTCACACCACCAAGGATTTCTGGCGGATGATTTGGGACCACAATGCGCAGATCATCGTCATGTTGCCTGACAACCAGGGCCTGGTGGGTAAAAATATCAGGAGCCAACTTGGCTTGTCCGTTTTTTATATGTGCATCGGCTCCTGTTCCTGTTCTCATGTTTGGGTGTGTCTTCTGTTACGCAATCTGTCCTTTCTCCACCTTGTTGCTCTGTGTGTGTCAGGCTGAGGATGAGTTTGTGTACTGGCCCAGTCGAGAGGAAGCCATGAACTGTGAGGCCTTCACTGTCACACTTATTAGTCAAGACAGACTATGCCTTTCCAACGAAGAACAAATTATCATCCATGACTTCATCCTTGAAGCCACACAGGTGTGTGTGCATGTGTGTGCATTTATTCCTGTGTGAATATCTTTTTTTTTTATGTCTTAACACCTTCCCCCTGTTCACCCTCCCCAGGATGATTATGTTCTGGAGGTGCGTCACTTTCAGTGCCCTAAATGGCCCAACCCTGATGCCCCGATCAGCAGCACGTTTGAGCTCATCAACGTCATCAAAGAGGAGGCCATGACCCGAGATGGACCCACCATAGTCCACGATGAGTACGTATTGACCACCTTTACTCCCTGGCCACACCTGCCCTGCTGATCCATCTTGTGTGTGGTCAGCGGTGCGGCCACCCAGGCTGCTGTGTTGACAGAGCTACTGTAATCAGATCTGGTCAGTGGTGGTGGCACTGGGTGACTAACAAACTGCAATATGGCCTTCAGTCTAGATTGATGTCTCTAATATAGTGGCTGGTGAGTTTACACACAGATCTGTTTTCTGGCCAGTTTAAGCCTTTATATTAAACATTAATGTGTTAATATTTCTAATGACACTGTTAGGTACCAAGATCCAATTAGGAATAATGAAGGTCCCCTAATATCCCCAGACGTCAGCTGCGCTTGAGAAAAAACACTTCCGTTCCGTTGACTCTGTGTAGCGATTAAGCTGACTTGCCTCGTCTCATAAAGAAGACGCTAATTGATCATTTGATGTCTGTTATGTTACTGTGGCTCTGTCCCTCTCGAGGTTGTGGCTATGCAGCGCTCTTAATTGGCTGCCTGTTCATTAGTGGGAAGGACGCGTTCGTCAGGTCCCAGCGTCTCTGCCTGACAAATCTGTTAATAAAAGCGGACGCCTCTCACTGAGCGTTCCCATCTCTCTCCGTGCCGGATTAGGATATCAGCCCTGTTTTACTCAGCCGGGCTATTCCGTTTGGTTGAAGCACTGTAAATTAATATCATTTATTTAGGGTGTGCTGTTATGCTATTAACTCTGTACGGACGGCCTGAAACGTATGCATTTAAAAATAGGTTTGGCGCCGTGTCGGCTGGGATGCTGTGCGCCCTCACCACCCTGTCCCAGCAGCTGGAGAGCGAGAACGCCGTGGGCGTCTATCAGGTGGCCAAAATGATCAACCTCATGAGACCCGGTGTCTTCACGGATATGGTGAGTGGCGAAATGCACCCGACACTGCATCATGATCCTCGTGAACTTTGACCTTTGACCTGTGTAATGGCTACGGTTGATCTGAGCGAAATTCCATTAAATGCATATAACGAATCAGAGATTAGGTGGTGGTAGATCTCTGCCTCTATGACATGCAACAGCACAAGAGAAGTCATAACATATAAGTATTGACTGTTATAAGTCTTAATATGTTTATTAGTGCAAACAGCTCTGGTGGTACTTCCTCATATGACAGTTGATTTGTCCATTTAGGCATTGACAAAAACATGACTTTTCATTATAAAATATGTTTTAAAATAAAAAAAATATATACTAATAAAATGGGACTATTTGAAGCATTCTCCTTGGATCTGGCATATTACACAGAATTGAACAAGATATCGAGGGGTGACAACCAAATGGGCATAAGTGACATTTTATCACTTACGTCATATGAACATATTTTGATCTAAACTTGTGTTTAAAGCTCATTTTTGGCACCAACTGCTTCTGGGTGTTCTGTGTCAAGTCGTGTGTATTTTGTTCAATAACTGTAAAACTATTATGAATTTATTTAATGGATTTGTATATTTAAATACCATGACATAACTGTATATCTTTATTTCCCCAAAAATCTCACTTGAACATTTATGGTTGCCACCCTTTGATACTTATTGGCCGATTTTTTTTCTCACCTGCAGTTACAATCCATTTTTGATCACTACAGGCCACTGTGTTGACTACGTGCATTTGTCTTCTGTCCCCAGGACCAGTACCAATACCTTTATAAAGCTATGCTCAGTCTGGTCAGCACCAAGGAAACTGGATTGGGACCCCTGTCCTTGGACAGAAACGGAACCATGGCGATCGCAGACGAGTCAGACCCGGCAGAGAGCATGGAGTCACTCGTCTAAGAGCGGCGGAGGCACGAAGAGGCACTTAATTTGTAAAACTTCAAGGACTAAGACAGACTTTTTTGAGGCCTTTTTTGCCAGACTCTGGGTTAAGTGAATAACCTGATTACTTTTTTACACTGATAAAAAGTTTTTGATATTTATTTTTTGCCATTTTATGTCTTAATGTTATCCTACTGAACATTTGCACCTATGTTTTTAAGTTCACAACAAGAAACACACTTCTGTCTAGTTTGCACTATATAATATCAGTGTTACTGCCTATTTCCGTCTGACCTACTCTATTGATCATTTTTTCTTTTACCTTTCCATGCCCACATGTATCGACATTCCTTGACAAAGCCACAGCCCAATGCTTGGGAAATAGAGAAGCACTGGCCGTGTGCAGGCTAATTCATGGGAGCTTTTACTAAAAACCCAGATCCACTGCAGAGGGGCAGAGTCTCCTCACATAAAAAAAAGCAATATGGTCTTTTTTTTCTCTATGTCTTTATGAT
The DNA here is from genome assembly GCF_900700375.1 of Denticeps clupeoides. NCBI lineage: Eukaryota > Metazoa > Chordata > Actinopteri > Clupeiformes > Denticipitidae > Denticeps > Denticeps clupeoides. Next base: position 18,185,617 of record NC_041718.1, read on the forward strand.
TTTTAAGCACCAAAAATATGATTAGTTTCATATTGCATTTGATTAGCAAGTCAAGCCCATATTTTAATTTTCGAAGGTGGTATTACAACTGCTACTGTGAACTTATTACTTTTGTATGAACCATATTATGCTTTTAATATATATGAATATATTGTAATCATTATAACTTGTGGTTTTGTAAATGTGTCGCTGTCATGACCGACCCTCACTAGTACCTACTAAACTTTTTCCAGTTATTTCACGTCCTCTTCTCTCGCTCCCCCTGCTGGTTTGGTTTCGCCGTTGCTTCTGCTGCAAGCTGCTAACGAGGTTTTATTTTTTTAAGAAAGAACAAGTCATGTCTGAGTCGACCGTGTCCTTATATTCTGACCACATTCGGTCTCTGCATCTTTTACTAACTCCTCCACGCAAAGACGCGCCACTCGACTCCTCCTCTTCCTCTCATGTATGTATCCCCAGCCTCTCGATGCCTTTCGTATTCTGTCATTTCTCAGCAGTGCTTGACTGTGCTGGTGTATGATACTAGTCTATGTTGTGTAAGGTGTAGCTTGTTTTTTTTCCCACCAAAAAAAAGTCCTGAAGAGGTGAAAGGTGATATTTTTCTGTCCTCTAAAATGCTCACACGAGAGTTATCTACCTGTAAGTCCATCCCTCCTACCCTGTCATTGACATGCAGTGATTGTTGGAGGAGAGAACAGCTCTCGGTGTCCAGCACAATGTCCTTGGCGGCTCGGTATTCTGATATTTTGGATGTCTTGCCAGAACAAAGCAGGGGGATATATTATTTGTAAAGTTTTACCAAAGACTCAAAGTCATTACATAATTAACTAAACGTCATTATTATTATTTGTATTATTATTATTGTTGTTAATATGGATCACGTCTGTGGTGACAAAATATGAAATTCCTCCTCAGAGCTAAGAATGAAATTACTAATGGTCACCCTTTCTTTTTTCTTTTTTTGTTTAATTCAATGACATCCGTATTTTCCTCTTTTTTTAGTATTCTTTTTATGGGTGGTTGAAATCAGAAATGCATCGCAGAGTTCCATGAAATGAAGTAGTGAGGCGGGATTGTTATTCTTCTTCTTCATATTAACATGATTCTAATGTCCGCCGTGTCCATGTCAGGAGGCTGACAAATGAAGTCACAACTCTCCAACATTTGGGGTTAATGGCCTGACGTGGTGAGGAGCACTAGCAACCACGCGCATTTCCTGAACCTGGAATCGCCCCTCGTGTCTCTGCTATATCATCGTAGAACTTTATATTTTCATGTGGAGCTATTCTGCTTCTGTTCTGTTGGCTTTTTTTCATAAATTTACTTAATGATTCACTCCACATTCCGAACAGGTCCAAACGACACCTCTCATTAATCAAGGCAGTGATTGTGATATTCTTCTCTCTCTCTTCGGGTGGTATTTTTTTTTATGATCATTTTTGTTATAATTATTCTGTTGTCCGTGTGCAATAGAACAGCTCTAGTAAAGTCACTGAATTTGTTTGTCCCATTGACCGGAGGCGGGTGACCCTTCCTCTTTTCTAATCACAAATAACACCCAACAAAGGAATCCACTTTTGTTTTTTTTGTTTTGTCCTTGTTTTTTTTTGTTAAAAGCTATATCAAAGCATTCTATTATATTGTTATTTAATATGTAAAATTGTATTGCTATACATAAAATAAAATATGGGTTTTGATGTACTTTAAAGAAACTCTGCATCTCTCGAGGTTGGCCACTCTTTACCCAGCACTAATATATTGGAAAACACGATTATATTCAGGGTGTTGAGCAGATACACATATTCCCATATTGTTTTGGTTTTTTTTATTAAAAAGAATCTTTTTGTTGTCGTGCATAATTCATGATAGGAAGTATTTTCTTTAAGGACCATATAACGTCATAAGTAGGTTCCATGACTTTGGTCTGGTTTGGTCCGAGGACCAGTGTAGACCACCATGTTCTGGACCACCAGAAGGACACTTCCAGCTTGGAAGAAGTGATGGAAGAAGCCCATTAAACCTCATTTTTTAAACCTGAGACCCAGGTCCTGGAAATATGAAATAATGCCACGCCGGCACATGAAGGTTGCCACCTGGTGGGAAAGTAATTCATGGCGTGGGTGGGTGGGTGGGTGGTTTGTTTTCTTGCCACACAATCATTGTGGATAATTACTTTAATTGCAATAATTGCTATGGAGCTTGATTAGGTTTTCCATATCTTAAAATGAAATTGTAGTGTAGCCTGCACCGTTTTTTTTTTTCAATAACGGTCGAATGGCATAAACAATGCCGGGTAATTACAAAATGGCACGTTTCACTGGGAAAGAGGGGCGTGGATAATTCAATTTAACTTCCTGAGGACCCTGCTCTTCCGGCGCTGAAAATGAATAATTGAAATGAAACGGAGAAAGATGATCTGAATATTTCAGCGGCACGGCGCCGAATCTTTGGCAACTGCGGCTCCTGGGGACTGAGTAGGTGAGAGGATGTTCTTTATCCAGTGCTCTTGTATATATCCTGTTTTATTACTTTTTTCAAATAGAACAATAGAATCAGAGGCTTTTGGTACCAGTGCATTTTTTCACCATAATGCACAATGCCACAGGTGACGTTCATCTGGTAAATGTTCTTGTGCAAGCACAAACCTATTGCAATGTGAGGCCAAGTCAAGTGATTGTGAAATACTGCAGCACAGCACACAGTGAAATGTGTCCTCTCCTTTTAACCATCACCCTTGGTGAGCAGTGGGCAGCCATGACAGGCGCCCGGGGAGCAGTATGTGGGGACGATGCTTTGCTCAGTGGCACCTCAGTGGCCCCTTGGCAGATCGAGATTCGAACTGGCAGCCCTCTGATTACAGGGCAATTTGCTTAACCACTTGGCCACCACTGCCACCGATAAGATTGACAAAGCCAGGATTCGAACCCGGGTCCACCCGGGTCACAGACTATGAAACATAAATAAAAATATATACTGTACTGGGGTTTTTTATGTCGTAATAACACAATAACGTTTCATTGTGTAACCGTGTGCTGTGCTGCAGTGTTTCACAGTGACAATCACTTCACTTTCACTTCAGTTTCATTTTCATCTGAGAACATCTGAAGTAGTTTATTGTCATATGTACAGGGTAAAATGAATGAAACTCTCACTTGAGCACCATCTCTACAGACAAGGCTTATACGACTTCGACCAGGACATAGAAGACATGCTGGTGCAACAAAACCAAAAGTACAGCTTTTTACCTTTCAGATGATCGCAATATGATATATATATGTGTGTGTGTGTGTGTATGGCACATTAATTTCTATATATTCATATTGCAACAGGAACAAAACAGGCTTTTCCTTCTCGCAATATGAATATATAGAAATTAATGTGCCATACACACACACACACACACACATATATAAAGCTAGGACTGCATCATTGATGTCACAAAGGGCAGCAGATTTACAGCAGTATACACATTATTATTTTTCACATTTGAAATCATGTGGATTTGTTTTAGCGTATTTTGCTATACTCTCAGGGCAAAACATCGCGGTCCTTATTTGTACCTAGAACTGTGCAGTTTGAGTGACTGGTGGTGAAAAGGGTTCAAATCCCGCTTACTACCATTGTGTCCCTGAGCAAGACACTTAACCCTAAGTTGCTCCAGGGGGATAAAGTGTCCCTGTAACTGCTGATTGTAAGTCGCTCTGGATAAGGGCGTCTGATAAATGACGTAAATGTAAATGTAAAAGAATTTTAAGAATGTAAAGGCCCTCCCGCCCACACGGCGGCGCCATCGCGTCTCATTGAGTCAAGTTTCCCGTGATGCTCGCCGAGGAAGAAGTTTCCATGACGACGCGGCACCAGGAGTGACGCTGCCTGGGGAAGTTTTCACGTTTTTTCACACGCAGGGTCGCGTTATAAGCGGTTTTTACAGGTACGTTTTTACTCATATTTACACCCCTGGAGCCTCCGCGGACAGCAGCTCCGCTCCGGGCGAACATTTCACCGTTTGGCGCTGTGGCAGAGTGGAAATTCCTAACCTGAGCTGCCACGCACTGCTCCACGTATATAAAAAAAACAGGAAACGTTTTTTATTCATAATAATAATAATAATAATAATAATAAGATGCTCAATTAGCCAACACACGTGTGGAAATCTCTAAAATCTGCGAGGTTAAACGAAACGTACAGAAAGGTAACATGCTAAGCGCTCACGGCCTGGCAAACTTTATTTTGTACTTTTTACATTCACAGTTAATGCATTTGGCAGACGCCCTGATCCAGAGCGACTTACAACGTGCTTTCAAGTTACCATCGATGAAGTGATCAGTTCTAGTTCATTAGGACCCTCAACTATGAATACAATCTTTTTATTCACTCTTGTTGTAGATTCTGAACTTAAGTTAGACAATAAGAACGATACAAGTTAATCTAAATATTCTCTAAAGAGGAAGGTCTTGAGCTGCCGTGTGAAAATACTCAGTGACTGAGCTGTTCTGACCTCGAGAGGAAGTTCATTCCACCACCGAGGGGCCAAGACGGAGAAGAGTCTAGATGAGCGTCTTCCTTCTACCTTCAGAGATGGAGGGACCAGGCGAGCAGTCGTGAGATTACAGAGGACTGAACCAGTATCTGGGTGGCCTGGGTTGACAGATAAGGGCAGATTCATCTGATATTGTAGAGAAGGAATCTACATGAGCTGGAAAGATTGCTGATGTGAGTTGAGAAGGAGAGTTGGTTGTCTATTGTTACTCCAAGGTTGTGGGCTGTTGTAGAGGGAGAGAGCTGTGAGGTAAATCCAGGTAAATAGCAAGATCCTGATGTGGTGGAGAATCTGCTGAAATGAATATTAGTTCAGTTTTGGTGGGATTGAGTTTGAGGTGATGGGCTGCCATCCAAGATGAGATGTTGAAGTGAAGTGATTGTCACATGTGATACACAGCAGCACAGCACATGGTGCACACAGTGAAATTTGTCCTCTGCATTTAACCCATCACCCTGAGTGAGCAGTGGACAGCCATGACAGGCGCCCGGGGAGCAGTGTGTGGGGACGGGGCTTTGCTCAGTGGCACCTCAGTGGCAACTTGGTGGATCGGGATTCGAACCGGCAACCTTCTGATTACGGGGCCACTTCCTTAACCGCTAGGCTACCACTGCCCCCTGAACCTTACAAACTATCCCTGATCGGGAATCGAACCCGGGCCGCGGCAGCGAAAGTACCGAATCCTAACCACTAGACCACCAGGGACCCATGTTGGTTAGACATGCAGAGATTGCAGAGGTACCTTTTAAAAATAATGTATATTAAAAAGTGTACTGTCTTCTGCAGGACCATCTGAGCATCTTTAAATAATTAAGAGCAGTTTAACTTCTTCTTTCCTTGACTTCCTGCCCTCACTCCACAGTTATGACACCAGAACTCTGCAACGAAGTAGAACTCATGCAGGAGCATGAGGAAATGTGAGTAGCTGGATTATAATTATCATTATGATTCCACAGGATTGCTCTGTTAGTTGTATTAAGTTAAGATTGAAGTCATGGTTAAACCCTCGTAAGGCTCTATACCTAAATTATTTTTATACAGGCATGACTTTTGGTTTGGGTTAACCCACCTAACTAATTTACTAACTAAATTACTAACTAACTTGCTTACTCACTAACTAACTTAATAATTCACCCACTAACTAACTTCTGGTTTACATTAACCCAGCTAACTAACTTAATTGAATACTAACTAACTTATTTACTGACTTAATAACTAACTATATTACTAACTACCTCACTTGCTTACTTACTTGCATACTTACTAACTTACATACTTACTAACTAACTAAATTACTAACTACCTTCTAACTTACTTGCTTACTTACTAACTAACTAACTTACTAACTTACTTGAGTACTTCCTAACATACATACTTACTAACTAACTAACATACTTACTTGCTAACTAACTAACTTCTGGTTTACATTAACCAAGCTAAGTGAGAAATCTTGATTTGGTTGTGGAACCCTGCACATGTAGTGGAGTTTTATGTTTATGTTCCACCACTTTTAAGATGGACTCCTCTTGAAAAAAGATGCGCAGGGTTCATAGTCAGTCGTTTCTAGTATTGCACGTTTTCAATCAGAAGTGGCAGTAGCCTGGTGGTGGTTAACAAACCTGCCTCTGAACCAGAAGAGTGTCTCCAGGGGGGACTGTCCCTGTAACTACTGATTGTAAATGTAAGTGTGGAGAAGTCCTGAAGTAGCACTGACCCTGAAATCATTTTATTCTGTTATAAATCATAATGTCGTGTGGAGCCAGCATTAATCTTGTTGTATTTTTAAGACTACGTAAAAGAGCTGAGCTGCTGCAGCAGATGGAGGCTCAGCACCAGCATCAGAAGGCCAAGAGGAAGCAGCAGGCGGCGAGGTCTAAAGCGGCGCAGGAGAGGAACGCCCGGCTCCTTCAAGTACAGGCCCATTTCACTTTTTGCATTCGTTGGGTTTCTGAAGATGTCCCGTCAAAATGTCAAATAGACTTGTGTGGTGTTTACAGGATATGAAAAAAATGGAAGATGATCTGAGAAAGCAGCCGCTGTTGCACCCCGATGTCATCACTCTTCAGGTAATCGGCCTGAATGGAGTTGAATAATTATCATCAGATAATTAAGGCTGTCTCGATGCATTCATGTTCTTACTTGTCTTTAAAGACCCGATACTGGGCGTCTGTGGAGCAGAAGCTTCCGGAATGGGAACCTTTCCTACTGGGCAAGGGTCCAGCCCCCACTGAGGCTGGGAGCAGATCCCCAGGGAAGCGGCCGCACAACCCTTCGCCCCGTAACACTAAAGCCAGGGGACTTCCTCCTCGTCCGCCACGACACCCTGCCGTCTGACAGACATTTTAAATGGCACGGTGCAGCGCGCTCTGAAGGGGAAAGGGTTCCGCACGTGGGCGTGGGCGTCATGTTTGCCACCTTCCATGTGTTGTTTTATGCGGAGCAGATGAATGGTTCTGGACAACGTTCAGGTGGCCGGCTCTTGTTTACTCTCGCACACGCTGCATGCTCATCACACTGATGCACCAGGGGTGCTACTATCGTGACGTCGACCATTCATAACGTGCAGTTTTTTTATCACCGCGTTAATGCATGAGTGGGCTTTTTCCAACCTGACGTAATGTGCGAATGCGTCCACTAGAGGGAGCCCGAGTCTCATTTATAGATAATGTCCAATTTTCTGTTCAAAGTTTCTTATGATGGCCATTTTTCTATTTAACTGATGTTAGGTGTAGCGATAGTAATAGGGAAGCCAACTAAAAGTCTTTCATCTTCCAAACAGTAACCCTGAAATAGTTCATGGAGGGGCCATGTTAATGTGTACATTTTTTATTTCAGAAAAGCGGTTCATATGTAGAGATGTCTTTCTCAACTCTGTAAGGTAATTCTACAAGATTGTATTGAGTCGCTTTCTCTACATCGTTCATTGTTTCATGGAAATTCTGCAATAAACTTTTAGGTAAATCAATGTGTGATATTTGAAAGTGAAGTGATTGTCAAACACAGCACAGCACACGGTGACACAACCATCACCCTGAGTGAGCAGCGGGCACCATGACAGGCGCCCGGGGAGCAGCGTGTGGGGACGGTGCTTTGCTCAGTGGCACCTCAGTGGGATCAGGATTCGGACCGGCAACCTTCTGATTATGGGGCCTTCCGCTAGGCCACCGCCGCACCATTGATAGAAAAATTTAACAAATTCATGATCAGTTCTCTATGTTTTCTTATTTGAATAATAAATTGTCTTACTTCACAAAGAATAAAACCTTTTTATTAACATCCTTCTTTTGGGGTTGCCTTTGCTCAGTCATGTTCGCTCTCTGTGCTGTGCAGTAGTTGCTTTTTTATTGTCCCTTTATTGAAGGGTGGCCCTGGGTCAGCCAGTCGCCATATGTTCATCATTTCAGCGCTAAGCCACTGCTGTCACTCTCGCTTTTTGTAATTTTACTTTTGTTATTTCCGGCCCCCAAAAAAGCGTTCCACACGACACGTTTCATACGCCGTCATTATTATCTCGTATTTCTGGCAAGTTACGGAGTGACACAGGTGTCCCCCTCCATGCCCCTCCGCCGCCCGGGATGGCATCCCTCGTCCTGCCTAATTGCTGTGATCAAACCGGCGCCGGGTGACGCAGAGTGGCGGCTTGACAAACGCGATCATCCGGATGGCCGGGGCTGGACGGCCGCGGTTGGCAGCTGCCCTCGCTCCTCAGCTGCGGCCCGCTCGTGCCCCGGAGCCGCGGCACCAGTCGCCGCGGAGGCAGGGCCGGGACTGGCACGGGGAGGGGTGCGGTCCTCCAAAACAGATTCCTTTCCAGACTGGAGGTTCGGGTTCCCCTGCGTGGCCCTCGTAGGGCCCCCCCCAACAAAAAAACTCCACATGCAGCATCCATCTAATATAAAGTGAAGTGATTGACACTTGTGATGCACGGCACACGGTGCACACAGTGAAATTTGTCCTTTGCATTTATCCCATCACCCTTGGTGAGCAGTGGGCAGCCATGACAGGCGCCCGGGGAGCAGTGTGTGGGGACGGTGTTTTGCTCAGTGGCACCATGGCGGATCGGGACTCGAACCGGCGACCTTCTCATTACTGGGCCGCTTCCTTAACCACTAGGCCACCACCGCTCATATAGAGAACGAGCCAGAGAGACCGGCCTCAGGCCCCATTCCGGCGTCTGCTCGTGAGCAACGAGCTCACAAGTGACAGTTGTGACACAAACCTTCAGCGGCTGCAGTGCTCTTAACTCCTCCTTCCGCTGTTCGGGGGGACCGTCGCCGGCGTTTCAAGAGGCTCCTGTAGTGACTTTTTTTTCCTCCGCAGCGTATTGATTTGTGTTTCAATGACGCCTCCGACCCCAAAGTGTCTCTAAAATGAAATTGCGTTACTGTGTCTGGCGATCTGGGCGGCGGCGGCAGGGATGGATACGCCGCTTTAGTTATGCTAAACACAGAATTCGTGATTTTTTTTTTTTTTTGCTTTCCCAGGACTTGAGTATTTCTTTAATAAGCTGGGGTGCGAGAGTACCTCGTAATTAACTCTGATTTGGGGCGGAATGCTGCAGTGACAGTTTCCTTGCAGGGTCATCCCGGGTCAAAGGGATTAACACCGGACATCCCAGAATTAGCGGCCCTGCCGAACAAAAGGAGACTTCGTTCCCGTCCAAAAGCCTAATTGCGATTATTTTGTGCAAATCTTTCTTTCTTTTACTTTTAGTCTGTAAATGTGTGTGTGTGTGTATGTGTGTGTTTTTGTGTATGTGTATTTCTGTCTATATGTTTGTGTGTATGTGTGTGTTTTTGTGTATGTATGTGCATGTATATGTGTGTGTATATGTATGTGTGTGTGTATGTATATGTGTGTGTGTGTGTGTGTTTTTTTGTGCATGTATGTGCATGTATATGTGGGGGGGGGGGGGGGGGGGGGGGTTTAATGCAATTTCTTCACTATCCGGATTGAATTAAGAAGTTTACAGACCACAGAACCTACAGGAGTTCAGAACTTTTCACCTTCGGATGGGAGATGTTGGGTCGGCAAAAAAAAGCCATGTCTTTAATCGCTTTAAAAAACGACACCTTGCTTGTATAGGTTCTTATCTGAAGTTAAACAGTTCCTTGTGGTGAGGATGATGATGATGATGATGATGATGATGGGCTTTAATAACTGCAGAGTAAAAATCGCATTTCAGTCCCTGCGCTCATGGCCAGTCTGTTGGTGAAATGTGGAGCAGCTTGTTTGGAGGTCAGGGCCTCGTCTCTTTCAAGAGACTGTGGGTAACAGAGTAGGCGAGGGGACAGAAGGTCCCCTTCAGCTCCTTGGCCCCGAGCTCTAAAGACTGCTTCTGAATGGAGGTCATGCTTACTTCTGACATTGATGTAATTCCGGCGGGGCCAGATCGGCACAAGGGTGGCCCCAGAGACCTCGGAGCCACAAAGCACCTTCTCGGACCACGTCCTTGAAGATCTGCTTGTCCGGTTCGGACCCGAATGGGGACGCAGAGGAGGCTCCATCTCTCCAGCATGTCCTCCTCCAGGAATAGATCCAAGCAGCTCCTGCCTGGCGCTCATTAACTCGTAACGAGCCGCGGGGAGAGGGCGCTTTAATTAGAAATTCATTTGGTCTAAACGGAGGGAAAGCGATGTGGTTAACATTTGGCGGACTTAATTAGGGTCCCCCTGTCCCCTGTCCCCCCGCCCTCGCCGAGCCAGTTAATCTTCCATTTACTATCAATTGGGGCGACCAAACAAAAAGTCCGCCCCTTCTTTTCACGGCCCTTTGTGGCGCGTAAAAGGCGCGGGGTTTTTGGGGAGCCCCCTCGCCTGTTGACGCTTCATTACCGCGCTCTCGTCGCCGGTAATCTCGCGCGCCGCGGTAATGAGCTCCGTTCGCAATTAACGTGTTTCTGGGAGCGAAGCCGGTTGCTCAGATGTCCGGGGTGGGCGGGGGGGGGGGCAAGATGTTTTTTTTTTTTTACTCCTGGGGCGGGTTCTGGGGTCTGGAGAAGATTCTTATTACCGCGGGACGATCTAACGGAAACGCGTCGATTCGACGCAACTTTATCTTAATTAGGCACGGTGGACACACACACACACACACACACACACACACACGGCGGGATTATTTGGATAATCTACCACGTGATGCCAGGCCAGTCAGATGAAACCGTCGTTACGTTTTAATGGCGTTTTTTTTTCCCGGCCCCGTTAATTGGCGCGTGAGACTGGACGCCCGTGTCGCGGCTCCGCCGACTGGGAATATTAGTCCAGTCCCGGTCCCGGCGCGTGGCGCGCGAACCGCCTAATTGGTCGGTAATTGGGGCGGCGGGATTGGGGGGCACGCGCGCGCGCCTCCGCGGACGGAGGAATAATGTCGTTCCGGGAGCCGTGGCGGGAATGCGGGGCCGCGCATTAGAACCCCCGCCACCCCCGAGGCCGCTTAGCTGATTACGGTAATGGCGCGTCGAGAGTCGGCCGTTTATCTCCGTCATTTGCGCCATTAGGGCCGAGTGAAGTGCGCGCATGCGCGCCGCGCTCCTAATGATCGATATCACGGCAGCGCTTCGATTTAGTTGTTTCTGCTGATCGAATATTCGTTCTGCACACCCTGTCGTCTCCTGAATGTGATTATTAATTATGATAATCCTAATCCTCCTGTTCGATTTATTTCAACATTATAATCATGTTAATGTTAGAACATTATTTTAAAAAATCCAAATACACATATTAAAATAAATCGTTTTTTATTAATAATCAGGTTCGTATAATTAATGTAAAATTGCCTTTGAAACTGTTATTCGGTAAAAAGAAAAGGGAAAGAGGAGCCTGTCCGACCTGAATTCCCTTTTTCTGACGTTTTTCGTTCAGGAGCCGGCCGCGGGCGTGGCCGGGGGGCGTGGCCGGGGGCGTGGCCGTATGTACAGGAGTCCGAGGCGCCCTCAGCTCTGCCCGCCGCTGTCGTGCAGCTTCCGCGTGTGCTTCTTGAGGTCAAAGTTCCTGCAGAAGCCCTTCCCGCAGGTGGCGCAGGTGAAGGGCTTCTTGTCGTTGTGCGTGTGCATGTGGAAGGTGAGGTTGTAGATCTGGTGGAAGGCCTTGTTGCAGATGGAGCACTTGTACTGCTTCTCCCCGCTGTGCGTCAGCTTGTGGTTCTTGTAGTTGCCTGCGCGGGAAATAAATAATATTAATAATGAGAATGATCACAATTTTATCCGTTTCTGTTTAACGCACATGCGCACTACGGTCGCGTTGTTTTAATCTCACGTGACTGTCCAAGTCGGTGAAAGTTTTTTTTTTTTGTAATAATAATATTTTTAGCTGTTTAAAAAAATTGTAAGCGTTATTATGACATTTTTTGTATATAACTATGCACTAACTTACTGTTAAAAGGAACTGAAAATAAACATTTAAATGACATTTTTTTGTCCGCACTATACAATTTTTAATTTGTAATATTTTAATATTATAATATTTTACGATGATTGTCGTGTCTTAAATTATAGCTTTTTAGTGTTTAAAATACGAACATGCCGTGGATATTCTATAAAATCTATTTTGTAATAAAACCGCTTCTGTACGTGGGCCGGGAATCCGGGGTCGGAAGGTCACGGCGGCCTGTTGCGCGCCGGAGTCAAGAAGTTGTCAAACTCGCTCCGAATCACAATCCGAATCCGAAGTGTCGGCTCAAGGGCGGGGTCGTGCGCCGTGACCCGTGCGCGGCGCCGTGGATTTTTACCTTTCTGGTGGAAGCCTTTCCCGCAGAACTCGCACACGAACGGCTTGTACCCCGCGTGGATGCGGATGTGCGTGTTCAGCGTGGAGCTCCGGTTGAACGCCTTGCCGCACTGGTTGCACTTGTGCGGCTTCTCCTGGAGACGGAAAGCGGCGCGGAACGTGAGACCCCCACCAAAGCGGCTTGGAGACCCCCAACCCACGCGTGGACGCGCAGCCCCCGCTCCTCACCTGCGTGTGGATGATCTTGTGTCTGCACAGCGTGCTCGCCTGGCGGAAGCCCTTCCCGCAAACTTTACACACGAACGGACGCGCCCCGGTGTGCACGGGCATGTGGCGCGTCAGGTTGTAGTGCGCGTTGAACACCTGGGGCGGGAAAAAAAATCGATCGATCGTTACAATTTACTATCGACTAAATCCGACATAATTAATCCCTAGAAACTTCACTTCCCGCCAGTAAAAAAAAAGACTTTATAAATATATAAAAAAATTCGATTACAAATTCGATCGCCTTAAAAAAAAAATATATATATATACTATATATTTTTTTTAGGCAATATAAATATATCATAATAGTGTTTTCGTTCCAATTAGCAATATATTTAGAAAAAACGCTATAAAATCCATAGAAATGACGAAAACGTTAACCGAATTGAATATTTTTTTACGCGAATTTCTGCAGCGTAAAACCGATCGGTGATTTTCGTGTAAAAGCGCCGCACCTTGCCGCACACTTCGCACGTGAAGTTCTTGGCTTTTCCGTCCGCGCCGCCGCCGCCGCCGCCGCCGCCGCCGCCGCCACCGGCCACCTTCCCCGGCGCCTTCCTCTCCGCGCCGCCCAGGCTCGGCTTCTCCCGGACGAGCTGGTCCAGCTGGCCGGGCAGGTGCTGCGCTCCGGCGGCCCGCCGCTCCGCGCCCTCCAGCAGCAGCAGCTTGTGGTGCTGCGCCTGCGCCTGCGCCGGGGACAGCAGCAGCTCCGGCTGCGGGTACGCGGGCTCCAGGTAGTTGAAGTAGTAGAGGGAGCCGCCGGCGGGCATGGCCACCGCCTGGTGCAGGACCTGGGGCTTGATCACCCGGCTCCCCGGGACCAGGGACGGTTTGACGGCCGCGTCCGACTTGGCGCACGTGGCGCACGTCGCCTTGCACATCGCGGCAGAGAAGTTGGCCCTCCAGAGCTCCGAGTAGCTCATCAGCGCCTTGGCCTGCAGGTCGTAGCGGAAGGGCTGGATGGGGATGACGCAGGGGATGGGGGCGCACAGGCCGACCACCGTCCTGCCGTCGTCCGCGACGCACTTGGGCTCGGAGCTCTTGGCCATGATCCTGTCGATGGAGAAGGCCAGGGCTTTGGGGGCGCCGGCGGCCGCGGTCCTGGCGTCGCGTCCCGGGCAGGACATCACCGCCTCCAGCGGGAGCGAGCTGGCCATCTTCCGTGGGTCCCGAGAACGTCCTCTTCCTCCTCCTCCTCCTCCTCGTCGTCGTCGTCGTCGTCGCCGCCTGCCGAATTCCAGAAAAGCCAGCAGAAGACGCGCAGCGGTTTAATACGCACCTTGCTTCTGCACTGTCACCCATTTACATTCAAATGACACCCCCACCCACCCCCACCCCCCCGAACAATGGCGTCCAGGGGTCCCGGCTTAATGCCCATTAACCAGTACACACAAAATTAACAGGACATTACAGAGCTCGTTAGGACAAGAAAAAGACCAACACCCCCCCACGTCCCGTCCCACGACAACTACAACAAATACGCACGACAAAATAAAGACAAGCTGGAACTTTTACCTTTTTACTTTCTTTTTTTAAAACATATATTTCCACAATAGTGACCAGCGCCGAGATGATCGAGAGGCGGGCGGGTTGGTGTCACATGTCCTCAGCGCGCCGAGTCCCTCGTCTCAGGGTGACAGCGCCGCGCCACCGTCGCCGCCACCTTCACCATCATCATCACCACCAGCAGCAGCCTCAGCCGAGCAGCCCCTGCTCCCACCTCCCATTTATACGCGGCCACGGGGGTGGTGTGTGTGTGTGTGTGTGTGTGTGTGTGACAGTTATTACAGATTAGTATTTATTGCGCCCGTGCGCGCGCTCCCGGACACGTGGAGCCGCAGGCGCCAAAACATTCGTTCCGATTCATTCTTCGTTCGATCAAACACGATTCGTTCAATTTTTTTTTCTTTATTTCACATCTGATTTATTACGAGGTCGGATAATGTATCCCCGGCGACAGTGACACGCTGGCCGCGACGTCGGGTCCAGCTTCCACCTGTTTAAGGAGCAGAACCCTCCCTCGGACCCCCATTAAACGTTCTCGCCGCTTCGCCCATTCAGGGAGGCAATTTTCCAGCCCTGAGCCGGGAGGGAAGGAGGGAGGGAGAGAAAGAAGCAGCTCTTTCACTTTTAGCCACTAAAGCACCGCGTGGAACCTGGTTTTGTGTTTTCCCCGCAATAAAAGGACGGATTAAAGGAGGAAAGAAAAGAGCCGGGCTGACCAGAGCTGCCTCGGCGGTGAAAAGGAGCCGTTTTCTTCTCCTCAAGTTCGCTGGAATCCAGAGTTTTGTGCGCTGGTTACAATGACCAGTCGCCCTCTCGGCTTCTCTTTCTTTTAGAAGGAGGAGCAGCTTGAATTCGTTTTATTTGCAGACTATTTCACCTGAGACGCACAACATTTTTACACACACACACACACACACACACACACACACACGCACGCAGAAAGCCTGCTGAAGAACTTTACAAATTGCGCCGCTTTTACGCAGGGACCGTTATCTTCCCTGCCGCGGGAATGAGACAATTATTCCGATTAAAGCGAGTACAGGTTTTATACACGTTTTATAACATTATAACATTATTTATAACCACGACGAGTTTTACTCGTTTTACATGGTTTGTAAAAAATTAATGAAACAGTCAATGTTGTGGTATTTATTTGCGCAGTTCATCTGAATCGGACTGATAATGAACCATGAATAACAGCAAGCCATGCTTAATTAATTAAGCGATTTTTCACGCAAAATTACAATGCTTTAGTTTAAATGTCATGTATTTAGTATCTTCTGTATAATGAATAATCATTCACAGGGCAAAATTTAAGAAAGGGTTGTATTCAGAAAACAAAATGCTCTTTTGAAATCCGTGTGCAAAATTCGTTGCTTTTATTCATGCGCAGTGCGTCCTGTTTGCGAATCAGCATCAGTATGAATACAACAGCGACATGAATATTGTCTATTATGGACCGTCACACATATTTTTAAATGCCTGTCTTTCTGTCTGTCTGTATGTCTGCCTGCCTGTATATATGTCTGTCTGTCTGCCTGTGTGTTTGTCTGCCTGTCTGTCTGCCTGAATATCTGGCTGTCTGCCTGCCTGTATGTTTGTCTACCTGTCTGCCTGCCTGCTTGCTTGTCTACCTGCCTGTAAATCTGCCTGTCTGCATATCTCTCTGTCTGCCTGTGTGTCTGTCTGTCTGTCTGTCTACCTGCCTGTCTGTATGCCTGGCTGTCTACCTGTCTGTATGCCTGTCTGTCTGTCTGTCTGTCTGTCTGTCTACCTGTCTGTCTGTATGCCTGGCTGTCTACCTGTCTGTTTGTCTGCCTTCCTGTCTGTCTGTATGCCTGTCTGTCTGTCTGTCTGTATGCCTGTCTGTCTGTCTGTCTGTCTGTCTGTCTACCTGTCTGTCTGTATGCCTGGCTGTCTACCTGTCTGTTTGTCTGCCTTCCTGTCTGTCTGTATGCCTGTCTGTCTGTCTACCTGTCTGTCTGTATGCCTGTCTGTCTGTCTGTCTGTATGCCTGTCTGTCTGTCTGTCTGTCTGTCTGCCTTCCTGTCTGTCTGTATGCCTGTCTGTCTGTCTGTCTGTATGCCTGTCTGTCTGTCTGTCTGTCTGTCTGTCTACCTGTCTGTCTGTATGCCTGGCTGTCTACCTGTCTGTTTGTCTGCCTTCCTGTCTGTCTGTATGCCTGTCTGTCTGTCTACCTGTCTGTCTGTATGCCTGTCTGTCTGTCTGTCTGTATGCCTGTCTGTCTGTCTGTCTGTCTACCTGTCTGTCTGTATGCCTGCCTTCCTGTCTGTCTGTCTACCTGTCTGTTTGTCTGCCTTCCTGTCTGTCTGTATGCCTGTCTGTCTGTCTACCTGTCTGTCTGTATGCCTGTCTGTCTGTCTGTCTGTCTACCTGTCTGTCTGTATGCCTGCCTTCCTGTCTGTCTGTCTGTCTGTCTGCCTGTGTGTCTGTAAGAATGAGCGCTCGTGTCCACCTGCAGCCCCACTAATTCCACTCACATGGAAATGCTGCAGCTCCAGACGTGATTAGCGTCCTGTCCGCACAATAAACATCGATCTGGCTACCACCCCACCTCGCCCCACCTCGCCCCGCCCCACCCCGCTTCACCTTCACCTTCACCAGTCACCGGCAACACAACTACTTTCACATTAAACCACTTTATTTTACAACCCAGCTAGTAAACCCAGCTGCTAGTAAATTACGGCAGGTCACTTTGGAGATAATTTAGGGGGCGGGCTGCTGAGAGCAGGTCCCCACCGAGGTGGTGTTCCATCAGTGACGTCAGACAATACTCACAAGCAACAAAAGTGTTTTGTCTCAGAAACAACCCCCCCAGCTCCAGAACAAAAGAGAAAAGGAAGAAGTGAGTAAGGATGAACGCATGGTCATCGTGGTCCAGAGACGGAGATGTTGCTCCAGCACAGAAGGCTGAGGTTCGGAAGGTGGAGCCCTCACCGGCTCTCATCCACGTCCAACCAGCGTCCCCGGGGTCCGGTCACCGGGGTCCCTGCAGTGGTGCGACCGGGGCTTCCGTGACAGCTCGAATTGGGACGTCGGTAATGAGGTTATGGGGTTGTGGAAAGTGTGGAGACACGTCGAACGCTCCCAGAAACAAACGCGCACCTCCACACGCCCCATCCTGACACATATTGCTTCCGAACCCCCTCCCCGAGGCGCATTTAGGGTCCCCGGCCCATCTGTTCGCGGCGCAGAAAATGAGGTGTAATGACAGGTTCCTCGTGGTTTACACAGTAACAACGCCGTCAAACGCGGCAGGGGCCGATTATTGTCACCTCCTCGCCACAGGAAGAGGGGGACGTCCGGCTCCTTTTGTTTCTGTAACCCTCCTCTTGTCAGCGTGCCAGGGTGCACAATTTATGTATCGTTCTTTTTCATCGGATCATATCTGTGTATTAATACACAATCATCAGTGTCACCGCATGAATTCATTGTGAGCCTGGTGGCATTGGCCCAAGAGCCGTTCTCTCGTATACATATATCTGACTTGCATAACAGTGGACACCGGTGGCGTTATGTCTACATATTTTTAATAAAGCGATGTTAATATTACGTAGTGGTGTTGGGATGATCTGGGATGGGTGCTGGGATGGTTTCCTGATGATACCCCGGGCTGGTGACGACGGTCATTAAAAGCAGGAAATGCCTCTGCAGCCTCAGTTCATGTTGAAAGTACCAAATTAAAGTCTAGTTTGTATCCGCAGAGTCCCCCGTCTCGTTCTGGGTGTATTTAAAGGGGAGGAATTTTTCATCTTAATAGGAGGCTTGAAGAACTGAAATGTTGTGTGTAAATAGAACTCGGTTCCCTGGTTAAAAAGGGCATCATAACTGGCATTTTCCAAGGAGGTGCCAACGTGCTTTGTCACAATACGGGCCAAGAGGAGAGGGACGGGGTGTTGGGACAGTGCCAGGCCTGGCGTCCCTTGCCAGTGTATGTGACAATGCGACGCCGGCTAATTGTATCTGTCAATGGTGTGGTGCCCCGTTACAAGATGGCACGTCCCCTGCCGTCTCCATGCGAGTGAGGGGCAGTAACGAGGACACCAGGGTGGCCGGGGGGACACGTGTGACTTCGCTCCTTCTCGTTTTTCTTCTTCCTCCTGTCTGCTGTTGAAAAGCGGAGGGTCTAAAAGCACGAGACCCATGTGTTACCCCTGCGCCATGTAGTGTCCCTGCTGCCGTGTCACACACGCACACGCACACGCACACGCACACACACACACACACACACACACACACACACACACACTCTTCGTTTTCTCTAAAATGCGCAGGCACCATCGGCAAACCTGCGACATCTGAACAGAAAGAACTCTCTCATTTGCACGCCGTTGGACCGTGTTAAGGAGGTGACATCGACGTGACCTGCCCTGTCATCGCAGTTGCTCAAGAACCCGGCTCCACGAAGCCCGTAAAATTCCCGGCCACCTTGCGACAGGCGGCGAGGCAGGAGCGCCCTTCCTGAGACGCTTCCAGGACGAAGGGCCACGAAGAGGAACACAGGACATGTCACAGCGGTGCAGCCGTGACGCTACGGTGGCGGCGGCTGTACAACTGGCCTTTTTTTTTTTAATGGTTTCTACGGTGAGTCCTTTTGTCAGCCGGTGGTTTTTTGCCCTGAAGCGCCGACTTGTCAGATCTTCTGCCTCTCACCTGCATCCCTCGCTGCGGAACCTGTCCCTTCTCCTCTCTTCAACGGCCGAACACACACAGGAGAGTGAAAAGTGAGTGTGTGTGTGTGTGTGTGTGTATGCAGGTACAAGTGTGTTACAGTGGTCCCAACTCCTGACCACTACACGTAACCCTCCTGCAATCGGTCTCAAACCATGACCCATATACATCATGCTGTTACTTTCATTTATTTCTACATGAAAATTCATTTCTGGCTGGATTGTGGATAATATTCTAATCATTTGAGATGCTAGCAACCGTAATCAACATTAAAAATTAAATAAATTTCACACTACCAGTCAAACGTTAGGACATACCTACTCATTCATGGGTCTGATATGTTTTGCATTATAAATAAAACTGAAATAAAAAGTTGAAAGCAGGAGCATTTCACAAAAAGCGGCAGCATTTCACACTCGTCTTCTATCCACCACCTTAAGTTGGACAACAGTCCTGAAAGTTTGTGCTGAACACTTTCTGATCTCTCACCTATTCTGATCAGCATCTCATGATGCGGCTCTATTGAAATATCGAACAAAGCAGCCATGAGGGTAAAGAAAAAAACACACTTCACTTTCTCCTGATGCAACAAATACTAAATATGTTTCTTGCATTGGACTCTGGACATTGTGTGTGTGTGTCCCCTATGCAGCCTATGAGCTGAATGCTCTCTTCCTTTCACCCCTTTAACAATTTGGCCACTTTCTGCTCCCATTCTTTTTTGGCATTCCCGTTCATTTCAGTGCAGGTTCTCCATAATGTCACCTCTGAAAGGCCTTGATGTTCTTAAAGCAAGTAGCAGATCTCCTTCTGCAGCTTCGAGGGCCGAATCGCTCAGACAGACAAACGAAACTCAAAGGTCTCGATCCAGAGGCCTTCGCGTCCCGCGTGTGTCCGCCAAACTCGACCCGATCTTAGAACAGCGACGTCCCCCTCGGCCCGGTGACGCGCTCGTGGCCTCACAGATGTAAAGCAGGCTGCCTGAGTCATTTCTCCGCATTAGCATTTCGGCTTCAGGCCGGAGGAACAGGTAACGTCAGAAATAATTTCCCATTTTTCTTATGAGCCGCAGAGCGCCTCACGCCATGCTTTTTCAGGCGTGGTGTAATTAATGTGTAATAAGCCGAGTGCCGTTATGCACGGTTTTCAAACCTATTTCACATATATCATCTATGTACAGACCACATGTACGCAGTCTTAAGCTTTCATCCGACCAAGAGAACTTCATCTTCCAAGAGAACTTTTTGCAGAAAAGTTTGATGCCTCGGGACTTGAATTGAAAAGTGACTGTTGAGTAACCAGGGGACGCATTTTGGAAGAGGAGAAAGCAACTCTTCTTCTTCCCCCGACGGAGGGGAAGCGTCTGTCATTCTCTTTTTTTTTTTTTTTTTGCCTCTGCGAGATTGATTTAAATGCTAAGCTCCCCCTCCCCTTGATTTTTTTTTTTTTTTCGAGGAACAGATCTAAAAAAGATTAATCAGGCCGCTTGTTCCCTCTTCTTTAGGTCAAAACAAGAAGGTTGCATTAATAAAAGGCGTAAGAGGCTTTTGCGTCGCCTTCGTCGAGCTACCTGCTTATCCAGAAGGATGCGGTTCTGACACCTTTTGAAGAGGCATGTTTAGGGATGATGGCTTTTGATTTGTGTGAGGACACGGGGGGAAAATTGTCTGGAGCGTTCTGGGTAGATGCAGAACACACATACAGGAGCACAGAACCCAGGCAACGAAATATCGGTACATTTATATATCTATATTCCAATTTCTTGTTTTTTTTTTTTTTTTTATTATCTGCAAAGTAGCATGCTGGGCATGATTTGAGAGCACCGCCATCGTCCTCGCTTTGGGCTCGATGCAAGTGTTAGCCCAGGGCCAGTTCTTGCTGTGACGGTCAATTGGAGAATCTTTTATTTGGATACTGTTGTCGTTCTTGTTTCCTAACCTGATTGGGGCTTAAAAGCCAAAGCAGCTCAGATCGTGCTGGAATAAATCTCCTCCCCTATTAATCTGTCGCTGTGTGCTCTCCCGCGCAAAATTGCTGCATTGCGCCGGGATTTATGAGGAAATTAAATGTATGATATCTGAGTCCCCCCCCCCATTGCACGTCAGATTGGATGTTGAGATGCATCTTTCCACCCCCCCCACTGTTGATTGTGCCGTACGTTCCGACTAATAGGTCACAGTGGCGGTCCTGCCGAACGCATTTCGGCACAGGGCCTTCCTCATTTGTCTTTCCCTGCCCTGTGGCCCCAGGCAAAATGGGGGGGAAATTGCATCTCAGATTGAAACAATGTGATGGGAGATGAGTATTTCTCCTCGCAGGTTATTAAAGCTGCTCCCGAACGTAAGTTGTATACGTTCGGCCGTTTATCTCAGCCAGGGGACTTTAAAGAGCAGCACGTTTCCAATTAAGGCGTGGAGGGTTCGCGGGAAGCACTTGCCAAAAGCCCTCGTGACAAACTTTTCCTCCCATCATACTTTTAATGTGATTTTCTTTTTTTAACTTGGTGGGAAAAAAAACAACAACGAGTGATTTACTTTTTACGGCGAGTGATTTACTTTTCATGTTTAACCCCCCCCTACCCTGTTTACAGCCTTTCTGTTGTTCCGCTTTATCCCACCTTCTCAGAAGGCTCTTCTATGAAATAATTAAAAATATCCCGTCTTCCTTTAATTCGGTCTCCGGGTGGGAATATTTAATCCCACATCTTTTCTGGTATCTGTGGTCTCGAGACTTAGTTGTGTTTAATTTTTAATTTTTTTTTTTTTTAATCTTATGGGAATAATTTTAATCTAGTTGAGAAGATCTTTGGCCATTCTTGCCAATCTCCTTCTGCTATGTATGTAACCACTTTTAATCCAGAGGCCTAATCTGCTGCTGCTCCTGCAGGAAGGAGGTCGGGGCGGGGAGGCGGTGGCACTCCTTGCAGGTGCCATGGTAAAAAGCCACGGACACACGCGGGTACAAGGTGCTGACATTGTTGTGGTTTTATTTTTTCTGTTTTTCGTTGCGGTGTGGTTAACCGCTCCCATGTGGGGGGGCGGGGGTGGGGGCAGAAGCAAAAAGAATCCACCGGCAGCTTTGCGCGAAATAAATCGAAAATAAAAAATAAAAGCTCCAGAGGAGACGGGCGCTGGGGACATGCACCTACTGCACGGCGTCTTCTCTGCACAAATACAATCAGTAGTAAAGGCATGGCTGGCAGACATCGTCCCGCAGTCCCACATATAGAAACCAGGCTGGAGACACTTCCAGGGGTGTGGAGCAGTTGGGAGGCGAGGCGACGTTTCCGTGTGATTCTCGAAGTGCTAATATAACACAGTTTCGACTGGAGCGTGGCGTCATATATTGCATTGCTAACAAAATCATAATAAAATAAACGGTGGTTGACAAACGGTGTGAGAGTTCTGATGTGTACATATATATATATATATTTAGAATAACGGAAGAGAGAGTTCTGCACTGTCATGGTGACATATTTACAGAGAGAGAAGCATCATCGCGATCGATCAGAACCGAACAAGGACACTCAGCCATTACTCCTAACCCTAATCATTTTACTCGACATGTACAAACTGGACTCCATATTGCTTAAAAACATAAACTTCAGCATAAAACACCAACATTCTTTTTTTTTTTTCTTCTTTTTTTGCTACAATACATTTGATCAGTTTTAAAGGCCCAATAATTCTCCGTTTTGTGGTTTGAGTTTGGGACAGAAATAAAAAGGCGGGCAGTAGTTGCTGAGTTGATGGCATGCATCGTCGGGGTTTGTGCGTCGGTTAATTGTCCTCCTCGTCGCTGTCCTTCATCGATATTCCCTGCATCCCCCCTTCCCTCACCGACGCAGTGGCCTCCTCCAGCATCAGCCGGTTCCGCACCGTCTCGTACATCTTGCTGTTCAGGGTGGAGTCCAGCACTCCTTGCAGGCGGAAATCTCGGTACTTTTTCTGCAACAGAAGAGAAAGAGGTTGAAAGGATGCAAATTGCCTCCAGAGGATGTCATATGTCCCACAGGATGGTGGCACAAAAGCACAGCCTCGCTTCCGGTTACTCATCTCGGGAGAAATAAATGCATGACGCTCTTATACTACCGTGGTAATTCCAGCTCCTGCTTCCACTAGAGCTTCACGGTGAAATGTTTAGCACCTGCAGGGAGACTGGAGGGCAGAGCACCCTGGGCTTTTTCCCACTGGTCCACTTCTTCTACCTAGTCTTTTGTACAGAAGCCTGTCCAGTTTTGGATTATTTTAACACACATGGACCTTCATGATGCTCTATACACTCTGGTCTCGGGGGTTGAGACATTTCTGTACTCAGAACAGAACACCAATGTCACTGATGGGTTGATGAGTAACAAAATTATGTCACCATCAGTCAGCAGATTTCAACCCAACTCAACACCTATGGGAGATGTTAGAGCCACATTTTAAAAAGCAAATGGATAAAGATCTTTTTTGAAGAACATGGTCCATCCTCTCAGTAGAAGTAGCAGAGACTGGAGCATCTGGAACAAGGTGCTCTGAAGTTCGATTTGTAGTGGACCAACACACCTTCAATTGATCACCTAGCTATGCTGCCGCTACCTTCACAATCCGAATGAGGATCTTCAGCTGGTAGACGTGGAGCTGAAGGTCCATGCGGTCAATGAGCCAGGTGCCCAGCAGGTTCATGGTGCTGGTGTACCATTGCTGAAAGACAAACACAGTGTTCTCCAACAAAACAAACAGCCATTCACGTCATATGAGGGAGACTCAAACAGGGAGACGCAAGGTGTCCAAGGGAGGTCAGATAATAAAAATAAGTGATTACAATGCAACAATAGGCCATAAAGGATTCCTCTCATGAGTGGCTAAACTTCACATGTGTCAAAACTTACCAGAGAAACATTAGATATGTAGATATAGATATGTAGATGTATGGTAATGTTTCAACACCTCCGGCTCCAGATATAAAAAAGTGACAGGGGTCATCATCCCAGCCCTCAGAGCAATTCTTCTGACAGTGATACCATCTCCTTCCAAAAGTCTCCGTCTCTCCATCAATCCCTGGCCAAAGCTAATTGTCACAACGTCATCCCATCAAACTGCTTCTTCAGCTTTTGGACATTGACCCGGAGAGCTTGCTGGTTGTCACCCATCAGCGTGGTGCAGCCCGAAGATCGTCAAAAAAGAAAGAGAATAAAAAAAAAAACATGCCCTGTCAACGGAGAGCGTCTGACGGTGTGCCTGGCACGTCCCATCAAGCCGGAGAAGATCGTCTGATCCTCGCCACCGCCGGCCCTGTTGCCCTTACCGCGGTAACAGCGAGCCCACCGAGGCTCTGGGTCTGTTTATAGCCCGGATCTGCGTCCCTTCCACACGATCGTGGACGAACTCCGTGCCCCTCTCTGAGACACCCAGTGCCGCTCATTTGCTTTCAGGCTCCAGATGTTGGACCACAGGCTGCATGTTGTTTAAAGTGTAATTGATTGGATATGAATGAGGCCGGGTGACGTTAATCAGAAGTGACTGCGTCTCGGCGGTCAAAGTCAGCCGCGCTGCAGTCGTCTCCGAGTCGTCTCGTTGTTGCGCAGCCCTTTGTCTGCGTTTGACCTATAGTGCGCGTGACTGGCGGAATATTAAATGAAGATTAATATGGAATTTCAGGAAAGGAGCAAAGCAAGTATCTGGCACCGCAACTTGCTACCCAGCATCACTCTGTTCTTCACCATCATTTCATTCCAGCTAGCTAATGAGAGCTAACGTGGCCCTGTGGCACGAAAGTCCTGCCTGTTGTACCAGTTTAAACTTAAATTTACACTAGCAGTCAAGCCTTTGGACACGCCCACTCCCTGGTAGCTCTGAGATGTAGGTGTTGTTTTTTGGAATCGGACTGTTCGTCTGTCATGAGTAGCTTCTTGAGACGATCAAGTGCTTAACACAGGAACTCTTTGGAAAAAGAGTTTTGGAAAAACCTTCCCCAACCAGTTGAGAGAGTGGCTGAGAGTAGCCAAGAGGGTGAAATGCTGTCATCACAGCACAAGCTTTTACACTGAAGCGTGGAACATTTGGCTCTACATAACCACACAAGGTTTATTTAATAAAATCTTAAAAGTGACTTACAATCAGTAGTTACAGTAGTTTGTAGTTTGTAGTTTGTGTACAGAATCTACAACAGAGTGAATTAAATAGATGTATTCATAGTTGGGGTCCTAGTGAACCGGAATTGATCTCTTCATCGATGGTAACTTGAAAGCACGTTGTAAGTCGCTCTGGATAAGGGCGTCTGCCAAATGCCATAAAATGTAAATGTAAATGTACAGGGACAGACCTCCTGGAGACACACAGGGTTAAGTGTCTTGCTCGAAGTGGGGTTCATAGGTGAATGTCTTGTAGTCTTCAGTTTCATTCTAAAATGTAACTAATAATCTGAATCTGCCATAAGTGCGAAAATGTTTGAGTGACAGAGTGTGATAGGTCCTAGTAGTGTTTGAACCCTATGCAGCTACATGCTCTCCCGTGTTGCTCCAGGAGGACCGAGCCTGCCGTTAAAAAGTGGAGGTCGGAATAAACGCAGACGTCCCTGCAGACCGGAGCTCTTTATGTAAGGGCGCCGAGCTCCGGTTTGCGGGTGAATCAGAGGAGGGCTGTGTGCCTGTGAACGCTCCGGCAGCAGGGCTGTGATCGCGCGGAGCAGGGCACCCCCCGCCGGGAGCCCAGGCCCGGGAGCGGCTGCTCTCCCTCGCACCCTCTCTCCCCGGGGCTAACAGGCCACGCTCGCACACCTCCACCAGGCGCGCTGAGAGGAGATCCAAATTGAGCCGCGGAAAGCCATTACTGTGCCGGAGACGCCGCCGAGAGCATCTCTAGGTGGTAAAAATGCCGGCAGGGCCTAATAATGGCTGTGAGTGGCACGGTGGCGCTCAGATGAATAAAAGGTGGAATAAAAGACTTTGTTGGTGGCTATTAAAGGAAACGTCAGAAGGAGATTCCAGCACTATGAGACTCAAAGGAACCTTATGAATGTTAATGGCTAGAATTATCATATTTTGTCAACCTTTCCTGGTGTCAAACGAAATGTCACTTATGTCTAGTGGCTTTTTCAGGAATAAACAGACAGAAACAAGAAGTGACTGCTTGCAATATATATGAAAAAATGACCACAATAACTTCTGAAACCCAGAAGATGACCTCTAATGATGCTTTAATATAGAGGTGGAAATTGTAGAAACTTATATTGATGTATCACACTATAGTTCTCTGGTGCCATCGTGATGTACCATAAATCTTTTGATTTTTAAAAAATACATCTCTGCTGTACAATAAACATTCCCTTCGGTTGTTTTTTAATGTTACACAGAGTTTCTCAAAAACCACAACCACCACCCAGCCAAACCTAGCCAGCATCAGCGATTCAAACTAGCGACTTGGCACACTCGCCACGGTTTTATTTAGTGCCCCTATGTGCCCGGTTCCGCACAAAATGCTAGCAGATAAAACTAGCAAATACCAAAAAAGCACAAAGCCCGCGGCTTCCACAACCTGGTGTCATGCAAATGAGGCTTACTTTCCCCTACGTGGGCCGGATTTCCACAGACCGCGGCGAGCGGAACACTCCATGTCAGTCCCGCGTACCCACTAATTAGCCGAATCTGTTTCGATTGCCGCTTAATTTGCCAAAATTGCAAGTCATGGCGTGTGATTTTTCCATTTGCAAATGGATACATGGCAACGGCGGCCGTTAGCAACACGCTCGGCTCCGGGGCAACCGAACCTGTAATTAGTGGCTGGAAGTTGCTGTGGATAAGAGACTTGGGCTGAATAAAGAACAGGAAGCACGCGTCGGCTGTTCCTCGATCCTCCTGCTAGTAATGAGCAGCGCAGTGCGGATTTCGAGGCCCAGACGGTGAAATGAACAGCGATGGCCGTGCCCAAGCATCGTTTTGCCCTCAGAAACCCCTCTCTTGTTGTTTTTTTTTTTTGGGGAGGGGGCAGTTCGGTACCTGCTGCCAATAATGGCCGGCCAAAACACGAGTAATGCCGCGGCGAATCCGCGATGGCAGACGCGACACGAGGACCTAACCAGTTCCATCATGTGCCAGCGAGCTACTCAGGGATGGCTCGGGATATGGAGGAGGGGGGTGCCTGTCGTGTCGCCACGGAGACGACACGCGTGAACATCTGCCGACCCTGGGAGGTCGCAGCGACCTCATGCCACCATTTCTCTCACAGACACACACTCACACACATATATACAGTATATATATATATATATATATATAAACACACCATACACACCTTCCTTCAGATTGACCCCCCCCCCGCATTCACACTCATATCTGACATGTCACAGGAAGCCACAGCGCCTGGCGGGGGGGCAACAAACAGGATTCAGCGCAAGTACGCACACCTGAAGGCTGCGGCTCCCCTCTCCGCCGCCATACCGTGTGAGCTCGTATACATGGTCGGCTCAGGCCTTTGTGTGGGGAGACATGGGAGGGGTTAGAAAGGGAAGAAAGAAGGAAAAAAAAAGAAGCAACCCCCCCCCACACCAAAAAAACAAAAAAACAAGGAATGCCGAGGAGGAGGCGGTGTCCCTCGATGGGGGGTACGGAGGGATTACAAGCAACCTGTGACTCTGCCTCTTTCTGCCCTTGCTGGTGGTGGTGTGTGACTGTGTGTGCGCGAGCGCTGCACAACAGATTGGGCATGCTCAGTACGGCCCGGGTCTGTGGAGGAGATGTCCTGCTGGGTCCCAGCTGTGTCTGCAATTAGCAGGAGGCATGGAATGATGATTGTCGCAGGAGCCGATGCTAATGCACAGTGACAGGCCGGCATAAAGGGGAGCGAAGGCCGCCGCGGTACGGCCTTTTCCTTTTCAGCCCACCCCGCGCTTGCTCGCCCCGCTCTCTCTCTCTCTCTCTCTCTCCTATTCACACTTGCGAGTAAAAAATAAAATAAAAAAAGCCTTCAAAAATCCACTAAAGAGCAAGAAAGGAGATCGAAGGCACAACCTTTATACAAGGCTTCAGGCTGGGGTGTCTTTCTGCCTTTGTTACCGGGTGAAAAAAGAGCTGTCTGTTTGTTCCAGCCCTGTCCAGCGGACCCCAGCGCTCGCCTCACTTTTTTTTTTTTTGGTGTTGGGGTAGAGAGGGGGGGGGGGGTGGCGGCGAAGCTAAATTAGGCCCCCCAGCGGGCGTCTGAGGGGAGGACCCGGGGGTTGAGAAGTCTTTAAATCTGACTACAAGACATTATGCACTTACGACAAAGGGACAGCGTAAGCCTACCTGCTAGCCTTTCAGCGTGCCTGTTTGCCTATTATTGAGTGCTTTATATCTCATGAGAGGAGGTCCATTGGTGACGGAACTCAATTACCATGGTAACTCTCACCGGTGACCCCAGGTCCCACAGCCCTGTGGACCTGGAGGCAGACCTTTCACTCGAAACCCTCCTTGGCCCTAGCCGTGTTCCGGCACGGTGCGTCCTGGTGCTGACTGTTTTTCCCTCCACGACCCAAACGCTCTCTTTTAATTCCTCTTTGTAAAAAAAAAAAAAAAAAAAAGGAGCTGGAGGCTGGAGGGGGGAGGGCGTCTGAAAGGAAGGATTGAAATAAAGTTTCGGGGCTCAGAAAGCTTACGGACTTCAAACTGTTCCCGATTGTGCCGCCTGTACAAAAGGGAAGCCCGGCCAGGATTCACACGCTTCACTAGAACCTTAAGTGGAACAAAACTCCACTGTGTCTGTCGCCCTTTAACCCAGAGTTAGAAAATTTCTGAATTAGTAAATTAATTGAGTAAAAGAAACATAATTCTTTCGAATGATTGAAAATCATTGGCAATACAGATGCTTTCACACACCGGAAAAAAAAAAGTGCGGAAAAAAACACAAGGGCGAGTGAAAAGCGCTTGTTGTGATGAACTAAACGGCGGGCATTATGGTCTGCGCCATGTCATTGAGTAAACACACAATGACAGAAAGGCCGAGCGGGGGGAATAAAAAAGAAGAAGAAAAAAAGCGCCCAGGCCCGGGCGAAGTGAGCCATTCGTCTCACAATGGAATGCTTAGAGGCGGATTGAGGCGCGCCGAATGAGGAGTAAAACACTCATGGGCTTTTTTTTTTGGGGGGGTCTATAGACGGAGCGAAATGGAATAAGCCAGCAAGCACTTGAGAGTCCCGCAGAGCACCTGAATGGGAAGGAGGAGTGGGGAGGTGGCGGGGGGGTGCGGAAGGTGAATGGCCTGCCTTTTGGGACCAATTTGTCTCTTTTCACCCTTTCCTCCAGCCCTGACGCTGACAGATGTACAAAGGCGGACCCGCACTGGGCCACTCATCCCCGCGCTCCCGCAAGCAGCTGTCACTTTTGTCCGACAAGTTAATCAAACAAATACCACCATACCTCACTTTACATTACACAGAGCCGGGCGGGGAGGCCGCCCCCCTCGCGAAAAACCACGGCCCACGGACCTGCGACAAAGGCGAGTCATTTTTTCAAATTCGATATTTCGGCCATATGCATACATGCATTTATTTCTCGACCCCTTCTGGCGAAACGGCACTTTTTATTTGCGCTTGCCAGCGCTGCCATTAACCTCTGCTGTGAGGGGGCTTATGGCGCGCTTTCAGATCACCCAGCAAGAGCAGGCTGGAGGGAAATTCTCCCCCCACCCCGAGTAATTATGGAGAACCTAAGCTGCTTACAAGTGCGGGGGCTTCATCAGGAGGAAGCAAAACCATTTAACTTGTTTTGAATGGCAACTGTGAATGTACCTGTTGGTTATCTTTTGGTCTTTTTTTTTTTTTTTTTTTCCCTCTTCCCCTCCTACAGCCTGACCCACCAGCGTCCTGATTACTCATCTAAAGCCTCTCCCGTCAATTGGTTTATATCCAACAAAAGGGGATTATTAACTGTAAAAGCAATAAGAGCGCATCAACGTGCGGGGTAGCATTCATTTCGAAACAATCAGGGAGCAGAAATGCACGTCCAACGCTGAGGGTGTTGGGTTTCTCCGTTCTGTTGTAGAGTCACTTCCTAATACATTTGGCTGTATTTTCAAAAAACAATCAATCTTTCCATATAAATCCATTCATTCATTCATTTGAATCGGACTCTGACTCTCTGTTAGGAATCTTTTTTTTTTTTAATCTTTTAGACACTATTGATAAGAAATTGAAAACCAGGCTCCACAAACACAAAATGAATACATTCTCAATATCCATAAATATCCCAATTTAATTGACTTTTCCATAAGAAATGCAATGTCTGGTTGTGTTATTGCATGAAAATATAGACATTTTAAAGGAGAATGTGTCATCAGTATTAGCTACAAGATGAAATTAGTTTTTTTTTCATATTTTAAACAGCTTCACAGAGAGAATGAAAACCGGATTGATATTTTTCCAACAATGACCCTTGAATCATAGATTTAATAGATTTTTTTTTAGATATTCGAAACATACGGTCAGTTTCAGGTGGTACAGAAATGACCACAGGCGCTGTGGGGTCACTGACCCCGCGAGTGTTAACTTGTGGCTAAACTTGATTAAACTGTTCACTTGGCTCGGTGGTTCATGGCTTGGCCTGTAAGTGGTAAAGTGTCTCGGACAGTGAAGTGGTATTGCAGGTCTCCGCAAACGCGACAGCGCCGCAGCCTCCCCGTCGGCCCCGCCCGGCCCGCCCCTACCAGAGTCGTAAACCAGTTCGCTGCGCGGCGATTTAAACCGATTTAACTTCGTCGTAAAGTGCAATCTCGCCGATCTGATAACTGCCAAGGTCAACGGAAATACTTCAAATCAATCAATGGCGGCGGCCCTAATCCCCACGGCCCAGATTAAGTGTATAATTGACCCGTGTAATCCGCAGATCTGAGGCCGCCGGGTTCTCGGTTGGCACAGTGCCTCCCGGAGACAGCTCGCCGGGCGTGGGGCGTATCAGTTCTGCGCTGGATTTGGCCGGGGCCACGGAGATGGCTTTTTTTAATCAATGATCTCTGGGCCGGTCAGAATTAAGCAGATGAGCCTTTAAGTTGAGCACAGCTGTTTTAATCCACCTCTCCTCAGCTGTTCTTTCAAGGACTGGCGGGGGCGGCACAGGGGCAAAATAAATTAATCTTCTTCTCCTCCTTCAGACCCCACCCCCCCAATCCACCCTCCTGTCCATCAACAAACCGCAACTTAACAAACTCAGCCGTCTGCCCTGGCACAAGATTTGTTGCTTCTTATGCAGCTGTCAAAAAAACATCTGGCAGAAAAGCTGCCGGCAACCGACACTGGACCCCCGGTCAGCCAATGGACAAGGAGGAAATAACCAACCCACCCAGCCCTTACTGTTGGTCTGTTTCTGATGCCCAGGAGATGAACTTTAATTCTGTTTTTATGAAGAAAGTAAGCATGATTGACAGCTCTCTCACACCCTACTTCCTCAACCGCCACTGACTACAGAATAGAAGATTCTAGGTTGTAGATTCTAGGTGTGGCATCTCCATCATTTCTCCATCATTTCCCTCCATTCACTACACTACAAATACCCCTTGTACACAGGGCATGTCTATGGTCACCAACATGAGGCTCCTCGTGACCACGCCTCAACCAACACCAGCACATTATCAAAGGGTGGGTAGTGGGTAAAACACTTACTACCATTGTGTCCTTGAGCAAGACACTTAACCCTAAATTGCTCCAGGGGGGGACTGTCCCTGTAACTACTGATTGTAGGTAATGAAATGAAAGTGAAGTGATTGTCACATGTGATACACAGCAGCACAGCACACGGTGCACACAGTGAAATTTGTCCTCTGCATTTATCCCATCACCCTGAGTGAGCAGTGGGCAGCCATGACAGGCGCCCGGGGAGCAGTGTGCGGGGACGGTGCTTTGCTCAGTGGCACCTCAGTGGCACCTTATCGGTTAAGGAAGTGGCCCCATAATCAGGAGGTTGCCGGTTCGAATCCCGATCCGCCAAGGTGCCACTGAGGTGCCACCACTGCCCCCTTGTAAGTTGCTCTGGATAAGGGCGCCTGGTAAATGTTGTAAATGTAAACGTAAAGTTTTAATTCAAGCATTCTGATGGACGAACTGGCGAATGTCACAATAGCCTTATAGAGTGCTGGGAAATAATAGCACCCATAATGTGCAAGGACGTCTCTCAGGGCCACACATTCACTCCCAACTCCCCTAACTGACCAACTTGCCAGCATTGTAGCAAGATGCTCGGCACCTCCGACATTCTCTCAGGGAAATGATGTCAAGTCAGCTGTGCACTTCTTCTTCACTGACTAATTAAATAACAGTTTGGATTTCTATAGTGACACCATCTCCCGACAGCCCATATGGCAGCTTTTGACATTACCAGACACTTTTATGGACGAGAGCTACATACACACACATTAGAAACCACCAAAAAAAACAAAAAGAGCGAGTCACACACACGCCGCCGGTCCCTCATTGTCAGCGATGCGTTGTCTGTTTGTGAGGAGCCCCCCAGTTTGAACCCAATTAACACCGGTGTGGGCGAGTTCTGCGCGCTTCAAAACAGCACCGCGCCCTACAATGACACGCAATTATGCCGCAAATGCTGCTCCAGAGAACACAGATTAGGGAACAATGGGAACGAGAATTAAATGGGCATCTGCATTCAGAGTCTAGTGGTCAACAGCACTGTTCAATTTCCAGGCTCAAGAGCCTCGGCGCATTAATGTGCCAACACAACCAGCAAGCAGCTCATCAAAACGAGGAATGAACATAGGCCTGCGATTCAACCTTCAAATCATAATTGCACAATAAAAGGAATGTGCGTGTGTGTGTGTGTGTGTATGTATGTGTATATATATATATATATACACACACACACACACATATATACATACATACATACATACATACATATATATATATATATATATATATATATATATATATATATATATATATATATATATATATATATATATATAAAATATAGATAATAAGTCGCTCTGGATAAGGGCGTCTGATAAATGCTGTAAATGTAAATTATAATGATTTGAATACCTTATGGCAATTTTGTGTTTCTCAAATGACTAATTCCCTCTATTAGAACACGCTCTACCATGTTCCCTTATTCACATGCAGGATGTAGAACCCCAATCGGCCGTCAGCATGTCAGATTAATCTCAGACGAGGTGTGCTGTTTTTCTCCATTGGTTTGTTTTTCAGATCATTAAGAAAAAAACAACTGCATATCCAGTTAAAAAAATGAGAAAAACACAGCAATGTGGTGATAGATGGTCTAATCCTCTCAAATGAAGTCAAATAATAATAATAAAAAAAAAAAGTAAAATAAAATATGCACAGGGACGGAATCTCGTCAGTTGAGGGATGTGGACAGATTGGAGGTGGTGCAGAGTTTGAATGTGTGTGTTTCGAGTGTGTGTGTTTGTGTGCGAGAGTGGGAGAAGTGGGGACGGGAGGGTGGGGGTGTTTTGGCCTCGGCGGATAGACACTTGCTCCGCTTGTCCACTTCACCCAGGCTGAGTGGCGGAGTGGGGCGTGCTGTGCATGCATGGCTGGATGGGGCGGTTGGAGGTGCACGTATGAGCTGAGTCTCTGAGGAGGTGGGTCATGCTAGTAGATGTACACAGGAAGATTATTTGACTCTGAATCATGCCACTTGACATAATGTGATAAAACAACTCAATGTGAGAGATAAGTTCCACTTTAATCCAGGCGAGAGTGGAGGGGGGACCAGGAACGGGAGAACAGAAGGAGGAAGGGGTGGAGATGAGGAAAGAAGGAAAAAGCATGGCATCTCATGAGTAAACAAAAGCTGTAGATGCACCAGGAACGAGAAAGAAAAGAGCAGAAATTGAACACAGGAGAGAAAATTAAAGACAAAGAGCCATATTTCTACACGGCTGTGCAAGATGAAGTGTATGGGGTGTGTTCACTAATGTCACGCAAGGATTTACAGCAAAAAAAGGATCTTGGTGAGGAGAACGGAACTACCCACACTGCCCTTTTTGTTGGTGTGTAACTTTTTCTGACACCAAGAAGAACTCTACACAAAGTTTAAAATGGGAGGGGCCTGTAAACATGATTGGCAGCTCTCATCCTGGATTATTTAAATCCCCTCCCGCCAGAACGTCACATACCCAGGTGTCGTGCAGCTACCGTTTCCCTCCATTCTTTATGCTCCTATTGTGTCAGTGGACCTTACAAACATGACCACGCCCACTACCAACACCAACATGCAGATTATCAGCACTTTAATTCAAGTGTTCTGAGTAGTGAACTATTGGATGTGGACA
Source organism: Denticeps clupeoides (assembly GCF_900700375.1). Classification (NCBI taxonomy): domain Eukaryota; kingdom Metazoa; phylum Chordata; class Actinopteri; order Clupeiformes; family Denticipitidae; genus Denticeps; species Denticeps clupeoides. Next base: position 18,219,603 of record NC_041718.1, read on the forward strand.
CACCCCACACTGTACGTCTTACACAGCTCGGCAAAAATACTGCCGAAAGGCCGGTAGAGAACAATGTTCTCCGCGTTCTTCAAAGACCCTCCAATTCAGGCCGGTTATTTGCGCAGCCCGGGCGAAGAGCAACAAACCATTGGATATGCGAAGCGGACAGACTTTGCCCAAAAGATGGCAAGCAATCTGCGGCTCGACATGCATCACAAAGGATTACGCATACTGATGGCACTGACTGTTACTTAAGACAGCGTTCTCTCTCTCTCTCTCTCTCTCTCTCTCTGTCACCCAGTTCCCCTCACTCATTCTTCTCTCCCTAAGCCTGCATTACAATAAGCCCGGCGTTTTAAAGAGCCACGCTCTTATTTGTATCTCCTTAGCAGAAGATTCACTTAAGAAATGGGGGCAGGTCCCACTTAAATAAGAGCCTCGGCTCCTAACGGGCCCTTAATCATCCACCATTATTAACTGTCCGCAAGAGCAGGTTTAATACTCCTCCGTTATTCGCAGCAGTTATGAGCAGATTTCCTGTCGCCGGCGTCGCCGCCGGCTGATTAACCCTTTGTGAGAGAACACTGCTTAAGATAATCCCCCTTCCAGGTTTTAGCACATATTGTTCGCATAAGAAACGAAAGAAGGAGACGGAGAGAAAAAGAAACGTTTGGAGACAAAGGTGGCGGAGAGTCAGACAGAAACCAGCGCACACTCTTGTACGCTCGAGTAAAAGGGCTTAGCAGAAGGAAGAGGGGAAGACGCAGCTGCGGGGTGGGTGTGAGGGGGTGGGGTCAGAGAAGCAGGCCTCAAAATGTGACTTATCCCTCTCATCTGGTTGTTATGTCACATTTTGGAGGGCCTCCTCCGTGGGCGGGAGGAGACGGCATTCGCTACTTACATCAAATAACCTTTCTATATACATCTCCTCATTGACCTTGTCCCGCAGCATGTCCTGCGAGTGGCGGATGAAGGTCACGTATGCGTCGGCCACGTCCATCCCCGGCTTCTGCAACACACATCAGAAGAAGGAGACAGTTAGCGAAGCACAGGATTCTGCACATAACGTCTCCAGGGGAGGGATCTTGGTTCTTTAATGGTTCTCAAGACGGAACGTGTCATGTCCTCATTTCTTCTTCAAGAAAATCGACTACATTTGAAGCACGTACAACTAATGTAAGGTTTTATAGTCGAGCTCTGCAGATGTAAGTGGTTCTGTAATAAATCTGTATTTTATTCAGATTTACATGTGAAACGATCGCTTTGTGTGTTATTCAGAAACTTTGAAAGCTTTGGGCATTCATTTAAAATGGGTAAAAACATTTTGTATTAATTTTACATGTGTGTGTGTAAGTGTGTGTGTAAGCAACTCATAACTAAGCAGTGAAAAAGTCAAAGTAAAGTACCTTTTGTGGTGATAATAATTATATTATTAGATATAAGATATTTACTCAAGTAATAATATATTATATTAATAACAAAGTTATAAAAATTTAACAACTGTATATTTCATTGAAAAACAAGTTGATGAAGAACGCGCGAAGTTTGGAATAAAGGATTACACACACAGGACCGTGTTATTTGTGCATTTTTTTTTTGGGGTGTCTATGGGTCTGAAATTCCTGATGGGTGTTTCATTTTCATCGCTCAGTGCATCAATCACCACAGTCCTGACTTGAGAAGTGAATAAAGCGGTCGGAAGAAAATTAGCAGAGAACAAGGACGATCGTTAGAATGAACGACTGTCATCTGAAGACGTGAAGCAACATTTGAACCAGACGGTGTTATGGCAACTGTGGCAGCGCTAGATTTTCCAGCTTCCACGGGGAAAATTAAATGCATCCGTCACTCGCATCCAGGTCACCGGGAGCTGTAATTGTCAGTCGCTGCAAATTGAACTTGCTTCACACGTCTCAGGGTAGTTTGGAAGGGGTGCAAATGAGCAAGTTCCTCCAGACGTAATTTCATTTTTCCGCATTAAAGCAAACAATTACCAGGAAGCTGCGGCGGGTCGTGCATCCTGGAGGCCGCAGAAACACATCAGAAATTCACTGATGGGGAGAATCATTAGACAAGCGGGGAAGTGTTGGCAGTTAAATGATCCTCTCTGATGTGACATTTGAGGCAGAAATCGGGAAAAACAGACTCGTCGCGGCCCTTTGTCGCACAACACGGAGAGTCACAGTGTATGCTGGAGAGAGGCACATGCCCGGCTGGTCACTGGTGCCCGTATACATATGAATGCCCATTTGTGGGTAAAGACGGACGCCACACCGCCATCTGCATGCTTCGTCAAATTCAAATCCGCTTCCCCCCGCAAGACACTGGTGCATAATTAGGCGGCTCCCGGACCAACTGTCTCTGTGCAAACGTTTCGAAAGCTTGGGCCTTGTGACGCACATCACTCAACACACACACATAAAACACAGACACACACATGTATTCATAGACAAACACTGATAGGAACTGTGTTCTCACTTACGGGCACATCCACATATTTTGACGCTGCTTTCACCTTAAGGTTAGGAAGAAAATTGAGAAAAACCATAAAGTCTTTGAATAAGCCATATTGGAAAATAGTCCCCCTCCTGCCGGCGATAAAGAAACCCAAGAGTGTTGTCTTACTGTGAAGGACAGGAACGAGGAGAAGAGCGTTCCTTCGTCGTATCGCGACAGCTTGGCCAGGACGCTCTCCAGGATGACCATGAACTGGCGGGAGACGAGGAAGAGAACGAGCATCTGGTTACCTCCCCCCCGAGGCAGATTTCCTACTTTTTTCACACGGCCTGAAGCACAGGCAGGTACCTTCGCAACCAGTAGGGTGATCATCTCCTTCACTGTCTCCTCGATGAGGTTATCGATTTGGGAGTGGTACTGCCTCTGTGGAAGAGACGGATTGGTCAGTTGCTCCATGTTGGTGAAAGTGATGAAATCACAACACGTATTCAGCAAAGAAACAATATATTTCAGAATTTTTGGCAAAATTCTTCTACACATCATTTTTTTAAATTAATGGCCATTTAAATTGTAAGGATGTAATGTTTTGTTTATTTGAAATTAGTTTTAAAAAAGGGTGGTGATTCCAACATGTTTTTTTATATTAAACCAGGGGTTATAATGTGAAGTTCATGACCACATAATTTTAATATATTTTCTCCCACCCCCCCCCCCCCCCCCCCCCCCTCTGCTTCCTGTGCGGTTGGCATCTGGGTAATTAATTTTGACATATAATTATTACCTGTCTCTAGATGCCACCGATACGAGAACTTCTCACTTCTACCCCATGTATATTCAGAGTTATCTATCACGTTCCGTAATGAAATCAAAACAATTTAAGTGTTACAGGTTCGGGGGGTGGGGGGACAACTGCTAAGATTGCTAATTATACATTTGGGATTGGGCGTGGGGGGACGTGGGGTGAGAATTCAATTGAATTGTTAGCCACACTTACCCAATCTTTAACAAACTTTCACAAGATTGAGAAAAAAAAAGCAAACGGAAAGAAAGATATGGTGATGGTGAAATGCTGCAGTGCAGAAAGCTGCATAATTCAAGCTATGACCACAAAATTCATTAAAAAACATAAATTATGCATATTGCCTTTAATTCATTATAACATTTATTTATATAGAGCATATATAAAAAATCATGCATTTCAAGATTATAAAGCAGGGCTGTTTCTGAAAGATGGGGTGTGCAATCTGGGGACGTTTGTAAGGGTGCATGGTAGGAAGGGCGGAGCCTCCAAGGTCGAGAAACGGCAGCTGGACTTTCTACTGTACCTCCTGTCCCAGGTCCATGGCACACAGCTTGGCTGACTGGGCTTTGGCATCCACCATCACGTTGAACATGGTGCATATTGACTGCGGCACGCGGAAATCTGTTGTCCGGCTGCTCTTCTGCAGCTTGGCCTCGAAGGCCGCCCTGGTTCTGTAAATAAGCGCGCAGCGTAGGCACAAATCAGCTTTACTGGTGTTTACACACTGGTATCAGGCTTTGCAAACATGTTTTCTTTCTGTGTGACACTTAACCCTTTAAGACTCTGTATGTGTGCGTGCTTTTATCTTAGACATAGACCATCCTTAGCAAACTAAATGCAGGTCATTCTGGCTCAATATCTCAAATGTTGGTTGTTGGTTAAAGTTACCAACTGACAATAGTTCAAATATTGTGAAGTTTTTGTGACCTGATTAGGTTAAATAAAACAAAAATGAACACCAACACCAATTTCAACACCTCAAGTTGAGGTCTCACACACACACACACACACACACACACACACACACCAGCAGGAAACTCTGTAGAGGTCAAAGGCCAACCAAGGAGGTTTGGAAAAGCCAAGGTATGGGAGGTATGGAAGGAAGCAAGACTAGCAGGGTCCAGCAAGGCCAAACTAAGTATGGGGAGGTTCAGACGGCCCAACTGTCACAGCTGCACAATGCTAAATTGCAGACTAAATTTTTCATAACTATTGCCAAATTTAAAAGGATGTGACCAAAAGATAAGAAAAATGTATAAGAATGAAGGCCTCGGTGTGCCGCGGGGCAGTTCCGTCGACTGGCTGACTGTTGTCTTGCTGCGTATTGTCTAATATAATTTCTAGTATATGCAAATCCTCCACCAGGGTAAGAAATGTGTGTGTAATAAAACTTTTGCAAAGATGCAGACAACCAAAATGTCTGCCTTATCATTTTAACAAAGTAAAATTTTCACGGTAAACTATATAAGCAATGCAAGAGAAATTTGGTCTTTTTCATAGTGAACAAGATGCATCACATCTTTCAAACAAAGACCTCGAAATGAGATCCTATTTATATATAGACAATTCAAAACCATAATTGATGTATGTCTTTAATTAATCATAGCATTTTATATAGAGATCATATACAAAATGAACAGAATTTGAATTAAATGCATTGTTTTGATTAGGGACATATTTAAAAAAAAGCCCAAATAATAATAATATGAATATGAATATAGACATTGAGAAGCTGCCTGAAGAAAATCATCTGCCCACCAACATCAGCTGCTCCTGCACCTATGGCTCACAAGGCATAGAGCAAGACTCTCACCGTTTTATGCAGGATTCTATCATGTCGCTGGACATGAGCTTCAGCCGGCTCTCCAGATGCTTCCCAAACTCCTCCTCTGGCCAGTGCAGGTCCCGTATGAACGTCTGCAGAGCATCCAGCTTCCAGAAGAGGTCCTCTGAAGTCCCTGAACCATTGCTGGCAGTGTACAGAACAAAAATTAGAGGCAAACAAAGAGCGTTATCCAAAATAAAGGGAGGGGGGTTGGAAAGTCAGGCCAGGGATCAAGGAAGGCTGAGTTGACAGTCCAGTATCACCTCTAAGTGAGGCTTCAATTGTTTAGATTATTTTTACCATTTAGTGATTGCGTCCATGATACATAACCATGGTAAGAAATTGGACCTCCTAGAACAAATGTTGCATTTCACGCAATCAGTCTGTGGCAAAAATGAGATGTCCTCAGCAAACCAATAACCAGGCAGGCTTTAAATCACCGGTTATGTAAACTGAAGGAAAGACCACAGGGCTCATGCATACTGGCCAGTCGAGCTTCTCCGGTCTCCCACGGGGGCAGAAGGTGGAAAGGGCGGGTGGGGCTACAGGATGAAATGTTGCGGGAGACCATGCCTGGTTCTGAAGGCCTCCCACAGCACACCATCCAGGCCCGAAGGTGACGGGTGGGGTTAAAGCACGACATGCACATCAGCCACAGATATCGTGGGTAGACTTGGGATCAGGGGTCGGGTGGGAGGAGTATCTTCATGATGGAACACAGGGAGGAAGGGGAGACTGCCAGCCCCCTTCTCTGCCCCAACCAGTCCCACCCCCCACAGGACAGAGGACACTGAGGTCTGTGTTCTATGCTATGTTGGCTGGCTGGAAAGATACAAAGCCAAATGTGTTCTCAAGTGATAATTAGGTCTCTTGTTGTTACAAAAAGCCGCCAGGAGTGAAAACCAAAATCATAAATGGCTTCTTATATTCCAATGCTTGTATCTTTCCAGGCTAACAACATGCACAGACAGGTTAAATGAAAAGCCACGGAGGTTCTCCATTTTGAAATGGTGCCTAAGATAGCTATGTTCCCATGCTGTGGCCTTGGCATGAACGTGGCATGGCTGGGAATTTCGTTAGCACTTTATGAGACTAAAAACTGAATGCCTATGCCTACCGAGTCTCACTTAGCAAGTGTGTGTGTGAACGTGTTCATATAGAATGCAACACACATTGAACCCGAAGGTGTTTCACTTTCGTCTGGAAAGTGGGATAGTTTAATTTGCCAGGTGCTGAACGAGTGGTTTAATTACTGGGGATAAAAATAGCTCAACAATCAGTCTCTCGTCAAAACTATTCTCTCTGCTGAAAAACCTGAATGAGTGTAAAGAAAGCTGGTAAATGGGTAAAAAAAAAATATTTTAAACTTGTATTTGTCTTTTTGTTTCTTTTTAATTCTTTAATTCTTGATGTCTGTATTAAATTAGATGAAATAATATATGATCGTATGAATTTATCTCAAATTTCATTTTTACCTGCAAAAACGCTGGTATTGGCAACTGAAATTGGCAACACTGATCAGACATAAATGGCTTAATCATTTTCTCAGAAATGTATTTAAATTTCAAATGTTAACATGTCAACTGTGGAATAATCAGAATGGTGTATTAACTGCTTAATTATAGGACATATCCCTTCATCAAATTCTTCATGGAGCGGTTCATGCCGAGGCCACTTGTGCCCAAACCAGAACTCTGTGGACTCAATACACACTTAGAGTCATTAACAGACGCCATCCAGGACGGAGCAGAAAAGCTAGGCATTTGAGGAAGGTTAACTGCCACTGGTACTTTGGGCATTTGCAGGTTGACATTTGGAAGATTCACATTGGGCAGATTACTTGTTAAGCTCCTGTAGGTGGGGAAGAAAAAAGAAAACGAAAAAAAGAACAGAAATGATTTGGTGATGCCGATGAAGAACAGGAAGCGTGACGGCACGTGGCGACTAAAGTGCACGCAGCGAGAGAGGCTGGTCTGAAAAAGCAAAGCACAGCAGTTTCACAGGGGTGTCATGAACGATGGTAGCTGTGGCAACCGCAGCAGTGATTTTATCAGTACACTAAGCAGCAATCAGCAACAATATTACCAAGGGAAACTCAAATGTAAATCTAGAGTGGAATGAGAAGATCAGGAGAGGTCGCCTTACTTGACGGGCTCCCAGGACTCGCGCTCAAAGCCCCTGTGGATGGACTGGGCGATGGACGACTCCATCAGATCCACGTAGCGCACAACCAGCGGGGCGTAGAGGTCCTGCAGGTGCTTATGAAATTTCCCATTGCACAAGTTGTCTGCAAAGAGTGACATCTCATCATTACTTTGCGAGGAGAACAATTCAGGAGAGAAGATTAATACTCATACATTAAGTGCTGTGCAAAATGAATTATAATGCATTTCATAGTGTCTTATTATGCCGTTTGAAGGTTCTGTACTGTAATTAAAAGCAACATATATAATTCCACATGAAGCAACCTGTTTTAGTGGTCATATCACTATATCATAACATAGGAAAGACGACTTCCACATCTAATAAACACTTTTGTTGTCTAACAAATGACGCACAAGACATTAATTTTAATATGAAGACAGTTGCAGTAGTGGAAAATTCAAATATGATTTTTATGTCACTTCTGTAATAGCACTGCCTCTAAAAAAGTGCTTATAATGCTTTATGTGGTCTTATATTTGTTGCTTAAGTCTGCAACAACATGTTTATGGGTCATTATGAAATGCATTTTGAATGCTAAAAATGGTTTAAGAAGTGTTTCCATGGGTTTTGATACGATGGCTGGGGTGTGTGGCGCTGCAACAACCTCTGTGATGTCGTTGTGGGCACCACGTTTAGCCATTTGAGCGGCCGTTGTACATTTGAATGTGGGTGTCTGGGAGCATGGTCACAGGGATGCCTCCTCACCCAGACGTCCCCCGCCTTAGACCTCATTAAAATGTGCCAGTGTTGTCCGAGTTTGGCGCCTGTCTGGTGCTAAGGCTATTTCCTGCCACAGAAGTGAACAGCTAGCAGGCGACAACGCTGCATGTCGAATGCCCTTCCATGTCGAATGCCCTGACAGTGTGTGTCAGTGTGTGTGTGTGTGTGTGTGTATATATACGGTATTGACCTTGTATTGACTGTATATATTGCAAATACAGTATTTTTCTATTGGCAGTCTGTAGACACCTTATATAGACCATGCATGCTCAACATCTGTATTATTAGGTGCTTTAGAATTGTTTAGAATTTGTTGACATGTTTTATATTCTGCACCAGTCCTCAAATTTGTACACATTTGTGTGCACACACGTTGCGGGAAGCTCTGCCTGTAGCAGCGTGTCGGCAGGCTGCACTTGTTCTTTTGTTGGCGGAGTAGCGGAATGTGCTTTTGATCAGAGCTCAGGGGTTTATCCGGGATCCAAAAAATCTGATGGATAGCGATGCCCTTCCCATAGGGTTTCACGGCCCGGCGGCGGTCAAACACACAGCTGCAGCCCCCTCTCCAACGCGGCATTGTGGTGCAGAGGAGCAAAGACAGCTGCTGCGTGATCGCGGCGCCTTCAGATCCTGTGGCAATTAGCATCTAGCTACATCGGGAGTAGCACTGAAAGAGACGGTGGCAGCAGGTTACCAGACTACCACACGCCGGGCCGATGGAGGAATGTGGCGAGCGCAATTAACCGGATGCAGAAATGGAACGGAGAGTAAGTGTCCCTTGCTCCGGGGTTCAGCACCGCGGACAGCACCCCAACAACTCAATTGGCCATCCAGGAATGCGGCCGCAGCAAACGAGCCACTCACAGTCGACGCGCAGGAAGTCATTTAGCAGCTGGAAGAGCGGGAAACTGTCCCAGCTGTCAGGGGGCTGGACCTCCAGAGCAGCGTCCATGTCCACAGCGTACAACGAGAGAAACGTCTCGGCGTGCTCCACCATCAGGTCTGACCACCATGCAAAGGCCTATGGGGCAGATAGAGGGACAGGAGAAGACGATGGGACAGAAGTAACAGAAGGAGTCTAAACATTGTAAACTGCCATCTGGTATTGGCTCGGCTGGTTGATTTTCCATGTAGTTTATGATCTGTTTTTAGAAGACGGTACATGGCAACACATGAAGGGGTGAGAACCGTATGGGCATAAATGACTTTTTGCCATTATTATATGAAGCAAAAACAAGCATATTTTTAATTTAAATTGAATTGTTCCTGTAAGTTCAGAGTTCAGTGTGTTATTAAGGATTTATTAAAATCCTTTCCAGCATAACAAGCTGATCAAGAGCTTTCATGTCACTTATGCCCCACATGGTTCTCAGCCTTCAATATGCAGGCCGGTGTTTATAATAAAGTGGCCAGCTCGGTGGCTGTGGAGCAACAGCCTCCCCCCACACCATCTCATGCAACATCCAGAGCCCATTGCTGCTGACAGGAGCGGGTCTGTTCAGCCGTTCGCATTGTGACAGGGACGCCTCCAATGTGAACGTTCCCTACCTCCCATGCAAGAGGGCATTCTTACCCCCCCACCTTCCCTGAAAACTCCCAGCATGCAGAAGGAACAGGCCTCCAGCAACAGGCCTTGGCGTAATATTTTTAGGACGCCAAGTCAAGGTGAGTGAAGGATGTAAAGATATGTCTGTTGCTGGAAGGTTTGATGTGCTGGCCAATTAAGTCCAGTTTTTACGAGGTTCGGTGAGAGGTTGTAGGTAGAGTATTGGCATGCTCTGGAAAATGTAGGAGTTTTATGCTAAAGGGTCATGGCTGAAATTAACAGCCCCCGCCTCGTCCGTGACTCCACCTTTCCCCATACAAGAAGAGCTACAGGTGGGGATAGGGTAGGATGTGGCAGGTACATAGACAGAAGGGGCTGGGCTGGATCAGATGGAGAAGGAGAAGATCTTTTGAGGCACGCAGCCTCAAAAAGGGTCAGCTTCATGGGTTAGGGTGGAAATGGCATCACTGCTAAAGTGCTTGTCTTCACTGCACGTGACGATCGTCTCTCTCCCGTCCACTCAGCATTCGTGTGGCCTTGTGACAAGCACTTTCTCCACTCTCCATGACAGAAGACCAGGGGAGCATGGTGAGGGGTCAGGGCAGGGGATGTGTGGACAGGTAAACGCCCCCCAGTTAGAGCATTTACTAGTCATGCATGGAGGGTATGGCGCGACAGGGGAGGAAGAGTTCATCTGGTCACACTCTGGCACATACCTCTTTACCCTGTCCAGATCATTCCGAAACCCCACCAGCAGTGAGAGAACAGGAAGGGTTAGGTCAGGTAATATACATCCTTGAGTGTGTGTGTGTGTGTGTGTGTGTGTGTGTGTGTGTGTGTGTGTGTGTGTGTGTGTGTGTGTGTGTGTGTGTGTGTGTGCGTGTGTGTGTGTGTGTGTGTGTGTTGTTTGCTGTCTACATCATGATGAAATGTTGAGTTAGAAATTATGGGATGCTGAAAAACAACTTTAATGAAATCAGTGAGTAATGCTGTATGGAACATGGCCTGAAGATACAATGTTAACTAGGGCAACTCTGCTTCTGTGCTTTTTTTTTTTTGTTAGGATGCTTTTTGAACAGAAACAAATAGAACAAGATGACTGGATAAGTTATTTAAATAGATCAAACAATATGAATTTCTCAAATCTCAAGCTAAACAACAATATTAAAAGCATTTAAGGCATTTTATAACTGCAGTAAATTAATAAAAAGTATTCTTCGCCATTGATTTAAAAAATATATTTTCAAAAAAATAGCAACTGTATAATATTGTATCATTAAAAGTTAAGATAACATGAGCAAAATGTAACTAAAAAAAGAAGTAACTAATTTCTGGTTAGAAATGTTAATGAGATCCGAATGATGCACTCAGACAATGTAACATGCCCGCTGTAAGTGGGGTTTGAGAAATGGTGAAGGTTTATTTTGGGGACCCTCAAGTCGCCCTTCCATTGCTCTACACGTGTCACCGTGGCCAGCATGCGTGGGCTAATGAGTATGAGAGGGGATACTGTACCGAATGATCTCCCATACTGGGACCTGTCGCCTGTTGGGCATATTAAAAGACAAACAATGGTGTGAACCAATCGGCTGGCTTCTCTTGCACACTCTCCTAGCCGCTGAATTGTCGTCTACTGTCACTTGCATTAGCATTTCAGTTCGGCTGTGGTCTGAGAACAGCATTGGTTTTTTCGTGCTTTAGTCCTGTGTTTTATGCGACTCGAATTCCATGGGTTTATTCCATATAGTTACTGCATTCATGACCTGCATTATTCATGTATAATATAGACATTTGTCTGTTGTGCAGATCTCTCAAGAATTGAGAAGTTCAGGTAATTTAGCTGTAGATCAATATATGTAATATTGAAACTTATTCGCAATAAAGGAATAATAAAGTTACATTTTAGAATACAGATGAATACTTTCTGAATTCTAATCATGCTGATGCTGGTACACAGAAATCATTTATTGCAGTGATGTTGCAATTCTCTAGTGGTTCTCTAGTGACGGTTGAAACTTTTCTACTTTTGACAATTATACTCTTGAATTTGGCTTCACCCTTTTAAAAAAAAAAAAAAGAAAAAAAATCTGTTTCGATACCAGTCTGTGTGTGTATAAAATTGATAATGAACTGACCTCAGCATGGTGTTCCTCGTTCTGCTGCAGAACCTCTATAACCAGCTCTGCCAAGCGGATGGTGTCCTCCAGTTTTTTGGCGGGCGTGATTAAACGCCCTACGTTCTCTGAAGCACAAGGGTAAGATGGTTAACACAGGAACATGGCACCCATTCAGACCCTACCTCACCTGAACACATGAACAAAATAATATTTGAAACATTCCAATGTTAATAATGTGAAAAATGAGTTATTTTGGCAATGCACATGAAATATGAAACATCTGGCAAATTACATAAATTGCAGTATAAATGTCAGCTTAGTTTCTGCTGTGGCCAATGTGCCTGGCGCACCAGCAGCACTACTCAGCATAGTGAGCCAGAGAAAGCAGCTTCTCAGCAGGGTCCATGAACCTCAGAGAGAAGTGCACAGTGGCGGTCAGGCCTGACTTAATATGAATGGCCACTCTGACACAATGAGCCAAAATAAATATTATATTTATTTATGAATATAAAAACAAAATGTTTTTTTTTTTTACAGTCATCAAGCATGATGTGCAGAATCGTGCAGTTTTTGTGATATCCTTCAGCCGAAAAATCTGCCCTCAGATGGTTGCTTATTTTAAGTGTCAATGGAATATGCAAATACGTCTTTATATGTCTGGCACATTGTTCCCCGCTAAGAGGGATCGTTTGTGGGCTCTGTTGTAAATACAATACTGGGGTTTCAGCATGCAATATGCAAATTAAAGGTTTAAAAGTATTCATATTTAAAAGTATTAACTTCCAATCTGGGTAGGATGAGCACACACAGGGTAAATCTTTATTATTTTTATCATTATCATGGGTACATAACTAATGGGGTGGCAATGATGAAGAAGCAAACTAAACACACATTACAGACACAGAGGAATGAGGGGGCACCTTCATCCCCGAACCACAGTATTGACTGGGACAGGGTCGCTTCTGATCAAAGCTGTCAATTTGAGGCATGGAGTCCAACACATTGATTGACCACGGTAATCATCGCATTGGTTCACTTATAGGTTATAGATATCAGCAGCTTTGTTTCTAAGGCCAGTTAGAAACTTCAATTCAGCTGTCAATGAAGTTGAGTAAAGAATTTGAATATAAAAAATTATATTGCATATTTCTGCCGGGATAGACAGAAACTCCATGCAACAAAGTGCATCCACCTTCTCAGCCAATAGCTACTGAACAACAAAACAGCCCAAATGCCCCCTGGCTCATGCAACCCTTTCATGTTTGTGCTACTTTAAAATGTTTTAACATAAAGAACCAATACGTTCCTGGGTGCTGAAGAATGAAAAGGGCTCACATGAACGCAGGGCCTGGCATATGTGTACAGTAGAACGTCAGGCGGGTTCTACTGTGGCTGGGAACAAATGCCTTGCAGTAGATCAGATATTGCGCAAGTGCGAGAAACCGCAACCAACAACTGAGGCGTTCGTTCGAGCTTCTGTACTCAAACGTACCAAAGCAGACATGCAACATCTGAGTTACCGCGTTCAAGACATTTTTTTTTATTACCAAGCAATGTAGGGCCTACATCAGCCAGACAGGGTTTGAAATCTGATTTGAAAAAAAAAAAAACTTTCTTTATTTCATCTTTTAAAAGGCAAACGTTGGTGCTTTGGAGAACATCTGATAGCTTTAAGCATGAATGGGTTCTGCCATGAGCAATGGCTGGAACCCTGCAGGCCATCGCAGGCATATGAGGAATGCAAAACATAGCCATGTTCCTCCTTTGTGCACCGACGCTTCGGCAAGTGTGCAGGGGTCTAATGCACTCAGTGTGAGACTAAGGAGTTCCTTCTGTATCACACACAGCGTCTGAGCACTCCAGCCATGGTGTTTGTGTGTGTGTGTGTGTGTGTGTGTGTGCACACGGGTACTTAGTTGGCTGCAGGCCTCTGTTATCAGGGCTAAATGAAGCTCAGCAGAATTACTGGCGTGGTTCATGCTGACACACCATCTATTGGAGACTCCTCAGGCTAAAACTCCACACTCCTCAAGTGTCCTTCACAAAAACAAATTTACATTCTCAAGAAAGAGTATTTTTGTATTTTAAAAAAAGTCTAAAATAAATAGTCTAATGGCTTTATATTTCTGTACGCACTGCTAGGTCCTCTTTCACCTTGAAAGGCAAAACACAGATGGCTGTGGTCACAGGGCTTGACAATTCTTCAGAATTTCCCTTTGGACAAAGCTGTTACTGCATTTACTTTCATTTAAGACGGCGGCAGGGTCAAAAATTCATCCTGTAAATCTAATTTGCCATTTTAGCAAGTCTGTCTTTGTGAGTCACATTATTTTTTTCTCAATAATATTCGAAAACATCCTGCTCCTACCCTCCTCCGGTTGGCTGTGACCACAGTTAGAACCAATCTACAGGTTTTTAAACTGAAAAAAATATTTTGTTTGTTCAAAAACAAAAAACAAACAGGTTTAAATGGAAATTAATAATAAATAATAATAATACATTATTTAAATTATTGTTTTTTAATTATTATTTTTGTAAATGTGCTTATTTGGAAAAATTTCAAAATTTGTAATTTTTTTTAAAACAAGTTTTTAAGACATTGTATTATACTTTCTTCAGCAGTGCAGGGTTAAAGGGCCACCACTGGGCTGAAAGTGGACCTGACTCTGCATGCCGGTCAGTGGTGATGGTGCCTACGAGCAGCGGCAGTGTCTGTCTGGGGGGAAGTCGGGGGGAGGGCGGGGTAGGGTTATCATAACCCAGTCCAAGCGAACCCGAGGCCTTCCCAGGAACCGGCCACAGGTCCGCTGGGAGGAGGTTATGGAGGTTTGAGGTTAGGGGTTAGGAGATGCTCAGGCCTGGTGAGTTATTTCTTAAGATTCACACAAAAGATGTCACCTGGATCCCTCTGATCCTTCTGACTTTTCTCTACTAAAAAGAGAGAGGGGAGAGGGGGAGGGAAGGAGAGATGGAAGAAGAGAAAAGAGTAGGTAGATCAGTTTTAACAGTGAGAGGATGTGAGTGGAGACGCCCGTGCCTCGTCTCTTTCATAACGACTCCAGGAGCATCAAGAGGAACCATGGTTCAATGTGAAGATCAGAATCAAACTATGAGGGACAAATTCAGGCCACAGTCTGTGATAGACAGACAAGGACTAAGTAAACAAAGACAAACAGGTAAAACACACAGAAAAACAGGGAACGCACAGCAAAAAGATGCACACGGTGTGTTTACAGACTCATGGTGAGTGTGTGCGTGTGCATTTCCTGCTCTTGTCATCTCATACCTGCCCTTAGTGAGATAATAATTGTTTGCTCAGGTGGGCCGAACCAGCCGTGTGAGGAGGGGGATTACACAGAAGCAAAAAAGTAAAAATGCATTCAAACCATGAACAGGAATACTAACAGAAATGAAAAAAGACCGATGTTTTGGACTGATGAGGCTCATTTCATGTCAGAAGCAACAGATCAAGAACAAAAAAACGTGATGCCAGGCAAGGAGGACAGATAAAAGAACTGCGATGGCCAGTCGACGAGAAAGAGGGACCAGCAAATTTTAAATAAAAAAGGTAGGAATGGTGGGATGGCGAGGATGAGGAAGGTACTCACGAATGGTCAAATCCATCACTTGTGACGCCAAGCAGAAGACAGGATGCTCATACATTTCTCTCTTTTTCCCTACAAAAGAGGATCGGGGCATGCAAGAGGCTGGGGTCAGAGGTGGAGAGGTCAAAGGTGAGAGGAACACTGCATGTGGAGGTTGGAGGGACGGTTCTGGGGTTCAACCACCCAACGTTTCTGAGCTCCGGGTCTGGGAATGACGAAAAACATTCTTTGCTGCTTCAAGATCCTGAGGACACTCTCCTTAAGTGTCTTTTCCAGTCTCAAGACGATGTTTTCCTGGAGCTATAAAGAAGCTATATAGAATGGGGCACATTCACCAATGTCTAATGTCTAATCAAACTTTTGGATATGCATCCCCTGACACCCTTGAACATACCCCACTTGCTACATTTTTTTTTTTTTTTAGTGTAGTGATTGTCACATGTGATACACAGCAGCACAGCACATGGTGCACACAGTGAAATTTGTCCTCTGAATTTATCCCATCACCCTGAGTGAGCAGTGGGCAGCCATGACAGGTGCCCGGGGAGCAGTGTGTGGGGACGGTGCTTGCTCAGTGGCACCTCAGTGGCACCTTGGCGTATCGGGATTCGAACCAGCAACCTTCTGATTACGGGGCCGCTTCCTTAACCGCTAGGCCACCCACTGCCCCCATACATATTATGTAGCGGCAGGAAAATGTGCAGGTATTTCTTTATGGACACATGACAACATTTTGGATTGCAAGTCCATATTTTCAAATTTGGAAACAGTGACCATATCCATATGTTATTGGTGTGCCCATGCTTATAAAAAGAAAACCTCTCAGATATTTGCCGAGACCTCTGAAAAAGTGGCGAAGCAAACCACAAAGTCATGAGCTTGGCGGGAGAGTTGTCGGTGACGCACGGGCAGAAGAAAGGAAAAAGAAAAGGGAGGAGGTTCTGGAGATAAAGAGAATAATGGGTTTTGCATCAAAAGGTTTCCTGTTCTAGGAAACCATTGCGGGAAAGACATGGGGCTGACAGCGGCTCGCAAGAGACTTGGGGGTAGATATGGCAGGAAAGGAACTGTGGGGGAATTGAATGCATTTTTACTTACAACTCCAGCAGACCTGATAAAAGACTGATCTAGACCACATCTAGACCACATCTAGAGCACACCAGGAATCAGGGCTACTGGTATTGTAGGACGATTAGAAAAAAAGTAAATATGTGTGCAGAAACATAGACCTAAGGAGCTCTGCAATGTTTCCAGAACCAGTTCATTTATGGTGAAGAACCGCAGATTCCCGGTTCTCTCCAACGTTCCCGTGCATCAACGTGCCTGCAGGGGGAGCTGTGGTAACACACCGAGACCTGAGGCAATCCCTCAAGAGAAAAAAGGAACGGTTAAGGTCAGCTTCTAGATATGGCGTCTGATAGGGTTCTGTGAATACGACGGCAGATAGAACAGTTTGATCCGCTACGCTCAGCATCTCAGTAACTGAAAGCAGAGAACTTTGTAAAAGAGGGGAAACAGAGAGAGGGAGAAGTTAGTGAAAAGCAGCGGCGGAACACAGCTGCGCCGGAGCAACACCGTACCAACACAGTAACACGTTCCGCGCGCGCACAGCAGGCTCCGCTCCTTTACCTTCTATTTTGGCGTATTCAGACAGCCGCTGGTAGTTGACTAAAGCGGCCTGCTCCAGACATTTCCGGATGACGGCTTTCACCTCCTCCTGGGGAACTGGGGTTACAATGTCTTTCATCAGGACCTAGTAGCAGAAGAACCCAACATTACCATGGCCTTCCATGCACTCATTTTAATACCAGGACACAGCAAGAAATCATGAAGGCAAGATGAGGGTGAACACACACACACACACACGCACAAATTACTCATGATCAATTCACCTTCTTATGACTGTGAGAAGCAACTGGAGAATTGGTGAACTGGTTCGGTACAGGGGCCTTAAAATGTATGTAGTATCATTTACACCACTTTTGAGTGAAATCGTTGCATTCAGAAAAAGTTCAATAATTGGTTTGTGAACAAGAACGGAACCAGTTCACTGTTTAGTTACTAACAAGAACAAAGTGAATGTACCCTCTCCAGTAGAGAAAGTGTGGCCTTCAGGGCTCCTTCTGGACGTCCAAAAGGAAAACAGTACCTTCATAAAATAAACATATGATTAACACCATTGTGTCCGTGAGCAAGACACTTCACCCTGAGTGTCTCCAGGGGGACTGTCCCTGTAACTACTTGTCAGGACCTGACTCATAAGGGAGCTCTGGGTGCGTGTTCTAGAATGGAGTTTCTATGTTGTCTCCCTGATTATGTGCATCTGTGTTCATGTGTATAAATGTATGCCAGCTGTGCCATTGTGTCCCCTTATTCCCTGCCCTGCCCATTGTGACACCATTGATTGTAAGTCGGTCTCGATTAGGCCGTCTGATAAGTGTTACTCAGCTATTACCTGAAATGTGTGATCTGGTTCTCCAGCAGCACACGCAGTCTCTCTTTGATGGCTTCGAAGTGCTCCTTCTCCTCCACAGTGACGGTTCCTATCCCGTCAGGCCTGCAGCGGAATGGAGGCGTCATTGTGATGTCACCCATACACCCGTACAGGTCTCAAACACACAGGTCAACACGAAGTCTCGTAAGTCGCCCTTTCTTTTCGCTGCACTTTGTTTAGACACTTTGGACGGTCCTGATGCATTAAAATGTAAATGAGTGAGTTTGTGTCTACAAAAGCGTATATAATCACAAAAAAAGAGAGTGAAGTGTAAGGCTCAATACAGGGGCCATTGTTGTTTAGTCGCTAATTTGTTGGAATAAACTAGGAATCGTAAGTGTGTGTGAATGTGTGTGTACATGGCTGGTTCGACAAAGAGAGAGAGCGAGAGAGACCTATTGTGAATGTGTGTGTGCATACTTTGCATTGATTTGGGGAAACAAATAAGGCATTAAATCAATGAGTCAATAATTAAAGACCCGGGCTGGTTTACGGTCAGGTTAAAGCCTTCTGATAATCTAGTTACACACAGTCTTCACTAAAGATTAGATACCTTAGCAGACAAACAAAAAGGAACCAATTCAAATATTTATCCTTACTTAAAGATTATTACATGCAGTTATTATATTAATTGTAAACATGTGTGTGTTTGAGAGAGAGACAGTGAAAATGTACTATTAAAATGAGTGTGCGCATGTACGTGCATGGTTGAAACACATGGGCTTCGTTTCCTGCTGAATGAACCTCTGGCCCCGCCTCCTGCCCTGGTCCGGCACAAAAGCCAGGGCAGGGATTACCGAAGCCCCCGTTCGGCGGTGGCCCGGGGGTTAATGCCTCTCACAGCAGGCCCTTCTGCACCTGAGGGCGGCCACTGTCACCTGCCGTGCTCCTGCCCTGGCTGAAGAACAGCCGCTTCACGAACAGCCGCTTCACGACGGCCTGGCACAGGAAACGCTCCATCCAAAGACCTTTAATGAGCTTTTTCATCCAGCCCATTAATACCAGGGTTGATTTTAAGCAGTTTTGATCTTGATTTACTAAACCTGCCTCTGTCTTAATGCGGCTGCGATCGGTGATGGCGGCTAATCCAACAGTCTCGCTGTCTTCCTGATCTACTGTGACAGGACACACACGCCAGTCACTGCCCAATACCAACTTATTTCGGTGGTAGAAACGACGGAAACTGATAAACATTAAGAAGAAGCATGTTGCTGTGACGGTGGCTATTTCGGGGGAGATGAAGTGGAAATGAAATGCCAGTCTGCCACTGTGCTGGGTACCGGGCATCGTCTTTCAGGAGGAGTTTCTCACACACCCACCCCCCCGCCTCCTCCTCCTCCTCCTCGCCAGTACTTTCTCGCTGTCCTTCAGTGAGCTGCCACAGCACGAGGGTGATGAGGAGTGTGTCACTTCTCCTGCTCCTCACAGCCCTGTCACGCCCACCAGCGCCTGCGCTGTCACATGCACTCTGCTCACACTCCCCCGTCCCCCGCCATGTCACAAACGATAAGACACCAGGCCCACTTCACTCTGACTGAGAGTGTGTGTGCGGGCATGCATGTATTCTCAGACAGGTCTTACTTTTATTTAAGAGCGTTTGTGTGTGTGTTGCATGCATGCATGTTCTTACAGACAGGTCTTTACTTGCACTATGTTATTAGTGCATGTACGCAAATACAGACAAATCCCTGGGTTGTTGTGTGTACGCTGACTCAAGTTTGTGTATGTGTGTGTGTGGGGGGGGTAAAAATCACATGCATGTGAGTGTATAGCTTACTTATATTTTATTCATGCATGTGTATCTGTAAAGTTGGCACCTGTGTATTAGCATTATTGTGTGTGTTTGTGTGTATGCTTGAGTTATAATTGTGCACATATGGATTTGATGGATGTGTGTACTGGTGTTCCTGCTACCAATTCTCAGAATAATAAATAATAATAAGAAAAAAACCTTCATGTGACCAGAGTTTATTCATAACCCCTCACAAAAGGCAGAGTTCTTGCACAAAGCATGGACAGAGACGCGGCAAAGGCACATGTCACAGCAGCAGATCGGAGGCGATTGTGTTACAGGCGTGTGAGAGGTGAAGGTTGGGTTACAGTGGTGTTTTTTTAAGGGTATCCGGGTCTCGGACAGCGGTGGGAGAGGAGGGACCCCTGTCCCCCCCAACACGGACTGTCACTCTGTCACGTCTGACCTCCAGGCAGAACTGTGGCGAGGCCGCGGAGCCCCCTCCTTCCCCTCTCTCTCTCCGCCCGTCCCCGCCGCTCCGACTCCCTCTGACTCGGAGCTACTCGCGTCTCCCTGTCCGACCTGATCATAACACAACGCAAACAGACAGCCCACCTCAGCTCCATCACTGTCGCGTCTGCCAGGCTGACGGACAGACAGCTGCCCCTGACCTTCGTCCGTGTCACCCTGACGTCGGGAGCACGCGCCGGGTCCACCGTCCTACACACACACTCGGGAGCAACGGACACGCGTTGCAGAGAAGTGCCTCCGTCCCCCAGTCCATCCGTCTGCCCCCCTGCTCTACTCTGCTCTAAGGGATCTGCCATGTTGGGCTCGTCTCCGGCGGGGACCTGATTCCCATTTTCAGATGGATGTGGTCTTTTTTTACTTCCCCCCGCTTCCCTGTCACACACCATCCGTGGCCGGCATGTCACTCAAGCAGGGGGGGATGTCAAAGGGTTCTGGACACTGCTGGACCCATCAGTGTCCATCTTAGGATCTAAATGGGAAATTATCACTGAGGGCCACGAAGAAAAAAAAAATGTCAACAGCGATGACATTTCGACTGACAAAAACAAAACACGCTCTGGCTCGGCCATACACACATACACACAAAGGAAAACACACACAACTACGGGTGGGAAGTTCAGTGCGGGTCGTTGCTTTGGGAAGACCGGGGTCAGAAGGGGTCAACTAAGGTCTTACCTTTTCGACACGGAGGCTATTTGGGATTTTGAGTCCCGTTTCCTGCGGAACTCCATGAGTCTGATCTCCCGTTTAGAGGAGGTTGGGGACTCGGGGACAGAGGGGGACAGAGCTCTGCCCAGATCGGCCTCAGACACGGGCCATTTCAGTAACTCACCCACCCTCTGACTTTACACCACGCGCAACAAAACGATGCATGAGAGCAGAACAGAAAGAAAAAGAAAAAACAGAATCCAGGTCACGAAATGAACAGTAAAATGGGACAGAAATAAAAAGCAACATGAATAAAAATGAACAACTGAGGATAAAAGAAATGAGTGCAAAAGGAGAATAAAAGAAAGGGCGTGAGGTTCAGAGCGACGGATCTTCCTGTAACTTCACTAATGGTACAGTCCAGGGATCTGATTGGACAACATTGGATCAATCGATCAAGTTTTTACTAGTGACTTAGGATTCCTACTTCAGTTTGCTGGATGGAGGAGTAGAGGGGTGAAAGGTCAGACAGGGACAAAGGGCGCTCTTTGATTCTGAAAAGCTGAATCGGCAGACAGGTGAGCTCAAGCTGTAAGGGACAGAGGTGAATCGCAACAGCATTAGGAGCTCCTTTACGTACCTTCTTTTGTGGTCTGTGAAAGGATGTGTGGAGAGGAAGAGCGGGAGGAGGGAGAGGAGGGTATGACAGTTCTGAGGTGAAGGGATGTGAATGAGACTGAGTGAGTGAAATTGAGCAATAGAGAGAAAGAGAGGGAGAGAATTCAAGTGAATGAAGGCATGATGATGAATGGATAAACTGCACCTGCTTCAGTGGACAGAAATTGACGATAAGCTGACGTGGGTGCAGCAGCTTGGAGAAAAATATCGACAGGAAGACCCTTTGTGAGGACCTTGTGTGTGTGTTTAGTACCTGTTCCCATGGACGTGCGAGGCGCAGAAAGCAAAGCTGTAGTGCAGTAGGGTGGGGTCGATCATGGCTCCATTCTCAGCTCTCTCCAGGAGGTCGTTCAGGTAGCACAGGTGCCTGTGACAGCCCCGAACCCCGTTCCTGGCGCAGTACTCGTCCATCACAAACACCTGACCTGGGCTGAACCAACCCTGTTGGAGCAAATAACACAGGTTGGGGGGTTGCATTCGACTCGTTGACCTGACCAACAAGAGGAGACAGCAGCCGTCTCTCACCAGGCAGGAATAGGAGTCGTTGAGCCTGTGATCCAGGGTGAGGCGCTGCACCATCTCAAAGAGCGAGGCATGGTCGAAGTTGCAAGGGTTGGCCGAAATAAACTCATCCATCCCGTGCTTCTGTGCCCGGTCTGCGTCTGCATCCAGGAAAACAATGGGATCAGAGAGGGCAAGGGTAGATGTTCCTGAGAGGCTCTCACGTCTAACCAGATCAGAAGGAGTTCTGTCCTTTTTAACACATACCTGGACTGCATCTGAAGCGGCTTGTGGTCAATTTAGGGGAGATGTAGGGCCATATTTTCCCAGTGCAGTACAAAAACTTGAGCATGGGGCATGTTTGTCAATGTCAGCATTTTCAGAAATTAGCATATTTGTACCCATATTTCTATAAACTAATTTTTAAAATGGAGGAGCCTGCAGAGATGATTGACAGCTCTCACACACCCTTCAGTACAATTTAATCCATCTCTTCATATTTTTCTTCCGTTTGGCAGATTTTCAGTACTTTAATAGAAGCATTCTGATGGGTGAAATAACATGACCCAGGCTACATATTTTATAAAGCACAGGAAAAAAGCTCCTATATTGCATTTTAAAAGGTTTTAGATCAGATATGTACTGAAAATTACAGAACCATTCCTTTTAAGAGCAACACTCAAATGCTTCCTTTTCACCTTGCAGGTTGGAAGTGCAGGAATACGCAATTCCTGTGTTGATTTCAGTGCATGCATGGCTTAAACAGAGCAGCTCCTGTTTATAATGAACATTAAATTGCTACCATGTTTTTAAAAAGCGGTTCACAAATTGTATAAAAAATAAATCCCAAACTAACCCATCAAATTCTATTTTAAAAAACTTTTTATTCATAAAAGTATAATGTGGGGGTTGTGGATAATGCATAAGCCGGCCGTTCACTCTTTAGAATTTTTTTTGTATTGCATTTAGCTTTTTATAGGAATTAAGGGCCATTTTTATTTAACATTAAGCTAACAGGTGCTGAAGTTTCATTGTCGCGTGGGAGCTGAGCCTCGCCCAGTCCATTATAACCTTGTAAAGAGGAGCAGGCATGACCCAGTGAGCGTCACAATCTGGCCTTCCTGATCAATTAACGGTCCCCATGAACATTTTCACTCCTCCCATTCACCGCAGCGGCCACGGGCCCCCTGGGGCCACCCTAATTAAAGCCACCCCGTGCGACTAAAACATGGTCTGGGAGAGGAGCCCCCTGCCCGGACGGCCATTGTCCATTAAGAGACTAAATAAATTCAACAACACATTTTCACTTTCCTCCTCAGCCTGTGGGCCCGGGTATTACATCTGGGGCCGGCCCAATAAGCAGTCGAGGCCTAATCCTCGCTCCAGCCATCCCCTTCCTTTTTCATTCTAATGTGCCACTGCGGTCCACACTGGGGGCCGCGGCCCTTTTACACTAAGCTGCGTGCAGCTCGGCTCAGAACGGGACTGTTACTCCTGCGTTTACAATTTAAAAGTCAACGTGTCAGCAACGCCGAACACTTACCTGCATCAGCAAAATGCGACCGGGTATTTTTTACCAACTCAAATCCTAACAAGTTAATTAAAGGTACACTTCAGACTGTTCACTTATATTGCAGCTAAAGTGAAGGTTCAGTTCAACTGACATTAAAACAGGAACAGAAATATAAATGTGTCAACCAAGCTATTTAAGAAAATTTTAGATATAATTTTGATATATTATTATCATACTCATATGTCTGTAGCTTTGTAGAGCTGATATTTCTTGGACTGAATATTTTAGATTCCAAATACATCTGGAGTGTAGCTTTAAGTTAGTAGACAAACTAATTTCACGGCATTAGTAAAAAATAATAATAAAAAAGAAAGAAATGAATACATAAGTAAAGGCACCTGAGCATATTTAGATTAAAGCGTGTTAGTGGCGTGTTAAATTCTCCTGGACTCAGCTTGTCTACCAACCCAGAAGAACCAGCTGATAAAACAGAAGTCTGGGTGATATGATGCAAATGAACCCAAATCGAAAAGGTGACCGTGTCCCTCTCCTCGCGAGGCCTGTTTGACAGTGGTGGACTGGAGCCGGGGCTCTGGACGGTAACAGATAATGACATTAGTCAGCCACGTACGCAAAGGAGAAGAAAGGAAATGACAATGATTGATGGCTTCTATTCATGTATAGATATGTGCGCTGGGAGAGATAAGAGCAGAGCATTCGGGGCTATTTAGCGCTTTTTTTTTTTTTTACTAGAACCCCCACCCTGCTGTACTCACCTCCCTTCAGTGTTAAAGAAGGGGGGAGGTGAATAAGAGAGTGACATGGGCCTGCTTTTGGCTCAGGATTCTATAATGCTGAGGGCATGATCTGGACATGACAGCACAGTCCTCTTTGAGGGACATTTGAGAATACAGAAAAGGCTTCTTCTTCATCAGAAGGCTTTTTTTTTTGCCTCCGTCATTTATTATGCTGGAAACTTTAAAAATGACTTCTGATGCAACTGTTGGTCATATTTGGATGCTGATGGTTGTGTTCTATGCATCAGTGATCCATGGAATAGACTTCAAAACTTCATATTTGGACGCTGATGGTTGTGTTCTATGCATCAGTGATCCATAGATAATGCATTTCTATGTGTATCACTGCAGGATGACGATGCATTTCCCATGCAAGTGCCAGAGTAATGAGGCCAACAAGACCAGGCGGAGTCTCATTCGCTGAAACATGGATATCAGAGCATCGTATCATCTGTACAACCACCCCACATAAAAAAAGGGGAAAGAAAAGCAGCGCGACTGTCCCATTCTAAAGTGGAAGTGCAGGCTTGTGTCCAAAGATCCAGAGGAACAGACTGGAGTACCTTGTGATTGGGGAACATGGCATGGGATCACCTGCTAGTCATAAGCATTCAAATACTCCAGGTGCATATTTGCCAACTCTGATCGAAGTAAAAAAGATATTGTTACAGTGATTTTAGTCCTCTAAAGAAAAGCGAGGGCCCAGAATTAAAGAACAGTATAGTCCAGTCAGACAAAAATCAGACCAGATGCCAATTAACTGCAGAGCATCTACATACAGTATACTTTAATCATTTCTGGTAATATAGAAAATGTACGGAGCACAGCAATGTGTTCCACCGTACACCGATGCTGGCATGAACTAGCAGCATTTCATTGACTGCTTCCAGAAATAATCTAAAAAAATATCCACACTGTTTTATTCATGCATAGCACGTTTAACATGGTAATTACCTGTGGGCCGCAGACAGCAGTGTCGCCGAATTCATTTAAGGCTATAAATCAACAGCTGTAACCGTGATATCTATGGAGAAACCTCTTAGGAAATGGTTGCTTGTGGATTACGGCATTAACAGTACTGACCATGCCGTACCAGCTGTTCATTTAGGCTCTATTAAAATATATATTTTAATGGGATCAATTGCTTTACTAAGAGGAGCAGCAGAGGTCCAAAACAATTGTAGGGAGAGAAGGCAAGTATGCAAAATCTCAGTCAAAAAGAAACTAATATAACATGCATCCTAATCTGGAAAGGATGAAATTCCAAACCTACGAAAAAATTGTATAATAAAAAGGGGCTTTCTAGATACCTTTAATGTGTGAAGTGAGAGATTTGAGAAAAGAGGTGTAGAGGGAGTAGCAGTGAATAAGAGGTAGAGGAAAGCGAAGTGCACATTGCTCGGGTCAGATAATCTCAGTTGATTATCTGAACTGTGCCAGCTACAGGGAACCACTTACCCTTGAGTCCGGCTACAAGGTAGCAGGGCAAGAAGGAACAAACCAGAATGACATAAAGACAGAGAGCAGAGAGGAACCTTAAACCCCTAGCAGCTGCAAAGCCAGACAGAGCTTCAAATACAAACATTTAATAATGCAGTAATACAGCAGAGAGAGAGACATAAACACGCAACTGAAAGCTGCAGGAGATGGGGAGGAGGCAGAGGTGAGGAGAGAGAGAAAGAGAGATACAGTAGAGCAGTGACTGCAAAAAGAATGAACAGGTATTCATTTACTGACCACTTCAAAATTAAAAGCAGAGGAGAAAACAAAGAATTATTAATTTCTATAGAAATCTAGCACAATTGTGCTTTAATTAGGGCTGTCAACTGAAGTTGTAACAAATTAATTGTATATTTAGCAAAGAATTGAACACTTCACTTTGAGAAATTTACGCAATTTTACAGAACAAATTGGTCAGACAGGAAACAATAATTGGTCAACTGGCAGACACGCCCACCCAAGCGTTGACACCACACGTACGTGAAAGTGTACAGTAAACAAAATGCAGCAGTGTTAATAGCACTTCTTTCGCTTAACACATTAAATATTTAAAAGTAAGCATGTTCATTTTGACATCCCTGATTTTATTAGAAATCAAAAAGCTCAAGTGCCACAAGGATCAATTGGCAGCCCATTTCCATTTTCTATATGCAATCAACCAGCCAATCTTGGCCGGTTGACACGTTGTGTTCCCAAAAGCATATTAAGCATAATTAGTGTGTAAAAATCCCTCCAGTGAATGTTCTTAGATTATGAAGCATTTCTCAAAAAATGTGTACCTTAAGTACTTTTTGAAATTCAGTGGCGTTCATATTAATTATATTATATATACTCAGGGTGGATCTTCTTTCATCGATGGAATGCAGACGTTGGGTGATAAGAGTGAGAAAGAAACATATCTGGCGGCTTTTGAGCACGGGTGCTCATCAGCAAAAACAGTAAGAACTACCACAACTCAATAGGTTCATATGAATGACTCTTGACCCTAACAAGGTTGACCATACGCTAAGATACTTACAGAACTGGGAGATCGGAGCGTCAAGTTGGGGCGCGGTGCCACCTTTGGCATTGAGCTTCTGGACCTGTGTGGGGGGCACAGGTTTGTGGGACTGTCCCGTGGCCCTGTACATGGCCTGGACCCACAGGATGCGGTCCTGCTCGTCATCGCTGGCGAAGATCACAGTGTCCCCCTCCTTCACGGCGTTAAAGAAAGCTCTGCCGCCATCCAGGCCTGGAGACAGCAGACAGTTGCCGCCAGGATTAGCCTTATTATTATTATTGTTCTAATTAGCTGTAACCAGACACTCATTATATCATGTCACTGCTCAATTACCTTTGTTTGCACTCAGTTAATGAAAAGTGTAAATTACAAGGAGCGGGTCTCTCCAGAGACAAACGCCATCTTGTGGTTGAGAAAATGTTAGTTTAGCATTACATTATTATTAACAGTGATTGGAACAATACTACAAAACTGTAATGTTATTTTTGAAAAAGGATATCACTGTATTTTTAAAGAACACAAAAATACACACGTGTTTGGATATTTTTGATGCTTTCAGTATATAATACATGTCAACCACTTTAGGAAGTATTATGATATTTTGCCCTTTTGATTAATTGTCCCACCCCTGCAGCTTTTAAGCATTTTTTAATGTGAGATCATACAATGCATTCATATGATGAGAGAACCGCAGTTCCATACAGAGATATAATTACACATAAAATCTTGTCAATCCATTTCACATGACTAATTTATTCATAAACCTCATAACTGAGGAAGCACCTAATTTTAATAAGCCTATCCCCCCATTTAATTAAGCATATAATATTAAAATAAGTGTCAAATCATTTTAAATTCCTAGTGACCTGACACTGTTGTGAATATCTGTACAAATTTCACGTCCCTCTTGGAATAGTGCGAGTTGAACGGGGTGTGGGCGTGGTCACCTGGCTGAGGGTCGGTGTAGTCCACAGTGTAGCCATCCAGCTGTAGCAGTTCCACAGGCTCCGCCTTTTTCTCCCGGTAGCTGCACATGGCGAAGGTGTACTGGCTCACCTGCAGAGCAAGAGACGCGTGCGTCACCACACCTCCTTCGAGCTTCTCACTGTGTGTGTGTGTGTGTGTGTGTGTGTGTGCATGCATGAAGCAGATGTTCAGCCCACTGGAGCAACCCGAATGCATACATGCATTACCCATGGCTGCGTGTGGCGAGTGTTTGCATCCCCAGGCCCTTTCGTCTCCTCGTCGAGTGTTTATGTAAAGTGCGCGCACTAACCCTCATTACCTATGCAGGAGTGTGTGAGAGTGCGTAAGCATCTGTGATGTGTGATGCTGCGAGTGCTCTTCTGTAATTGGACGGGATTTAACGTCTGTGTAATGTGTTAATGCGTGTTGTACACGAGTTGTTGTGGTTGATTGTTGTGGCCTAATTTTGCGGGGTTTTGTTGGGTATCAGGGGTCCAGATGTCAGTGATCAGTCTAATGGGCCGGGCAGTCAGGCAGTCAGGGGCGGGCGGGTTCAGGACCGCCTCTGTCACTCAACGCAGACAGATGAGTGCGGGAGTGACACTCTGTCACAAGCGATGTCAGCGGGACTGCTAGGTGCCAGTCATACCAGGGCGATGTGCTGGGCCCCAGCCAATCGCAGCGCGATCATCACCTCTGCTGCAAGTGGCAGCTCTCTCTCTCTCTCTCTCTCTCTCTCCCGCCTGCCTCGCCCGCCCGCCTCTGAATGACATGATAAATTCAATGCCATGTTTCTGATGGGGACCCGGGCTGGCTTCGGGGGGACAGTCCAGCTCGCCAGCGCTACAGCGCCTTTGGGATGCCCCCGCTACTCACGACTAGTGCCACTTCCATCCCTAACCTGTCACAATGGCACAGCTGAAGTTTGGCCGTTGTGATGGAGATGGTTGGATGGTAGTGTTGTGTCGTTTGCGAACGATTCGTTCAAAAGAACAAATCTTTTAAAGGAACGCCCTGAACCGAATCACTTTCTCAAGTCATATGTCCGTTTCTCAGTTCAGTTGAGCTGTCAGCCGGCATGCCCCTAGATGGAGGGAGGGGCCGTGCATGTGGACTGTGCCACGTCTCATATGCCTGAATGAACGGATCACTTGGCGAACTACACTCTCCTGAATCATTTTCATCTGAGGGCGACCATTCTCCATTTTTTTTCACAGATTTAGTTTCCAAATAAACAAACGTAATACGTTAGACTGGCAGTAATGAGATGAGAGCGAGACTCACCAGCTGTAGCAGGCACTAGGCAGGAGCAACGGAGGGATGGTTATAGCAGTACAAGAAAAGGTAAGCAAGCTAAAATGCAAGCAAATATTTATCTTCAAGGAGACATCTTTGGGTAGTGGCTATGGATTCTGCTAAAGTGATTTGTGCATCGATTTTGAAATGACCAGTGTAGCAGTAACAGATTGCAGGGCAGTGATAAAACAAGCAACAACAGTGAACATTCAGATGGTCGGGGTGTGAGGAGTGGTGGCATGTCCTGGGGTGTTGGGCTTAAGTGTACCTCAGAGAAAAGCTGCTAAAGAAGAGAAATCTCTGCCAAATTGCCACCGCAACAACTCATGTACAGTAGCACACAACAGGTAATAAGTAGTTTATAAAACCCACAGTTTGTTACACTCATTGCGACAATTTGCAAGCGAACAGTGCGTGTTCACTGTGAATCCTTCATGTATGAATGTATTGTGGGGTGTTAAAACACTTAAAACATCATGATTTATAAATGAGTTTTACAAAGGTGTTTACCAAAGGAACACTACCACAATGCTCAGTTCAGGGGGTTCACATGCTCCTCCTGCCGTGCACCGAATGATCCGGTGATTCAGTGAACGATTCTGTTTAGCGAACTGATTCTAAAGATTCAGTGCCTCTAAAAGAACTGGCGTGCCCATGACTATTGGACGGTGTGGATCGCGGCGCCGGAGACCCACTGCCAAACTGACAGTTAAAGGATTTTAAATGACTTTGCTCCCTGATTACCCTGCGTGCTTTTGCTCTTTTTTAACTAACCTTGTAATTGTCGAGGGTCTATAAATTGCGCCGTGCCGAGCGTAGCGCCAATCGATGCCGCGCTCGGCCGCTTGAGTGTGCCAGCCAAAACCCCCCGTCCCTCCCGGCCTTTTAGGACATTACCATATTCAGCTGCTTAAGACTTCAGCAAGGCGGCCAACAATTGAAAGCAATGCCGAGCAGGAGGAGGGGGAGCAGGAGGAGTGTCTGGCGGCTGTTTGGAGAGCCTCGCCTCCAGACTGGCGAATAATTAGACTTCACTTTGCATCATAAATATTGGACTTATGTTTCCAATTTGCTGTGAGTAGCGGGGACATGAAGTGGCATTAAAGCTCCAGCTGGGGGGGAAGGGGATCTGAACTGTTAAATCTGAAGGTGCGTGAGGGGGATGGAGACGGTGCCGAGGAGGAGGAGGAGGGGCTTAGAG
This sequence comes from Denticeps clupeoides, assembly GCF_900700375.1. Classification (NCBI taxonomy): domain Eukaryota; kingdom Metazoa; phylum Chordata; class Actinopteri; order Clupeiformes; family Denticipitidae; genus Denticeps; species Denticeps clupeoides. The sequence continues at coordinate 18,249,728 of NC_041718.1, forward strand.
GAGGGACCGGGGTGACGAAGACACGCACAAGTGTGATTCCTCGACTCTTTATTTAGTCAAAACACTGTTTCGCGGTGTTAGCACAACATCCTTTCACTTCCTGACAGAACTTTCAGGCCAGAGAGGGTCGGGAAGAAAGGGAAGCAGCCGCAGCTTAAACACAAGAGCCATTTTTTTGCTTGTTGTTGCTTGCCGCTCGACCCGCCAAGAATAAAGGCCCTCGCCGGTGCTGGAGCTTGGAGAGCGGGCTGGTGAATAACGTGTCGCGGTGGTGATGCCAGGGCCCATCAAAACACGCTGTAAACGATATGCCCGGCCCTGTAATTAATCGCTAATGAATAATTCAACAGAAAAAGCAATACCCACTCGTGGAGTAAATACCCCACAGTGAAGGCCGGGCTATTTATAAAGAATCATGGGAAATGCCAGTCAAGTGTCAATCACAACTGCCACGGTGAACAGGGTTTTTTTTTTTGGTTGGAGCAGAGGGGAGATTCTTGCGAATCATTGCGACAAACCAAATCAAGCAGATTGGAATTAGAATTTAAGAAATTTGGAATTTCTTCAAAATTTTCACATTTCATAAAAGCCCACAAAATAATCACTCGTACCTATTCATGATACAGCCACACACACACACACACACACACACACACATATATATATATATATATATTACAAAAACACACAGACAATACTCAGCATATTGACCAGGGTTTGTCACTTGCTGTACATGCCGCTCTGTGGGCCACCAAACGCTTTGGACTGTCAAACCCCCCTGTCACAATCTCGCTTACAGACACGTTCCACCCGCCCACCGCACGGCGACCGAAACAGGGACAGAAATAAAATGGCTGCGATAAGGCTCCCTGACACGCTGCGTTAGAAACTCTCGGCTACCTTGTGTCTGCCCCCACCCCACGTACGGATTTGGAGACGGTAGATAACTTGGTGACTTTTAGCAGCCACAGGGAATGATCATGTCTTACCTGCACCAGAACGAAGAACCTTTTCTTCCACCGCTTCCAGACATTTTTTCCAATTGTCCAAAGGTACCTGTGTGAATACGTGCACAGCCATTACTGACAAGTGCAGGGTGTCACAAGCTGGCATTCGAATTTAGAGAATTAATACATGGATTCGGGCTTTTCCATTTTACACCTAATGTTCGTGTGTTATATTTTTGGAAGGGATATAAATTCTTTTTCCCAGCGAACAAAAGAAGACAAGGTGGTAAAAGTGTTTGAATGGCTGTCTTCTGCCCCCTGGTGGTACAACGAAGAGTTTTACGAAGAGATTGTCCACTCAGTCATGTGGTTATATTGGCAATATTCTAATCTGTAAGCTTGAATACAAGGGTCTCATGCTACCGTTCCTCAATAATAAGAAATAGACACCCAGTATTATATTGTGCATGAAGGAAGCAGCGTGTGTGGATGCGGATTTCTCCGCAGTGTTTGCGTTGCAGAAGTAGGGCCTTTAAAAAGAACATCTACTGTCAGACCCTGTTGGACCTTTCTGTGCTTAGTCCACCTCTGGGTGTGGTTTTGGGCACCCAGCCTGTCGCTCCAAATAAACAGGGTGCCCAAGAGTGGCGCGGGCACAGGGTTGCCAAGAGACAGCAGCGGGTGCGAGGGGGCGTGCAGACTCGCCCTGATGCCAATGAAGGGAGGCAGAACAGGCAGCATATGCAGGAGAGTGACAGATGGGAGCATCTTTTCAACTGAGACCCAGGGGAAGCCCTCTGTCTGCCCTCTATGCTCCGCTGCTGGCCCTGTCGCCTTTATCTAATCATCATCACGTTCATCCTCATTACTGTACAGACTTCATTAGGCGCAAAACTGCAAAACTTTGTTGATGACATGGGTGACTATGAAGCGAATATGAATATCTTGCACATGGCTGCGAAGTTACGCTTTCTCCTTACTACTGATTCATTATTGACAATGACACAAAATAGGGCACAAGGACAATAAATAATAACGGTGTTGAAATTAATCTCATAGCCGATGCAGTGCAGAGCATAATTGATTATATCATAATGATGTTGCTTGGTGATTTTCTGGCGGTGGCATAAAAAATCTACTTAGTGCTGGTAGTGACTGGCGGCCTGATCTGAGTACAGCGCTTCTCCGAATAGGAGTTCAGCCTCGTCCACACGGACGTTCAAAATGAACGCCCGATGTGCACCATACACTGGCTAGATAGGTGCTTTACTGGCATTCACTTGAAGCTGAATGCTCATCTGGGAGCAGCAGACATTGACGGCGAGAAAACGTTGCATGCAGCGTTTATCTGACGCAATCCGAATGTGCAGATGACCGAACGCTGGTGCTGAACGACAATGTGGACATTTCGATTTGCACCAATGAGCAGAAAAACGTTCGCCGTTCAGTCCACGAAAGGCATAAAGAAGCCAGGTTCAGATGTCCGTGTGAACAAGGCCATCTCACTAACGTATTTCAAAACCCAACGTAGAAAAAAAATTATGTTCTGCATCGATAATCGTAATCAAACCAAATCATGAGACCAGTGAAGATTCACACCTCTAATAAATAATATGGCCAATTGATAATACGTATTTACTTCATTTGCTAACATTTATAATTAATACATGTGATAAATGTAATCTCCAAAAGTCATGATGGTAATAAAATTTATTTAAAAGATATTGTATTGTGTATGCTACCACGGACATGGAAATAACGGGCAGAGGTCAATGTCCTCCACCAGGTGGCGAGAGAGGACAACATTTCTGGTACTTCCACTGGCAAGGCTCGACAGGGGGCCGGTAGGGACCCGCGTCGGCCCTGCCCTCGTCAGTCATGCACACTGACTTACCCACAGTGCTTCATGTTCTGAGGCTTATCCATGCGAACAGCCAGTTTGATCTTGAGGTCATCAGGGCAGCCTTTGGCCACGGCCATCTTGTGCAGTTCTGACTGTTTGGGACTGTTTGGAGTTGGATGCAAGACCACCTACAGAGGACATATGAGCGAAAAAATGATATATTACTTATATTTGCGTCAAGTTCCTTTCTAGATTCCCTCCAAAGACTTCAGAAGATGTGTGATGAAATCAGCTTTGTAAGTGAGCACCAAATGTCAAGTGTTTATTTCAGTGCACAAAAGACATTCTGTGAGTGAAATTGCCTTTTCTCTGTGACAAAATGCATTTTGTGGACAAAAATTTTATTTTTTTGTCAACAAAGCAATTCTCTTCATACAATACTTGATACCTTCATACCACGTCAATGGTAGTTCACAAAATGTCAAATAAATGAAAATAAAGTGACAACTTCTTGCTGTTGTGTTCAATGTGGCATATCTTTCTTTGTACAAATGCAGCGAGGTGCAAGCTAATTTCGTCATTATTTCTAAGTTATTCGTTCACATAGAACATATTTAGAGCACAGAAAAACGTTTCAAAGAGCCAGCCACTAGCTCCTGTAATGACTTTTTTTTTAACTGTTGCGACCGAAAAGAATGAAATCTGATGCTTTCTTGACAATAACATTTGATGTACAAGCATCTCTTTTATTCCTCCGTGTATTATTTGCGTGTGTGTTCGTGGTCAGCGTTACCCTGCCCAGCTCTTTGTCCTCCAGCGCCAGCACGCCGGTGCTCTCCGTGAACAGCTTCACCTTGACGGCGGGGAGCGGGTGTGTGGTGGTGAAGTCCCCTTGAGTCCCCCAGCTGGAGCACAAGAGAACCACAGGGCCACAAATTAAAGGTCAAACTGCCGAATCGAGTGCCACTCGAGCGGAAGTGGCCCCAAGCCGCTGCCTTATACATTTTAACAGCGGCCATTAAATAACACGGGACGCCAATCGTCCAACCATCAGAGGCGTGCAGCGCAGTGGAAGGAGTTATACGCATTATTTGGGTTTTCTTATTGATGTCTTACCAGTATTCCGGAAAGGGAATGTTGCTCATTAATCTTGAATTATTATCCAACATTAAGCTAATCAGGGACCAATCATTGGCTCCCACAGGCAGTCAGAATCCTAGACAAGGGACCACCTGTATGTCTTTTTGAAAAAAAACAGTAATCTTGCCATAAGAAAGACACAACCCACCCAGCCCTTTTTTGTAATTATTTTTGACACCCATAAAATAAACTTTTATGATTTTTTATTAAATGTCTCTTAAAAGGGGGAGGAGCCTATAGGCATGATAGGCAGGTAGTAGCCTAGTGGTTAAGACACTTAAGAAGACCACAAAGTCTCATGTTCAAAGTCACATGTTACTACCACTGTGTCCCTGAGCAAGACACTTCAGTGTCTCCAGGGGGACACCGAGTGTCTCCAGGGGGACACAGAGTGTCTCCAGGGAGACTGTGTGTTTAAATACTGATTGTAAGTAGCTCTTGATAAGGGCGTCTGATAAATACAATAAAATGAAAATGATTAACAGCTCTCACACACCCTATTTTCTCATTCTGGACTATTTAAATCTCCTCCTGTCAATACATCAAGCGCTCAGGCGTAGCCCAGCGTCCATCTCCTCCCTTTCTCCTCCATTTCCCTCTGTTCTTTAAACTCCTAATACCCCTCACACACAGTTTATGTCAGAGGACCCACTGTCAGTCACTGTAAAGAGCAATTGTCAACGTGTCATGTGACATTTGTTAGCACAAATGTGGCCTCACATATGCAGAGACCAACGTTACAGTGTCTGTACGCGTGCCGGCACTGTATGTGTAACACATTCGGAGCACCACGACGTGATGTTGTGGTGACAGCGTTCGGGGGCGTGGCGGTGTCTCCTGCTACTGGGAGGTGTTTAATGAAGGCCTCTGCCCATGTGCAGCTGTAGTCGAGCAGGAGATGGCGCGTGATGGAACAGGCTACCATAGCAACCCCTGTGCACAGGCTCCGTGCCGTAAGCCCTGGGGAGCAGGTTGGGGGTGGCGGTTCACTGGCTGGACGGAGGCTGTGCAGCGACACTGACCAAAGAGGGGATAAATATAGAAAGTCGCGGATCGCTGGGGGTGGAGTGCGGGTTTTTTTCTGGTTTAACAGCCCTGACTTCCTGCCAGATTAGCCAGGAAACACGGGCTCTGCGGAGCGTCTGCGATGTCTCGCGTGAGTCCCAGTCGCGGTGCCAGCGACACTGTGACACAGCGCTCAGAAGTGTGAGTGCGAGGCAGCCGCAGGGACACACACAGTGGACTAATGTTAATGGTTTCAAGTCACGTCAGCAGTGACACCGTATGCCAAACCGTTTACATAATATGCATCCTACTTCCTAGTCTGTAATAAGAGCTTTCTGAGACCACAATGGCAATTCATACATAAATCAGACACTTTCTGAAAATGCATGAAAGAAATAGCATGAATTTAATTTAATTTGTTGCATTTGTCAGTCATGATGTTGGTCTCACCAAAATTCCCAGAGTCAATTCGAATATGGGTGCATAGATTTACGTAAAAAAAATGATGGGCCTGATTTCCATGAAAACTGCTCCACAGACGTACCTTACGGGCCAGGGAGGAGCAGTGGAAGGGGCACCAAAGTGTCACAAGGTGTCCCCGTCCCCACATGCTGCTCCCCAGGCGCCTTTCACGGCTGCCCACTGCTCACTAAGGGAGATGGTTAAAATGTGCTGTGCTGCGGTGCATCACAATGACATCACTTCACGTTCACTGTCATATCGCCTTAGCGCTTCCGCTGCCCTTGTCCTGTAGGGGGCAGTAGAGCTCATTGGTGATGAAATCACAATCCCTTTTCATGAGTACTGATTCACACATGCGGATGCTCAAGCTAACTTTCAAAATATAGTATATAGACAGAACTTGTGGTTTCTCACACAAATTTGCTTTCTCAGAGAGGAGTAGACTGTTTTTATTAAATATCAGCTTATTTTCAAGGTGTCATTTGTGTTTCTTTCCCCATGTCAGTCTATTAAAATTGGAAAATCGTCAAGATTCTGCTTTGAAAAGTTTGCCTGCACTCATTTCTATTCTTTACTCAGAAAGGAGCTCCCAAACTTTTCCAATCTCATGTTATCATTTTATCGCCTCCTTTCCATTTGCTTTCATACACTCTCTCTCCCTCTCACTCACACACACACACACACACAGCCTGGATGCTTTCATTTGCTCTTCATGGCAGGCTGCTGAAAGTTAATCATGTTGGTTTGTTCTGCGCCGTTATTCCTGACAGTTCGGGGCAGACACCGTAAAACTCTGCTGATGACAAATCATCGTGTCCCCTGCTGCAGAATAAAGACAGAATTCCAACAGCTGGCCTCCAGGGTCTCTCAACATGTCCTTCTCCTACAGAGGACTACCCCAAACACACACACACATCTCCCTACGAACATGATACACATGCCCTGACTTTGAGAAGCGGAGCCGAGGTAGACATGATGCCATTCCATCGGCAGGTGGAACATTCTAAAGGAATCCCATCCAGGCACAGAAGCAGTGACTCATGAGCTCAACAGTGAGAGGGAGGGGGGTAGAGCTCCATGTTAATATTGCTTGAAATGGGAACGTGGAGAGCCAATTTTCAAACCTCGGCTAGAAGCTCCTCTCAGATTAGATGCTGTTTTATACACTCATGCACCATTCTCTAATCAGAAAAAAATATATAGAATAGGGTGATATTTGTGCCAGTATAAACTGAATATGAATATATTTGAATATGAATTGCACAGACTGAATTTGTTTAAACTGTAGTTTAATTCATTTGAATCAGATTTCACTGAAATTGAAACTGCATTTTTCCATCCCTAAAAATGTAATTCGCTTCTCCAAATTCAGTTTCACAATCCGAGTCCTTGAGCAAAAAGAACTTCATAGTTTCTTCCTTCAGTTTCTACTTATTCTTGAGAACGTTGAGGAAACTGCCCAGAACTACACTGGGGGAACTGGTCAATGACCTGCCTAGAGCTGGGACCACAGTAACAAAGGTTACTATTAGATACACACTACGTCATCATGGATTAAAATCCTTCAGTGCTCACAAGGTCCCCCTGCTTAAACCAGAATATGTCCAGGCCTTCTTAAGTTTGCCAGAGACCATCTGATTGATCCAGTGCAGGTTTAGGAGAATGTCATGAGATCAGATGAGACCAAAACTCCTATTTGGAGGGGGAAGAATGCTGAGTTGCACCCCAGGAACACCAAACCCACTTTGAAGCATGGGGGTGGAAACATTATGCTTTGGAGCTGATTGTCTGCAGAGGGGCCAGGATGACTGATCCGTATTAAAGGATGAATGGCAACATGTATCATAAATTCTTTAGCAAAAACCTCCTTCCATCAGTGAGAGCATTGAAGATGAAATGTGGCTGGATCTTCCTGCATGACAATGGTCCCAAGCACACCACATATATTTTTCTGATTCACTGTAAGTATCTGGCTGTATAAAACTGAAAATGTTTGTTTTTCGTGTGGCGTCTACCTGTTGTTCCTTACATTGCCAGTAGGTTGCACCGAGGGTTCCATTTAAAGCATCAGTAAACCATATTAATCCTGACATTTCTGGATTTGCATAACAGTGATCCAATCCAAATTAAATAACAACTGGGCTCTGCATTCGAGGGGTGAGAACTGTATGGACATAAATGCCACTTATGGCTAAATGGCTCTCAACCCATGATATGATGACTTTGAAACTGAGCCTATGCTGTTCCCATTCAGTAGAGACATCTACTGTATTCTGTTTCAAGGCTCACATGCCTGTTTATGTTTTTTGCCCCTGTGCAGTTTCCTTCAACAAAAAGGCACTTTGTCATGCACTTGTGCTCCTGACGTGACACAAAATCAATTTCCCCAAGTTTCATGATTCTGTATATGTAAAAATCAGCCTATTTGGTCCCTTTGTTGATTGCAGTGTTATATTTATATACAAATTTTGTACTTAACTTTGTGATTCTTGCACTGAAATATCTATGAAAAAAAGCATCTTGTAAAGCTAACTGTACAATATGTACAAAATAAAGCTTATAATATAAAGTGCATTTTGTGTGATCAGGAAATGTTGCTTCTGAACAGATTAATGAGGCTGAATAATTTACAATAATAATAGCTCCCACACTGCATCTCCAACTGAGCTAGTATCATTAAAGCAATAAACCATTATTAGCACCTTCTGACTGTACACTTTATGAATTGCTATAGTATATGCATTTGTATGCAAATGACATTTGTGAAAATAATGAATGATTCTCCCAGACTGTTCCACTGTAAACCTTTAGATGGCGATGCAGCCACTGACATGCTGTCCCTTGCACATTCACTCTAAAGCAGTATGATACTCCTGAGTATGAAATCTGCCACTGGAAATAATGAATGCGACTCGTGCTTTGTTCTGCTTGTGCATGTCTTAAATCATTCATGAGGCCATTGCTGCGGAGATGAAGCCGCATATTCTAAAGACTGACGAGAAACATATACAGGGCAATGTGCATGTTCTAATAAAGTGCACTGTAGTGGATGTATAATGCCGTTAAAAACATGCTCTCAAATTGAACTGCATTCCTCCAGGGATTACTGCTGGTTTGGTAACATGCTTCTTGAACCTCTTTAAGGCTTCTTAGCATGACCTCCCAATTACACTAAATGCCACAGCCAAGTGCTGGTCCTCTCAGACCAAGCGGTAGTGGGACCAGACCTGCCATTCTGCAATAACTTACATAACAACTGTCCACGTCACTGGAATTAACAGTCTGGTGACAATCGCATTGTTCACATTCACCAGTTTTAGTGGACGTGGTCACTTTGTATTAGGACCCACTAGGTATTTGTAATGTAAAGAACGGAGGTAAACAGAGGAGAAAGGTAGGAGATCTGCTGTACCTGGGCGTGCCACGTATTGACAGGAGGGGTTTAAATTGTCCAGAATGAGGAAGTATGGTGTGTGAGAGCTGTCAATTATGCCTATATACTCCTCCACTTTTTAAACTCTGAAGTTCATCTTCTGGGTGTCAGAAATAATTACACCCTAACAGAGAGGCCTGGGTAGAACAAAACAGAATAGAATAGATTGAAGTAGTATTGATGTGCGGTGACCTGCCACATAAAGCCCAGCATAATACACGCATGACTGAAGCTCCACCCACAGTCTGAGGCTCGTCTCGCTTCGCCTATTTACTGTGTTACAGGAACCAGACGACGAGAGACCATCAAAAAGCACTAAAAAGGGGGTCATCAGGAGCCCATGGCAACGTGCACATGAAGGCCCGCCTCTTCCCGCAACCACGGCATTGTCCATCTGCGCTCTCACGTAGGGCAACGCATTCAGACGCAGACTGAGAGAAGGCATGTTCCCCGCACTCACTTCAAATCAACACAGAGCCATGAATTATGCAGCGTTTCCCCCACAAAGATGAAGCAATAATCTATTCCAACACGACATGGTGAGAGAAAAAAAAAACCAACAGCTTTCATCTTTCTTTCACTTTGGCAAACAATGTCATAAACACCTAACATGTCACTGAACATTTTTATATAAAAAAAACTTTATTGAAAAAATGTTACCACACATGGATGTCCTCATGCGCACATACACACTCACACCTCTTTAATTAAAGCAGTGCCCCGGGATCAATACCCACAGCAGCAGTCAGGTGTCCGTGATCAGACAGGCACAGGCTGGCAGCAGCACAGCAGCTCGGCACTTCCTCAGCAAATCTCACGCAGGACAACCAAGGCTGAAAAAGCCCACATGGGCCCGATACGTGTGTACATGCGTGTTAAAAAAAACGTTGTAAGCATAGAACAATGTTGATCCGGCTGCAAAAAACTTATGGAAACGAAACCCGGAAACGTAAAGCATTTCCATCTAGAGGATTGTAAAAGAACACAATGTCTTTCAGTGGAACATGGTAAGCGTAGGAATTTGGGGTTTTGTTGCTTGGATCCTATAATCTTACAAGACTGGAAGTGCACACATGGGAAATCTGCTTTGGCCCATTAAAAAAAACAGTCGCTTTCCTCAAGTGAACCGCAGACGGAGCGACAGCATCATCAGTCACCCAGCAATCAAGGCCATTATTTCCCACCATAGCACCCAATAATCCAGATTAGGTTACATGACTTCTCCCAGCCCCACGAGCAGCATTAACTGGGTATTAAATAATCTAGTATCAGAGAGGGCATTGGACATTGGTTCAATATTGTAAAGGTTCTACTGCAACTCCAAAATCTATAATAACGAGGAAAAGGTTATTCTTGTTCATAATCCAATTTCCCCAAGAGCCATAATCACTAACATAAAAAAAAAATATAAAAAAAAAAATCCAATTTAAATTATGAAAACAATGACCTTTTTTCCCACAGTATTCCAATTACATGAGATGGGACACTTACGTTGGTTTGGAGGCCTCGGCCTGGTCCGTCTGAAGCTTCTGGCCACCCTCCACCTCCATGGTGCAGTAGACAATGCGGTTGGGTGCCAGGGACTTCAGGCCCTGCACCTCCATGATCACAACCTGTCAAAAAAATTTAATAAAAAAGTAACATTTAATAATTAATGTTTCATTTCCAAACTTCAATTATTCATTCATATTTATTTATTGCACCCAGTTCTACCTGCCTACCTACCAGTTTCTTTCATTTGGACATGTTGTATGTACAGTACAGTCCGAAACTTTGTACACACTTTTTTCTTTATTTTCATGACCATTGGTAGATTCTCACGGAAGTCATCAAAACTATGAATGAACACATGTGGAGTTATGTACTTAACAAAAAGTTGAGACCTGGTCTCCACAGTCACCGGACCTGAACCCAATCGAGATGGTTTGGGGTGAGCTGGACCGCAGAGCGAAGGCAAAGTGCTAAACACCTCTGCGAACTCCTTCAAGACTGTTGGAAAAGCATTTCAGGTGACGACCTCTTGAAGCTCATCGAGAGACTGCCAAGGATTTGCAAAGCAGTAACCAGAGCAAAGAAACTAGAATATAAAACATGTTTTCAGTTATTTCACCTTTTTTTGTTTATTACATAACTCCACTATGTTCATTCATAGTTTTGATGCCTTCAATGAGAATCTACCAACGTAAATGGTCATGTGGTTCTCCTAATTTCAGTACAATGAAAACAAAGGAGCTTCAAAATGCATTCAAAAATTACTTTTGTCATGTTTACACAGGAGTATTGATTGAATTATAGGAATTTCCCCAAAACTCCCATCTAACTCCTGACTCGCCGCCACGTTACAGGAAGTTGCCTCTGATCACCTCCATGGCCCAGCAGGGCACCCGAGGGAGTGGAGGTGGTGGAGAAGGGAGTGGGCTCTTCAAACAGAACATTAATCACGTCTCTCTCCCAGGACCGGCCTTGGCGTGTAGCAGCTGACGCGTGTTTAAAGATGCATGGCGTTTTCATTATTCCGCCACGGCACGAGCGCTCCACAGTCTGGCTGCTGCAATGTTTTGTGTGCTATGACTTTGCTGTGATGAATAGAAAGTGATCCAGGGTGGATTAATCAATAAAAAAAGCCAAATGCAACCTGACTGACCCTTTAAAATTAAAAATGTGCAGTCCTCAGATTATATAAAGATTGTTATTGCTTCATAAATGTCCTTTAGAATCTCGCAGTTTTAATCATGTTCTAATCTGGCACTGTAAAGCTCTGACAAGCCTTATTGTACACCATTTTGATCTAGAACCAATACAGAGAGACGAGCCGACACCCTGGAGTAATGTTTGAATTTGGCGAGTATCACAATAGCGGCTTGAAAAATGAAAATCTAGAGAAAATACACATCTAACTATTATATCAGAAGACCAGGAAATTTCAGATGACCATAAGAGCACTTTACCTCCAGTGTGAAGGACAGGACAACGTCAGACTTGGAGAGCTGGTTCTCGTCCTCCTGGCCCATGTCGATGATGGAGGTGTTGTGGCCCCTCTTCAGCTTCTGCAGTTTGAACTCGCCACCCTTGGACACAGGCATGCTCTCCAGGTTGGCCATGAGCAGGTTCACTGACGACTTCAGCTCCTCGATGTACATGGCCTCCATGTCTCTCGACACAAATTTTGGAAACCTGCCTCCCTTTAACCACACAAACACACACTGAGGTAAAGGAACTGCACCCTCTCTCACACACACAAAGAGTATTTAAGCCGTTCATCCTAATTTGAACAAAACTATTACTAATATTCACATAGAATGTTATAACAACATTAAAATGATATTACACTAAACGCAATATAGAGTTAAGTCAGTATACAATTGCATTCTGTTTCTAATTCATAGAAAGCTAGGACGATCGAAGCTATACTATGGTTTCAATCAGACCTGTATCAGATGTTTTGGTTAGTTTTTCAGAAAGTTCCTCTACATTTACTTGTATGGCATTTATCAGACACCCTCATCCAGAGCACCTTACAGTCAGTAGTTACAGGGAGAGACCTCCTGGAGACACTGACTTGTGTCTTCAGTATCCTGCTCAGGGACACAATGGTAGTAAGTGGAGTTTAAGTGGTGCTGATAATGCCAAGGTCACAAGTTCAATCCCCATACTGTCGGGCAGTGGTGGCCTAGTGGTTAAGGGAGTGGCCCCATAATCAGACGGTTGCCGGTTCAAATCCCGATCTGCCAAGGTGCCACTGAGGTGCCACTGAGCAAAGCACCGTCCCCACACACTGCTCCCCGGGCACCTGTCATGGATGCTCACTAAGGGTGATGGTTAAATGCAGAGGACACATTTCACTGTGTGCACCGTGTGCTGTGCTGCTGTGTATCACAATGATAACGACAATCACTTCACTTTAAACTTTGTGGTCTTCTGGTTCATAGATAAGTCTCTTAGCTACTAGGATACTACCACCCTACCATCCTTTAAATACAAAAAATGCAATTAAACATTTTGGGAATGGATGAAGGCATGCAGTGCGAGGATCACAATGGAATATTTTTTTGAGAATGTGTATTGTAAAACTGTATACAAACTGTACAAAGTAAAAATGACTGAAACACGTAATTAACATAACCAAGACTTGCTCTAATGCTATGTTATCTTGTGTTATGTAATGGCCTTTATGCAGCGTGCATCAGGGATTTCTCCGTGAATTCTGCTGCTCCTGCTTCCTGACTCCGTGAAGGACAGGGTGCTGACGGAGAGTTACCCTCGCGATCTGATCAGCCATCTGAAGGCGTCCGTCCAACTCTCTCCGGATCTGCGCCGCCTGCTCATCAGGGTTGTCAAGCTGAGGGAAAGACACATACATTCAGCTGCCAGCTGTCACTTCTGCATTTACACGTGACCGTTTATCTGACGCTCTTATCCAGAGTCGATCCCGCTCCATAATTACATTCCTATATAATATTCCTGAAGGGACACGGGGGCACAGGGGTAGCAGCAGTTGAAACAGTGGGTCAGACTGTTGAGTTCACAACGTACCATTTCACCCATATTTCTGGAAAATTCCAGAAACCTACATGTAGGTTCTGTGGTGAAATAGTTCATAGGTCATCTTTTATCCATCTGTTCCTAAGCAACATTATTCAGGCAGCACCTGGTCATGTGACCTGGTGATCATAAACAATACAAGAAGACCGAATTATATTTTTGTACGATATTGTTACACCCAGGACTCCTCTCGGCATGGCGATATGGATCTGTATCAACCTCAGAGCATTACGCTTTCACAGATGTGTACTTTGATAATCAGGGAAAAAAAATCAGGAGAGGAGGCAATTGCAGAAAGTGTCTGACAGTGAATAACCTTTAATTCAATGGGGCTTCCACAGAAAGTGTGCAAATGTCAGTCTCGCAACAGAGGGGATTCTGTGAGTCATAGGAACCTGAGAGAATTCTCACGTTCCCTGCGTTTATCCGGATTGAGCTAAATTTGACTTTTAGAGTTCGATTCACCTGCAGTGCATTTAGTGTTCTGGGTCTTAGGCAAAGTGTTGGTAGAAATCTCAATTATCAGTTCTCATCTGTCACAATGGGAAGAAGCCACAGACTTTCCAGCCCCAGGAAAACCAATTACAAATGAAAAAGTAACTCAACCCGGTGAAGAGCAATCTGTCATTGTCTACCCATGTGTCAAGCACCATTAAAGCCCCTGCAGGACGTATGTGGTATGTTATTACAGCATTTTGCACTGAGGGGTGGTGGGCATGAGCTCAATCTCATTGTACTCATGGTACTAAGTAGGTCTCATCTGTCCTCCTACCACTGCTATGCTGACAACACCCAACTCATCTTCTCTTTTCCTCCCTCTGATGTACATTCCACTCCCAAAATCTCTGCACGTCTAATGGATCTTTAATTTTCGATGGCAACCCATCATCTAATATTCAATCCCACCCAAACTAACTAATATTAATTCCAGCAAATTCTTCACCCCATCAGGATCTTGGTATCTACCTGAACAACTCTCATATCTCTCCTTCTGCAACTGTATGCAACCTTGGAGATGGACAACCAACTCTCCTTCTCGAGAGTCACATATCACCTATCCAGCGATGCCTTCTCCTCAATATCAGATGGCTCCATCTTCATCTTTCAACACAGATACTCTTTCAATCCCTAGTCATCTCACGACTTCTAGCAGGTCTACCTCTGAATGCCATCCAACCTCTACAACTAATACCAGCATGACTGGTTTTCAAAATTTCCCAAATTCTCCCAGACCATCCAACTGCTATGTTCCCTCCACTGGCTCCCAGTAGCTGCCTGCATCAGATTTAAAATACTGATGCTGGCCTACAAAGCCAAACATGGGGTAGCACCATTCTACCTCACAGGCCTTATTTTACCTCGCATTGCACCTCCAGTACTGCTCACCTGGTCCCTCCACCGCTGAAGGTATGAGGAAGACACTCATCCAGACTTTTCTCTGTCTTTGCCCTAGGTGGTGAAATGAAGTTCCCCTCGAGGTCAGAACAGCACAGCCGAGTATTTTCAAACGGCAGCTTAAGACCTTCCTCTTTAGAGAATACTTAGACTAATACTTGTGACTTGTAACTAGACTTATGCAAGAATATTCATAGTTTGCATCCTAGTGAACCAGAACTAACTTCTTTATTGATGGCAACATGAAAGCACTTTGCAAGTCACTCTGGATAAGGGCATGAGCCAAATTCCACAAATGTAAATGTAAATATGATTGTGCAATGACAATTAAGTTTTTTTAACTAAACTTATGTGTGCATGTGTGTTATTCGGCTACGAGCATCTCCTTGATCTACAGTGGAGAGCCCAGCTCCTATTGAGCAGCAACTGAGACCTAATCTAATTCAAAGCTTGTTAGAGGCATCATTAGGGGCCTTAATCGGACAGAGTGGAATAATTAAGGGGACATACAGAAGGCGTGGGTCGGCAATGATATCGCTGCTTTGCTGGCAACTTCCACGGCACAGGCTTAGAGGGAGCGCAAGGCCTCCCTCAGAGAAGCAGACGTACCAGATGAACTGCCATACCATGGCTATTTTACTGCATCTCGTATCTCCGCCCATTCCTCAGTGGACTGTTGTTCATCAGGTGTTGTGTCTGTTCCCAACACAGCGTTCACACTGACACAGGGCATTAGTACTTTTACACACACAACAGCAGATCAAAAATATCCAGCCAGCAGCCGTCATGCAAGGACATGGAGATAATGAGCACAGACTATATATGCGACAGTTTCTAGCCATACCCTTAGCCCTTTATCTGGGAAACAGACTCTCCAAAAGTTAGATCAGTACCATTTGCTGATGTGAAAAAGGCAGTTTGAAATACTTGAAATACTAGGCCTTATCAGGGCTCTTAGTTTTGTAACTCAAAATCATTTACAAATTACAATGCTCCCCTGGATTTATTGGTGGCTTTTTGAAACGTCCATGATGGTGCCCAAAGCACAAATGTGGCTTTTCAAAAGGTAACCAATCAAATGTCTCCAAAGGTTACAGCCAATCACACCAACTGAAGTTCAAGAGTTTCCTTTAATGTTGACAACACCAGTGTTCGGTTGGCCATGCATTTGGGTGGCATCAAATAAGTGCTGCATGCAAACGATAATTTCTTCCAAAATCCGGATGAGCTGTAAACATCAACGAGCGTAAAATAGCATCAACACTGTCAGATCAGACGGTGACAGTAACTAGAATTTTTATGCTGCCACCAGAAAATCAACAACCAATGTCATTATGGTATTATCAATCATTTTCGATTATATAAGATGATTTTCCACACCCTGATGGATCATGTTGGTTCACATTAGCCCGTCACAATTACAATAGGCATGAACAGAAGTTTAACAAACAGCCAGAAAGAACAGCATTATGTGATGCTAATTTGCACTTCAAAATGATCCTCTCTGGCAGACTATTTCACATGACGGTGACATCCTTTGCGTTTTCAGTGTCGCCGGCACCACCTGGGAGGCTGGCACTTGTGTCACGGCCAGTCAGCACCATAGTTGGGCATCTCACCATCTGCACGGGCACAGGGCCCTGCGTGTCCCCCTTCCTGACACCAGCTGTCCTCCTCAACACCAACCGACTAGCAAACACCTATTTAGGCCCTCCCCGCAGACTCCAGCCGCGTACGCACCGCGTGAACGTCCGTGTGTAGGCGGTGGATCAGGTGGACGGTGCCTTGGAGCGTACAGTGTTGGCGCGATTAAATAAACGACAAGAAGCCACTCGTCCATCTTGCACCCTGGGTCCAGGACTCGCTGTTTTGTCACGATCGCTCAGCCTCCTCCTGCAACAAGCGCTCCACCGGGGGATCTTTTCATACCCGACGCATCCCGCCCGGGAGCTGAGAAATTAATGTGCCGGGCGGCGGATCATAAACAACTGAGAGGAAAAGGGCAGCCATTAAAGGCGCACCACCTCTGCTCCCCATCAACCTTCCCCAGACTTCCGCTGTCCCCCTGCTCGCTCCTGCTCCTCCATCAACCTCTATCTTCCTCCCAAAGTCACTACCGCACCGCACCGTACTTCCTGCTCCCATCTTCATTAATGATTCACCATTACTAATTTTCATTTACGGAAAAGGTTTCTGTCCGCCTTGCTGAGGACCAGAGCAAAAATAGCACAAGAATATCAATTACACAATGTAATTCATGTTTAAAAAAATACTACAGCTCTTAATTGATAAAAAAAATGTAACAAATGAATCGCACATGAATTAATCATGGTTACTTCCAGTTAGTTATAAAGACTTTACTAGTTATAAAAAAACAGGACAATTTCTATCCGATATACCCCCTTTAGAGAGAAGCATTCTCTTGTGGACGAGGCCTAAAGCTGGCTGTAATATTTAAAACCATTTGTGAGACAAGTGTGTGAAAGAGACTCAGGCCACCATGTGCCACCGAATTGAATTGTCGGTCCGTTGCTTCGCATTGTTTGAGGTTACAAACGTTTTGTACTTTTCATTAATGGAGAAAGCACCAGCCAGTCTAATCAATTTATGCAAATTTCCCAGAGAAAATAGCAGTCACATTTATGCCAATTACATAGCATAGCGGTGGTAGTAGCCTAGTGGACGACATCTTCAGAAACACTGATAGAAGCGAAGAAATAACCGCCGTCTATTGTAGAAGAGGAAATAACATCCCACCCAGCCCTTTTAGTTGGATGTGTATTTATATCCGCTTTCCCAGAAGATGAGTTCTAAAAGGGGGAGGAGCCTATAGGCATGATTGACATCTCTCATGCTCTCCACAGGCTGCATGATTTAGACCCCCTCCTGTGAGTACATCATAAACCCAAGTTCAAAATTGAACAAAAAAAATATGTGACTATTACTATTAGTTTCTAAATATTTAATTTTTTAATATTTTTTTTCTGAAGAATTGTTTGATTTTTACATCTCTCACTGTAGAAAGGTTTTCAGTTCAGCATGCAGGGGTTAAAACCAAGCAGCGGTGTCGCTCAGCAGAGCGAAGGAAATGCTGCAGACTCGCCATGGCTCATCTCCAGAGGAGACGATACAGATGCTACGGCCTTCTCGCAGCACGTCTCTCTATCTGGCTTCCTGTCACGGAACCACATGCTGTGCACTCACACAGCATCCGCCTGCCCAGGGAGACGGACGGAGCATTCACAGACGAGACGGACAGTGGCCACTTCTCAGGCTGAATAACAGCAGGGAACAGCGGGCCCTTTCCTTTCTCTAATCAGATTTCACGTAAGAAAGGCCAACAGGAATTTGATTAATTCAAATCTGGCTAATGAAAGAAGCTGTCGCGTCTCGCCTCGGCAGCATCACAGTGACAGGTGAGGCTGAGGAGAGAAGTCCACCACTAACGCTGCCAGAGGTATGATAAGACAATCCCTGTCAAATTGGCATGAAACAAGTCAGCTATTTCCTAAAGAGAACAAATAAAGTATGAGATAAGTGAGAGCATGCATTTAGCAGTTGCCAACACAACTTCACCCTGATCGACTGTCATGTCGAATTTCAAATGGTAGGAATCTGAAGTACTTTCAACTTGTGGTGTCATTTTTGATGTAAAAAAAAAACTTTCAGTGCCTTTAGTTTCCTGCAGAACTAACCACTGGCCAACAAGTGATTAAATGATAGTCAGGGTGTCGAACGTTTCAACATGGAGTGACGCACCACACTGGAGCAGATCAGTCATGTGACCTGAGGGTGGTATTAGGAGCGAGACTGGTTGGATGGTAGTGAAATATCACTTTTGCATGTCTTTAAAACTTGAGAGCCCTGTATACATATATCAATTTCAAATATAAATCAAATTCAAATATAAATCACCCCCCCATGTGTTGCTTCCATTCTTGAAAGCCTTAGTTATCTCAAAAGCAAAAAAAGTGATAACTTCCTTTATTCCTCTCTGATTTATTTTTTGCCACATTGCCCACGCAAATCTGTTAAGGTTCTTATTAATGAAGGGTCTTTCAATTCTCGGCATGCTGGAGGAAAGCTTGTTTTTTAAAGTCTGCCGAATTTCAAGCTAGAGGTTCTTGCGTGGCTGCCAGTTCTTGTCCCTCCATCACAGAGTCGTTCAGCTTTTACTTCATTAGCGTCGGCTCCACTGCTCCACAGGAGCGTGCAGGCCCCGCCCTCTTTAACCTCCACCTTCTCCGCACCTGACCTTTTTGCACGCAGAGAGAGAAAAGGCGGGGAGTCCTCCTCGGTCAACCAGTCACCGCTCGGCAATCGGAGGCGGGCAAGGTGCACAGATTAGACCCGCGCTGCCCTGCGCAGGGCGGTTAGTGATCGAGAGGCTGGGGCCGTTAAATATTTACAGCGTTTTGAGGAGGAGTGTCTGCAGGGAGGGAGGAAACACAATGCGTAATTGGCGTGGGCATAGCACCGCCATAGCACCGCCGAGATGCGCTGCCTCCAGCAAGGTACGGCCCCAAAATACAGGTTTGCAAATGAGCGCCTAGGAGCTGGTAAAAGCCGAGTTTTTTTTACCACGGCTACAATTTTAAGAGACCAACAGGAGGCAGTTTCACAAGCCTTTCTGGGGCAGAGAAAAAAAAAATTGATCTGTAAAACACCGTGAGTCAGCAATGGGCTTGATCAGCTGTCATTTCTGGCAAGCGGTCCTCCCAGCTCGCTCCGAGAAAAGACTCAATTACTCCCTCCCTCCCGGCAACGGGAGCAACGTTTGATTGCCTTGTGGCTCTGGGGCGAATCGATGAGCCGAGAGATCGGTAATGCCAAATTATCAGCGGCGCGCCTGGAGGTGGAGGAGGGAGACAGAAGGAGCCTGTTCTACCAGGAGCTATCCTTACTTTTTCACAATCCTGGGATAATAGAAATAGGCTTCTTCGCATAAATAATGCATGCAAGGATCCGTCCGCAAAGTCATTTTTAGTAGCTTGTGTTAGATGATGGGGCAGAAGGGCTCGAGGCTAGAGCAACCCTGCCCCTTCCTTCATCCATGTCTATTCCATAGACTTTTCCTCCCTTCAGCTTTTTCTCGCTTCTACTGCACAGGCACACATAGACCGACGTCAGCTTGTGGCACGGGAAAGGCTTCTCAACTGCACCTTTGCAAAGAAAATCTTCCCTCAATGAACACAAGCACAAGAAGAGCCAACAAGCAGTGTGGTGACCAATAAGCATGGAATGTCAGCAACAGCCACGATCATTCAGTATAGGCTTTGCAACATTGGAAGGAAACAAGTTCAACTACTTCCCTGAAAACTGCTACCTACAGTACCGGACTCTGGGATGTTCATCGGCAGTCAGGTTCTAAAGTGATTGGGAGAGAGTGAATATCTCTTTGCTTGATTCCTTTTACTCTCCTTTCTCTTTTGCATTGATTCATCTGAAGTCTACATAAACAACTCACAGCCATAGGGCCATGTGGGGCACTGTCTGGAGCAAAAAGCTATTTAAAACCCTCTATTTAAAAACCTCCTTCACCTTGTTCATTCTTTGCATTTATTGGCCAAGTTTGTGAGCGAACTCATACAAGGAATTTGATTCCGGTCAAAGGAGTCTCTCAAGCGCAAAAAAACAAGTAAAAAACAACAACAATACACAATATAGTCTAAGGCCACATCCACACATGAACACTTTTCTCTAAAACGGGCGAGTTAACCTTGATGTGGCCAGATCAAAAATTCTCATGTAGACAGGGCCTAAATGCTAGAACGAGGCTGCTCTTACTCTCTGGCACCATACAATGGAGATGGTGCCGAAGATCCCACCTTAAATGGTGGGTGATATACAGTACTGGCCAAAGGTTTGGACACACCTTCTCATTTTCCGTTTTCTTTAATTTCATGACCATTTACATTAGTAGATTCTCACTGAAGGCATCAAAACTATGAATGAACACATGTGGAATTATGTATTTAACAAAAAGTGGAGACCTGGCCTTCACAGTCACCGGACCTGAACCCAATCCAGATGGTTTGGGGTGAGCTGGACCAACAAGTGCTAAACATCTCTGGGAACTCCTTCAAGACTGTTGGAGAACCATTTCAGGTGACGACCTCTTGGCGAGCTCATCGAGAGAATACCAAGAGTGTGCAAAGCAGGAATCAGAGCAAAGAAACATGAATATAAAACATGTTTTTAGTTATTTCACCTTTTTTTGTTAAGTACATAACTCCACATGTGTTCATTCATAGTTTTGATACCTTCAGTGAGAATCTACCAACGTAAATGGTCATGAAAACACATTGAATGAGACGGTGTGTTTTGGCCTGTACTGTATGTCCGATATGTATGCATCTGGTGCTGGGCCCCTCTGACAAATTTTAAAAGTCAACGTGGGCCCTGAGCTTAAACGTTTGCCCACCCTTGCACTAGGCCAACACTAAACCAGTTCAACCTCTAGCCATCCTAGGTATAATTCTCCAATAACCACATTCCTCAAAAGACACAGTTTCTGATCTTTGGAATGTCTGAGGTCTCTAAATTCTCAAGTTCATGTTCAGGAGGAAGACATGCTCTTTGCAGGCAGCTCTGGATAAAACCCCTAGAATGAATATACATGAATGTAAATGTGACACCTGACATAGACAGGACTACAAAGTAGCGGCTTTGGATTGAGCAGCACTAATGCCCAGGTTCCCTGAAGTCTGGATCCGTAGCGCTAATCAAACCGAGAGCTGCTGCACGGTTTCAGACGGCTTCCGCCTCCTCACCCGATTACTGTCAGCTTCGTTCCGCAGATAAATGCACGCCCCCCCCCACCATCCGAATGGCCAGCTCGCACGGTAATTGCAGCGCTACTGTATTTTACAGTCCATGTATTGTGAAGCGCTGGGCCCTAGGACAGGGGCATTAGCATAAAAAACAATGGCAGGCTGCACTGCATGAAATGGTCAGTGGATGAGCTGTAGAGCTGTGAGGCATGTTGCCCGATTAGCTCTATCCACTAATGCCACATACGCCACGTCAGCCACCAGAACATTTCAAGTGCACCTGTCCAAATCAGGGAACTTTTTCTGCACACTCTTGGCTTGTCTCCACTATCTTAGGTTAGACAACGGGGACGGTTTCCAACAGTCCTGAATACTTATGCTAACCAATTTCAGATTCATCAAAACAGATTCATCAAACAGTTCTCCTGCTACAGAAATACTAAATATGTTTCTTACATTGGATTCTTCAAAATGGCCCCCAACTTACCACATGCCACATAATAACCTGCTTCATGCAATCGTTATGGCCGACACTCACTTACTACTTTTGGCCAGATTGTGTATATATATACACAGTATATATATTTCCGCACTGATTCACGGTCCCAAAGTAAAACTGTCACAACCCTAGCACTCAGCACCCGTGGGAGGACACGCTACAAATTATTGCGGTCTAATCATTGTAAGTAGGAGACCACATTACATATCTGTACCACGTGGAAGGTCTGTACCACGCCCATCTATTAATGATGCCTTGGGCAAATTGTCAGTGCAATGTGGAAAGAATATTAAATATCCCTACACACTTGATGTACATTTACATTTACAGAATTTATCAGACGCCCTTATCCAGAGCGGCTTACAATCAGTAGTTATAGGGACAGTCCCCCCCTGTAATTTAGGGTTAAGTGTCTTGCTCAGGGACACAATGGTAGGAAGTGGGATTTGAACCTGTGTCTTCTGGTTCATAGGTCCCAATAGGTCCCTGGTATATATGGTATATGTTACCCACTAGACTACTACCATCCCTACCATCCCAGATGTATTGTTGGCTCTCTCACAGTTCATGTGTTAAAAATGTATGAAATTACCACTACCACACCACTCAAATAGATGAAATTACCAAAGCTTGGTAGAGTTTGTAGAGAACTGGATGCCACCTGTGAGCCGTGGAGCTGAGCGCTGCAGCCTAATATAAGTCTAATACAAGCTGAAATGCCATTTTGTGAAAAATGCATTCAGCGTATCCTGGGAGCGACCTGCAGACGGGAAGCTCAGGGTGTTGAAAAGGCGAGTGTGTTTACTGTCTCCATGGCAGCACCACACAAGCAGACAAAGAGTGTAGGCTTTGGTTAGTGATAGTGGTGGCGGAGGACGGTGTCCTTTCAGGGAAAGCGGAATGGTTTGACCACCTATTGCTTGCACAATGATATTTGACTGAGCGCATTGAGGCTTATAACTATGTAGTCTTTCATCATAACAGCAAATTAAAAATGGCTAATGAAGACAGGTTTTCTGTAGATTATGAAAAGAATTCATACATCCAACTGTCTTTCGGGAACAGAGCCCCTGGTCCAACAAAGATGTCTTGCCCAGGTACACAGTGACGAGATAGACACTATATTGCCACAAATTCTAGACAAGTTCCTCCACACCAAATTCACACATCCATGTCCTTATGGACCTTGCATGGGTGTGCAATCATGTTGGAACAGGAAGGGGCCATCCCCAAACTGTACAACAATGTCTTGGTGTCAGGAAACACACACACACACACACACACACACACACACAACGTGACATGATGAGGGATTTACTTAGAACAATAACACACAAAAAAACAAACTTTCAATGACCTGACAAAGGCCTTAACACAAGAGGGCAGTATATATACACAACATCATATGCAAACAGTCAGGTAATCAGGGGCAAACTTGTAGACTGCATGACACCCTGGCCCGGAACACAGACCAGGATACCCTCACACGGCCGGAACCATTCATAATTCTTTTCACCAAGAGGCCAAGCACTGTTCTCCTGGCATCCACCAAACCCATACTCCTCCATCGGATTGGTGAATCAGGGGTTTATGGATGGTAGTAGCCTAGTGTAAAACACACTTGCCTATGAACCAGAAGACCACAAGGTCCCATGTTCAAATGCCGCTTACTACCATTGTGACACTTAACCCTAAGTGTCTCCAGGGGGACTGTCCCTGTAACTACTGATTGTAAATTGCTCTGGATAAGGGTAAATATGCTCTGGTATATATGCTCTTATTGCACTTGAAGACCTTAGAAATAAAATGTAAATATGCTCTGGTATATATGCTCTTATTGCACTTGAAGACCTTAGAAATAAATTGTGCTTTTCATTGCAACATTTTCTACTGTTTTTAGTCAGGAAAAGATGGTAAACATGAGACACAGGGTGAGGGCGTGTCTGCACAGGAGAGGAGCATCTTCTCTCCTCATCACAACAGGTTCTACCAGGTTTCCCATATCAGAGCATCTTATATAGGGGCAGTGGTGGGCAGTGGTGGCCTAGCGGGGCAGTGGTGGCCTAGCGATTAAGGAAGCGGCCCCGTAATCAGAATGTTGCCGGTACGAATCCCAATCTGCCAAAGTGCCACTGAGGTGCCACTGAATAAAGCACCGTCCCCACATGATAAAAAGCAGCGGACATATTATGTTGTGTCACCGTGTGCTGTGCTGCAGTGTTTCACCATGACAATCACTTCACTTTTTACTTATGTCTCTCATCGACTCAAAGTAAGCGGATCCTTTTCTACCTTTGACTGCCCCGTGTGTTTCGTATCGTATGTCATCCGGTGGAGAAAACCGGTGGAGACTTACCCAACTCTTTGCACCGTACCGCAATTAGCTTGTTCGTCCCCCTCCTTCATTTGCTCATTATTTTTCGTCTTGCCCTCGGGTCGTGGCAACTGTTCTGACCAAACCTAGTCAGTAACAGTGTTAAGACACACCCATGGGATGCCGCCTACACAAAACAAATGCATCCTGTGGAAATGGTCAAAATCCAATTTGTGGCTGTTGCTCACTCATCACTGAGTGATTCTCCCAACTGTGGAACTGTGGAAGTCTCCTGCAGCACCAAGATTTCAAACCAGACTGAATGAAATCATTTGCTCAGTTCAGATGGGAAGAATTCTTGATGCGCAAGAGAAATTTCACTCTCTTGGGGACCCATTGCTCGATGAGTTACATACTTATATGGCAACACTGGTATTATTTATAATTTATCAGTTAATTTGTCTTTATCTCCTGTTGGCTCTATAGTGATCCTAAATATTGATACTTTTAATACCAGTTGGTATCAGTATTGGATTCAATACTAGCACAATCGACATTTTCACTCCTCTTTATCTGTACCTCATTCCAACTGAAAGTAAACGAGCGGGTAGAAATACTGCTCCGCACACATCAACGTGACTCAGTGATGCACAAACCCTGCCCTCCAGCAGCTCAGTACACAAGACAAACACCCAACCCCCCGGAAAATCTCATACTGCTGCAGGACATACAGTTATTACTTCGACTTTCCAACCACATTTAGATTTTGTATGAAGTATCAGCATCGGATCGGTATCGTCGATACCCACCTGAATTTGACCTGAATTTTACTATCAGATTGAAAAAAGGGAGCTTGATCAGCCATGGCCTAGTGTCTGCAGTCAGGAACCTCAGCGTGGCTTCGCTCATTTTTCCCCATGTCATTTGCAGCTTTGGCTTCGAGGTCATGACTGATGTTGTGAAGATTGCCGCTTGGGGGGAGGGGGCATGGGCGACATGGAAGGAGGTAAAGGGCGGTGGGCCGACTAGAATGGACACCCTTGCAGCAGGAGGCATCATTAAAGGTTTCGCACCCAGGCAGGGGGTGGAGATCACCCTCTCTTTACAACAGAGACACAAAAGCCACCGTCCTCGCCATCTTCGTTTCCTTCAGTGGTCTGCCCTTTAATCATGACCCTGTGTGCTCCAGACCCAGAAACTTTAATGACCGATCAGGACACAAACCCAAAATGCACTTGTTACATCAAAATGACGAAACACAAGGACTGCACGGGAAACTATTTTAGGTTCAAATTAGTCACATCATCCAATACCATTAGTCTACACACTGCAAATGTTTCATAAATCCCATTAGCCAGGAAAAAAGAAAGTCCAGGAGCCATTTATTATTAGCTTGAAAAGGTCCTATGACCCTAATCAGCAATCAGCAAGCATGCATGTCTGTTAATCAGACTAAACAAAAGCACAATGTGCTCGGCAGCCCTCCACCATCAAAGCAGCTTAATCAGAGGACACCGGCACCACAGAATGTCATTTGGGGGAGAAACCTCCCGCTATAAACACTCGCCGGCATGTAAACATATTTAGCCTCAGGCTTCAGATGGCGCACAGACAATTTGGGCATGAACGTTGCACACTACTTCGCCTTGCTGTCTGTTGCTGTGGAAACCAAATTATTGGCATTAGAAGTGAAGCCACTAATGGAAATATAATCGGAATGGTACGCCGCTTGGTTTCTAATCCAATGGGAACAACGTAGGCAAGAGATAGTAAGTGGGATCGGAACCTGGGTCTTCTGGTTCATAGGCGAGTGCGTTACCCACTGGGCTACTAGCAGCCTTGATGTACGCTGATAGAGTGGGAAGTACAGTACACAGCGCCAACCATGATGTGTTTATAAAGCATATGACCATAAAAGCAGAATAGCTTGCCTTGAAAAAATAACCTGCAGGCATGCCTCTAAGCGTGATTACCGAATCCAATGACAAACTTTTGACGACCTTTAACTAATGGACATCATCCTGGAATAACATAAATGATTTAATGGCATTTGTTTATTGTTGTTTTTTTACTAATAGGGGCATGATTGACAGCTCTCACACACCCTACTTCCTCATTCTGGACAAGGTGTTGTGCAGTGTCCATCTCCTCCCTTTCTGCTCTGTTTCCCTCTGTTCTATACACTCATAATAATGTCAGTGGATGTCACAAACATGACCACGCCCACATACCAACACCAACATTCACACCATCAGCACTTTAATTCAGGTATTCTGATTAACCAATGAATGTGACACCCCATGGCCTACATCTTACAGCCCAATACATCACCTGTAACCATCATGTAACCATGTAACCATGAACCCCACAGAAGCAATGCAGGGTTCACCTGCATATAGGAAGCTTCTTCATATCGTATCTTAGCCACCAGCTTGTAACAACAGGACGTTGTGTGAATAGGGGCTTATGTACATTAAATGCCTCAAACCCAGCTGCCTATTCAACTACCTCCAGCACGTACCTCCAGCATCGCACTTTCGAAACCCATGTGGACTGGAGGAACTATAAAAATAATTACCACATTCCATGCAGCATGTTTCCATTTCGGGACTGAATCAACTGAAATCCCACTCCATTGTTCTATTCTCCTTCAAGCGTGCCTCGCCGCCCACTCCATCCATCTGAGAACGGTAACACTCTCCTTCTGACATTTATTCAGATCCCTGAACTGTAGCACATTGGAAGCCTTCAACCAACCTGCTTTCAGACAGGTGGTGATTATAAATGTATCCGCTAAGGTTTCCCCTTAATGATCCGAGGAATAATCCTTCAGAGGATATCCCAAATTTCTTCTGTTCTTTCTTCCAGAAAGCCAATTCTTTGGACATATTCCGAACTACATTTTCAGCATTTTAATTTAATCAGTCTTCTGCAGGGACCAATAAAATTCATAATAAAACATTAAACAGTGACTTGGACATTTGCGGACCTGTAGAACATTTCATCATGCAGAGAATGAAGCAGATTTGCAGAGAATGAACCCTCATTTTCCATTTTTTGTTGTTTGCACAGTAATTCTGCAAAAAATCCTGAGTCTGCAAGGGGTGGAGATTATTTGGAAATAGCTTGAATTAGGAATGAAGGTTCAGCTTCTCAATAGTTTCATTACAGTATTTTTTGGTGCCTTGACCCCAATGAAGCAAGAGTGGTGATGAAAAGGCCAGAAAGAAAAAGTCTGTGGGTTACAGACTCTCACCTGGCAGGCGTTGTAGAGCAGCTGGTGCTCAAACTTCTTGATGCCGAGGATCTGCTGGAACATCTCGTACAGCTGGTCCTTGCTGAGGATGAGCTCGGAGGCGGCGCTGGCTGTCAATCGCTGCTGGTGCTTGCGTGGGTCCTCCTCGCCCCGGTAGATGGTGTCGAACTTGGCCATCCACGAGCTCAGCACGGTCTCTTTGCTCAGGCCATCGATCTCGGGAAGACTGCGCACACGTTTCTCAATGTGCTTCTTGAAAACGTCCCGGGAGTCGCTTGCAGAAAAGCCCCCACTCTGCACCATCCTGGAGACCCGGTCGCTCTTTAGGAAAACCTGCACATCATAATTTAAAATAGATTTATCATATTTATTACAGGTCACAATCATCACTGTCTTTCCTTTATTACTTTGCTGCTTTAAAAATGTACATATCACAATAAATTAGCACACATATACAGGGAGTGCAGAATTATTAGGCAAGTTGTATTTTTGAGGAATAATTTTATTATTGTACAACAACCTCAATGAACCCAAAAAACTCATTAATATCAAAGCTGAATGTTTTTGGAAGTAATTTTTATTTTTAGCTATTTTAGGGGGATATCTGTGTGTGCAGGTGACTATTACTGTGCATAATTATTAGGCAACTTAACAAAAAACAAATATATACCCAGTTCAATTATTTATTTTTACCAGTGAAACCAATATAACATCTCCACATTCACAAATATACATTTCTGACATTCAAAAACAAATCAGCGACCAATATAGCCACCTTTCTTTGCAAGGACAGTCAAAAACCTGCCATCCATGGATTCTGTCAGTGTTTTGATCTGTTCACCATCAACACTGCGTGCAGCAGCAACCACAGCCTCCCAGACACTGTTCAGAGAGGTGTACTGTTTTCCCTCCTTGTAAATCTCACATTTGATGATGGACCACAGGTTCTCAATGGGGTTCAGATGAGGTGAACAAGGAGGCCATGTCATTACTTTTTCTTCTTTTATACCCTTTCTTGCCAGCCACGCTGTGGAGTACTTGGACGCGTGTGATGGAGCATTGTCCTCCATGAGAATCATGTTTTTCTTGAAGGATGCAGACTTCTTCCTGTACCACTGCTTGAAGAAGGTGTCTTCCAGAAACTGGCAGTAGGACTGGGAGTTGAGCTTGACTCCATCCTCAACCCGAAAAGGCCCCACAAGCTCATCTTTGATGATACCAGCCCAAACCAGTACTCCACCTCCACCTTGCTGGCGTCTGAGTCGGACTGGAGCTCTCTGCCCTTTACCAATCCAGCCACGGCCCATCCATCTGGCCCATCAAGACTCACTCTCATTTCATCAGTCCATAAAACCTTAGAAAAATCAGTCTTGAGATATTTCTTGGCCCAGTCTTGACATTTCAGCTTGTGTGTCTTGTTCAGTGGTGGTCGTCTTTCAGCCTTTCTTACCTTGGCCATGTCTCTGAGTATTGCACACCTTGTTCTTTTGGGCACTCTAGTGATGTTGCAGCTCTGAAATATGGCCAAACTGGTGGCAAGTGGCATCTTGGCAGCTGCACGCTTGACTTTTCTCAGTTCATGGGCAGTTATTTTGCGCCTTGTTTTTTCCAAACACTTCTTGTGACCCTGTTGACTATTTTGAATGAAACGCTTGATTGTTCGGTGATCACGCTTCAGAAGCTTTGCAATTTTAAGAGTGCTGCATCCCTCTGCAAGATATTTCACTATTTTTGACTTTTCTGAGCCTGTCAAGTCCTTCTTTTGACCCATTTTGCCAAAGGAAAGGAAGTTGCCTAATAATTATGCACACCTGATATAGGGTGTTGATGTCATTAGACCACACCCCTTCTCATTACAGAGATGCACATCACCTAATATGCTTAATTGGTAGTAGGCTTTCGAGCCTATACAGCTTGGAGTAAGACAACATGCATGAAGAGGATGATGTGGACAAAATACTCATTTGCCTAATAATTCTGCACTCCCTGTAGTGTAACTGTAATTTTGATCTGCGATCATTTTTTTTTATTTTGCAGCTGATGTTTTAAAAATCTTTAAGTTCAATTGTTTTTTAATCATAATTTGTCTGCAGCTCATTTCCTGTAACAAACATCTTACGTTTCAGTAGTTACAGGGACAGTCCCCCCATGGAGCAACTTAGGGTTAAGTGTCTTGCTCAGGGACACGATGGTAGTAAGTGGGATTTGAACCTGGGTCTTCTGGTTCATAGGCGAGTGTGTAACCCACTAGGCTCTGACCACTACCATATTACTATTAATAGACAAAGTATCTTTTTATAGGTCTGTGTTTTCGTGTAGATGAACACAACCACTTGAATAAACCTTGTCTGTGATAGGAGCTTAAATAATCAGTGTAATTAATTGACATTAATTCAGTTACATAAATGGCTTTAAGAATTCTCCATTCATCTCGGAGCTTGGTGTTATATTGCAATGTCAATATTTTATTACATTTTAGCCTTTATCTGTGTGTATCGCTTCACAGCCCCCTGTTCTTTTCAGAGATTGATGAAAATAAAAGGTCAGTGTTCTATTCTTTTTTTTTTTTTTAATCCTATCCGGCTGGTGGATCTTTCTGCTTGGTCGGAAGCGGATAATTTTTCTCAAGCGATTTTTTTCCTCCCAAAGCAATTTTGTCGCTAGGAAGTGCAGTACGGAAGGCTGGCCATCTGCCCCACTTACACAGGCTGAGGCCCTTCGGCGACACCCGCGTTTCCTTCCATATCACTGAGTGTTTACTACGTGCTGAGACCGAGAACCCTTCACTTCTGCCTGACCGGAGACAGAGATGAATGGACTACACATACGGACTCGGTGCCACTCAGGTAAACCCGTACGGCCTGCAGAGAAGGTTCGGTGAGCCCTAAAGAGCATTAGGGCCTTAATTGAATTGAAAAATCCGGCTTTAGCTCGGTCAAAATAATGCAGAATTTCAGTGATTTGAATCTCGTTGAGCCACTGGACAGATTAGGAGATCCTTCTGACCGTGACTGGCGGTATGGTATTTAGGCGGTGCAAAAAAGAAATAGTTTTCCATACCAGAGGATATCAAATTCGAATCTGTACAAACAGGATCTTCCAATAACCATGCATTTATGAGAAAAAATCTTCACTGAGCATCAAACATGTACGTCTTGAGCCTCCTCTCATCAAACGAGCAAAACGTGTATCTAGACTCTTTTCAGCTCTGGCTCAACAGTGATGGAACGAACTTCCTATTGCCAACAGGACAGCCGATTCCCTTCTTCAAGCAATGATTAAGGACACACTTGTTAAGGAATATCTACTGGATTAAATACTTAACCTCTCCATTGCCAAAAAAAAACTAATTATGTGCATTATCCAGACTATTCTTTTGGTTATGAAAATGTTCTTTGAACCTAAATAAGGGTTGTGATGGTATATGACTTAACTAATAGTATCTGTTAAAAAAAAGATGCTGATTTAAGTCTAGCTGTACAGGACTGAATATCAGATGTGGACTACAACAATGTGTACTGAATCTGTCTGGACAAGAGCGTCTGCTAAATGCCATAAATTTGAATGTAACATGGAGAAAGACACCCTTATAATATGTTTTAATTAAGCCACATGACTTTTGTTCAGTGGGTCTATTTAGAGCACGTCACGCTAATCCATCAGCAGTTGGATCAGTTTTCAAGAGGGACGATGTCTTTCCTCTTCAA
Organism: Denticeps clupeoides; assembly: GCF_900700375.1. Taxonomy (NCBI): domain Eukaryota; kingdom Metazoa; phylum Chordata; class Actinopteri; order Clupeiformes; family Denticipitidae; genus Denticeps; species Denticeps clupeoides. The sequence goes on from NC_041718.1 coordinate 18,281,044, forward strand.
AATTCTATTATGCTCAAAATGTCATTACGTTAAGTTATACTAACATTTATTTCTTACTATATTCTATATGCTTATTGTAATCTTATTAGAAATGTCTTTATAATTATCTTATGATATTGTTATTATAATGAAAATAAAACAAATATACATATTTGTTGTTAATCATTATTATTAATAATAAAAATACATGGACCCATGCCCAGAACTCCTGGTTGTTGTTACCCAAGCTTGAATCAAAAATCTCTATTTTCAGTTGAATATGCCTGAATACGGTTCACTACTGTTCTGTCTTAATGGAATAATACTGGTAAATGCTGTAAATGAATAATACAAACAGGCACTGGGACTTTCTAAACCTGTTGTTCATTTTTCTCATTACATGGAAAGCAGTTCCCATGTAAACTCAATACTAATTAATTATGACAAGCATTCTCACAATAGCTACACTGGTGTGTGACTTGTAGCTTGGGGAAGTCCTGTGTTATGCCTGGCAATTGACGTGGTCAAATCCTAATGTCTTGAGGTTAATTTTTTGAGTCCCTTGGGCCCTGAACGGTTGGCATTCTGGACTGCAATCAAGAGACATTTTAACCCCACAGCTTTAATTACAGCACAGCGAGGCAATGACAACAAGCCCATTTTACCCTACATGCCCGTCCGCTTATTAGGTTGTGATTGCTTTCTTGCAATGTCAAGTGCACTTTTCCAAGATAAAAATGGTAGAAAGCTTGAATTATTTATAACCTCGTAATAGCTCTGGACTGCATTGATGAAGGCCTCATCTGCTACAATCTGCGTCTCTCCATTGAGGAAGGCCTGGAAACGCTCCTTCACCGTCTGCAGCTGCAGCTTGCTGATCTGAAAGAGAGGAGAGGAGTCTTTTCAAAGCCCAATAAAATGCACAATATGAAGATGAGCATTACGTCTTATTTTTCGTGACATCTTTTGCAAATTCAAACTCCAGTGGACGATGGGGCTCTACTCGTTTCTGACAGAGGGCAGCTGGGGAGGAGACAGTTGATGAAAAGAGACAGTTCCAGAGCATCTACATCAAAACCACAGGAGACAGGGGCCAGGTTGAACCTTCAAATTAGGCCCAATTATAAGAAAGAAAAAAAATGTGAACTATCCTAGATATCATCCCAGATTGGACCACTACCTCCAGAGCCTCTCAAAAGATAGATAGAAACTTCTCAGTCTTGACCCAAATAGGTGTTTTTGCAATCCTTTCATACAACGTTCATAAATGCTGTTTAAGTACTATTAATTAATCTAATATTTGCTAATTAGTAGAAAAAAGCCTGATAGTCTATCTAACCTAATCTAATAGCTCACTATCCATTGAAGAAGCCTTTTCTTATTTAATAATGTTAACAGTCACAGCAGTTAAATACATTTCATTGTTATAGCATGTTTGAATGTTTATGGGCTGAAATGACCACATATTTGGCAACAATACTTGCACTGCTTTACACATGGAAACAGGGAAGCTGTCAATCATCGCTGCAAATGTACAATTTTATGAAAAACATCAGTAAAGTTCACCTTCTGTATGACAGTTAGTTCCTCCTGAGCAAAGATACAGTAAACTAGCAAACTCGTTTCTGTCTGTTTATTTTGTGAACACAAAGTGCTGTGGGGAAGAAAATAAAGACTAAAGAGTAAAATATCTTGGTAGCGCTGCATTTAGAAATATCTTTATGAAACTGCACTTTTATTAAAGCGGTATACTGTGATACAGCCTCCAAATACAAGCTTGGTCTTTTGCCTGTACTCTCACAACACAAATTATTTAGGAGCCCTGCACCACCCAGGCCAGAGCATGCATGCCAGAGCAGAAATGTATAATTACACATTTTATGTCTCATTCTTGCCTACCCTCTTCTTTGGAATGTCTTTTTTTCATTAAATTTAATGAATCACTAATTCATCTGAAGAGTGAGCATTATTTTCTGCAAACGAGGAAAAAAAGAGCTCAGGAGAGAAAAGTTCAACTTTTCTCTCCTGACCCAGTCGTCCATTCACAAACACACAATAGTGCGCGTTGAGCCATTTTACAATGGGCTTTTCTCTACTGTAATTGTGACGTGCCCAGGGCATGTGCCTTTGATGCGGTATAAAGAACAGACTTCACGAAGTCCTCTCGCTGGCACGGTGAAGGGAACGACCGCTCTGTTACAGTGAGCGCAATTACAGCTAATTGTAGCTAATTGCCAACTGCCTGCAGAGATGCTGCAAAATGTGCTTCTTTTTTTTTTCCTTTTTTGAGGATGAGGGGGCTATTCTTGAGAGAAATTATTGCGGGGGGATTTTTTTTTTTTTTAATAAATGCACTGGAGCTGCAGCTTCTATTCAGTACTAAGAAGTCAAAATATTTATGCTGTGCACCACTGCAGGCAGAGGTATTTGCTTTTTCTTCCTTGAGCACTGGCCGTGTATCATTTCAAATATTTATCATTATAAATATGATACCTCCTCTCAATGCAGAGACGGTATGACAACTACATATGACCTCCAATAGAAATGTTTAAAATATTTTAACAGCCTATGGCATATTTTAATGAGAATTTATGGCGTACAATGACCACCATGAAAATGTGGTGAACTCACCAGTGGGCTGAAACCTGAAAAACCCAACTTATGCCGATGCTGGCTGGCTGCAGTATTATGTCTTACACACCCATCCCCATAACCAACCAGGTTATTTCTTGTTTAGATTTTCTTCTGACTGTAGACACATTTACAACATTAAACAGTCAGAAGCTTTATTGATGTTTATTGATATATTGATATTGATATTGAAAAGTAGCACAATCTATAATGCCAAGGGCCAGACTAACTCAATCCAAAATCGTCCAAAACGCACAAAAACACACACAAAACTGCCCAAACTATCTGACTATGTCATTGTTGTTCTTCCATACCTGTTCTATCGTATATATTATCTATCTACATATCTTATGTCTAACATTCTAAAATATCTAAATATCTAATACAAAACCACCCAATCTGGCAACACTGCATTCAATATCCTGTCTCCTCCATCCTCCTCTGTTTTCCTCTGGTTTCTATTCTCACGAAATGAAACTTTTTTATTCCGCCGTCATTTTATAGATTATAGCAACCTCAGTTATAATCCCCTCAGGACCATATCCACTACCGAACCAAGTTGTTAAGGAATTGACAGCCCTGGGTGGAAGAGGCTGGCTGCAACACATGCAGTGTGAGATGGGTCTACCAAATGAGTAGGTGTAGCTGGCATTGGCTATGAAGTCTACTGTGGTGCTCGAAATCTGACAACTTGGTGGTGGTGGTTTTAATATCTTACAAAAGACTGGAAGGCGATGGAGCGATGACTAAAACACATAAAAGCCATTCAATACTCAAATCTGATGAAAACTACTGTCAACGCAAGTGCACTGATGCTACGGTGAAGGTGCAGTGCACAGAAAATGTCAGTGTCAGAGTAAAACCCTAAGGACTCTGAAAGAGACACCAAAGCAGAATTAATATTCTGCCCATCAAGGCGTATGCTGGGCTCTTTCAAAACATGAAGAACTCAGTCATCCGTGCACAAGACGTGGGCAAGTGTGGAACCTTTAATGACAAATGAATTGCATGAATTGTGGAGAAATGTGATTACTGTGCTGCGATAACCGGTAAGACCAATTTTCCTAGCGAGGTTGGAGTTACTGCCACTGTGAGGGTTTCATTGGTGCAATTCCTTGCCCATGTCAACACAAATCAAATTGAGTGCACACTGAGGGCCAAATTATACTCCATTTGCAGCTAGAAATGTCCTCTTCATAATAATTAAGACATTAGGACAAATGTCCCCTGTACATTCATTATCTCTAAACTCTATGCACATGACGTACATCGTCGGTTTTTCTGTCTACGGCTTATCTAAGCAGGTGAGCCACATTAGGGTAAATGAACTGGAAAAGGCTCATTAAAGCTCAAAAAGAGTCAAGGCCATAAATGCATGAGACACAGACAGAGGGCAGATGAAGGTGTGGTCATTAAAAAAAAACACATACTGGGGGTAATTTGCTGTTGGATTTGTGTACCTGAAATTATTCAGACATCTGCACTTTGCTATAGGTATGCACTTGCATTTAAATTCTCAGCAATCCGAAGTTCTGAAGTTAATCACTGCAGGGAAGAAATCCCTGGCCTTTGATGCCAGGCAACAGTAGAAAACAAGCAGGTGAGGGATTCCCTTGAGGGATTCTCCCACCATCTGGCCACCCTGCTGCCCAAGTGCTCCTCCTGAGAGAGCATGTTGCCGTGGTCACCGCGGTGAACTCCGCAACCTATACGGCTCCTGGATAAGGACAGGTCAGCACTGGATCACCCTGGGTTGTTTAGAGAGTTACATCCATAATATGACAGCATATAGAAATGATTGAGATTATGATGTAGTATTGAACATCCCAAAAAACAAATGCATTTTCTCTTTGTTGACTGCTAATGCCTGCTGATAAAAATGATTTGATTGAGATATACATATTAAACAAAACGTTTTGATAAGGTTATCAATAAATCCTTGACCGGGCAGTTGGTGCCAAAAAAAAATATATACATATATCGCCCAATGTGAAATTTAACGCACAATGTTGGCAAATAATTTGTCCAAGTTTAATTTAATAATACATTATAGAATTACAATGTTGGGCCTTTGCCTATTTACTAGGTATTTTGTCAGGTGCTGGCGCCCTGGTAACTCAGAAGTGGGAAGTTGGAGCTCCTGAACACCTGAAATAAAGCCGATAAACAAACTGACACCAAGGCAGTCCACATACACACAAGGGTTCTAATCACTCCCAGCTTCTGATCATTTGGCATGGGTGATTAGAAACTTTTACATGTGGGTTTTCTCCCTCACACCCTTGTCCTGCATTATTGATGTTGTGCTGCCTTTCAGTCGCCCCGGTGTCTTTGTTTTCCTTTATTAAAATCAACTTCTTTGCACATGTCGAGTGTTTGCGCCTCCATTTACATTTAAGGCATTTGGCAGACGCCCTTATCCAGAGCGACTTACAACATGCTTTCAAGTTACCATCGGTGAAGTGATTTCACCATGGAACGAATGCAAAATGACACTGAATATTAAGTGACAATCCAGAAAAATCTAGAAAATCACATGGTTTGATTTTTAAATAATTCTCTAGAATTGCATGAATTCAGCAAGAATTCTGGTTCTCACAGACCTGTTAAATGTCTTTAAGAAGCCCCCCCATCCATCACTCATTACCTTTCTGAATTGCACCTGTTTCAACTTGATGCCTGTATAAAAGACACCTGTCCACACACTGAATCAATCAGAGTCCAAGCTCTCCACGATACCAAAGAGCTGTCTAAGGACACCAGGGACAAAACTATAGACCGGCACAAGGCTGGGATGGGCTCCAGGCCAATATGTGCAATTGTTGGCACAATTGTTAGAAAGAGGAAGAAAATCAAGATGACTGTCAATCTCCCTGGGGATCCATGCAAGATCTCGTCTCGTGGTGTGTCAGTCGTTATGAGAACAGTGAGGAATCAGCCTAGAACTGCACTTGAGGACCTGGTCAATGACCTGAAGAGAACTGGGTCCACAGCCTCAAAGGTTACCATTAGTAACACACCGGGCAGTCATGGACTAAAATTCTGCAGCATGCGCAAGCCAGTATGTGTCCAGGCCTGTATGAAGCTTGCCAGAAACCATGTGGATGATCCAGAGTAGACATGGGAGAAGGTCATGTGGTCAGATGAGATTAAAATTGAACTTTTTGGCATGAACTCCATTCACCGTGTTTGGAGGAAGAAGAAAGATGAAAACAAGCTCAAGAACACCATCCCAACAATAAAGAATGGGACTGGAAAACATAATGCTTTGTTGGAGCTTTTCTGCCAATACAGGACAACTGCACTGTATGAAGGAGAGGATGGATGGGCCCATGTATTGTGAGCATGGAAATGACCTGGACCGCACATCAAGGGCAACTAAGTGGCTCTGTAAAAAGCATTTCAAGGTCCTGGAGTGACCTAGCCAGTCTCCAGACCTGAACCCAATAGAAAACCCATGGAGGAGTTGAGACTCCATGTTGCCCAGCGACTGTCTGTATGGAGGACTGGGCAAAAGTCACTGCTGCAGTGTCTGCAAACCTGGTCAAGAACTACAGGAAATGTCTGACCTTTGCAATTGTTTCTGTACCAAATATTAATTCTATTTTCCTATTGTATCTACTTCTATTATAAAGTTTTCAGTATTTTTTCCTTTAGATTCTTTTTCTTTTAGTCTTTCACAGTTAAGGTTATACCTATGATGAAAATGACATATATCACTCCCATATATGTAAATGTATTAATCATGTAGATGTATTTGTATGTAAAGTAAAAACCAGCATAACACACAATAAGATTAACTCTAGTCCTAAATCCAAGCCTGACACCGACCCAGAAACAGTGGTGACGTATGTCACTGCCACACTGCATATAGACAATTTTGTGATTTGTGGGAAAAAGCTCTATGATGCAGGAGTCAGCTTATTTCTCCTTCTTTGAATGCAAGCGCTGCCTTTTGTGTGGATTTTTCCTTTTATTCAGCTGAAAAATGCAGTGCAGCTTGCGGGTCTCACCTCTTCATATTCTTTGTGTGGAGCGATCAGAGAGGAAGAAGTTTCTACCAGAACAGACTCAACAGGTCACTGCTGTTGAATCCTTCCTGAAGTATTAAGAGATGCTGTACCCTGACCCCCATGCAGGCTTCAATGGTCATCAACCTTAAAAAAAAAAACGAGCTGTTTCACAGTTGATTTTTTCCCCCCATGGAAATAATCATTATTTTCAATATTCCCACTAGCCCTGATTCAAACTGTCAGCTCCTCACTCCTCCCTTCCCATCCCCCATCCTTAACTCCCTCATTCCCAGAGAGCATTCATCTCCTCCGCTCGTTAAATGCCCATCACTGCTTCATGAGGCATGTCTGCATGTACACACACAAGCAGACTGTGTGTGTGTGTGTCGGGGGACAGACCACAATAAATACCTGCTAATGGCTGTTTGCTCTCCCTCTCAATCTGAGCAGACTGGCTGCTGCTCCGAGAAGCTCTAAACTGCTCTGTGGAAGCAAAGAGCCCCGGCGCGAGCTCGCTAATCCACCCCTGGCCACCTCCCAGGCCACAGGAAAGGCGAGAGATAGAGGGAGGGAGACAACCAGCGGAAACCTCAGCTCCTCCATCTGAAATGCAAGACCACCCAGAGAACCCGGGATCCACCTTGCGCCTGCCTCTCCTCGGGGGTTGCCATGGCAACACAGCGTAAACGTCCATCCGCGCTGTCGATATCAGATTGTAGTAATTTATGGACAGACAAACACATGCTAGGATGTGACACAGCCACCAGCACATGTGTGTGTGTGTGTGTGCGTGTGTGTGGCAGCGGTTCTGTCTGTTGAAAGAACAGCGAGAAAACGTGTGTGATGCAAAATTTCATTTTTTTTTTCCCAGACTGGAAGAAAGGCAAGCGCCAAGGGGAGGGGAAGCGTGCGTACATATTCAGATATCTGGCTGAATTTAAGAAGATTGCTGAAGGCTTCTTTTCAGTGGGCTCGTGGACGCACACTGCAAACTGTCACCTGACCTCAGAGACTTTAAGCTCAGCCGCACAGACAGGACTCTTAAGGCAGACATATACTTGCTGTGAGCTACGTACGCGCATCCATTTCCAGCATTTCACAGCACTTACAGTACACAGTTGTGTTGTTAACGTTTGTGCTGATACACCGTACTGTGCGACACTGACCCCTTACCACCAGATGTCAGTGTCAAGGCTGCAAACCAAATATTTGCGGACTTGCTCAGTCAACAGGTCCTCAAGCGTGGACATAGATATAAACACTAAGTGTCGCACAATATATATATATACACACACACACACACACACACACACACTATATGCCTATCAACATGCGTCAATACCGCCGCCATATTTGGATGGGGTTCCAAGCTCATTCAACCACACTTCTCTGATGCAGGGCCACGTACGGCTGTAATAATGAAGGATCAAGGAATAACATTTCATACGTGAGATTTTATTCTATCATCATGAATAAATAACGTTATTCATGTTACAGACCAGAGCATCCGTACTCAGTTTTGACAGAAAACGTTGTAGTTCTTGACAAATCTGTACAAAATGCCTCTGTGTATGGACCTGCCCTGTCTATAGTTATTTTTTGCCAAATAAGGATGTTCATCCTTCATATTAAGTTTATTAATAAAGTAATAAAAAGGATAAAAGTGTAAAATGTAAATGTAAGAGAGGTAAATGTTACAGGGCTTATCATGAAGACTGCCAGGGTCTTTCATTGCTGACCTTTTTTTTGTATTTTCATTTGCATTGTTCTACATGTATAGGAGTGTAGGCTATCAAAAATACCTATTTGTAGATGACATTTTGAACATAAACAAGTAGAATTTTTGTGTTATTTTATTTTTGTAAAATGTGTTGAATGTGCAGATGCCAAGCAATGGCATGGAAAAAAAAAGAATGTCAAAATGTGACCAGGGGGACCAGCGCCACAGTACGACTCTGCCAGTCTTTTAATGACGAACAGATGCCGGGCCACCTGAAGCCATTCGGCAAAATGAAAAGGGTCCGGTGTCCCACGTTAAATTGAAATGTCACTTTTGCTTTGGCCCGTCTCATAGAAATGAAGCCCGCCAGGTCAGACAAAATCAAGAAACAGCGCATCACCCTCCACCCAAAGATGCTGATTCGGTTGTGAATGATGCGTGGCACGCACGTTCTTCATTCACAGACCCTGGTGCTGGACCTCAGCCACGAACTGCAAACATCGAGCTGAGTGTTTCTGTAACGTAGCTTTTAAATCCAATCATTTCTGGCAAAAAAAAAAAAAAAAACGTCCAAATAACGCACATTAAAGGGATGCAAGATCTTGCTCTTAAATGACCTGCCTGGAAAAATTAAAGAAGCAATCCCTAAATAAACAGATTGCACGTCCATGAGCATGGCTATACGCATCTATGGCCTTGCATTCATCATCTCAGCCCTGTGATCACCCAGAAGCCCGCGGGGCCACGCGAGATACCCAGGGAGAGAGACACACCATTAGAGAGCTCAGCGGCCGAGGTGCAAAGCTCTGCGCTCCTTTCATGTACCCGAGGGGGGCTTGTGCTTTGTGTTGTTTATTCGAGAACCATAAGCACTGCGTGGGAGTCGCCGGCCGACCAGGCATTACAGGCTCTGGTCTCGGAAGATACTGGTCCAGGGCTGATTTTTCTATTCCAGACGCCAGTCAACGAGCTACATGAAGGCATTCTGACCTTCTTGTCGAGCGAGGTCTTTTTGTTTTGGGCGCGTTCAGCCGCCGAACTGGGTCCATCCATCTGCTATTTTGCTGAATGGACCTGTCCCTAATTATCCAGCAGAGTCATAAAATTTATGAATACATACCGAATTAGCTCATATAAATGAGTACAAATGGTCTTTAACCTGGAACTAAGGTGGCGAGCTCAAGGGCTGCACAGTGCCGCGACATGAGTTCGAATCTGGGCATTATGTGTGTGGCATGCTGGTGCCCCGCCCCGGATGAGTCTCCGCCCCCACACCCAACGTGCGAGGACTGGCTCCAGAAGCCACGGCCCTGCTTCAGAGTAAGAGGTTATAAATGAGTGAGTGGCAATCTAAAAAACTCCTTGTGATAAATGGCGCCCTGGTCTGCTGGCATAAGTAGCGTTTGATTGCTGTTTTACTGCCTTAACTCTCATTTCACTGACATATTGTGAAGTATGGGACGATGTGAACATAATGCTTATTGCATGGGATGACTCACGATGAATCGATAATTGAGGCATTGATCATCGCAGTCGAATCGAATCGTGAGACCAGTAAAGGTACAGACCTCTAGTGGAGACATGGCATTTCATACACATACGGATATAAGAAGACGGGCAACAAATAGCAACCAATTAGACCCGTCTTAATTTTGTCTCCATGGCAGCATGCAACAAAACGGCTCCTGCCCGGTCCCAATAAGGACACCCTCGAAGGCACCAGGAACAGCCGCTTCCATTATTTCCTTCTCTCACAACTGACCTGGGGGCAGTTCCACAAAACAAGATTTTCCCATTAACTGGGATAATTTAGTCAGGGCTGCCCAACAGGAATGCTCTTTATCTGCTTTTGGTCAAACATGACTTCCAGCATGCTGTTTTGTGGAGCACCCGTTCCTTCCCCCTCCCCGCCATGAAGATGCTCCCATGGAGCAAATCTGTCAGAAGAAACATTCATGCGCCCTTTCTCTGCTCTCTGACAATTTCCCTCCTCTCACCCCTCCCAGATTCTTTGTCAAAGCCCCCCTCCTCCACCTCCGCTCCTACTGACACAAAGATTCGTACAGCCTGTTATGTAACTGAAGAGGGACACCAAATGGATGCATAATCCCAGATTATGGAATGCAGAGCACATGCTAGAGGAAGTGGGCATCTACAGGCTGCCGTTGTATTCCGCTCAGTGTGCAATCACACAGCCAGCCTTGCAAACTAAAAGAATGTTCCCTCAACGTTCCCTAAAGGTCCTGTCTGAACGTTACCTTACCATCCCAGGGACATTATTGCATGGAATGGTGCTTGATTGTACTGCAATATCTGTCTCAATAACGTCACTGTCTGTGGATAACGTTCTAATAAAAATCTCTGGTATATTTATTGTAGAAAGGTGTGTTTCATCTCAAATGCAGCTTCATTATGAAGGTTCTAACACTAACAGCTGGCAGCATGGCAAAGACATCTGAATAACAAGACAGACATATTAGTACGTCAGTTTTTACACGGCAGGTTGTAAAATGCTCCCGTGAAAATAAGAATTTATCGTTTGACATCTGTAATTCAGCTCATCTGACTGAGTATAATGCACGGTGCATTTCAAAAGAACACCCGAGGCATGCAGCGAGGCATTCCCCCTCAAAATGCAGCGATCCTTGGCACAGCCAGTTTGAACATGAACACACAATTAATATGGTATCTAATGGTAAATGGCCTTGGTTGAAATTGATTGGCCACAGGGATCAGCTCATGGTTCGTGTAGGCAAGACATTGCATTGTGTCCAACCCACCCAGAAGGAGCCTGGGTTCCCGTTCTGCAGTGAACAGAGCGTTCCCTTCCTACATGGGGTGCACAAGGCATGGGAACCCATCATAACCATTTTGTCTGAAAGCCTCTTAGCCGCCATCCAAGATCCCCTGCAAGATCTGGCCCCGTGTTGAGCTTTCTCAGAAATGCCATGCGCATTAAGAGTCTTAGATGACCGAGTAACCGTAAATGCCTTCCAGAGTTTCAAAACTCTTGAGGCTTCATTACGACGTTTGTTTTTTAGTTTTTTTAATTCTGTGAATACTCCCTAAAGCCTGCTGGCGTGTGGCCTCTGAGAGAAACTGGTAATAGTGGCGGCACCTCACTCACGCCCGCGGAGGTTTGGGTCGTGTCCCAGGGTTCAAAGCATCTCCTCTCAAGGCTGTACATGTGCAAATGGGGAGCTTGTTACGAAAATGCAAATCCCGACCCACTGAATGCAAAACACCTGAGCCGGCAGTAGCCACCAAGAAAATGTCTTATCAATAATATTGAGCACAATCAGCGCTCGTTCTTGTGACTGTCAGTGTGTCATGGTGTTCAGGTCAACATAGGCTGAGGCTATGGGCCTTACCTTTGACCTCGTTATTTGGTTGCTCCATTTATTTGGACATTACTTGTGCAGTGGCCATTACCTCTGAAATTGCCTGTGTGTGTGTGTACATGTGTGTGTGTTATTACTGTGACTCATTTAGATGATTCATCCAAAAAAAAATATGCATCACATATGTGAGATTCAGAGGTTTGAACGATGTGTGCGTGACACAATTGCATCCAGAGAAAGATTCAAATAACTCTGTGGAAGGCCAAAAAACAGGATCCAGGAGGCACTGTGTGTGTGAGTGTGTGTTCATACGTGTAAAAAAGAATGATCATTATTAATACTCTCCCCTAATTAGGACCGCTGTTCTCCGGGAGACGTGTGCTCGGCGTTGTGAGCTTCCCACTGGCTGGCAGGCTGCGCTGTAAAATGCCCGACATGGCCTTTTTCATCACGAAGAGCGTGCACCTTGTCAGCATGAATAATTTGCAGGCTGAATTAGCCTCTTTAGAATGAGGAACGGCAGCAGCTGCGCAGATGCCAGGTAGCTCGGGCAGAGCGCCACTACGTTCGCTTACTACGCGGGGAGAGGGCCGTGGCCAATCTCCATATCACAGTCGCTCACTTGAAAACACACCGCCAGCCCCCATTCATCACTAATATGCATCTACATGTGCTGCCTGGGATCTATTTTAACTGGAGATGTGATCAACCGAGCAACGGAGTGGCAGGATCAACAAGTGTTTTCAGGGCATTCAAAAGTATCCGAAGATCTGAGACCGGAGAAATAAAAGAAAAAAAAACAGCGGCAGGGATACAACAGGAACCAAATACTATAATTCATGTGAATTTACTTATTTGTCCAATTTAGTTCTTTAAAGAACAAAAAAACAGCTATCAAAGTTCGTTTTAAATACATTTATTGATTCTTAAAATAAATTAACGAATTTGCTGAATGGCCAGAGGCTTCGCATGAACATTAGCATAAACTGATTTGATTGGCTGGTGCTTGCTTTCTGCCACCAGCACTGTAATCCAGTTTAAAATTTTATAGCACGCTTTAGTCTTAAGAGTTAATCGAATACAAATGATGGAGGATGAGAACAGTGCAAAACTGGGGGAAAAAAGATTTTTCTTAATATGAAAATACATCAAAGCCAGCTAGAGTCACGGCCGAAATCGCCCCGTAAGTCTGTTACTGACGGGCTTCACGTCCTTCTGCCACCGTACAACACTCTCAGGGACGGACGGGCATCTGGTTTATTGCCTGCGGCTGAAGAACGGGGAGCCCACCCAAAGATGTTTGCCTCTGGGGCTGTAACGGAACAATGGGAGGGTAATGCGGCGGTTTTACAGCGGCGCTCCGCACACCTGTCGCCCATCTGTACATCTGGCCTGCCGCACAAAGCGCGTCAGACATGCTGTTCTTCCTTAACAACAGATAAGAGCTCCACCCCCGACACACACACAAAACACATATGAAAGAAGAAGAAAGAATGCTGACTGTGGGTTCTACAAGCTTTGTCTTTTGGAGAAAAAGAGGAGATTGGGGTGTAAGAAACATGAGCAGAGCGAATGCCTGCCAATACATGTGGTTTATTGTATTACAGCTTCTCACTCATCCATTACCATGCCACTCCTGCATGGGTAGGATCCCCATATTCTTTCCTGCCCTCTTTCATTTCACCCAGAAATCTGTAGCTGGCTGTGAAGATTGCCAGGGGTGTGCTCAGCGTCTGACCAACTGGCAGTATAAAGAAGTATTAAATGTTTTTGTCAGGCGTCAGAGAGTTCCTTTTATCCTGGGATACACAGGTGTCTGCCAGAGAGACTCCCAGCTCTCCCCAAGGCAGACCTCGACTTCACCCAAAGGTGCAATCGCAAAAAAACAAGTCAAATATCTCCATATCTCCATATCTTGGCTGTGATCTGGCAAATCGTTAACGTTTTATTAACATATGACAGTTGTGTTTTTAAGGATAATTCAACGTGGGTGAAATTCCACATTTGAGCCACATATTCGGAAAATGTGAGATGAAAATAGGCCAGAACAATATAGTGCATTGCTTTTTTTTTCACTGCACAGCATTATCCAGGATAAATATGGATTAAGCGCAAGACTGTTTATTTTTGTGGATCAATTTTGCAATACAACTGCGCATGCGCAAAAAAAAAAAAAAAAAACGAGCCAATTAACGAATTAAAGCAAGGGCTGCGCATGCTCAAGTCAGCGCCCCCTAGCGGCGTGGGCCCGGATGAAAAGTTCTCCTCACCTATTCAACGCATTTATTTAATTCCTCCTGTACATGGCGAGTTTAAAAGGCATCAGTAGATCAGTGGGGCTGAAATCAGTCCTTCCTTTATTCATCTTTGCGTCGTAAAGAAAGAATGCAACATTTCACTTTCGCGAAGCCGCTCGCTGCAACCAACTGTTGGTCGCGGCGCCGGAAATGGCAGCGTTGTCGCCGTTTACCTTCTGCTGTCGCCTCGCCATGTCGGTCGGCTGCTTGGCGTTGAACGGGTAGGCGATGCAGCGCATCACGAAGACGTAGAGCTGCAGCCTCTTCTTGCGCTCGTCCTCCGCCCGCCGCATCTTCTCCAGGTCCTCCTTCTCCTTCTCGGCGGCGGCCGCGGGACTCGGGCTGGAGGGGCGGACGCTGCCGCTCCGGCTGGGCTGCAGCCCGGCGGCGCCGTCGCCGGTCCGGCCGGGAGCGGCGCGCACCCCGCCGGCTTTGGGGGCCGCCGCCGCCGCCACTTTGCGCTCCTCTTCCACGATCTCCTCGGCTTCCTCCTCGCTGGACGACGGGTCCAACATCGCTGCTGGTGCTTTAACTTGGCAAACTAATAAAATAAAAAAAATTTAAAAATTAAAAAAACGGCGAAACAAAGAGAACGAAGTCGGAGAAGCTCCCGCCACTCACCCGGAGGGACTCTGGACAAAAACCGGGCGCGATTTCAGCCTCTCACGTCCCCGTCTTGTCCATCGATCTCCAGCGCTTCCTGCTGCTCTCCGTCAATTGAAAGCTGACGGCGGCCACTTCCTGGGATAAAGTGCCAGGAACTGAGCATGGTGCTGAATTGGAAGAGAGAAAAAAAAAAAAAAAAAACCGGGAGGGGAGGGCCGGGGGTCTTTGACGTGGTTTCCGAGAGAACCGGAGTGCTCCATCTACCTGACGTTCCAAACGCGCACACGGAGGCCGGATAAATCACAGAGCGCCTGATGTGGCTTATTTAAAAAAAAAAGACATTTATAACAATATGCATTTTAAATTTAGAAATTGCACTTTTTTCATCCTTCTTCGGTTACACGCACGTACAGTACAGGCCAGAAGTTTGGACACACCTCCGCATTTTCTTTATATTCAGGACCATTTACGTTGGTAGATTCTCACTGAAGGCATCAAAACTATAAATGAACACGTGGAGTTATGTACTTAAAAAAAATTGGTGAAATAACTGAAAACATGTTTTATATTCTAGTTTCGTTGATCTGATGCTTTGCACACTCTAGGTATTCTCTCGATGAGCTTCAAGAGGTTGTCACCTGAAATGCTTTTCCAACAGTCTTGAAGGAGTTCCCAGAGGTGTTTAGCACTTGTTGGCCCCTTTGCCTTCACTCTGCGGTCCAGCTCACCCTAAACCATCTGGATTGGGTTCAGGTCCGGTGACTGTGGAGGCCAGGTCTCCACTTTTTATTAAGTACATAACTCCACATGTTTTGATGCCTTCAGTGAGAATCTTCCAATGTAAATAAAGAAAACACCTTGAATGAGGAGGTGTGTCCAAACGTTTGGCCTGTACTGTATACATAGTATTTACACATAAGTACACATAACTGGACTAAATACAAAAAAAATCCCTGTCTACCATCAAAAGAGCCTTCAAAGGGCAGGAAAATGTTGTGATTTGACCACAGAAAAACAGACATTGGCCTGGCACCAGGATGCAATGTGGCACGGCTGGGACACTGGACCTCGGGTCCTGCAGTTCATGTGGCACGGCACTTTTCAGACGTGCACCCACCTTACCAAGTACAGCACTACATTAAAACTGCATTCCCCGTGGCAGCACCATGCGCCTCGCCCTGGCACGCTGAAAATTGCTTTAAGAATGGCTTGCAAAACACAACCATGAGTCAGGATCACATCACTGATAACTGATACTTACATAACATGTTACATACATAACATTTAAGAGCATCATGCAAACACAAATTTGCAAATGAATCTTTCTATAACGGGTCTGACTTCAGAGTTAGTCCTACCAAGCGTTTAAATGACAGCATTATAACTCTAGAGATCAGCACCACAGACAGCTCCAGCACCACAAAATTACAATTCCTATAGCAGAAACTTAATGGGGACTTACAGTATGGTGCAACTGATTAAAAACACAAACACTAATGATTAAAATGATTAAAAATTAAGGTGGCAATAATGTTTATGATGATATGTTCAGATGTGCTACAAGAACGGAGGGTTGGTCACTCCAGGCTCACTTAAATTAATTAATGATCTCCTACAAGCAAAAGTCTGCAGATTGTGATGCTGCTCAGTGAAAAACAAGATAACAGTGTCTTTTTCTCTTTTTCTACATTGTTTCACAAGAATAAAGTAATTATGCAATAAAGGCTTTAGGTAAGTCAACATTTGTTAAAAATGTGACATTTATATTATTATTACAAGTGATGAAAATCACTTGAAGCTTTTGCACAGTACCGTACATCATTACTGAAACCACAAATATCTATTTCCTTTAATGCATATGGTTCCATTAATGTCTAATTATTCTGTACTACGCAGGACATGCATGCACATCCATAATGAACTCCACGATGAATCTTTTATTTACAGTTGTGTTGTGTGACGTATCCAGGACGAAATTGAATTCGTCCCATAGATCCCAAAAGTGGAGTGGTGCATCTGATACAGAATCTGGCAGGTCCAGTCAGGATTATGGGGAGTCCCTCCACCGCTGAAGGTACGAGGAAGACACTCATCCAGACCCTTCTCTGTCTTGGCCCCAAGGTGGTAGAATGAACTTCCCCTCGAGGGCGGAACAGCAAGCACAGTTGCTGAGTATTTTCAAATGGCAGCTTAACGCCTTCCTCTTTAGAGAATACTTAGATTAACTTGTAAACTCTTGCTTATAATTGAATTACTGGAGGTAACATGAAAGGATGGTATAAGTTGCTCTGGACAAGTGCGACTTACAAATGCCATAAAAATGTAAATGTAATGAAGTTTTTGTTCACAGAATTGAAAACATATATTATAGATGGTATTTTAGTGGTATTTGTGATGCTTTTTTTTTTGTAATCCTTACCTATATTTGCATAGGATTTTTTTAAACGATTCTACATTATTTAACACAGGGTGGAATGAAACCTGTGGTCTGGAGAACAGGGTGGGAAAGCAGAGTTCCCAGTAACATTCATTCCAGACACACAGGCTTCTGTTTCACTGTCGCTTTAGTAACTTTTGACTAATTACCTTCTTTCACTTGCATTTCTGCTGCAGTGTCGGTTTCTTTTCCATGCCATGAGCAGCTTGCCCAACTTCCTCAACCCAAACAGTCACAAATGAAGATTCTCTACACGTTTGTGCCGACGTTACGCTCATTCAGTGTCAATTTAGTGAAATCCGGTTATATATATATATATATATAATTTGGTATAATTGTTGCATGTTTGTGTACGATTGTGTGGCTGGCACCACAGTAAATTTCTTTTCGATAAAAGAAACCAAAACTACCGAATCGGGAACAAACGAAACCCAACGGCCCTGGCCCCGCCCCCTTTTGTAGTTTGCGTATGACGTAGAGTGTCGTGCGTCTCTTTTGACTCAGCCCTTTGCCCTAATGTTGCCAGGTCCGCTTGTAATCAACTTTTTTTGGCAATTTCGACAGTAGTGTCGACAGACGGCGTTTTACCATTTCGGTCGTTCCAATGCCAAAAACGCAAATGCAGTTTACGAGCAGTTGAAACACAACGCAATAAATGCGGGTTCGAGGTAATGAAGTTGTGGCATTTCTGCGCAGACACCTGGCAACATCGTGAACGTGGCGTCCGTGGTGCGCAGCTCGGCGTAATGGTGGAGTCGCGTTTCACGTCGCACGTACGGTCATTTGCATTGGCCGGCGACCAGAGCCTGTCTGAAGGACTTTACAACTTTCTCCGCCCCGCGGTGTCGCGCCGCCAGCGGCCGTATAAATACGGCGACGGAGGAGCGCTTCAACTTCGCCCCGCAACGACCCGCAGCGATGGCAGCGCCGGACTTTAATTTCCTCCTGGCCACCGACTCGTACAAGGTAAGACCGCGCTAGCTGCCCCGCTAATGGTCCGCCAGGGGCACCTCCGTGTCGGGCTGCTGTCCCCCAGCCTCCCCGGGCCGCCGCGACGTTTATGGTCGCGTATACGCGCCACGAGGGAGAAATATTTTATTCTGTCTCTGCGGATTGACAGTTCGCGCTGTTTGTTTGTTTTTTTTTTTTTTTTGATGTGTGAGTGGAAGCTGAAGGGCCAGAGCCACCCTTAGCCCGCCGCCGACTAGCCCGACTCTTTTCCCCGGAATCGAAACCAAAATGTAAGACGTCGTCGCCGTGGCCAGTAGATTAGGTTTTAATAAGGTTGTCTGGTGTAATTAACAAACCACCAGCTCGGGTTAAAGATTGTCGCGCCCTTAACCTCTGCTCCTCTTTCGCCCTTTAGCATTTTTAGCGTTTGCTCGCTGCTGACAGTTTTCATTAATTTTCTTTTAAAATACGAATGTATGTGTGTAGAAAAAGAAAAGCTCTTCGTCATTGGCTGGTGGTGTGAGATTGTAAATAGTACTGGGTCCGAATTAGGCTCAGGGTCAAACCAAGGCGATAGACCGTATATTACTGCCTTCACGTGCATGTTATTACTATGTTATTGATCTGCCTATCTGTGATTGTGGGCTTTATGGGTGGTAGGACAGGGTGGTAGTAGCCTAGTGTGTTACACATTCGCCTATGAACCAGAAGACCCAGGCTCAAATCCCACTTACTACCATTGTGTCCCTGAGCAAGACACTTAACCCTGAGTGTCTCCAGAGGGGGGACTGTCCCTGTAACTACTGATTGTAAGTCGCTCTGGATAAGGGTGTCTAATAAAGGCTGTAAATGTCCTCAAATAAATACATTTTTTAATGTCACAGAAGGCCACATGGACAGTGGCAGGGGTCGGCAGGGTCACGTCCATGCTGCCAGTCCAGGGACGGACCCCTGATGTTTTATAGTTGGATTTCTCGTGGACGCCAAGATTATGGTCATTCCGTACGGACGTCTTATGCAATTCCCAGGCACCGGATTTAAGAAATCTCCCACTTGCGTAACCTTTGGTTTCGTGGGTGCCGTGGTGCCGTTTAAGATCATTTTTTTGCTAGAATCACCTCCACGGTGCTTTTTTTTTTTTAAGGGGTGTGTGTGTTTTTGTTAAGTGTGTTATGTAACACTGTTTCACATCAGGTTGACTTTGAACCCTAAGCGTGCGCAGCTCCTTTATGATCCCTGCACTTCATATACTCCCGTAAACCTGTAGTTTACGGGCCCGGCAAGAGAATTAAGGGTTGTTAAAATATTTATTATTTAAACTTCATCACGATGCAAGTGACGGAGTTTTCCATGTGTCTTTGTGGTTTTGGAGTCTGTAAAATCGGCAAATCTGTGTTGACTAAACTCTGACATTGTCGCTGCGCTGAGGTTCCTCTCTCAGAGCGTAGAGAACGCGTGGAACCAGCAAGCTTTTGCCGGCTGTACGGTTCCGAGGGAACAGTAGCTGCTGCTCGCAGCGGTTAAAATCGAGTCAGTCGGGGTACAAAGAAGCCCTTGTGGCTTGATTAGCAAGGCTCCCAGCAGATATCAGTGTACTGTATGTACGAATATACCGGGGGCACGCTGCTTAATTCACTCCGCGTTCTTTCGATTAAATGTACTTTCCTGTGCAGTATAAGAGTGTCCGACACTGGACGCCATGGCATGCGTGCCTAATTTATCATCTAAACCCAGTGTCTGCGTCTGAACACCGCAGTCTAGTAAAAATATTCTTTATACGTGTTCAGCGGCATGTAAAGAAAAGGAAATCGTGTCAAATATCCAGCTGTGCTCGAGATTTCTTGCATATTTCACATTTTGTACAGTTCCGCCCGTACCTAGATTTTAATCACAACTAAATAAGGGAGTAAACAGGTTCTGAATTAAAAAGGCGTTGTTGCATCACAGCGTATTTGGTGACCCTTGAAATGCTCTTCCTTTAATAATTAATCACCCAGGCGCGGTGGCACATTTTGTCTGAGAGTAAAAAGCGAACGGACCTGTGCTTCTTCCCCCCCTCCCCACCTAGATAACGCACTATAAGCAGTACCCGCCCAACGTGAACAGAGTCTACTCCTACTTCGAGTGTCGGCGCAGGAAGGACGCCCAGTTCAACGAAGTGGTGTTTTTTGGCCTGCAGTACCTCCTGAAGAAGTACCTGACAGGTACGTAACCTCCGCGTTATTAGCTCCCGGGGGACGCCGCAGTCCTCATGTCTTAAAGTGAATATCGCATGGCTGAGGATATTCCACTGTAATGACAAGTGAGGCGTAAGAATGTTCTTTTTTTAAATGATGAATGCATTCACACTCCGAATATGCTTTTTTAAAGACTGTTTTATTTTTGTGAAAACAATTGCAATGGTTGTTCGAGAGGATTTTTTTTTGTGTTGTTTGTCAATCAGCAAACCCACAAATCTGTAGGTTCATTCCCACTGTAGCACATTGTGCAAGTAGGGCATGTAAAAGATTTGCAGTAAATACAATTTTTTTTAATAATATTTGAAATTATGCCCACAGTTTTGCATCTTCTGTCCTTACTTATTATAATAGGGCTTGAAGAATGTTGTTCAAAATAGTATTTCGTATTTTGGGCTGTTTGGGCTGTCATTTTGGCTTCTTCCCGCCCGAGTCATGGTCGTGTGTAATATCCGGCCTGTTAACACCTTTCTGGGCCCTCGGTTTCCCTGCATCCCCTGTCTCACCCTCAGAAGTTCTGGAGTGCCACTGATTATCCAGTCCAACCATATTTGAGAAACATAACGTCACAAGTGCATTTGTTTTATCTGTGAATAAAGTTTTATCAAACTGCTCAGCAAACATTAACATTACGTGGAAAGCTCCAGGTGTGGTCGGTGCTTTGGACAAATCACTGGATCCTCCCAAGATTTTCCAAGGATGTGAGATGTTCAATTTACCGATAGTTAGATTAAAACTAAATTTAAGGCCCTGTTTTTTAGACGTTTTGACTTCTTCACCACCCATCAGCTTTTAGAACTCCGCCCTGATAAAGTCAACAGTCTGGTCTTAAGCCTGTTCTGATCAGCTGACTTTTAAACTGCCTCCATCACGCTCCAATGGGTGACTGCCATCGTGCGTTGCCCACACCCTGGTAAAAGTAGGAGGTCCTGTTCTGGTGTAAGAGGTGTGAGTCTATTCCAATGTTTCTCATCAGTGTGAAAAGAATCCGCGATGGCCGCTTCTGCCTCCAGTGTTATCTCCTTTTCAGGCATTCACAATCAGTTGAATATGTTTTAGGCGAAAGACTGCGTTCGTTTGTCTTTCACCGTGTCGTTTCCCTCAAACCGCAGGACCTGTTATTACGGAGGAGAAGATCCAGGAGGCCAAAGTCTTCTACCAGCTGCACTTTAAACAGGCCGTGTTTGATGAGGAGGGCTGGAGGCAGGTGCTGGAGGTAAGATCCGGTTTTCTCTGTATTGAAAGATGTAAAGTCACACCAGGACCTTCTCCCCACTGTGCCTCTCTCTCAAATTTTCCCCATTAGAAGCACGATGGCCGTCTTCCAATCCGAATCAAAGCTGTCCCCGAAGGCAAGATTATTCCAAGAGGAAACGTCCTCTTCACTGTGGAGAACACCGATCCAGATTTCTTCTGGCTGACCAATTATATCGAGGTAATCAATAATCAATAGTTAACTAATTAGTCTATATCAGTCTTGTTGGTCCCCTAATACTGTATCTGAAGTCTCTTTCCGAAATTCAGCCTTGGTGCAGAATTACTGCAGCTTTGATCCAGTCCCACAATGAGGTTCCCCCAGGACGCACCGTTTTGGTGTCTGTAGCTTTAAATGCTAGTGAGGAGGAGAGCAGCCTATAGAAGTTGAGAGGACATTTGCAGAAATTACATAATCAACACCATTCACCAACCACAATGTTTGGCACATCCAGGAAGTTGTGTTTGCGTTTTCCATAAAAATATATATATATAATTAATCCCATTTCTACAGCCTAAAAAAAATACATTTGAGCTAATTTTCACATCCAGTCCCCGAGCAACCGCAATGCTTCAAGCCATGATGGTCGGCGGAGTTCCTTTTTAGGGGACAAAAAGCATGAGAAACGGGAGGTAAACTTTGCCCTTTTGTCGTCATAAGGGGACAAATTCCAGATCCGACCATCTGAGCTGCCACACTCTGAACGGCGAAGCAGAATGGCCAAACACTCTTTACACCTATCGCCATTTCTAGCCACTGCAGGAACTCGTATTAATGTTAAATAATCTCACAAAGTCAAATTTTCATAATAGGGGACCTTTGATGAAACGGATCTGTGTGAGTATCTAGCTGCTACCAAGTAGAGCTGCCAGTGTCCTGGTGGACAGCAGTGTGAGGGAGTGTTTGGCCAGCGAAACAGCCATCGCGCCAGGCAAGAAGCTTAATCACTTTTAATATGTGGCGTTAGATGTGTTCAGGGATGGTTCTGGTTGCTGAACCTGTGTCATGGCCAGGGTTCCACAGCTTTGGCTGCATGTCTGGTATACCCAATGACTCCTCTCTCGCTCCGTCAACACAGACCATGCTCGTGCAAATGTGGTACCCCATCACCGTGGCAACCATCTCCCGAGAGTTCAAAAAGATCCTGGCCAAGCATCTGAAGGCCACGTCAGGAAGCCTGGAAGGCCTGGACTTCAAGCTGCATGACTTTGGCTACAGAGGAGTGTCGTCACAGGAGGTGAGAGTCATAAAAGTCCTGTTCCACAACACCATCACGCTTCCGAGCAGGAGCTAGCTCCAGACAGGCTAGCAGTCTTCTCACACAACACTGGTCCATTTATTAAAATTTTTTTTTTTTTCACTTTTAGAGACATTTCTTGTCATAATTGGGTACACATGTAGGAAAATTGTATACATGGAATTTGAATATTTCAACATTTTTTAACTTTCTGGTGAAGCAAAGCGAACTGGATCGTAGGCACATGATGTTACTTCGTTCCAAGTAATTGGTAAGCTCCTCCTTTGAAGTACGTGTGAGCCTCTTTCCCAAACTTGTCCCTGCAATTGTTTTATATGGCTTAGAAATCTTTAGTCATTATCATTAAGCACATTTCATCAAAATGTATTCTTTGTTTCATTAATTAGATTAAAAAATATATTATTATACTTTTACACTTATATGTTGTATCACAATATTCATAATAATGTGGCAAAAAATAGGTGCACCAGGTGTTTATGGCTGTCAGAGTAAACAAACTGGCATAATGCTTGGGCAAGACACTGCTTGTTCTGTGAGGTTTGTGATGCTTAAATCAGGCCCTTCAAGATCTTGTGGAGATTGTTGCAACATGACATGATTTCACAACAACCTCTCATTAAAAGAAATTGACATATCACTGTCTTTTGCCGTCATTGGTTCGTGCCAATCTACTGTGTGATTTACATAGTGACGTCCAGGACTGCCCCCGATTGATGAGAGGTTCGATATTTTTTATTTTTACCGAAAAGCATACATACAAAATCACATGATGCTTAACCGAATAGTGACTAGCAGTATTGGGCAATTTTGCAGAAAATATTTTTTCTTTGTTGAGTTTGTTGCAATTTGCTTAGACCGGTTATATTATTTTCTGCCTAGGACACGTCATAACTCGCTGTTGCCCCATAATTTTAATTATCCTTATCATACAGTTGGAAGTTTTAGTTTGATCTTTTTCAACTTCTGCCAAAATGATAGAAAGCTCCCGCTAGGGACCACTGAAGAGAGAGGACTATCGGGCAGAAAAGAGGAAAATGAAGAGCTCACGCTCACATTTAATCCGCAGCGGGTCAATCCTGACCTTTCGGTGCGCAATATCAAAGCAGGCAATATTTTGTTTGAACAAAGCGCATCATTGAGTATGCAGTGTACCAGCAGCCCTGGGGCGGTGCCTGGCGCCGAGTCCATTAGAAGCTGTCGGCGGCGTCCTTCACGAGAAACGTCATTGGTGCGGCCAGGTGGGTGGGTGACGTTGGGCTTCCTCCGGCTTCAGAGGGTTTTAACCCGTGTGCTGAGTAAAGTGGAAGACTTGCCACTTGCAATCGTTGTCACCATCAGCAAGGCTGAGGATCCTGCCCTTCCCTGACTGGCTGTCTGTCTGCACAGCAAGGGCCTTATTAGTCCTAAAACCATGTCGTTATAGCAACACGAGCAATATACTCGGCCATTTAATAGCAATAGTAATTTAATAGCAATGTGTGTGTTATGGCTACTATGGGTGGGGTAATCTTTGTAATATATATTTTATGACCATATCCTGTGGCTCTGTGTAATGGTCTGTGTGGTCAATGGTCTGTAATAAATGGATTTTACCTCCTGGAAAAGGCACAGCGTGAGGACGTGCGATTTCCTTGTAAGTATTAAAATATTTTGTGCGGTGGGTTAGGCTGGTGACTCTGAAGAGTGTCTTTAATTAAGTGGCCTGAGTGTTATAGTGGGTGATGGGATTGCCTGGAAAATCTCTTTCGGATCAGGATCAAGGGTATTGTCTCCCTGATCACACGGCTCTGGGTTTCTTTTGGCAGGATGGGATGTCGATGTTATGGATTTTTTTTCTGGGCCTTGCTTGGCCTTGTTTGGCACACATCAGATTAATCAGGCTGCCATGCAACTTGCAGTTAAACAGCTTTTTTGGGGGTGTAGCCTACATAGGTATTTGCAAAATAAACAGTAGATCATATTCCATTTTGTTGGTGAAGCATTTCTTTGTGCTGTTAATGGTGAAGAACAGATTGAGTCTCCAGCTTGTATATCCAATTTTTATTTGGCCCATGAGTATAATCATTGGCAGTGGTAGTTGCATGTAATCAAAATCTCTATGGGGAGTCAGAGTAGAACTTTTGAAGAGAAGTTGCCTTGATTTCTGTTGAACGTTGCTCCTCATTTGCAGTTTGGGTCTTGACGTGACTTGAGTATAAAAATGGCAACAGAAAAACATTTGGAACAGAAGATGTCTGTGGGGAAAAAACAAAGGCCTCTCTCCAACCACGATGCAGATGCATGTTAGAGATGAACACAAACACAATTCAAAATACACTTTCTTACCTGTTGTATGATTTGATATTCCACTGAAGTAGGAGGATGAACCTACTAACGCCACTGAACACATCTGCAATAAAATCTGATTGCAGGTTCATAACCTGTATCCATGAAAAACAACCATGAAAATGAGTCTAGAACTAAATTCCTTAAAAACATTTTTTATCAATAACAAGGAGGAAGGAATATTCTGGATGAATGCATTGGCCCTTTTTTGCTCGGCCTGTGATGTGTGAAGTGATTGTCATTGTGATACACAGCAGCACAGCAGACAGCTAAATGTGTCCTCTGCATTTAACCATCACACTAAGTGAGCAGTGAGCAGCCATGACAGGCACTCAGGCAGCAGTGTGTGGGCATCAGGATTCGAACCGGCAACCTTCTGATTATGGGGCCACTTCCTTAACTGCTAGGCATTGTCTGCATTGGCAGAGGACCCTGCCCAATGGTCCATATGGAGGTACACAGCAGTGACCTGTCCTGGTTTAAGAAAGGTCTCCAGGGCCCTTGAAACATGTGAGAGCCACCTTGTCCCCTTCACCCCATTGGACATCAGCACATTTACCCCCAAGTCAGCCTCGATGACTCTGAGCTTTCTGAATTGCACCATCATTGGATTGTGATGACAACATTGCCATTTTAAATCTGCTCTGTCAGTCACACCTTATCTTCTAGTTTCCTGTGAGGCAGCTAATGTGGTCACATGCAGGTCACCATGCTGCAGAAGGGCTATGACGCCCCCTTTGCTGCCCAAGTTAACAGCAGAACAATCAGCACCCAGAGTGATAATTCTCTCCAGCCAGTTAGTGCACTGGTCCCCAATGGCAGCATAAATTCCGAATTAAACAAATAAAATAATAACGATAATACTAGCTACTATCTACTAGCCTGATCAAAAGTTTATAATACAATTAATTTTTTCATTTTATTACATTTATTTTTAATTAGTTCAACATGTTTCTCACCTCGAAAAAGACAGCACACAGTCTAACGCAGATGAACGGTCCCGTCAAATGTGATTTCAGGTAAACAGGTACTTAACTGACTTAATAACCTGGGGTCTTCATTCAAAAGATCTGCGTACAAAATGTACGTACACAAAGAAAATGTCAGATTTTTGAGAACGTGTGAACGCACACCTGCACGCAATAGACGCTTCACCCCCGACACATTTTTCCCCCCCAAAAATGTTCGCACGCATGGGTCAGAATTTGCCTAAATATGCACACATTTTGCAGTTACGTTTTTTATGAAACGTGGGAAGAGACATACACATGTTTTAGGTCCCATTTTGTGCATATGCAACAGTTATAAATGAGGAGTACACATGTTTTAGGTCCCATTTTGTGCATATGCAACAGTTATAAATGAGGAGTACACATCTTTTAGGTTTAATTTTGTGCGTATGCAACAGTTGTAAATGAGGCATACACATCTTTTAGGTCCCATTTTCTGCATACGCAACAGTTGTAAATGAGGCATACACATCTTTTAGGTCCCATTTTGTGCATATGCAACAGTTGTAAATGAGGCATACACATCTTTTAGGTCCCATTTTGTGCATATGCAACAGTTATAAATGAGGAGTACACATCTTTTAGGTTTAATTTTGTGCGTATGCAACAGTTGTAAATGAGGCATACACATCTTTTAGGTCCCATTTTCTGCATACACAACAGTTGTAAATGAGGCATACACATCTTTTAGGTCCCATTTTGTGCATATGCAACAGTTGTAAATGAGGCATACACATCTTTTAGGTCCCATTTTGTGCATATGCAACAGTTATAAATGAGGAGTACACATCTTTAGGTCCCATTTTCTGCATACACAACAGTTGTAAATGAGACATGCACATGTTTTAGGTCCCATTTTGTGCGTATGCAACAGTTATAAATTAGGCATACACATCTTTTAGGTCCCATTTTGTGCATATGCAACAGTTATAAATGAGGAGTACACATCTTTTAGGTCCAATTTTATACCCCTTGTCTCTTCTAATTGCCCTGTTCAATTAAATAAATGCCACATTTTCATTCCAGTTGTTCATGGTTAATGGCAAGTCCAATCATTAATGGCTATGGGAAAACCAACTATGGTATTATGGGGGAGTAAAAAAAACATATTGGATTTTTATTTGAAAATGAATAATGCAGAAACAATGTTTGTATTGTTTGCTCTAATTCAGCAACTGGCAGGTATATTTAAGTAACGTCCCAGGCCAACATTTTGCGTTAGTCAACTGTAGAAATGAACACCCTCCTGTCACCTTTTATTTTCAGGAGGAGGTCTCGGGACGGGACTAAGAGGCTTTTTTTGGCAGCTGGGATTTAGCATTGATGCCATCACACAGTGGCGGTTATCTCATGTCATTAAAGGAGTGCAAAAGAGTCATCAAGAACTTGGTGACTAATACAGGAAGTTGCCAGAGATCATTTGTGAATATAATGGGACTGGATGTGTGTGCATCGTTCTTTTTTACACAGCTGTTAAAATGCCAGTTTTTCTCCACTCCACAGTCAAGACAGTGAGATATTGAATGCTGTAGATTTTTTGTGTGCCCTTCTCCTGACTGATCTTCTCCTAATCCCTTTCAACAATGAGTGCAGGCAACTGGATACACGTACGGAAAAAAATAACCAGCATGGGTTAATCAACCTATTTAATGGTGGTGAACCCATGAAGACAGGATGTTGAATATAAAATCAAAATAATCCTAATTTAATCATTTAAGGCTGTGCACACTTGTGCAATCTATTTTATTGTACATTTTCATGTATTTTTTCCCATAACTTTTTTTTATTATTACATTTTACATGCTTGTACAAGCGAGGTCCCATTAAAACCTGCCAATTTAACTGGGCAGTGCACATTTTTTTATTGCCACTGTATTGCTCTGAGTGCTGCAGTAAGTGAATTTCCCCTTTATCTTATCTAACATTCTTAATGGGTCTCATCTGGAAGGGAAGAATTAATTGATGCAAGGTTTTGAGAAGGCATGAGGTCAAAAATATGAAACTAATAAATAAATACAATAATTGAGAGAATTACAAAGTTAAAATATCATTCTACATTGTATTCTACTAACAGCTGACATTCCACATGACTGCTAGACTGCGTAATATTTGTTATTATCAGTAAGTTGCATCATTTCATGTAGTGACCTTCTCCGTTTCTCTCTGCCGTCTGCCAGTCTGCAGCGTTGGGAGGTGCAGCCCATCTGGTGAACTTCTGTAGCACAGATACGGTGGCCGGCCTCCTCATGGCCCAGAGATACTACAGCTGCCCCATGGCTGGCTTCTCCATCCCTGCTGCGGAGCACAGGTGAGTCCTGCAATTTGCCCTGACGTGCTGTCAATCAACTTCTGGGCCAAATCCTGACAAATCCAGGCAGCCACAGTCACTACGGACACCATTTTTTTTTACCAGAATTGTTATTCCACCGCTACAAAATCCCAGAGAAATGTTGAATGTGTTCAGCTCTGCATCGATGCAGTCTGCTGCTCGCTTTCTGACCCCTCTCTCCCTGCATCAGCACTATCATCTCCTGGGGGCGGAGCCGAGAGAAGGAGGCCTTCGAGAGGCTGCTGGACCAATTCCCATCAGGACCCGTGTCAGTTGTCAGCGACAGCTATGACATCTTCAAGGCCTGCAAGTACATCTGGGGAGACAAGCTGAAGGAGCGTGTGATGGAGCGCAGTGAGGACTCCGCCCTCGTCATCAGACCGGACTCTGGAGACCCAGCTGAGACCCTTATAGAGGTGTGGTGGGAGGTCCTAGTCAGTGGCAGCAAGATATCTGGCATATTTTGGTGTTACATTTGCAGATATTCATTTGAATACTTTCTAATTCCACACCAGCCTGCAGGAGGAAAGAAAGATGCATGCACTCAGAAGTAGGGATGCACCGATACCGGTATCTGGTATCGCCCTCGATAGCACATTTTCTAAAGTACTCGTACTCGTTAAAATCCCCCGATAGCGGGGACTGATACCACGGTCTGAGAAATGTGTTTGAGCGGCATGTAAGGGGTTAATCACATGCACCGAGTGCCAGCCCCCAGGCCCCACCCCCCAGCTCAGATCGGGGAGAGGGCGGGGTTAGACATGTCAGCCGTGTGGAACTATTTCAAAGTGAATGAAGACGACAAAACATTCCACGCGCTGT
This sequence comes from Denticeps clupeoides, assembly GCF_900700375.1. Taxonomy (NCBI): domain Eukaryota; kingdom Metazoa; phylum Chordata; class Actinopteri; order Clupeiformes; family Denticipitidae; genus Denticeps; species Denticeps clupeoides. Next base: position 18,310,255 of record NC_041718.1, read on the forward strand.
GAAAATGACACTGGCAAATAACACGAGTACTTTGCATTGCATGACCAGCCACTCTCAGAGGTAGAAAATGTTCTGGCCATGTTCTGGCGCCCAGATATGACGTCCCAAGCCGCCGCTACGTGACTAACACGGAGCTGCCTAAAATACACGACTCTGGGGAAAAAACATATCCACAGCCTACTGCAAGCCTCCTTGTGTTTAGTTTCGCCACGGATATTTGGACCAGCCGTGTTAGCCCCGTGTTGCTAATTAGCATAACCTCCCAGTGGACAGACGAGAGTTTCACACCAAAACAATTCCACGGCTCGCACAGGCTATAGCCCCTGTGTTTGGGCAAATTTACATTTACATTTACAGCATTTATCAGACGCCCTTATCCAGAGCGACTTACAACCAGTAGTTACAGGGACAGTCTCTGGGTCTTCTGGTTCATAGGCGAGTGTGTTACCCACTAGGCTACTACCACCCATAAACACAAGTTTACATTTACATTTACAGCATTTAGCAGACGCATTTATCCAGAGCGACTTACAATCAGTAGTTACAGGGACAGTCTCCCTGGAGCAACTTAGGGTTAAGTGTCTTGCTCAGGGACACAATGGTAGTAAGTGGGATTTGAACCCGGGTCTTCTGGTTCATAGGCGAGTGTGTTACCCACTAGGCTACTACCACCCACAAATGCTCCAGACATGGGGTATACAACATGCTTTTCATTTTAAATAAATGTTCTTAATTCCAAACTAGTCCCTTGTTTTGTTGTTAAATTATATGACTAAAGCTGTTACCTGTAAATGTTTTTATTAAGTATTCGGTATCGATGAGTACTGAAATGCAAGTACTCATACTCATTCTCCAAAAAAAGTGGTATTGGTGGATCCCTACTCAGAAGTTGTTACACTCGATCTGAGATTTTGTTCCTCTGTAATGAAATGTTATAGTCTGAAGTGTTCCTTGTTTGTGTTCTGCCATTCCCCAGGTGATAAAGATATTGGAGGAGTGCTTCGGCAGCTCTTTGAATTCAGTGGGCTACAAGGTGCTTCCCTCGTACCTTCGGATCATCCAGGGCGACGGGATCGATCTCAAGTCCATAGAAGAGGTTGGGCATAAATAAATCATACATATTTTATTTTACAACCAAAACATTGCTTTTTGTTTATAATAGTAGTAATTCTGTGGTTTTTATAAATAGCTAATTTATAACAAATACAGCTTGTTAGCTTATGGTTGAATCGAATCGAAATTGACTGGTATACTGTAATTAATTATGCAGAAGACTCTGTAGGGTTACTGTAATTAGTTTCCATAACTCTTAAAGGTGAGTGTCCCTCTCGGGCTCAAGTAAATTGCATGAAACTTGCATCAGGACAAGTTATTAATGTTTCTGAATTTATGTGAACTATTTTGTGATATCCAAAAATCATGTTTCATATCCATAAATAATGAACTAATTTAAAAACCTCAAAACAGTACTTTGTAATATAGAGTAATAAACATAATCTCAAATGCCTCTGGTCAAGGGGGATATTTCGTTCAGGGGATATTTACCATTTACCTAATTTCTGGCATGTCCCTGACTCTTAACACCTTCTAGAAAATACCACAATTTGTTGAGAGCATTTTCAGAAATTGACACACTTTTTAAAAAACATAATCCCACTCTTTAAAGCTCCACCCTCTTATTGAGCACAATTTAAAAGCATGTCACCTAGTTATATGTTTATCGGAGAAGAGGCTGTCTAGCTGAATGTAGATCACTCATTTTTTGTTTCTAGCTTATTACCACCCTGTTTACAGGCAGAGTGGAATGTCTAGCAGAATAAATTGCATTTGGTCCTCGAGCATGGCCACTATGTAAAGGGCATAACAAAATTAAAGCCTGCTAATTAATTGAAACTATTTTCCTGCAATTATGAAGCCAAAATACTAGCAGCAAACAAGAAAGACTCATGTTCAATATGGTGTGACAGACTGCACACCCACAAATGCGGTGAATGTGGAATTAGTCACTGCCCCTGGTGAAATATCACAGTTTCTGCTACAGTCTGTTGCTGCTTACAGCTGTTGGTACAAGTTGTTATTTCTTTTTTTTTTTTTTTTTAACTCTTCCGCGTTCCCCTGCAGATCCTGCAGAAGCTGAGCGACGAGGGCTGGAGCGCCGAGAACGTGTTCTTCGGCTGCGGCAGCGCCCTCCTGCAGAAGCTCAACAGGGACACCCTGCACTGCGCCTTCAAGTGCAGCTATGTGGAGTCCAACGGCAAGGGGGTGAGTTACGGCTCTCTCTGTTTACCGGTTTATCTGTTATGTAACCAGCCTTAGACGTTGCTGTTTTTCGATTAGTTTATTCTCCTCGGCATAATGTGGTGATTTTATGTGCTATTTTTGTGTTAGTTTTTAAAATGATTCCTCTTTTCATCTCCATGAACTCGGTGCGTTAAGACGTAGGCCGCGTGAACGCAATGTTTGTCTGTCTGATTGGTGGGTTTTCATGGCCTGCTCTTTGTGTAGATGGATGTGTACAAACAGCCCGTTACGGATCCATCTAAAGGTTCAAAGCGGGGTCGTCTGTCTCTGCGGAGGAACTCTGACGGTTTCATCGAGACGGTGGAGCGCGGCGTAGGCAAGCCTGAGGAGGTGAGTCCTCAAGAGAGACATGCATAAGTAACACCGCCTGACATCTAACACAACACACATGGTGTGTGCCCTCACTGCCAGATCTCATATTATACACACACACACACACACACACACACACACACACACACAAACCTCTAATTTAATCAAAACCTCCCTGCTTAGGTGTAAAAACAAACTGTTGAAAAAAAAGCAGCCATTGGAAATTACAGAAAAACCCCACATGTGTGGGTTTTTTAAAAATCTGTTTTATTGTTGGTTATTTCATTTGTACATTTAATTGAATGTATGTATTATTTATTGATAATTTTTTATTTATTTAGTAAAGGAATTAATGGATGAATGAATGAATGAATGAATGATTGCTTTTATTGTCACTACGTTTTATTGTACATATGTACCATGAGATTAAAGTGTAGACATATATAGGACATAATAGAGAAGTTCTACAGCACTATATACATGTGGAAGAAAGTAAGAAAATATATCTGGTCTCATGTACACATTATTTAAAAATTGCATAGCAATGATGGTCATGCAAAGGGAGTAGTAGATATTAGACAATTGGAATAATATTATTGCACAGTATTAAATATTGCACAGTTGATAAATAGAAGAAATTTCAGGGGTTGTGGGATGAGTCTGTCAGGAGTCGGCCTGCAGCTCTTTCCTCCTTAAACTGCGGCTCCCTGTAGCTCTGGGAAATAAATGTATTTTAGACAAAAATATGCATCACAAATGCCGTATATGCCTGCCACCCCGCCTGGCTTCCCCCACCAAAATCGGACGCCTCTTGGGGTCAGTTGTTTGCAATATTTAGTGTTTAATAATGTTGATTTTGGTAAGTAAGTTGTGTAGAGTTAGCATAGAGTTCTTTTGTGGAAACTGGGTCCAAATAGATCTTTGAAAGTTCAAGTTTCTCCAAGCCCTGATCTGTGTAGTCTTTTCTGTCTATTCTTAAGTCATCTGTCTTTCTCATAGGACCTGTTGGTGACCGTATTTGAAAATGGCACTATCCTTCAGGAATACTCTCTGGACGATATTCGTAAGAACGCCCGTCTCTGGGAGGAAGATCTGGCGCCCGTTCAGCACAACAGCAACGAGCCGAAGCCTCTGGAGCTCCACCACAAGCACATTATGAACGGAGTGCACTAAGCATCACCACGCCCCGCCCTGGCCATGGCACTGCCCGATTGGACCAATGACTCATGTCTCTCATGGCTTCGCAAATCTCACTATATCCATTTAACTGTGGCGTACCTTTTAGCGGCACGCCATCCACCTGGATTTACACTGCATGTCATATCACAGAGGCTTTTTGACATAATTTTATCCCTGTTAAAGCATTACGTGGATTTATTTCTGCACACAGAGAAAGAAAGGGGCACACAGGGTACAATATTAAACCACCAGGTACAAAACTGCCTTTCAGTTGATTGTACCTCAAGACACCATGTTGTACTTTTAAAGGTACATCATTTGGAAAAGTGCATTTGTACCCATGGACTTGTACCACATGAAAATGAATCCGATTAACCAATGTAAACGACCAGAAATGCTTGTTATGTGGTAGATTTCAGAATATTGATGGAATGTCTAGTGAATTTTAATGTAACATAATAAAAAAAAAAATGTAAACATAATTTTTAAATGTAAACATAATTGGGCACTCCCCAAGTGTCAAGCCTTTCTACCCGTATAGGTACACAGTGGACTTCCATTTCTCTGTGTGTGGGTAGACATTTTCTCTAATGCCATATGACAAATATGCACAATTTCTTGTCATTTTACATGCCAAATATTGATAGCAAATCTTCAGTATTCAACAACAAAGCCTTGAAACTGGATTTTTTTTTTCATTTGTTTCTGACTTGATTTGCTAATGAAGGGACTCATTAGACATGGCGTCACCACGATGATCTTCCCGACTGGCATTTTAAATTCTGAGCTATGGAATGCCGGTTTTCTGTCTATGCGTGTATGTTTTGTGTGGGTCTGTTATTTTAATTGACACTCGTGTGGCCATAGGTGACCTAAAGCACTAGCGCTTTATTTTACGTAATTAGGCCCTGTGACCGTCATTGGTTTTCGCATTTGTCCAAGAAGCTTGTTTGTGTTTCAGTTAAAAAGAACCGAGAAAAAAAAGTGTTTACTTTTACAGTCGTCACTATGCAGCGGCCAACCAGATATGGCTGGTGTCGTCACGGAACTGTCCTTCACTTGCTTATTGAAGGTACGCGATGCATGCCGCTCACAGGGCTCCACAGCCGCTGCCTTATGAACCCACCGCCAAACCTCAGTACTCGCCACCCAAACACTATGTCAAAAACCACAACACTTTTCATTTACTTTGCCTTAAATTCTCCCCTCTTCCTGGTCCTTTGTGTATCAGATGCTGGTTAGGAATATGCTGCTGCAGCATCCAGATGTGGAGTTTTGGTTTTTCCCTCTTCTGCGCTCAACTCACAGACCAGTTGTTTTAATGAAATAATTTAAATTTGATATTAAGCAGCTGACCCTACCTCCTTTCTAAGTGTAAATGAATATAAGATTATAATGATTATCACTTCTATGGTATTATTCTCTTTTTTCTTTGTATATACTGATGAAAACAATAGATTTTAGAATGTTTTTTTCCCTCATTTTATTTTTTTAATTGTTCTTGTTTTGTTGAACAAAATTTATATTTTGTATCACAAAAAAAATAAATTGACCTTTCACTTCCTGTCAGACAATGAAATTTCTGCTGTGGTGCAATAATACTTTTCCAGGGTTGCTGCTTGCTTCCTCGTGATGGTTCTTCGCACGTCTCTGATTGGATATAAATAGAGGAGTGCCCTTTTGGTTCACCACAGCTGTCATAGTTGGGGGTGACCTGCAAGACAACGGGCCGCCTGCTTGCTTGGCTCAATTTGCCAGGTTTAAATAACCTTATCCAATCTGGCAACCGTTCCAGCCTCCTATAGTGTGGAATATTAACTTTTTACTAAACATTGTGGGTCCCCAATTATGACATTTGTGCCTTGGTGCAGAATTACTTTTTATCCAGTCCTAAAATTAGATTTCCCCAGTATGTGAAGGGCAGCAGGAGTGTGCCTCCGCTTCTTAATGTATTTTATTTAAAAATCGCTCGCATTCAGGAGTTTTCACTGGATTCCAGTCGTGAGCCGGTGCAGAAAAACACACTCTCAGTAACGTGATGTGGTGAGCGGTCACACACTTCCCATTTGCGCGGAATGCCTGTGTGTGTGTGTGTGTGTGTGTGTGTGTGATGCGGTGGCTGTATGTGAAAACAGCAGCATAAACCAGCGTGCGTGTGTATCGGTTCCACTTATTTGCCCTTTGACCTCTATTCCGCATTCTAATGAAGGGTTGACATTACTATTCTTGTTTAAGGTGCTGCCTGGCCTGCAAACGAAATGAGACTAAAAATTCCCTTTTCACCGGGTCTCCAATCCCAATGGAATCTATTCTCCTTGGCCGGCCCTGCTCCATTCAACTAGCCGAGACTACCACCACCTTTAAGAAATATTTGAAAACCCACTTGTTTAAAGTATTTAAGTATTTCAAACAAGTCTAACACTAACACACGCACAGACACTCACAGAAAAGAAAAGCACTTAACAATCTAGCACTTAACAATTCCCCAGCATGTTCTATTCTTGACAGTTGGCTGGTAGCAGTAGCCTGTGTGTGTGTGTGTGTGTGTGTGTGTGTGTGTGTGTGTGTGTGTGTGTGTGTAATGATGCTTCCATTATGGGTTTCAGTGCTCTAGCGAAGCTGCGGTCATTGTGCCCGTGAGGCGTGTTTCCAGTACGCGGCCGCTGTTATGACTGCATTACATCATTACAAGCAGCGAATGCTACTGCGTGTCACTGCTAGGAACATGGTGTTATTACCAGAGCTCAAGGGGGGGGGTGGGTATAAAAAGGCCTGAGAGAATCAGATTCTCCTGCCCGGCCTGTAAATTCTGTCCACCACCGAATGGCATCTTAATGTGACACGATCCGATGACAATTTGCTGTATGGATGCGCAGCATGGTTGGCTTTATGTTGTTAATGGATTACGCAGGGTATGTAGCAGGGTCAGGTGAGGTCAGGAATGTACAAAACAAACACACAAACACACTGAAACACACAATGGCCTGGACATGTGCTTTGGGGAATCTTCATCATAATTGCTGTCAGAAGGGCCCTTGCGCAAAACCGTGTTAAGTTTTCTTCATATCACCTCTTATTATGGGCTTGACTGGGATATGTTGTCTGAAGAGAAAATCGTCCAGGTAATTCACATACTACCAGAAACAACACTGAGACTCATTGAGAGATGCATAGAGACCAGAAAAAAATGTGAAATGCTTAAAATGAACAAAATCGCCACCTCTTGTCTCTAGCACAAGTTGCTGGAAACAGTAAAGGTGAGTGGAAAAGCCCTCCCAGCACCCTTTCTTATTCAGCAACAACAGTGTGAGCATTTGTGGGAAAATGATGTGCTACTATAGACTGTTCATATATTACATTTTAAGTAGTTTCCTTGTAATTTCCTTATTTTTTTCCTTGTAAAAAATAAGACATCCTAGATGTGAATGAAGGAAATATTCTAATAAAATGTTTGTCCTTTACATAGTTTAATGTGCTGACAACATTATCACACAAAAATTACTAGATCAGGATAAAACTTGAATAAAATGGACCATCACAAACAACAGCAGCACTGTCTCTGTGGAAAGCTGGTTCAGGACGGGAGGAGGTGTTGCTGTTTTTATATGCAAAATGTACTCATCCACATATTTCGAATACTCTTTTCATTTTTCAGCCTTTAGATGGGAGCACAAAAAAATCTGCCAGAGGCCACCAGCGGAAATGCCACAGCAGATTAAAGAAAAAAGTGTGATCCAAGATGGACGTAGCCAATCAGCACCAACCTTTTATTCACTACAAATACATTATATTTTATAAGGCCAATACAAAGGTCCAAAATCTTCTTTATTCAGAAGATCAAAACTATTTACTACTTACAATCACAGGAACCTTACAGTTTTGTCTATTGTCTATTGTCCATGTCTATGTCTATGTCTATGAATGTATATTGTCTTGCTATTCCTGAATACTGATACATTGCAGAACAGTCATCGATTCTTATTTATGTATATTTTCATCCAGGTGGCACAGTGAGAAGCAAAGCAAAGCCCTTCTTTGGAAAAATAGGCATCTGATAATTGCACAACATTGTTACTACTGATAGGCTGCTTTCATGCCCATTGGATTAGTTGCCTAGCAACCCGTGTGCTGTGTCTGTTGTCATGGAATCGACTTCTCTTGATGCCCTCTGAAGTAGTCTGTTGACCACTGATAACACACCCGAGGTAGAAAGTGTACCGCATGTCGTAGCAGCGCCACTGGAGAATTGTGACACTCATGATGCTTTCAGCATAGCTTTTCATTAAACCTGAGATTTTTTAACCTCACATGATAAATACTATTCATTGTTTCAGGAATTCTCATCTGAAGGTGTGACTTTAAAAACCAAAGCAACAAAAGATCTTCCTGTAATTGGTTGGTTTCAAAATGGCAAATGTCTGTTGCTGTGTGTGTCAATCTGCTAAATTTGGTCATGTCACAAAGAAGCAAACCATGTTCATTTTAATCCTTATTATTTCTGATGCATTATACAGAGAGATCTGGAAGAACTGGAGCTTCCAAGGAATTCATTCAGTTCTGGAGACATGAGCCTAAAAGTAAATGTGCTAGTTATAGCGCCACCTGTTGGTGTATTTGTGTCATGTCTGACATCTTGGGTATATGGATATGTGCACTCTGCCAAAATGTTGCTGTACAACTGCATGAAAGCCCTTTACACCATGAGCCTCCCCATTCACAGCAACACCTTACCTGAGGATCCCCCCTGCAGGAGCGATGGCGGCATTACAGCATTTAAGGTGGAACATTAGAAACAGGAGCTGTGAATACAGAGCCAACTTCGGAGCCATGAGAAGATCCACCGTTTCAGTACAGAGTTGGGTTTTAAAGGTACAGGGCAGCTGCCACCTACTGTTGATCAATTCAAACAGCACTTAGTCATGTTGGGTGTTGAATTAGGACCAGCGCATGCAAAATACAAAAAGACACTGTGAAACAAACAAGACCTTTTGCAATATAAAATTAATGAAAAGGTCATGCTGTATGCTGCTGTGCATAAATACGAGGACGATGAACGATCTCAGTGCAGCGGCGCTGAAATGTTGCCGTAGTAAAGGCCCCGCTTGCATAATGGACTTTAATTCTCTGTGACGAGGAAACGAGTGCTGCTTTCCCCACAGCACTTTCTGGAGCCCACAGAAAGAATACCACACTTGCCCTCCCAGAACTGCGTCTTATGGGTAAGAAGGGAGGCCAATGTACGGTTGTGTAAGATGCACAGGAACTCGATTGGCCAAACTGCAAAAGTGGACATTCATAAGCTGTCGTAACACTAGCTCACCCCTGTGTTCAGCTGAAATTTAGAATTATGTAATATGCAAATAAATCTGCATGCCACATACAGGCTTTGGACATTTTCATCCATGTTGCAAGCGACCACTCTGCGATTTATTCAAAGCAAAAATGTTTCATGCATATTTCTTTTTGCACTGCCTTAGATGCTAATTTATTTAAGATTCTATTACAATACATTATATGTTTTTGTTGATATAGTTTTTATTATTTAAGATGAAATTCCATGCATGACAACATACACAAGTCTTGAAAAACAATTGAAAAAATAAGAGCAAAATGTTGACATTTTGGTTAAATGGTGGCACCAGAGAGCTGTAATTGGAGGTGGGAAGAGCAGCGTCGATGCTATTTTGCTCAGTGGCTCCTCAGTGGGACCTTGGCGGTTCGGGATTTGAACCAGCAACCTTCTTATTACAGGTTCGGTTCCTTACCCGCTAGGCCCCTCCTGCTTGTGTGATGGAATGATGGGCTTCAGGCAACCTTTGCCCTTCGCGTTTTGAGGAGCAGGTCTCAGGTGCTGTGCTATGCGAGGTTTGCTCGGGGTTCCCAGTGTGCATGATCTGTTTGGACACCTGCCAGTGTGTGTGACATCTCCTGAAGGCAATGTTTATGCTAAATACATTAAAACTGCACCTTACAAAGTGAATGTCAGCATGAAACACCCTTTTTGCATGTTTCTTCACTGTCTGTTATACGACTGGAGCAGAGTACTGGTAGATAGAGGAAGCGAGGGCTCTGATTGGCCGCAGATGGGATCTGTCAGAAAGTCAAAGGGGCGGAACCCGACTCTATACAGTCTGGTTAGAAGTGACACCTCGCTTGTTTCATCATATGTAAATGCGTTCATTTATGACAGCTAACCACAAACACACACACACACACACACAAATTAATGAATAAATAGTACAAAGGACATGCTGGCCTCCAGGCTCTGATTCTCTGACCGGAATCTATATCAGTATTGCTGCTTCACCAGTGAAAGTGGGACATTCTAAATGATACTTGATGGTCCTGCATTTGGATAATGCAGCGACAGATCCATGGACTAGACCCTCCAGAGTTCCCATTCCCCCCCATCTAAATGACAATGAGGTTGGTTACTGTTCATCCAGTGCCATCTGCCTGTACTATAGACACACATGTAAGCAACATGAGGAGAAGATCTCACAGGGCGCTCTAGGAAGAAATCTTGCTCTACTGGGTTCTAATCCAGCCCAAGCATTGTCCCATACAAGCTGTGAATCACAATGTCTTCACTTTCACTTAAATCATCACCCTTAATAAGCAGTGGGCAGCCATGAAAGGTACCCGTGGGGACGGTACTTTGCTCAGTGGCACCTCAGTGGCACTTTGGCGGTTTCGGGAATTGAACCCGCAGCACTCTGATTACGGGTCCATTTCCTTACCTGTTAGGCCACCACTGCCCCCACCATTGGAGTCTCTCTTCCCGCCATAACGGACATTTACAACACACAATGCATCAGGAAAGCCACCAGCATGCCAACTCACATGCACACTTTACACTCCTACCATCCACAAAAAAGTACAGAAGAACTCGGGCCCTCACTGCCAGTCTGTGCAACAGCTTCATCCGACAGGCCACCAGGCACCTGAACACTCAAGGTCTTTCCACTCTGAACTCACAAACCCACACTCTAACCTTATTTAACAGTAACCTTATTTAAGTGTTACTGTCACTGGCCGAGTTCGGGGACGCATTCGCAGGCATGCTTGGAGCGGGTGGACAAGTCACCGTACTGGGAGAGCACAGTGTTACCGGCAGAAAAAAAGCTGTGTTTGTAATGCAAATATTCTATTTATAATAATTGGGAACATTGACCAAATTGAATTTCAAGCATGGACATTTCCTTTGATTAATCAGTGCATTGAAAAAAATTCTAACATCCACCACAAAGTCTACCTCTACAAACACCTGAAATCTCTCATTCAGCAACCAACAGTTTGAACTGTTGTGGCAAAACAATGTGCTACTATACATTTACATTTACAGCATTTATCAGATGCCCTTATCCAGAGCGATTTACAATCAGTATTTACAGGGACAGTCTCCCTGGAGCAACTGAGGGTTAAGTGTCTTGCTCAGGGACACAATGGTAGTAAGTGGGATTTGAACCCGGGTCTTCTGGTTCACAGGCGAGTGTCTTACCCACTAGGCTACTACCACGCTACTACTATAGACTCTACATGTATTGAAAACCAATCAGTAGTTCTCTTGTAAGAAATATATTTGAAAGGGAAACTTATTTTAGATGCCTCTCTTTAGATGCCAATGTGGGCCCGAACTTGTGTTTTAGAAGTGATTTCCCTCTGTCCCCAGTTCTAATGTTGCTGTGCTGGGTCCTGGGTTGGGAGAGGAAGACCTCTGCTGGTGCTTTATCACTACAGCATTTGTAGAAACCAGTTGTAGGTTTTGTTGAATTTTGCATGTAAACTTGGATAAAAATTAGAAAAGGGAGGTTTGTGAACGAATTTTGATTTTGGCTTGGAACATAGTTAAAGGTTAAAAGAAAATAGGATGAATGGATGAAGAGGAAGAGTGAAATCCTTCTTAAATGACACCATAAAAAAGAAAAAGAGTAACAAAGCCCCACCCCTAATTGGAAAAATCCACACAATACAACTACACGGTGGATGCTTTGCTCACACGTAACTCAAGAAAATAATAACCCTGTAAAGCTTGGCTTTACTGCCACTGCTAAATAAAGACAGAAAGTGAATGTACTGATTTTGGCCAAAAAAGTATTTTGTCCGAAAACCTTATAGAAATGACCAAAACAGAACGTTGTGATGACTGCATGCTGTAAGGTTTGCGACTGTTCCTTTCTGGCTGATTTGTGCAACACCATCCCACCATATCATTTTCAGGACCTCGCAGAGGACGTTTGGCTGGTTAAAACCACTCTTCACGTTATAAGCTGTTTCAGACTGTAAATGCTGAATATATTTTTTAATAGAAGCACGTTTTGTTTTTTTTGCTTTTCAAGAGAAGATGTTTCATTTTAAACTGTTACTCTTGGAGCAAACATGAATAGGAATTTCATACATTATCTACAACAATAAATAGAAATAATAGAATAAATATGTCCCGTGATTTTGTGTCCTGCTACACTGAAATGTTTCTGTAATGTTTCTATCCAGAGCATGCACTTTCTAGCACACAGTTTAAGCCCTGATAAATCAAAATCTTTGTCTTGCTTATGTAATTTGCATGCAAATTGAACTTAAAGTGACACTAGTGACACTAGTCGTGTGAGAACATATTAACTAATGAGAGACAAATGTCCACAAGTCACACTAGTCTGAGTGTTTTGTAGGTAAGTAGTAGTACTTGTGTGGCTCACAAGTGTGGCACAAGTCAGCACTGCTTTATGCCTTACTAGTTTACTTGTGAGATAAAAATGTATTTACTAAATAACTTATCACAACGAAATGCCACTAGTTTTACTAGTGTAAGTGCTTTGTTAACTTGTTAACTAGCTACATACAAATTGTATTCGTAGTTGTAATAGTTTGGCATAAAAACATTAAGACAACATTAACATTGACACAAATATTGTCCTCACTAGTTGAAGGCATTTTATCTCACTAGTCAGACATAATATCAAACACATAAAGACTTTCTCATGCTGGCCATTTTTATTTATTTATTGAGTCTTTTTGAAAACTAGTTTGCAACTGTGCGCTACTAGTGTGACAATAATGTTTGTGTAATTTCTCATCAATGTGCTAAATATGGTCTTGTCACAAAGCAAACCAAGTTAATTTTAATCCTTCAACTGCATTACACAGAGAGACCTGGAAGAACTGGAGCTTCCAAGTAATTAATTCTGTTCTGGAGACATGAGCATAAAAGACGTCATGTCTGACGTCGTGGGTATATGGATATGTGCACTATGTGCACAAATATTGCAGTATACAACTGCATGAAGGCCCTTTCACAGCAACACCTTACCTGAGGATCCCCCCTGCAGGAGCGATGGCGGCATTACAGCATTTAAGGTGGAACATTAGAAACAGGAGCTGTGAATACAGAGCCAACTTCGGAGCCATGAGAAGATCCACCGTTTCAGTACAGAGTTGGGTTTTAAAGGTACAGGGCAGCTGCCACCTACTGTTGATCAAATCAAACAGCACTCAGTCGTGTTGGGTGTTGAATTAGGACCAGCGCATGCAAAATACAAAAAGACACTGTGAAACAAACAAGACCTTTTGCAATATAAAATTAATGAAAAGGTCATGCTGTATGCTGCTGTGCATAAATACGAGGACGATGAACGATCTCAGTGCAGCGGCGCTGAAATGTTGCCGTAGTAAAGGCCCCGCTTGCATAATGGAGCTTAATTCTCTGTGACGAGGAATTCCCCACAGCACTTTCTGGAGCCCACAGAAAGAATACCACACTTGCCCTCCCAGCACTGCGTTTCATGCTCATGTGATTTATGGGTAATAAAGGCGGCCAACATACGGTTGTGTAAGATGCACAGGAATTTGATTGGCCAAGCTGCAAAAGTGGACATTCAGAAGCTGTCGTACCACTAGCTCATATAACCCCTGTGTTGAGCCGAAAATATAAAATGTTGAATTATGTAATATGTAAATATTGGACATTTTCATCCATGTTGCAAGGGACCAATGTGTGTTTTATGCATATTTCTTTCTGCACTTACATGCTAATTTTGTTTGTGTGTGTGTGTGTGTGTGCACACTCATTTAAGATGAAATAACCTGCATGACAACGTACACAAGTCTTGCAAACAATTGCAAAATAAGAGCACAATGATGACATTTTGATAAAATGGTGACACCAGAATGCTATGATTGGAAATGGGAGGAGATGATAAACGTGGCACAGGATAAAGAGCCGCAGGTGCATTCTATGCTTCAGCTACTAGAAAACATATGGGCTCAAGTGTTTATTTTATGTCCCCAGAGACTTCACTGGAACGAACGAGTGAAATGGCATTTATTTTTATGCATTGTGAAAAAGAGTCACATGCGTTAACCTTAATACTCAATTCATTGTGCATTAACTTCCAAGCACAATCATTAAATAGAGGGTTTTTATTGTATTGAGATATGTAATGTATGTAAATATTGATGTCTTTAATGGATGAAATAATGTAAATGGGCAACGTACTCGACAGTGACATGAGATTCTCCTGTGATGCCCTTCGCTCTCTGTGTCTTGAGGAGCAGGTCTCAGGTGTCGTGCTATGCGAGGTTTGCTCGGGGTCCCCAGTGTGCATGATCTGTTTGGACACCTGCCAGCGCGTGTGACATCTCCTGAAGGCAACGTTTATGCTAAATACGTATAGCCTGCATCTTACAAAGTGAATGTCAGCATGAAATAATCTATTTTTTTGTGTGCTTGTTTGCTGTCTGTTATTTGACTGGAGTAGAGTATTGGTGGATAGAGGAAGCGAGGGTTCTGATTGGCCACAGATGGGATCACAGTAAATCTGTTTCACTGTGCACACACAGACAGAGGTTGCGGGGCTAGTTCAGGAGGTAGGCCTGACCTTGCAGGGGCGCATGCAGCGGCACCTAAATGAACAGTGGCCGTGCTCCTAAGGGGATGAAGTGGCAATTTGCACGTCGGTGGAAAACAGTGCCGCTACTCTGCAGGGTTTGTAGTAACACCCTGAGAGTGTTGACAGACACCTCACTTCTCAGAGCAATCTAAATTAGTGTATGGTGATTGTAAACAGACCGCTGCACCTTTCTTGCAGCACCGAAGTGTTCGGGTAGTTACGCCGATGAAGGTCTTTGGAGGGAAAGGCCACCGCGGGCCAAACTAATTCAGTGTACTGAATTAGAAAGTAATAAAAGTGTTAAATTTTCAGGCTACATCAGAACCGCCCTTCGTTATTTGTAATGAGAAATGACAATAAGGACATACTACCAATGCGAAGCCTCCTGGCATCATAACAATATGGCAACATGACCTCTGCTCTTTCTTTTTTTAAAGTAGCTAATTGGGTTATCGGCTGCTAATTCTATGTATTCCACTAACGTGATGAAATGGAATAAAGAGGTCTACAGTTGTGTTTGATAGTATTATAATAGATTTTTTTTTTTTATATTGGTTCAAATTTAATGGCTGGTGTCTTACTCTGATTCTGCATCTTGATGATGAAGTCTAAATAAAATTGTAGAGAAATTTGAAAAAAAAAGTATTGAATTATTACATAGATATAATTATTAATTGATGGCACGTGATTCTTTACATTCTTTGCAACACACTGCTCTCTTTGATGTATTGTAATACATGAAAAATAACGCGCTGAATTCATGAAAATAATAGCTCTGAAGAGGCATTGTGCTAAAATGACATTCACAGGCATATTTATAAGGGTGCTGCACTAAACGCATCAATTAAGATAATAAATTAAACATGTTTATAAAATTTCATTTTCTGGTTCTTAATATTTTAAGGGCTGAAGGAACTGGTAAACAAACGTGTTTTATCATATAGAAATTGATAAGGATACGCTTGTCATTGTAGCTCAACCAATCCCTGTCCGTTTCCATGCCACCAGACTCGTGGGAAGGCGCTCGGCAACTTCCGGAGCCGAGCCGATCCGTTCCGAGCCGAGCCGAGCCGAGCCGAGCCGAGCCGAGTCGGCTCACAGCGCTCAGCGCTACACAGCGACGCATCAGTAGCTTGCGGTAAAGCAGTTTCACGTGTCGGGACACTTTCCAGTTCCACGGGGCGCAGAGGAATTATGGAAACAGCCAACCAGGTGGGTCAGCGTGTCGACAGGGCGTCTACTGTGATGAACACAAAAATCCCAGTTTTTTCTTATCAGTGCGTAAATGTGGGTAATATTTGGAACCAATTCCTCCGTAGATCGCATCAGTTGGGACGTTCCAAGTGCTGAAACTACCCCTCGGATTTATCCGCGTTTTGGAATGGGTAAGTTTTTTTGCCTGTTCTCACGCGAAAGTGAGATTTGTTCTTACGAATTTGCGTATTCAGAAGTCTTTTAGTGCGTTTGGCCACCATGTCTTGCGACTCTGTGTTCTGCCTTTGTTTACAGCTGTGCTATTTCTGGCGGTCGGTTGTGTTTCTTCAGTTCCGATTAAATTCCCTTCGTGCGCCGTGGCGCTCCTGGAAGTTGATGTCGCGAAACGCGCGCAGATTTGCGCGTCTCCGCCGTTTCCACGCCGGAGCGCTTGCGTGTGATTATTCAGGATTGTTCGCAGCGCGTCGATTTGTCCTTCTGATTCTGCGCGTTATTTTTTACTCACTTTTATCCCTCGACCTTAAAACATGAGATCGACTTGTGACAAATTCTTCATGAGACCCATTTTGCTCACCACCCTGTAATAAGATTGAGAGTACTGTTGTGTGTT
Organism: Denticeps clupeoides; assembly: GCF_900700375.1. Lineage (NCBI taxonomy): Eukaryota > Metazoa > Chordata > Actinopteri > Clupeiformes > Denticipitidae > Denticeps > Denticeps clupeoides. The sequence continues at coordinate 18,326,758 of NC_041718.1, forward strand.
TGGATGTATTTGTGTGTGTGTGTGTGTGTGTGTGTGTGTGTACTGGGTCAGTGATGGATGGAGCAGTGGTTGTGGCTGTATGCAACAGGGCATGTACACACCAGAGGTGTGGTGTGGACAGGGAGCCTTGGGCTGTCCAGGCATTGTCCAGTCCAGTCTGTCTGTCCAGTCATTTGGTACACACCAGAGGTGTGGTGTGAACAGGGAGCCGTGGGCTGTCCAGTCATTGTCCAGTCCAGTCTGTCTGTTCAGTCCTGTCCAGTCCAGTCATTGTCCAATCCTGTCTGACTGTCCATTCATCTGGTACACACCAGAGGTGTGGTGTGAACAGGGATCCTTGGACTGTCCAGTCATTGTCCAGTCCAGTTCAGTTTAATCCAGTCATTGTCCAATCCAGTCTGTCTGTCCAGTCATCTGGTACACACCAGAGGTGTGGTGTAAACCGGGAGCCATGGCCTGTCCAGTCATTTATTGAACTGTGATGGACCGTGGGGACCTAAAGACATCCCCACAAGAAAGAATACAAGATACATACAAGACTTATTCTAAAAATGTTTGCTTTTGTTTGGTTTGGTTGTCATGCTTTAAAAAAACAGAGGCAGAATAAAAACAAGTTTATTAGCCGGGGTCCCCACGAAGCTATGGGTGTGTTTACCTGCATGATTGTGTGTGAGGGTTGAGCCACCGGATTATTTATCATCATTCAGTCTTCAGCATCCTGAAGGGTTTTATTCTTATCGATCGGCCGTTTCTGAACACCAATCTATGGCTCACTGTTTGAAAATCATCAAAAAGGCTTTTTTTTTTTAATCAAAATTTTTATTTTTATGAATATCACTGATAACTCATGAAATCTGAAATTAGTTATCCAGAGCGACTTACAGTCAGTAGTGACAGGGACAGTCCCTCCGGAGACACTAGGGCTTAAGTTACCCATGATTTATTCCCCTCTAACAAAATATTCCAAATACAGAAATGTTTCAGTGCTTTGGGCTTCGGGGCTGAATGGTTGAAGGTTCTCCACAGTGTTCTACACTTGCGCGATTTTGCGAACTTCATGCCAGACCCGGATCAGGACCTCCTGCTTTGAGTGATCAGGTGAGACAGCCAGGCAGAAGAGTGTGAGTGACGGTTTGTCATGTTGGCGATGCAAGGCCTCTTCTGCCTGGAATCGTTCTTTGGAAATCAAACACAAGTCTGCGCGTCATTATCTCTCCATTGAGGCGACAATCACTTTATTTCGGTGCACGGCCTTCAAACGCCAGCGTAATATGCGTGTTGCAATAGTTAATCATTTTCCCCGATTTGCACATCTGAGCGAGGCGCTTGTCCTGTTGCCAGGGCTCTCCCTGATCGTTCCTGAAGGGATGCATCGGTGCCCATAAAATATTCCCGTCTTTTCCCGCTCACGAGGAGACGGGAGAGTGGAGCGGCGCTGGCCATTACGTAACCTGTGGTAAATGGTTCGTGTTCAAGCGGAATGTGTGGAAGCAGACGATGAGCATTGAGAACAGTCAGTTCATGCGTTGTGAGCACCGTATTTTGCATTTGAAAAAGGGACTAATTGGACATAAAACAAGGCAAATTTGCAGCGCTGCGAGCTCTGGTCTTATAAAGTACCGCCACGCCCCAACATAAACACATGTGGGCGTATGTTTTGTGTTTTATAGAGGCATCCAGTGCAATTCGTCGGCATGTTCTGTAGATGGAAGTTTTTTTTTTTTACAGATCGTTGCTCAAATCGTTTTTTTACTGATAACTGTGCGCCTCCGTGTGTGTGTGTGTGTGTGGCGCTGACAGCACAGATGAGTGTATGACTGAGCTGGGATGCAGTTCCGGATGCTCTGGCACATTGACAGTGTCTGGCGGAGGATCATCCAAACAGCTGGAAGCCCCTTCATCGCAAGTCATGCAGAAACTGTCCTTTGAGAAGTGTCCAGCTTGTGTGTGTGTGTGTGTGTGTGTGTCTGTTATTTAACCATTGCGCGTAAATCGGTGCTTGTTTAGCGGCACGTGTATTCCTCTCGTTGCCTCCGCAGCGTCCAGCAGACGTCGGCTATTATCTCCCTCGTGGAACCTGGACAGCAGCCTGCCCACGGCTAGAGGCCTTTACCTGACACTGGTGCCGAGACGAGCGGAGCGGTCCTCGGCGGCCTGTGGGACGCCACTGCCGCGGATTAGCCTCCGATTCACAGCACCGTGAAATCGTGTGTGGGAGGCGCACGACTGTCCATAGATGTGTACTGAACGCCTGTCACGAAGAATAAAGCGTGTGCACTAAATAAATAAATATCTGCCTCTCGCATTATGGTAGCGGGCATAAAAGGGGGGGGGGGCAGAGGCATTATTACGACATTTTAGGTTCGCATTTCATCTGTAATTAGCATCTGTTCGCATATTTATAAAAATACTTGTTTAATGGTATGACATAATGTGTACATTTTAACAGAATATTGCACAAGGTCAATAGTTCAAGTGTAATGCATGCATGTATAACATGAATGGAAAGGCGGGGACAGTTTACAAAAAGAAAACAACAACTCGTCCTTAGCCATGCAAATTGGAGTGGAAATGCCATTTCAGATAATTATTGCTATTGAACGCTGGGGCATTGGGCTAGAAACGATGCATCTTCTCCTGGGGAAATGACTCTCTCCACTTTTCATTTGAAGCGTCCTATGCAAGATGAGGGTGTTATCGCCCGGGAAACGCGCGGCCCGACAGGGCAACCTCTTTCTCCCGGCCAGATTACAGCCTGCTATTCAGCAGACGTCTTTTCCCCGGTTTTCTCTGTGTTCTATATGCTGTCCTGTGCAGGCCTACGCTCAGATAAAGACAGAATTATAGGCTATTGGAAGGAAATATGCTAATTCATTTGTGATTAATTTGTTTCTTGTGTAATCATGAAGCCGAGCAGCACAGCTACAGTCTCCGAGGGAGGAAATGGGGTTATGTGCTATTTTTATTCGTGTGTTTCTCATGATATTGGGAAGACAAGCAGCACAAAAATAAATTCTCATTGTAGTTTTAAGTCTGAAATTAACATTTTATTTGACTGTTCCATTGCTATTATTTCTTTCTGTGCTGTGGATTGGACTCCCAAACATGTGTTCCAGTCCATGTGGTGGCGCTAATAGCACAACGTAAATAAGAATAATGTTTAAGAGGTCAGAAGGTTGAAATAAGTGACTTTAAAACTTGAACAGTTATAAAAGTTATGCGAATTGTGAACTCACCCCTCACATATTGCTAAGAAAACAAGACAAACCTGTGCAAACATACACGTAAACAGACAATGTCACATTCCTAAGTCTAGGAGTCTAAGAAACGTCCACTGTTAGACACAACCAAACAAAGCGTAAAAACTGTTTTTTTATTTGCAGCGAGCTAACAGGTAGAATAAAACAGCAGACTCAGCACAGCTAACCAACATCAGTACAGCCTAAAGGAAGGGACGGTCCAGCGGGGATACTTCAAACACGCACAAAAGTTAACAAAAAGGGCACATAAAGCTAACAGGCTAACACTGGCTAACAACAAAGGGGTCTATCACACAAAGCAACAAGACACACAAATGAGATCCCCAACGGAGCTCCTTGCAGATCTCCGTGGACCCTGGGGACCTCTCAAAAGAGTAAGGGCCTAGCAGACCCTGGGGACCTCCAGAACACCATCCAAAGTCTATTTATATAGGTGGAGGTGACCAATAGGCAGATGGTTGGTGGAGCTGGTTGGCTTCAACTCCTCCCACGAAGTCAACCTAAAAGAGACAGGACACAAAAACACAGCCAGCAACACAGAACACGTGGGACGTAACAGTCAATATGTGATATTGCTGAGTGGATCAGAGTTTGGTGGATTTTTTCAGCTTTCATTTTCATTGGTACAGATTTTGACATGCAGCCCTAAGCTATCACAGAGCTTCCACTGTGTTTTATAGATGGCTGTGGAGGCTCGCCGTTTAAGCGAATATCACTCCATAAGACCTGTTGCCACAAATTTTCATGGGATGGAAATCATTTTATAACCTGTAGATGGAGCAAACCCTAAACAGAGCAGAGATTTTCTGGAGGTTATGGTAATGCTCAGGGTCTAATGCCAAAAGTTATGGCAGTACTGTATAAATACATTTAATAATAGGACGGTAAAGTAACTATTCCCTGAATGTTTGTCAGCCTAATATCCGGTATGTTAATTAATATACATCAACAACAAACATTTCATTAGTTTACATTAATTTGTTCAAAATCAGAACTGTGAAATGTGGGAAGAGCAGCAGAGTTCAGTTGTGTGGTGCTGCAATTGTGCTGTGATGGGCTGGTAGGATCCAAGGGGTACTCGCCTATTAACCAGAAGACCACAAAGTTGCAGGTTCAGACCCCACTTACTACTGGGGGCACGCCTGGCTGCCCTTGGAGATGATCACCCGGAAGCAGATGAGTAGGGCTGCAACTAACGATTATTTTAATAATCGATTAATCTGTCAATTCTTTTTTTGATTAATCGTAGAATCGGATAAAAAACAGAAAAGCATTCATTTCCATCCCTTTATTCAAAAACAAAATCCTTAGAAAGTGCGCAAACATGTTGCTCCTTGAGCTGTTATAATAAAAATAAAATAAAATAAAAATGGACTAACACAAAAAACATACACATGTATGCTTTATATCTGCCAAATATAGACTTTTTTTTTAAATAAAGTGCCACCTGAGCTGCCAGAACGATAAATCATTTCTAAAAAAAAATAAAGAACAATACAAATCAGAAAATTTAACAGGATTTGTTTGAATGTCAGAACTTGTTCTCTACACTACACTGTAGGTGCACACACACACACACACACACATACACTCTATCTCTCTCTCAAGCTCACTTGAAGCTTATTCATTAAATTATTACCATCAACGTAGTAAGTGCAAGGTTCATTTATACACCACATTTAAACACATCTTAAGATGACCAAGTGCTATAAAATAACTTAAATTAATTTAAAAATTACAACACACACAAATATATTTGTCAATAATAACCTATATGGGACAAAGCACAGAATATACACTGCTTTTTAAAACTTTTCCTGTTTTCAGTCCAAATATCTAAAAAATCTTAAATCAAGATACATTTACTAGACACATGAAATAGCATAAGAAATTGTCTTGTTTTCTGAATAAACATCTCAAAATTAAAGTGATTGCTTAAAACAAGCAAAATTATCTGCCAATGGGGTATGAAAAATCATCTTAATGAGATATAATCTCAAACAGAAGTTTTAAGCATCATTTAAGTTTCTCATGGAATTTTTCTTGTCTAGTAATCTTGATTTAAGATTTTTTAGATATTTGGACTGAAAACGAGAAAAAATGACTAGGTAAGAATAGCTTTTTTTGCAGTGTAGCTATACATGACAACAGATTGAAAAATGAATGGTCCAAAAAAAGGCTAGTGAATAAAAACATGTCTTTAGTCTTTTAATGCAAAGTAACTATAGCACCCCTGCTTTACTACTGTTATTAACAAGCTAACGCTAACTTGTCATGCTTGTCAAGCTGGATAACGGGTAAACACCAGCACCAGGGATATTACGTTCCTCATTTCACAGCAGAACAAGTTGGATTCTGTAGCCTCTGCCATGTATCTGTCCTCTACCTCGGTTTTTTTTTTTTTTTTTGCTCCGCGCTGTCTATGGCGCCAACTCTGCTTGCATCTGTGCGTGAGAGAGAGACTGAGTGTGTTCACTCCGCTCCGCGCTCAAATAAAGTTTTTTTTTTTAATAATAATCAGGAAATTCGTTGTCAACTCTTTTAGTAATAGAGTTGACAATGATTCAATCGATTCATGTTGCAGCCATACAGATGAGGCTATAAACATCTGCCGGCCATCTTGTTCAGCACCAGCTCATCATTGTAATTCTACCCTTTGTTGTTGCTCGTAAATGTTAATGATCTAGCCTGGATGAGCATCCGGAATGAGCAAGATGGACCCATGTAACTGTGTAAAGGTTATCATACGCTTGCCTGGTCATTGGGATGCATGGATGAGGACCTGGCTGTCAGATGGCTGTCAGAATGAACATAAATATAAGATGTGTTCAAATAAATTAACACTGTATATGAGGAAATGGGGTTTCTCACTTGTGACATGTAATAGTCTGAAATGTTATAGCAAGCTTAATCTTAAGAATATATCACGATTAATGGCACTAATACATGTTATGAAACATTTTCGTGATTCAATTTTAAACATTTGACAGCCCTGATATTTACTGACGTTAGCAGCTGGCTAGAGCTGGGAAACATCTGAAAAACTCCAAATAGGTTCATTATGTTCCGGTGACAACTTCTACTTTTTTCATTCCCTACAGGTATTAAGGTACTGACTTTGTGTATTCTCAAGAATACACAAAGAAAACCTTCTGGTGATATACTGCCCCCTAGCTGGAGTTGTCCATGAGCTGCAGTCTTACACGTTTCATCTTTAACCCGAACTGTGTGTTGTGTTTCGCTGCGCAACACATTGTTGAAACTGTTTTCAAGTCTGTGGTGTTGAAGACTGAGGTTGTACCAGCCCTCCCATCCCTCAATTAAGCACCTCACGCTACAGACACACACATATTCCAGACCGCTCGGCTAGTCAGGCCTCTTCCCCACTTCTGTGACAGCCACCACAGGCCAGGGGAAGGGCTCCAGCTGAGCCACCGGACTCATGTAGCCATGGAAACCCAAAGGAGGAGCGGCGAGAAATCAGTGTCTTAAAAAGAAATAAATGGGATTTTATGCCATCTTTTGGTCAGTGAAGCATAAATGGGATTTTATGCCATCGTTTGCCGTCGGCTCCAGCAGAAAAAGCTACGCCAAGCATGCACTGCCACTCGGCAGTGGTAGTGGTGGCCTAGTGGTTAAGGAAGAGGCCCAATCAGAAGGTTGCCGGTTCAAATCCCGAGGTGCCACTGAGCAACACACCGTCCCCACACACTGCTCCCCGGGCTGCCCACTGCTCACTTAGGGTGATGGGTTAAATGCAGAGGACAAATTTCACTGTGTGCACCGTGTGCTGTGCTGCTGTGTATCACAAGAGACAATCACTACACTTTCACTTCACTTAATTATTACTCGGGCCAGACTGGTTCACACGGACACAGAATGGCTCATGATGGTGCTCAGCTGTTGAAAGATCATTCAAAACCACATTTTGAATCATTCATTATTCTGATTTTTATTGCTTATCTACGTTTTCCTCTAATGCAGACAGGGCTGTTTTGTTGGCACATGGCGACCTGGCACAAAATTGCCGACGTTATCATGCTGTTGGCTGGGGAGAGGCAGGCGGGGATTGAGGATGATGCTTCTGTTTGAGTTGAGGAGGCGGAGAATATATGGATGAATGCGGCTTTGTGTTCACCTCCTTGAGAAAGGAGGACTCAGAAGCAGGAGCACAGAAACGCTGAAGGTACAGCGGGCCGTCAGCGGGTCTGAAGTGGCTGTGAGAGTGGCGCGGTGTTAACTGAACTGAATGAACTACAGAGAAAGATATATTTACTTGCAGCCCAGTGCGATGCAGCGTGTCTTATAACACTGATCCCAGGTCAGTTCAGTGCTGGACATTCCAACACATTGGCACGGCCCTGCTCTGCTTCCCAGCCCCTGAATAATTGTTGCCTAAGACCCAGCAGCCGCGGGGCCGTATAAATAATCCAGCCTCTCCTGAAGCCCAGGCAAGCCGCCTTCATCCCCGGCCCACTGTACACGGCTGCGAGAGGCTGATAAACAAATGGGCCACGGGGCTTAACAGCAGCGGCGAGCAATCACAATGAGGGGGAGCATAGGAGAGGAGAGTGTGTGTGTGTGTGTGTATGGAAATAAATAAATACGGTCATATGGAGCCTCTGTCATATATTGCTCATATATAGACATTCATCTTTCGCTTTCAAAAAACTGTTGTATTGAAAAGGGAAACATGGAGAAAAGTCAGATGTGTCTACAGTCTACATCTGTACAGGGTGGGCCATTTATATGGATCCACCTTAATAAAATGGGAATGGTTGGTGATATTAACGTTCTGTTTGTGGCACATTAGTATATGTGAGGGGCAAACTTTTCAAGATGGGTGGTGACCATAGTGGCCATTTTGAAGTCAGTCATCTTGGACCCAACTTTTTTCAATAGGAAGAGGGTCATGTGACACATACGTAACTTCATTCTTTCATGAGTTATTTACAAGTTTCTGACCACTTATAAAATGTGTTCAATGTCACCAACCATTCCCATTTTATTAATGTGTATCCATATAAATGGCCCACCCTGTACAACAAGGTTTGGGGCTGCATGTGGTGTCATCAAAAAAATTATGAATGCTGAAAAGTACCTTCAGATTCTGATCCACCATGAAAGATTAAAATTTGTACTGAATATGCATGCATGTGCGCATTTTGCATAAGTCACTGTGCCCATTGTCTTGTTTTTTTAAGAATGACGGGTGGCTCAACACTTTCATTAGCACAGTATGCGCACAATGCAGCTTGCTGACTATGTCAGGTTTAAATTACCTTGTTCTGAACGACACCATGTTGTGTGGATGAATAAAAGACAGGTTAGGCAGTCAGTTTTAACCACACAGCAGTCATATTCCTGCCTCGTCAGCTCTCACTGACAAGGTGTAGAGATGCTGGTGCGTGTACAAGGAGAGTACTGGGGCTATTACATGTACTTTCATGGAGTTTCTGTGCAGCGGTTGGAAAAGGAGAAGAACATCTTCAAACCAGGGAAGCTCAGAAATCTCTGAAGACACTTGCCCCACCTACTACCATTGTGTTTCAGAGCAGGACTTAACTCTGAGTCTCTCCAGGGGGACTGACCCTGTAACTACTTATTGTAAGTTGCTCCGGAGAAGGACATGCCGTAAAATGTAAATGAGGAACGCATTTGACATGAGCTCAAAACTGCACACAAATATCAGTTAGTTGTTACTGTAAAAACCAGAAATACCAAATTTACAGTAAATCATCTCACGCAAAGTGTACAGTAGTGTACAGTGTCTTCCTGGAAGAGCTCATCTTTTGCGCACCTGCATGGTTGTATTTTCAGGTTTATATTCACGTGTTAAACAGCCACACACGGCCACCCCAGGGTGTCCAGCATGTCTACAGCTGGCCGGTTGTAGAGCTTTAGCTCCATGGTCTGAGATTAGGGGTGACTACCTGGTCACATGGTAGTTAGAGTCATGCTTGTATCCACTTTCAAATGAATTGCACTTTTATGCATTTGAAGTAAATTATATTTGATATATTTGATGACATTTCATTATACTAATTATAGTGTGTGTGTGTGTGTGTGTGTGTGTGTGTCCTTGTTTTGTGTCTCTCCTTGTTTTACCAGCAGGTGGCATAAATGATCTGATTTTCATGATTTACTAAACAGGCAGCGTATTATGTCATGAAGCAGGTGGTGTAATTCAGAGTGTCCAGTAAGGATAGTTTATAGTTTTTTAGGAAATTATTGAAACATTTTTGCTTACATAATGGCTTGATATTTTATGCAGTCTAGTTGTTGCGCTGAACTGAGGCCTCGTACAGTGCTCTCATCTTGATGGTTTTGATTAGGGCTCTTGTGTTCTGTTAGCGCCAGTGATTGTCACTCCAGTTAACAAATGGCCCGAGGGTCTTTCTCTGGCCTACTTTAGCTGCTCCCGATAAGCAATCTCATAACTAATCTCAGCCAGAGGGCAGCAGCGGACAAGTATGATTTCCCCCGACAGAGATAGAAAGTAACATCAAAGTAACAGCACTGTTTCATCACTAAAAAGCATTATGTCTTCAGATTCTACAGCCAATCGACCCCGTGCCAGCACCGACCTACGCTGGCTAGATAATGTGTAGGGATTCTCTGATGTACAACTGAATCCCAGCAAAAGTGTATAGGTTTGCTTAATTAACCCCAAACCATACGTTTTGTTAGATCTGGCTACTTCCAAGATGGAATGAGAGTGGTGTGGAGCGGATGGCTTTTAGAATAAACCTGTTATGGTCAGACACACACCGGTTCCACGGCTTGGTATGTTTGGGTGCTGTTGATGCAGTGTTCCTGATTGCCCCGATTTTTTCTCCTCTGTGTGTGACTATAAATGTATGCCTATTGGCCGGTGTCTCATTGAGACCCCCATCCCAAGGACATCTCCACCCCCACCCAAGTCATCCGTCAGCTTCATACTCCCAGCGTGGACAGGCGGGTCTGTTGACCAGCGCCCCCAGTGGCCGCAGGACCAGATGGCTGTTTGTTTATGCTGGAATAGCCCCATCCCCCCTACACGGCTCCCCTGTTGCGAGTGACATTTTTTGTTGTGTAGTGACCATGTGCTTATGTTGCCGAGGTGCTTTTTTCAGTTCCTACAATGTACTCCCTATTGGAGTACAGTCTAGGGGCTGTTTTTTTTAAATCACCTCTTCTCTCCCCATGGGATTTCATCTTCCTTGTCTGTCTACCCCCATATGTGAAGCTTGTATATACATGTATGGTCAGGTTGATACTTGTGACTAGTGACTGGTACTTGTGAATTGTGACATGGTGTATTGCAGCAGCAATAAAGAATTCTCATTGTCCTCATTGGGTCGTGGATTGTTGTCCTGTGCGATCGTGTTTTATGTATTAAACGGCATGTTTGTTCCAAGTTTTGTGAGTGCGTCCATCCCTTCACACCATCACCCATGACGTAACTAGAATTACGGATCATAGCTGCCATCAGTTTCAAACCCCAAAGACATTTGTGTGATCCACTTGTCTGTGTTTCTCTGAGTAGCCTAGAGATCAACACACCCACCTATGAACCAGAAGACCCCAAAGTCACAAACCCTACTTATTACCATTGTGTTCCTAAGCATGACACTTAACCCTAAGTTGCTCCAGGGGGACTGTGCCTGTAACTACTGATCGTAAGTCGCTCTGGATAAGGGCGTTTAGTAAATGCTGGAAATGTAAATTCAATTGGTTATCTACTAAATTCTCATCTTAATGTATTAATTGTTCCTTTTTGTGATTATGTTATCTTTTAGTAGATAATGGTCTATTATGCACAAGTCTATCTCTGTGTTTTTAAACCAGAAAATAGTTGATTATTAGTTAATTAGTCACTTTTTTCATCACAACAAAAATTCCCGATCTCCTATTATTTCATTAATAACTGGAAGATGCAGCATGTGTATCGTAAGTGTGGCCAACAGAATGAATTTATCAACCTCTCATCAACTCATCAAAATCCACTCAAATGCTGCCCTGTGATGAAGTGCTAGATGATGCAGATACACAGACACACAATGGCGAGTGTTTCTTAAAATGGCCAGTGAATGTTCTCAGTGAAGCAGAAAGTGAGACATAAAGGTGGGGGATAAAAATAAGGCTCGGCGGACTGGACTGGACTGGCAACCTCCCATCTGGGTGTTGTCTGGTATCAGACAGATCGGTGTGTTCTTGTCTCTGCCTCCGCCTGGGTGCCACCGTCGGCCTGCGGTACCTGCTGCTGAGGCTGCAGGGCTCATTAGCGCCAGACGCAGGAGGAGAGCAGGCCGCAGAGCGCTGCCAGACATGCTCAAATCAGAGCGTCTGACAGCTCCGCTAGTCTTGACTTTCGCTCGGGCGCAGTCTGTCATCTCTGCTGATTTAAAAGTTAGCCTTAGAGCAACACCAGAGTGGCAGATTAAACCAGAAGTATGCATTCATACAATAATATATGGTTATGGTCATAATAGAGATCAAAATGCATTTTATTATTAAATCTGTTAACTTATCATTAACATATATACATTTTTCTGATCAAGGGAGGGGCTCTATGGTGACTATGTATTAAGTAACACATAATATGTCACACCCCAGGTTGTAGGGAGAGGAACAATGGATGACGAGGGTGAACAAAAGGAACAGAGTTCATTTGTGTTTAAACACAAAAACACTGGAGGGGTTCTTCTCTGTTTAGGGGTGAATGTGCAGTATTTCTGGCTCGAGCGGTCCTGTATGACACGGTCCTGTATGACACACAAACACCAAACCAGCACAGCACATACCAGTAGGAGGGAGCGCACACACAGGATATGAGAAAACCTCGGGTTACGCGCCAGAGATCAGCTCTGTAGACTCCAGATCCTGCTGGGCTTTTGTAGGGGAGCGTATGAGACACAACAAGCTGCACCTGCTGCTTGTTGCACTGGTGCTGATCCCTATCCGTGACGAAAGGACCAGGGGAGGGAACGTGATGAGGTAACCACCACTCGGAAGTGTGAGAGAGACGGGGGGGGGGGGGATGCGCAGATGTGACAAGAAAATAGAATGCTTGAATTAAAATGCATCTTCTGGGTGTCAGAGACATGAAAGTACTGGTGGGTAGTTAGTTTCTCTTCTCCAAATCAGTCCATTAATCTAAAGACCTAAATACTGTGACATGAGCTCCCCATGATCTGGGTCTTAATTTGATTAAGATAAGATAAGAATCCTTTATTAGGCTCGCAGGTGGGAATTTTGCATTGTCATGGCAGAAAGAGACAGTGGAAGAGCAGCAAAATCAAATAGAATAAAATACTGTACCAATAGTACATGATAAAAAGTATGCTATACCAATAATCCAAAAATAAATGAGTGTATTGAAACTTAAATTAATTAAAAAAATTGTATGTATGTGCGTGTATACTGTACATATATAATATATTACACCCCCTCCACTGCCCCCTCCATCACACCTCACCTACAATACCAGCCCATAACTGGACCTATACTACATATATATATATATATATATATATATATATATATATATATACACACACACACACACACACACACACACACACACACACACACACACACACACACACACACACACACACACACATATATATATATACACACACACACACACACACAGTTGCAAGGAAGTGCATCCCCAGAAGACATTGAAGGAAGGGCCCAAAGGGGACACTGAGCGAGGCACCACTGACAAGCATCACCAGACATCAAAGGACAGGAGGAGGAGGACGTTCTCATGTGGAGAGGAGGCCGGCCAGGCAGTGACATTTTTATTTTTGTAGAGGTATTTTATGTCAAGACCACAAAGAGGTTCGGTCCTGACGATGAATATGACTTTGTGGATAATGCAAATGACCATCGGTATTTGAATCAGGACCTGACTCCTTGTGGCTAAAATGGCTGAACTGGGGTATGGATGTGTGATTAAGCTTCCTGTGGAATTTGATCACAGTCGCATTTACTTAGCCTTTAGACGCATTCTGTCTGAAATCCAGAACGTTGTCCTGTGCACACTGAGTCCTCTGTGATAAAATATTCCCCACCTGAAACAGTCCAAGTTCAGTTATTTGGGGGGGATTCTCCAACGTAATGCTAAAGAATGAACTTTTTATTGCCTTGGTAGAGACTGGTATTGTTCTGGATTTGTGAGGCGACAGTTACCATGGCAACATTGACTGGGGTGCGTGTGCTATGATGGGACCGAATCCGCACTTAACTGTCACAAACCCTGTAGTCACTGTGCAAAATGCTATTCATGACAAACAATTGCCGTTTCTTTACTGTGTTGTCACGGGTGTACACACCTTTTTAATAACCCATTAATAACCCATTGTCTTTATTTTCATCTTGTTATCTTGAGATAACAACTTACATTTCAGAAGCAATTATGTTTTTCTTGAGGCCTTTTGAAATGTATGATTGAATGCATTCGGTTTTCTTATTCTCCCTGGGACTAGTGAAAATTCTGATTGGCTGGTAACTTTAAAAATCTGCCTGCCACATTTGCTGGTAATGAGATAAAGTTCGTGCAGAGCCCTGTCCAGACAGCTTGAACCAAGTCGTCAGGATTTTGAGAATAAGAAATTTATTACAGTGTCTACACAGACTCCATCAGTGACAAGGTTCGATAAGTGCAAATATAGATCAAGATTAGAGGTGTGAATCTCCGATAATTTATCCGATACGATAAACGATAATGTAGTGTTGTAGATCTCGGGACACTCAGAGACTGTTAAGTTCAGCTTTTCCTCCATTCTTGGTTTGTTTGTGTGTTTTGAAGTGGCAGAAAGAACACTAACCCACTTTTATTCTATTGGTCGTGCAAAAATACGTTGCATGGCGTGACCACGGTGACCACGGACAAGGCTGTCAAGGGCCACGCCATAGAGCGTGAAACTCCTACCTGGAGCGGCATTGTACTCAGATCAGGCCGTCACAGTCACTAACAGCACAATTTTTTAAACAAGAATTTTTATACCACCGCTTGGTAGAAGACCTGCTCTTGGGTGCTGGGTCAGTGGGTGCTCTGGTGGTGGGCGCTCTGGTTTTCTTATTTACACTATTGCCACTATTCTAGACATTAATAAAAATGCACTTGACAAAATGACGAAATATATTTTTCTTACAGAGAGTTCATACTCAAGAATTTCTCCAGGTGTCATTAAGGAACATAGTTGCACTCAGGTTATTTGTTGTTGCATCATTTTATATACCGACCAGTCATAACATTATGACCATTGACAGGTTAAGTAAGACATATTAGGGATGAAAATGTTTTATCCTTGAAATTGATCTGCAAATAGAAAACCAAATGGACAGGCCCGAGGATTTGAACAGAACTGGCAAGAAACAAATTGGGCCATTGCATCTCCAAAACCGCTGCTATTGTGGTCAGCAGTGGTCAGGATCTACCAAAAGTGGTTTTTCAGACAGAAAGGTGTCAGCAGACACAGTGCACCACAATTCATTTTGTGCAGGGCTGACAGGTCCTTTTCCTTGGTCAGTCTGCCATTTTCAAGTCATATTGCAAGTTGCCATACGAGGATTCTAAATGTGTTGAGAAAATCTAATCTTAATAAAACACCTCGCACAGGGATCAGAATTCCAAAATTCTATTTTACTCATGGTAGAAAAGGAAAAGCTCCAGACACCATGCTTTGGCATACGTAATGACGCCTTTTACTATTCCCACCTCCCTTGCCTGGCGTCTGAATCCCAGCCTTTGGTCATAAGACAGTTTGTCCAATGTGCTATAAAGTGCTTTGGTTATGCCGTTGCTCTCTCCATTGTAAGAAAAAGTTTCAGGACGTTACATCAGCGCCTGACGTCCCGCGCCACCCTGGACGGCATTCATCTGTCACCCCGGTGCAGCCGGCCTTCCGGACTGTGGCCACGGATGATGATGGCAGCAGAGGAGACCCTGTTTTACTCACGGGGAACGAGTTATAATGCATATGGACTTGGGTTCAATTTGGGTCACTTTGCTGCTGTCAAGTTTCATTGCATTATTCTGGGCTTTGGTGGCAAAACTGCGAGATGAAATGGGTTTTTATGCCTGTGGTCGGTATGAAATTCTTCTTCTTTTTTTTCATTTCCTGCCTGCAAAGACGATCATTTATTACTCTCACAGACAGCTTTTTGTTTGTGTCTTTGTTTTGCTAGATTCTTTCTGGAAATCCTGTTTCAGTAATGGGGGTTGATTCTATACGGTTTACCCCAGTGCCCAGCGGGTTGACAAATCACATGCAATAAATCAAATTCGCTCTCATTAAGACGTGTCTGTAAACTGAATCATTTCAGCCATCTTTGTGAGACAAAGAAACGGTTTCCACCAGATTAAAACACATTTACAAACATATCTGGTGTTAGCTGAATGAACATATGATCTGAACAACTGTTGTACTGACATTAGTTACAGTTTTTAGTTTTTATTTCCATATAGGACAGGACATATTTATAGTGTGAGGTAGTTCATGATAAGCTGTGGTTGGTCTGATGAAATTTGTTAGAATATTTAAGTGATTTTAATCTAATCTAATCTTGGACTTAATTTATTACCTAAAAAACACTAGCCTACATACATTGATGATATGTTTTTAATGCCCATTTTGAACACTGTTCTTTGATGGATTATATATGCATGGTGTGGTTTATAGAGAGGTATCAGTCTCAGGTTCAAACCCCACTCACTACCACTGTGTCCCTGAGCAAGACACTTAACCCTGAGTGTCTCCAGGGGGATAAAGTGTCCCTGTAACTACTGATTGTAAGTCGCTCTGGATAAGGGCGTCCGATAAATGCCATAAATGTAAATGTGGCAAGGTCTGATCTGGTAAATGTGGAATGTTAAAACAACAGTCACTGTATATGTGTTCATATTATTTTCTATTTCTTTTAAATTTCTGTTTTGTTCTGACTTTGCTTGTAATGACAATTTTATTTTGAAAATGTTATATTACATATTATGCAATATATATAGGGGCGTTGGTGGCCTAGTGACTAACCAAATGGACCCGTAATCAGAAGGTTTCGTCGTGTGCACTGTGTGCTATGTTGTGTATCACAATAACTTTCACTTCACTTTCACTTCACATATTATATAATGTTTTATTAAATATTTTATCATATTAAACCAAAAGCAGCAAAATGTCACAAATTATTTGGGCTCTCAAAATGGACATGTGTCATGCAGGGAGCACAAGAGTGGCAACCAACAACCATTGTTTCTCACTCACTTAATCCATTAATGGGAAACGTTGGTAGTGGAAATCTGCGTAACGGAGGCGGGTGGGTTAATGGGCAGAAGAGGGCCTGACATTCAGACCACACCCTGCTTCACCGACACTTTTCTGTACACACCCCATTTACACCCCAAGAGAGGTCGAGAGGGAGAGCGCGCGAGAGAGAGAGAGAAGAGAGGGAGGGTGCCGGTTGAGGTGGTTGTAGTAGTAGTAGTTCTGACTGTAGGAAGAAGCATTTCTCTTCATGTGAGGATGAGCAAGGACCACAGAGACTCTTCTTGCAAGCTGGGGCTGGACTTCCCTTTTTGCCTGTAAATGTGTATGGTCATATTTGCTCCGGTAAGTTGCTTCAAATCGATCATTGGTTGTGGAATTCTGGCAATTGCATGTTGTTTCCTCTTACAATACAGTGTTTTACTGCATGGAAAAGCAGTATGTGTCTTTTTTTAAAAATGCACTATGTTTCTCCACACCCAGTACCTGTGCTGCTCTAAGAAAAATGCAGAATTATCTGGAACTGTGCATTTTGTCAGTAAGTGATGCAGGAATCGTGGGAATGTTGTGCCTCTTGTGTTTTTGCTGTGCGCTTCACTCTCTTCTTTTTTTTTTTATGATTTCAAATTCCAGCGTGTAGTCTCTGGTCAGATATGAGCGTGCAGCGATAAAACACTGCAACAGGTCCAATCCCTTGGCACGGCAGCCCCCGCCACCCCACCTGCTTAAACTGCAGGACTGGTGGCAGCGAGATTGTCGTGGACTCGGGGCGTCTTTATCAGGGTCACAGACCCTGGGTTTATCCCAGGGTACACAACGGACACAGAATCTGATCATCATTGAACATGTTCTTATTATTGACCTCTGAAGGTATTAAAGCCACCAGTTCCCTTGTGCTCAGTCCCTATGTGCGAGCCGTGCCCCTCTGAGTCACCTCCCAGTCCTCATTAGACACGCGCTCCACCATTGTCCCGCCACATTAGCAGTTCTGCCAATAGCATGTGCAGCTCCCCCGTTTCCTTTTCCACAAATACTTCCCCTTGTTTGGGACGTTAATGTTTTATAATTGGATTCCGTGTGCTGTGGTGTGCTGAGTAATGAAGCCAAGGGAGAAGAGCCCTCCTGAGGTAACCCAGGGCAACAATGCAGTTGGGTCTATGAAGTACTTTTTTTTTTTTAAGACCATCTCCGAACATGACAGCAGGGGCCAGACAGACAGACCGAGGCCTGATTCATAGTTCCAGTCAATGGCCAGTGTTCCTCATGTCATGCGTAGGTCAGGGAACAATGTGCAGCCAGTGGTCCTCCATCTCATACCAACTCATTTAGCCCCAATTTCATAATCCCATTAAAGAAAGACATGCAGCCAGACCAGAATGGGGATGGCTTATCTATGCATTTAAAAAAAAAAAAACATGTAGCATCTTCGAAACTCTACTTGTGTTTTCTTCTGTGTGTTCCTGCTTCTACTTAATTGTAAAACAGGTCAGTGACAGTGATTTTCTGATGTTTGTTCAATACTAGTATGGAACGTAATAAAACAGGATTACTTTAGTTGCTCTGTATGTTGTGCCAAAAGTGTTTATTAAAGATGTGGTAATTTCAATATCTGCTAACTGCATTATTTGACCGTTGGTTAATATCTGGTTGTGGTTGCGACCAGCGCTGTTGAGACTGCCGGGACGTCGTGATGCATTAATAATATGATTCTCTTGAAACAAGTGAGTCCAGTGGGTTTAATTTTGCACGTATGATCACCGAAAGACCTTTTCTCTCCCCGTCCGCAGCTTTTTGCCATCTTTGCGTTTGCAACATGCGGAGGCTACACAGGGCAGCTGCGGGTTAGCGTGGACTGTGTCAACAAGACGGACAGCAACCTCAGCATCAGCATCAACTTCGCCTACCCCTTCAGGTACGACCGGCGCCGGGCCGACGCCACCCGGTGAACTGTACAATCAAAGCAGGATGGCAGCCAGTTCCGTATCATCAAGTGGCACAGTTACGGTGACATTAATCAGATGACACAAATCCTAAGGCTACACGGAAGTGGTGAAATTTGTATAATTGTGATTTAAATTGCCTTTTTATGATCTGGCCTCTTTTTCTGTCGGTAATCTTGATGTGTGAAGGTAAGAGGGTTCTCGCAATGTTGCATTGTTGATGTGCTGCATCTTGGACACTTCAGCCTAGAGAAAGTGCGGGGAAATGTCCCGTGCGACCTGTCCCCCCCTGCAGTCAAATAGCGGGGATAACGTGGCTCTTTGAAGCTCTCCTCAGATCTCTGTGGCTTTGAGAGCTGATAAAATAAAAGTCTGCTGTTGGCGGCAAGCGATGAGGCTGAACTGCAGATCTTCTCCCCGAAGTGATGAAATTCACGCGCGCAGGAGAAAGACGATCTCCCACACAATTGGCAAATATGACGTTGGATGAATTTATTGGATTTCTCAACTGCTGCTGGTGCTGCGGTCTAGTAGATGTGGAGCCCCAGGGGAGGGACATGAAGGGGGAAGAAATTGACTGTGACATTTTTTTGCATGATCCTGGATGACTTTTGCACTTTTATTCCAAAAGATTTTAATGAAAATGTATCGTTTCTTCTTTTTTTTTTTTGTCTTTTTCCATGTTCCTTCCAGGACTCTGTAGGTCTTCATCGTGTCCTTATTTTCCTCCTTGATGTTCTTTCTGTCCAAGGTTGCACCAGGTCTCTTTCGAAGCCCCTGTTTGTGAAGGAAGGAGGAACGAGCGCGTTTTTCTCACGGGGGACTTCTCCTCTTCGGCCGAGTTCTTTGTCACCATCGCTGTCTTCGCGTTCCTGTACTCCCTCCTGGCGACCGTGGTCTACATCTTCTTCCAGGACAAGTACCGTGAGAACAACAGAGGGCCTTTGATTGTGAGTACAAAGGAAACCACGATCACCTCAGCCGGTGTTACTGGTTGTTTTATTGATGGTCCATCGTCCCCCTCATGGCTGCAGGACTTCATTGTGACAGTGGTCTTCTCCTTCGTGTGGCTGGTCGGCTCATCCGCCTGGGCAAAGGGCCTCTCTGACGTTAAGGTTGCAACCGACCCTGATGAGGTTGTCCTGCTCATGTCCGCCTGCAAAGCGCCGGCCAACAAGTGTGGATCCGTGTACGGCCCCATCTGGTCCGGCCTCAACACCTCCGTGGTGAGTCCTAGTCCTCATGCTTCAGTCTTAAAATGAATTTATCATAATCAGATGTGGTCCAGAAAGGTGCTATAATGGTCAGAGGTGTGAACTTATCAGTACCTCAATTATTGGTCAATCACGATGCGTCCCATCAATTTTTTTTTACATTACGTTACATTATGTTTTCAAATACGTCGGTGCGAGGAGAGTCACGGCCTCGTTCACATGGACATTTTCATGGCGTCAGGTGAGCGTTTGCTGATCGTAATGCTGATCGCTGTTCTGTTCATTGGAGCAAATGAAAGTGTCCACATGGGCGTTCAGCACCAGTGTTTAGTCGGCTGCGTGTTCGGATGGTGTCAAATACGCGCTACATGCAACATTTTCTTTGGGTCCATTTCTGCCGAAACCCAGACGAATGTTAAACAGTGTCAAGCTCACTGTTTTCTTGCGAGCGTAGAAAACAGACGGACATGGGGCGGTGGTGGCCTAGCGGTTAAGGAAGCGGCCTCGTAATCAGAAGGTTGCCGGTTCGAACCCCGATCCACCAAGGTGCCATTGAGGTGCCACTGAGCAAAGCACCGTCCCCACACACTGCTCCCCGGGTGCCTGTCATGGCTGCCCACTGCTCACCAAGGGTGATGGTTAAATACAGAGGACAAATTTCGTTGTGTCACTGTGTGCTCTGCTGCAGTGTTTCACAATGACAATCACTTAACTACATAAAAAAATAAAATGGAGGGAGGAGAAAGGATCATCCACCCACTGTTACCGGATTGAATGTTATTTTGGGACCAGCAAGCCAATTCTTATTTAAGCAGTTGTGGCTGATAGTTTCCGCATTTTTGTGTGCATTTTTGCTGAAACAACTTAGCTAGGAGAGGAGAAATGTTACAGGCTCCTCCCATTTTTAATTAGACATAATAAAATTTCATCTTCAGAATAATGAAGTAAAGATAGTAATAATTTCCTGATTGTTTTATTCCTCTAAATTCGGAAGACATGCTTGATGTGATGAATGCAAACATGCCTTGAACTCTGTGTAGGTTATAGCGCAATGTCTTACTATTTTGCAGGTCTTTGGATACCTAAACTTTGTCCTCTGGGCAGGAAACATCTGGTTTGTTTTTAAAGAGACTGGGTGGCACAAGCCAGGCACACAGAGGTACCCAGCTTCGGCTTCAGAAAAGCAGACGACAAACTTCAACCAGCAGCCGTCCTTTAACCAGGGCAGCTTCGACCAGTCGGGCGGGGCCTACAGCCCCCATGGAGGCCTGGGGCAGCCGTCAGATTATCGCCAGGGGGGAGGGCCAACCTCGTTCTCCAATCAGATGTGATCTGCAAAGCAGGACCAAGTTTTGATGCAGGGAATCAGGCAATCTGTCACTGGTGTCACACAACTGAAAGGTGACATCGGGAGCGCATTTAGCCACTAAGGCATTTAAACCCTTATATAACATTCTATGATATCGTTCTTAGAGCAGTTTCATTAAATTGGGTGAGTCGCAAGAATGGTTTCAGATTTACAAACCATTAAAGGGATCAGAACCCAAACCACTGATGCAATTTCATTTTTCATTTTGACTATTTCAATGACCTTATGAACATCTGAATGATCTTATGAACAAAACTCTGAAATTCGTCTTAAAATAACAATAATGTTAATGGAGATAAACCACAAGTCACCCAAAAAATAAACTAATAAAAGCATTTTTCAATTTTACTTAGGTAAAGGCAGTTTATATTTTAATTATTCTCCATAGCCATAAACACAAAGCAGCAATTCATCTCCAGCAATTGCTGCATTTTATTTACAATTATGTATAGAAATTGTGAGCCTTGCAATTTTGTTCACCCACTTGGAATTTGATTTTTAAAAATTGTAAAGAAAAATAGCAAAAATGCTGATGCAACGTGACATATTGTATATGAAAAAAATATAGTAGTAGATTATAGATCTCTTTTTTGGGCGTTTTGTGACCAGTGCTATGACCTTCATCAATGGTTTGCACTGTTGTGGATGGAACGAAAGTTGTAGTTCAGATTTTTATGATTTCTAAGGTTAAATCTACATGTAACTAAGTGCATGAAGTTGTGCAATTCAAGTTCTTAATGCCTGTTTGTGAAAATAATTTTATTCAGCTTTCTGGGGTTGATATTTTATTATATTATCCTACACTATAAAGTCCTTGATATATTTTTCCTAAAATAAACTCTTTTGAGACTTTATTGTTTTAATCAGTATAGAGAACACAAATATCTCATTCTCTCATCGATGGTAGAATATTTTAATTTAGTTTGATAACAATGTTGAGTGAACTTTGACCCCTACAGTTTACAGCCTTTTGTTAACATTATGTCACAGTTCAAAACTCTGCCTCTATTAAAGTGAAATGCACTAATTGCTTCTGGATCTTGTGGGGGTCTAACAAATTACTAAAATATGTACCAAAAACTATACCATGTAAAAATTAACAGATTTGTTTTACCTACACATACAATGTCCCTTTTTAAGAATAATTTATTTGTATTGATGGTGCAACCTTATTACGAAACTTGCCAGCATGTTTCTATGTTTCATTGAAATCATTAAAAAAAGAAAATGAATATACTGTTGTTGCTCTGCGGTATGTGTTATCTAATGTGAACAAGTCAGAGTCTATATTTGTATTCTGGTTCTAATTATTGGGTGTTAATGACATCCTGTATGCATTTCAAGTAACGTTACTAAAGCTGTTGAATAAATACTGATGATGTTGAAAATGTGTCTCACATTATTTTTACTCCCTCTGGTCGAACTTTTGATGAACATTCTCCACATAGGGGAGCAGAATGGAGCCATGATTATCTTCACTTTTTGGACTGGAAGCAGGTGGGCAGTGTAACCTCTCAGTGGGTCATCACTACTTAAGTATTTAAACCCATGCAAGTCCGAATATGCAGAATTAAGGGCCTGGATATACTAGTGCATTTCCAAAATTGGGACAAAAATATCACTTATTTTTGCAATTGAAGTATAATTTATTATATAGCAAAATATGTTTGTCATGGTGGGGAAAAAGGAAGATGAAGCATGGGAATTTAGTAAATTATATAGGGCACAGGGGTCCTCACACAGACAACAGACAGACAAGGCAATCAGGGAATCATAAGTAAAAGCAAACATGAAACTCTACAGATTGGACGCAACTGACTCAGTCCTGTGGTCAGTCGTGACACCCTGGCTCTTGTTAGGACATCGCAGGTTCCCTCCTATTCTTGGATTCCTAGCAGGGTCACACATCGTGGAGTTGTAAAAACAAATATGCCACCGTGCCTCAAAAGGAAATTCACGGGACGAGGCTGTGGACATCAGTTGTTTGCTGTCCTCCCAATGTTCTTTGGACATGCTGGTATTGTGCCTTAGGAGTTAGTTACCATCCTAATCCGGACATTTTCCAGTACTCCGGACCAGAGTTTCTATGCTGCCTTGTCTTGTGCTCCCTGATTGCCTTGATTGTGTTAATCGCTCCTTATTATTATAAATGTGTCCTCGTTGTGGCAGGGGTGGCCTAGCAGTTAAGGAAGCGGCCCCGTAATCAGAAGGTTGCCGGCTCGAATCCTGAGCCGCCAAGGTGCCACTGAGCAAAGCACTGTCGCCACACACTGTGCTTGTCATGGCTGCCCACTGCTTACTCAGGGTGATGGGGTTAAATGCAGAGGACAAATTTCACTGTGTGCTGTGCTGCTGTGTATCACATGTGACAATCACTTCACTTTTTTTTTTTCATTTGTCTTTTATTCTTGTTTCATGTTGTTTAATTTGTAGTAAATTGTTCGTGAATTGGGCGTTTGTGTTCATTCCTTCCCGCCGTGCGTCTGTGACATTGTTTTATGTTGAAATACAGAAATACACTATCTTGAATGATTAGAATATTACCTGGGTTCGATCAAAATGGTATTCACAGACTAGACGACTCTAGTCGATGTTGGCTGAACACGACACAACTCCATTTTCAACCTTCTCTTCGCTGGGAGGCGGGCACGCCTATTGTCCCTCAGACTGGGACACATCGACCCGGTCGCAGAAGCAGACCCAGTTCAGTTCTGACCCAATGTTCCCACGTCAACTCGGCACCCTGACTTCCTTTCCAGCACGTCTCGGTGCCATTACCATAGTGACGGTGATCTGTGCCACAGTAAGTTGTCCCGGTCGCCTTTGTCAGTCTGTCTGAGGGATCTGACGTTCTGTGCCAGAACACATTAGAGGCTGGTTGCCTTTTGTCTTGTGGTGAACGGAGGAGAGCAGAAAGTTGTGTCGGCTTTTTCGTGAAACACAAGGACAACTGAAACAAGTTCATGCATTATTTTCAGCGGCAGGTACCTTGGCACAACTCGTGAAAGGAGTTGACATGGATGAGCTGCCCAGATGTAGATGTGGAGGCATGTAAATAGTGGTGGTGCTCAGAGGGGAAGGAAGCGGGGAGGACGCGCTTCCCATCTACAAATGAAAGCAGGAGAGTTCGGCCCCAAAGGTCCAACCAAAATGCAGTTTTAAGCACATCATACCCCCCTTATACCACATGTGAGATGATAGCATCCTCCAAATTGAAGAATTTAGGGTGTTTCTCAATGGCAGGACTTGTTGGGCCCTTCAAAGATTCAAAAAACCCACAATGGAACAGTCCAGCAGTTGCCAAAAGGTTGAAAGCGCACCTTTGTAAAAAGTGTCTGAATGCAGGCTGATGGCCTTTGTAGGATCTGAAGGATCCTAGAGTAGAAGGGATGGCATCTTTAGAAACAAACCGTTTGGTTGTCAAGAGTTTACGTTTGTTCTTTGACCTTCATGCGTCAGTACAGGAGCAGTGGAATATGAACTCCAATCATTATGTAGGTAAGGTGGCAATTTCACTCTCGGTTATCTGTTGCTCATGGGATGCCGCCCTTTAATTAATCAACCCAAGTCATTCCGGAAAAAGCGCTTCAGCTAAATGAATGAATGTAAATGTAATGTTTATACAGCCCGGGTTTGTTTTTGAGAAATTGACCCACAGCGGGCCGAGGAGCATGGCAACACAGGTACTAATTTTACCCAGACTTAAGCCCCGGTGACATACCAATGGGCACCGGGGACACTGGGGACATCGCCTCACAGCACCGAAAAGAGCTGAAGACAACACAAATCCCACAAAGCTGAGAACGCTGGGAAAGTTTTCCACAGGGTATAAAGTCAGCAGTGCCGTACGTTGTCCTCCCCACGATTGGCAATTCATCTACCTGAACTGGGGGACTGGATTGCAGGCGGCCACACCGACTACCGACTCTGTTTTTGGCATTTCGAGGGCATGGCAGCATGCTAAACACCCCATCGTGTATGGCAGCCCTCCCAGAGCAATCGAAGAAAGAAAAAAAAAGATGCATATTTGAACATAATCAGCCTGAATTAATTCTCTGAAATTATGCATGGAGCTTTCACCTGTCTGAGATTAAACAGCTTGTGCCGGGGAAGCAGGAACCAGAGGAAGACTAATGGCTTGCCAAGTCATTCAAAGGTAGTTTCCTTTGAGATCATGTCCAGAAATGTGGCATAGGAAAGGGACGGAGTCCCTCTTTTTAGGTACGTTTACCGTGCAGACACACCTTGAGGCCGCAGTGACAGGCTGTTCGCCGCCACGAAATGAAACGAGTCCGTGTCCTGACAACGTTACGTTTTACATGCCAGCATTTACAACACAGTTATTTGTTATAAAGGAGAGAATGGCATATTTTTCATATCACTAGGAATGCACTCAACTTGCGATTTGATATGATTCCAGTTGCATTTATAATGAACTTTTCATTATAAATGCAACTAAGATATCATTTTACAACCAAAAATAACAATACAATATATATAAATAATATACAAAAATGAATAAGTAAATCCATAAGTAAAGTGTTGCATGTGAAGCTCCAATGAAAGGAGTCCATTTCTGCCATTTTTATGCATATAATAACACGGGTGGCTCCGTGAGTACATGTTATACATCTCTCCTCTTAGCTGAGGGCTATGACCTGCGGGAAGCCATGGACACCAAGGTGCTGGTCTCAGCTCTCCAGGCCCAAAGAGGCGATGTGTCTGGCACAATTTCAGGCCTCCGCGTGGGGACGGCGTCACACGGGTGGAGGGAAAATGCTATTATAGCTCCTCATCCATGGTAGGGAGATCAAAGCAATCACGTAACCCTGAAGCGCTGCTGCGCACAGCCCCCCGCCCTCTTCTGGAGCCTTTTTTGGGTGGAGGACACAGGAAGGCATCTTTTACTACGCCTCCAAGTGGACGTCGGATCCCAGATCACAATCCTGAGCGATGGCGATCCTCGTCAACACAACGAGCCTGTTTCAAATCAGTGAAATCACGTTAAGGCACGCGCCAGCTGCTCCGTGACACGCCACCACTAATTATATGGATATCGGGCTGCTCATTATAGCTCTGGCGCTGTCCCCCGATTCAGAGGGCCTTTCTCCATGGTCAGCTTCTCCAGCATCTTCTCACACGATAGAACAGGGTTAGGGAAAATGCAATGTTCCCCCCAACACACCGTAATTGGAGCGACGTTGGATGAGGTAGACGTCTAGTGGGTAACACACTCGCCTATGAACCAGAAGACCCATGTTCAAATCCCACTTACTAACACTGTGTCCCTGAGCAAATGTGTCCTCAGATTTAGGATGATATGCTGTTATGATGTTTTGGTTACTTTTGAATGCTGGTGGTGCCTTCACTCTAGTGGTAACATGAGACGGAGTCTGCAACCAACACAAGTGGCTCCGGTAGTGCAGCTCATCCAGGATGAGTCCAGAGCATGGAGGTGCTACCAGGAGACAGGCGAGTACATCAGGAGATGTAGAGGAGGGTAACAACCCAGCAGCAGGACCTCCAGCAGGCCACAAAATGTGCATGCGTCTGCTCAAATCCTCAGACCCCTTGTGAGACCACTTGCTGGTGCGGTTGGCCCTGGGTTCCCCTAATGAAAGACAATGCTAGACCTCATGTGGCTGGAGAGTGTCACCAAGCATTGATGCTATGGACCAGCCCGCCCTTTCCCCGGACCTGAACATCACGTCTCGCTCAATCTACCAATGCCATGTTGCACCACAAACTATCCAGGAGCTTTAGTCCAGGTCTGGGAGGAGATGCCTCAGGAGGCCATCTGCCACCTCATCAGGAGCATATCCAGTCATTGTAGGGAGGTCATACTGAGCTTCATTTTGACATTACATCAAAGTTTGAGGAGTGAGGAGCTTGTGGTGTGTTTTTCCACTTTAATTTTGAATGTGATTCCAAATCCAGACCCATTTCTAAATTGATCATGGGTTGATTAATTTGATTTCCATCGATATGTGTGATTTTGATGTCAGTTCATTAAACTACTTAAAGAAGCATTTAACAAGAATATTTGTGCATTAAGATCTAGGATGACTTAGGATTACCTTAATTTTTGAGCAGTGTATTGAAAAGAAAAAAAAAATATATAAAAATGCATGTCTTGTCATAAGAAAAGAATAAAAAGACCTTAGTACAATAGTACTATAAAATTACAGACAGAAATAGTGTGCCACCCACTCACAGCAAAGATAATTGGTTTAAAAAAAAAAAAAAAAAAAAAAAAAAAAAGGAGGTGCCAAAATGTCTCACCCAAATGGGTTAAAAGTATATGTGAAAGGGATCATAAGCTAATCGTTAAGGTTTTGCATGTTTCTACACAACACAATTTACAGAACAAAAAAACTCTGGGGAAATTATAAAAGGAAACATTGCCACCTTGTGTTGAAGAAGAAAAGGTTGAATTTGGTTTGTGATTAAATTACTGTTGAATTGAAATAGACATTTTCCATGAAAAACACTTTCTCTGCATGTCTTGGGGATAGAAGGAGGGGAAAAAAAAAAAAAAAAAAAAAAAAAAAAAAAAGAACACTCACATTATTTCCAGAAACCTGTGAATATAAACCTACACTTTACAATACTGGGTCAACACACAGGTGTGTATTTTAATTTTTGTTTTAATAGTCATTAACACACTGCTAATCCATATATAAAAAGACCCCCCCCAAAAAAAAGGATGTTAGTCTCCATTTTCCATCGAACTTTCCTGGGCATCTTCATTCTCTGACTTTTCATGATCTGTAAATAATGAGGAAAAAAAAAAAAATGTGTAATTGGACGTACAGTCATACACGCTATTATATGCAGTGAAATGCTTGTGCGACTGCTGTTGACCTCAATATTACAAATATAAAAACAAACAAATCAAACATGCATGACAGAAATGTGACAAAAATCAATCTTACTCTCCAGCGTCTGCTGCAGTTCCTGGATGGTGCTAAGCAGCACATGAAACTGCTTCTTCCTCAGCTCCAGCTGGGTATAAAAATGGAAAAGCATGCATTAAGACCAAGTATTACAGCAAAAGCATGTGAACTATGATATTGTGAAACTGAAATGTGAACACAAAAGAACAAAATCTACCTGATTTACAATAGCACATGGAAATATCTCAAGTAAGCAGTGTTCAGAATAGGGGTGTTGAAATTAATCGTATAATCGATGCATCGCGGTGCACACATTGCATCGATGCAGTGCAGAACATAATCGATCCCATCATAATGACGTTGCTTGGGGATTTTCTGGCAGCGGCATAAAGGTTCTCGTTTTAAAAAAAAAAAAAAAAAAGTGCCGGTAGTGACTGTGGCGGCCTGATCTATAGAGCACGCCGCCGCTCCGGGTCGGAACGTTAACGCTGCGCGGCACCCGGCGGCCGTGACAGATTCTCGCGCGACAAACAGAACCCCAGCGGCCGTGTTTTCTTTCTGCCACTTCGAAACACGCACACACGAAGCGGGAACAGAGGGGAAATGGACCCTCCTCTGAGTGTCCAGAGATCTACGACGCGACATTTAGGAAAACACGCAGATTTTTCGCGCTGTAACTGTACACAGTCTCAAAAGTTGTAAATAATAGTCGTGTGAAATGGGATGTTTAATTCAGTTGAATTTGGGGGGGAAAAAAAAATGATATTCTGTAAAGAACTGTTTAACATATCTCCCTCTGAGGGACTCACTAAACTGCTCCGGACGATTCATATTCACCTGCATGTTTTCGGCTGTGGAGGAATTAAGCGATAGTTCAAATGGGTGGTAGTAGCCTAGTGGGTAACACACTCGCCTTTGAACCAGAAGACCCAGGTTCAAATCCACTTACTACCATTGTGTCCCTGAGCAAGACACTTAACCCTAAGTTGCACCAGGGGGGACCATCCCTGTAACTACTGACTAAGTCGCTCTGAAAAAGGGTTCTAAAAGGGTGGTCAGACGTCCTCGGACTTGTGGAATGCGGGTTTTTAGAAATGTTTTTGTCACAAGGGGAATCCGGTGACGCACTTGCAGACATACTATGGGCGGGGGGACAAGCCGTCGTACCGGGAGAGGACACTGGACGTGTTTGTTTGGTGAGGGAGAGACTGGCAGGGAATGAGGACGTGGAGGAAGCAGTGGACGTGCTTCGGGATCTGTGGGAAGTACCGAGGCGGAAGAGAACCGAAAGACAGCGGGTTTCAGGATGGTCCAGGAGAGTGGTCTGGACGGGAGGACGTATTGGTCGGCAGGAAGGTCAATGGATTCACGTCTTAACCGAAGGATCAGGCAGGCTCAAGGTCAGGCAGAGGTCATGGCCAGGAAATTCCAGTCGGGGTTCTTTCGTGGTTTCAAGGGGGTCAGGCAATTCTCAAAGTCGGGGGCAAGCGAAGGTCGTATTTCATGGTTGCATCGCGATGCATCGATATCGAGGCACTGATAATCGTAATCGAATCAAATTGTGAGACCAGTGAAGGTTCACACCTCTAGTTCAGAATACCGGTGTCATAGCTACTTAATTATTGCAGTCAATAATTATACTTATAATCTTGCACTGATTTCGAACCTTGTCTTCCACATTCTCCTTGATCTGTGAAAACTTCTGAAGCTCTTTGTCGAGAGACTCAAGTTGCCTGTGGTCATGGATGAAAACATGTCATCAGAAAACATTAATGTGCATACTTCACTCAGCACATAACATACATCAGGAAAGTATACACCAGTTATATACACCAGTTCAGGAAAGTGATACACGAGCAGCGTTGTCTGACATTCTGGTTAACGTCTACAGCTGTATTTTAAGATTGCTAATAACTCTGAGATGGTACCTGCTGCAGAAGATTGAACAACACTCACTTTAATGTTTCGTGCCGGTCTGGATGCTGCTGTATGACCTTGGCCAAAGCGTCATACTCTGTTTAAAAGATACAAAATAAATAAATAAATAAATAAACTATTTTCATACACTAAATCTTATAGTTTGTGTTCAGCAAGCTCATACCTTGCCGATTCTTCCGGATCCTCTTAGCCCGCTGAATCTCCTTTTTACACTCTGCTATCTTCTCATGAGCAGAAGATATACTCCGTTCTAAATGGAAGAAGATGGAGATGTTTGAACTGATGAAGGTTGTGGAACAGGCAACTTGGCCAGAAAGCATACAGACTGCGAGCCCTCACCAATCTCAGAGTAGATTTCTTCATAGTTTTCCATTTCTTTCAGATTCATGTCGTAAACCAACAAGGTCTTCCCCATGGAGAATTCGCACTGTGTCAGGCTTCCCAGCATCCTCTGGTACTGGGTAAATCTAGCAAACGAGCGAATGTATGAATGAATGAATGAATTGCGAGAGATGGCACCGAAACGGCGTGCTGGGGAACGTTGCATGTCTGCGTTACCCTTCCTCGGGAGATCCGGTCGAGTTGCACCATTTTACGAAGCTCTTCAGCAGCACGTTGATGCGACGGTCGTCCCCAGCTCCATCGCCGTCAATAAGCAGACGCTTGCGGATAACCTCGTCTTATAACATATAACACATTACGATAGATTTGTGATTGGTATGCTGACTTAAGCGTTACAGTAAATACCAACGACGCTGTAAGAACATAAGAAAAAAAAGCTAAGATTCTCATTTTTGTCAAAAGACTAAGGCACGCTAGCTAGCCTGCTAACAATGTTTGCGCGGTGTTTCTATTAACCGGGGCACAAACCGGATGGTGCCGACGAATGAAGCGTCTTGAAAACAGGCGATCTTGAAAAGAGACAAAAACACTTACTAAACCTAATAAATGCTCTCACCATCAGTAACTGTCCCCATTTGTCTGTTGTAGTTTCACGGCTTGTGGAGTGAGAAAAAACTTTATTGAAAACCTGGGCATAAGACAAAATTCTATTGGCTGGAAGGGCGCCCCGCCTTGGAGTCTCGCCGCGCCGATTGGTCAGAACTGAGTAGCAGGTCCACAGCGTCGGGGTCGCCCTAATTCGTGAAACTGAGGTACTGATCTCGCCATTGTGGCTCCGATTCGATCGTCACTCTTGTATGTAACGTCCCCCCCTGCGTATGAAACAAAATGGCGTGAGTTTCCGTGTCCTCCACAGCTGTTTAAGGAGCGCGCGTTGACAGGCCAGAAAGCCCCGAACGGACGTGCAGGCGTGCGGGTAAAGGGTGATGTGACGTCCGCGTCCCAGAATGCTGCCTGGTAAACAGACATGGAAGCACCTGGTGAAGACCTCCACAGTCACTGAACATTGCATTCGTCCTCTTTTTTTTCACGGGCCTCCTTTTTAAATGTATGCCACGGTCCACACATCTGATTCTTTTGCGGGGGCAATCTTGCTTCTGTAACGCGCAGGACGCTGGTAAGAAAAGTCTGTTTTTTTTTTTTGTTTTACCGACAATAGCTTCTTATTGCTGTTCTGTTAGACGTCCAGCTCTATGCTAACTAGCCAGCTATCCCAAATGGCTGTCTGGCTGACCCAACAAGCTGACAGGCTAATAAGTTAACTAGTGCTTCTAGTGTATTGTGGTGATAAAATAATATTGTGTTGTGGTGATTTTTTTTTTCTGACCCCGCGTCAAAACTTTTTCATAATTTTCTCGACCAGTTTTTTTTTTTTTTTTTTTTGGAGCACAGCGTGCAACCTTGAACTAACGATGCTTCAGATTCACATTCGAGGCGAGGTACGTTGCTGCAGCGGTGTGTGCTCATGTTGTCAAAAGTCACGTTGATAGATGCTGACCTACAGACCTGCAGGTGAGCATGTCTGTAACGACCCTGGACTGAATAAACGTTCATTTTAGGCAATATTTTTGATCAGCTGCAAATAAAAATCCAAATAACATTCATATAATGTTGAAATAATGTTATATAAGCTAGGTGTGTGCAACGCCTCTTACAAATATGTGTGTTATTCATTAAAAATTCCAATATTAAAAGTATGATTAGAATACAGTTGTAGTTATATGGGTTAACCGAGATTAAAAAGAGAAATGTATTGCATATATAACAATATAAACATTTCATGCAGGCCCCAATAGTGCATTTATACAAACAAATAAAAGAGATTGAAGTTAAATTACACTAAACTTAAAAAAAAAAAGAAAGAAAGGGAGAGGCGTCAAAGTGTCTGCACCTTGTGCAAAGGGGGTTATATTCGGGTTCAAGTTCTATTTCTAAAACAGGGATGTTTTATACAACAAATAAAGGATGGAAATCAGTAAAGAACTTGATACTTGATTCTCAAAATCCTCTGTTGAAACTTTTGTTTAGTAAAACTAAACCAAAACAAAGGGTTGACGGGCACACCGTTAGGGACAATTAGGCAAATCCTCCACCTGTAGATGCATGTAAAGCAGGCCATTTATCTCGCAGCGGGACGGGCATTATGTAACGCGTGCTGCGACGGGAGTGGCCGCGGAGTTCGTTTTTTTTTTTTTTTTTTTTTCTTCAACGTTTCCAGTCTTGTTCATCCCTGACGAGGATTATTGAGCTGCTAACTGCAGGACTCTCCGGCGGTTAGCCAGGGATGGCCGCTTATTGGATTGGATTACTCTGCAGCGACAGGTAGCTCCATAAGTAGCTGTAGACGCCAAAGCCGCTGCCAGATCCATTCTTAGCAGTGCCATGCGGTATCCTTGATACGTAAACAGGTGACGCCCCGGGAAGAGAATCTGAACCACTTTCTCTGTCCTCCCCTTCGCCCTCAGATTACCTGTCCAGACTGTGTGGCGGACTCTTAACAGCCAAACTGATGAAGAGCTACTGACTCGACAAAGTGAACACCCCCCCCCCCCCCCCCCCCCCCTTTCACGTTTGACAAGGTATGGACCTGACCGCTGCGCTCCGCGGCCTGCATTGATGGTGTAGAGCTGCTTACTATTTAATCCCCAATAGAAAACTCTCAAGAGTTGCTTTTGCAAGAATGAAGGCAACCACAGGGTGTTTTGTTTGGCCGAGGGTACCAAAATACCGCGTCATTTACCAAAACTGCATTTTTCAGACGCTAATCGGCAGTTACAGGGACAGTCCCCCTGGAGTTAAGTGTCTTGCTCAGGGACACTTAACTCCAGGGGGGACTGTCCCTACTGATTGTAAATCGCTCTGGATAAGGGCATCTGATAAATGTAAAATGTAAATGAATAAGAGTGTCTGAAAAATGCCACAAATATAAACGTAGTATGTTTGGTTTGAACTTGTGACTGCCAACACATCTTGACGGAAAAGATAGCTGGGGTTTATTG
The DNA here is from genome assembly GCF_900700375.1 of Denticeps clupeoides. Taxonomy (NCBI): domain Eukaryota; kingdom Metazoa; phylum Chordata; class Actinopteri; order Clupeiformes; family Denticipitidae; genus Denticeps; species Denticeps clupeoides. Next base: position 18,360,032 of record NC_041718.1, read on the forward strand.
TTGCCACACCCATCGGTACAATCACAGTAGTCCACTCAAGGTGGGATCAACTCTGAACCTACAACTGCAGATCACTGGATCGTCATTGCTTTTTTTTTTTTTTTGCTACACCTTTTGACTCTGATCTGTTTATCTGTGCAAGTCGTAACATGTTGTGTGAACAATAGATTAATAATCATAATGAAATGTTCCACTGTGATTTTACATACGTTAATTTTAATATTAAACACAGTGTTAAAGTGTGCCGATCATAATTAATGACTAGGTTAACTGACTCTTTGAGAAATTATTGGAATTTTTTTATTGTTTTCGACGTGTTTTGGTGTTTAAAGCGCCCCGCCTGTTGCTTTCCCGCGAGTCAGGTTATTAGTTCCTCTTTTAACTTGTTCGTTGGCCGGTGCGCCATGGCGCCGGGTGGAGTGGGGGGTGTCGCGGCCGCCTGTAGGCGTCAGGCTCGTCGGTGGAAACGGAACCGGCGCTGCACGACGGCGCCGGCCAACGAGGGAAGCCTGTTTAGAACCCCGGACGCTCAAACGCGGAGCGGGGTTGCCAGATCTCGCGAGAAGACGCGCGACTACGTCTTTGTAAACAGGCAAGCCTATAGAATCTGACGTCGAAGATCATTTTATCCAATTGGCAAATATTCATCCGTGGACTTGTTACTAATTACCTCGAAAGCCATCTATAGTTTTTGTTTTATTGATTGTCGCGATAGCCTCTAGAAATGCTTTTATTGCAATGTCCAGCTGTGTAAAACTGTGGAAGGTAAGGTGTCGAGAGTCAGATTTGTTTTAATGAATTGGTGATGTCACATGTTGGTTTCCCGGAAACCAGAACTAAGAGAAAAAAAAATCGCGAGGTGGCGAGGATCGGGCGGACCTGGCAACACGGCGGCTGAGCGCTGGTTTGTCACATTGTTCCACTGTAGCGGAAAGAATGTCGGAAAGGGCCGATGATGACGTCAGGGCGGAGCAGCGCAGAGCGGCCAGGCAGCTGAAGCAGCAGCAGCAGCAGCAGCTCCAGCGGGGAGAAGCCTCCACAGCAATGGCGACTGTTGCGGAGCGCAGGTCCCTGCCCAGTCCAGAAATCGTGCCGGGACAGCCGTGGAGCAGCTGGGTCGATGCCGCGAAAGTCCACGGGTGCGACGGTGAGTGGCCCGCGCGCCGAGCCGGTGCGTTTAAATGGCCCCGGCAAGGCGCCGCGGATCGGCGGCGGCGGCGGCGGCGGCAGCAGCTTCTTCTTCTGCTGCTGCTGCTTCTGGGGTTTTTTCTTTTTTTTTGGTGGTCGGGGGGGTATTTAAGCAACGCCGCTGACTGGTAGCAGCAACAGCAGCTGCACGGGGCGAGTGGAACTGTTGACCCGACTGAACGCGATCGCCCCGTTTTTTATTATTATTTTTTTTCCTTCTTCTTTTCTGTAGGTGCCGAATCGGAGGAAAGTTTGAAAGAGTGCGGAAAAAACCGAGAAGCCATGCGGCTCTGCAGAGACGGTGAGTGCTCTTTCCCTGCCGAAAGGTGTGTTTTTGGGTGCCTAAAGTGCACCTCACCTACCACCATGCAACCGGCATATAAACAGACAGCACAGTAAACTGCACACTTTCAAAGTGTGGGCCAAAGGTCAGCAACTGTTAATGGCCCTAAAAATGGCTGACGTTACACTTGCCGTGATTAAAATATACGTCATGTATTCATGCGCATATGATAAATTAACAGTACAGTACAGCACAGGACCATCTGATTAAACGATTTCATTAAAACTGTTGTAAACTTGTGTAAAAGCCTTTCGGCTGCATGTTCGCTGGAATGCTGAAATTCCCTGGCTCCGTGCTTGAGAGGGTCCCGGGAGGCTTTGGTCGCGTTATTCCCTCAAAATAGTTTGCTCTGCGAATCTCTGCGTACGTACGCGCTCCGTAGTTGCATTGAAATAGCAGCGTATCGTCTATTTTTAATAAAAAATTCATTCTGAACCTGAACTTCGTGCGTGTGTATGGGTTTTGTTCACTTTGTACTGAGGTAACAAGTGAATCTCACCGGCGTGGATCAACAACGTAACGAAGTGCTTGACGCGTGAGCCAGTCCAGTGGGAACGCCGGCGCCCTCCGTTCCTATTGGACGGCTGCGAGTGTCGTCTCATGCTAATTATTTTCATTTAAGCAGGTCAATTTTTGACGGTGCGATCTGACCCGATCGAAAGAGACTAATTATTGTAAGTCCGTAATGAATCGGCCACGCGGTGAGTGTGCCGGCTCTGCTCCTCTCTCCGCCCCGACTGGCGTACAGCTCGTGTGAATACGCGGTGCAACTCGTGTGAGTGCGAGCAAAGCTCGAGGTCGATGGTAAATTTGTAGACGTCTGTAGACGTCTATAACGTATAACTAATTCCGTCTCTTGAGCACTGTGAGGCACACGCTCTCTGATGCATGTTCCGCGTAAGCCGCCTCCCTCGGGCCTTTCAATTTGGAGGGAATTACCGTACGTGTCGGGACACTTATCTAAACGTGCTCTTGAACGTCGAGAGTCGCGCCGGAATCTGCCACTTTCCTCTCTTCCTCTAGTCCTCGCGGCGGGCTTTTCGAAACGCAGTTTCTGGTGGCAGTTATTTACATTTACATTTACAGCATTTATCAGACGGCCTTATCCAGAGTGACTTACAATCAGTAGTTACAGGGACAGTCCCCCCCTGGAGCAACGTAGGGTTAAGTGTCTTGCTCAGGGACACAATGGTAGTAAGTGGGATTCGAACCTGGGTCTTCTGGTTCATAGGCGAGTGTGTTACCCACTAGGCTACTACCACCCGTACTACTACTACTACCAGTTATGGAGCGACCAGGCGGGAGTGCTGGGAACTGTTGGCGGCCTGTCCCCTTTTTACTCTTCCACTTTCGCTTTCTCCGCCGAACTTCCCGCAATCGCGTCGTCCGGATTCCCGCGGTCTTTCCTGCCGTGTGACGGGGGCGGTTCTGTCCAAATCGAACCGCGATTTTCTTCCCTTCTTTCAACATCTTTGCCTAAACATTTCATTTAGAGAACAGCGTATGTGCAGCGTCTTTTAACGGTAAACTGTGCGCGCTTTCAAGGTGGGGACGTTCTGTCCTGTATTAAGCCGGAAATTTGAGTTCTTACATGTTAACAACAAAAGGCCACGGGGTGGAAGTAGCCTAGCGGGTAACACACTCGCCTACGAACCAGAAGACCCAGGTTCAAATCCCACTTACTACCATCGTGTCCCTGAGCAAGACACTTAACCCTGAGTGTCTCCAGGGGGGGACTGTCCCTGTAACTACTGATTTGTAAGTCGCTCTGGATAAGGGCGTCTGGTAAATGCTGTAAATGTAAATGGTTATTGTGAAGATGAGATTGTTTTTGCAGATGCAGTAATAATGAGTGAGAATTCTGTTGTAAGTAATTGTGGTCTCGACCCTGATGGTGAAGCCACCTCCTCGCCCCTCTGCCGGCGTTCTTCGCGGACCCTTTGTTTGTGACTACACCTCGGCTTTATTTATTCCGGTAAGCGCCACCCGACTCGGGAGCACGGTCGTCGGTAAAAAGCGATCTCATTGACCATGGTTCCTCGGTCGCTGGCGTGGCGCGGCATGGCGCGGCGGGTAGATGAAGAGTGTCCACACACTCCGGGCCGCAGATTGCTGATCTCGCCGGGCTCGTTCATCACTGACAGCCAGGGGACGGTCTCGTACGTGCTCTCTCTCTCTCTCTCTCCTCCGGCCATCGATTGCTCGACCGGAATGTAGTCCTTTCTGCGTGAATTTCTGCCCCTTTGCTGAGAAGTGAGTGAAATTTAACACACAGGCACCTTCTCTCGGAAGGGAGGAATCAACACATGGCTCTTGTCGCACCAGATTCTGTTTAGCCGTGCCTGTGGCTCAGACGCGGCGCTAAAATATTCCAAAAATATTCATAAACCTTATCTGTATTTTCTTCACAACTGTGACTGCTTACTTTTGATTCCTTTTCGCTGCATTGTTTTTAAGGACGATCCCTAGTTTTTAATTTAATGTGTTGGATTTTGATTTTCTATGTTGGTCTGTTATGTTATGTTGTTAAAATTTGAGAGGATCGTCTCCCTTCTCTCCTGGCATTGCAAGTTAATTTGGGGACAAAAGACATGGCTTGGTGTTGGTAAGTGAGGGGCAATGCAGCTCTAGGTTCAGATGTGACACTAAATTGCTTTTATATTATGTGTCACTTTGTTGATTCTTTTTAATGCTGTGTTTTGTTTGTTTGCTTCTATCTCTGTGGGAATAAAGTGTAAAATTGGTCCAAGGAGGCCGGGGGCCTTTTTAAAAATGTATTTATTATTATTATTTTTTTAAATGTAGCTGTAAATGACTTTTCTTCGGTCTCAGTGATCTTCAGTCGTGAGTTCTGCTTAAATTCTAACAGATGTCCTGAGGAATGTAACAGTGCATAAAGACCCAGGGATTATTTATGTATTTACGGTATCTTTTTTTTTTTTTTTTTTTCAATCAAGAGCCATCTGTTCTTTGCCAATATGACTATATCCCTTTAGGGAAAGATATCTGAATAACATGGCTTTCAAATAAAAAAATGTTCAGGGCCAACATTGAGGTGTATGCTTCCTACATGGACATTCATGCTAGATGTACAGGGTGGTAGTAGGCTAGTGTGTAACACGCTCGCCTATGAACCAGAAGACCCAGGTTCAAACCCCACTTACTACCATCGTGTCCCTGAGCAAGACACTTGACCCTAAGTGTCTCCAGGGGGGGGACTGTCCCTGTAACTACTGAGTGTAAGTCGCTCTGGATAAGGGCGTCTGATAAATGCTGTAAATGTAATGTAGAGAAAATCTTTTCAGAAAATCTGAGTGTGGCCCACACCTCTGACCTATAGTGTAAGTGAAATGTACTGGAAAACCCCTGAACTCTTTACTCCAACCTGAAGTGTGGTACAGGGTGGTAGTAGCCTAGTGGGTAACACACTCGCCTATGAACCTCTTATTACCATTGTGTCCCTGGGGGGGGGGGACTGTCCCTGTCACTACTGATTGTAAGTCGCTCTGGATAAGGGCATCTGATAAATGCTGTAAATGTAAATGAAGTGCACAGCCAATCACAACTCGCAGGATCAGACCAGTCACTCACTAGACTTCAGCAGGATTGGCACACTTACTCATTTACTTATACTGATTGCTTCCTGGGCCAGGCTGAATTAATTTAGATACCGGGACAATTCAACATGTATTAGTCACAATTATAATAATTATAATAATAATATCATTCATTAGTTTTGTTTGTGTGATTCTGTGCTTTTCTGTTGCAGCACTATGTGCTCTAGGCTGCCCAGAAGGCTCAGTTGTTTTATTTCTAATGTTATATTATAAAGAGACACTTTTACTTTTTATTAGGCATTTAATGTTATCATTATTATAATTTATTTCTGTAGCTTGTGTGTGTGAGATTTAATGCTGCCACATTTCAATTCCATTGTCTTTGAGGATTTGGTTTTGTTTTACACGATCTCTTGAATGTTATTTGGGGGGGTTACCCCGTCTTTTGTGATAGTTATGTCACTGAACGTGTCTTGGACTTGAAAGAAGCAGCAGGATCTGTGTGAAGTGGAGCTGGACTGCTGCGTGGTGTAAAGCGTGGGTCGCTTGGGTTAAAATACTCTACTTACGCCTATTTGCATAAGCGCTCAGGTGAGCTTGCTTCAAGAGGTACTGGGTGTCTTTTTAAGTGCCCCTGATTTTTGGGGACGTCCTCGAGGGCTTCGCCTCTGCTTCTCAGCGCGCGTCTTAATCTTGCCGCGTAATTAGCTGCAGCTCGGGTGACAGTGAAGTTTGACTGCTGCCTGTCTCACAGATTATCCTTTATTTATGTAATAAAGGAGATTAACGTGCAAAGTGTGTCAAAAGTCAGGCAATGGCGTCCCTTTCCTCTCTGTTTTAATAAGAGCAATAGACAGGAAATGAACTTAAAAAATGAACTTAAAACAGTAGCTTTCGTGGGTTTAGTACTGTGGAGATCGTATTTTTGGCAGCGGTTTGTTAACGTTTGACACTTCAGTTCTTAAAAAGTGAAATGGGATGAGGATAAAGCCACTTGTTTTAAACGTTTTGTTTGGGAGAAATCCTTTTCAGGAGAAATTAGCCATTTGTTCGCATGGTAGAATATTTTGGTTCTCTCAGCAAAAATCATGACCATACATTTATTACATGTGATTTAGAATGTAAAGGCCTGCAACGAATTCTGAACAATTTCGATAGAAATCCTTTTCAATGAGAAATTTGCACTTTGTTAGCCGTTTGTTGTTAGTTTTCCCCATTCAGCTGAATCTGCAAAACAAGCAAGAATAAGTGTAAGTGAAAGGAGATTTATGCTGAAAATATGGTTAAAATTTGCATTGAGGATCAATACACAATTTCATATATAACATTGGAGGTTTCTCTGCAGAAGGCACATGACTGAAGTGAAAGCGATTGGGTGGTGCAAAATAAGGTCTTCGTTGGCTTCAGAACAGTTCTGTTTGAGAGAAGTTAGCACTTTGAACGTTTGGGTTCCTCAGCAAAAGGCATAAAAATGGCACGTTAGCGCTTTGTATCATTGAACATTTCAGCTGTCTTGGCTGAAATTCATAGGAATAAATTGAACATGATTTGAGAGATTTGATTTAGAACGATTTTCTTCCTTTTAAAAAATTGTTTTGCACAGCCACTATCACGGTGTAATGCCACTATCAAGGCTACTATTATCCAACACTAAACGCTAACGTGATTGATTTTACCATTGTTGATAAGAGCTAGCGCACAACGCAGTGTGTCCTCTGTTTTTAACCATCATCTTTAGTGAGCAGTGGGCAGCCCAGGCCCCCGGGGAGCAGCGTCTGGGCACGGTACCTTGGTCAAGGGGACCTATGTGGCACCTTGACGGTTCAGCATTTGAGTCCACTTCCTTACACGCCAGGCCACCGCTGCCACTGTGAAGTTGTATTACTTCACGCCGGGGGAAGCAGATGCTGACAAACAATAACCAGTTACATAATGCAGACACACCCAGGTCGTTGCGGTGCCATGGTACTGGATCTGTAGTTAAGAGGGAGTTCCCTGCGAGTTGTTCGTTGTGTATTGTTGGTGTAAGTCACTATTATGCACATGCACATTAATACTCAAACCCTTGGCTAATCACTTGCTCGGACACATACTCACATACACACACATTGTCCTGTTCACACAGAGTTGCTCCAGTACACAATTTCTTACTTATATGCATATACATACACACACCATTTATTGTTCATAAACATATGAACAGTCTCTCTCTCTCTCTGTCTTAACCCTTTTTTCAGGCAGACACACTCACACACACTTTCACTTCTTTGTGATTTTTTTTTTTTATTATTACTATTTTTACGAAAAGGAAATCAACAAAATCCCCTTACTGTGTTTGTGTCCTTGTGTAAGCCAGACTGATGGCCTGTAGTGACGAGTGTGTCTGTGTCTCTCTCTCTCTGTCTCACACGCACACACACACACACACACACAAAGTAGCATTTTTCTTTGGGCTTGTGGTTGTCTGTGTTGCTCTTTCTCTGACTGCAATGCTTTTATTTCTTTGGTAATATTTGACCTTGTCTGACCCCTGTCCATCTGCAGCATTCATTCATAAAGCCACAAAAAATGCAACCCTGCCACACGTTAACATTTCTGTGACGGTATAGCGAGTGACCTTCCCGTTCACCTCGTCTCACCACACTTAGGAAAACACTTTTCAGCGTCAGCGGAGCTGGACGTGCGCCTTAACCTTCTCTTTATTCTGCTAATCTTAACATTTCTGCTTCCTGTCCCCACCCCTGTGAACGCAGACATGCCCATATTCGGCCAGTGCCCGGCGCAGGATGACTTCTACCTGGTCATGTGCAGCCACTGCAGCCAGGTGGTGAAGCCCCAGGCCTTCCAAGCACATTACGGTGAGTGTCCTGCACCACACACTGCCGGCCAGACACTGAAAAGTTCTCCTGTGGACATTTGACCTGTCAAAGACCTTTTCGGGGACACTCGGATTGCATGTGCTTTTGGTTCCTGTCAGATATAGCTCTAAATGTTAGGTCGTCCCAGATCAGATCAAGCAGGATCTTGCGGTAAGCTGGAGGAGGGCAGAAATAAAGCGGCCATTGCGTTCTCCACCTCTGCTCCGTTCCCTGCCAAAGCAACACGAAGAGCAGGCGCGGGGCTTTGATTCCCGCCGCCGGAGGGCTGTGTTTACATTTCTGAAGTTAATATTTGATGTGCACCTTTTAGCTGCTCCGTCTGCGCGCAGGGCCTGCGCCGGTGTATAATTTCAGCGCATTAGGCCGCGCCTGAAGCCTGCCGAGGCCGGTGGGAAGGCGCGAGGGTGTGAACTGGCGTAAAACTTGGACACCTTTGCATGGCGGGCGGGACAGGACTTATGGAATTATGGATTGGGAAATCTTTGTCTGGGCTGGGATGTACGATGTATTTACCTGCTGCCCATTGTTCTAAAGTGGCGCGCGTTAATGGTGAACGATCGCGATGCTTTAATACAGCAAAAAAACCCACTAAGCGAATGGAGGAGCTGCGGCACTGATGAATTAAGCCCTGGATTAGGCTGCGTGTTTGTGTCCGGGCGCAGCGTCTAGCGGCGAATCATTCTACAGCCCGGAGCGCTGTTGAGGCTTGGCGAAGGCGCTCGCTGCTCCAGGTGGGCGGGGCGAGGGGGTCGGCCCAGGGTTGTGTGAAGACGACGCAGTGATTTATCGGAGCTGCTTTCAGTCCGGAGATCCCGCTACTGAGAAAAAGGACGAGAAGATTTGGGAAAGGGGTTTTATCAGACCTGGCCAGGTCTGAGAGAGGTGCGAGACCAATCATAACATATGAGAGACACTTATGTGGTGGTGGGACACGCATATGCCTGCTGGGGACATACGAAAACATAGTGGCCATAGAACCAGTGCAACATGACAATATTTTTATGTACTATCGTTAACTGTTTTCAAAAAATGGCATTTGGCTCTTGTCATAAAATGTCCACGGCCCTGGCTGGCAGCGGGATTCCAACCACACAGAACCACAAAGTTGCGTCTTATCCTGCTGTTTAGGTTCCGTTTGGAAGAAATGTAATGTAAGGTAGGAAGACAGGAAAACCAGAACTCTTGAGAAGGTTGTTTCATTTTGCTGAAACAATGCGCAGGTTTTACTCAAATTTGTCGTGATACGGGATCGAGGTGTGAACCTTCACTGGGCTCACGATTTTATTACGATTATCAATGCCTCGATATCGATGCATCGCGATGTATCCCGTACATTTCCTACATTGTCACATGGTGACAATGTCGGCGTTCACCTTGTCACAGTTGGATATACTGGTAGTACGTCACTGCGCTGTGGGCGGAGTTAGTCGTCTGGCCCGGTACTGATGCAGAGGGCTCAATGCAGCAGTGTGAGATTCTTCCCGGCAGGCCTCCTTTTGCTGCGTGCTTCACCAGAGTCTTCTCCGCTACACACCGACCCAAACCCGTTACAACCTGAAGCCACAAACGGCAGAAAAGCCACAAGCGTCAGGTGAGCGCCGACGGAATACAAACCGTTTTTCTGCTTTCAGGCCAAACGCAGCAAACTCCTTCCCGGCGGGTTCACTACCGGCACTACTTTTTAACTAGAATTTTTATACCGCCGCCAGAAGATCACCAAGCAACGTCATTATGATAATCAATTACGTTCTGCACTGCTTCGATGCAGTATCGTCCACGTTTGCATCGTGATTCGTGGATTATGCGATTAATTTCAACACCCCTAATACAGGATACATAATTCATACGTTTTAGGCCTTTTAGTCCAGTCCTAGTTGCCAGTAGAAACACTACGGGCCAGTTTAGTCCTAGACTAAAAGCACTTTTGAATGGAGAAGTTTGATGTTCTCTTTTAGTCCAGGACTTAAATCATGGCTGGGAAATTGAGCCAAAATGCTTATTTACATATGTACCGCTATTTATTGAAATACGTGTGTGGGGGCAAATGTATTGATTTAATAGGTAGACTTAGAAAAGAACTATTCATCTCTTCCACTATGATTGGATTCAAGTTTAAAATTGTCTGTTTGTGTGTGTGTGTGTGTGTGTGTGTGTGGCTCTTGCACAATCATCAAGAGTGTTGAAGAGCTATCACACACTGACAGAGAAGCGATCCAGCTGCTGGTGAGAATCAGTGTCCCTGAGACTCAGAAGCGATTGGGAGTGCTCAGCTGAATGAGGCGTTTCGGCGTGAGGCGACTGCGTGGGGCAGCCGCGCGCCGTCCTCAGATGATCACTGCAGACTCGGCTCTCGCAGGCTCACACACGCTTCATTTCGCCGGCACAGCGAACCCTGACGGACAGCGTTGTCTATTCAGACCGGCTCTTGGCATTACTGAGCACCACAAAGGATTTGCGAATAAGCCCCAACAATTTCATGCAGCCTGTTGTGTTGGTTTCTGAAAGCCTGTTTTCAACCCGGCCCGCTTCCCTGGCTTTAGTCACCACTTTAATGCACTTCACGTTTTAAGAAAACTGCATGTGTTTTATCGCCTCTAAAATGTGCCTTGGCGCATCTGTGCACGATATCCCCACCCACTTCTTCTCACAGCAGATTTCGGGCATTTGATGTTTGATGTTAAATACGATATGCAATGTATCAAGAGTGGACTGTGTACCGCTTTTTATTAAAAACATTTTTAATCATTTTTATCATTTAGTGAATGTGAAGTGAAGTGATTGTCACATGTGATACACTGCAGCACAGCACACGGTGCACACAGTGAAATTTGTCCTCTGCATTTAACCCATCACCCTGAGTGAGCAGTGGGCAGCCATGACAGTGTGTGTGTGTGTGCTTTGCTCAGTGGCATCTCAGTGGCACCTTGGCAGATTAGGATTCGAACCGGCAACTCTCTGATTACGGGGCCACTTCCTTAACCGCTAGGCCACCACTGCATCTGTATCTTCATTATCAGATTTGAGAATCTGATGACTGTCCTGGTCCCCTGTGCCGTAAGGGAACGAGCAGTGAGATCAAAACAATAGTAAAATAACGTAGTGTATTTAGATCTCCATTACAACACATTGCAGACTAAATACTAAGCGACTAGTCCAGTGAGCTTTTCTGTCCAACATGTTTTTTGCTAACTAGGAAAAAATAATTGCATTTAAATGCAAAGTATTGGTTTAAGTTTCCTCAGTCTGTTTTAGCAGTGGTGTGTTCTTGTTGCGGTTTGACCCTTTGAACCATCCGTAGTGGTGATTTATCACGGCTGTCATGGTTAATGCATTCAGTAAGTTCACCATGTCAGTAGGGCTGCACGTTATGCGCAAAAATATCATATGTGTTGTGTGAGCCGAAGCCCGCATTTTCATAAGCACATGCTGAAAGTCCAAGGATTCAGCTTCTCATGCAACCTAACAGGTAGACCGCAGCTCATGTGCACTGCTGTTCGATTTAATTGGTAAATTGTTCATTTAATTGCTTGACGTCGCATGTGGAGACTCAGGGGGGAAAAAAAACAGTTTGCTGTGTTGGGAATTGGTTGCTGTTGTTCCATATCAACTGGTGACCTGTGCATGCGTACAATATTTGATAATTAAGCAGTAGAAAGATAGTGGACGCATTGGCAGTTTCGTGGTGGATGGTGTAAAGGATCTAAACTAAAAGTTGGATTTCAAATGCCACCAAATAGGGACATTTTAACATTTACGGCATTTTCCAGAGCGACTGTAGTTACAGGGACAGTCCCCCTGGAGACACCCAGGGTTAAGTGTCCTTGATACGATGGGAATAAGCGGGGTTTGAACGTGGGACTTTTTGTGTTCTTCCGGTATACAGGGAGTGCAGAATTATTAGGCAAGTTGTATTTTTGAGGAATAATTTTATTATTGAACAACAACCATGTTCTCAATGAACCCAAAAAACTCATTAATATCAAAGCTGAATGCTTTTGGAAGTAGTTTTTAGTTTGTTTTTATTTTTAGCTATTTTAGGGGGATATCTGTGAGTGCAGGTGACTATTACTGTGCTTAATTATTAGGCAACTTAACAAATTCACAAATATACATTTCTGACATTCAAAAACAAATCAGTGACCAATATAGCCACCTTTCTTTGCAAGGACAGTCAAAAGCCTGCCATCCATGGATTCTGTCAGTGTTTTGATCTGTTCACCATCAACATTGCGTGCAGCAGCAACCACAGCCTCCCAGACACTGTTCAGAGAGGTGTACTGTTTTCCCTCCTTGTAAATCTCACATTTGATGATGGACCACAGGTTCTCAATGGGGTTCAGATCAGGTGAACAAGGAGGCCATGTCATTAGTTTTTCTTCTTTTATACCCTTTCTTGCCAGCCACGCTGTGGAGTACTTGGACGTGTGTGATGGAGCATTGTCCTGCATGAAAATCATGTTTTTCTTGAAGGATGCAGACTTCTTCCTGTACCACTGCTTGAAGAAGGTGTCTTCCAGAAACTGGCAGTAGGACTGGGAGTTGAGCTTGACTCCATCCTCAACCCGAAAAGGCCCCACATGATACCAGCCCAAACCAGTACTCCACCTCCACCTTGCTGGCGTCTGCGTCGGACTGGAGCTCTCTGCCCTTTACCAATCCAGCCACGGCCTATCCATCTGGCCCATCAAGACTCACTCTCATTTCATCAGCCCATAAAACCTTAGAAAAATCAGTCTTGAGAGATTTCTTGGCCCAGTCTTGACGTTTCAGCTTGTGTGTCTTGTTCAGTGGTGGTCGTCTTTCAGCCTTTCTTGCCTTGGCCATGTCTCTGAGTATTGCACACCTTGTGCTTTTGGGCACTCCAGTGATGTTGCAGCTCTGAAATATGGCCAAACTGGTGGCAAGTGGCATCTTGGCAGCTGCACGCTTGACTTTTCTCAGTTCGTGGGAAGTTATTTTGCGCCTTGGCTTTTCCACACGCTTCTTGCGACCCTGTTGACTATTTTGAATGAAAAGCTTGATTGTTCGATGATCACGCTTCAGAAGCTTTGCAGTTTTAAGAGTGCTGCATCCCTCTGCAAGATATCTCACTATTTTTGACTTTTCTGAGCCTGTCAAGTCCTTCTTTTGACCCATTTTGCCAAAGGAAAGGAAGTTGCCTAATAATTATGCACACCTGATATAGGGTGTTGATGTCATTAGACCACACCCCTTCTCATTACAGAGATGCACATCACCTAATATGCTTAATTGGTAGTAGGCTTTCCAGCCTATACAGCTTGGAGTAAGACAACATGCATGAAGAGGATGATGTGGACAAAATACTCATTTGCACTCCCTGTATAGCCGAGTGTTTTAGCCGGTAGGCTACTACCGCCCCGTACCATAGTAGTAGGAATGTATTGATGTACTAGTGATGTGATAAATACTGCTTTATTACAAATCTTTGACAACCTTGTGACACAAAGACCACCCCTACACTGTGTCTGCGGCAATAACCAAGACGGTTTTAACCAGTCAAGTTGGTTTATGGCGTGGCTGCATGTGCAGTTGATCTGCAGATTGTCCGGTGTGTCCGGCGCAATTAGCTGGGGCGCCGTTGAGCAAGGAGCCGGCGCCGGCCCATCTGCGCCTGATGATTGGGGGTGCATAAATTGTTTGGTGCTCCCTTCCCTGGCCTCCCGCCAGGCACTCCTTGGAAGCGGCGAAGCCGAGGTGATGTCTTGTTCGACGGGCGGAGATAAATCAGAACATTTCTTCCCCTCTGTGGAGTCCGTCCGTCTGTCTGTCTGGGTTTTTTTTTTTTTTTTTTCTCCCCCTCCTGCTCACAATCTTCCAGAGCCCCAGCAACTGCGCCGATGGAGACGCGCTGAAGACGTCAGGTCGCCGTCACCGGCTGGCGGGAGTGGGTGATCCTGTAGCAGGCTGTGGGGTTGAGCAGGCGAGCCACTGGCAGGCGGCCCAGACTGGCGAGGAGGTTGCAGGAGGTCGCTGGACTTCCGCATCACCTCCGGAACACGCAAACGCGTAGCTACACGCTTGATAACGCATCACAGGCTAAATATCTATACGAAAACGTCTCTTTCAAATAGAGAGCTTGCTGGTTTGAATACCGACTTTGACCTCCTCGTGTGGTTCTCTGGTTTCCTCCCGCCTTCCACATGCACGCACGATGGGAAGATTGTTAGACGGTGTGATTATATGGTGCATGAAAGATTTACATTTATTTACCAGACCCCCTTATCCAGAGTGACTTAGTCAGTAGTTACAGGGATACGTGTACTGCTCAGGGTTACGTGTCCTGCTCAGGGACACAATAGTAGTAAGTGGGGTTCGAACCAAGCTCCGGTTCGATATTCACACACGGCTATATTTTAAAGAGATTCGCTTTTAATTCACTTGCACTTCATTCAAACAGCATTTAAATGAACCACAAACTGTTATCAATAGAGCATTATTTACGCTAGTAAATATACTGTGTGATTCAAGTGGCAAAAACAAAACTTGTACGAAGCACGCAGGTAACCAGGTTCGAATCGGGTCCCTCATGTAAATGTTCAAACGCTGCAAGGCACGTACTGACGAATGTCTCTCAGTACAGCCGATTAGTAAGGGAAATATTGCAGCATAGCGTGTTGTGACCATGAGGACGATGCTGAAAACATGTATTTTTGCAGCGTGCCATTGATCCCTCTTGACGTTTTTTTTTTTTTTTTTTTTTTTTGCTTAATGAGCTTGGGGAACTTAGGCCTGACCGGGTCCACAGGCACAGGAACGGTATTGTCAGGGTATTAATGCGAGCCTGTGTGATCTCCTTCACCCATGGCGTCGCAGAGCAGAAAGCAGAAAGCCGAGTTCCAGCAGGGAACCCCCCCACCCCCACCCAAACCCGCCCCTGGTCGACCCCTTTTTACTGCACTTCTTTCCCTCTCTTCCCCCTCCGCTCTCTCGCTCTCTGTGGCCTTCTCAGCTTTCACGGCTCTGTATGTGCAGAGCGGCTTGCTGGCGTTTGGGGTTGGCTCGGCCCAGTGACATTTTCCGTTTTTAATGGTCTTCGGTCTGCACATTTAATGCGTTCGTGTGAAATGTTAATAACTTTGATTGGCGCGGCAGTTACTACCATTTGGACTGGATTGTTGGCCTTGGTTTGAAGTGTTTGACCATATAATCAATTTCATTTGCCCACACAGATCCACTCATCACATACAGTATGATAGATGAAATTGTGAAACACGGCAGACTGTGTCCTCTGCTTTTAACCCTGCGTCACCCTCGGTGAGCAGCGTGTGGGCACTGTACCGTGCTCGGTGGCACCTTGGCGACTCGGGATTCGAACCCGGCAGCCTTCTGATTTTACGGGTCCGTTTTCCCTCACCCGCTCGGCCACCGCCTGCCCCTTTCCGCCGATTCCAATGTTCCAATTTAATACCCAACTCTACCCCTTCCACTGCTGCACGTTTCTCTCGCAGAACAACTTTATTGCACAGACAGAAACATTTGCGATGCATCTGTGTTGTTGTTTAGATGTCGGCGTCATGGAAACCTACTGAACGGGAGACTTCGTTGCTGATTTATGGCAACCTCCGGGAGATCTGCGGCTATGTTTCTCGTTGCACAATATTCACGCAGCGTTGTGTGTAATGCTGTCGAGATGTGACTTGGGAGTGCTGGTGTTTCTGGACCGTTTGTGACTTGTTAATAGTGAGCATCATAATCATTTTCAAAGTGCACATCTGACTGTCCATTTTGCATTTTGACAAGTAATGAGACTAGCTGCGTAAATGGTTTTGGGAAGCCCTCTCTGCTGGGACACGCTGTTGGAAATTGCCAGCGTGACACCCCTGGTTGTAAAATCCAACACCGAGATGAAGAGCGCCCCTGCGGCTGTGGACGGTCGTCACTCCTTCCCTCTCGCTGACATCAGCGCTACTTTAGGCTTCTGGCCCGTTTCACACTGCAATTTGTAGCATTGCATTGCGGCCAAGCGCGGAGGTCACCATGTAAGAATAACCCTGTATGAGTTCAATCTCTGCGATGTCCAGATTTACACGCAGGCACATTTGCTCCTGATCAGGTTTTGTGGTAAATGTTACCTGGTAAAGTGTCACCCACCTGTAGTACCTACTGCCATCAGAATGAACAAAAATGGGAAAACGTGAGGGCCATGTCAATATCACAGTCCTGCCCCTGATTGGTCTCCGTCTTGGCCCCTCGGTGGTGGAATGAACTTCCCCTCCAGGTCAGAACATCTCAGTCACTGAGCACCTCCAAACGACAGACCTTCCTCTTTAGAGAATATTTAGATTAACTTGTAACCTTCTTCTTGTCTGACTTCTGTATAGAATCTACAACAGAGTGAATAAAAATATTATATTCATAGTTGGGGGTCCTAGTGAACCGGAACTGATCACTTCTTCCATGGTAACATGGAAGCACGTTGCCCTGGATAAGGGTGTCTGCCAAATGCCTTAAATGTAAATGAGTAGAAATTAATACCATAATCGATGCAGACATCCATAAAATAATCAATTATATCATGAAGATGTTGCTTGGTGGCCAGGTAGGAGTTCAGGCTGGTCCACACGCCTCGTCCATACGTATTTCTTAGCTGCGTTCGATTGGCGTTTCATTGCCGTTTGCCTGACTGTTTAACGCTTGTCTGGATTTTGGCAGAAATTAAAGCCACGAAAACATTTCATGCAGCTTTATTTTCCGGCTTCATGCTGCTGACCGAACACTGGTGCTGAACGCCCGTGTGGACACTTTCATTTCCTCCAATTAGCAGAAAAACGGCACGAATGCCAGAAAAATGTGAACAAGGCCTTAACTTTCATCTCACAGTGTACTTTTAAAACATAATGTGATGTAGTGTAGAGAAACATTATGGGCTGCATTGTAATGAATCAATAATTGATCAAAGGTATTGATAATGATAATCTAATCGAAACGTGACACCAGTGAATGTTTAAACCTCTCTGCCTGATATTCTGGCAGTTTACGTTTTTTTGGTCTTGTTGGTCCCCTAATGCTGTATCTGAAATCTTTTCACGAAATTCAGCCTTCCTGCAGAATTGCAGCCAGTATGATCCAGTCCCACAATGAGATTTCCCAGGTCTCGCCGTTTCGGTGTCTGTAGCTTTAAATGCTAATGAGGAGGAGAGAGGCGGGACGAGGAGGAGAGCGGCCTATAGAAGTCGAGGGGACATCAACACCATTCTCCAACCACAATGTGGTTTGCACAGACAGGAAATCGTGTCTGCGTTTTTCCAGAAAAAATAAAATGAACCCACCGGTCTTGTGTGGCTGCCCACTGCTCACCAAGGGTGATGGTTAAAAGCAGAGGACACATCACTTTTGCTTAATTTTTTTTAACCCCTGTCCAGAGAGAAGACACAGCCTGGCCACTAAGCCCCCCTCATTGCTGGCCCCCTCAGCCGCCTACACGTTGCCCTCTAGGACCAAGGGCAACGGAGGAGGGGGTGTGGCCGGGGGTCCCATGGGTCGTCCCGCAGGAGGAAACAGCACCTCCTTGTCCTCCAACTCCAGAATCCTCAAACCAGCCAAAGACAAGGTTCCTCTTCACGGGAGACCCCTTTTCCCCTACCCCAAGGCACCCCAGGACAAAATGTGAGTACGCCTGCCCCCCTGTCTCCTCTCACCGGGGCCCAACTTCCCCTTCAAAAACTGATTTCTGTATTAAGTTCCAACTCATGACTGTGAATCTGAGTTTCCCTGAGGTCACCCCTGCTTAAATGTTCTCCTGTCCCATTGCCAGCGCTACACCTGCTGTCAAAGTGGAGAAGATGCCCATTAAGGTGGACCCTAAGCTCGGTCACATGCCCGCCTCCTCCGCCACTGTGAGCTCTCCCGTCAAGCCAGGCCTTAGCTGCCCCTCCATACCAAAGGCTCCGGTGCTGGCCCCGGGGCAGATCCCCAACGGGAAAGGCCACCTCTCAGCTCTGGAGAAGAAGCAGGACAACGGTGCCAGTAGCAGACGGCGCCTCTACAAGAAGCCGCCTGGTGAGTGCTGGTTTGCGAGGCATGCCGTGCTTTTGAGTGACCGCTTAAAAGCGTGGTGGTGCAATACGGGTTTTGATTTCGCACTACTTTGTGAAATTTGTCTGTGCATTGCTAAAAGTTTGAGTTATTTTTTTCAATAGCTTTCTTGTCAGTCGGTGTAACAATTAGTAATGGGATCAGTAAAGACTTATTAACCAATAATTAACCATAACCATGAATGAGACACTGTCATGTAGGTCGGTGTATTCAGGCCATAGCTGAACAGAAGCTAGAAATGGGTGGGCCTTTTCCCACAGATTTTGACTGTGTTGCCAGGTCTGCTCATTTTAAGTGACTTAATTAAGTAATTTACTGCCACCGTTTTAAGGAAATCAGTCATTTTCCGTTAGGTCTTCACACAAGCGAGGATGAACCGCACCTAATGGTTAAACCGAACGATTGTAGATTGTGAGAACATTTCATCCCCTGATTCTGTGTCACTGCACTGACTTACAAAACATTAAAAACTGTTTTCCGATTAGTTATTACATTTAAATATTGCATATAGGTAATCATTATTTAGAGATAAAAATAAAGCCTTATTCATAGTTAGATTAATTAGGGAGTGTTTTACATTTCTTTTGATTCTACAAGGAAATGATGACTTTTAAAATGTGAATTTGACTTCCTTCACTTTGCTATAACATGTTTACTGAAGCCAACAGGCATACAGTTTACGAAGGGAAGAAATTGGCGTCTCTCCTGTGGAGAGGATATGGGCTTTTGGTGTGCCGTGGCTTCACAGGAACACAGCTGAGGAATGGCGGTGTCTGTAGTCCTGTTCTCTGTGGGAGACTAACCATTAGTAAGAGAACAGATTGTTCTGCGGTCTCAGATTTTGTGAATTGACTGTGGAATGCGCTGGAATTAGAGTTTTAAATCATAGCGCGCCGGGGGCTGTTCACTAATGTAAAATCGGTCATGTGACTGATCTGTATGTTGGAGAGGAGGAGCTAGCTACCCACCCGGTCCTTCTTGTTGGTGTGTAATTAATTCTGTTACCCAGAAGGGAGGGAGGGGCCTGTAGTGCGCTGCTGCTTCCTCATTCTGTCACCTCCCTGCCTCCTGTTTCTCTCCTTTCCAGTTTAAAAAAAAATTAAACTCCTTCATATGCTGATTGGTGATATGCAGGCACCGTTGGTACAAAAGTTTTCAAGATGTTTGTGGTCAGGGGTCTAGGTCTCTGTAGTTTGCAGTTGTTCGCCAGTCCTTCTGCAAAACTCTCTCTTACTTTAAATTGTTTCATTGCAATGATTCATCACATTCTTTCAAAGCGAACTCGTAATCGGAAGGTTGTTTTTATTCTCCTCCCACAGAGTTCAACCCAGACGTCCACTGTGGAGTAATGGACGTAACGGCCAGGAAGCCATGCACAAGATCCTTAACATGCAAGGTGCTTAACAGTCACATATGCTCCGCCCATCACGTAGGAGGCCGTTTAACTTTGTTTGACTCTCCCTGCCCTTCGCCAGACACATTCCTTAAGCCAGAGGAGGGCGGTGCTGGGCCGCAGGAAGCGCTTCGATGTGCTGCTGGCGGAGCACAAGAACCGAACCAGGGAGAAGGAGCTCCAGCACAGGTCTGACCTCCCCCAGCCAGCACCCCCTCTCAGGGACCCTCATCCTCCCCCTTCTTCCCGCCTCCTCCAAGAACCCCACCAGGTCCCCCATGGCAACGGCACCGCCGATGCCCCTAAGCCTTCGACCCTCAGCAAAACCAAACCTAATCCTGGTCTTCCACGGTGAGTAGGCCCGCCCGCCCACCTCTCCCTGGTTGTCCCCGTCCCCTATGGCTCCCAGTCATCGTCCTTTCTCTTCACATGAGTCAAGGAGTGAGGTCTGAAAGTGGCAAAGCAGTGGTGATGATGAAATCTGCATCTTCCCTCACTCATGGCTGTGTAATTATGTGTGCAGAGGCAGTGGGGTTAATTAGGGGGTTTACTCTTGGCTGGGCTGCTCTGGCTGCTTTTATTTTAATTGAGGGATAAAGGGTGCTGATTGTTTCATGGCGTCGGGCATGAAACTGATGCACATTTCATCAGTTCAGAGCTCAGCCTTGGGAAGACATGGTGATGGTGAACGGATTGGAGATTAGTTTGGGAGAGACCCGGTACTTCACATAAATCTTGCCGCTAAAGCATTTGAGATTGTGATCGACTATCGATCATTGAACAATGTTATATTGTTGAGTACATAATGTTATGAATCAGTTCATAGGTGGCATTTTTTAGAGCTTTAGTAAACAATTAAAGTAATAGACCAAAAGTCATGGTTTGGGAGAGATTGGCACTATGAATATGAACACGATTAGTATCTTTGTCCTGTTACATTTTTGTATTGCTTGCCACATATTAATTTTTTTTTTTTTTTTACCATATGTTCTTCTATGATTTAATTTTTCCATCTCGCCTCTGTGAACATGTGCGCCATCTATACAGAAATAATGTGATAATTCTACTTCATTATAGCCATGTGGTTCTAAAACGCACCCTGGCATCCATTAGCTGAGACATATTCATGTTTTAGCTTTAGTGTAACCTTTTGTTTTCTCTTACAAATTTGTTGTGTGTGCGTGTGTGTGTGGTTATTTTTAGTACATGCTATTATTAAAATAATCTGAAATTGCTGTAAAGCCCAGTACCTGCACATTAATCAGAGCAGTGAACAGGCCTGAGCCGCCGCAGTGACCCTCCATTCTCTCCTCTGTGTCTTTGGCAGACTGAACAGCACCAACTCTCACAGTGGGGGCGCCGCGCTGGGTGAGCGCTCCGTGGCCAACGAGGCGCCCCACAATACCGCAGCTGCCACGGACGGGCTGGCGCGGCTGTCCAGTGACGAGGGGGAGAACGAGGACCGGGAGGAGGGTGCCGAGAAGCTGGACTGCCACTATTCAGGTTACCACCCGCGGCCGGCGGCTGTAAGTAACACCTCGCGTGGGCATCTGTCTCCTGTAGAAGCTGGTTTTATATGGGTTCCACTTAAAAGGGGTAATGGACTGTTGATCCGATAATTTGGGGAGCCGAGATCTCAGGCTCGTGTCAACATTTAAAAAGTATCTGGTCTCTCAGAACAACCTCAAGAGTGACTACAGTCCCCGGCAGTGTCCTGGGTGTAGGGGGTTATTCATCATGGTGGAGGGCCTTCACTCAGGGGTCTGGTCATATAACTGCTGAGGGTACGGTGCAGGTGCTGGCACTCACAAAGTGATTGCACACAGTGAAATTTGTCCTCTGCATTTAACCCATCACCCATGACTGGTGCCCGGGGAGCAGTGTGTAGGGGACGATGCTTGAAATTGGGCAGTGGTGGCCTAGCGGTTAAGGAAGCGGCCCCGTAATCAGAAGGTTGCCGGTTTGAATCCTGATCCGCCGAGGTGCCACTGAGCAAAGCACCGTCCCCACACACTGCTCCCACATGACAATCGCTTCACTTTTTGTTTCACAAGTCACTGCTGTATGTCGCTGCCTATAATATTGATCATTGTTGCAACTTTTTATTGAAGGTTTTATTACTATTTTTTAAACTTCATTTGAACCCCTTTTTGGATTTAAACAGAGGTGAATCCATTTTGTGTATTTGCTCTGCTCGTTTCTCGCCCAGTTCTGTGCATTCGGGAGCCGACTCTTTGGGAGAAGCTGCTACACGTTTGACCGCCGCTTGGATCGGGTCAGATGTGCTCTCAGTGCCATGATGGACAAGCACGTCAACTCTCAGATGTGGAAGTGAGTATTGATTTTCTATTCAATACATCCATAGAGTTACTTTTCCCTTTTGATTAGATCTCAAATGTTATTAACCCTTTCATCTCCGCTGCTGTCACTGCCCACAGGCTTTTTTAAATTATCATAACTTTGAACCGTTTGCGCAGTCGTATTATAGTGATTATAATGATAATAGTGTCATTACGGTATTCCACAACTACCACATGTTGAACGAAGAAGTCGTACTGAAAAAAGGGACAAAGACACAGACTTACAGACTTTTACATCTAAAACAACTAAATCAGTCCAGGCAACCTGTTTAGAATTTTATGGATCAAAGGGTTAAATATATTTATATATTGTTTTTGTCATTGTGAATAATAACACAGTGAATAATAACACCGAATGGTGTCATGCTTTGGAAAGTCTGGATTGAGACAGAATTATGACTGACTTCTAATGCGCATTGATGTTTGAGGACTCCTATTTATCAGGTTTGATTCAATCCTGCAGGAAAATCCCACTGGCGTTGGAACAGTCCTCCATGGCTCACAGGACAAGCACAAACTCCCTGCCCTCCTCCCACACGAGCCCTGCTTCCGCATCCGCAGCCTCCGGCTTCCTCAGCCCCTCACCAGCACCTCCACCCCCGCCTTACGCCCAGTCCTACGACGCCAAGTCTGTCCTCTCCTATGGGACGACTTTAAACACTCGCACCTCGCCCCAGGGCCCTGCTGACCACCCTGCCTACAGCACGCAATCCAGACAAGTGTCTTCGTCGCCCCAGATGCCTTCACCCCTCTCCTTGGTTCCCACGCTGGCTTCCAGTCGGCCACCCAAATCTCGGTCCAGTGGCAAGTCCTTAAGGCCCAAGGAGTCCCCTTCCAGCCTGGTCAACAGCTCTGCTAACAGCAGCAGCAGCAGTAGCAGTGGTAGCATAAGCGTTAGCGGGATTAGCCTGGGGAAGAAGCGGAAGAACAGTTCTCTCCTGACCTCTCATGTTGGCTGTGCCGCCGAAACGACTTCCTCCTCATTATCATCGCTATCATCGTCCTCCTCCTTCAAGAAGAACTGTGCGGTGAACTCGGGCAGCTCAGG
The DNA here is from genome assembly GCF_900700375.1 of Denticeps clupeoides. Classification (NCBI taxonomy): domain Eukaryota; kingdom Metazoa; phylum Chordata; class Actinopteri; order Clupeiformes; family Denticipitidae; genus Denticeps; species Denticeps clupeoides. The sequence continues at coordinate 18,382,856 of NC_041718.1, forward strand.
GAGCTCATACCACACCTCGCTCGGCCCTCCCGCCTCCACCTCTTCTTCGTCCTCGCTATCCTCGTCGACGCTGCACGCCGGCGTGTACAGCGTGGGCCTGAACTGCACGCCAGGCCGCACCAACGCGCTGAGCCTGAAGCACGAGCCGTCGCCGCGAGGCCCCTCCTCCGCCAGCCCGGCGGAGTCCATCAAGCGCATGAGCGTGGTGATGAACAGCAGCGACTCCACACTCTCACTCGGACCCTTCGTCCACCAAGCCAACGAGCCGCACCCCGCCTTCGCCCACGGCCACGCCGAAGTGCGCCTGGAGGGGAGGAAGCGCAAGGGCTCCCCGGGTTCCATCTCCATCAACAACGCGGGGGCCGGAGGGGGAGGAGGACAGGGACCAGGGAGGCCCAAGGTTCCGAAGTCTCCGGTCATCAACAACATCCACGGGAAACACAGTCGCACGATACCCGGGGCACAGGGTCCCACCAACAACTCCCTCTTACATCAGGTGAGGAAACACCTACAACACACCTCAACCCCGACCCACATACCACGCTACAAATAACTTTATCATCTGGGGACATAAAAAATCTAGAAACTATAAAATAAACTAAAATGGGGGGTAGTAGCCTAGTGGGTAACACACTCGCCTGTGAACCAGAAGACCCAGGTTCAAATCCCACTTACTACCATTGTGTCCCTGAGCAAGACACTTAACCCTGAGTGTCTCCAGGGGGGGACTGTCCCTGTAACTACTGATTGTAAGTCGCTCTGGATAAGGACGTCTGATAAATGCTCTAAATGTTAATGTAAAATGGGTCATGAAAAAGTTGAATTTCTGCACCAAAGCTGAATTTCGGAAAGACACTTCGGAAACACTAAGACCCATTTTAAAGCTTACAAAATCAGCAAACTTGTTCGTTTGCTTCCCTGTGTGCTTTTGGTGGATTTGGTGACTTTACTGACGTCTGGTGGGAGGAATAAGTAATGCACTGATATTTGCTTGTGATAACTTTTAACTTTTGTTTCTTTCAGCCAAAGGCACGTCCCTGACATTGGTCCCTCGGTGTCCCGGTAACGTGGATCCAGAGCACGATGCCTTCTTGTTTTACTCTCAGCTTCCCAAGATCCTCAGGGGTGGAGATGCTCTAGACGGTCCAGTGACGTCACAGGAAACCATGTTCCCAAAGCCATGTGGGAGGCGGGCCGACTCTGGGCCGAAGCTACGGACAGGGGGTGGGTGGGTACAGCACATCGTTCAGCGTGGGAGCGGCTGCCCGTCTCTAACGTCCCCGTGTGTGTCCGTGGGCAGAATGTATTTGCTGGTCAGGTCTGAATCTGCTGGAATACTGGAATTATTTTTGTCGTTATTTTTTTCTTTTCTTATTAATATAAACCACAAATCAATGTCGCCTGAGTTTATAAGCCTTGGTGGGTGGTGTAGGATTAGGAAATGTCAGCAGTTCATTTTGACACTAAACACAAAAAATGACGTGACTGGAAGTCAATCGGGAGACCGATTTCAAAACCTTCCAATTACAACTTATGCAAAGTCAGAAAGTCTTAATTTAGTCTTCATTTTGGAGACAACTCGTTGCAGGAGGTTACAAACCGAACAAATTGCAGCGCAGGCTAGTGATAGGATGTCACGCACGTAATCTTACTCTAACTACCAAATAATCTTTGGTAATAGGTGGTATCAAGGATCTGTATAATTGTAATAAACGCAAATTCTTGCTGAACAAAATGTAGTGCTGGACGGGACTGGAGTGATGCAATGAATCTGAATCAAATTTGAAAAGAAATATCGAATCTTTGAATCATTTTCACACTGGGGTTGTGAAAACTCTGCGAGCCCAAAGCATCAGTGTGTAGCTGCAGGCTGAACGTTGAACAATTATTTTCAACTATTGTTGTGCTGAAAATGTGTTTTTATTTTGTGGCCTGAATTTTCTTTTGTTCTCTTTTATTCCCCCCATATATTTTGTCAATATTTCGGTAATCAGTCGTACACTGTAACCTTTGAACCTGGTTCTCCTGAAGTCACTATGTTCTCGACAGAGACACACACACACAACGTCACTGTTGTCCCAGATCCAGTGGCGGTTGCTGACACTCAGTACTGTGATGAGCACTAACACACGGATACAGACCCCTGTGCGCAGAACGACCACTACCCAACCACGGCCACGCCCCGAAGCACTTAGTCCCAACTGTGCGTTTTCTTTTTCGAACTCCAGTGATGTCAGTCAGCAGACGTGAGCTCTGACAGAAGACCGTTTTCTGTCTTTACTTTTTTTTTTTTTTCTTCGTACATGAACTATCCCTATTTCAGAATACATATTTTGTTTAAAAAAAAAAAAAGAAGAGAGAATTGTACAAAGTGAGATGTATTTTTGCACAGGCATTTTGTTATACACAAATCTTTTGGTACAACTGAGATCATTATTATTTATTTAGTAAAATGGTTAATGAGTTTTAAGATTATTTGAGTGGTTCACTGCCAAGCCAATAATGCAATATGCCTCTAACTAGCAAACGGAGCGTCTTTATTAGTCACGTACTGGCAACGTTTTCTTTTTTTTTAAACTGCTGTAGCAGGGGGTGGGGTCTTAGTCATGTGATTGTCGCTTCTGTCGTTTATTCCTCCACATTGATGTTGCCTCTTACTCAGCGAGTTGACGTGGGGAAGCGTGAGGCCACCATGAATCGAGCAACTTGTGCATTTCTTGACGTCAGGGGTCTCCCAGCTCGCCCCGAGCGGGCCGGTACGGCTGCGGGTTTCTGCTGCTGACCAATTAACTTGTGGACCCTTTGTGAATAAGACTGGAGACCCTTGCTTTATGGAACCCCATTTCTTTTTAGGTTCTTGGTGGGAAGTGGTTGAGATTCATTAATGCAAGGTGAACGAACACTTTTGACGCGTGCAGCGTCTTTGCCAAACGTCTTGATCAGAAACCACTGCTTTAAGTTGATATGCAGCTTGTGACAAACGACAAGAGAAAAGTGCCTGAAATTAGAAACTTGTTCCCCATCAACTGTTTGAGGGCAGAGCCTTGTTCAGTATTTTTTATTTGTATTTTTAATCTCTCTCTCTCTCTCTCCACATTACTTGAATGTTAACGTGGTTTAGGAGCTTGCTTTATAAACCTGCTTACGTGTCCTAAATGTCGTGTCCTCGTGGGTTTAACTTCGGACTACTCATCCTGTCAGTCAGCCAGGGCATGTTCATATTATTTTATATAGCTATATATATTTTTTTTTACATAAAAAAAAAAAACTTTTCTTTCTTGCTGTTTACGTTCAAATTCTGATTCTGTTGGAAACTCTGTGAACGCGTTCGACTAAGCGGAATGTGAATTTGAGAATGAACACTGCTTGCTTTGGGGTTCATGTAAAGGTGTGTTTTGGGGTTTTTTCGCCCTTTTTTGTATCCATAATCAGAATCATTTGGATCAGCTGGACTTTTGTGTGTTGGCTGCTATGTAATTCATGAACAAACATACTAGGGTAGATTTACTTCATATTTAAAGTAAAGATTGTATAGTCTATTTGTTTTGTAACAGGTTTCTGTAAATAAAATAATTTATAGTTATTTATATGAAATCAAAACAACGCTTGTTTTTCTTGCTGTCTCCAAGGAAACGAAAACCAGGGGATTCTGAAAAGTTTTTTTATTATTATTATTATTATTATATACACAAAAAATGATCTCATGCCTGACTGCTATACGTTGAACATCCACTGTAGGGCCTTCGAGATGTGTTACATGTTGATCACTCTGGACAACTTCTGGACTCTGTTCAGCAGCAGATCACCTTTCTTGATGGTCTCCTGGTACTGCCAGTTCTTGCTGTCGGGTCTTTTGGGGGAAAAAAATAAAAATAAAAAATCAGCTGAAAACACACACACACACACACACACAGAGGATGGTAGATGTTCATCCTGATGCAGTCACGCACCTGTTTGTCTCAACAATCTCATTGACTTTGTCAATTTTGCAGTGCAGACGACCGGCTGCGATAAACCTGGAGAGTTCTCTATAAACCAGAAAAAAAAAAACAATCAGAAGGATGAAAAAATTTAAGTTTTTGCAAAAACATTTAGAATTGGCAAAACATGCAGAGTTTGCCGTGCACTAAATGTTGTGGGAAAAATGGATATTTAACGTTTTTGGACCCCACTAACCTTAAGATGACCAAGGTGAGTCCACGTCAGGTTTTACAGACTAATTTAAAATGAACTAGGCCCCTTTATAAAGTTCCCTTCTTTCTGCTCTGACTGGTTCGTTTTTGGCTCACAGGTTTGCATGTTGTAAGTTGCAAATTTTCCAAGTGTCATGTGATCGCAGCACTGCACAGACGCACTCAATTTACACTGCTGACGTGCGATGGATGTAGCAAAATGGCCAATCAGAACGCAGCAGAAACTCTCCCTTAAGAGGTTAATGCACGCTGTTTTATTCATTTTTGCTCATATGCGACACTAAACAGCACAAGTCACAATGAATCAGATTTTTTTCTTATCAATTCAGATTTGTGCCACCCGGGCCAGCATGTGGCCATGAGTTGAATTCTGCCCGCATGTTGTTCTGGCCACACGGAAATCTGGTGTCGGACGAAATCTAAACTTGGAACTCACTGGTCGATGAACTCGTTGCTGACGCCGAAGGCCTCGGCCATGTAGCCCAGGGTGAGGGAGCGGTACGACTCAAGCAGCTGGCTGTAGGCCAGGATGCGCATCTCCCTCACGTAGTAACGGTAGTGAGGAGCAAAGAGCCAGTCCTTCTTCATCTCCTGCTCTACTCTGGCTGCAGACAAATGGAAAAACACATGCACGGCATTTAATGCAACTATACAATTCAAATGGTCCCCAATTGGGTGGTAGGTGCATTTGGTTTGCGGCCTCAACACTGACCCCTGGTGGTAAGGAGTACACAGTACAGGTTACGAGGCAGAGTACAGGCGCCAAACATGGAGTAGCACCATCCTACCTCACAACCCTTATTACACCTCACACTGCACCTCGTATACTCCGAGCCTCCAGTACTGCTTGCCTGGTCCCTCCATCTCTGAAGGTAAAAGGAAGACCCTCATCTAGACTCTTCTCAGTCTCAGCCCCTCGGTGGTGGAATGAACTTCCAGCTCAGTCACTGAGCACCTTCACACGGCAGCTCAAGACCTTCCTCTTTAGAGAATATTTAATGAACTTGTAACCTTCTTATTGTCTGACTTTATATATAGAAACTACAACAGAGTGAATAAAAAGATTGTATTCATAGTTGGGGGTCCTAATGAACCAGAATTGATCACTTCATCGATGGTAACACGAAAGCACGTTGTAAGTCGCTCTGGATAAGCAAACCTTAAAACACAAACCTTAAAAAACGCAACTGTGTACGGATACGCACACGCAGTTCACAGCAAGTTGATTTCTGTCTTAATAATCCTCACTGCAGTGGGATTTAACAGAACCTACAGCTTCCGGAACCCCTGGCAGAATGTTAATCCAACCAATGACGAAAACATGATATTTAAAGCGGAAAGTGATTGGTTCAGGCCTGCATTAAACACACATGACAGTGCAACTCACCCAGAGACTGGAAGAACACAGAGTAGCGGCACTCGTACAGAGAAAACAGGTACTGGCGCACGGGAGGAAGACTGTGCAGGACCTCCAGGATCTCAGCTCCCTTTATCACCTGAGAACAAGGACCTTCAGTGACTTAACACGTTCAACAGTTTCTGCCAGTGGCATCTGGAGACCACAAGGGGGCGATATACAGTCTGTTGGTCGTTTTACAAAGTTGCGCTGCTCGTAGGATTTGCCCCCTTCATGACCAGACCGCTCTATCCAAGTAGTGCTTCTTTATATACAATTATTAAAGAAAAAAGCTAACTTATACACACACGCATAAAAACCTGAAACCTAGATTGCATTAATAAAAAAAAATTTTTTTAAAAAAGACCTTTTCTCGCAAGTCAGGCCTCTTCAGCGCGATCATACACACGTACACCGTGTACGTGACGAAGGTCTTGTAGTCCATGAGCTCGTACGACGTGAAGGTGGACACGGTGTCCAGGAAAAGCTCTGCCGCCTGCTTAAAGTCCCGAATGGCCACACAGTAGAGCCCCTGGTAAACCTTGAGACGATTCCTCCTGTCCCAGTCGCCGCCTTCCTCAATGAGGCTGCAGCAAGTGGAGAAATAATGAGCAGGTTAGCAGCGGCCAACAAACGGAGCATCTGAGCACATCAAGGGAGGAGAGGGCGGAGACCTCTTGGCTTTCTCGGTGTTGCGCGTGATGAGATCGCTGTCCATGTAGAACAGACCAATTCGCAGCAGATAGAAAACGATGTCTAAACGGTGGCCCAGGGCCACGGTCTTGTCGTACGTCTTTCTGAAGGCCGTCAGAGCTCCTTCCTGTACAGGAACCAAAAAGAGACAGAATTCAGGGCTCTCACACATTTTTACCATTTCCATAGACTTTCCGATACCTCGAAGGCAAATGTGGAAGTCTAATTTACCAAACCGTTGTTAAACTACGTTTATGAGCTTAAACGACGGTGTTTCCTCCTCCGAGTAAAATGGGCCCGTTAGGTTTGGCTGTAAGGAGCTGGAATACGGTTTCAATACGTAAAGCCGGCGTTGGAGTTGTAAACGTAGTAAGTCTTACACACCTTGTCTCCAATGCGGATGAGGTATTCAGCTTTGGCCATCATGGCGTCCCGGATCTCACTCTCGCCGAGGTTCTTCTCAGCGTCCTCCAAAACGTCGCCCAGCCGCTTCAGCTCCTCCTCGTTGGCCTTCTTCATCTTGCTGAGCAGCTCGCCGTCCACCTGCCACTTCAGCTCTTTACAGAGGGCCTCGTAGTACGGAGACATGTCTGGAAAAGAGGGGAAAAAAAAAACGGTGAAATAAATCTCCGGGTTTATTATAAAAAAAAGTTTCATTCATTCATGCAGGCCAACCCCTGCAACACGGCCGTCGAGTGAACAACAGGCAACTTCATGATCCCATATACAGCATGGGATTAATTTAGGAGTAATATACATATTTTATTCCAATTCATTCACTTGAAAAAAAAAAAACCCTGCATAACCACTAGACGATTCAGGTACATGAAAATATAACTCTGAAAATCCAAATCTCTTATTTCACAACAGATATGCACCAAGTGGTGCTTCCTTATATACAATTAGTTAAGAAAAACGCTAACCAAAAACCTGAAACGTAGATTGCATTGAAAAAATATACAAATATTTTTGGTCTCCGAAATGAGGATGTGAGGGTTGAAGTAGAATGCATATCAGAATATACACCTAAAATAAAATAAAAATCCCTTTTCATTTTCATATTTTTAGAACAGTAGATCAGAGCCCGGATGTAGCATGTAGCATGTAGCAGGCATAAACCCCCCCATAACCAACAGAACGCAGCCGAATCGGTGCCCGTTCCCGGAGCAGGACGCGCTTCTACCCGCCGAGCGAGGCGGCCGGCGGCTTACTGTTCGCCCGGATCGCCTCCATCAGCTCCGTCTTCACTGCGGCGTCGCGCCGGTGGCCATCGATGGTCAGCAAGAACTTGAGCTGCGCGATCCTCAGGTCCGGGTTCTTGGGCAGGCCCTCCTCTTCCAGGTTTTCCAGAGGCATGTCGCCCTTTCTCCTCCTTTTCTTTTATTGAGTTAAATTTTTTCGGGAGCGCAGGCCCAGCGACAATGACAACAGCGAAAACTGGGCACGAATCAAGCACTTCCGGTATGGCAACCCAGCGAGTTCAAACAGGACAAGAAAAACGCGTTTTTCAAAAAAACACAAAATTGTCGCCCTCTCCTGGAAACCAAGAGAATACGATACAAATCGACAAAAAAAAATATAAATACAGCAAAAAATGTAAAATAATAATAATTTAAACGACGGTTTCTTGAAGGACAAGGCGCACCTTGATTATAAATATTCCAAAGTTGCTTTGGTCGGGTCGGATCGGAGTTGCTCAAGTTATATGTAAAAAATTAATCTTATTGTCTAAGATGGAACACTGGGAACACTGGGTCGAGATTGATGAACAGTGGCAGTCCCGCAACTGGAGGAGACGGACATGGAGAGTTTGTTAAAACAACTGGTACGTATGCACGTCCCTCAATCTATTTTTATATGTAAACTTATTACAGGATCATTCTGTCTACTTGTTAATTCATTCTTTCACATGGGGGATTTTAACAGACTGGTATTTAGGGTGAAGCAGCATATCAAATTATTTGCCAATAAATACATTATTTGTACTTAATGAGCATCGTACAGATATTTGAAGGAAAATTATGAGTAATAAAGCCCAACAATGGCATGACTAAGCATTCCCAAGTAACAGCGAAGTTATATATTACTTCAGACGCCATGTCCACTCTGTGATATTTAACCAGCAAACGGGCTGGACTCTGCGGTTTTTTAAAAAGAATGATGTTCCAGACCCAGGGACGTGCTCTGTTCTTCATCATCGTGCTCGGCATCGGAGGGACCTTCCAAACTGGATACCACGTCACTGCCATCAGTTCGCCCTCGCCAGTAAAAACACATCTTGTCAATATTCATTTCGGCTCGTGTCCTGGTTACCTCGTACCCCGGCGACCTATTTTTTTCTCCATCTGCAGTTCATCAAGAGCTTTATCAACAGCAGCTTGACGGGACGGTTTGAGGTTGCGGAACCGGAGACGGTCAGGTTCATCTGGTCAGCGGTTGTGGGGCTTTATGGTCTAGGCGGACTCTTTGGCTCCATGGGCATCAAGCTCATGACTGGCAAGCTGGGCAGGTGAAGCCATTTAATAACTGGCCACATGTGACTGTCATTACACAGCATGCACTTTTCTTGTCATCTTGTCATTTCCCAGGAAGAAAACCTTGCTCTGGAACGACGTGATCAGCATGGCGGCCGCCGTCGTCATGTTTACGAGCAAGAGCGCCAACTCCTTCGAGATGATCCTGCTTTCACGCTTCTTCTTTGGCTTTGTGGCAGGTGAAACGTTCACGCTCGGATGGCAGTAGAGGGGACGTTGAATCTGACCTCCGAGCATCTTCTTTTTCTTTCCCATTACAGGACTAGGCCAGCATGTGCACATCATATACCTGGGGGAGAGTTCACCCAAGAGAATCCGGGGCCTGGTCACTCTGACCTCTTCCACCATTCTGTCCATGGGCAAACTGTCAGGCCAAGTTGCTGGTCTGAAGTAAGCAAAGATTCTCTCAGAACACAAAACACAAGATAAGACAAGACAAGCCATTATTAATCCTACATGAGCAGCATAGCAAAGCAATAAATCGGTTCAAAAACTACAATAAAAAAACAGCACAATAAGATAAAGGGGCGGCGGTGGCCTAGCGGTAAAGGAAGCGGCCCCATAATCAGAAGGTTGATGGTTCAAATCCCGATCCGCCAAGGTGCCACTGAGCAAAGCGCCGTCCCCACACACTGCTCACTCAGTGTGATGGGTTAAATGCAGAGGACAAATTTCACTGTGTGCACCGTGTATTGTGCTGCTGTGTATCACAAGTGACAACCACTTCACTTTAAAGTAGCGTCTAAAATAGACATTTTAAATGTGTTTAAAATATGAGGCTATATAAACCTGTATATGTATGTGTATAAGTTGCACATGTACACAGAGAAAAACAAAGAAAAATAGATAATAGATAAAAATACAAATATTACACAATAGGGAACAATATATTGCACAAACAAATATTACACAATAGAGAAATACTGGATGTAAGAGAGATGTATAAGTATGTGTACAAAAGGGAACACAAAACTGTTTAAAACACTTATTTTATCATTCTGACCACAAAGTCCTACTTAATACCAGCGTCTCCCTGAACTTGACACTTTACCATGAGTGTCTCCAGGGGGACTGTCCCTGTCACTACTGATTGTAAGTCGCTCTGGATAAGTTCTATGCTTTATATTCACAATTGTGAGAAGGATAATTTATGCACACAATTTTATGTTGTGCACCTGCATCTGTGCATGTGGTCAAAGGGACTTGAACGCGCCCTAGTGGACGATAGAGTAATCTCATCAAAAAACCAAACCCACAACTTACATATTCGTCCAATTATTGCACGGAAAGCATGGACTAATACATTCAACATTTGTAAAATGTCCAACCAAGACATCCAGATCCATTAAAGTGATTAAATGTTTCAGCGAGACCCTTGGATCTCAAGACTGCTGGAACATCTTACTTTGCTTGGCGGCATTTTTTTCTGCCGCCCAGCTGCTTGCGCTGCCGTTCTTCCCCGAAGCTCCGAGGTACTTGCTGATAGAGAAGAACAACAGAGAAGAGTGCCAACAAGGTGAGCTCCCCTGATGTCTTTAGATCTGTGGGTGTTCTTATCTCACACCGGTGTTGCTTCAGCGCTCAGGTGCCTTTGGGGCAGTGGGGACCACTCGAAGGAGATTGAGGAGATGCTCGAGGAGCAGGTGGCCATCGGGAGCGAGCGGTCCACCGGCCTGCTGGAGCTGCTGCGGGACAAGCGCCTCCGTTGGCAGATCCTCACCGTGCTGGTCCTGCAAATCTCCATCCAGTTCTGCGGCATTTCTGCTGTAATCCCAACAGCGATGTTTCATTCACAAATTCATTCAAATTCATATCTGTCCAGCTGTCCTGTCTATCCATCCCTCTGCAGATCAGCATGTTTTCCTACAAGATCTTCCAGGAGGCAGGAATTGCAGAAGACAAGATCCGCTACGTGACGCTGGGTGTGGGGATGTCAGAAGTCCTCACTTCCATCACATGCGTGAGTCTCGGGTTTCATGGGATTTAATGCCATGGGCCATCAGGATAAGGTCAGACACAGACACTGGAAGTGTACGAAGGCGTGCAGAGTGAGTTGTTTAAATGTCCTGGCGTCTCCTTGCCGTCTTTTTTCTTTTGCGTGAGGGAGACTGGTTTTAGGGGGCACAAGAGGGGTTTGGCTCCTCTAAAAAGGGCACCAGATCCCGTAAAAACCTGCGCTCTAAAAAAGGACCATTTGAATGGAGGTTGTAAATGATGAAAACTGCATTCTCATGCAGTATTTTGTGGTGGTTTTCGGACAGTCCGACTGTCACAGCCCTGCCTACTCAGACGGTATTAATATGTCATGTATGTGCATGGGACATACAGTCACTATGTAATTCAAACCTTACTGGATGATATTGGACTTGCAGTGGATTTAATGTCTCATTCTGGCATTTAATTAGTCCAGGGATAATTTACTCTATTTATACAGACTCTCGTTCGGCGTCCCTCCGCTGCCCATGTGACTGATGGGAAGTCTCACAGCCAGCTTTTCATTTCGTCTTCATGTGTGTGTCTCCCTGCAGGGGTTTCTCATTGAGAGAGTGGGCCGGAGAGTGTTATTATGGGGTGCCTTCGCGGGCATGTCACTGATTATGTCATTACTCACCATCACACTTCACCTTCAGGTCAGTCGTGGTGCAGAAACACTAAACCACGTCGCCAGCCTCAGCTTAATGTGGCGTTTTTCTTCTCACTGACAAGTCTGTCACATGATCAGCTTGGAAGAAGGAGGCTGCAGTCGAAGACCAAATGCAGAACTTTGGTCGCATTTCTATTACCAGCCTGAACTGCGACAGGCTCGATTCAGCCTCATTAATTGAAATAAATCAAAGAATTGATTTGAATCTACATATATTTTTAATTCCATATATTGTAATAAACCACTCATTTCTGCTTTTCTGTTTCTTTTGTTGGAAGGCTTTCAGCACATGGCTTCCTTATTGCTCTGTCGTCTTGATATTTCTTTTTGTGTTCTTCTATTGTGGAGGACCAGGTATGTATTCATGTTCAGTCCCACACGGACAAACACGCAGAAAGATGCTGGAATCAAATGAGACAAAATTCTATTTGCATGACTGTTAAAGTGAATGCCCGCCTTTTTGTTTCCCAGCTGGGGTTTTTCCGTCCCTCTCTCACGAGATCTTCATCCAGTCATGTCGGCCTGCAGCCTTTGTTTTTACAGGAATGCTGCGCTGGCTGGGATTTTCCGTGGTGGGATTTGCATTCCCGTTTCTCATAGTGAGTCGCTCCACTCACCGACAACGTCACACTTTAATCCAAAGACAACCAAGGACTTCGGCATTGTATAAAATCTCTTAAAGCCATTCGAGCTCCACATCGTTTATTAAGATCCCTCGAGCACAATTACAGTTATGTCGTGGGATTCTAATAAGATGTGTCCAAGATGTCAGTTTAATAGTCTTAATTTGCTGCTCTGCCTATCACATCTGGGCGGTGAATGGAGTAGGCTGCCCTCCTCTATTCAGCTCCCTCTGAACACCTTCACAGCTTCTCCACAATCCTGCCTCCCGGAATAGATATCTCCAATTACAGTGTAATTACGGAGACCCTTGCTATTCTTTTGCAGGACCACCTCAAGTCCTTTATCTTCCTGCTGTTCGCCTGCATCTGCCTGGCAGCGGCGCTCTACGTCTTCTTCGTCCTGCCGGAGACCAAGGGCAAAACACTCCTGGAAATAGCAGAAGAATTTGACAGAATCGAAGTGTGCAGGTCCCCCAGCAGCGACGATCGATGCCTGCAGAAGCAGGAGACCCGGCTTTGAAAGTGGTGGTGGTGGGATGTCAGTATAAGTGCATATCTTTGTACTGATGTTAAAATAAAAAGGAAAATAAGCATCATCTCACTTCCATACATTTGACATTTACATGATTTATCAGATGCCCTTAATCAGTAGTGAGAGGGACAGTCCCCCTGGAGACGCTGGAACATCTTAAGTTTAAGTTTAAGGGTTAAGTTTCTTGGTCAGGGACACAATGGTACTAAGTGGGGTTTGAACCTGGGACTTTGTGGTCTTATAATAGGATGCAGTTGAAAGAGTCCCTCATTTGTGGACCACCTCTGAACATTTACATTTTACATTTACAGCATTTATCAGACGCCCTTATCCAGAGCGACTTACAATCAGTATTTACAGGGACAGTCCCCCTGGAGCAAGTTAGGGTTAAGCGTCTTGCTCAGGGACACAATGGTAGTAAGCGGGATTTGAACCTGGGTCGTCTGGTTCATAGGCGAGTGTGTTACCCACTAGGCTACTACCACCCATGAACAACTGGACCACCTTGTCTGCATCTGGTCGGTTTTACCCCTTTGCCTGTTTCCGTCTAATCGTATATATTGCTGGGCCGCACAGTTTCAAATGAAATGTCCCAGGTCAGATGAGCTCATTAGCATGTTGGTGTTCGTCCCACTGCAGTGGGATCCACCAGTTCCGGGGCTTTACTCTAGACTCCCTTATCAGCGCCAGCCAGCTTCCACAGTGTCTAGTGCAGGAAATGACTGGCAGACATTAGACGTGGTATCAGCACCCTCGCTGTACCTCCTTATCTCCAGGAAGGATTAAAGCAAAGAATTAATCAGGACCCTAGTGTCCCCCATTGATCTAGAAACTGAAAAATGGGGTGCCTGAGTCACTAATTGGGATGGGACTGGACATCCACACACATGCGAGTACAAATGTAACCGACACACAAACCAAAAGCTCCAATAAACGTGTGCCTTGAGAATCTCTATTCATTTCAATCTATTTATTTTATTTATATCATGTCAACATAATTTTTTATTCCATTTTGATGGCCACCTGATCGGCAGCGTGTGACCTCTGAGTTGTAGTAGCAGCTGGGAGTCAGATGGTGGCGCTGCTGGGGTGCGTGAGGTTTATGAAGGACTCATAATACAAAACATATCCAATAAATGCATTCAAATGCATAAAACAGTATTGCATAAATGAATAAATTTAAATTATGTATTAATACTGAAGATTTTTTATTTTATTTAGTACCATTTACATTTACAGACGCCCTTATCCAGAGCGACTTACAATCAGTAGTTAGAGGGACAGTCACCCTGGAGACACTCAGGCTTAAGTCTATTGCTCAGGGACACAATGGTAGTAAGTGGGATTTGAACCTGGTTCTTCTGGTTCATAGGCGAGTGTGCTACCCACTAGGCCACTACCACCCTCCCATTTATGAATGCCTCAGTAATTGTGTCTCTTTCCAATGTTGATTTTCTTTATATTGTGGACAGAATGAAGCCACAAATGGGGCATACTGAAATATGCTTTTCATTTTCAATATTCAGAAAATGTCCCTTCAGCTTGCAGGCTGCTCCAGGTCCACAGCACCCACTCGGGCCCTGCCAATCGACGAGAGCGCAGTGGCACCCTGCACAAGGACGTCATTCACCACGGTGATAGTTATGGCCAAATCACATTAGCCGGACTGGAGGGATGCGTGTTAACGAATGCAAGAGGCATTAACATGCTAATTACGCGCTGTCTTAATTACATGTCCCGTCACAAAGTCAAGGTCATCTGCACTGTTCCAGGGACGTCCGTGTCAGCAGAAGATGTCAGAGACGGGCCTTCTGCAGATACAGAGGCGCTCATTAGTGTAAGTGACGTTTAACACGTTTATCTAAGATTAAATTCACAGAATCTGGGACCCAGGGAGGCTGTCCAAGGTGAAACGTCCGAGTTTGTGTCATCTAAGAGACAGAGGCTGGTCATATTTCCTTCTTTATCTACGACTGCGGTTATTCTGTGGACGTGACACCGGATCGTGACACACAGGGCCTTGTGTTTCTTCCTCGTTGCAGTATTTTACACACATGCGTCCAGTGTTTGCTTGTTCCTGGCAGCTCGCACACACATTCCAGATATTCTTTATTGTTCTGGGCCACACGAGGTGTTGCAGAGAGAACGTGCCGGAAAGTTGGGTAATAATGGCAGCGCTGTGTTGCTCGCCGGCGTCTGATTCGGGCGCGGGACCCGCGTCCACATGAGCACGGAAGTGTGGTGCTGGTATGGTGCAGGCAGAACTGGGTGCTGTCCATAGAGAGCGGACCTAATAAGGCGGATGAGGATGCATGCAGAGCTCGGATTTATGATTTCAGATTCTGCTGCGGTGACTGGACAGCATGCACCGTAACAAGCCTGCATTGTGCCAGTAAACTGAACACACATGACGAGGGGCGGACCGCATGCGGCGATGCGCCGGGATCCCTCGGCTATTTCAGGAACGAATTTGTGGCTTTTGGCCACTTTGCTCGTTCAGGGAAGATGCGACTGCCGTGCTTGAGCATTTCCAGTTTTTTAATTTTCCCATTACAGTCACAAGACTCCGTTTAGGGTTGATAAACCAGGAACGCATTTAGACTGGCACCTCTTTAATTATCATTCCACCACATTACGCTGTTTGTGGTCACAAAGTCATGTGACCAGCTGTGCATTGTTATTTACTCAAGGTTACTCGCTTGAATTATACACCATTTTCGATGGAGGACTTTCCATTTACGTTTCTGAGCACATCTCCAGCGCTCTAATGTAACAAAAAAAAAACGCTATGAAGTTGATCTGTTGTGTATTGTCTAAGCTTTTGATTTTTGAAACATTTACTTTTATCTCATAGACACTTCTGCTGAATACATCTCAGCGTCTTGCAATCAATTTATTAATTATCACTCTTACTATAATGCATCAGTATGGTTGTTATTGCTATTTTATAATGTCTCTGAAAAGCCATAATTGTCCTATGGACCAGTTGCTGGACACTACATTTAGACTAGACACATGACCAGCACTCTTTCACACACGAAACAAAGTAATGATGATAACAACGGTTAATTGTGGGGTCACCCTGAATAATTTAATCCTTTGAAAGAACTCTGAAAGTTTCTGTAAACAAGAATTCACATTTTTGAAAGTGAAATGTTCTATTTGACCTAGTGTTCTGAGAACATAATACCATTGAGGTAAACTCACATAATTTCCCTCCAATCTGATAAAAACTTCATCAAGATCTAATCTGAGAGCAGCTGCTTTCGAAAGAAGAATCTGCCAAAGGGCGCGCCAGATCACCGAAAAACCACGCCAGACCTTTTAACTGGAGACTCTACCGCCACTCCATGTATTATACCGTGCACAGAATCTGCAACAAGATACACAGCCTCGCCCAGAACAATGTCGGGAATTACATACAGTGTTTAGATAAGATAAAGAATGAACTTTTTACGTGTTCATTCAAAAGGTACGTTTGGTGGAAAGCCAACAAAACCAAAAACAGGCATGCATCACATTCCCCGGCTGGGACCGTGGGTAGAACTTTATTAATCGCGGCAATAGTCAAGTCATAACACTCGACTCAGATGTGACAGTCTAGTGCAAAGGTCCGGAATAAAATGTGAAGGGAGTCGAAAAAGCATGTCGGAATGAGCTGGCCACAGATCAGAGCTCCT
This sequence comes from Denticeps clupeoides, assembly GCF_900700375.1. NCBI lineage: Eukaryota > Metazoa > Chordata > Actinopteri > Clupeiformes > Denticipitidae > Denticeps > Denticeps clupeoides. Next base: position 18,399,151 of record NC_041718.1, read on the forward strand.
AGACCCGGTTAGATTGAGAAGAAGAGCTCTGGCCCACCTCCAGCCCCCAATTAAATGCATGTGATAAAACGCACGGCAGAGCCAGCCATCAGTTTTCCCGCATCAGCCGGACCAACCTGTCCAATGGAAAAGCTCTGCCAGATAAACATGCAAATAATTGGAATCAAGGTGGTTTGAAAAATGATGAGTTTCGAATGACTTTCATCAGCCGAATCCCCCCTCGGGACAGAAGCCGTGCGAATTGATCAATACCAATACGGCTGGAATTAAGAGCCCCTCCTCCCCACCCCTTATATTCCTCAGGCGTAGCTTCAGAAAGCATAACGCAGAGAGAGCCGAGTACTGGGGCTGAGCCAGTGCCCTCCAGACACCCTAAATGTCACATGAAGATGTCCATAATGCACTTCACATGTTCCCGCAGTCTGAACAGAGAGCTTGTAGCTCAGAATGCACACAAGGCACAAGGCTGTGAGAACTCACATGACGTGTTCCTCAACGTGCTTAATGCACGCAGAGAACAACACGACTTCCACAGCACTGCTCTTCACATGATCAAATTAAAGCAGGATTTGGTGTTTCGATAACAGCTAGTTTTAAACCCCACTTACTACCACTGTGTCCCTGAGCAAGACTCTTAACCCTGAGTGTCTCCAGGGGGGGACTGTCCCTGTAACCACTGACTGGAAATGGCTCTGGATAAGGGCGTCTGGTAAATGCTGTTTAACACCCCTGACCGGAGGAGTGTATATGTTGTGGCTGATCGGTCTTCATCCATATATGAAGTGTGGAGTTTCTGAATGTTCTTATGTATTTATGCAACAAGTTGTCACCAGCCCAGAAGTTGTCATTGAAATCCTCTTTAATTCCAACGCAGGACAAAAAATCAGCAAATGACTGTGCATGCGTGCTATTCCTACATTTTTTTATATATATATATAGTACATAAAATGATTCTATCAATACAAAATATAAAAATATGTGTTACCTCATTTACAACGTATTTACAGTACATCTTTAACTTAGCAAATTTACTCCTTTATTTTTTTATGTACATCCTGATATTGCATGAAATGTACACTGCACCAAGAAGCACGACCGTACCGGAGTTTAAATGAGGAATAGTGAAATGCGACGGTTACCATTGCACATTGAGAAATTACGCTGGGGGGGGGGGGGATCCTCCGCAATATTAAACCGAACATAGAAGAAATCTCGCGAGCTCATCAGGCGGCTCGCTGTTCACGCGTTTCTCAAGAGATGATGCAGTTCTTGCTTTTTCTGCGCTTGCGGGTGTGCAGCTGCCCCCGGCTGCCCAGCTGCCCCGGACCGGCCACGCCCGTGGAGCTGTACTTCTGGAGCAGCTCCTCGCTGGTCATGTAACGCAGCTGCATGGGCCGCGGGATGGGCTCGCCCAGGAAGTAGCCTTCGTCTTCCGACTCGGAAGAGGAGGAGCAGGTGGAGCACCAGTCGTCCTCGTAGTCGTCCCACAGGCGGGGGCCCGTCTGCCGGAGGCGGGCCGGGTTCTGCAGGGTCAGGTCGGAGATGGTGCGGGGACACTGTCTGAACGGCTGCTGCCGGAGGCGGCCACTTCCTGCCAGAGCGCCCCGCGAGTTGCGGGGAGGCGGAAAGCGGTCGTAGTCCTCGCAGACGCGCGCCTGCTGCCGCTCGGGCGGGGCCGGGTGGCGCTCCGCGGCCAGGTTGAGGGCGTTCTCCGAGCGGGAGCGCCTGGAGCGGCGCGATCGGTGGTGGTGGTGGTGCCTGCGCCTCGACTCCTCCACCGGAACGGCGAACCCACGGCTCCTCCCGTTGTTGGCATTGTTTATAAGGCTCAGGCGGTCCTCCTCCTGGAAAGCGGGCATCAGGCCGCTCCGGACCGATGGCTCTCGGTACTCGGGAGGGTACTTCCTCGAGGCCGGGGTCCCCATGTCCATGTAAGGCTGAGCGGAGGTCAGAGACTCGGAGCTGCGGAACTGAACAGACGAGTTGAGGGTGTCCATGTGGCTCTTCTCAGAGACGTTCATGCCGGAGTCTTTGCTGAGATCAGGCATGGAGAACCGGGACAAGTGCTCCTGACGTTTGTTGCCTCCATCTGCAGACGTTCCTGCAAATAAAGTAATCAAAACTTCTCTTAACTTCTATTCCGTTCCTGAATTTGCATCACATTGGGTAAAATGGGGGTTGAGGACATACGTACCCGTTGCATTGGACAAGGCCAGAGACTCCATGGAGCCTCTTGGTGTTTGCTCGAGGGGAGTGAGCTGTTCCGTAAAGCTAAGTGCACTGATTGGGTTCCGACTTCGTCCGAGCTGAGGCCCCGGGTCCCGATCGCGCTGAAACACGTGCAGACTGATAGAACGCTTATCAGAGAAGCCGTTATGCGGAACTTCGCTGAAGCCTATCTGGCTTTTCATTTTCGGAAGGCCGTAGTCTTTGGGTTCTTGGTGGAACCAGTTCTCGTTAAACGTGTGTCCCTTGAGGGCCGACACGGGGGGTCTCTTGGCGGCACCGGACTCCTTGGACTTGTGGTCCAGAGGGGAATTGCCATGTGTGGGGTAGGGGTTATAAGCAGTCCTAACGTTGCATTGGCTCAGCAGCTGCAGTGGGCTGGGGCTAGAGTCTCCTCGGCTATCGCAGGGGTACAGTTCCTGGCTCTTCCAGCTCGGGGGTTCACGGGTCAGGCTGGGCGTCTGGCTGGACAGACTCAACAAGTCCATCTGCAGGGAAAGAGGGTCCACTTCTGCGGGGAAACGTTCGGAAGAAGCCGACCGGCCTCCGCTGACGCTGCCGTTGATATTCGCCGTCTTGCCCGCCTTGGTGCTGCGGCGAGACTCGCGCGAGCGGGCGCTCTGGAAGGCGGAGTCGGAGAAGTCGGATCCATTGGCGTCCTCGCCCACACTGCAGGCTCGCGAGCAGAAGATCTGGCCCTGCTTCGGCAGGAACGGCCTCCCCAGCAGAGACTTCTTGCAGCGAGCGCAGCAGAAACACGCCTCTGTGGCATGCCAGTGCTGCCCCTCGTACGTCATCTGGCCCTGGTCTATACCTGAAGCCACAGGAAGAGGGACCATCGACGTTAGACACACAGACTTACAAGAACTACTACATATACAGACACAGAAATGGACAAAGTGAGATGTTACTAAGTCCTACAGTCACTAGTACTGAAGCTCTTGCTTTTAAAAACACATTTACACTTACACTTATAACACCTAATTCCTCTGACTAGCATGTAGAACCTCTCGAAGAAGGAATTGGTCAAATATTACAGAAGGAAACCCCACCAAGCTGACAAAGTGGTAATCTGTTCATTTCTAAATGGTATGGCCTGCGGGTTGGCATGCAGCAAAGAAACTTCACAGCTAGTAAATTACACTTAGTAGACAAACCTTGCATTTGTGTTCAGTCACTTTGGACTCGTCAATGTGATTTCTGTCTAAAAGCTTGGACTACTTCATTTAAAAACTTTCACTTGTAGCTAGTGTACATTTGGGCCGGTTGAGCCATTATATAGTTGGTTTTAGGCAGACTTAATCTTTAATTTGATTTGATTGTAAAAATCATCATGTCCGTCTCTGTCCATTGTCTAACGTTGCAGAAGTGCAGTTCCGGTGTTGAACTTAATTTTGCGGCTGCAGATTACGTCAGACGTGACGTGACCCCGATTGCTCATTGGTTTATTCCTGGCCGACAGCTTCCAGTTTCATAATTATAAGTAATAAGTAACGAGACCCTTGACAGAAATGCAGTGAAGTGAAAAGTACAATTGTTGTCTTTTAATTGAAGTGAAAGTTCCCCAAAAATACTACTCAAGTGAAGTACATATACTAAAAAAAAAAGTTCATTGTTACAGTCCACCTCTGTATACGCGGAACCAGCACAGAAGTATGGAAGATATTTCAGGGCCAAGGCATTCTACATTTTTCCAGTGTAACGAATGTCTGGCCACCTTAGGACATTAGAAACTGCAGAATTTCAAACTTGTGTCTGGGGTCTGAACTTTGCAGAAACGCGGCTGAGGCAGAGCCACGGAGTTCCCTGAACTTTCTCCAAATATTTCATAAAAATGCATGAGCAGAGCATCGAATTTTATCTGAAGGAGGTGAAATAACGTACAACGCACACTGTGTCCTACATGCCCGAGCTGTAAAAAGCCGAGACGTTCCTCCACTACCCGTAGGCCCCCTGGACACCTGCCTTACTTTCACAGCCCTGCTTGTTTTACACGTAACCAAAATCCAGGTCAGTTCTCCAGAGCCGCGGGCTGCGGCACGTCGGCGTGGCAACGATGGAGGCGACTGGCGGGCCCTTACCGATGTGCTCACCGCAGGAGTCGCAGTATTCGGCGTACAGGGACTCGAAGCAGCTGCAGCAGTACGGCCGTCCCTCCTTCATGATGTAGCGCTGGCCGCCGAGAACCGTCTCGCACTCGAAACAGCAGAAGTGCTTCATGTGCCAGTGCCTGCCCTCCGCCTCCGTGCACTCATCCGCGAAAATGATCTGTGCGAGAGAGAAGCAGGCGCGCCGTCCGTCAAACCACAGCCTCTCAAGAGATAAAAAAAAAAAAGAATCTGTCCATTTACACAGAGGGGGAGCAGAAACGTTTCTGAGCCCCATGGTGGCCGTGGTCCAGCCCCTGCTCAGCCTATTGTGTTGCCCAACCGCAGGAGAAATGGGCTCCTGTTACGCCCTCCACTAATATTTTCTCAAAGGCCCCTACTGAGCTGCAGAGAGTCAGGCTTTCAAAAAAAATAAAAATAAAAAAGACTATTGCAATTACCTACAACACAGCGCCACATTCCATTTACGGCCTTCAGAGTCTCCTTCAGCCTATCACAGGGCTGGAATATATTTAATAAACTTGCAAAACCTAATTTCACTTTCAAAGTCAGAGAATGTGGTGGTGACTACTGAAATACTGAGGGCGCCGTTCTCAAACCTGGAACTAAGTGCAGCGCTGTGCACTAATCGTGGGGCTCAGTGTCTAGTGTCAAGTAAGGCGTTCTCAGGCTGGACGAAGAAATAAACGAGAGCAAACCACTTGGTGGTTAAATGCTGAAGAAGTGAAACTAACGGTAATTAATCCTGTCACCCTGAATCTGCAGCCGTCAAGACGTCTCACGCTTCATGGACTCATCAGTTAAAAGTACTAAATGAGATATAAGAAGTCCCCCCAAAATTACTCAAAATTAGTGATCCATTTTATTACATTTGTAAACTCGTTTAAGGTCTACTTAGTAAAACGCTAACTGAGTGAGAGAAGAACAAAACATGGAGACAGATATATGCCATAAATCACATTCCTGATATAAATAAATATCGTGGTAAAGTTGACCGAAAGTTAAAGTGAAAGTGAAGTGATTGTCATTGTGAAACACTGCAGCACGGCACACGGTGACACAACGAAATGTGTCCTCTGCATTTAACCATCACCCTGAGTGAGCAGTGGGGACCATGACAGGCGCCCGGGGAGCAGTGTGTGGGGACGGTGCTTTGATCAAGGGGACCACAGTGGCACCTTGGTGGTTTGTGATTTGAACCGGCAACCATCTGATTATGGGGCCGCTTCCTTACCCGCTAGGCCACCACCGCCCCACAGCGCTCGCTTTTTAACGTGTAATCTGATTGGTCCGTCAGGGCCGCCGTGTGTACACAGATTAAGAGGGGGGGGTCCCACCTCGTCGCAGGCCGAGCAGCGGGGCTTCAGCATCTCCGCGTGGTGCCGGCCGCAGAAGATCTTCCCGTCCTGGTAGAAGTAGATGAGGTCGACCAGCAGCTCGTCGCACGTGCTGCACACGAAGCAGCGTGGATGCCAACACACGCCGTGGCCCGCCCGCGACGCGAACATGGCGATGTCCCCTCCGTTTATCTGGCCGCCACACTGCGTAGGCGAAGAAGACCAAAATAAAAACAGGCAGCACTGGCCCGCCCAACCCCGCCTCCGATTGGCCGCCTCCCGAGCAAAATAAAAGAAAAAAAACCCGGAGGACCAGTGTTGGCGCCCTCCGGGGAGTTACCTGCTCACAGATGGCCCCGGTCATTGTCACCGGGAACGGCCTCACGTTCCCACGGCCCAGATTCTCCCGCTTGCGCTGGTTGCTGAAGAGCTTCAGCTCGCGCTTCTCCTCGTCGTCCAGGCTGCTGCAGTACCGCACCTGAGGGCCCGGCGCAAAGGTCCATGCCGTCAAGCGCTCGCCATTCCGCCCCCCACCGAAAGAGCCGCGAGCCGCGCCCTTACCTCGTTGTCGTGGGGAGGCAGCTGGTGCAGGAGCTGCTTGATGCGGTACTTCTCCCCGGGGCTGTTCACGTACGGGACTTTGTCCTCGGGCAGCGAGCTGTAGTACCGGTGGACCTGGGAACGCGCGGGGTTAATGAAGATGTCCTAATTGGCACTTTTTTTTTTAAGTCACGGGGCCCCCCTGGTACCAGGGAAGGTTCCTATATTTACGGCCTCATTTCCCTCCCATCCCCCCGATGCTCCTTCACACACACACACACACACACACACACACACACACACACACACACCATTACAGTCAAGATGATTTATGGATGTCCAGTCCTCGGTTAATGGGACGTGGCCTTTCGCTCCCCCTTTGGGAACGGTGTACGCAGGGACACGCGGGGAATCCGCGAGGCGCGGCTCAAATTCAGATTAACGCCATCACCCCACAGCGGCCCCGCACCGATACGGGATTTACGATAATCCCTCGGTGTGTGATGACTTTTCACACGGAGCTGCTTTGTGGCGGTCACATTTCGCCACATTTCCTTGGTTTTAATTTGGTAATCGGTGTTCGTGGCGTAGCCAGTGCGGACGGAGACCGGCGGCAGGAGGAGCAGCCGCGTGGAGGTGGCATCCAGGCCTGGTGAAGCTAACGATTTAATCGGATTTTGGTCCGTGGCGCCATCTGCCTTTAGGCGGACGACCCGAAACACTCTATAAATAACGCGGCGGCGTAACCGGGGTGGAATTAGAACGACCAATCATCCGGGGAGCTGCGCGACGGCGAATAACTAACATTTTACCAGCTGAAATTAAATACGGCTGCAACGAAAGTCCCGGACGGTCCGAGTCTCAGCGCGTGTTAGGAAAACGTAATAATAATCGTGTAATTATTTCCAGACTCCTCACAAGTGTACATCACTTTAAATGTGGATCTGAGGTTGGCTTATTTTGGCACGAGAAAGCGCCCGCCGGCCCCGCTGCCGAAAGCTCCCTGAATATTTCACGAAACGCCAACTGCGGTCGAGTGGCGATAAATTGCCGGACGCACGTCCAAGACCAACGCGGCCGAGAAAAAAAAAAAACGAAGCCGCGGAGATCTTGCGATTCTCCAGAGTTTTCTGGGAGGTGCGTCTGTGAATATCGGCGACACGCCCGCTGGGTCTCCGACTGGAGATGCACCCATCCGGTACCTCAAACGGCATCAAACACCACGAGGTGCAGCTCATCTCGGCCATGCAGCAGGACCTGCACTTCCGAACCGCACAGAGTTCGACTTTATTCAAAGTGAAGTGATTGTCACTTGTCATCACAGCACACGGTGCACACAGTGAAATTTGTCCTCTGCATTTGACCCTTGACCCTTGTTGAGCGGTGGGCAGCTACGACAGGCGCCCGGGGAGCAGTGTGTGGGGACGGTGCTTTGCTCAGTGGCACCTTGGCGGATCGGGATTCAAACCGGCGACCTTCTGATTACTGGGCAGCTTCCTTAGCCGCTAGACCACCACTGCCCCATAATGCCCCATTATGGGTCAATTGATGCAACATCGCATGAAAATGGCCTCCAAATTCACAGGAGTTCCTCCAAAGAGAACAAGAACCAACGCCGCGAGTTAATGATTAACTCGGCGGCGAGAAGTTGGGCCGGAGATGCCGCCGGGCCTTTGTTCTGCTGCCGTGGGCCGATGGCGACTCTGATTTACGGCGGCTTGTCAGGCCGGGAGATCATTTCTCACTTCGGAGGCCCGCTGAAGCAGCACAATGGGCCGGGGAGGGGGAGGAAGAGCGGCTTCCATTGATTCGCTTCATTTTCGTTCGGGACCTCGATACAATTACAGGCTGCGAAAACGGCGTAAAATAACACGCGCAGCCTGGAGAACTTGCTGAGCTCGACCTTCGGACGAGGTTCAGGTCGAAGACGTCAAAATAGTTAAAAGCACTCCAGGATTCACCGTTTCCATGCATGTTTATTCCTGTCGAGTGAGGCAAGGCAGCCTTGCTTTGACCCTTGTGGATCAGCAATCATCTCAGCGCTTTTAGATGACCCCTGGGAATAAACAATGGCTGAGCAGCGTCTGGAGAAGGTGACTTCATTTACTGGGTATTGACCAACTCGCCCAACCGCCTCTCAGTTAATCAACTAAATGAAACTGACATCTATAAATGGTTTTTACGCTGCAGTGAGGGGATCCTGATACACGCAGGAAGCTTGGAAATCCACCACGGCTTCTCTGGAATGGCGTGAAGTTAAAGAAGGAAAAAGCAAGGCACCTGCTCGGGCTTCAGGCCCGGGGGAACCCAGGCGTACTCCTCCAGGGCGCATCCTGAGTCGTCGTCCGACGTGGAGTTCCTCTGGAAGTCGTACATGAGCTTGGTGACGGCCTTCTCCATCTCCAGCTGCATGACGCTCACCACATGCTCTTCCCGAGGACACTTACAGTGGAGACAGATCTTCCTGGAAAAGAGAGAAGAAGAGACGCAAAGCTTCACCCTACTGCTGAAATAAGTCTTCAACGATGCCCACGACACCTTTCACCAAGAGACCCAACCTAGCAGTGACCTGCTCTCGTCCGCTAGAGGCAAGAACCTTCACTGGCCTTACAATTCAATTTGATTCGATTATCGATTAATCACAATGCATCCCGCCAATTTTTCTACATTATGTTTTCAAATACGTAGCCGAGAGGAGAGTAAAGGCCACGTTCACGCGGATGTCTGAACGAAGCATCTTCCTGGCTTTCATGTAATCAGTTGAGCGTGGAACAGCGAGCATTTTTCCGCAAACTGGAGTGAATCAAAGCAACCACGTTCAGCACCAGCGTTCAGGCGACGTCAAAGAAACGCGGCATGCGACGACGAAATTGTCAATTTTGGCTGAAAACCTGACAAACGTTTCACTGAGTCAAGCAAATGCCACTGATACAGCAATCAAATGCAGATACAAAGCACAGGCATTCAGAGAGCGTTCATCTCGAACGTCCATGTGATGGAGGCCAAACTCCTACATAACAGGCGCAGTGCCGTACTCTGATCAGGCAGCCACTACTTTTTACCAAATTTGTAAGCCACCACCACACAACTTTTAAGTAAGATTTCGTCTTATCATCTTGTATGTTACAAAATTTTGCGTTCAGCGAACAACATTGTTCGCGTTACAGAACAGAGCATCTGTCTTCCCGCCTCAGCCCACAGCTTTCTGACACCTGGATATATATTGCAGTTCATTTTCTATAGTTCATGACAAATTGATACAAAATGCCTCTATATGGATGCTTATTTTTCATATTAAATCTAAAAAAATTTAATTGTCATAGTGACCAGACCAGTCATCTGTTGACAGTTGACAGGATGTTTTTATCACCAAAAATCTGTAGGCCTGTAGTATGTTCCTGTTCCTTGTATTATGTGCCTTTTCTGCATAGGCTTCTTTCTTTCTTCATTTATTTGCTCTTTATCATTATTCTCTGCAATTAAATTATTTTTTTGCGTCATCCCTTGGTCTTGGGTAAATTACATTTTATGAGTTATTTTTATTTGAGGTTTCATTTTGAACTGAAATCCTTGTTCATTTAATCTTTGTTTAAAATAGAAAGTTCAATAAAATGCGTTTTACCTAAAAGAACAAACAGTCGTGATTAATAATCGTGATTAAAATATTGATCAAAATAATCGTGATGATCATTTTGGCCATAATCGTTCAGCCTTACTCTGATGCTGATCTTCAACATGTCCTTCAACTTCTTTACAGTCACTGTGAGCATGACTGGAGGCGTCCCAGACCACCACACAACCCCACGCGTGCACCACATCTGGTCGGTGTCCCAGGATCCATCTGAAAGCCACCCACCCCCAGGAGAGCAGCTCCACTTAGAGCAAATCCCATTAGGGCTTCAGACGAAAGGCAGGCTGCAGAGTGGCGGCTGAGGAACAGGGACGTGACCCGAGACCGGCGTGACAGGCGGAGCCACACACCACAACACACAAACCCGCTGTGCAAACGCACAACTAAATGAAATGTAAAACAGAAATGCATTAAATAACAGGTCAGCGTCACAAACAAGTAATGAACATAACTGAATGCTCAGCTTAGCCTAGTTTGCCACAGTATCGTAAACGATGTACAAAACGGGAGCATAAATTAACAGTTATAAAATATTAAAGCCTTGATGGTGCCAAACTCCCAATAAGCGTGTTGGGTCCGGGCAGCTGGCAGCAATATGGATACAGAGGTCAAATGGTGCACTGTTGTACTGTTTAGACTTGAAGGGGGGAAACAAGCAATTCCACCCAGAACCAGGTCACCACGTCTGGTGGAAACACCCTCTCCAGACACTCTGCAGCTGCACTCGTCCTTGAGGGAGGAGGATAACCTACCTGGAGCCACAATTGGCAACCTGAATAATGAAGGAATGCCAAAAAAAAAAAAAAAAAAAAAAAAAAACTTACATGAATATTTATAGAGGCGCTGCAAGCGGCCTGCAGGTGGAGCCAGCGTGGCCCGCACCCCCAGCAGGGTGGAGAATCCCAGCGAGAGCAACGCCCGGGGCTGCTGTGCGGCCTCATGAGAACACCGCGTTCGCTAATCACGATCACTAATGTGGCCATAATTAACGCGAGAGGATGAAGGATTTCGGGCCCTGCAGAACACCTCTCCACTGTGAGCTGCACTCTCCTACCCGGTGTTATTCCAGCACGATTTGACATTGAAGGAAGAGTCCCGGAGCAGCCACATGGCCTCTCACTTCGGAGATCCACCATGTCCAGACGAGCAGCAACGGCAAAAGCATCTTCCTTCCTTACTGGCCTAGTGGGTAAAACACTTGCCTATGAACCAGAAGACCACAAAGTCAAAGGTTCAAACCCCATTTACTGAGCAGGACACTTCACGCTGAGCATCTCCCGGGGGGGACTGTCCCTGTCACTACTCATTGTAAGGCGCTCTGGATAAGGCCGTCTGGTAAATGCTGTATTATTAGGGGTTATATTCTGATGTGATAAAAGATCTTCAGTTCATGGCGACAGGCATCACTGGGTCCAGGGCAGATTCCTACACTGAGCTGGGAGATGTTGTGGACCTCGCTGCTCACCCATGTCCTGCCTCCGGGGTCATGTTTTAAAGCCTGAATTCTCCCGCTCGGAGAGGCTGACATCGATTTTTTTCCGGGACAATACACGGGATGCTGAAGTCACGGGGTTGTTCTGAGGCATGAGGTGGTGTGCAGTAAAGGACTTCAGATGGAGGATCACGGTAAATGGGACCTTTTGGTTTCTCAGAAAAAACATTCCAAGATTTCCCAAAGGGCCCCGGGAAGGAAATGCTGATGTATGGGAGATATGGTCCAAAAAATCTTCTGCGTTTTTTTTCAATGCCCATAATGAATCTGCATATTGACAGGTATACATCATTGCCAGAAAGCGAACGATCACACCTAAACACTGTGACTGGTGGCAGAGCGACGTGGTGACACTGGGACGATGCTGGCACCAGTGAGCTTCCACATGCAGCTGCTGGGACCTCGAGACGCTCCAGTTCATGTGTTAATCCCGACCCCACCAGCCCCAAAACAAAAGACTTTAAATCCCGGCAGAAGGGGATGCGACCGGGGTCAACCTCATCGCGACAAAAGCCACGTCGATTACACGACGGCGGACAAAACGGGAAGACGCGGCTTCTGTGCGCAAAAAAAAAAAAAAATGCGATTTGGCAACACAGAATTAACGACGAACGAGAATCAACGATTCCAGCAGCCGCGGGAATTTGCGTCGGATTATGATCCAAGTTTCACCCAATGAGCATAACTGCAAGGGTTAGATTAGACGAACAACAACAACAAAAAAAAACTAATATAAAAATTTACTGGGAAAATATGCAAAAAAGAAATCCCAGCCAGAGAGAGTCGTCGCTGCGATTCCTACCTTTTAAGCAGCAGAAGTGCGGATGCGACTCTTCACCCCGCCGCTCCGCATCGCCAGGGTCCGCAGACTCTTAACAGTAAAATCCGCAGCAAACGCGCGGCAGAAAGTCGAATAATAAAAGAAACGCAGTTCTATACATATGTACATTCCGCTTTAGGAAACCGATGGTTAGTCCGTCCGTCTCCAGCGAGCCGAGCCGAGCCGAGCCGAGCGCAGTGCAGCGCTGTCGGTTCTGGCCGCAGTGACGGACCGGACAGCCCCGCTCCCCCAGCCGCACGTCGCAGGGCGGGGTTGCCACGACCACGCTTTTCACGCCTCCCTGGGGTACTTAATTAAAGAAAAAATAAATCACACGGACGCGGACGAAATTAAGATTAAAAAAAAGAAAAAAAAATGGACCGAGACGGGTCAGATTTTTTCCATTTTACTTATAAATAGGAATAACAATTAAATGTAGTAAACAGTGGCAAAAAGTATGGAGCCCAACAAATGAAAAAGATGCAGTAAGATAGCACTTCTATTGGTTCATTTTTTCCAACAGGGAATTGGTCATTGCTTTCAAATCAACGGTAATTAAAACGTTTGCATTTCTTATAGATTAAGTTTGTGGGGTTTTGGAGAGTGACGCATGAAATAACCCCGACCTGGCAACACAACCGCGAATGCTAATGAGCGTCAGTGATGTCGGCAAGTCACCACGATTACTGTGGTATAATTAGCGGCCTGAATGACTCCTCTTTTGGATTCATTTGCATCTAAATCAGACAATTGTCCCAGGCCAACAGCCCGGGGCAGCCAGTGTAATCTGTCAAAAAAGGGAAAGAAAAGCGCGTTGCAATGGTCGACAATATCAATTTAACGTGACACGTTATGCCAGAGGAAGCAATGGCATTTCTTTTCACACTGAAACCAAATGTTATTGCGTGATGTCGCCAACAGCGGTATGAATATTAAAAACGAACGGGTTCATGCACGTTTGGACATTTCTTGCCAGCAGTCATTGATCCCGTCGCTTTTTCTCAATGAGGAGCCCACAGCCCTCAGGCACTAGTCCAACAATCAATATCGAGGCCCAATAGCCCGCCTTCTTTATTTGGGGAAAGACAGAGAAGAGGTGACAGCTTGAAAGATGGATTTATTGCCGTTGGAGCCTTTGAAAGGGATGCCTGTGGCCGGAGAATACCAGGCAGCGGGCGTTCATCTGAGCGCGGGCCGCAATCTAGCGGCGACTCTTTAAATGAATAAATGAGCGGCGCTTGTTAACAGCCATTCTGTCCACGGATTATTTCTCAGGGGCTATTCTGGGAGCTGCTAATCGCTCAAACACTCGCACCGCCTTGAGCGCATAATACAATCCGAGCTGATTGTCCAGGCTCGGTCAGGAGGGGTGCTTCTCTCCCATCCATCACATCCCGCGAACGAAGTGGGGGAAATAAATTTGACCGTGCGGCGCGCGGGAGCTAAGTAGGGCGCCGCCACCGAATACGCCAAAGTGATTCATGAGTCTGAGCGGGACAGCACAAGCAGGACGTGGCGTGGACGTGAAGGAGTTTACTTTCAGCAGCCCGCCGCTGGCCAAGAAGAACTGTTGGTATCGAACCGGCATACTTGTCAGTACGACCCAGCTCCCCCGGTGAATATGAGGGTATCAATTACCCTGTGCCCTCCTTAGGCCTGCGAGGCTTTGCCAAACAAGCGCTTTTGTCCACATGAAAGCTTTTGTTTGTCCTGATGCCTCCCCCCGGAACCCGTTCCTCTGAAAGCTTCGGCATTTTCGGCTGCCAGCCGGATGGCCGTGCCAAATGGAACGAAGTGGGATGGACGGGGGGGGGGGGGGGGGGGGGGGGGGGGGGGGGGTATTAAAAGCGAACAAATAACCAAATAAGTGTAAAAGAAGACCTCCGCCCGCCCTCTCCTGTGGAAACCGCGTGGGAAAGGCTGATGACTATCGTTCTAAAATCAACAGCGGAGCAGCTGAACCCCGGCCCAACAGCTGACGCCGCCTCTGCCGGGCTGACCTCAACGCCAGATAACCAAATTCCTCCCGGAGGTTGGGGCGGAGCACACATCAAAGCATTTGGCCCAACTTCTCCTTGCAGTCAAACTTCCTGTCGGGGGGGGGAGGGCGGGGCGTTGCCAAAGGTTGCCGGACAGTCGGTCAGAACCCTTTCCGAATGGAGCGTCATCATGCAGGAGTTCTGGCCATATGCTAAAGTGAAGTGATCGTCACTTGTGATACACAGCAGCGCAGCACACGGTGCGCACGGTGAAATTTGTCCTCTGCATTTAACCCATCACCCTTGGTGAGCAGTGGGCGGCCATGACAGGCGCCCGGGGAGCAGTGCTTTTGCTCAGTGGCACCTCGGTGGATCGGGATTCGAACCACCACTGCCCCGCATGCTACACCTGCTAATGTATATACGTTATTTTGGTTCTAAATGCGTTTTTTTTTTTGTTTTGTTTTGTGGTGCAACCAGCTTGTGAGTAAACCGCATGCGGAGAGTCTCTGTAATTCGTTACGCCGGACTCGGCGCGCCGCAGCCCAGGGCCCTGTTGTGACCTTGAAGCGTGGCCATTAGCAGCCGAGCGTCTATTTCCACCCCGCCCTGCCCCACTTTGGCCCAGAGACACGGAGGGAGAGGAATGCACCACCGAGTCGCGTCCATCATCCGAGGGTCCATTCCGCGCTCTGTCCGGGGGGCAAAATGGACGCGAGCGTTCGCTCACACACGACGTGCCGAACCCAGACCTCACGGGATGGCTTTTACAAGTGTGCGCGCGGGCAGGTTAAATCTAGGCGACTTCAAAACGCACTGTGGGGTACAGGAGACCAACACAGGAAAATAAAGACGGGGGACGCCGCTGGTGAGCACGCATCCGGTCGCGGGAAACAAATCTATAACGTAACAGAGGGCGTCGATATCTCAGCATCTCTCATTACTTCCACGCCGCGGGGCTGCTTGGACTCGGGCGGTGGACCAGTCACCAAACTCACTCCCCCCGTTAGTCACAGTGGTGGAAACCGCTTTTGCTAATGACAATTTCTTCAACAGTCTCCTCCCGATGTGCCGGAGGGGTAATTGAACATATTTGCCGCTTCCATCAAACTCTCCCGGCCGAATGAAACAAGTGTTTATTGCACATCTTTCTCACCCGCTGGCAGAACTGGAATAAATACTCGTTGCAATCTTTTTTGGGGCATAAAACGGCGACCCGACGAAGGCAACGCAGCCCCAAGACTCCTGGCCAATTAAAAAAGAAAAAAACGTTCCTACCTCCTCCAGAACATCTCCTAATGGTTTTAAAACCAGGGATACAACCTTGAAGTTAAATAAACTCCAGCTCAAGTATGCGCTGTTCAAATATTTAGCTTGGGAAGGCCGCCCCGACGAGAGAGGCTTCATTCAGACGCCAGGGCTGGAGAGGGCCCACGGCCGGACGCAGGGCTCGTGGTCAAAGGTCCACTCACAAGAGTGAGTTGCCATGTCCAAAATATCCTGGTGCTAATAGACATATATAGGAGCCATGTTACAGGATATGGCTGCCGCTACCACATTCGTCAGTGGAAGTTTTTTTGGTTTTTTTTGTCCAAAGGACCATTGGTGACCGGACATGGTTTTGCGTTTAAGGACAATATATCCAAGTCTGAATTTTTCCACTGTAGCGGCCTCAGCGTAAATACGAGGGTTATGTGACTCTGCATCCGTTTTTATTCCCTTTGTATTAGCGGCAAACGGCATGAGCCGAGGCCAAGTGTAACAGCACCTCTGTGCATTGACAGTGTGCCGCTGTCTGGTAAACATATCATGGCGGCGGGTGTGACCCCGGCCCGCGATGAACTGCGCACACTTCCTGCTGCAGCGGAGAGGCGGCCAGGATACACTTTCCTTCATATTCAGGGAAAGTGATTATCCCTGGAAGTGGGTTGAACGCTGGTGCGATTTACTACCGGAGAAAACCGGACGGGACACTGGGCTCTGGCCGCGCAGACTGGATGGCATCATGGAACTGGGGGGAAGTGAACAGGAGGTCTGTGTTAAACAAGGGGGGAAATAAAATGAAATATTCCCTTATTAAAATGGTTAAAGCCAATGGGATGGGTTATCTGTTCAATTTAGCATTAAAATGACCTCATCCGAAGAAATATTAGACATTCATCAAATGAGAAATGTCCCATTTAAAGTTGCAGGGGTCACCAAAAGTGAAATTTAACTGGAGGACTAAGCCATCTGGGGAAACCGAGTAGATTTCCCCAGTGTCAGAATGGGGGGAGGTTATGAAGATCTTAAGTAGAAGAAGAGAGACGAGGAGAGGATTAAACCTGGGCAAACGGCAGGCACTGAGGTGCAGATAAGTGGCCAGTGTAAATACGGAGGATTAGTTTCCCATCCACACTGTCCAGATAAGAGCCAACTCCCCCAGTCACTCAACACCAAATCACCAAACTCTGTACTGACACATGAAATGTCACAACTTGAGCTATTACAAGCGAAGGGAGATGATCCACCATCTTAAAACACATTTTAGCCCACATTGGATTCACAAAATTAAATGGTTGGCAGGGTTGCACACAAACCACACCAAATCTCATTCTCATCAGATATCATTCTTAATCCCTTGATTCAGGTGTATAATGCTGTTGCTGTGTTGCCAGGTTTAGAATACAGGAAGTCTGAAAAACTCACCCCCACCAACTGACCAAATCTGGCAACCTTGAAGAATTCTACTGTGAGATTCGGTTCATATGTGAAGATTTGCTTCACATATCCTCATTATTAGCTGTTTTGCAAGAAAGACGTCACAAACTAGGCTCAGATTGTATATTACAATTAATAATCAACAGCTCGCTCATCTCACATAACCATCGAAGGAGGCCCTCAGGTTCAGAGAAACCCTCAACAAGGGTTGTGAAGAGGGTTCAGCAGCATTTTCTTGTTCACCCGTTCGCATTTTTGATAATACATGTGACGTACTGTGAAGACTTGGTGGGAATTTGGCAAATATGATCCCCTTCAACAAGTCGAGTTCGCGCCAGAGTGCTGTTAACACGGCAAGCTATGTTCCCTGCAGCCAGAAAGCAGTTCGTGTTCCACTCAGAAGGCGGTTTTTATAATACACACGTCTCTCGTTTTTACGTGTTTATTTGAACTGGGAGCGTCTCAGCTGGGAGGGGAGGGTCGCCAGGGATGTCAGCTGGGTTCAGAAAACGGCCCGTCCTCGCCCCTTCCCCTCCACTCGCCGTTCATCTCCTGCGGGCCTCCAGCACAGACGGCCTCTGTGCGTCTGGAGCGAGCACGGCGGCGCTCTAACCTGCCCGGCGCTCCGGAGACGCTCTGGCCCACAGATGGGAAAACCCGGGCCTGAACGCTTCACCCCCCCGACCTGGAGTCGCTCGTTACCCAAAAACGGCAATTACACGTGGAGATTGTTCTTCAACCGGCTCCCGCGAATCTGCAGCCTGTGAATGGAACCCTGGATAAAAAAAAAAAAAACTACCCAAGATGTAAAAATTCCAGGATGACGCCGGACGCGGCCGCATTACACACCTGTCCCCTTCTGGTAATTGCCGGGTGACTGTGATGAAACGTGAAATAACAGACTTTTGCCGACGTTGACATTTCGGAGGGACCAGTAGGGTGTAATTCTGCCGTGACGAATTTGTGCTGTTTTTCCACCCCTGCCGTGAGTGCGTGGGCAGGCCTGAAATAGCACGAGATTGCGTCAAAAAAAGCAACACTCCAAAGCGAAGTAGACAGAAGAGGGGAAATGACCATTAGAACAGAAAAAGCAGCTCAACTTTAATTAAATACATTTTTGAAAGAGTAAAAAAAACTACATCTGTTCGAACATTTGTCCCAATGGCTTGAGTCCATGCTAAATTATGAAATTATGCGCCTATTTGCATTGTAGTCCACGCCTGGCCAGTGACGTGGTAGCACATGGCGACTGCTCAGCTTTTCTGTGATCTGCTGTTACGTTTCAGTCACAGTGTTGCAAATTATGTAGCCAAATTATGGATTTGCACAATTGTAGACATGGTGTGCATGAGGAATCTGGCAACGCTGCTCTGGACTTCACGTGACTTTCTACATGCAGCTGATACAATGAACAGTAAAAACGCATGCAGTGGGCTCTAATATGGGTGGTAGTAGCCTAGCGGTTAACACACTCGTCTATGAACCAGAAGACCCAGGTTCGAACCCCACTTACTACCATTGTGTCCCTGAGCAAGACACTTAAACCTGTCTCCAGGGGGGGACTGTCCCCTGTAACTACTGATTGTAAGTCGCTCTGGATAAGGGCGTCTGGTAAATGCCTGAAATGTAAATGTAATATTCGGATATAATATTGTTTGATTCCAGACGTAATAAAAAAAATACAAGTATATAATGGGAATAGGTTAGGTGTGAGATTCCTCCTGAATAGTCGGAGCTTGGGAACTTTCTGTGCCAGCGGAAGACACACAAGCATCTGTTGGCACGTGCTTTCGGCCAGAGCCGGAGGTCACTCGATCCCGCCACCAATGACCTTGCATTCCTCCCCACCGCCACACACCCGACACGGCGGCAGCGGAGGAGCTGAGTGACACAGCCAGCAAGACGAAGTCACCAGACCTTTGGCCGGAAATGAATCACCGCGCTCCAGGTCAACACGTGACCTCTGCCGTCACAAAGGCACACAGTCGGCAGGAGCCGACGCCTCACCAAGGTTTCGCCGCGCCGCGCCGTACGTTTCACGCGCAAGTAAAAACTTTAAATGGCATGCATGTCCGCACTGGATACCCGAAAGACGTCGCGCCGCCACTCCTCCCGGGTGGACAGGTGAAGGCGCAGAAATGTCATATATACATCGTCCTCACCGGGACAAACAACTCAGCAACGTCCTTTTATTACGCAGCATTAACGGTCTCGGGCAGGTCAAGAACTCTCCCATCTGGTCGGTTTTAGTGTGTCATGGCCGCCCTTTCATCCCTCTCTCTGCCTTTTTTTTAATGCTTGACAACTTGTTTATTTCCTGCCGCGACTCGAGAGAAACCCCGGCTCCTGCCAAAAAAAAAAAAACCACGAGGCAGCTTCAACGTCCCAGAATTCCCTGCTGCAAATTAGCATTTTGGAGCTCAGGGGTGAAATCCGGCACCTGGATGACGAGCAGGTTGTGCAAACTTTGGAGATCCTGTGTTGGCAGACAAATACAAGCTCTTCAACTTGGGGTAGCCTGCTTAAAACACACACACACACACACACACACACACACACACACACACACACACACACATTACAGCAGATAACCCATTCAGCTCCCTGCTGGTGTGTTGGTGATGGTGTGTGTTCTGTAGGGAAACACAACTGAACACGGAAAGGCGAAAATAATGATATGTCTACCAAACCGGTTGCATTTTTAAAAGGATGGTTAGCCGTAAGGCTTCGTTCCTCTCGCTGTACCTCCCATTAACCGAGGACAGTGGTTAATGAAGCGGCCCCGTAATCAGAAGGTTGCTGGTTCGAATCCCGATCCGCCAAGGTGCCACTGAGGTGCCACTGAGCAAAGCACCGTCCCCACACACTGCTCCCCGGGCTCCTGTCATGGCTGCACACTGCTCACTCAGGGTGATGGGTTAAATGCAGAAGACAAATTTCACTGTGTGCACCATGTGCTGTGCTGCTGTGTATCACATGTGACAATCACTTCACTTCGGCCAGCGATTGTTCCACGCACGTTTCATTCATTCCAAACATTCAAAAATCACGGCCGGGGAACCGAGTCATTCCCGTGTCCTTCAAATTAAAAGAGCACCTGGAGCGACGGGAGAATCCAACATTTCGGCGAGGGATTTGCAGTCGGCGCGTGCAAAACCACCACCGGCTGGCGGCCTTGAAAGGGAAACATGGCGGTGTGCTTCTGTTTAATGGGGAATGTGACAGATATGGGTTAGGCGAGGTGCATGATGGGTAGAGTAGGGAATAGACATGATTACGCATCCGTTAGAGAGGGAGGAATTTTTTTTTTTAAAAAAGCATCGACGTGGCTTCTGCTCGGCGCCTTTCATTACGGCCGATCCGGACCCTCTGAGAAACAGCGGGGGGCAGGCGGGGGGACTGGGTTGGGGGTGTGTGTGGGGGGGGGGGGGGGGGGGGGGGGGGGGATAATTGTTTGCAAATGTAAAGCGTTTATTTTGGAATGGGAGCCACAGGGGTGGAAACCTCAACATATTGATCCGGGGCCAAGCGCACACCTGGGTTGGAGGGCCGAGGGGGTATCGTTATTGTTATTACCCAATCAGACATAACCGGCAAACACACACCATGTGTCACCCGTGCCCGCAGATACGGGGACCGGGACTGCGTTGGGGAACCAGGGTAGGTAGGTAGGTAGGTGGGCTTTTGTTGCCGATTAATTAATGGGATAAATGTGTTTCCCATTTTGTGAAAGCGCGTTTATGGGCGGAGCCGGCCGGGGCCGCGTGGGGGATGAGTCCTTTTCGGGTGACATCAGCGCGCCGGCAGGAAGCGACTCTTGACGCCCCCAACCCCCTCAACAGAGCTGCAGGGGACACCCGTCCCCGAACAAGGCTGCTCTGAAGAGGGGGAGCCCAGCAAGGGAGCTCCCCCGCTGGGCCTTTTGCGATCGGCACAGTGGGTGCCGGCTGTTTGAAAAGCCAACAAGTTTGAGGTCATTGTCCAGCTTCAAAGCGGGGCGCGTTTTTTTTTTTTCTTCCTCTTTTATACGCCGGCTTTTATTGCACGGACACAGACAGACTCTGCGGGCTCTGGAGGTCGACATGCCAACAGCCAGGGGAAGAAAAGAAGACAAACTTTCCCTTCCACACCGCATGGAAATATGCATCAAGCGCCGGCCTTTTCCGCGCTCAGCGTTCTTCCACGGGCTTCTTTAAAAACAACGGCCACGTCCTTTATCGGCTCTGCTCAGCGCATGCGATTTCCCTGAAACAAATGAACAGGAAAGTAATTACTTCAGTCTTGTTCCCCCAATAAAATCCTCCAGGAATCTTCCGGGGCCTCGTCGTCATGGAAAGCGGTCGCGACTGTGGGGGGTTTCGAAGGTGGTCTGTGTGCGATTAAAAAAAAAAAAAAAAGAAAAGAGACCCGCTTCCCAATCAGATGGAGCTGTGCTGATTCTGGGATGCGAGGTCACGTTCGGGCATGAACGTTCAAAAAAAGCATTTTGGGTTCCGGTCCCGAAGCTGGGCCGTGAAACCGGAGGTGCCGGACTGGATGTAAAACCCAGTTCCAGCCCGCCGCCCTGAGCCTGTGGAGCCTCCAAACCCCTATGGAAGCCCGGCCAGCCATGCAACATTAACAGCGGCCTCCAGATCGGTCTTATCTGCGCCAGCCTTAATTGCAGCGTAAATGCTCAGTGGGTCCCCGGGAAACATTAAAAATCGCAGCATCAGCGCGGGGCTACGAAATTAACAGGCATTCCGTAATCTCTGAGCATGATAGGGCCGAACGTGGAGCTGACACGGAGGAAACGGTCACTTCGGTCACGACAGGATGAGAATGTGTGTTTTTTCCGTTGGACGTTGGAAGGGAATTCCGTACAAGATAATAAAGGGGTTACGGGGCAAGGCAGCCTGTGTAAGAGTCCGTGTCCAGTTGCAGGGGGGCAGACAGAACCAGTTGCTCTGCAGATTCGGGAAAATAATGAAGGCCGGACGCATTCTTCTCTTGATCCCGTTGGAAATGGCTTCCTGGTCACTGCCCAGCCATGAGCGTGCCCTGGGAGCCACGGCCATCCCTTTTTTTCCAAAGAAAACCCAGGGGTGCGTGATGAAAGTCTTGCGGCACCGGCAGCGCAGATGAAACGGAGCGATCCCGGAGCCCAGCGGAGCGCTAGTCCAACATAGTACGCCTGCGGCCGGGACGCTCTTCTCACAAACGGTTGTTAAAGGAACGCGTACAGCGCAAGTGTTGATGCATGGTAGCAGCCTAGCTGGTAACACACTCGCCTATGAACCAGAAGACCCAGGTTCAAATCCCACTTACTACCATTGTGTCCCTGAGCAAGACACTTAACCCTGAGTGTCTCCAGGGGGGGACTGTCCCTGTAACTACTGATTGTAAGTCGCTCTGTATAAGGGCCTCTGATAAATGCTGTAAATGTAATCGTAAGAGTGGGTGTGAGAGAATTTATACCCGTAACCCTCCGGAGATACACAACACTGTTAAGGCAGCAATATTATTTCTATTTGATTAACGTGTTGATGGGTGTGACGGTCGTATTTGAATACTTTTCTTTAGCTATCTTAAGGCTTTAGGGGTCGGTATCCTGTTCATGGATTAAGCCGAGTCCTAGGCTAAAAGAGAACTTCTGTAAAATTCTCCATTCAAAAATGCATTTAGTCTCGGTCTAGGCTTAATCCACAAACAAGAAATTGACGGTAGATGTTTAGCTAAACATTAGAATGCTTTTCTGAATTTTTAAGTATTCCACTGCTTGTTTATTGGCTTATTTGCATTTTTTTGTTTTTGCGACGCATGTTTTCAGGCTGAAAGAAGAGCTTCACACGGTAACTTTCCGGATGTTACCGTAAAAATACCCTACTTATGCTTTCAGCGCCACCCCTGACACCCACAGAGAGACTAGCCCAACATATGGACGGGGGGTTCGAGTGGCAAAGATGCCAGGAAGAAACCCCTCCCATTTAAAAAGGGTCCCGTGGTCGTCCGGGAGCCGGCCACAGCAGACACATCAGCGCTGCCCTCACTCTCCAAGGCAACCCCGGTCCAGACAGGCCACTTAATCATGCCACGCTCCCTGGTGCCACCAGCCCCAGATCGCAAAGGCGCTCTATTTCGGGAAAGGGGCGGCAGGATTCCCGGCGATGCCCCGTGCCGCTTCAGGTGTTTCCCCTGGCAGCTTCGATTTTCTCATCGTTCTCACCAATTCCCGGCCAGGGGGCACTTTGGAGCCCTCTGTTACCCCGGTGGCAAAAGCGGGGCCTGCACCGCATCCTTTACGTAAACACCACATTTCTCGACTTCAGGGCTGTCAATGTCAATGACTAATGACTAAAAAAATTCCTGCACGACTGCAGGCATGTTGCAAATCGCAAGGACCCGCAGTCCGGGGCGGACTCGGGCCGATCTTCCCGCGTGGCGTGACGGCACGGCCCGCTTCTCCCTGCCAAAGCTGCGCTTCTGCAGCCAGGGAGAGGCAGAGAGCGTGAGAGGGGAGAGATACTTCATTACAGCCTCATTTATCACCCATGGGACAAGTTGGCGCTTTGCCCCTCTTCCCTTTCCACTCCGTACCTCCATCACCCACCCTTCCCCCCAACGTCCCAGGTCCGCTCCTTCGCACGCTTTCTCACGCGGCTCGAGAAAAAGCATCGACCCAGACGCTGACAGTCAGCTGAGAAAAGGCTCCAGCCAGGGGCTGGCGCTGGTGGCTACTGGGTACAAACATTATATTTACAGCACTTACCAGACGCCCTTATCCAGAGAGACTTACAATCAGTAGTTACAGGGACAGTCCCCCCCCGGAGACACTCAAGTGTCCTGCTCAGGGACACAATGTCTTTAAGTGGGGTTCGAACCTGTGACTTTGTGGTCCAAACAACTGGTAATAACGTCGGAATGGATTCAAATAAATGCATCTGAACCATATACGCATGCGCACACCATACTGTCTCCAATTAAGCGGCCAGGCCACCAAGTAATAAGACACATTAAAAGGCATTAAAGCTCCTCGTCGGCCTTATTTAAGGCAACTTGACATTATAAACGGGACATAAAGCAGCCGCTTAATGAAGGAATTTGGGTCTCTGACGTCCTTCCACCACGTGGTCCTGAGGGACATGAAATAGGTTAAATAAAAGGATCAAGGGGCCCATTAACCCACCTAAGACGCTTTCCCTTTAAAATGTAACTAAGTTAATTTAGTCTGATAAGACGTTTATAGCAGGATGTCGCAAATCTTACGGACATTTATTTCAATGAAATAGCAGCGACCTGATCTGCAGAAAAAAAATATCTTGGACCGCGCTACTTACGTAGATCGATCGTTTAACAGTGCAGTTCTCCACGAAGGAGCCAAACTCAGTTGAACCGACTAGGGAAGTGGCCGCAAATGAACTCGGCCCTCTTTTACAGCGCAAGTGAACTTGAAAGAGGTCTCTGTTCCCTTTCTGGTCCATTTAAGGCCCTGATCCTGCACAGCTGTGTAATATACAGCAGGTCGAAGTCAACTGGCACCTATACAGGATGAAAACATTTACATTTACAGCATTTATCAGACGCCCTTATCCAGAGTGACTTACAAATCAGTAGTTACAGGGACGGTCCCCCCCTGGAGACACTCAGGGTTAAGAGTCTTGCTCAGGGACACAGTGGTAGTAAGTGGGGTTTGAACCTGGGTCTTCTGGTTCACAGGCGAGTGTGTTACCCACTAGGCAGACTTGTACATCGACACAGTCAGTAATTATCAACCAGGTGGAATTATCAGTGAGAGGACAAAATGAGCCAAAATGAGAGACAGCGGAGGAATCAAATTTGTGCAACGCTGTGACCCTCCCGTCCCTGCCACAGGCATGCACAGCATCCGGGAAAGCCGCCGGGGCCAGCGAACGCCAATGCAGCAGCGACAGGCTTACAAGGAACAAGGAGACCCTTCAAAATGAAACAAAAAAAAAAAAAAAGAGCAGAAATGATGATTCGTCTTCCTGAATGGAGCCGAGCCGGATCCTGCAGGTTCACTTGACTCGTCATCCATCAGAAAAACGCAGATGACAACAGTTCTCCGCCTGGGGGGCAGACGCCGTTTAACCCGGCGCGTGACATATGACACACACACATTAACATACGACCTTTGCATCGTTAGCTCCGAGTAGTTAGGTTTAGTGGTCATGTAAATGTCTGAAATATGATTTATTGTCAGAGTTGGGTCTCCGAAACTGCCTATCTCTGGACTTACTGCCCTGCTAGGAGATCCAGAGATTATGAAGAAGTTAATACATAAATGTCTTTTATGGTCACCATAACCTCCAGTTTTTCAGTTCAAATACTTCAATTTCTAGAGTGGTTGCTAGTGGGTAACACACTCAACTATGAACCAGAAGGTTCTAACTCACAGCTTCAAACCCCACTTACTACCACTGCGTCCCCGAGCAAGGCGTTTTACCCGGACTGTCTCCGGGGGGGGACTGTCCCTGTAACTGCTGGTCTGGATCTTATGTGACCGGCGCCCCGCGCCCCGGGGTGGCGGTCGTTTGGACGTTTCAGCGCCCCTCTTACTGCCGGTGAGGAGATAAATGGATTCAGCAGACCGGCTTGTGAAGAACAGGGCTGTAATTGTTCCCCCATTTCTTCAGCAGGCCCGGGTATCTGGTATGTGCCGCGGCCTCTCGTTAATTACCCGAGTTTAAAACACCAGCCACGAGACACAGAACGCAAGCGTGCTCAGCGGTTCTGCGTTTCCGTATTCCGTATTCGGGCCGGTAAAGCATTCCCTCGTTTTTTTTTTTTGTCACCTCTCCCTCTCCCCGCCAACTGCCAGGGTGGAAGGAAACACTCGGCTCTGAGGGACAGGTCCTCAGAATAGCTCCCCCCCCCAGCCTTTCTTATCGGGGTGCTGAGTGGCAGGCCGGCCCTCGCGCCTCTCGGACCGGGTGACGCCGATACGACAGAGGTTCCGGCCGCCTTATTAACGCAAATTCACCAGCGACAGCCCCTGTAATGGGAAGGGACTCTGATCTAATCTAGAGGGCGGATGACTCAGGGGGATCAATCCCATGAGTCCCTGGGGGTGCAACGGTTCGCTAAATCACCCCATGGAAATGTCCAGCCCGAGGGGGACAGGAAGTAAACGTGCTTCCCTCCCGGTTGGGGCAGTGGTGGCCTAGCGGTTAAGGAAGCGCCCACGTGACCAGAAGGTTGCCACGGTGCCACTGAGGTGCCACCGAGCAAAGTCACCGTCCCCACACACTGCTCCCCGGGCGCCTGTCATGGCTGCCCACTGCTCACCAAGGGTGACGGGTTAAAAGCAGAGGACACATTTCACTGTGTGCACCGTGTGCTGTGCTGCTGTGTATCACAAGTGACAATCACTTCACTTTACTCACTTTCCTCTGCGATCAGCCAGCGTCTTCGAGGAGCGTCACACAGAGCCACCAGGAACAAGGACGTGCCAGCGCGTGTTTTACGGTGGACGGTAAAGATACGAGCCGCCAGCCTGAGCTACAGATTTAAACCCCACTTACCCTGTCACCCGCCGGGACGCGATTTGGCACACCGGCTATAACTCAGAACGTGCGGAAAAGCCCCATGGATACACAGGCACGCTCATGCTCTCTCCGTCTCGTGAGAACAATAGGCCGAAAGGAGGGGTGGGTTAAAAATAAAGGCGGGGGGGCATGCCGGTCCTCGCAGCTGCGCAGGTCGGAGCTGTCAGTCCACTGGAAGGACGACAGCTGAGGTGACAGGAGAGACCAGCGCAGTTCGTGACAGCATGAAAACCTGCGCTGCGGCCGCAGAGGTCGCAGAGGATTCGTTCGGCCACAAAAAGGGACATGAGACATATAATAAACCACGCAAGATCGCCGCAGGACAGTCGTTTGACAGAGATTTAAATATACGTGGTAGGGTGGTAGTAGCCTAGTGGTGTAACACACTCGCCTATGAAGCAGAAGACCCAGGTTCACACCCCACTTACTACCATTGTGTCCCTGAGCAAGACACTTAACCCTGAGTGTCTCCAGGGGGGGACTGTCCCTGTAACTACTGATTGTATGTCGCTCTGGATAAGGGCGTCCGATAAATGCTTTTAAATGTAATACGTACCCCATGACAGCCAGAAGTGTGTGCGAGTTGAACCCACACGCACCGATTAACAGCAAATTTCAGCGTTCCGAACGGGATCTGGACAGTGAAAGCTACTCACCCTCCTCTTCCCGTCCCCTGCCGTCGCTCAACACGTGGTGGGGGGTCACCGCTGAACGGGAGACGGTGGTTCTCAGCGTCCCCCCAGACCTGTTCCCCGCTCAGCAGAATGATCTCTCCTCTTCCCTCAGCTCTCGATCGGGACTCCGGAGCGAAGGCGCGGGGTTTGCCTCCCGACGCCCCCGCCCCGGCTCCATCCACGGCACTGAGTCACCGGCTCTCCGCCAATCGGCACAACGCTGCACTCGCGCAGCAGGGAACGAGGACAAGGAAAGCATCGAAGAACAACCTTGGCTTTATAATGTACAAGGAATCAAACGTAACCTGCCTGAAACTAATTCATTTGAGGTAATTCTGATTTCAATAAACACTTACAAGCTTATTAAGAATAACGTGAGAAATGGTGTCTTGAAAAAGTAATTTAAAAAAAAGGAAACTCTGTTTCACATCTGTTTAAATTACACATTTATGGGCCTTTTTTTTAAACTATAAAAACTGAAGAAATAACAGATGTGAGGTTGTAATAGCCAGAAAAATAATTGCTCTATTCATCTGTTTGCTTTATTCATTTCACACCCTGAGACGAGGCAGACAATTGAGGTGAAAAGTGAAAGTGAAGCGATTGTCATTGCGAAACACAGCACACGGCGACACAACGAAACGTGTCCTCTGCTTTTAACCATCACCCTTGGTGAGCAGTGGGCACCCGGGGAGCAGTGTGTGGGGACGGCGCTTTGCTCAGTGGCACCTTGCTGTTTCGGGGACCACTGTCCCTTTTAAGGCTTTTCCACAAGTCCTAATAGAGGTCCTGTGATGTTGCTTCTCTTGAAGCATCATGACAATGACAACTGTGTGCAATGCAGTCATGAAGGTAAATTGAGGTGACCCTGAACATTCTGATTCATCTAACATGTCTAGCGGTTAAAGAAGCGGCCCCGTAATCAGAAGGTTGCCGGTTCAAATCCCGACTTGCCAAGGTGCCACTGAGGTGCCACTGAGCAAAACACCGTCCCCACACACTGCTCCCCGGGCGCCTGTCATGGCTGCCCACTGCTCACTCAGGGTGATGGTTAAATGCAGAGGTCAAATTTCACTGTGTGCACCGTGTGCTGTGCTGCTGTGTATCACAATGACAATCACTTCACTTTTTAACATTTCTCCTGTTAAAAAGCTTGAATATGTTCATATCTTCACATGGCCGGCCGTTGAACATCTGGTCATGAAATAGATGAAATATTTAATCGTGTGATCTAAATGTAAATGTTCTCGGTAAATAAAGAAATATGAACACTTCAGCTACGGTGTCATCATGATCACACACTCGAGGCTGGAGGCATGTGAAGAAATGAGACCCCTTCAAGTGAATTATTGTAAAGGTAAGGCAAATGTAAAGGTACGTCCACGTGTACAATTTGGTCCGGAATATTCCTTGAAAAAAAAACCAAGACCCTAAGCAATGTAAAAATTGAAACCGTTACTCAACAGAAATCCAAAACCCCGATGACAAACAGCCTTGTCCAAATGTGACCTACACCATGGTGCCAATTCCACACCCACGGGTAAATAATGAAGCTCAATCTGCTCCCGAGCATGTGAGTGCCAGCAGAATCCTGCCCATTCATCACCGGTATTTCCCATCAACAATCAGGCCGTGTGTCGCGAGATCGAGGCCGCCCGGTTCGCTCTATACCCTCACTGTTCGTGGTATAAAAAAAAAAAACCCCAACACCACCGCCCACGGCCACTTCAGTCTGGGGACACGGTACCTGATGATGAGCTCCTCCATAAACATTCCCCAGCTGTCGGCGCATCCGAGCCAAGCCAGGCAGTCGCATTTCCCCTTCATCGTCTTTATTATAGCTTTTAAAAAGAAATTCTCCCCACAAACACCACGGCCAATTAAAGTAAATGTCAGCAGTCGGGGAAAGGTCGCCGTTCGCAGACTCGCGTCGCCTGCAAAAGTGGCATCAAGCTGCATTCCGTCCACGAGCGTCCACTTCATCCCCAAATTGACTTGATAAATCAACCACGCGTCCCAGCGGCTGCCTCTGCGGCACAAAATCAGAGCGCCGCCCTTAAAAGAGTCCTTTGTCTGCGAGAACAACGTCCACATCTGCCACCACTGAGGTACATTGTCAAGACGCGGTAATTATCACCACGCAACGTACAGTCAAGGCGGGTCCATGCGTAATTAGAGCTTTGCGCCCTCTAACAGGTCAAAAGCACAAACTCTATTTAAGATTGAAATTCGGTGGATGCATATTAAACGGAATGTGACGTTCAGGACATGGTGGTGGTCCCAGGGACAGCCCACCAACGTTCTGTGAAATAGATACAGAAGAGTAAATCTGATATTTAAATCATTCATTGCAGATTCCATGACAGATCAAGGCCTTGAAACGATCGGTTGGATATAAAAAGCCTTCACTTCACACAGGCTGCACAAACCTGTGCAGTTCATGGTAAATGTAGGAAAAACGATCAATTCCTGAATTTCCCTTAGATTGGCTGATTGATAAACAGACAGACAGACAGGTTTCCTTTTGCTAGATGATGTTGGGAACGTTGCATTAATTTTCATTCTCAGGAAATGAATGTAGCCTATAATATAATGTAAGTAACTTCACACAGAAGCTATAACTTGATCTCATTATTTAACATTTTAATGGTGTGCTAACAAAACTAGATTAGATTAGATTCAACTTTATTGTCATTACAACGAAATGCAGTTTAGGTCTGACCAGAAGTGCAATAAGCAGCAGGTACAGGATGGAGGTAAAATAAGTTACGTGTACACATAAGGTGATATGTACATGGATAAATGCAGCGTATTAATCATGAAGTTAATGTGCATGCAACACATACAAATGAGCGTGTGGAAGACTCGAAACCCATTTTCTCTTCATCTCAGTTCACAGCCAAGCGAGAGATGTCGAGTAGGGGACATGAAAACGGCCCGTTTCAGCATGGATCAAGTCATTTCTCGGCCCCCGTGGAGGTTTACGTCACGGTGAAAACCTCCGCTGGTGCTTACACTCAAAGCATGACGTCGAGATCAACCGAGTTGTCCTGTCTGTCTTTGGACATGATTAAACAGACGTTATTTTACTGCGAGCACGACACCGTATCACATCCAGACCGCAGCGATGTCTGGGGAGGCGATCTTCCCGATCTCGGGCTAATGGAAGGATCATCGCCGCTTCTTGGTCTCATTACCAGCCTCCGCTTCCCTTCTCAGAGCGGAGAGCCGCAGGCCGCTGCAAACCGCAACCTGAGTCGGCGCCAGTGGGGAGAAGCTGCAGCGCGCTCCGCTGGCCCCGGTCCCTCTGGCCCCGGGCCCTCTGGCAGGGCCCGAGGCGTTTGCTGCATCTGGGTATCGTGGGGGGAGGGCCGGCCAGGGCACGGAGGAACAGCGCAACGTTAGAGAGGCGCTGGGACAAAATGGATGGAGAAAAGGGGTCCTTCTGAAGCAGCAGGGGCTTCGAACCGGAGCCTCTCTGACAGCTGTTTCGGATCGGTGTTCGCCCCTGAACCGGTGCTGAGAGTGAGTCAGCTATTTTTTATGCGGTTAAGTCATACTGCGTCAGCACATTTCTCCTCGTGTACGGCTCTTTCCGCTCAGGAACAATAAATTAAATTGGGAAAATTTTATCATCAAGTCAGGTCTGACACCTACAATAAAAGTGTTAAAAGTGTTCCACATGGGTACAAAAAAAACTTTAGAAAATACCCTAAAAGTCATTTACATTTTACATTACATTTAATGCATTTGGCAGACGCCCTTATCCAGAG
Organism: Denticeps clupeoides; assembly: GCF_900700375.1. Taxonomy (NCBI): domain Eukaryota; kingdom Metazoa; phylum Chordata; class Actinopteri; order Clupeiformes; family Denticipitidae; genus Denticeps; species Denticeps clupeoides. The sequence goes on from NC_041718.1 coordinate 18,429,976, forward strand.
CGACTTACAACGAGCTTCCATGTTACCATCAATTCTGGTTCACTAGGACCCCCAACTATGAATACAATCTTTTTATTCACTCTGTTCTAGTTTCTATACAGAAGTCAGACAATAAGAAGGTTACAAGTTCATCTAAATATTCTCTAAAGAGGAAGGTCTTGAGCTGCCGTGTGAAAGTTCTCAGTGAATGAGCTGTTCTGACCTCGAGGGGAAGTTCATTCCACCACCGAGGGGCCAAGACGGAGAAGAGTCTAGATGAGCGTCTTCCTTTTACCTTCAGAGATGGAGGGACCAGGCGAGCAGTACTGGAGGCTCGGAGTATACGAGGTGCAGTGCGAGGTGTAATAAGGGCTGTGAGGTAGGATGGTGCTACTCCATGTTTGGCTTTGTAGGCCAGCATCAGTATATTGAACCTGATGCATGCAGCTACTGGGAGCCAGTGGAGGGAACGTAGCAGAGGGGCGGTGTGGAGAACTTGGAAAGGATGAAGATCAGTGTTTCACTGTGATTGCAGAACGCTGTCTCTTCAGGAAGCATTTGGGACGCCACCCTTATTGGCCATGCATTTGTCTTCATACACAATAGAATTTTCCTAGAAAAATAACTTGACTTTTTTCGAGCCAAAGTTACTCATGGACAACTCAAGTTACACATTCATGGATTAAACGTCATCCTAGACTAAAAGGGAATTTCAGCAAACTTCTCTATTCAACTTTGGTCAAGGACTGCATTAATCTATGAATGCGAAAGTGACCCATAAAGTTGAAATCCACTTGAAATCCACATTAGGCAGGACTGGTGTCTCACTATCATCTAAACGTAGGCAATAATTAGTAATAGATGTGCAGAAGGACCCTCACTACAAAAAGATCATTTACAAGATAAAATAACAACTGGCTTCGCTAGAACCGGCTTTTGAAAAAGGAACTCTGGTCAACGAGTGAACAACGAGTGGTAGTAGCCTAGTGGGTAACACACTCGCCTATGAACCAGAAGATCCAGGTTCAAATCCCACTTACTACCATCGTGTCCCTGAGCAAGACACTTAACACTGAGTGTCTCCAGGGGGGGACTGTCCCTGTAACTACTGATTGTAAGTCACTCTGGATAAGGGCGTCTGATAAATGCTGTAAATGTAAATGTAAAAATGTCCTCGCTTTTGTTCTAACACACTAGAAAACAAAGTATATATTACAAGAGAAATGACCTCCAAGTACAGCGAGAAGATTTTATTTTGTTCTTGTTTTCATCCCGGACACTAATCAACTGAGGTTATTTGTTCTACTGGGTGGTAGTAGCCTAGTGGGTAACACACTTGCCTATGAACCAGAAGACCCAGGTTCAAATCCCACTTAACCCTAAATTGCTCCAGGGGGGGGACTGTCCCTGTAAATACTGATTCTCGCTCTGGATAAGGGCGTCTGATAAATGCTGTAAACGTTCTTAAAATCTTTTTTTCCCAAGATTTTCTGACTTGGGATTCAGTTAAGATGCAGAAGTGGAAGTTGGACAGAAGTGACAGTTGGACATTGGCTTTTCCCATTTATTCTACAACGTTGTCCCAGTTTGTAGACCTTTGGAAGCGGCTGTACGTCCATTGAAGCAGGGAGCGAGTTTTTGTTTTGCTCCACGAGCTTTAGCTGGAATTCCAGGCACTTTAAGGATGGATTCGGTTTCATAATGCCCAGCTGCTTCCCTCCTCTGAAGCTCCGTGAAAATTTCCAGGGCAAACTTGTGGTTTAGGGGGCTTGAGAGAGGAGCGGATCTGGATTAAAACCTTTCCCAGTGCTGAGCCCCTTCATGACAGCTCCAAGTGGGAGGCACGAGCAGCCTGATCTCGATCTGCAGCGGGGAACAAAAGACGGCCTTGTCAATCACAGGGTCTTTATTAAGTGTCCCTCAGTTCCTCCGTCTTGTAGGACGTTCTGCTGAATTTAATGGGGTTAGCAGGACAACCGCCTCCTTCTGTCAATCACAGCGAAGGGTTGCAAGAATTGTTTTTTTTCGAATGCAGAAGGGAACGGATCGGGCCGTTCAGAGGTGGCAATGCTGAGGGGAGGTCACGGCAATCATCACAACCATCCGCATTAGGCCAGTCAGAGAGGGCATTAGGAGTTATGGCGGGGTTCTCTGAGGCGCGTGATGACTAACAAGAAGGGCCTGGGCTCCATTAAACAGCGCGAGCCGCCCAGGCCCCTTGCAGAGAAGCCAGGGCAGGGTCAGCCCGGTCACGACTCCGACTCTTCCAGGAAACTTTCATTACGAATGCAGCGGACGCAGAGGAATCCAGCGCAAAAGTGGCCGACTAAGTGTTCAGGAATTTATTCGGTGAGGTTCAGGCTCAGGATCCGGAATCTTCCACAGTGTATCACAATGATGCACAACTGCACACTCACAACCTGCAGCATGAAGCGCTTCTAAAGCGCATGCAAAAGTCGAAATGAGATCCTCTAGGCCTCCATTATTCAGAAATGCTTGCATCATGCATCAGGCACCACCGGATCGGTTTGCTTGCCAGTGTGTGTGTGTGTGTGTGTGTGTAACGTTGAAGCACATTGTTCTCTCTTTGGAAAAAAAAAAAAAAAGACGTTTGTGATTTTGGGGTGTAAACACACACGAGAATGTTCTTCCCGCTCATCAGCCAAACAGTTGTGTCCTCAAGCTCGGCGCTGATGGGAAACACATGCTTCCTCAAGTCGTTGGAGCACTCTTCATCCTGAGCAGACCAAACAACGGCAAGGAACGGAGAGTGGAGACAAATTCCAAATTTAAAGTCAAGAGATCATCTGAGTGAGATACACACACACACACACACACACACACACACATGACCCAGCCAAGTGGCAGCTGCAGCCCACTCAGCCCCCCACGGGACGACCTCTCCGTGGGACACTGTGACGTGATCAATCAGGGGATATTACATTTATTGACAGTCAGCAGAAGAGTCCACGCTCTGTTGCGCCTCCCACAGCTGATGCCAAAAGAAAGACCCGAGGCGCCCCACCTACGCGATCAGAAGCCGGAACGGCGTCCCCCACTGAGACCCGCCTCCCTGGCATGGACGGACTTATGAATATTTTATCGGCGGCGATACAGATGCTGATCATGCATTATGTAGTAACGCGGCGGTGTCGTGTCTACGGACCGCGGATCGAGGAGAGAGGAACAGCCACGTGTAAACTTCGCAAAGCTGGTGTCAATTTTTCACGCGTGCAGCTCAGACAAAATACAGCCAATAAATTCACGCCGGCCACAGGGGACACGAGAAATCCGATTCCAGTCAAAGACTGGAGGGGGGAAGACATTCTCTTCCGAGGCCGCTTCTCTCGCTCCGCTCTTTGGAACAGAGAACAAAGAGGCAGGCGCTGGCCCTGGAGAACACACACATACAACAAAAAAACAAAAAAACGAAGCTATTGTTGCTGAAGTGCGCTGTGGGTCACATGACCCTCACGCATCCTCATGTTCCATATGCGCAGAAAGGAAAATCCGAGGCGACGTGTGGCTCGCTGATTCCTGTTCATTTTATCAATAACAGCAGCCGTCTGCCATTTCCGTTCTGGGTTTGTGTGCCTTGGAACTTTCTGGAACCAAATGACACTGACCAAGAACCAACTTTTCAAGTTGGTACGATTCACCATATTAGTTCAGTTCCAACAACCAATGTTGTGTCCTTGTTTCTGAATCTTGAATCGCTGATATATATTAAAAGTAAAGTGAAGTGATTGTCACATGTGATACACAGCAGCACAGCACACAGTGCGCACAGTGAAATTTGTCCTCTGCATTTAACCATCACCCCTGGTGAGCAGTGGGCAGTGTGTGGGGACAGTGCTTTGCTCAGTGGCACCCCAGTCGCACCTTGGCGGATCGGGAACCTCCTGATTATGGGGCCGCTTCCTTAACCGCTAGGCCACCACTGCCCCTCAAACATGGTGAGCAGTGTGGGAACAGAACCGTTGCTCCTCGGTACCTCAACGGCGACCTGGCGGGCTGTGGAATTGGAACCCACAACCTCTCGATTCCTTGTCCGCTTCATTATAGGGTTCCCTTCCTTAACCGCTAAGCCACTGCTGCCTACAATAGACCAGATTCATCTGAGGACACTTCATTTCACCCTGAGCCTATTTATGCTTAAAAAAGATGCCTCTATTTCTGGAACGGTTAAAAATACCTGCAAGTTGCTGGAATAAATTTAGTTTGTCTTTCATGCGCCTCCATATTTTGAGCTTGTGATCGTTTCTGGTGGGTCGGTGCGTTCGGTTAAACGGAACGCGTCCCAGCCACACAGTGGGCAGACAGTGGCACTAAGCAGGTTTTATGGACCGGTGATTTCATCCGTTTCTCCAACGGCGGCATTTACGCTTCGCTGGCCCTTCGTACACCAATGTCAGCTGCCGTAATAATTTCCATCCGAGAGGATCCAGTACCACTGCCATGCTTCAGTAAAAGGGCTAATATCACAAAAAAATTAAACCATAAATGATGTTGGAAGAAGGAAAAGAAGAGGAGTCGTGCATCATTCCGCCGGCGTCTGGCTGCCTTCTGAAGGTCAGGTAATCGTTTAGACGCCAGATCGAAACGGGCCGGAATGAAGAGAGCAGATAAGCAGCAAACAAATCAGACAGAGTGGCCGGGGAAGTGAATCATTGATTTGCACCCCGTTGTGCTGCGACTGCGTTGCGTTTTTAATCTCGCCGCTCCATCGGCCCCGCCCACATAATGTCTGCTTCGGGCAGAACGGAGTCTCGTCCTACCGACGCAACATCTGCAGCCTTACGGGCAAGGTTCAAACCTCACTTACTACCATTGTGTCCCTGAGCGAGACACGTGCATCTGTTCAGAATGACTAGATATTTAAAAGAAATGTCCTGCTGTCTATCTGGTGAGTTTGGCCCTGGATCGTGCCAATAAAATGGACAGGCTGCATATAGTGCCAGGCAGAAAGGGACTCAGGGGTCGTATATCTACATCAGCACAGCGAGAACTGTCCCACAGAGCAGGGCCCACAGAGCAGGGAGATCGCAGCGCTACTGATGTCCAGAAAATAAGCCACGCTAGCGATTGTCATCGTCACAGCGTCCCCGCCCACCCCAGATTCACCGTCCGGTGGCCACAGACGGCATCAGATCTCGTTCTCCAAGGCAGACATGAATTCACAGCATGGCTGTGAATATGAATGAGCGATGAGGGGGCGAACGTGGTCTCCGGTGAGGTGACAGGCATTGTGTTCGCTCTGAATCGCATCAGCAGTGACTCAGAAAAGACGAAGGGAGAAAAAGAATGAGAATAACGGATAAAAAACACCTCACGTACTCGGTCTTTCTTTCTCCTTCCTTGCCACTTGGTTGAAACTTATTGTTCCATCTATGTAAAAGTCAATGCTGGTATAAAAACCCTTCAGCCCAACGTATTGACAGAAGTTGGTCTGTAACATCATCAAAATATTTCACTTTATGTGAAAGGAATATATATTGCCCTTTTTTTTTACATCATATTCTATTATTTAAGATGCATTAGTATTTGTAAGCGGCGGGAAGAGGGCATGCAGATTCGGGGTCGAGGGGAAAGTTCTGAACCCAAAATGTTCCAGGCGGTGCGATTTCAGCCACATTGCATTGCAAATTTCGCCCCAAAAGCACGAGGGCTGCTTCAAATTGCGGGCAATATTAATTAAAATAAAACTGCCGCTCATTAAAAAGTCCACGTTGGGTTTTGCACTACAAAAGGCTGAAATCTTGCAGATTCAAATCGAAATAAGCACCGGCGGTGCAAACTGAAGAAGAAGAAGAAACTTCAAAGCAAAACCTGTGATATTAATCACGCGTTCGGGAAGCAATGCAACAGGTCGCCCCAGAAAAATCCTGAATAAAACCCATTCGCACCGTCGCCGCTTTCCAACTTTCCAGCTCCGCTGTTCCTGCCGGGCCGGGGTCGGCCGTTTAGGTGGTGAAATTTTGCGGACCATCGAGCTGCACTCTTGCGCAGTGGGCCGCGAACCCCCGACTTCCACGGAGATGGCGGTCCACGCCACTTCAAAGCGCGAACGCCAAAGCGCTGAGGTGGTCTAATTAGACGTGACGTTCTAATAAAGCAGATTCAACCCGCCTGGCATGAGGCGTGTAGATCCGACTCAGAGGCCCATCTGCCTCCAGCATGGGCCGCCACCGCGTCACAAATGTGACAAGCTGTCCCACCTCGAGGCCGGGGACCATCTACGACTGGCGAACGGCGTCCACCCTGAGAAGCACTCTGATGCGACTCCAGCTCTGGAAAATTAGGCCTCGGCGACGCAGCGGAACCCGCTTCTGTCTGGCCTGGAAGGTGGAAGTGTACGGACCGCGGCCTGTTTTTGTTCTGGCTGGGGTCTGAGCAGCATATGGAAGACGCATTATTCGCAACACAAATCACAAACGCTTGGACCTCTGCAGCCAGGTTCTTGGACGCTCCTCAACACTGGGGTTTGTGAGTGGCGCGAAAGAAAAGGGATTTTTAGCTCCAGAACCCAAATGAGATGTATTTTTTGCATGGTATTAACGACAGATTTTCTGCCCCGTATTATTTCCGTTAAAGACCGGATGGCAAGCTGGATGTGTCTGCCAAGACAGACATACATCAGAGGGAGCTCAGCTTCCAGAGCTGCATTTTTTTATGTCACGTCCCTATTCTGGTGCAGTGGGTGGGAGTCGCAGCACCCGAGTCATTCGTATGAGCTTTACGTTTAAATCATAAGTTCAAAACTCGTCATTTATCAAGCTTGAGTCACAGTATTTCCACTTCTTTTCACGTCCCCCAGCTTTAAAGAAGAAAAAAAAAAGATCAAAAGATCAGCGAGGGAAGGAGACAGACATGGCAGAGAATGGCACCGTCAGACTTGAGTCATCCCACCACCTGGTGGGGGGAGAACATGGGAGATGATGTTCAGGTCTGCATTTACATTGCAAGATGAATGGTGTTGAACGGTGGCATGCCCCTTCGTCCTGAAACGTCGACTACAACCTACCCCGATGTCAGCCCTGAATGTCCCACATCTCGGTACAGTCCAGCAACATCTGGCATGTATTTTTGTATAAATACATTTTTGGACCAGAACTTTTCCCAAATCTTTGGTGCTACACTAGCTGTTTTGCCCCACCGAAAAAACAAGTCTTCTGTGTTGGAGGTCTTCAGTAGCCTGTAGCTTTAAACAGAGGCTCAAATCTGTCCTCACCATGTTGCCACTTGAAAAACTGAGATGGCAGGAATCTGGTGTCCCTTCACTGAACATTTGGAGTTATTCTACTACCACATAAAAGGATAAAAAAAAAAAAGGTATTGATTTCATTGTTATAACTGTATCGTTTTTATTCTCCTTTTGAGTGGGGTGAGAGTGTTTTGTGTTAATATTTGGTTTGAAGGTGCTATGTGTGAGATTTCATCAACCGACAAATTTGTACAATTTCTATATTTATATTATTTCACCCACCAATTACAGTCCTACAGGCATTGTTTTAGCATAAGAAAGTTCATAAGGTTGTGTTTGGTGTCATTTGTTAAAAGGGCAACTTTTTAATGAATGATATAATGATATATCAATGAATAATGAAGTGATAAGGACACTCAAGGACACAACCCAAAATGAAATATATCCATGCAAATTTTCTACAATGATCACAAAAATTATTAAAAATTCAGATGTAATTGTCTGCCCAATCTATCCAACCTGAGTTCCTCCCAACCTAAAGCCAAACCTTCCAACAGAAAAAAATCTCCATTAACTTTTATGCTACAATCAAACGGATTTAAAGACAGTTTGATGTTGGTACCATGACTTTTTTGGTTATTTATATCATTTTTGTTCTGTGATTCACGTCCGCTGTCACAGCTCAAAAATATGATGATGACTGATGTTCCGCCAGCGTCCCACCAAGAAAAATCCTTTCCACCTCGGACTACTGCTTAACCTTATTAACTCCTTGATAAGACTGGTTAATGACTCTGAGCCCAGCCGCAGCCAACAGCCGGCCACAAACACGCTGTTTTGGGGTGGCGAGGTGTTGCTAGTTAACCCCCTATGAGCGGGAGGGGGTCAACAACAACAGATGGCTAGCGAGGATTATGCAGAAGAAGTCGGTGGCAGTGGAGTTTAAGTCGAGCGGCCTCACCACGACCGGTCATGCATTATTCACTCGGGCACGCCGGACCAGCTCCACATGTGTTGTTCGGTCGTCCGGACGTGTGCCAGGACACCACCCCTGCATGGCCAAGGCTCATCGCAGATAAACAATGGACTTCACATCTTTTCAGACATAACAAATATTTTAAGGTATGAATAAAAAGATGATTTCTGAGTAGAAGCTGGAGATGAAAGGGTGCCTGGGAAGCTGAAAATAGCCACTTTCAAGGAAATGCAATCACACAGCGCTGCATTAAATCCAACATTAAACCCGTCACGGCCACTAAAACAAGGATCCGGCACAGAATTGCCGCGTTTCACAGTTCCCACGAAAAGAATGAGCAATTGCAAAATCAATGTGGCACGATTTCACACACACTGATAATCATTTTTATTTTCGGACAAACGACATCCAGCGAGGCTTTATCGAATTTGACTGCTTATAGACCGACCGGACAGCTCTACGGGCGAGGCAATTCACATCTGTCAAAGGTTTCATAAAAAGCCCCATGGAAATGAATATTTTGATTGCGGCACGGCCTCCGCACGGGCCCTCGGCGTCTCCGATCGCGCCTCCCGGTTCACAGGTGCCTTGCCGCCAAAATCTAATTCCAGGAGAGCCAGACTCTCTCCTGATGAGCTGCGGGGTCCCCCGCCCGGGTCCGTGGACGCAGCTCACGCCAGCGCGGCCCTTTGTATACGTGCGGGAAGCCATTTCGGCTATACGGCCACTTGCCTCACGTCATTAATCACAGCCGACAGTCAATCGCCCGCAGCTAATGTATGCGCCCGGACCCCTGCGGCTACCTCGATGGGGTCTCATTACAACTGACCAGCCAGTGGAAACATCTGCGGCAAAATAGAACTAAATAGAATTAAGGCATCCGTAATTGCTGGTTAGCAACATAACCACTGAGGTCTCTTATTCGCCAATAAATAAAATGGGTTTAGCCATTTTTAAGGACTTTATGAATACAGTGTATGGATTGTGTACCAAGTTGACTGAGTAGCAACTTGGATAACGTGACAAATCTACAAATCCTATGAATCTGCGTATGATTATAATTATTAGTTTTAGGGTGATTGAAACCCAAATGGAAGGGTTGCAGGACAGGGAAGGATATGGGTAGGACCATGGTAAAAAAAAATGAGGGCTGATATGCATTGGCTGCCCTGACAAGGTCACGGTCCGGCTTGAGAAGTTTAAAAAAAACCACCCCGTCAGGGTCATTTTGTAAACATTAAATTTATAATCAACAACAACCAAAACTCATAATTAGTAAGAGAATAAGAACAAACCAAAAAATTGGGATGGATCATTTTATTCTTTTAATGTGTGTATGCGGGAAGGGATTGGGGTTCGGGGGGGTCCCGGCAAGGGGGCACAGGCCAGGGGGGCTTCAATAAAAAAGGTTGGGAACCACTGATCTAGCCAATGTACAGCCGAAGCAGCCAACCGCAGTTTTACCCGATAAAAGTTAATCACCAAGATGGCAGCTGAGACTGCTATAAACAATGCCCAGTTCACCGAAGGTTATGGCATCAAAGGTGGCACCGCAGGTGCCGGGGGGTCAAGAGCAGACTGTTCTCGGCAACTTGCGGAAGATTATATTTTAAATGATCTTTCATCGGTCCAGTTTTCCTACAGCGGTAGAGCGAGTGTTTCGTGTTTACGGCGTCGGCTTGAATCCAGCCGGAAATAGCTGCTGTCACCTGATGGCCGCCGTGGGGCGGGGGTGCAGGAGGGGGTACACACTGCACCCTGTAATGTAAAATTCTTACACTGCACCGATTTAATGCAATCTACTTATGCCGCTTTCTGAGGCCAGGCGAAACTCACTGTTTATTCTTGTCACACTTTTGCCTTTTCCAAACACACACACACACACACACACACACACACACACACACGTATGAGCTTCAAACAGTCCCCTGGTACCCCGGATTCATTATTCATACTAAGTGTGCTCAGCAAACATTTCCAATTCAAACGAGGGGAGACTGCCAGCGACTGTAGTCAAGGTTGCCGGCTGTCCAGCCCATCAGAGCCGAGGAGAACGAGAAAAAGAACGAGGGACGAGGGTGAGATTAAGAAAACAGGACAAAAAAAAAAAAAAAACAGCCTCAACAATAATAAAAAGTCTGCTGTTTTGTTTTATCAATGTATGGCAAACTTAGTCTGCATGTTCTAGTTATGCTCTAAGATCCCAAGATCACAGACTGGTCCATTTTTACGGTGCTGAATGAAGCAATTTAACTTAAACTCAAGTGTGGAAATGAGCTGCATAGCTCGAAAACATTAATAATTAATAAATGTTTGGTATATGGACTTCCTTCTTAACACATGTTGTAAAGATTATGTCGCTCCCAGCAGACTAACAGGATATCACTGTTGGATCTATCCTCCATGCTCATAAGTCTGTTTATGAATATGCCGTTATATAAATGTCTAATTTTCATTTATTGTTCAGGGCAGTTTTTTATTCCTGCTAAATAAAGGCAGTTGTGGTTGGAGTTTGTTATTATTCCAAAAAGAAATCACAATTCTAAAATGAAATGACGTGTAGTTCGCATTTGAAAATGTTCCCAGGGGGCAAGCTGGTGACCTGGGGTCATTGCAGACGGCCCGTGCCACACCAGCGCCAGATTATCAGGGTCAGTATGGGAATGGGACGGGTGGGATCAGCCCATTACGACCACGACAGCATCATTTCCATGACAGTGAAGGCACAGAGCAAATGACCAGCAGATCGGCCAGGATCAGTGCTTCTGGAGTCACGCTTTCGCACGTCGTGGCGACACCCGCGCCAGACACCCACCCGCTCGCCCACGCTCACACCACACACATGGTGCGCACAGACCCCCGGGCATCTGATGCCTACGGCTTTGGGGGGGGGGGTATCTAGCACCTGCTGAATGTCATCCCCCCACTCACACACACATGCGCACACACACACACCACCATACTCCACCTGAGGGCAACACAAAGAACAGAAACCCAATCTGGCTGCGGAGCAGCAGGAGCACTGGGATAAGCAGGACAGAAGGCACCCACATGCACTACACACACACACACACACACACTCACACACACTTAACAGCCGATGGATTAACAATTCCAGGCTAATTAAGACAGATTCACGCTATTCATGTTAAATAAGGGAGACGAAACGTTTCCCCGGTGGATCGGAAGCTGGCGGCTGCCTGCAGCGTTGCTTATCGGGCCTGAAGGCGGAGCCTCAGTGCGCGGGGGAGTCCGTGGTGCGCTCGTCTTATCCCCACGCCCAGCACCATAAACCGTCTCGCTGGTAAAACGCATTACAAGACAAACAAACAGGGCCAGGACGTGATTCGACACAGATGGAACTATAAAAAAAAAATGGCTTTGTACTCTGGAAAGGAGGAAAATGAACTTACATGAACTCAAGTGAAGTCCTGGGTGTGCACATGACGAAGCGAAAGTGAAGTGACTGTCGTTGTGAAACACTGCAGCACAGCAGAATGTGTCCTCTGCATTTAACCCATCTGCCTTGGTAAGCGGCGGGCAAGCCATGAAAGGGGAGCAGTGTGAAAGGGGACGGTGCTTCGCTCAGTGGCACTTTGGGTTCCTTACCCGCTAGGCCACCACTGTCCCACAAAACAGATGTTTTTCCAACGTTTTCCCTTTCCTTGCATCCTCCCATCCTTCAGACTATTTCCATTTGACCCAGACCTGTGTATACACTCTTCATTACAGGATAATTAAGATTAAATAGGGAAACACATTAAGATGAGAGGGGAATTTAATGACGGCCAAGGAGCCGCTAGAGTAAATAAATAAAAACCGGGCATCCAGCTCACGCTCATTACACACACACAAAGGCAGACGATAAACGTCGTGGTGGAGGAGGGGGCTTTAATCACGGGGAGACCTCAGCACGGTGTGGGGATTTAAATCACGTTCCCAAAATAACACTCTGTAGCCCACTTCTGATACCAGGGTGGTCCGTCAGGCTCACCTTCACAGGTGTGGCCCGGTGTAGGCAGGAGGACGTGTTACCGGAACGTTCCTTCCATCCACTGTCTAAACCTGCTTATCCAGGCCAGGGTTGCTTGGAAGCTGCAGCCTGATGGTAACTCCTGCACAGGGTACCAGTCCACGCCCAGGCCAGATTCCCATCAACACAAAATATGTCTCCTTCTGCCAAACAGAAATGTGAAACTACAACTTTGAAATCATTAGATCGCTGCCCAAATGATCCAAAATTGATGCAACCCTCTAGCAATAAAAAAAAACAAGCACTAAAACTACTTGTTTTCACAATGATCAAAAATGAAAAAAAAAAAGCTTAATCTTTCCTACAGCAAGAATTTGAAGTCCCCGCCCCTTTCCAAGTGCTGCACTCTGATTGGCTGTAGCTTGGCAGAAACCTGACCAGATATTTATCAGGCTTGATATCCTAATGGCAGGGTGATTTGTGACATGATATGTAAGGTTGCCCATCAACCTCAAAATTAGAGTTAATATCATGTAGAGTATGTAGAATTATAAACGCCCCCTAGTGGTCTCCAAAAGCTATTATTCCAGAGTGCTTTAAATGGAACTGAGAATGCCTTAATTATAATATTATTAATTAGCTAATTATACATGGATAGAATTATGCAAAAATATCTATATATGTGGTTTATAGCCTTATGATGATATGACTACAGTAAAGCCTTTATTAATATCTTCTTTTTGAAGGTATTTATCCAAAAGATGCCGGTAGAGTATGTGTGTGAACTGTATTGATATAATTTACACAGTCCCACACTCTGAGTATCAGCTACCCTTCAGCAGGTCTGAGTTTCCATCTCAAAAATGTCCATCAACATCACAAAACAAAATGGGGCCCACGACCTTTCCCCCTTCTTCTGCTATGACCTCACAATGAAAGCACGTCTCAAGACCTCTACTCCATGGGGAAGGTAAGTATTAAAGCTGACATTACACCGACCCGTGATGTCATGGCCCGGCGTCTCACGGACGCAGAATGTCAACTGTCAAAGGGAATTTATGGGCTTTGAAGACAAAAAACGGGTGACGAGTTTAATTAGCCATTATTTTTTATTCTGGGTGCTACAAGACTATCGTATTTAAACATAAATGACTCTCTGGGAGTCATTTATAAGGGAGACAGATTCTCGGGCCAACTGTGGTTTCTTGTTACTGGGGGCACAGGGTTGGGAGCCAATCAAGTTGAAGAGACATCCACTGAAGGCCCCTGGTCTTCAGATGATTCAGTTTTACATGAATTCTAATCTCTCACCATGTCAATTTTTTTAATTGCACTTTCCTTCCAAAATATCAAAAAGGCATTAAAAGGAAGGTATGAAAAGGGAGAAAGTTGAAGGTATGCACTTCAATTTGCATCATGAAGATTATAAAAATTGAAATAGGTGTAATAAAATCAAATTGAATTCATGGTGAATTAATATGAATGGTAATGATCATGTTTCTCATCCATTATGCGACTATGAAATCCATGGGTATGCGATGATAATGAATATGACAGGCCACATTATTTTAATATAACTCTTATGGACTATGTGACTGGAATAATGATAAATTGTTTCCATTGTTGACATGGAAACAGTCAAACAGGATGGAAGTAGCCTAGTGGGTAACACACTCGCCTATGATCCAGAAGACCCAGGTTCAAATCCCACCTACTACCATTATGTCCCTGAGCAGTACACTTAACCCTGAGTGTCTCCAGGGGGGGACTGTCCCTGTAACTACTGATTGCAAGTCACTCTGGATAAGGGCGTCTGGTAAATGCTGTAAATGTAAAATGTAAAACTGGAATAATTATAGTTTTAAGTGTCACATGTCTGATACGAGCGATGGTCAGCAGGAGAAGTCGAAGGAAACAATGCATGAGGGGACAGCGTGTGGACAGCTGACTGATTGCGTCCCTCTTTGTCAGACCTCCGGCCTGTTTGTCCAGCCCGGCTCTGTTTGGTTTAGGGTCACTGTTGCCCCATTCATTTATCACAGTCAGTTGTCAAGGTAGCATCAGGGGTGTGAACTGTGCTGTTGCCTGGGAAACGAGGAGAGTTTCATGGTGGACTTTGTTATAAAAGCTTTCGCTTGTGGTGAAATGAAAGTCATTTTTTTATTATTAATTCCTTAGCTGTAAAATGTTTAAAGGCATTAAAACCATGAAAAATACTGAAGTAACAGATTTACATGCTGTTAAATAAAACCCCCCAAAAAATGGAGTAAAAAGGCAAGTATAAAGATTTTTCATTTCAAGTCGATATAATAAAACCACTGCTGGGCACAGGGAAAAGTTGAATTGTCTCTCGGGTTTCGGGAGTTACGGGGGGAAACATAAACTCCGATTTGCCGCTCAGGTAGGAAGTGCTCCGGGTGACGAGTGGATGTGTGTGTGTGTAAGTCGGTGTCAGACTTGGGTTAAGAAAGCACACAAACGATGCAGTAAACTCCCCTTTTAAATTGAAATACATTAAAAAAAAGCTGATTCCATACATGCATGAAGACCCAACAGTCTTTTTATTTGTGTGCTTAACATGCACAACTGGTGTTAGTATGTTTAAATGAAGCCCTAATTTCAAATTGAAATTTGCCGGTAGGAAAGTCACATGTCTTTTCCTAATTCTGAAATCCAAGGAGCAGAGAATATCCGTTTCTTTCTGGAATTTGGGTCAAGTCCTGCAAGTGACTGTAACATTTATGCGATGAGATGTGCAGGGTTGTGATGTCTGGATTTGCATCGCGATTCTCTGCCCAGTCCAGTGTCTCCATAGAGATAAGACAGAAAAATGATGTGTGTGTGTGTGTGTGTGTGTGTGTGTGTGGTGTTTCTGGGTGCCGCACTCGGTCTGCGATCACAGGAAGCTGGAACTGCCTCAGTTCTTATTAAAGGCCTGTCTCTGCCCTCCACCTCTTCTTCCTCTCCAACTCTTCACAGATGGATTGATGAGCAAAGCATGAGCACACACACACACACACACACACACACACACACACACAACACACACACACTCTGCAGTGTGATTTCTGAAGAGCACTCGGTGTTTGCTTTTCTTAATTTCCTGCTGACTGCTGGTTGCACATTAGCTCGCAGAACCACAGGCCGCTGCGCTCATCCTGTCACCCAGGAGTCACCTCGTCCCCTCACATGACCAGAACCATCAATGTGTGTCCACTCCCCTTCAGACCTGACAGCGCTCAGCTTTAACAGCTGCAGTTTGTATTTTGCCACCACGTCTCACACACCCAGACCGTACTGCCGACTCTGGCGGCATTGCAGACGGATGAAATTCCTCCGTTGGAGGTGACCGGCTGAAGAAGACAAATGAAATGTCATTTTTAATAAGCGGTCTCCTTCTGGTACGACGCGGTCGACAGAGCATTCTGAGGCGTGGCGCAGGCGGTCCCCCTTCAGCTAGAGGTGCACTGCCCCCTGCTGGACACACACATCAAACCCAAACACAAGTCCAGCACATACTAAGAAAAAAAAAAATTATTAGTTGAGATCTTCTGAGATCAGCCACAAATCAACTTATAACACTAACTGTTATGAATGAAGCAAACATATTAAATATTTCTGCAACTGGACTCTCTTCAAAATTATCCATCAGCAATAGAAAAATGGAAAGAGCTCCGTTTTCCCTCCAGCTTTTACAGGAAGCGATTAAAAGCAGCAGCTCAGCCATGCACACCGGGTCACACTCCCAGCACAAAAACATATTCTGCTGAAAGAACAAGGCCATCAACCCACCACGGCAAACGGAGGGTTGGAGAGGGGATTTCCACAGATGTTAATGTTGAGTCTTTAAAAGGTGGATCCCTAAAAACTTAAAAGAAATAAAAAAGAAATAGTTCAAAAGGCTGCTTTTGAAGTAGAGAAGGAGCCCGATTGGATCCCTTTAGTCCTCTTTCCGTCTGAAGTGAGACCAGAGGGAGGGATGGAGGGATGGGTGGAGGTAGAGTTAGGTGAATGTCGGGATGGGTGAATCCGCCCCTTCGCGGCCAGACTGGTGCAGCATGTCCAATGGTTCCTGTTCCACTAGAGACCAGAGAGCTCAGAGTCTAAGGGCTCTTTCATCCACCCCTAAAGCAGTCCTGCCCACACCATGCACACTACTGAACCTGTACACACACACACACACACATCAGATTCACAGCCAGGCAGCCATAAGGTGATCACACTCGCATTGAGTGCTGATTTTGGGTGTGAAGTAAAAACTGAAAACAACACGAAATATAAGTCAAAAGAGACGTGAGAGAAGTGAAAAAGTGCGAGAATGCAAACTCTGAGCTTTCTAAATCT
This sequence comes from Denticeps clupeoides, assembly GCF_900700375.1. NCBI lineage: Eukaryota > Metazoa > Chordata > Actinopteri > Clupeiformes > Denticipitidae > Denticeps > Denticeps clupeoides. Next base: position 18,446,452 of record NC_041718.1, read on the forward strand.
TTACTAAGAGAAAATCGCTTTCAAAGATATATGTCATGTAAGACCTAAAAAAAATGACATTGTCACGATCCGGTCCAGCAGGGGCTACTCCGGGCCCGGAGTTTCATGTTCGTCCTGTTTTATTATGGTTCCTGATCGTGTTCACCTGTCTATGATTGTATAAAGCTGCCCTGTTCGTGTCTGTGTGCCGTCAGGTCCATGTTTCCCTTGAATCTGGACATAATTCAATTTAAACAACATAAACTTTCAGATGCATTTGACATTTATTGTATCAAAAGTCATCATCAGAGTTAAATGACATTTTGGCCAAGTAGCACCACCTCATCTGTACAGAAATCCAGACACGTCTGCTGAAGACCAGTAACGAATGAACAGAGTGAAAACTGCATGTCAGCAACTGGAGGAGGACTTGGAGAAAAAAGAAAAGAAGTCAGATCAAGAAGTCTGAACAGCTGCGCGTCAAATGTTGTCTCATGTCTGAGACGCTCAGAGACACACAATCGCATGGCACCATCTCAGATTCGAGCCGGATCCAAATGTGCTACAGACGCCACGACAGCTGATACACAGACCCAGCCAATTGGGGGGCAAGGGTAGAAACCGGAGCTCCTGTCACACGCTCAGCGCTCAACAAGACAACAGGCTCAATACTGTAATATGAACATGCATATATAGTGAACCCTAAACCCTAAATACTGATTTTCTAGCCTTAAAAATAACAATTTTAGCAATTATGTTACAAGAGAGTAGTATTTCTTCATTGTACCAGTCACATGCTTCATACGTATGACTAAAACAACTCTTATTACCTGTCTTTTTACAAATAATGCCAATATTAATACTGCTCAGTCAGGATACCATACACATTTCCTGTACTATATAGCACTATTGTTAATTATATTAACTAACCCAGCCAATGGGGGCCTAGTGGAGGAAGATTAGTTGCTATTCCACACACACGCATTAATGAACTGAATGTTGTTTCGCGTTTAAAAGTCATTTTTATTCACACGAAGGTGCAGCTCCCTCAGTTTTGTGTGTGTGTGTGTATGTGTGTGTAATAACTGTAATAACCCATTACAGACCAGGCCCAGCACTCAGGCAGTTCCTCCTCACCACACACACACACACACACACACACACACACAAAAGACTTTATTTCCTCTGACAGTTCAAAGTGGGCTCAGGCTCGTAAGCCACCATTAAGGCCAGGATCAGTGGCGGGGAAACTCAGGGTGAATTAGCCGTCTGCTGCCCTGCCCTTAACTGAGAGGAGGCTGGAGTCTCAGTGCAGACTCAGTCGCCCCCAAACGACACCGCGGAGATTCAGAAGCAGACGTAATCGCTCTGGTTAAAGGGGACAGCTGTAAGCACTTATGGTTACTTGAAAACGTTAACAACGTTTGTTAACGTGCTCAACACACCCAGCACTTTGGATTTCTCCCCTTTTCCATAAACTGCATCTGAACCCCCCCCCCGGACTTGTCACTTACCAAAATATATGGTTTCCAATAACCTGAAACCCGCTACACGCCCATTTACTTGCCGCGCGGCCCTCCTCCTAAACCACCATCAGAATTAAATAAGTGTCAAAGCGGGATGGAGATATTAAACCCGAGATCTAGATGCCAGAGGGACACTATTTCACACCTGAGAGGACGCTTTCGTCTGTGGTCGGTCCGCCACCACCACGTGACCCACCACAAACGGCAAACATCTCACGCCAGACCACCTCCTCACTCCCTAACTTTCTTGTCTGATGAGTCGGCATCATTTATCCTCTCTTCTTGGCTCTCTGAGCTCAACCCCGCTGTTTAAGCAAATCCTCTGATCCCAATCTGCCTCGGCCCTGTAATAAAAGAGCCACGGCACCTGTCTGAGGAGATCTGTGGTGTTACGATCAGAAAAGCCAGACACACACACACACACACACACACACACACATATATAATCATGGACCAGTTGACAAAATGGACGTTCTATTTCTGTGCCAGCTATTCCATCTCCATCATTAGCTGAAGTTCATCACCAACACACCTTCTTCAACACGATGAGCTACATGTCCAGATCGACCAAATCTCACCAAAACAAGGAAAGAGACGTTTATTATCATTACATTTTACAGCGGGAATAAACTTGTTTTAGTTGGTTATTTAGCAGTATTGTATCATCCAATTTCAGCTACGAAACATTTTGGTGGACAATTGGAACTTTTGCATATGTGATTGGTAGTTTATTGAAGATTACAAAGACAATTTCACACCCATCAATAGAAAAATAAGCAAAAAAAATATCATATTTTCTATGTAAAAGCATGGGGTTAAAGAAATAAAACAGTTGTAGTTATGTAACTTTCTACGCTGCATTCCAAATTATTGTGCAAATTATATTTTTCTATATAGTCCATGCAAATTAGAGCCAGCACAAGCAATCAACTATTACAGTATAATTTGAATGTTGCTGAACAAACCTCCCAATGATTTATTCAAAAATAAAAAACTTAAAATGCACTGTTCCAAATTATTTACGCAAAACAGAGTTTCAGAACAATTTATATATATTAAAAATGATCATCTGTTAAATTTGCAGCATTAGGTCATATTTAAATAAATCTAAAGCTATTTCAATTAAAAGCATCTGAACAGGTCAAGTCACATCTTGACCATTCAACTAGCTTATTTGATAGCAGCTTCACCATTCTTGCATCCATTGACCTTGACCTTTAAAGGATGTCAGAATCGCCTCCCAGACCTGCTGTTTGGATGTGAACTGCCTCCCATCCTAATAGATCTTTTGCTTGTGGATGCTCCAAAGGTTCTGAAACCCTCTTAATTGTGATGTTAAATCCTGACCTTTCGGAATTCTCTGGTTCTCTATTTTCATGTTCACTGCTTGAGCAGAAGTGTTCCCATCTGGCAAACTAATTATGACAGGTGTCCAAGATTGATTTCAGATCCAAAGAACGCTGAGACACAAAACTATCCATGAGTTTAATTTAAAAAACTAAAATATTTGCATAATAATTTGGTGAATTTATTGTATTTATTTATTGATTGAAAATCAAAACGAAAGTTAGTTATAAATGTGCTGTTACAAAGAAACTCAAAGTGTGATCATGAAAACGAAGAACACGTGTGCTGTACAGGCCAAGAGTTTGGACACACGTTATCATTCAATGTCCATTTACATTAGTAGATTTTCACTGAAGGCATCAAAACTATGAATGGACACATGTGGAGTTATGTACTTAACAAAAAGTGGAGACCTGGTCTCCACAGTCACCGGACCTGAACCCAATCCAGATGGTTTGGGGTGAGCTGGACCCCAACAAGTGCTAAACACCTCTGGGAACTCCTTCAAGACTGTTGGAGAAGCATTTCAGGTGACGACCTCTTGAAGCTCATCGAGAGAATGCCAAGAGTGTGTAAAGCAGTAATCAGAGCAAAGAAACTAGAATATAAAACATGTTTTCAGTTATTTCGCCTTTTTTTTGTTAAGTACAGAACTCCACATGTGTTCATTCATAGTTGAAAACCCAGTGAATGGGAAGGTGTGTCCACACTTTTGGCCTGTACTATACTCGAGGATCCTGACTGATTCCTGAGGTCCAGGAGACATGCACCAGTAGCAGGTGTGCTTCTACATGGCCTCTGACGGCATAATGAAAACGGAGTGGGCGGAGCAGGCAGGCAGCCAGCCAGGCCTGGAGAGCACTCAGCCGGCCCGGCCGGCCGCTGGCAGGTGACCCGGACCCTCTCTCTGGGTCCCCTTTTGCTGACTGTGTGGATTTTTGGCACAGCGCTCCTTCTCCCTTCGCGTTCTACAAAGGCCCCGGGCCCGGAGTCAACACACCTCCTTTGTGGCAGTTTTAAGTGGTGAAATGTTCGACCAGATGAAGCCAGGCAGGGCTGTGAATTTCAATGAGGCCTTTTAAGACACCGGGAATATCTGGCCAGTTAAAATTAACAAGCTCACAGCGTGAGCTACTTCAGACTTGGATACCCAATTGTTGCTTTTTAAACAATAAAATGCACCCAATGATTCAGGCTCATGAACATTTGAAAGTCTAAATAGCAGACCAAGGAACCATATAGGGTCAAAGAATCCGGAAAAAAACAGCTCAAGAAAAATCTAATTTTAAAAAAGCAATAAATACTAATCTATCCCCACTAAGAATCTGCTACTTCGAAGGTGTAATTACAGCCTGAAAGGATTAAATAAAAGGCAAAATGATTGAATATTAAGAGATTAAAACACTGACAGCGTATGAAACCCACCCTGGCACAGAAGGCCACACAGAGTCGTGGGAGATGTACACTTTTTTACAGGTGAAAATGCTTCAATCTGCGACCCCTGTGCGTCACCTGACCCAGATGCATCTTTAATTCTCCTATTCAGCGTCTGCTCCCTTGCAGATCTGCACGCACGAGAGAATATCCGCGAATAAATAAAAGCGTTATAATTAGACTGGATCAAAGGCAACGGTGCATCACAGACACGGCTAATCCCGGTCCCAGGGCCGTTTACGGGGGCGTGGAGGAGGCCCGTTAGCAGATCAAAAAGGTCAAAGCCAAGATTAATGACCTCCTTCTGCCTTAGTTTGATACGGGCACGTGAATCGGTGGATCTGCTAAGCGCCTCGGAGACCAACGTAAACAAGTTTAGAAATTCCGACCTTCCGAGTGCAGTTTACCGAACATGCCGGTTTCCACATCAAAGGCGCTGCGGGTGCGAGATAGCGGCCCAGTCCCGTTAGCGGTGAATATTTCATGCTTTCATGCTAATACACCGCATCACCTCTTGATGTCCTCTGGACCCCCCCCCCCCACCGCCATCCATCCAGCTCCGGCCTCCTTGGCCGCCGCTTGAAAGCCCATTCATATGCCACGGCGTCCTGATGGATTTATTTGACTGGGCTGCTTGTTAACACGGTGAATGGCGGAGGGGGCCAGTGTTATGCAGATCCGATCGGGTTACGCGAAGGACAGACGTCAGAGAGACACCCCCCCGGCCCTCGCTACTCTCCGCACTTCAGCTAGTGTTTCAGCTCGGGCCTCCGGCGCACAAGAGACGCCTTTGTCTCCCAAATAACCACACTCCTCAAGCAACGGCGCAGTAGGTGCCGGGATGAAAATACTTATTTTAGAACTCACTATCATGACTTCCTGTTTCTTTGGCGAAAGGACCAGACATTCGGTTCTTGGCGACGATTAGTCGCTGTGACCCTTGCGGGCAGGTTAGCGTGGTGAGCGCTCACACAGCTAACGCTAACAAGCCTCATTAGCAGGGGGAAGGAGAACAACAAAAAAAAAGATCAAACATTAATAATTCAGATGGAGGTAAATCCTCCGACCGCTGCCTCACTTTCGCTCTTGCCAGCTCGAGTTGGAAGGAGACGGAAAGCATTACGATCTCATTTTCTTAGCATCAATTACGACTCAACCCGCGAGAACAGCAAGGTTGAACCCACCTTAAAGGCTTGTTGCACTCAACGTCTACCACGACCACTCCAGCCACCTGAGTTTAATTCGTCTCTAGATCCTGGTTCTTGGCATTGAGCTGCTGATGAGACGTACCAGCATGAAATGCACCAGAACATCAGGGATCTTCACATGGACCAGTACCATCGCAGACACCGTGGACCACGACACTGGACTACAACCCACTCTGCTCTGTCCAATGCCTCGGGCAGATCCACATGGACAGATCCACCACTACACCTGTTGGAAAACTGACTTTTTAAGTGTTTTTCCTTTCCTTTCCGTTCAAAGTGTGTGAGGTGTCAACTGCAGGGCCTGTCAAAGCCAATTTAAACATACTGCATGTGATCTCTGGTTACAGGGTCATACCAGCGGAATGAAACCGAAATTAGCCAAGGCTCAGCGGCCACAGCCATGAAGACACCGACGTCTGGATGCGAGAAAAGGAACATTAAACCCCAGGACGGCTTTTTATGACGCGCAGAACGCCCTGAACATTTAGGAAAAAGGAGTGTAAATATTTTAGAGATTTCTGAGATGTACAGCTCCTTCATGGCTGCCCCTGAGTCCAGGAGACTCTTTAGCTTCTTCATTTTTCAACAGTTCGGCCCAGTTACGGTGTACCCTCAACTTGACCTGATCATATCCACCCCAGGCAGACAACAGGACACCTTCCTGCTTGAAAATGGGGGATAAATGTCCGATGGACACCAAATTACAGTGGTCTGGGGGGGAAATGGGCTCATCAACTAAAAATGGACAGACAGCACTGTGCAAAAGTCTTAGAAACCAATAAAAACCAGTGAAAAACGAACCACTGTTCATCTAAGGTGCACGCGATTTTGTTACCAAAAAAGCCATCAAAAATTGATCAAAAATGGCTAAACCTAAACTGTTTTTGCAGAATCTCCTTTCTTTAACATGATGTGTGTAGAGAAAGAGACTCCTATTGCTCTCTGAGCAGCAGTGCAATTTTATTCTCCATCTTTGGCTTGCAGGAGACCCATCCCTCTCTACATATCAACTTCGACATAATTACCGCTTTCACTTTTTAATCATTAATACTTGAGTGTTTTACACTTTTAGGTAATTTCAGAGTCACTGTTGGGAAGATTTACAGCATTTACCAGATGTCCTTATCCAGAGCGACTTACAATCAGTAGTTACAGGGACAGTCCCCCCCTGGAGCAACTTAGGGTTAAGTGTCTTGCCCAGGGACATAATGGTAGTAAGTGGGATTTGAACCTGGGTCTTCTGGTTCATAGGCGAGTGTGTTACCCGCTAGGCTACTACCAGATAAAGACAAACTTTGCAGTTTTAGTTACAGATTCATTAAAAAAAATGGAAACGGCCAATATGTCATACAGTGTAAATTTAGTAATATTTGTAATCATAATTTGTCTGCAGCCCATTCGACTAAATACAAATCAAGTTTTAATTCTCCAAAAGTATTCATGAACAGGGACCCAGTCTAAAAAAATGCATCCAAGTGAGTGAAGGGGACAATACGACTAGATCCCGAGGTTCCTGCTGTTTCCAGATCCTGTCCGGTCCTGGTTTTGTGCGTTCTGAACAACAGTCTCCACACCAGGCCCAAAGTCAGCTGATGCTGCCCGTCCATCTCGCCTCTTCTGCCCGAGGGACTTCAGGTCAGCGAGCATTTGGCTGACATACCACACAGGCCTCCGCCTCCGTTCCTAATCTCTGCATCTCAGGTCAGACAGTGGCCAAATACCAGAACAAACAGCAGCGCCGCGCGGCCCTATCAGGCCCGGCACACGCGGAAACGTCCTGCCCGGGCCCTGGGTGCGAGGGCTGATACCGCCCCGCTCGCTCGTAAAACACGCCTCCCGACAGATAAGGAGGGTCCGAGAGCGGCTGGCTGCGGAAAAGGCCGAACTTTTATAGGCGGGTGATTAAGGCCGCATTCCTGAGCTGGCTGTTGCCGTGTAATAGTTAACAGCGATGAGGGCTCGATGGTCCCGGCAACCACCCTGCCCACGCTCACAAACAAAGGGAGGTGGGACAACCGCAAAAGTTAACCTCGAGAGATTTAGTGTAGATCTAACCATAACTCTGGACCAGTGCCGGGAATATCCAGGTGACCACAGCCTCCCATCATGTTCTCAGAATAAAAAGGAAGGAAGTGGAGGAGGGGGGGGGGGGGGGGGGGGTCACTTATAGTCCCCTTAGAGACCCCGGGAGCCACTTTACCTCCATTTGTGCAGCGTGAAGCCGGGACACTGCTCTCCACAGGCGTTACAGGGCTGCCCTTTCCCCGGGTCACCCGGCGCGATGGTGAGCTGGAAGGAGCGAGAAGAAAGCATGCGGTGAAAAATGGAGAACAGGACTGCGACCATGTCGTCTTGTCGAGCTCATCTGCGCCGAATGCTATTGCTTCGTCTATCGCGAAGTGCTGGACAGTCCGAACTTGTCCGGAGAAGATGCGCGTCGATGCAAAAATGCACATTCGATGCACATTCCAGGAACGCCGCGTTTACAACTTTACGTTAAACAAAAAAAAGCGTTTTAAACGCGATTCACTCACCATCTGAGCGGACTGGCGCTTTCTGGAGCCGCGCCGGAACATGACGGCTGGATCCCAGTCGAGCCGAACCCTCCCTCGGCGATCGGCGAATATTGAATGAAGGGGACGGAGCGGTTTCCGGACGCGCCGGCCCCGCCCCTGCCACGCCTCAGCCAATAGAAAGGGTCGTATGCAAATTAGCACAGGTAACCCATCGGGAACATCGGTTACATACCTCAGATTACATCTGAAAATCCTTTGACATTTTGATAAAATTATTGATTTCATCGGACTCGGGATCCAGAGCATTTCCTGAGGTGATTACATATTGTGAAATAGTAAGTATTTACTAAGGTTGGACACCACAACCTGAAAACAATAAGAGGGACCATGATTCCGTTCTACATTATTAAAGCATAAATGAAAAGCTTATTCGTTAATACACATTTAATAGACAAGCAAAGTGCATTATGCCCAGAGTAACTGTTCTCAGCGATTCTAAAAACAGTGCCCTTTACGTCACTAATGTCATGTCAGATAATCATAGTATTCTGTAGGAAGACTATATGAATAAATGTTTTATTCGTGTAGATATTTCCCAGCTTGGGTAAGAGTTGGAAGCTCCTGAAGTGCCACCACCTCTGGCCACCTCTGCCACTCGGAATAAACTGTGACTCACGCTGTGTGTTTTGGACATTTCGCCGGTTAAACTGTGGCTGAAGAACAGAAGGAGCTCTCTTTACTTTTAAAATCATTGCTACTTTGTCATTTATACCGTTGATCAGCCCGCCGTGGTAGGGGAGTGACGGACATTTTGCCAAGTTAGGAGAAGAGCACTATTGAGAAGGTCCTGGCAGAAGTGCCATGGAGGGAAAATTCTATCCCTCCTTGCCAAAGACTGATCCTTTGAACATCATGATCTATACAGACTAGAGAGGACGACCGAAAAATTCATGATTACTCTCCGGTTTCACAATCTCTTGGTGTAATGGAGTGCCAGAATCCTGTCTCCCATTCGTCAGGGAAGAACTGCCTGACTAAACATCTCCAAGACCACCCTCTCAACCTGAAGACTTCGGACTTCAGACCCCAGAGCCAAAATTCAAAAATCTTCTACAAATTATATAGAAATTTGGAAAACACTACAATGATGTGAGGTCAAACGTCCAAACATGACTTCCATCAGCAACACCACCCCAACAGCAAGTAAAAAAACAAAAAAACAGTCCTACTTTCTAACCAATCATGGTTAATATTCCCATAAGACCCAAACGTGACAAAAATTGTCCTTAGATATGTTCTGAATGGCGATTCTGAATAAACAAGCATCAGAAAGAAATCAAAGAAACTATTTAAAATGGAAAGTCATGGGACAGAGCAGACAATATTAAACCAAAGAGGATTATTGTTTAGAGCATATTATATTCCTGAGCCGCTACGAGTGGCAGGATGGGAGGAATGGAGGAATGAGGACGGAGAGTTCAGCTGCTTGCTCGGGTCCATCAGACGTTTAATTGGATTTCCCTGGGCCGCAGACTACAAACTGTGCGCTCTCCGGTGTCTGATCTTATCTGCTGTGTGGGCTGAGCGCCGTGTCCTGGCCAAGAGAGCGCCAGGGCACAAAAGTACTTTCATATCGCCCCGGAATCGTCTGCAGATTTTCCAGTAAATCCATTTCCATGCAGCGTGGTGACAAACCCAAATGCTTCGGGGTCACGGTGGCTCCTCAAGGGAGCTACAGGCATGTCGATGAACTTCTCTCAACACAGTGAGGGCTTTTGGAGCAGACGTCCAAAAAGGGACAACAGTTGATAAAATGGACTCTTTTTTTGGCATAAAATACATATTCGTGTTGCCCTATGGCCATGGTTTTAATGTTCCGAGTGTGCATACTAACACAAACAAGCCATCTGAACCATTCCTAGCAGCACAAAATGGCTTCAAAGATCTGAGTACGGACATGAAGACACATTTACACCTGAATGCCAGCTTCAAGCGGCTATAAAATCTTAAAGCAGAGCTCCTCAGTGTATGTGGAGAGTAATAAAAGCGACTGAACGTCTACGAACGCCGCGTTCAGCAAGTCTGAAGGTCGGTGCTTGGCATATTGAGGTCAGGCGAGCGTAGTGTGCAGTTTATTCAAGGAACGCGTGGACAGAAAAATAGCCTGTCAAGGCCACTTCATTCGTCAAATAACAGCTAACCCCATATTCGCATTTGTGCATAAATCATACACTTTTGCATTAAAGTATCTGAGGCAGATTTTACACACAGAGTTTGAATATACATATTTGCACAGGAAAACACCACAAAATGTACGTTCATTTCACTTTTACTGCTTTACACAGTACATAAGCACATACAATAAATATATTTCAAATAAGACATGATCATAGTAATATTTTAATGGTAATAATCTAGTAATAAAGCAATTTTTAATATACAAAAAAACAAAAACAACAATGACACAACTCAAAAACACCTGCCAATATGGGGTGAACACAAAAAAAGCTTCAGACAAAAATACATTTGTATTCTCAGTGTAAACAAAAAAGACTAAGAGAAGTAGTTACGTGGAGTTAAAGTGTAAAAGACAATTTTTTGTCAAGAGCACTGCTTTCTTACAGCAAAGTTCACAAAAACATTTTGGCCTTTAAGCTCTTGCACTTATTGAATAAGATCCTTTCAAAGACCTTATTAGCAATTCCTGAGGAATTCTGTTATTGGCTTTGCGCTTTTTGCATGCCCTGTCCATATAGATGCTATTCTTCCTTTTGTTGGTTTATCTATTTCAATACTGTACACTTTATTAAAGACTCTCTGTAGGTTAACCTTGTCTGCGTTAATTGCATATTACAGGGTGTGGACGCAGGATGACGTCTCTGTTACCACATCATCATCATCATACCTCCGGATGATCCATTGGTCAAAATACTGGCCACAGAGCAAAATAAGAATTAGCACATTAGCACAGTACGATGGATCTGTACCTAATAAAGTAGATGGTGACTTATATCTGATATGCCAGAGGTAGTGGACAGTGAACGTCTCCTCCACAGTCACCTCCACACATTGCTGTTACTCTACTGCCATCTGGTGGAATCAAGAGGAAAAGTCATAAAAAGTTTCAGCAATAAATTGCCTTTTGAATAAATTGGAAAATCTACCACCGATACAGTAAATGTACACTTTAAATTAAGACAATAAAGTTTATCAGCCAGGTTTCATTCCAGCCGACACTCAAATTTCATCAGTCAGCAGCAGCTGCTCAGTAAGGCTTCTCTCCATGGACACATCAGGTTGAGGAAAAGGAGCCAGAGGAATCCGACGTCATTGACCTCCGTCAGCTTCAAACCATCTACGCCACCCACTGACGGAGGAGGGCTGAGTCCATCACCATGCATGCTGGTCACACCAAGATCAAACCCTCTTCACCCTGCTTCGCAACTGCCAAATGGGCTTCTTTTTTTTTTTACACACATCACATCTAGCGTACGGTGCAAAAATAAGTACAAAGATGCGAGCAACAAAACCAATTGCTCCAAATCTCGCTTGTAGCTTATTTTATATTATAACAAGGAGGCTGCAACAAAGGTTAAACGTGTACTCATCATCACATGTAGGGCCAATGGTGGCCTAGCAGTTAAGGAAGCGGCCCCGTAATCAGAAGGTTGCTGGTTCAAATCCCGATGCACCAAGGTGCCACTGAGCAAAGAACCCCACACACTGCTCCCCGGGCGCCTGTCATGGTGCCCACTGCTCACCAAGGGTGATGGTTAAAAGCAGAGGACACATTTTGTTGTGTCACCGTGTGCTGTGCTGCAGTGTTTCACAATGACCATCACTTCACCTTCACTTCACCTGACATTCAGTTTCCATTCATCATGGCCAGTCCAGACAGCCATCCAGATTCTGCTTTCACACCACAAGGTGTCAGCAGCACAGTTGTTTGAGGCTTAATAAGACCAACTTCTGAAGGCTGCAACATTTCATGCAATTTTTGTTTTTTAGAAACCCGTTCATCAAAAATATCAATGCAGCTCAAAATCCCCATCAGTGTGTCTAAACGAGTTTGAATAGATCCTTACAGAAAACACACAAGGAAGAAAAATTCTCCACACGTAGAAAAATACGGAGGAAACCTTGGGAGTCATCCAGAGATGGTAATAGGTATCACAGAGGGTTGGTGTTGAATAGACCATCATGTTTGTCCACCTTTGTAGAATGTGATCTTACAACAACAACAACAACAACATCTTATATAGCCCAAAATCCCATACAGTATGTCTCAATGGGCTTTGACAAGCCCCACAGTTGACACCCCCCACACCTTCTGCACACAAGGAAAAACTCCACAGAAAAAAACTCTAGGAGAGAGAAAAAAAAAAGAAAGGAAGAAACGTTGGGAAGGAGTGATACAGAGAGGGACCCCCTTCCAGGGTAGAGTGAGCCTGCAAATGGTGTCAGTGCAGGGCTGGGGATGATTTGTACAATATAATAATAAGTCCTACAGTTGTAGGGTTGAAGAAGTCCAGGATGTAGTCCAGTGTCATGGTCTAGTTTACGTTTCCACAATGATGTTACTGGTCCACTTGAAGATCCCTGAAGCCGTAGTTGTAACAGTGGTGGTGGCTGTGGTGACCCTCTGGTTCGTTTCATGCTATGTCCTCGCTTAGCAGTTGTCAGGAACCAGGATTTATCTGCTTGTCTCTTCACTGGAGTCTGCCAGTAGTCATTAACCAGTTTAACCAGCGCTGTGTCAGTGCTATGATGAGGTCTAATCCCGATTGATATACTTCGTGGATATTGTTACTGTCTAGGTATGTGCTCAGCTTTTTTGATATAAAGATTTTTGATATAACGGATATAATTTTGATATAATTTGAAAGCTGACTGCGATCAAGATCAGGCTTTTTAACCAGGGGTCTAATGACTGCTACCTTGAACGAACTTGGTACGTGGCCGATACTAAGCGACGAGTTAACAATTTTGAGGGTAGAATTTATAATATCGGGTGCTACTTGCTTAAGGAACCTTGTTGGAATCAGATCCAAAGCGCAAGTACATTGATTTGACGATGAGATTAGTTTTATTAATTCATGCTCTTTAATAAAGTTGAAGCGTTCTAATCTGTGGTCAGCTATTTGAATATTATTTTCCATAGAAATATTGGCTGAGCTATTTGTTGTGCTTTTAATCTTCTCTCTGTTCGTGACTATTTTAGTATTAAAGAAATTCATAAAACCGTCGCTACTAGGATGATATTGAGTGGTAGTATCCGTTTCTGTATTATTCCTGGTTAGTTTGGCTATAGTTTTAAACAGGAATCCGGGATATTTTTTGTTTTTGTCTATTAACGAGGAGAGATACGTCTTATATTTAAGTAGGCTCTCCGTCCATGCTATTCTGAATACGTTTAATTTACTTCGACGCCATTTACGTTCTAATTTCCGGGCGGTCTTCTTAAGCGAGCACGTGTGATCATTATACCAAGGAATTAAGTTTTTATCTCTTACTATCTTCCTTTTGAGGGGAGCGACTATATCTAACGCACTACGCAGTGTTAATTCTAGACATTTGGTCGCTTGGTCAAGTTCAGTGGGGTCTGACGGTGAGTTTATCAGCGTTGATAAATCTGGTAAGGTATTAATAAACCTCTGTGCTGTACTTGATGTAATAGTCCGTTTGTCTCTATAACGAGGGGGATTGAGTTTATTGTGTCTGAAACATATTTTAAAAGCGATGAGGAAATGATCTGAGATCATTTCAGATAGCGGAAGAGTAACTATATCTTCTATATTTAAACCGAAGGTCAGTACAAGATCGAGCGTGTGACCACCTTCATGAGTAGGTCCTGTTACATGTTGGTTAACTCCAACTGAGTCTAATAAAGACAGGAATGCTGTTCTTCGTGAGTCTTCTAATTTATCGCAGTAGATGTTAAAGTTGCCGACAATTAGGGCTTTATTCACAGATACAACTAAGTTGGAGACAAAATCTGTAAATTCACTAAGAAACTCAGAATAAGGTCCATGGGGTCTGTAAATAATAATCAATGGAATGAACTTAGGATTTTTATTTTGTGAGACTACATGAGTTATGTTGGTATGTAGAATCTCAAAAGAGTCCGGGTCCGGGTTTATGAGTAATACCGAGGTTATCCTTATAAATTACTGCAACGCCACCTCCTCTTCCAGTTAAGCGAGGTTGGTGTACATAGCTGTATCCAGGAGGACTAGACTCATTCAATGCTTTAACCAACTTTTTTTTTTTATTATATCTGTGGTCCAAAAAGCTGTGACTGCCGATAAACATCCAAATTTTCAGAAACATGAAAAATCAAATCCCGAACCGCCAAGCCACCATCCCCACACACCGTTCTCAGGGCTGCCCACTGCTCACCAAGGGACACATTTCGTTGTATGTCACCGTGTGCAGGGCATCACAACGGCATAACAAAAACTGAAAACTCTTAAGCAATACAATTTTTTAGGCAATTTGCACATTTTGCAGGAATCTATTTTAATGACTGAACTGAAGTTTTCTGATGAAAGTTCTCGCAGTCTGTAAGCAGCTCGTGCAGCAGCTGTGGGCTCTTTATTTTCCCATCATGCCCCACGGCTTCTTGCCTGTGTTGAAACCAGGACTATGAAGGGTCGGTCACACAAGGACATCATTCTGCTGCCTTTCCTCTTTTCATTTCTCCCCCGGCCAATGTGGAACCTTTTCATCTGTGTATTACAATGTCATGTTAACATTTAGCAGCGTTCGAGAAGACATTACCGAGTTGCCACACAATCTACCAAGGAAGGAACGCCTTCCTGCAGACATTTGATCCTCGGCGCAGGAACTTTAATTCACAATGTCATATTTCCTCATAGTCACGCGTGACGGAACAAAAAAAAAACAAACATTTGTGTTCATTTTTGCATCTAATTACCAAGCATCTGCATTTTTTAAGGGGGGGGAATCATACTTTCTCCGTATGACGTTATAAGGGGCCAAATTCCAGATCCGATCAAAGTCAGGCTAGTGGAACTCTAACGGTGTTAAATAATCTCAAAGTCAATTTTTCATGTAGTGGGACATTTTTAAAATTTGATGATGAATCTGATTGAATTTCAGTGGCCAAACTGTTAATAAAAACCCTGAGTTCCAGAAATGGGGAAATGTTTTTTTTTTGTGACAGTAACTGATTTTCTTGTTCATGGTCACAAGCACGGGAACATGGCACAGACTGTTCTTCGGAAGATTTGATACAGCGCCGTGGCACAGGCGGTCAAACCCAATTTTCCTGTCATCGCACCTTCTTCAGCTTCTGAGTGTGGGAAGCTGACATTCAGGTGCAGTATGTGGCCTGTCATTCATCAGCGGGCTGCTCTCTTCATGCTCTGCCTCGTCTTCTGAATGCCGATTAGCGAGCCTCCTCCTGTCACCCCCGACCTGTCGCCTGTGAACAGTGCGCAGCCTTTCAATGGGTTTTGCTGGTAAGTTGTGTTGAGTTCTGTTTACTGAGATCAGAGGATGCAGAGACCTTAACATGACGTGTGAACGTAAGAAAACCGCCCAATGACCATAGGAGTCATGGTGATATTAATATACATTACAGTCAAACTGGCTTGTTTAGTTATTGATTTATTATGTATGATATTTCAGTTAAAGTGAGGCTTGTGTGATGTGTGTGTGTGTGTTTCTGACACTCTCATGTCTGCTTCTGCATTTCAGCTGTGAAGTGATTGTAAAAAAAACATAATCAGCATATATAAATGAATAGTCTTTTTTGGAAAAAAACAAAAAACAAGATGTTATAGTGATTGGGAAAAAAAAATGAGATTTTAATTGTGGGGACAAGATCAACATAATATGGGGACATTTAGTCCCTACCAGGAAGGGGGGAATTTGTACACACACACCAACAGAAGAATTTAGTGAAATTTGTCCTTCTTGTGGGCATTGGCGTCCCGTTGCCATGGTGACAGTGTGTGCTCTGCAGTCCACATCTGAACGATTTAGGAAGTGCTCTCAGCAGTTTTTATTACCATCGTCATGTTTACCAGCTGTGGTGGGGGGGGTGGGGCAAGTTCAGGTCTTTTATAGGGAGGGGGCCTAACTCGCACATCACAGTTCGGTCGGGGGAGCCCGTCTCCGTTTCCGAATTCCACGGTGACCGTGCGACGGTTGGGTTCTCCTGTTCCTGAAAACCACATGACTGAACCTCGGAAACTAAATATAGTCCGCTCACTTCCTGATCAGTACATTCTGCTGAGTTTACTTAAGAAATTGTAAAAGATGGGTGGAGCCCTGATGACTTTAGAAAGCCACACCCCCTCCACCTGCAGCACAAGAGAGCTGCCTGAGCCTCGGGAAGCAGGAAAATGTGGAAAGTCAGGTCCCAGCATTGAAATATGGCCACTGTGACACATCAGGCAGCTGTAACGCAGTAATGAGCTTCTCTCTGGCGTGGATCGGATGGGCTTCACTCCTCCGGACCCTGACGGAAACTGACGTACGGTTCTAAGTATCTCTACAGGGTTCTGGTGGGTTTCATACTCTATTCAGTGTATTAATGTAACATGATTTATAGCTAAACCTAGGTCATTTATTATAATTATTATGTATTCCTTTGCTCTGTGTGAGACGTTTTGTTATAATTACACATATGTAATATTTGTTTCAATATTAAATAACAACAACAACAACATTTATTTCTTATATAGCCCATAATCACATACAGTATGTCTCAATGGGCTTTGACAAGCGCTACATGACATTGTAATATGATAATTGTCACTGTCACATTATTTTTTATTGACTGCAGCTGATCCTTGTTTCCTTATTCTGAGTAAATATTGTTATTATTGAAATATTAAGATTGTACAAGGTTGTCACTCAGGCATTAACGAGTCTGTGCGTCTAGAGTTGAGAATGAGTCTGGGCTGATATCGCTTCTCTGCATTTTATGAAATAAACTGATGGAGTTAATTAATTGGCTAGAATATTACATAGTGAAATTATTTCAAGGTACAGGAAAGCCATGTTGTGGTTGTGTGTTTCAGATGTTAGAAGCTTTTATTGTCACGTCTGCCGCAGAACTGGAAATTCACTCATGTCACTTTGCATGCTGTGACATAAAGAACGTACAGAAAGCATTGAGCCACCCCAACGTGTCTCTTACTTATTCAAGCACGACAACATTACAGGCAGGCCACGCCCCTTTCTCCGAACAACCTGATCCTGAAAGATGAGGATGAAGCTGATTGTGCATCTTTTTGTTTGTTTGTCTGTTCTGAAGGCTGATTGGGCGCTGAGGTGAATTCTCCTTGTGTAAACAGTGACATGGAGCACCAGACATGCTCTGGAGGAATCAACTGATGCCCGGAGCTACAGACACAGAGGCCAGGTGAGTGTTCTGGGTTCTGTGGTGTTCTGGAACATTCTGCTGGGTGCTGGCGTTTGCTGGATGTAGGCTTGCCCGTGGTGCCTCCGCTTTAGCATATATAACGTTCGGGGGTGGGCTCATCATCTCTGTGTGTCTCTTAGTGAAAGCCAGCCAGCGAGATGGACAGAGGACAGGACAGGGGTCAGAACGTGGCCAGAGAGGGGCGGCTCCTCCAGCTCCTCCTGGTCAGCACCCTGACCAGCGGCCTGGAACTCTGCCTGGCCGTTGGCACCGTCTACCTCCCACCCCTGCTGCTGCAGGCCGGCCTGGAGGAGCACTTCATGACCATGGTTCTGGGTGAGTCCTTTATACTCCAGTCCATCCAGAGGTCATCGTCAGTGTGGACCCACGATGACCATATGCAGACTGAATGGGTGTAACAGTGTGGAAAAGGTCACCAGGACGCAAAGAACAGAAATTAGAATGAAAATTAGGGCGTGGCACACTGACTATCACATTTACATTTACAGCATTTATCAGACGCCCTTATCCAGAGCGACTTACAATCAGTAGTTACAGGGACAGTCCCCCCCTGGAGCAACTTAGGGTTAAGTGTCTTGCTCAGGGACACAATGATAGTAAGTGGGATTTGAACCTGGGTCTTCCTATTATCGTCCAGCTAATCCCCATCCAGCAGTTTCATCATTACACAGACACTCAGGTACTATACGGCTTTTGGACTTGTTAATAGATTA
Organism: Denticeps clupeoides; assembly: GCF_900700375.1. Lineage (NCBI taxonomy): Eukaryota > Metazoa > Chordata > Actinopteri > Clupeiformes > Denticipitidae > Denticeps > Denticeps clupeoides. The sequence continues at coordinate 18,464,593 of NC_041718.1, forward strand.
TTAAACAAAAAAAAAAAGACCGGTGAAAAGCATGCATGGTCACCCTAAGATCACCGCTGCTTGTGGAGTTTTGGGTTTTGTTTTACAATTTCAGCACAGAACAGGTTTCAGCTCAGACAGAGCATGACCATGTACCAAGGCGGAGCCGTCGTGGGGCCGTGCTGACTCTGACTGTGCTGCTTCGCTCCGTAGGGGTGGGGCCGGTGCTGGCGCTGGTCTTCGTGCCCCTGATCGGCTCGGCGAGCGACGGCTGGAGCGGCCGGTGTGGGCGCCGCCTGCCGTTCGTCTGGGTGCTGTGCGTGGGCATCCTGCTGGCCCTGCTGATCATCCCGCAGGCCTCCTTCCTGGCCTCCACGCTGCAGTACCAGCGGGTGGAGGTGCTGGTGCTGGTGGGCGGGGCCTGCCTGCTGGAGTTCTGCGGCCAGGCCTGCTTCACGCTGCTGGAGGCGCTGGTGTCGGACCTGTTCCCCAGAGAGGAGGACAGTCGGTGGGCATTCGCGATCTACTCGCTGCTGCTCAGTCTGGGCGGCTGCGTAGGCTTCCTGCTGCCGGCGGTGGACTGGAGCCACGACGCCACCGCGCAGCTGCTAGGAGGTCAGGAGGCCTTCGTATACACCATTCTGACCATCGTCTTCTTCGTCTGCATGTTGGCCTCCGCCTTCATCTCTGAGGAGCGGACGGGAGCGGGCGGGGTCGGGGGCGTTGCTGATCCAAGGAGGAAGTCTCTGATTCGCTGGTGCAGCCCCTTCCGGCTGCAGCCATTGCGGGTGCTGGCAGGCATGCTGCTGTCAGTCGTGCCCCACCTGTATCGGCTGACCCGCGGCACGCCGGCGGTGGTCTGGAGGCTCTTTGCGGCAGAACTGTGCAGCTGGATGGCGCTGGAGAGCTTCGTGCTCTTCTACACCGATTTTATGGGGGAGGGGCTGTACAGCGGTACGGCCAGCGCCCTGCCGGAGTCACAGGCCCGGCTTCTTTACGATGCAGGTACACAGTCCAACTGACCAGTGCTGCCGGTGTGCGTCCTGTCAGTCACGTCTTGAATTTTACACATATCTTTTTTTTTTATTTATCCTGATCTTTTAAAAGATTTAGACTGATTTTATCCTGTCAGTCATGCCTGGAATTGTACTGATCTAATATAATGATACTTTTTGTATAATTATATTATATGTTATAATAACACTGATCTAGTTAAATGTTATACTTCACTTTTTAAAAATGTGTAGTGATTTTTGTCCTGCCAGTCATGCCTTGAATTTTTTCTGATCGAGTATAATTATCCTTAGAGGTGGAAAGTTCTACTCACGTTACTGTAATTGAGTAGATTTTGTGAGTAATTTGTAAGTTGTAAGTTGATTTTACTTTTACTCAATTACATTTTTAGTTACTTCGCTACGTTAGAAAAATCCCTCGTTACTGAGTAAAAAATGGAATGCCAAAAATAATAAATCCGTATTTTTTAAATAATAAATCCATCTGAACTGAAAGGAAAGGGCATATTTCTCAGACCGCGGACCGCAGCTCCTTAAACAACTGCTGAGAGTCCTTCAGGTGGCTTTTGGCAAACTCCATGTCCCATGGAGTGCCTTTTACTAAGGAGTGGCTTCCGTCTGGCCACTCTACTATACAGGCCTGATTGGTGGATTTCTGCAGACATGGTTGTCCTTCTAGAAGATTCTCCTCTGTCCACTCTGGAGCGCTGACAGAGTGACCATTGAATTCTTGGTCACCTCCCCGACTAATGCCCTTTTCCCCAGTTGCCCAGTTTAGATGGCAGGCCAGCTCTAGGTAAAGTCTTGGTGGTGTTGAACTTCTTCTACTTATGGATGATTTGGGCCACTGTGCTCATAGTATGATTATACTGATCTAGTATAATTTTACCCTTTTATCTTTTAAAATATTTACACTGATGTTATCTTATCAGTCATGCCTTGAATTTTACACTGATCTAATTCTTCTCTGTGTGTGTATGTGTGTGTGTGTGTGTGCATGTCTGTTTCAGGAGTGCGTATGGCCAGCTTGGGCCTGTTCCTGCAGAGTGTGATGTGGTGTGTGTCCTCTCTGCTGATGGAGCGTCTGCTGTTGGTGTTGGGGACGCGGGGTGTGTATCTGAGCAGCGTGGGGCTGATGGCCTTCAGCACGGCTGTCATGACCGTCTCCCAGAGTGCCGAGTTGGTCACCGTCATGGCCGCTGCTACAGGCTACACCTGCTCAACCTTGCTGGTGGTGCCCTACACCCTAAACTGCCTGTACCACTCCGAGCCTCAAGTAAGCATTGTTACCTCCATCACATTTACACCCCTCCAGGAGTCATCTTAATTATGTGCAGCACAGCACACGGTGCACACAACAAAATGTGTCCTCTGCATTTAACCAATCACCCTTAGAGAGCAGTGGGCAACTTAAAACCCACAACCTTCCAACCTGCTGTGCTTACCCACTAGGCCATCACTCCCCCATTTACGTTCATCTTTGTGGCATTTGTTTAAAGTGAATAGTTTTGATGTTACATTTCTAATTTGAGTGTGATTGCATGTGAGGATGCCATGCCCTAATTTCCTGCTTTTAGATGGATCAGAATGTTCACAAAGGTGGCAGAGTGACTAGCAAAATGGCCTCTTTTTAGATTGTGGGTTCGAATCCTGTGGAGTGTCAGCCTGTGTTTCCTTCAGGTTCTCCAGTTTCCTCCAGCTATTCAAAGGCATGAACACTGGGTGAACTGGGGATTTTTTTGTAGGTGTAAACTGTGTAATAAACTGGTCTGTGTGGATCAGTGAATGCCGTCAGTGAGGGGTTAGGCAGGTATATTGTGTTGAGCAGAAATATGTAGAGATCTACAACCTTATGACAGAAACCATAAAACAGAGAACCAGCAAATGGCAAGCAGATCAGATCAGGACCTGGATGGGAGATGGGCTGGCCACAGACCTCAAATGAAATATTACAATGACTCCTTACAGATAAATGGTGAAACAAAGGTAACAAGTCTTGTTGCTCCCCTGCAGGTTTTCTTCCCCAGCAATTCAGCAAAACAAGATCGCCATGTAACCAAAGCCCAGCCAGCAGCATCTACTCTTGAGCCTCCCAACATCAACGGGCACCCCGGAGGGATGCCAGGCACGGTGCCCACTCTGCTCCAGGACTCCCCTCCAGAGGCCTCAGCAAAAAGAGGGATGGGACTGGACATTGCCATTCTGAACAGCGCGTACTTCCTGTCCAAGGTGCTGCCGTCACTCTTCCTGGGCAGCATGGTGGAGGCGCTGGGCACGGCGCGGGCGTACATGGGCTGCGCCTGCGCCCTCAGCCTGATGGCGCTCGTCCTCTCAACACGAATCGTCTTCCAGCGCCAAGACGTGCCATTACCATGAAGGATGACAGGCTCCGCCCTCAAATGTGAATCTCATGCCGGAAGTGGAGGCCGAATGGCGCTTATTTAATAATTTCATCATTTCAGCCAGAGAGCATGCGTGGCCCCAACGATTCACGTCGCTGTTACATGACCTGACTGACCAGTTCGTCCGTGGACATTGAGATGGTTCACCCACACTGGCCTTCTGATCTTCCAGCCAGCAGCATCACGTTCCGAGCAAAGGGCAGCTAAAAAAAAAAAAAAAAAAAAAAAAAAAACACCAAAGGAAATTCGCACTATTAACTTATTGCATTTACTTTTTATATTCCTCTCCTCACATGAATTTATGTGTTCTTCAGATTTTGGGATAAACTATTCTCACCGTTTCATAATTTACTCCATCCGGCTGAGTCACGCCTGAAAGGAACAGAGTTACAGAGCAAGAAGTGCTCCAACAGGTTCTCAAGGCCACATCTTGACGCCTGATCATTTTCAGGGGAAAAAAAAGTCAAATGTGGCTCTGTGGCTGCCTGACCAGTCAGAGGTTCTGATGTCATTTGAGCACTTGAGGGTGAGCGATCAGATATAAATATTTAAAAGTGGGTTTTTGTCTCTTTCTCTTTCAGGTTAACTGGGTCAAGTTGCTTCCTTGAACGCCTCATACTTTTCTTTTCAAATCTCACATCCACCATTTGCTTTTTCCACACTATTTTTTTGTATTTTTAACTTTTTAAATATCTTGTACTGTCCACTTTTTGCTGAGACAATGTACGTTTCCCACTTGGGGGACAAATAAAGGGTCATCTTTTCTCTTATCAGTAGTCAGTCTCAGAGATTATTCCATAGTTAAACTAAAATTAATATTTGAAGTCAAATTCATGATTCATGCAGCTTCTTCGACATTTTATGTTTATATATTTAAATTTATGGCATTAAGCAGAAGCCATTGTCAAAAGCAGCTTTACTTATGGTGTGGTCTGCTGGGGGCAGGAAGAGACTGAACAGGCTGATCCGGAGGGCCAGCTCTGTTCTAGGACGCCCTCTGGACTAGAGGTGTGAACCTTCTCTGGTCACACGGTTCGATTCGATTACGATTATCAGTGCCTCGATATCAATGCATCACAGTTAAGGTCGGTTTGTAGATCTCTGGACACTCAGAGAAACATCAGATTTTCCTCCGTTCCAGCTTCGTGTGTGTGTTTCGAAGTGGCAGAAAGAAAACTCGCCTGCTTGGATTCTATTAAGTTTCAACTTTGACCGCGGTGCAAGACCGTGCAGTGTGAAACTCGTACCCGGAGCCGCGCTGTACTCAGGCCGCCACAGTCACTATCGGCACTACTTTTTAACAAGAAAATCACCTAGCAACCCCATTATAATATGATCGATTATGTTCTGCACTGCATTGATGCAATATCATCCACGTCTGCACCGCGATGCATCGATCATACGATTACATTTACATTTACATTTACAGCATTTATCAGACGCCCTTATCCAGAGTGACTTACAATCAGTTGTTACAGGGACAGTCCCCCTCTGGAGCAACTTAGGGTTAAGTGTCTTGCTCAGTGACACAATGGTCTCAGTGGGTCTTCTGGTTCATAGGCAAGTGTGTTACCCACTAGGCTACTACCACCCTACCAGCTCTGATTAAATTCAACACCACTACTCTGGACCCAGTGGAGGTGGTGAGTGACAGGAGAATGGTGGACAACATCTCCCACTCAATGCAGGAGACCCTGACTGTCACGTCCATGCGGGCATGACGCGGCGAGTGAACGGAGAGGAGGACGTGGAGTGACAAGGAATGACGAGGAATGAAGGACGCTTTCACCTGACATCACGGAACAGGGGTTTAATGGTGAAGCACAGGACAGGGGAGACATCCGAGACGAAGACACTGGTGAACACGGAACATAACTTCAAAGACCTGACAGCAGACAGAAACGAACAGGGCAGCTTTATACAATTAAACACAGGTGAAAACGATTAGGGAACATTACACAGGACAACAATGAAACTCCAGTCCGGATGCTGATCCTGACCCGGACCGGAGTAACCCCCATTTCGGACCGGATCCTGACACTGACAGCACCAAGCAGTTCCTTCAGTGGCAGGCTGCGGCAACCACGATGTGGGGCAGAGAGATTCAGAAAGTCTTTCTTGCCAACCGGTGTCAGACTGCACACACCTACACACACATCCAATACACCACTTCCATTTTCCTACGGGCAATATGTGTATATTTATCCAGTCTGTACATATGTACAATTGCTTATATTCCATGCATACAGGCATTCACAATTTTTTGTATTTTTATGTATATACTGATACTTTCATTTCTTTCATGTTTTCTGTTCTTATGCTGTTTTTTTGTGGCCTAGTGGTAAGAAGGTTGCTGGTTCAAATCCTGATCCACCATGGTGCCACTGATGTGCCACTGAGCAAAGCACCATCCCCACACACTGCTCCCCGGCCGCCTGTCATGGCTGCCCACTGCTCACCAAGGGTGATAGTTAAATACAGAGGACACTTTTCACTGTGTGCTGTGCTGCTGTGTATCACAAGTGACAATCACTGCACTTTCGTAAAGGATCATCTTATCTTATACAATCAGTTGTTTCAGGACAGTCCTCCTGGAGACACTCAGGAGTGTTTCATGTTTGTGTTGGTGCTGGACCATCATGACTGTCTGGTCGAAGTTGACCTTAAGTGTCCCCTTATTTTTATGAATATGTTTACTGTCCTGTTACTGTCCCCACAAAAAAATGATGACTTAATTAACAAAATGCAGTGCATATGCTAAATAAAATACATCATGCGTAACTACGCGTGCAACATTTCCAGGTAACGTAACGGAGGGGGGTATTAAAGCAACTTTTCATCCTATTCTGTGGCACAGACGCTCCTTCACCAAGTACCACCAGTGCCCGAACAAACTGAATAAAACTGCCGAAAGGTTTGACATTAAACATCGTCGCGCGTTCTGCGTGGGCCGAGATTCGTCCACGCAAAGGACACATTTCAGACTCCACATTGCTGCGCCGCGGCGCCGCGACCGAGAAGCGGCCAATCGCGCGGCGCGTTTTAGGACGAGCCTCCGCGCCAGCCGGCCAATGGGAGGCGCCGAATCGGATCCGTGTCCGCGAGCGCATCGCAATGCGTGTCATGTGACGGCCGCGCGAAGAATGCCAACATGGACCCGCGGCGAGGACGCCGTTCTGGCCGCCAGTAACGCGCGGCCCGGGACCGTGTGACGTCGCGCGCGCCCGCGCCACGAGGTAAATAAACAAGGGGACGAACAAAACAAACAAACAAACAAATAAACAGGACGGGCGGGGGGGGGGGGGGCGAGTTCGTGCCCACGCGACGTAAACACGCGGCGCGAGACCCGCTTCTCCACGCCGACCTGGACGTTTTTCGGAGTGTATTTGCAGGCATGTCTCATATCTGTCCCCCATGCACTGGTTAACCGTGGCTGGTCGTGTCTGTGTTGGCCAGGAGAGTTCGTGGAACGCCCCCCCCCCAGTGGACAAATGGTGTCAGTAGGCGACTGGGGGGCGAGCGCCGGCACCGAGTCTCTGTGGGACGGCGCCCTGGCCGGGGACGCGGGCAGTGGCGCAGGCAGTGAGGGCCTGTGTGCCAGTCCCTGCACGCCGGGCAGCGCCGGGCAGCCGCGGGGCCCAGAGGACGAGGAGGATGACGCCGACGGAGGGGCTCTGGGTCCGGGCCCCGCGGCCGGAGAGGACGGGAGGCCCGAGGGTCCCGCTGTGCCCGACTTCCACGCCTGCCTGACCAGCACCTTCACCCCGACGCTGGAGGACATCGACGAGTTCCTGCAGGACAAGATGCAGCTGATGGGGGAGGGGCTTTTGTACACAGCAAATGAAATCAGTGGGGCGGAGGGTCCAGCCACACCCAGTCCTGACGATCAGCCAATGGTGACTCCACCCCTGTCTGCCCCTCCCACCTCACCTAGTGTGTGCTGTGACCCCGCCCCGACCTCCGCTCCGCTGGTGATGGGCTCCCCCCTGGTGCTGCAGATCCAGCCCCTGCCGTTGCCCCCCTCCACGGTGGTGGCACAGCTGGTGGTGGGCATACAAACGGGGCACAGCCTCGCCCTGCTGTCACCCCAGCAGGGCCCCGCGGCGGCGCTGCTGCCCCCGGGCGCCCCCAACCAGAAGTACGTGAAGATCGCCCCACTGCCAATCACGGTGAGGTCCGTGGGCGTGTCCGGGGGCAACCCGGCGAGGGCCGCTCCGCCACGGCCACCGCGCCACGCGGCCGACGTGCTGCGGGTGCACAAGTGCTCCCACCCCGGCTGCGAGAAGATGTACACCAAGAGCAGCCACCTGAAGGCCCACTTCCGCCGGCACACCGGCGAGAAGCCGTACCTCTGCAGCTGGCCCGACTGCGGCTGGAGGTGAGGACCACAACAACAACAACAACATGTATTTCTTATATAGCCCATAATCACATACAGTACGTCTTTGACAGACCCTACAGTTGAAGAAAGAAGAAAGTGAAGTGATTTGTCACATGTGATACACAGCACACAGTGCACACAGTGAAATTTGTCCTCTGCATTTAACCCATCACCCTGAGTGAGCAGTGGGCAGCCATGACAGGCGCCCGGGGAGCAGTGTGTGGGGACGGTGCTTTGCGCAGTGGATCGGGATTCGAACCGGCAACCTTCTGATTACGGGGCCGCTTCCTTTTACCGCTAGGCCACCACTGCCCTGCGAGTTGACACCCAACACGCTTGACCCTTCTGCACACAAGGAAAAACTCTAGGAGAGAAGAAAGAAAGGAAGAAACGTTGGGAAGGAGTGATACAGAGAGGGACGTCCTTCCAGGGTAGAGTGAGACTGGTGTCAGTGCAGGGTTGGTGATGATATGTCCAATGAGAGAAAAATATGTGTCCATTATAAAGTGAAGTGATTGTCACATGTGATGCACAGCACACGGTGCACACAGTGAAATTTGTCCTCTGCATTTAACCCATCACCCTTGGTGAGCAGTGGGCAGCCATGACAGGCGCCCGGGGAGCAGTGTGTGGGGACGGTGCTTTGCTCAGTGGCACCTTGGCAGGTCGGGATTCGGACCGGCAACCTTCTGATTACGGGGCCGCTTCCTTAATTGCGATTATGATGCAACTGGTCCACTTGAAGATCGCTGAAGCTTTAGTTGTTACGGTGACCCTCCGGTTCGGACCAATGAAACGAGGCCTGACTGGGCGTGTTCATTAGCGTGGATCATATCGAATTCAGTCACGTTATTTTTACACCCTGCGCTTTACTATGTTCTCCAAAGCAAGGCGCTTCAGGCTCGCCGAAGAAGGGAACCTCCTCTCGCCCCAATGCTGGTGGTTTCCGGTTCTGGCCGGGTTCCTCCTGCTCCTCACGCTCGCGAAGATAGTTATGATGAGGACCGTAGTGTGCAAATATGTCACGAACGTAGACGTACCGCGTTTCCTTCTGCTCTTCAAAGACGTCCATAGCCACCGCATAGCCCTCCCTAACGGCGTACCGTACCAAGCCTGGTCCAGCGCTGTAGGTCAGGACTTTCGTGGAACCCCACTTTATGGTGAAAATAAACCAGCGTTCCTCTTCCCTCCAGGTTCTCCCGTTCAGACGAGCTCTCCCGACACCGCCGCTCCCACTCCGGCGTGAAGCCGTACGGCTGTACCGTGTGCGAGAAGAAGTTTGCGCGCAGCGACCACCTGTCCAAACACGCCAAGGTGCACCGCAGCCCGAGGGCCGGCCGACTGCTTCGAGCCAACTTCTGATGTGCGGAACATCGCGGTCATTATCATCATCATCATCATCATCATCTTCCCCACCTTTTTTTTTTTTAGTGGTGCTACCGTTGGCGATATGAACCCTCCGGACCGGCGGGCGAGGCGTTGCCGGATTCCGGCGGGCCCGTTGCTCCGTTTGCCGCGCTGGCGAGAGGCCCGGGGCTCCGCCTCCTTCGCCAGTTCCTTTTCTTTAGCCCAGTTGATTTAACGCTTCGCAGGTAGCGAGGTCACGCAAGGCCACCGGCCTACGGCACAAACACCGTCCGTTCATCATGGTGGAACTTACTGGACTGATAAATAATGCTAATCCCGGCGTCCCTGTCCCTCCCGGTACCGATCCGTGTTATTGGGGAGGCCGGGCGTTTTCGGAGAAACCCCAACCGAGTACTGTAAGAGTAATAAGCTATAACGACTTTTTCCTACTAAAAATTCGACTTCGTTTCAACGTTCTAACGTCGGTTCCTTTTTACTTGAGTTCTGTCGGTGGACTTGAACACAGGTTCGTCTGGCAGATGATTGTTTTCAGTCGACACGAAGCTACATCTTCTAATAATAATAAAGCCATATTGCCGAGGAGCTCGTGCAGCACATCTCCATCGTGGCCGGAACGGAACGGACCTGCAGAAGTGCACTTAGCCGCGTGTGAGGTGGAGCCGTGAAGTGCTTCTGAAGGCCCCTTCAGGTGGAGCACCATCCGCTCCTCAGCAGACGATCAGAAGCTCTTAGATGCTGATATGTGTAATCACGTTAATAGGATTTAGTCTGGTTGCGGATCAAGAAGAAGAAGATCTTAACAGATGATAGAAAAAGCACTTGGTTCCGTTGGTTCTTGTGTGATATATCCCCCCCAAAAAAAGACTGCCTTATCGGGAGCGTCACGTTCCAGACTTTGCGTTTATTAACAGAACCATCGGCTGTTAAATATAGTCTATTTTTGAACGACTTAACAAAAAAAAAAAAAAAAGCTATTTTCCAATGTTTGGCAATAAATCTGGCATTAAACTTGTTTTTATATAAAAAAAAATGTTGCATCAGTGTCTGTTTCATGAACGGAACGTGATCTTTATTCTCTGCATGTTAATCCAGTGCTGACGATGTCCGAGCAATTCGACCCCGAAGGTCGGTCTGTCTGCCGCGGGGCTCTCTCGGTTCCGGCACCGACACCTGGCGTTGGAATGTCGGCTGGATAACCTGGATTTGTTAAAACGTGGCATATCCGCCCGACGCTGGCACGATGCTCCTGGACGGGCTTTTTCCGCTCGGCCCGCAGACGCCGTCGCTAACAACGCAGCAATGTGGGCGTGCTCGGGGCGCCGTTGGCATGCACCGGGGACAGGGTTTTGGAACCCGATGTGCCTGTTAGTCTGGAATGTCTGGCCTGCGCCGAGCGCTTCCTGGTGGGCGTGGCTTCTGATCCCACGCATCTGAGGTCATTGTTGTGCTGGGTTATTATCTAGGAGTTACCAGGGTTCAAGTCTTACGGCCTTATCCAGAGTGACTTACAATCAGTAGTTACAGGGACAGTCAGGGACACAATGTGGGATTTGAACCTGGGTCTTCTGGTGTGCTACTAGCACCCTATCTACATGTCATTCAGTAGCAGCATCTTATATTATGAGTCTGTAATTATTAAAGACAGCTGTGGATGTAGTATGCGATGAGCAGCATAATGACATTCATAATGTTAGGACAGGGTTGACCCTCATCTGTGACATAAGCGGTTCCAGGAATTCGTTAGACCTGCTTCTGTGCTGGTTACAGATGAGGGTCTTCATTGTGCTTTATTGAGGGTTGGAAGAGGGAACATGCGAACATTAAAACATACTGTGGTATCAGGGCAAGGAAACTACAGATCTTCAGCACTTCCAATAAAGCAGATTCCTCAGGACAGTGTGAGATAAGAGGTCAGTAAATCAGGTGGTTTTTTTAATGTATAAACGTTGTAAAGCCATTATGGAGACTCCAAAGCGAGAAAAATATTTATGGCTGCTTTGTTCACCATTATCATCATCAAAAGCTGCTTCCTGAGATGCTTATTAACTGAGCACAACACATTAATTAATGAGTGAATGATAAGAAAGTGAAAGTGAAGCGATTGTAAAACACTGCAGCACAGCACACGGTGACAAGACAAAATGTGTCCTCTGCTTTTAAGCATCACCCTTGGTGAACAGTGGGCAGCCATGACAGGCGCCGGGCATAAACCTTCAGCACTGTTGGAAACCATCCCAGTTGTCCAACTTAAGGTGGTGGAGAGAGGACAGGGTGTTATTAGCCTAGTGGGTAACACACTCGCCTATGAACCAGAAGACCCAGGTTCAAATCCCACTTACTACCATTGTGTCCCTGAGCAGGACACTTAACCCTGAGTGCCTCCAGGGGGGACTGTCCCTGTTAGTACTGATTGTAAGTCGCTCTGGATAAGGGCATCTGGTAAATGTCAGACACGAGTGTGAAATGCTGCCATCACAGTAATTTCATAGTCCTGTGTGTTTAGTTTTCTTCTGTTATGTAAAAAAAAATGCAAAACCACCAAATGAGTAGGTGTGTCCTAACTTTAAGGACACAGCTTTTTTTTACACTGGTAGTGTGAGTGTCTGGAGAAGACTGGCCTCATGTCCTCAAATTAAAATTACATTTCAATAAATTAATATTACATACCCAGCGACCCTGAGTAGGACTATGCAGTTATGGAAAGTGAGTGAGTGGAAATCCTATTAGCGTGATTAGAGTGATATTACCAGAATACAGAACATTATCACATTATTATCACAATATACTGTGAAGCTGATTTTTTACAACCCCTACAATTAATGTCTTCTTTATTCACTATGTTTGCAATGAGAACAGGACCGTCCAGAGTTGTTATAAGCTATAATAGTAATCTAGTTTGATCTCTTGAAGTATGTGTTGTGCACATGTAATCGTGCTTTATTGCGTGCGGGCGATGGGAGAGCAGGTGTTGCGCCATATTCTGTCACCGTCGTATCTTGTGACCCAAAGGGCGCTGTTTTGATTATTTTCTCCGTGTTGTTTCTGCTCGGTAATTTCCGGTCCGTGCTGTGTGGTTGATATTAGTGTAAATATTGTCGTCGAGTATGAATATATTATCAGAAAGTAATGCGTTACAGTTGGAAGATTCGTCGCGCGGGTTAAAGCGTTAAAAGCGTATATATGCGTGGAAAAACGGAGAACACGTGTATATACAGTACAGGCCAAAATGTTGGACACACCTTCTCATTCAATGTGTTTTCCTAATTTTCATGACCATTTACGTTGGTAGATTCTCACTAAAGGCATCAAAACTATGAATGAACACATGTGGAGTTAACAAAAAGTACTTAACATGTACTTAACAAAACACATGTACTTAACAAAAAGTGGAGACCTGGCCTCCACAGTCACCGGACCTGAACCCAATCCAGATGGTTTGGGGTGAGCTGGACCAACAAGTGCTAAACACCTCTGGGAACTCCTTCAAGACTGTTGGAAAAGCATTTCAGGCGACGACCTCTTGAAGCTCATTGAGAGAATGTCAAGAGTGTGCAAAGCAGGAATCAGAGCAAAGAAACTAGAATATAAAACATTTTTTCAGTTATTTCACCTTGTTTTGTTAAGTACGTAACTCTACATGGTAAATGGTCATGAAAATAAAGAAAACACATTGAATGAGAAGGTGTGTCCACACTTTTGTACTGTATGTATGCACGTACGTAAAAAGCTGAGCAAATCAACGAAACCGCGCCCCCTGGGGGTCACAAGATACGACGGTCGCAGAATATGGTGTAACACCTGCAGACGGGGCGGAAGTGACGTCACCCTGCGTTTCCTGCACTCGCAGCCGCGCCGCCGCTGGCGACAGTTACCGGACGTCACCTGCGTTCGTTTTGTCGTTCAATGTTCGGCTGCGGTTGAGCGAAGCTCGGGCGGCAGCTGCAGGAAGATGTAGCGGCCGGGACTGGTTCGGTTCTATTCGGACCTTGCTGACGGCGGTAGATCGGCGGCGCGGTGAGTTGCGCTGCAGGCATCTGCTGGCGCGTATGTGACTCGGTTCGGGTTCAGGTTCCGACTCCGATGCCGCCTGATGGACTTTGACACACTTTTGACACGTTTTTAATATTTCTTTTTTGCAAGTTTCTAGTGAACCTCGCACTGAAACGAAACCAAAAATTGTGCAGCGAACTCCGGCAGAACCCCGCCTTCCTGCCGAGTTGTGCTGGAGTTCCGAGTCTCTGGCGGGTTATCATGCGCCGTGTGGGCCGATGAGCCCGCTGCAGATTAACTTTTTTATCTAAGCCGCTTACGGAGCATGCAGGCAGATTTAATAAACGCGTCTATAGATGTGCAGATGTGCCTGGCAATCGTGTGTGTGTGTGTGTGTGTGTGTGTGTGTGTGTGTTCACTTACGACAACAACATGTATTTCTTATATAGTCCATAATCCCATACCGTACGTCTCAATGGGCTTTGACAGACCCTACAGTTGACACCCCCCACACTTGACCCTTCTGCACACAAGGAAAAAACTCTAGGAGAGAGAAGAAAGAAAGGAAGAAACCTTGGGAAGGAGTGATACAGAGAGGGACGTCCTTCCAGGGTAGAGTGAGCCTGCAGTTGGTCTCAGTGCAGGTTGATGGTTTGATGGTTTTGTTCAGGTGTAGAGGTGGAGAAGTCCAGTAAAAGTGTAGTGTAGAGCATCTGTCCATGTTTGGAAGTGCTGGACAGTGCAGAGTAGGTTTTAGTCCAGTGTCATGGTGTACATTACGTGTCCATTATGATGCTACTGGTCCACTTGAAGGTCCCTGAAGCTTTAGCTGTTACGGTGGTGGTGGCTGTGGTGACCCTCCGGTTCGTTTCATGTTAAGTCGTCTTGTTAGAGTTGCCAGGAACCAGGATTTATCTGCTGATCTCTTCACTGGAGTCTCCCGGTGGTTTGCAAGCTTGATTCAGTATCTCGGAGAGACATTCCTCCTGAAGCAACTTAGGGTTAAGTGTCCTGCTCAGGGACACGATGGTAGTAAGTGGGATTTGAACCTGGGTCTTCTGGTTCATAGGCGAGTGTGTTACCCACTAGGCTACTACCACCCTAGTGGTGCATTTGTGTAATAGTGACCCGGTACCCTAACTAGGACAGCCTAACTAGTGTGAATTTAACACTGTCTGTGTTTGACTAGGTGACTGTGTAATTAAGCAGACTTAGTAATTGACACTGTGTCTGGCCGTGTCACCGTGTCAGAAGATGATCCTTCAGCTACAGTGATTTCCAAGCTCCAAAAGCGTCAATGAGCAGTTACAGTTAACAACAATTCATGGGCAGGATGTCGTGCGTGTCAAAGAACCATCAGCTGAACGGAATGGATTGGTTTCATAGTCACCACTGTCATCGACATCCAACCCAGTAGGGCTGCACGATTTGGGGAAAAGACATATTGCAATTATTGAGATCAATATTGCGATTGCGTAAGTTGCATAAAAATTACTAATAGTGAAATGTTTTTCAAAGTGAAACATACAAACTACTTATAACACCTTGAAATGCCCAGTGCTTTCAAAATACAATATTCTACAAAATTAAATAATCACAAAAAACTCTTTACATTACTGCAAATGTTATTTTCCTAATACTGCAGTTTAGTGGAAATAAATAAAATAAATAGTCTAAATATTTAATGCCTACGTTTAGCCAAAACGTTGTTTGGAGGCTGACTTGAACACAGGAATGCATAGCTTCGCTATCTTAGCCTAGCTTAGCTAAGGTTAAGACTTATAAAATGGGATTTTATAATGGCCAAATATATTCAAAACAATTATCCAACCTTACCTATGAAATGTAATCCCCCGGGATCTGGTTTGGAGCGTACAGCGGTTTATACAGCCCCAAGCAGCACAAGAGTGAGGCATTTTTATGCACTTCACTCCATAGACATGTATATGCTTCACGACACAGCAGAGCCTATCGCAATATGGCGGCGACGCTGACGTACGATGCAGCGCGTCATGCGGCATCTAACCATATGTCTCCGAATCAAAAGTCATGTGACCAAACACGTCACAAACGACTGAAGTGAGACTTCAGTCAGCTCGCAAACTTTGAGAGAATGAGTGATATGTTGCCGATTCAATCCATTTACTAATCATTTAAATCGCAGCTTTTTTGCGTTCATGCAATCGCACGGACTGATATTGCGATTAGGTTAATCGTGCAGCTATACAACCCAGTTTTTCAAGTGAAAGTGAAGTGATTGTCATTGTGAAATCCATGTTGTACATTTAAAAGTAGGGATGCACCGATACCACTTTTTTGGAGAACGAGTACGAGTACTTGCATTTCAGTACTCGCCGATACCGAGTACTTACACGCGGAATTGTTTCGCTGTGAAACTCTCATCTGTCCACTGGGAGGTTATGCTGATTAGCGACATGGGGCTAACACGGCTGGTCCAAATATCCGCGGCGAAACTAAACGCAAGGAGGCTTGCAGTAGGCTGTGGAGTTGTGTATTTTAGGCAGCTCCATGTTAGTCACGTATCGGCGGCTTGGGACATCATATCTGTACTCATTTACGGCATTTAGTCCAGAGCGACTTATAAGTAGTAGTTTCAGGGACAGTCCCCCCCCGGGAGACACTCAGGGTTAAGTGTCTTGCTCAGGGACACGATGGCAGTAAGTGGGAGTTGAACCTGGGTCTTCTGGTTCACAGGCGAGTGTGTTACCCGCTAGGCTACTACCTCCCTACTCGTGTTATTTGCCTGTGTTATTTTCACAGCACGTGGATTGTTTTGTCATCTTCATTCACTTTGAAGTAGTTCCACACGGCTGACATGTCTAACCCCGCCCTGAGCTGGGGGGCGGGGCCTGGGGGCGGGCACTCTGCGCCTGTGATTAACCCCTTACACGCCGCTCAAACATAGACATTTCTCAGACCGTGGTATCGATCCCCGGTATCGGCGCATTTTTTACGAGTACGAGTACTTAATCGGTATCGGTGCATCCCTATTTAAAAGCTCCGTAAAATGGTTTAAAGTTGTGTGTGTGTGTGTGTGTGCGTGTGTGTGTGTGTGTGATTGTAGGCATGGACAGCTCCGTCACTCTGTGGCAGTTCCTGCTGCAGCTGCTGCTGGACCGCAGCAACGAGCATCTCATCCGCTGGACCAATCAGGACGGCGAGTTCAAGCTGCTGCAGGCGGAGGAGGTGGCGCGCCTGTGGGGGGAGCGGAAGAACAAACCCAGCATGAACTACGACAAGCTGAGCCGCGCGCTGCGCTACTACTACGACAAGGTAGCTCCGCCCCCCTCTCGCTTCTCGGGCAAACGGGCGCGGTGAAAGCATTTGGGGTTAATTGACCCCAATTAACTAACCAACATTTAACTGCATCCCATCCTCGTTTCCAAGGGGAGTGGTGGCCTAGCGGTTAAGGAAGCGGCCCCGTAATCAGAAGGTTGCCGGTTGGATTCCCGATCCGCCAAGGTGCCACTGAGGTGCCACTGAACAAAGCACCGTCCCCACACACTGCTCCCCGGGTGCCTGTCATGGCTGCCCACTGCTCACTCAGGGTGATGGGTTAAATGCAGAGGACAAATTTCACCGTGTGCACCGTGTGCTGTGCTGCTGTGTATCACATGTGACAATCACTTCACTTTTTTACTGGCGTCACCAGTCTTCACCGTGGCTCTGTGCTGAAGACAAATGGCACAGAACAGTCGTCAATCATCAGCTGTCACTTGACTCACTGGGTCTGACTCTTTTTGTATCGATGTGTGTTCTGTTCATGATTCGAATTTACAGTCACGTCACAAGCACACAATCCTGCCAGAGAAAGGGTGTGTCTCCATAGTGTTGTCGTTGCACTTAAAACGGGACGTTTGTTAATCTGAACGGTCTTGCTGGCCGTTATTTAGTTTCACCAACTTTGTTCTCCCTCATAATTGCTTCTGAATCTGAATTAATCAATCTTTTGTTCCAAGTAAATATCTGATTAATCCTCCTGCACGTTTCCCTTGCAGAACATTATTAAGAAGGTGAATGGGCAGAAGTTCATGTATCGCTTTGTGTCCTACCCCGACATCCTGAAGGGGGACAGCGTGGCGACGATGGAGAGTGCCGGGGAGGGTGGAGTGGGCGGCCCTCTGCCTGCAGCAGATGGGCTGTCCAATAATCAGCTGAAGGACAAAGAGAACAGGGCAGGAGCCGTGGGCGTGGCGGGTGGAGCTGTGTGTGGGTCCAGGTCCTCCAGCCGTAATGAGTACATTCACTCAGGGCTGTACACCTCCTTCACCCTCACCTCCCTCCAGCAGGGGGTGCAGCTCTTTAAGTCTGTGAAGTCGGAGAGCCCGGCTGAGAAGCAGTCGCCACGGCAACAGCAGGCTCCGCCCCCGTCGGTCATTCGATTTGGAAACGTTCTGCCCAGAAGTGCGCCTCCGCTTTTGGAGCCGCGCCCCGCCTCACCTCTAACTCCGCCCCCCCCCGCCAGCCACATCATGCATCAAAGTCTTGAAGACCAGTAGCCATTCGGTTCCCCCCCAGACGACCCCTGCTTTGGAAGACGAGCCTCCAGCCGACTCGCCACTGCCGGAGTTTGGCTTACCAGAGCCCGTGTCCCCGGTCCCCTCACCCTCCGCCAGCACAGTGCAGGAACTGGCGATCGACAGTGATGATTCCCTTTCCTCCCAGCCGTCTGAGCTCAAGCCACAGGTAAGTAGAGCTCATTCCACCTGAAGCTCCTTCTCGCAGAAGCACCCTGCCACTTTAGAGTAATAAACTCAACTGTTCTAACCGTACCGTTACAGCGGCACTCGTTCTCCGCAGCCACTCAGGATGTTCAGTTGTCGGACTGCCAGGAGCTGGCGTTCTCTTCACCGCGCTGCCAGAACGGGAAGTCAAAGAAACCCAAGGTTCTGGAGCTGATGCCAACCCTGCTGGTGACCAGTTCAGACATGAGCCCCCTCAGCCTGTCCAGCCCCTCGCTGCCCACAGCGTTCCTGCAGGTCAGCAAACAGCAGAGTTTCAACTCTGTATTGACTCTGGACGGTTTTGACACTTGTGCTAGTAGCCTAGCGGGTAACACACTCGCCTACGAACCAGAAGACCCGGGTTCAAATCCCACTTACTACCATCGTGTCCCTGAGCAAGACACTTAACCCTGAGTGTCTCCAGGGGGGGACTGTCCCTGTAAATACTGATTGTAAGTGGGTCTGGATAAGGCCGTGGTGGCCTGGCGGTTAAGGAAGCGGCCCCGTAATCAGAAGGTTGCCGGTTCGAATTCCGATCCGCCGAGGTGCCACTGAGCAAAATACCGTCCCCCCACACTGCTCCTGTAGTAATGACACTGTAAATAGAAAAATGTCACAACAGCACAGAACAGTGGTTTAACACTGTGCTAAAACAATCCTCTATATAAAGTCGGGCCTCTCGATTATGGCCAAATTGATAATCACGATTATCTATCAATATTGTAATCACAATTATCAATCGCCATTATTCATAATTTTTGGTAAAACACATTTTTATTGCACTTTTTATTTTAAACAAACAGGAAGTGAACACTGGTTTCAGTTCAAAATTAAACCTCAAATACTCATGAATAATAAAATTTACCCAAGACAAGGGGCTTACAAAAATAAATAGCAATGATAAAGAGCAAATAAATGAAGGAAAAAAGGAAGCCTACGCAGAAAAGGCACATACTACAAGGAACAGGAACGTACTACAGACCGACATATTTTTGGTGATAAAAACCATCAACATTTACTGGCTTAATAGAAATTACTACGAATTTTTTTTATTTAATATTAAAGGTGAACATCCATTTACCTGCTCATCTGTAAAAATATTATTATAGCCAGGTCCGGTCCATACACCGTTACATAAATGATTGGTCAGCAAACACGAATTCACAGGCTGTAGTGATTCGCTGCTTGTAAATGTATGCATTAATTCTTCAATTTCAACAGGGAGAAAAGTTATTTATATGGTGGTAAAAATTTTGAATAGGCAGAGGAACCAGAGCAGTGGGACTAGTGCTTTCACCCACTAGCAGCCGAAATCATGTTTAAAATTCGATTTATTGTGCAGCCCTAAAACAAAGTATGATAGAAGTTATAGTCTTGAGTAACACGGGCCTCAGTCAGATAACACCAGTTTGGTTGGACTGGTCCTTCTTTAATCTGTTGTCCTAGATCTAATGAGTTGGAAGAATTCAGAAACTTAGCGAAGCTGTTGCCCGTGCAGCTGGATGTCAGCCGCCACTTTATTGGTTTTTACGGGAGGATGATAGTCTCTGTCTTCCTGTGCAGGTGCACGACTGCGGGCTGAGATGCGTCATCTTGTTA
Organism: Denticeps clupeoides; assembly: GCF_900700375.1. Lineage (NCBI taxonomy): Eukaryota > Metazoa > Chordata > Actinopteri > Clupeiformes > Denticipitidae > Denticeps > Denticeps clupeoides. The sequence continues at coordinate 18,484,070 of NC_041718.1, forward strand.
CCATCTCATCAGCCAGGCTACCCAACATCTAACTGCTCACGTACATGCCTTGTGGTAATGAAAAAGGAACAGGAGTGAAGAATGCTGCTCATTAAAAGCTGACATGTTGCAGCAGTGAGGAGGGAACACAGACGTTTTATCCCCAAGACGTGCAGAAACGGTGGCCATGTTGATTCATATATTCATTATGGCTGCGATTTATATTATCTTAACTTATTACACAAGCTGATTACAAATACAGCATGGTCTGTCTTTTCCCCTGATCATTCTCATTCATTTGCATTTATACTTACTCTTCATATATCATATATGATTTTTCAGACAACACACTGATCTGTCTACAGTTCCTAGAGGTGATTGGCCAGACTGTGGTCATCGGTTAACTGGTCCTTGCATGTACTGGGTGAGGAGGGTTGTGTGATTATTTGCCTTTAACTTTTTTCTTTCTATCTTTAGACACCCACTGTCCTGCTCACCCCCAGTCCTCTGCTGTCCAACATTCATTTCTGGAGCACGCTCAGTCCGGTCGCTCCGCTCAGCCCCGCCCTGCGACAGGGAGCACACTCACTGTTCCAGGTGAGCTCTAATGTGCAACCATCCTGTTTGAAGCAGCACAGTCGCCCAGCTCAGCTGTATTTTTACTCTTAAGAACAGTGGAACAACCAAAAGTGTTGTGCTGGGGGTGTATTGAGGAAGTCACCTGTTGTGACACCCAGCTTTCTTACTGCCTTAGTCAGGAAGAGTAATGAACTGACATTAAATGTTGTAAATTATGGTACATAGATTGGCTGTAAAAGCATGAATTCATGCATTGCAGTGATATGAGAAGCATTGATAGTCAGGCTCAAGGTAATGCTCTTTATTGCAAAAAGAAGCGGTACCAGCACTGACCCTTGGGGTACCCCAGTGGAGCGGTAACATTGTACTGCTGCAAGGTAGTTAACAACCTACTTAATACATGTTTTATATGTTCTAGTTCCCCACAGTGATCAACACCCAGTTAGCACTGCCTGTGCCCAGCCTGGATGGTACAAACACCCCTGGACCTCTGTCTCCTGACCACCCCAAAACATAGCAGGACCCCCCCGTGGAACGTCCACACGTCAAGTTCTTTTAATTTTTTACTCTTTTTCTACTTTTATACCAGCCAACCTCAATCTCAATTTGTTGACCAAACCAGGGCCCTTTGCTGGGTGGGGGCTGGGGCCGCCGCTGGGGAGCAGCTGGTCTCCCCCCCTCTCACTGGCCAGTGGGCTCTTCAATGCTGATCTGACTGGAACTGCAGCCAGTAGTGGCGTTTGGTGGCAGCGCTGATGTTGCCGACATTTTTGTTTTCCCCCTGCAGGCGATTTTCTGCCTTGTTGCACCGTCAGACCTGGCGTCTCAGAGGCTTCATCCCTTAATGCACTTACAGCACAGAACAGAATTTACATCTATAAGGTTTCTAGATGTCTAAAGAGATGTTAATTGTCTGAATTTTATAAAAACAATTTCCCCTGTGGGTTGGGCCAGTGTTACCTGTGTGGGTTAAAAAAAAAAATTGAAGCTTAAACTTGTATAACAAAGTTGATGTTTTGCACAGTGCCTAAAAATAAGCGCTTAACCTGATGGATCATTATAGGAAAGTGAACTGTTCTCCTGTCTGTAGAACATGGCTTTGGTTTTCGTTGGACTGAAAGTCCAAAGGCAATTTGCCAGAAATGAATATTTACATTTTGTGGGAACCTCAGCGTTTCACCCAGGATCAGGTACGGTGCTAAGTGCTTCACCTCCTTATGTGTACTCAGGCTCTGAACATAAAGCAGTGCTTGTGATTGGACGATCTCTCGTGCCACGTTTGCATATTAAAACCAATCAGCTTTTAGCCGTGATGCAAAAAGGAGAAGAGGCTCCTTAATTTTTGTAATTTTACAATTGCTAACTGGAGAGAATCTGCATGCTGCTTCCTAGGAAGTTCTTCACAAACAATGAATGAAAAGCACTTGCTCTGTAAGGATGTTAAATTTCAGAACTGAATCAAAATGTTTGCACAAGCTTGTGGCGTTGAGCTCAGGTCCGTTATCTCCATGGTTTTGCCGTTGAACAGCAGCTCCTGTTGGAAGGTGTGGAGTTTAAAACTGACCCGGAAATGATTTCACCAGGAGGATGAAGATGCTGGATGATGTTCCAGCAGCTCCACCAGCTTCATGCTTTAACCCTGTAACTCAGGAATTGTGACAGAGAAATATTATACTGATACGTATAATGCACAGATTATTTTTCTTTTCTACGTCTGCTAGACCCTGATTGGTATTCTGATGCTGTATCTTTGCTGCATGTGGAGAAGTGAGCGATTGTGGTTTAGGTGGAGATGAAGGGAAGCTGTGCTGAAATTAGTGCCTTACTCTGACCCGTCAGCTCCTGCCAAAAGGGAAGAGAAGAATTGAATTTTTCATTCATCTCCTGTCCTCCAGTGCCTCATCTGTCTTAGTGAGCGAATAAACGTTCCTCTAACCCCCATAGGGCATTTTCTGGGCGACGATCAGTATTGTTGCTTTTACATTTCTGATGTGACTGATGGAATCTTGTGGTTTTTAATTTTAAAAATCCACAGTAAACAAAAGGAAGCATGTAAATATGAGCAGATGTGTTCTACAGTCAGTCATTATTCATGTTTGCCTCTTTTTCCATTCCTGTTGTTCTGATTCTTTTTCTTCTGTCTATTTTATACTGAACAAAGGAGTTTGTGATGCAACTGGACAAATCAACATTTAAAAAAAAGTATTAAAGAATTTTTCATAATTATCATTTTGGCTAAATCTATGCACAATATTATGTGGCACAAAAATAAAAGAGAGAGAGGGGGGGAAAAAAGAAACATATATTTTCACTTCAGATGCTGCCCAGTGCCATTTAAGTCCGCTACGGATAATTGTCTTTTCTCTGACATTTCTACACTTTACTTAGAGGGTGTAGGTGGAGAATACGCTCCAGCGTTCTTGATTGCTGCAGTTCTGCCCCGTGTGTCTGGAGGCCTCAGTGTGACGTTTTTTTTTCTTTGGAAGCCTGCTGTTTATATGCCCATCTTCCTACGTGCAGCTGATTATAAATGAATTTACAAGTGACTTGTGGAACAGTTTTTCGTTATATTCTGTCAAACCTGCCTTGCACATTCCACACTAATGAGCCATAAACAGTACAGTAAACCATCACATTTCTCTTTAATGAACAGAGATACACAGTTATTGCTTGTAATTGATATAATTATACATGTATCAAACAAATTCATCTTCCACAATCTCACATGTAAAATGCTACAGTAATTTCCAGCCCTTTTCATTAAACGAACAATCCATACAGTCAATATTTACAGAATGTCTCCATGCCGATTGGTCGGAAGAGCGCAGCTCTGCCTTCTCCCACATGGGCGTCCAGCTCCGCCCCCTCACTGCAGCCCACCAGCCACATCTGGCTTCTCAGTCTCTGGGTTCTTCTGGGGTCCGGCTGTAAACACAAAACAACATCGAAAATGAAAATTGCGTATAAAACTGGATTTACTGAAGTACATTTGTGGTACTAAACGGCTGTGAAATCCTTAGTTCCACAGCCCAAGCTAGTACACACAGAATTGGATAGTGAAACCCTCCCAACTACTGTATTATGATGTATTTAACAATACACAGTGGGTTAGTAATGGGGACAGAAGGAGTTGGCACTGAATTCCGTATGGCCATTACCATCAATCCGCTGCCACACTGCCCCCTGCCTGTCAGAACTAATAACAACAACGGCATTTGATGCTGTACATTTATTTATGTATTTTTTCGTCCCGGGGCGCGGCTGCATCAGAGCATGGGCAGCTGAAGGGGTTAGGGCGTGGCTCACCTGTTAGACTGCGACTGCAGACATTTCGGCAGAAGAGGAGGCCGAGGAAGAGCGTGAAGCCCAGGAAGCTGAAGATGGTCACACTGAGAATGAAGCTGTAGCTGCCCGAGCTGTGCATAAGCTAGAAAACACACCACATACACACGTCTTTTCTATGATTAATCTGTGGTCACTTCCCCTCCCACCCTACAATGCCAGCTCAGTCACTGGGCCCTGAACATTTCCTCTCGAAGGACACGCTGGAATGTTACTCACCGACCCCACAAACACCTGCAGCAGCATTTCACCCATACTGGCCCCCGTCACCAGTACTGTAGTGGCACAACCTGTAGAAAGGACAACAAGTCACAGCACCAGAACACACACACACACACACACGACCAAACACCAGCATCACCGTGGCACTACAGGGTGGGCCATTTATATGGATACACCTTAATAAACGTCCTGTTTGTGGCACATTATTATATGTGAGGGGGAAAACTTTTCAAGATGGGTGGTGACCATAGTGGCCATTTTGAAGTCGGCCATATTGGATCCAACTTTTGTTTTTTCAATAGGAAGAGGGTCATGTGACATCAAATTTATTGGTAATTTCACAAGAAATACAATGGTGTGCTTGGTTTTAACATAAATTTATTCTTTCATGAGTTATTTACAAGTTTCTGACCACTTATAAAATGTGTTCAATGTCACCAACCATTCCCATTTTATTAAGGTTTATCCATATAAATGGCCCACCCTGTTCATCTACAGCTATAACCTACAAAACATCGCAATGACACCACAACGTATGGTAACATAACGTGTGGGCTGCACAGCAGCTGTGCCAAAAAAACGGGACCGTTTCCTTAACCGCTGGGCCAACACTGCCCCCAAATGGCTAGTCAGGCTATTTTATTGGAACAAGGTTCCAGACTCACCTTCACCCCTCAAGGTAAGTTTGAGCCCCTTTTTCAATATTGACACAATCACCCGAGCCACATTTTGACTTAATGTTTTAAGGACATTACATCAAAAAAAGATAGTGTGTACTGTGTTTGAACTGTAGCTGCGCTGAGGTTACCAAAATTATAGTTGAATCTTGGCCTGAGCCGGGTCGGGTCGGGCTCGTACTCAGTTCCTATTAGCAAACACTTGCCTATGAACCAGAGAACCACAATGTCACAGGTTCAAACCCCACTTACTACCATTGTGTCCCTGCCCAAGACATTTGAGTGTCTCTGGGGGGAACGTCCGTGTAAATACTGATAAGGCGCTCGGGATAAGGGCTCCTAAATGACTGATGTTTGAAATGTGAATCTATTCTATTTTTTTTTTTTACTACTGGTGTTCATAGTGTTGGTCCTAGTGAACCATTACCAGAACGTCTTTACTGGTAGAAACTTACAAGCACTTATGCAAGTTGCTGTAGATATGGTAATCTAGCTAGAAATGTAAATGGACCCATGTGGGGTGTAGAGGGTGACTGTGAAGAGCGGTGCGGGATAGAGAAGTTGATCGTCTCGTCCATCCGGCTCGTACCTTTGTAGTTCAAGATGTCCTCGGTGAAGCCCAGCATGCAGGGGTACACACTGCTGATACAGAGGCCCAGGATGAAGGTGCCAGCGAACAGGAAGAGCGAACTGCTATGCAGCACGAGCAGCAGCAGCAGAGTTATGACCACGCCCACCTGAGGGACACACAGAGACAGTAGTCCAGCCTTTATTTCTGCACCATTTTTTTTTTTGTCAGGAATAAGTAAAAAAAAAAAAAAAAGTTTTTTTTTTTTTATAAATTATGACTTTATGCAAGTGGACTACTGCAAATAGCTAAGCAAGAACTTGGAAAATCTGAGAATATTGAGCTTCTGTTTGCGACTTGGGTAACTACAGTGCTGTAAGAAGATGAAAGGAATGAGAAAAATTCAGTGCTGGTTAAACCACCCCTCCTAGGCATTAAAGAACACAAAGGAGAGATGAAAAGCGGAAAGAAAAGCCTAGAGCTGCGGCGTCATCAGCTGTGGGCTGGGGACAATGGCGATGTGCAACACAGAGCAGAAGTCGCGCTGCCACATTCAGCACCACATTCCTTCACACCCTCGCCTCTTTACGGCTAAAAGCCGCGCACGTCAAACGCACGATACGTCCGCCACGGTTCACCAGCGTTCACCTATGTTGATTAAACTCCGCCCCAACACACCTTGACTTTAGCCAGAGGTTAAAGTGCGTTTAAAAGAGTTTATACTCCGCCTCAACACACCTTGATTTTTAGTTTAAAGTGCAGTGCGTTTGACTAATAAATAAATAAATAGAGATGGAACCTACATGACAGACGGACACCCCTACGATATCCACTACACCAAATTACTTACGTTTGTATGCGAGGTGTTTGTGTAAAACACACATTTACCGGAACTGTCATATCTATTTTTTTATTTGGCAATGGAGTTCACTATTCAAGGTCTATTTTAGGGTGTTTATAGGAATTGATTGACGACGTCACAGTTCTTCTGACTGGCTCTGTCTGGATTTTATGATGGCAATCGGGCTTCCGTCCATCGCTCACACGTCAGGTCACTGCAGAGAGTGGCATCATTAAACAAATGCCACACCCACACCACACCTCTGTCTGCCCAGCAGGATACGCGAGGAGGATGTCTGCTCGGATTAACGACATAATTACCCCGAGATGAAAGTTGCTGAATTAAACAAACAGCAGGAGACGGGAGCGCCGCAGTCCCCGCGGCAGGTAAACGCACCTGTGCGATGGTGAGCTGCAGGGCCGGCGGGGCGCGATAGGACAAGGGGATGGCCGCCAGTCGTCCAACAGTGATGGCAGCCCAGAACACGCTGGTTAAGTAACCGGCCGTCTTATGCGGCAAAGAGAGGGGCGGCTCCACCGCATAGCTGTACACGAACCCTGCGTATGATCCCTACGGCAATACAACACACACACGGCACAGTAAACAAAGGTTTACAAAACTACAGAGAACAAAATGGTGGCCACTCACTCACCACGATGCCATCCGCAAAGAAGAGCACCAGACCGCCCAGGAGGTGGACACATAGATATGGCAGGGGCATCCTTCGCAGATCACCATGGTTACAGCAGCTCAGAAGAGTCCCATGAGCTACATGAAAAAGTCTGCAGTCAGTGTTTCAGTCACATACAATACATCACTGTTTCAGTAAGTGGCTGAGGGATGACTAGTGATGGCGTAGTGATGGTGCGAGTTGCGACTGCTGTGATGGTGTAGTGATGGTGCGAGTTGCGACAGCAGTGATGGCGTAGTGATGGTGCGAGTTGCGACTGCTGTGATGGTGTAGCGATCGCGCGAGTCGCGACGGCTGTGATGCCGTAGTGATCGCGCGAGTCGCGACAGCAGTGATGCCGTAGCGATCGCGCGAGTCGCAACAGCAGTGATGCCGTAGCGATCGAGCGAGTCGCGACTGCTGTGATGCCGTAGCGATCGTGCGAGTCGCGACTGCTGTGATGCCGTAGCGATCGTGCGAGTCGCGACTGCTGTGATGCCGTAGCGATCGAGCGAGTCGCGACTGCTGTGATGCCGTAGCGATCGTGCGAGTCGCGACTGCTGTGATGCCGTAGCGATCGTGCGAGTCGCGACTGCTGTGATGCCGTAGCGATCGTGCGAGTTGTGACAGTAGTGATCGCGCGAGTCGCGACTGCTGTGATGCCGTAGTGATCATGCGAGTTGTGACAGTAGTGATCGCGCGAGTCGCGACAGCAGTGATGGCGTAGCGATCGCGCGAGTCGCGACTGCTGTGATGGCGTAGCGATCGCGCGAGTCGCGACTGCTGTGATGCCGTAGTGATCGCGCGAGTCGCGACAGCAGTGATGCCGTAGCGATCGAGCGAGTCGCGACTGCTGTGATGCCGTAGCGATCGCGCGAGTCGCGACTGCTGTGATGCCGTAGCGATCGCGCGAGTCGCGACTGCTGTGATGCCGTAGTGATCGCGCGAGTCGCGACTGCTGTGATGGCGTAGCGATCGCGCGAGTCGCTACTGCTGTGATGGCGTAGCGATCGCGCGAGTCGCGACTGCTGTGATGGCGTAGCGATCGCGCGAGTCGCGACTGCTGTGATGGCGTAGTGATCGCGCGATTCGCGACAGCAGTGATGGCGTAGCGATCGAGCGAGTCGCGACTGCTGTGATGCCGTAGTGATCGCGCGAGTCGCGACAGCAGTGATGGCGTAGCGATCGCGCGAGTCGCGACTGCTGTGATGGCGTAGTGATCGCGCGAGTCGCGACTGCTGTGATGGCGTAGCGATCGCGCGAGTCGCGATTGCTGTGATGCCGTAGCGATCGTGCGAGTCGCGACTGCTGTGATGCCGTAGCGATCGTGCGAGTCGCGACTGCTGTGATGCCGTAGCGATCGTGCGAGTTGTGACAGTAGTGATCGCGCGAGTCGCGACTGCTGTGATGCCGTAGTGATCATGCGAGTTGTGACAGTAGTGATCGCGCGAGTCGCGACAGCAGTGATGGCGTAGCGATCGCGCGAGTCGCGACTGCTGTGATGGCGTAGCGATCGCGCGAGTCGCGACTGCTGTGATGCCGTAGTGATCGCGCGAGTCGCGACAGCAGTGATGCCGTAGCGATCGAGCGAGTCGCGACTGCTGTGATGCCGTAGCGATCGCGCGAGTCGCGACTGCTGTGATGCCGTAGCGATCGCGCGAGTCGCGACTGCTGTGATGCCGTAGTGATCGCGCGAGTCGCGACTGCTGTGATGGCGTAGCGATCGCGCGAGTCGCGACTGCTGTGATGGCGTAGCGATCGCGCGAGTCGCGACTGCTGTGATGGCGTAGCGATCGCGCGAGTCGCGACTGCTGTGATGGCGTAGTGATCGCGCGATTCGCGACAGCAGTGATGGCGTAGCGATCGAGCGAGTCGCGACTGCTGTGATGCCGTAGTGATCGCGCGAGTCGCGACAGCAGTGATGGCGTAGCGATCGCGCGAGTCGCGACTGCTGTGATGGCGTAGTGATCGCGCGAGTCGCGACTGCTGTGATGGCGTAGCGATCGCGCGAGTCGCGATTGCTGTGATGCCGTAGCGATCGTGCGAGTCGCGACTGCTGTGATGCCGTAGCGATCGTGCGAGTCGCGACTGCTGTGATGCCGTAGCGATCGTGCGAGTTGTGACAGTAGTGATCGCGCGAGTCGCGACTGCTGTGATGCCGTAGTGATCATGCGAGTTGTGACAGTAGTGATCGCGCGAGTCGCGACAGCAGTGATGGCGTAGCGATCGCGCGAGTCGCGACTGCTGTGATGCCGTAGTGATCGCGCGAGTCGCGACTGCTGTGATGCCGTAGTGATCGCGCGAGTCGCGACTGCTGTGATGGCGTAGCGATCGTGCGAGTCGCGACTGCTGTGATGGTGTAGCGATCGCGCGAGTCGCGACTGCTGTGATGCCGTAGCGATCGCGCGAGTCGCGACTGCTGTGATGGCGTAGGGATCGCACGAGTCGCGACTGCTGTGATGGCGTAGCGATCGTGCGAGTCGCGACTGCTGTGATGGCGTAGTGATCGCACGAGTCGCGACTGCTGTGATGGCGTAGTGATCGCACGAGTCGCGACTGCTGTGATGGCGTAGTGATCGCACGAGTCGCGACTGCTGTGATGGCGTAGTGATCGTGCGAGTCGCGACTGCTGTGATGCTGTAGCGATCGTGCGAGTCGCGACTGCTGTGATGCCGTAGTGATCGCACGAGTCGCGACTGCTGTGATGGCGTAGTGATCGTGCGAGTCGCGACTGCTGTGATGCTGTAGCGATCGTGCGAGTCGCGACTGCTGTGATGCCGTAGTGATCATGCGAGTTGTGACAGTAGTGATCGCGCGAGTCGCGACTGCTGTGATGCCGTAGTGATCGCGCGAGTCGCGACTGCTGTGATGGCGTAGCGATCGCGCGAGTCGCGACTGCTGTGATGCCGTAGCGATCGCGCGAGTCGCGACTGCTGTGATGCCGTAGCGATCGCGCGAGTCGCGACTGCTGTGATGCCGTAGCGATTGCGCGAGTCGCGACTGCTGTGATGCCGTAGCGATCGCGCGAGTCGCGACTGCTGTGATGCCGTAGCGATCGCGCGAGTCGCGACTGCTGTGTTGCCGTAGCGATCGCGCGAGTCGCGACTGCTGTGATGCCGTAGCGATCGCGCGAGTCGCGATTGCTGTGATGCCGTAGCGATTGCGCGAGTCGCGACTGCTGTGATGCCGTAGCGATCGCGCGAGTCGCGACTGCTGTGATGCCGTAGCGATCGCGCGAGTCGCGACTGCTGTGATGCCGTAGCGATCGCGCGAGTCGCGACTGCTGTGATGCCGTAGCGATCGCGCGAGTCGCGACTGCTGTGTTGCCGTAGTGATCGTGCGAGTCGCGACTGCTGTGATGCCGTAGCGATCGCGCGATTCGCGACAGCAGTGATGGCGTAGCGATCGAGCGAGTCGCGACTGCTGTGATGCCGTAGTGATCGCGCGAGTCGCGACAGCAGTGATGGCGTAGCGATCGCGCGAGTCGCGACTGCTGTGATGGCGTAGTGATCGCGCGAGTCGCGACTGCTGTGATGGCGTAGCGATCGCGCGAGTCGCGACTGCTGTGATGGCGTAGCGATCGCGCGAGTCGCGACTGCTGTGATGCCGTAGCGATCGCGCGAGTCGCGACTGCTGTGATGCCGTAGCGATCGCGCGAGTCGCGACAGTAGTGATCGCGTGAGTCGTGATTGCTGTGATGGCGTAGCGATCGTGCGAGTCGCGACTGCTGTGATGCAGTAGCGATCGCGCGAGTCGCGACTGCTGTGATGCCGTAGCGATCGCGGGAGTCGCGACTGCTGTGATGGCGTAGCGATCGAGCGAGTCGCGACTGCTGTGATGCCGTAGCGATCGCGCGAGTCGAGATTGCTGTGATGGCGTAGCGATCGCGCGAGTCGCGACTGCTGTGATGCCGTAGTGATCGCGCGAGTCGTGACTGCTGTGATGGCGTAGCGATCGCGCGAGTCGCGACTGCTGTGATGCCGTAGCGATCGCGCGAGTCGCGACTGCTGTGATGCCGTAGCGATCGCGCGAGTCGCGACTGCTGTGATGCCGTAGCGATCGCGCGAGTCGCGACTGCTGTGATGCCGTAGCGATCGCGCGAGTCGCGACTGCTGTGATGCCGTAGCGATCGCGCGAGTCGCGACTGCTGTGTTGCCGTAGCGATCGTGCGAGTCGCGACTGCTGTGATGCCGTAGCGATCGCGCGATTCGCGACAGCAGTGATGGCGTAGCGATCGAGCGAGTCGCGACTGCTGTGATGCCGTAGTGATCGCGCGAGTCGCGACAGCAGTGATGGCGTAGCGATCGCGCGAGTCGCGACTGCTGTGATGGCGTAGTGATCGCGCGAGTCGCGACTGCTGTGATGGCGTAGCGATCGCGCGAGTCGCGATTGCTGTGATGCCGTAGCGATCGCGCGAGTCGCGACTGCTGTGATGCCGTAGCGATCGCGCGAGTCGCGACAGTAGTGATCGCGTGAGTCGTGACAGTAGCGATCGAGCGAGTCGCGACTGCTGTGATGCCGTAGCGATCGCGCGAGTCGCGATTGCTGTGATGGCGTAGCGATCGCGCGAGTCGCGATTGCTGTGATGCCGTAGCGATCGCGCGAGTCGCGACTGCTGTGATGCCGTAGCGATCGCGCGAGTCGCGATTGTTGTGATGCCGTAGCGATCGCGCGAGTCGCGACAGCAGTGATGGCGTAGTGATCGAGCGAGTCGCGACTGCTGTGATGGCGTAGTGATCGCGCGAGTCGCGACTGCTGTGATGGCGTAGCGATCGCGCGAGTCGCGATTGCTGTGATGGCGTAGCGATCGCGCGAGTCGCGATTGCTGTGATGCCGTAGCGATCGCGCGAGTCGCGACTGCTGTGATGCCGTAGCGATCGCGCGAGTCGCGACTGCTGTGATGGCGTAGCGATCGTGCGAGTTGTGACAGTAGCGATCGCGCGAGTCGCGACTGCTGTGATGGCGTAGCGATCGCGCGAGTCGCGATTGCTGTGATGGCGTAGCGATCGCGCGAGTCGCGATTGCTGTGATGGCGTAGTGATCGCGTGAGTCGCGACTGCTGTGATGGCGTAGTGTTTGCGTGAGTCGCGACTGCTGTGATGCTGTAGCGTTCGCGTGAGTCGCAACTGCTGTGGTGCCGTAGCGTTCGCGTGAGTCGCAACTGCTGTGGTGGCGTAGCGTTCGCGTGAGTCGCGACTAATGTGATGCCATAGTGATGGCGTAGTGATCGTGTAAATGATGAAGGTGTTTGTAGTGATTATGTGACTAGTGATCGTGTGAGTTACACCAGGGATTTTGCAGTGATTGTGTAAGTGACAGTGCTGGTTACTGTTTGATTGTGTTTTCATTACCGGTGTCCTCACGAGATTCCGTGCTCCTTTGTCCTGGAGCTGAAAGATCCCTGGTCTGTATGGCCAGCTCATCTCCATCGAGCAGCCGTCTTCGGCGTCCCAAACCACAAACCAGCCGCTCACGGTACATCAGTGCAAACACAGCCAGCGGCACCGGCAGCTGTAAAAAAAACCACTCAGGACTCTGAGAAACAAGGAAGGTTTTATTCTAATTTATATCTAAAGCCTGATTATGCTGTATCCTCTCTGTAACCTCAATTTTCAGCAAACTACAAAAACTTTTCACAATTTCCTGTTCACGTCTCAAGATATCATAAGATTCCCCGATGGGGAATGTTGTCCTCCTATGGCCACATGTCCTACTGTCACGATAATTTCATGCCATAAAGCGAACACTCTTTCTTATTTCAGGAAGCATTCTTGCAAAATACAACTCCAGATAAGTTCTGAAGCTGCCAGCTGGAACACAGCCACTGAATTGCTTTGATCTACTGCACACTGACAATAGCATGCGGTACAAGCAACTTCTTGTTCTGGTATGCAAAAGCCCCTGGGCTGAAGTGAGGTGAGGAGGAGGAGGCCGATAACGAAGATTCTAGATTAACAGACAGGCAGATGGACCGACCTTTGACTATACGCGACCTCGCCGCACACTCACGTTGATAAATGCCATTATCCAGAATGCGTATGACACGTTAGTGACCACCTGGCCTTCGGTGTAGAGTGGATACTGTGATGTGTTGTGGACAGGGACGGGCACGAGCTTGTGCCTCAGATGGTCGAATGTTGTGGAGTTGCTGACCGTCCCGTTGGGCAAAATACAGTTGGTGTCAGACAGAAAGGGGTCAGCGATCAGAGGGCTCAGCAGCGCCCCCAAACCCACAAAAAAGTGCAGAACCTGGAGAGAACACCACATTTCATTGATTGAATTCTGATTAAATTCGGATATTTCTGATAAATTGACCCCTGCTCTCATACAAAGCCCACCTGGAGGAAGACAGTGGAATCCTTCTGGTAGAGCCGAACCAGCTGCAGGTTGGCGATGGTGTCGATGATGCCCATGGCCAGTCCAGCCACCGCCATGGCAATAGCAAGTCCAAGCACTCGCTGACATAGCGGGATGATGGCGAATACAATGGAGATGAGAAGCGTGGACACGGTCAGCGCCGACAGCGAGGACAGGAGTCTGAGGGATGATCACGCAAACTCATCATGGGTTTTACGCTCCCTACGACATAACCGTTTTTTAGACAGAAATGAACAGACCTGTTGCAAAGGTTCATTGGTATTACGTGTGATATAAGGAAGCACCACTAGATGGAGCTGCCTGGTTGTAAACAAGCAAATGGAATAGCTCAAAAGGTATACAGATTTAACATCATCACGTGGTTTTCAAAAGCCATTTTACAGAGTACAATGAATAGAAGGACAGCTTATGTATTAAATGTCTAATTTAAACTACTCAAACACATACTGGCAAAAAAAAAAGTTCGTATTGATAACAAATATATCAGGTGATTTATGCCGAGATGTGTTGGTTTGGGGGTCACCTTGACGCTATTTACCTTCCATGTCTTATCAGCTCCAGATACAGAGACCTGATGGCGGAGGTCACCTTGTTCTGGCTACTTCAAATAGGAGTTCAGCGTCCAAATGTTAACGCTTCGCACACACGAGTGCGTTTCTACGGAAGACCACTGATGGTTTTAACCAGACCCTTTCTGTTGAAAACAACATGCCTTCACTTTGTTCCACACGCACGTTTCACTCTTCATTGCTGAAACTAATTATCTGAGCAAGTCAGGGAAGGAGTGCACAATGGAGGCCGTCCAAGATACGCAAAAGGTCAACAAAGGACGTGGAGGGCAGGAGGGCGGGCTGGAATGGGGTCACGATCGGAGTCCCGCATGCATCACACATGTGTGAACGCAGAGACTCGCTGTGCGACGCGGTCCGATCATGAACCCCAGCGGGTCCGGGTGCTGGCCTCACTAATGCGGGGCATCCTGCTGTCCTGTTCAACCTCCAGACGGACAGTCTGGCGTCTGATTGGTCGAGAGGTGCACATCGAATTCCAGCCCAATAAACGACACACTGGAAAAATAACCAGCAGCACATGACCACAATAATGGCCAGGACATCCCCTGTAAACAAAGAGAAACTGCACCATGACATACTGGGTGTGTGTGTGTGTATACTCTGATCTCGAAATCCTCTCCTTTGGATTTCAAGAAGACAATTCCCTCAGGTAGTGAAACCATCCTCTGCTGTGGCGATCACAGACACACCATGATGTTCACTACTCGCAACACACACTTACACACAGCACAACTTTTATTAACCTGCAGACCACAGCAGATGTACAACTCGCAGCCCTGAACCCTCATCGCACACAACATTACAAGTTCCTGCTTGTCTACCACAGTGTCCAAAATACCACCAACATAAGTCACTGCCAACTCACTACACACAACTTACACCAACTTACACACGTACTACTCACAACCTACCTAAAGCAAACAAAAAAATCACCTTACACCCCACACCAGAAGCAGAACCTCCCGACTCACGTCTTACTGAAGACCCCCCCGACGGAGCTTCCGAGGAAGAGGAAGAGCTGCTGCGAGAAGAAGACCCAGGTGATCTCCTGCAGGGTGGACTGGGTCTGGCAGCGCAGGTCCAGGATGGTGGGGCCCAGGAAGGCGATGCACAGCCCGAAGCTGAAGAAGACGCTCCAGCAGGTCAGAGTCTGGTGCCAGTGACCCCTGAAGAGCGACAGGAGCCGCGCGTCCAACACCGGCATGCCGGGGACGAGGGTGAAGATTAGGAGGGTGATGATGATGGTGATGAAGTTCTTCTCATGGTGTGAAGGGCGAGAGGAACGGCGTGGAGCTCCGCGCTGTGGATCCTCCCACCTCCGCAGCTGCGGCGGCGTTTTTATTACAGGAAGCAGCGGGATTCGGAACTAAACTCCGAACCACTTGCTTGTTACGGTCATCATATTAAAAACATGAGCTAAAATAAATATATATATAAAAAAAAAACAATCGGAATGTACTTTACCACGGGCTCTTCCTCTGAACTCATACTTTACACACAAATGTCGGCTTTCTCTCTCGCAGAGGCGTGAAACTTGTCGCCCTCATAATAAACACGAACGTGGACCACGTGACGTCATCGCGCGGAGTAAAGATTTGTTATAAAAAGTTATAAACATTATTTTAAAATGTCCCCCACAGTTCCCACAGCTACTTCTGGAATAATGCGTGGCTTTGGCGGGGCAAAAATAAAACCCGTAATTTAATTTGAACTACTACAGAATTAACCCAACACACAATGAGTTTTTAATAGTTTGGTGACAGTCGGTTATGAATTTTGCCCGAAACTGGGGTGCTTTGTATTTATTGCACATTTCTTACCACGTGCACAGTTTTATTTAGACCAGGCAGAACACATCAGCAAAGTTAGTTCTGTATTCCACAGACATTCGTTGGATTTTTCGCTCACTCGTTAAACAAAAACCCGAAAAAACGTTTTTCTCAATTTACTGCAGTCGATAACAAATTGAGAAAATGCGAAACTATTTTAGCCGCTCGCTGCGCTTCTGGCGGCACTCGACGTTCCAAAATAAGAGTCCCAGAGGGAAAGACTGGGAATCATTTAGTGCGCAATTATATAGTGCGTTTCAGCTGGGGTCAAGCTACATGTGTGAATCCACGTACATCATGCACGTTCACGCTTTTGGGAGCCGCAGATAATTTGGTAAGGGTCGGGACTGGGGCTGTGCTTTTATTTTGAAACGTTGGGGACCGTCGGAGCGCCGTCGCGTTTTCGCGATTTATCGGCTGCACATATTTTAAAAACCAACGCGTGTGCGTGTTACCAGACATGCATGACTTTGTGAAAGTGCAGACCTCTGGGTTTTTGTTTAACGAGTAAGAGAACGTGAAGGACCTGAGCTGGCTGGATGTTTATCCAACTTCTGCATTCTTGGCATCTAACAATGATGAGGTGACATCACGGAGGGCATGCCACCAGATGGCCCTTTAGTGTCTTGTTAGCAGAACTGGTTATACTGGAATATGGATTATACTGGAATGAAGGAGTGTGGGGAGAACTGGAAAAATGAACCCAGAGAATTCCCACAAAAAGAGCAATATAGAGACTTTTATTTAGTTTTTCATTATTCAGTCGCTTTTGGCTCTTCATCAGTCACAATACATTCAGTATCATCATCGAGAACAGACACAAAATCACGCAAAATATTCAATATCACATTTTCATACAAAATCTAAATTAGACAAACTATATATATATATATATTAGATATCTTCTATAGTCATTTAATACAGTCATCATGAATCTGTCAGAAAATTCACTTATAATAACGAGAGCATCTGTTAAAATACGTAATCTATATATTAACTCTTTTTAGAACTCTTTAAAATATCTCATTTTACCACAGCAACACACATACAGTAGAACCTTGGTGCCACCAACACTAAAATAACGTACAGTAGGTATAAATATATTTTACAGAAACATTCTCGCTCTCACTCACGCCATGTTCCCTGCGTTCCCTGCGCCCGTGCGGGTTCTACCGGCAGGCCGGGGCTCGGGTTCGTCTGAGGAAGAAGCAGCACCTAAACTCATCGCTGAGTACTGTGCAAAAAAAACAAAAAAAACTGCAACAGTCCTTCTGTCTCGTCGAGGAACTGTGTGCGATCTGTGGAACATGCAGAATCCAGAACAACAACATAATCTTTTTTTTTTTTTTTTTTTACCAGGGATCATGAGGAATGAAATTTTAAGTGTGTTTTTATTGATACTTGGCAAACAACAGAGAATACTGAGTCGGAGGGAAGCAGCTTCGTCTGCTTTCATCGTGTCCTGCTCCGCGGCATGTTTCTTATTGACGGCGGGCAGGAGGAGAGCGACGCCGGGTCCCTCCCAGGCTTCAGAAAATGCTTTGTCTGCGATTCTTCCCTCGGCCTGCAACACAGACCAGCGGTCACCCCCTCTTTGCACAGCAGAAAGTGCCTGTACCTCCCAAACATGTAACTAGGACTGGCGGTGGGGTTAACAAACCCGCTTGACCACATGGTCGTCATTCTGGTAAAATGACCACAAGGTCGTCATCCCACCGCTGCCATTATATTTTTTGGGTGCAGTGGTGGCCTAGCAGTTAATTAAGTAATCCCGTAATCAGAAGGTTGCCGGTTAGAATCCCAATCTGCCAAGGTGCCACTGAGCAAAGCACCGTCCCCACACACTTCTCCCCGGGCGCCTGTCATGGCCGCCCAATGCTCACTCAGGGTGATGGGATAAATGCAGAGGACAAATTTCACTGTGTGCACCCTGTGCTGTGCTGCTGTGTATCACATGTAAGTGTATCATCACTTCACTTTCACTTTCATCTTTTTCTGTTACACAGTTCCTGGTTCTTGGTTGTTTTTGTTCCGGCTCATTCCGCAGCAAGTCATAAATTCTTAGTCAAACTCGCCTATGAACCAGAAGAATGTCGCCAGGTTCAAACCCCACTTACTACCATTGTGTCCCTGAGCAAGACGCTCAACCCCACGTGTCCCCAGGGGGGGACTGTCCCTGTAACTAACTGTAAGTCGCTCTGGATGAGAGCGTCTGGTAAATGCTGCAATACGAAACAAGTTAGTCTAGAAGGCGAGTGTAGAACGGAAGAAGATTAAAGGACTATTCGCAGTTCGCATGTTTCGCTGCTATACAGAGGGCGGAGGTGAAACTGGATGATGTGGGCGGGGCTGTGCGGTACCTGTTTGCGGGAACACTGAGCTCCTGTGACCTGGGTCCTTCTGCAGCTGAACTTCACTCATGGAGAAAACCGAAGATGCTACAGACAGACGGACAGGTTGTGTGTGTGTGTGTGTGTTGTAAGTTATGCTCTCTAGCCTTTTTTTTTTTTTTTACAAGAATGACCCGCCCCTCCCCATTGTCTTCACTCACTGTCAGGTAAGGCATGGATGTTCTCCCCCAGGCTGAAGAAATAAGGGTATTTGAGTGACGCCTCGGCTGAAATACGGTCCCGGGATTCGTACTGCAGATAAAGGAGAACAACCATGATGTCAGCCTCAATTAGACGTTCTCTCTGTGTGTGTGTGTGTGTGTGTGTTTTAGTCACTGACAGCCCAATCTGTCCAGCAGCAGGAGAAGAAGGTGTGAGACCAGCCTCATTACAGGTGCTGTCAGTAGTAATGCATCAGATGCAGTTAGACAACACACACTCCATCACAACAGCACACACACACACACACACACACACACACTCTCACTCTCATATGCTCATAGGGTGGTAGTAGCCTAGTGGGTAACACACTTGTCTATGAACCAGAAGACCCAGGTTCAAATCCCATTTACTACCATTGCGTCCCTGAGTAAGACACTTAACCCTGAGTGTCTCCAGGGGGGGACTGTCCCTGTAACTACTGACTGTAAGTCGCTCTGGATAAGGGCGTCTGGTAAATGCTGTAAATGTAAATGTAAATGTAGCACCCTCTCAGGTGCACTGATATTATTTGTATTATTTCTGTTAATATCTGTACAGCAAGTGTGTTTTTGTTTCATTATATGCTCATATAATATGTTTATATCTTGTTTAAACTGTGTAATGGTATGCAGTTTATTTTGTGCTGTCCTATCATAGAGGGGGATGGAGAGCATGTGACAGGAAGAGTTGGGAGAGAAGCGACAGGAGACAGCGTTTTTTCTTAGTTTTAATTTAATTAGTGAAGTTACACGCTTTTGGTTAAAATAGCAAATGCATTCACATGCATTTATGTTGTACTAGTTTGAGAGTTAAATATTTTTCATGCATAAGGGTGCATAGTGCATGACGGAGGTTCGCTGACTTCCAGAGCAATTGCTATAAAGGGTAGAAGTGCACAGACTTCGGTGGGAACTCTGCACGCGGCGGAGACCGGGAGACCAGCGCGACGCGGGACGGCCCGGTGCTGTGGAGGTGTTGGACCACGCGAGGAGCGTTAATTCTACATTAGGAGCTGCACCGACGAAAGTTTTGTTCTGCAGACGGCAGAAGTGCAGCGGATCGTGGGGACAATACTGGAAGAAGTAGTGAGTAGACTCAACACACCAGTTTGAGCTCCACCAAGCGCGCCAACGATATTAAGAGTTACCTAGACGGTGTGAACATTTAAAACCCGGGTATTTTATTTTATTTGTGTTATTGTTTTAATGTTTATGTGGTGTGGGTTTTCCCCTGTTTAATTGTTGGGGAGGGAAATAAATGTTCAGTTGTAATATATAGTTCTATTGTACCTGTGTTTTCATGTGTTGTGGTTTTATGGGAATTGAATTATAAATTAGTGCAAGGGAGGTGAATCGCATACAGCTATAGCCATTCCAACAGGCTAGCCTGAGCTCTTCGACACACTGCGAGTTCATAACCCTAGACAGAAATTAAATTTACTTGGTAACTTCCACTTAAACTCCTCCCTTGCATCATATATAGGTGAATCTGGTTGTGGGTTCTTTAAAATTTCATCATTGTAAAAACAAGTTTAGTGGGAGTGTTACACGTGGGGGCTCGTCCGGGATGGTCAACATGGCTATGGAAGATACACATCCTCCCGTTCAGGCAGATTTTCAGACAAAACTGCTGATATTCCTTGCTAGTGAGGGCAAGACACTCATGGATGTGAAGGGTCTGGTAAACTCTGCATCACCTTCATCGGCTGCTCCAGATCTGAACACTCAGCTAGTTAATGCAATATCATCTTTGGTTGAAAAGTGTCACACCACACCATCTGAAAATCAGTCGTACCGCAAACTTCGCATATTCTCAGGGGTAAAGCCCACTCCTCATGGAGAAGAGGAATATGAAGCATGGGCTGATCAAACCGCTCACATGCTGGATGAGTGGAAGTGTGTGGATTCAATGAAGAAGCAAAGGATAGCTGAGAGTCTTAAAGGGCCTGCAGCAGATATTGTTAGATGCCTGAGAATCAGTAACCCCAATGCCACTGCTAATGATTATCTGACAGCTCTGGAAACAGCTTATGGAACGACGGAGAATGCCACTGATCTCATGTTAAAGTTCAGGAACACCTATCAGCTTGAAGGTGAGAAGCTCTCTCTCTACCTCCTTAGAATTGACAAACTGCTTCATTCTGTGTTAAGGAAAGGTGGACTTCATGTGGCCGACATGGATAAAACTCGTATTGAGCAAGTTGTCAGAGGATCATTGGTTCATGACCTTGTTGCTCTCCGTGTGAGAATGACATATAAACTCAAACCTGCACCTACTTTCACTGAACTCCTCCGTGATGTAAGAGAAGAAGAGGATCTGATAATGGAAAGACCTGGTGCTAAGTGCATTGCTGCATCAACCATGGTTGCTTCTATGGAATGTAATTCTGTTTCAGGCCCAGCATTGAAGCTTGATTCCAGTTCAGCAGCAGCAGAAAAAGATCTTTCCTTGGAAAAGCTCACCAGAGAGATGCAAGGGCTAAAGACAGAAGTGACTCGCCTTCTATCTCTTTCTGTTTCTTCACCCTCGTTAGATGCTCAGGCTCCACCATGGAACACAGGCAAGAATGCAGAGAGGAGGCCCAGTGCTAAAGTAAAATTTGAAAAACAAGAAAAATTTCGGCGAGACGATGTCTTCTGCTATAAATGTGGTGAAGATGGTCACTTCCAGCGGGAATGTCAGAACCCAGAGAATCTCAGAAAGGTCAACAAACGCCTTCTAAAATTGAGACAGCCATCGGGAAACTTCACAGGGGCTCAGTAGAGGGACGGGCTGGCGCTCCAGGGATAACACGTTCCGCCAAGTGTGAAACACTGAAAACACAGGAAGCTGCAATTCCGGTAGGTCTAATTGGACCTATTTCTATTGTCTCAGTGAGAATTGAAGACATATATGCAAAAGCTTTACTTGACAGTGGATCTCAAGTCACCTTACTCTACCGATCATTTTACGACAAGTATCTGAAGCACATGCCATTGACTCCTATTGATTGTTTGGAGATATGGGGCCTTAGTGTTAAAGACTATCCCTATGAAGGCTATCTGTGTCTGAAGCTTGAGTTTAATAGTGATGTAGTAGGAGTATCAGAGACTGTTGAGACACTTGTGCTTGTGTGCCCTGACCCTATAATTCAAGGTGAAGCTTCAGTCATCATAGGGACAAACACTTCAGTTGTGCGAAGGTTATTCAACTCATGCAAACTGAAAGGAGGAGAGAATTTCTTGTGTTCTATGACCGTGCATCCTGAGATTAAACAGGCATATCAGAAATTTCAACAGTCTCCCAACGAGACTGCAGACTTGGGAAATGGGACTGTATGGCTTGCTAGAGGCAATCCTATGTTCTTACCTCCAGGCGGCACTGCTACTGTTACTGGCATCCCTAAGCTTCATGGTTGTCATTCCACTCCCACAGTTCTAGTTGATTCAGAGGAGGGAGAGCTCACAGTGTTACCCACTCTAAAGAAGGCTAACGAGATGAGTAAACGACGCATCACATTTCTGGTGAGGAACATGTCGACTCATGCAGTGACTCTGAAACGTGGAATGCCCATAGCACAACTTTGCCCTGTGGATGTTGTAGGAGAAGCTCCAGTGATCACAGAGGATAGCCACAGTAGTGAGTTGACCTCTGATTCATTTAATTTCAAGGATTCTCCAATGTCTGAACAATGGAGAGAACAGCTGTGCAAACGGATGCTGGAAAGAAAGGAAGTTTTCTCTAGGGATGAGTTTGATGTTGGATGTGCGAAGAACACAGAACACTTAATCCGAGTGACCGATAATAAACCATTCAGAGAACGCTCCAGACGTCTTCCCCCAGGTGATGTGGCAGATGTGAGAAAACATTTGAATGGTCTACTGAAAGCTGGTATTATCTCTGAGTCGAGAAGTCCCTATGCTTCGCCCATAGTGGTGGTGCGGAAAAGAAATGGCGCCATTCGAATGTGCGTGGACTATCGGACTTTAAACAGGAGAACTGTACCAGACCAGTATACTGTGCCACGCATTGAAGATGCACTTACCTGTCTGAATGGTAGTCAGTGGTTCAGTGTGCTGGATCTGAGAAGTGGTTATTACCAGATACCTTTAGCCTCATCGGATAAAGAAAAGACTGCATTTATTTGCCCGGCTGGGTTTTACCAGTTCGAAAGAATGCCCCAAGGTATATCTGGTGCACCTGCCACTTTCCAACGTGCAATGGAGAGGATGGTCGGCGACATGAACCTTTTGGAGGTTCTGGTGTATTTGGATGATCTCATTGTGTTCGGAAGGACACTTGAGGAGCATAATGAACGTCTCTTTAAAGTCTTGGACAGGCTCAAAGAGGAAGGCCTGAAACTGTCTTTGGACAAATGTAAGTTCTGTTGCACCTCGGTAAATTACTTGGGACACATTGTTTCCAGGGAAGGGGTTGGCACGGACTCTTCTAAAGTAGAGGCAGTAAAGTCATGGCCCCGTCCAAACAATATTTCTGCTCTTCGCTCTTTCTTAGGATTTAGCGGCTATTACCGGCGCTTTGTCAGAGATTACTCCAGGATCTGTTTTCCTCTTAACCAGCTGTTGAAGGGCTGTGATACTGCTCGGAAGACTGTTAAGAAATGCATACAGGGAAAAGATGATCAAAAAGACAAGTATGAGAATGATTCAGAGGTGAAGTTCCATCCCTCTGAGCCATTTGGTCATCGGTGGAATGCAAAGTGTGAAGAGGCATTCGAGTTGTTGAAGAGATGTCTCACTGAAGCACCAGTATTGGCCTTTGCAAACCCACATTTACCTTACACTCTACATGTTGATGCCAGTAGAGAAGGGTTGGGTGCGGTGCTATATCAGGACCAGGAGAATGGATTACGTCCAGTTGCTTTTGTCAGCAGAAGTCTTTCACCATCTGAGAGGAACTACCCCACACACAAGCTTGAATTTTTGGCACTGAAGTGGGCTGTAACTGACAAACTGCATGACTACCTGTATGGCGGAAGGTTTGAAGTACATACGGATAATAATCCCTTAACATATGTCCTAACCACTGCTAAATTAGATGCTGTTGGACATCGATGGCTGGCTGCCCTGTCAACATACGACTTCAGTTTGAAGTATCGGCCTGGCCGGAAAAACATAGATGCTGATGCCCTGTCACGTCGTCCTCATGTGACAAATGCACCTAGTGATGAATGGGAGACAATTCCCTGTGGTAGTGTCAAAGCCTTGTGTCAGGTATCTCAAGTCAGGGGCCGTAAACACTTTCAGTCAGCTAGAATCATTGACATAATTGGGGCATCTAAGCAGGTCATACCAAGGGCCTATTGCAATGTGTCCTCAGTATGTACTCATCATCTACCTAAGCTAAATCCAGGTGAGATTGCAAAATCACAACAGGCAGACCCATGCATTGGTGAAGTAATAAAAGCAATTACAGAAGGTGATGTGAGTTGTGCTGATCGTACAAAGCACAAAGATATCTCACTATTGCTGAAAGAGGGGAAGAGGCTGAGATTAGAAGATTCTATTCTTTACCGAGTCTCAAAAGCACCTGAAAAGCAAGCACACCAGCAACTGCTGCTCCCACAGGAATTTAGAGGGGATGTGCTTCGTTCATTGCATGATAATTCTGGTCATTTAGGGTTCGACAAGACCTATGGACTTATACGAGAGCGGTTTTATTGGCCTCGTATGAAAGAAGAGGTTGAAAGGTACTGCAAAAACTGTGGCAGGTGTATTCAACGGAAAACCCTCCCAACAAGAGCAGCTGAACTGAAACACCTTACCAGTGAGGGACCGATGGATCTTATCTGCATAGACTTCTTGTCATTGGAGCCAGATTCCAAAAATGTTTGCAATGTACTGGTTGTTACAGATCATTACACACGCTATGCACAAGCATTTCCCACTAAAGACCAGAAGTCATCCACAGTTGCGAAGGTGCTGTGGGAAAAGTTCTTCATTCACTACGGCTTGCCTAGACAAGTGCACTCTGATCAGGGACGGGACTTTGAATGTCACCTCATCCATGACCTCCTGAAAATGCTTGGAGTTAAGAAGTCCAGAACCACCCCGTATCACCCTCAGGGGGATCCTCAGCCTGAGCGATTCAATAGGACGTTGCTTAACATGCTGGGAACACTGAGCACTGAAGATAAGTCCAAGTGGAGCCAACATATCAGTTTCTTAGTCCATGCCTATAACTGTACAGTAAATCATTCTACTGGATATAGTCCATACTTTTTAATGTTTGGGCGTGAAGCTAGGCTGCCAGTCGATGTGTGCTTTGGTCTTGGGGGGGGCAACTCATCTCCTAAGTCTTACATTTACATTTACATTTACGGCATTTGGCAGACGCCCTTATCCAGAGCGACTTACAACGTGCTTTCAAGTTACCATCGATGAAGAGATCAATTCCGGTTCACTAGGACCCCAACTATGAATACATCTATTTAATTCACTCTGTTGTAGATTCTGTACACAAAGTTTGACAAGAAAATTACAATTTAATCTAAATATTCTTTAAAGAGGAAGGTCTTGAGCTGCCGTTTGAAGGTGCTCAGTGACTGAGCTGTTCTGACCTCGAGGGGAAGTTCATTCCACCACCGAGGGGCCAAGACGGAGAAGAGTCTGGATGAATGTTTTCCTTTTACCTTCAGAGATGGAGGGACCAGGCGAGCAGTACTGGAGGCTCGGAGTATACGAGGTGCAGTGCGAGGTGTAATGAGGGCTGTGAGGTAGGATGGTGCTGCTCCATGTTTGGCTTTGTAGGCCAGCATCAGTATTTTGAACCTGATGCGTGCAGCTACTGGGAGCCAGTGAAGGGAACGTAGCAGAGGGGTGGTATGGGAGAATTTGGGAAGGTTGAAGATCAGTCGTGCTGCTGCATTTTGTATGAGTTGTAGAGGTCGGATGGTACATAGAGGTAGACCAGCTAGAAGGGAGTTGCAGTAGTCCAGTCGTGAGATTACTAAGGACTGAACCAGTAGTTGGGTGGCCTGGGGTGACAGGTAAGGGCGGATTCGTCTGATATTGTAGAGAAGGAATCTACATGAGCGGGAAAGATTGCTGATGTGAGTTGAGAAGGAGAGTTGGTTGTCTATTGTTACGCCAAGGTTGCGGGCTGTTGCAGAAGGAGAGAGCTGCGAGTTGTCTAGGTAAATAGCAAGATCCTGATGTGGTGAAGAATCTGCTGGAATGAATATTAGTTCAGTTTTGGTGGGATTGAGTTGGAGGTGATGGGCTGCCATCCAAGACGAGATGTCTGTTAGACATGCAGAGATTTTGGAAGCAGCATGTAGATCAGAGGGAGGAAAGGAGAAGAGGAGTTGTGTGTCGTCAGCATAGCAGTGGTAGGATAATCCATGTGAGGAAATGACCTCACCAAGTGATCTCGTGTAGAGGGAGAAAAGGAGAGGACCTAGCACCGAGCCTTGAGGGACACCAGTGGAGAGTCTACGTGAGGTAGAGGTGGATCCTTTCCAAGTCACTTGGTAAGATCGCTCATCAAGGTAGGAAGCAAACCACTGCCATGCTGAGCCCCGAATTCCAAGCCTCTTCAGGATTGACAAGAGAGTCTTGTGGTTAACGGTGTCAAATGCAGCAGATAGGTCAAGGAGAATAAGAACTGATGATAGTTTTGCCAATCTGGCTGCATGTAGCTGCTCGGTAACCGCCAAAAGGGCAGTCTCGGTGGAATGAGCTGTTCTGAAGCCAGACTGGTTAGGATCCAGGAGGTTGTTCTGTGATAAATGGAGTGATAGCTGGTTGTAGACACAGCGCTCAAGGATTTTGGATAGAAACGAGAGGAGGGAAACTGGTCTGTAATTGTTAATGTCTGTAGGATCAGCAGTGGGTTTCTTTAGGATTGGAAGAACCCTGGCTGTTTTGAAGGCGGATGGTACGTGGCCAGATGAGATTGAGCCGTTTATGATATAAGAAATGAAAGGGATGAGGTCAGGGGAGATAGTTTGAAACATTGCAGAAGGTATTGGATCTAGTGGACAGGTGGTTGGGTTGCCTGTGGAAATAATCTGAATGATTTCATCAGATGTGATTTTAGAAAATTGATTTAGAGTAGTTGTCGAATTTTCAGAGGGAAGAGTAGGATTAGTGGTGGAGAATGTCTCACAGATTTTTTCAATCTTCCCTGTGAAGAAGTTGGCAAAATCATCAGCTGTTAATGAAGTTGGGGCAGGGGAAGTCGGGGGGTTGAGTAGGGATAAGAAGATGTTGTGGAGTTTTTGAGGGTTGTGGGCAGAGGCTTCTAGTTTTGTTTTGTAGAAAGCAGTTTTAGCAGTAGTGAGGTTAGTAGAAAATTTGCGCAGAAGATTCTGGTAATCCAGTAGGTCTGAGTCAAGTTGAGATTTCTTGTATTTTCTCTCCGCTGCTCGAAGAACTCTTCGATTGCTACGCAATGTATCGGAGAGCCAGGGCGCAGGGGGAGAAGTCCTTTTGGGTTTAGTTGATATAGGACAGAGTTGATCAATGGAAAGGGAAAGTGAGGTGAGGAGAGAGTTAGTAGCGGTCTCTAGTGGTAAGGAGAGGAATGAGTCAGGGGTTGGGAGATGTGAAAGAATGCAGGAAGATACAGATGAAGGTGAGACAGTGTGAAGGTTTTGTCTAATGAAGGATGGACGGGGGACAGTTGTGGATCCTGTAGGTACAGTGAGTGTAAAGGTCAGGAAGTGGTGGTCAGAGATGTGAAGGGGAGTGGAAGAAAGGTCAGAAGTTGGAGAAGGACGACTGAAGACCAGGTCCAAGACATTCCCTCCTTTGTGTGTGGGAGAGATGTTGCTGTTGGTTAAGGAGAAAGAGTGGAGAAGGGGAAGAAGGCAGGATGATTGTAGCTGGGCTGATGGAAGGTTGAAGTCACCAAGGAGAGTTAGGGGGGGTTTCTAAGGAGAAAGTGCTGAGGAGAGTGTCCAATTCATCTATAAAGGTCCCAAGTGGCCCTGGAGGGCGATATAAGACTATGAGAATGATGTTCACAGGAGAAGAAACTGAGACTGTATGGAATTCGAAAGAAGAGATGCTAAGATGTGTCAGAGGCATTGGTGTGAAGGACCAATTTCTAGATATTAAAAGGCCAGTACCCCCTCCTCTCCCAGTTTTTCTAGGAGTGTGGGAGAACGTGTAGGCAGAAGAGAGGGCAGCAGGTGTAGCAGTGTTATGTGGGGATATCCAGGTCTCTGTTAGTGCCAGGAAGTTTAGGGAGTGGAGAGTAGTGAGACCAGAGATAAAGTCAGCTTTTTTAACAGCGGATTGACAGTTGAAGTATGTTTCAAACATGAAGAAAGACCTTCAAGCTGCCTACCAGCTAGCGGAAAGTGTGGCTGGGAAAAGGAATGATGCAAATAAACAGCAGTATGATCAAAGAGTCCGCTATTGTCCACTTGCTCCAGGAGACAGAGTTTTGATTCGAAATGTTGGACTTCAAGGAAAACATAAACTTGCAGATCGCTGGAGTTCAACTCCTTATGTGATTGAAAGTCAAATGCCAGGTTTGCCTGTGTTCAAGTTGAAGCCAGAACATAGAGATGGTCCAAAGAAGGTTCTCCATCGTAACTTGATCTTGCCAATTGGACAGGATGTTCGGCTGTCTGCTGAGGAAACCAAGGTGTCTGCACCCAAAAAGAGGCAGAGTAAAAGGCTTAAGGCTAAGAAAGCCACAGTACCTGAAGTTCTGGAGGAGGAGTCTATTAACAATGTTGATGAAGGATCTGATTCAGAAGAGGATGATATGCAAGTTTACACGTACCAATATTCACAACCTGTGACATACGGGAATAGTGGTGAGCGCACAGAACCCTTTAGCCTTGATCTGGGAATAGATCAGCCTGCAGAGACATTCACTCTCGACCCACAACACGACGAAAGTCAGAGCTCCTGGTTATCAAATCAGGGACCCGAAGAATCAGACAATGGTCCTCGAGAACCAGAAAATGGAGTGATAATGGACATCAGAAGTGAGTGTACAGCGGTAATTCAAGAGAACTTGACTCCTGGATCAGAGGAGATGATAGAGCCAGAAGAAGAAAGTGCACGACCACGAAGAGTTAGGAGGGCCCCTGAAAGACTCACCTATGACTTCCCAGGGCAGCCTACCTCAGTAAAACTAATAACTCATTCTGTCACTCCTGTAAGTGTTAATCTTAGCTCAGTTCAATCTACTATGAGCTTACCTAACAGATATATCAGTACTCTCTTTAAGTGGATTGGGTAGGTACCATTTTAAATAGAGGGATAAGGTAAATTTACGTGATCTCGTCTGCTACCGTCATGGGGACATGTCGGGTTTTGGTGGGGGGAGAGTGTAGCACCCTCTCAGGTGCACTGATATTATTTGTATTATTTCTGTTAATATCTGTACAGCAAGTGTGTTTTTGTTTCATTATATGCTCATATAATATGTTTATATCTTGTTTAAACTGTGTAATGGTATGCAGTTTATTTTGTGCTGTCCTATCATAGAGGGGGATGGAGAGCATGTGACAGGAAGAGTTGGGAGAGAAGCGACAGGAGACAGCGTTTTTTCTTAGTTTTAATTTAATTAGTGAAGTTACACGCTTTTGGTTAAAATAGCAAATGCATTCACATGCATTTATGTTGTACTAGTTTGAGAGTTAAATATTTTTCATGCATAAGGGTGCATAGTGCATGACGGAGGTTCGCTGACTTCCAGAGCAATTGCTATAAAGGGTAGAAGTGCACAGACTTCGGTGGGAACTCTGCACGCGGCGGAGACCGGGAGACCAGCGCGACGCGGGACGGCCCGGTGCTGTGGAGGTGTTGGACCACGCGAGGAGCGTTAATTCTACATTAGGAGCTGCACCGACGAAAGTTTTGTTCTGCAGACGGCAGAAGTGCAGCGGATCGTGGGGACAATACTGGAAGAAGTAGTGAGTAGACTCAACACACCAGTTTGAGCTCCACCAAGCGCGCCAACGATATTAAGAGTTACCTAGACGGTGTGAACATTTAAAACCCGGGTATTTTATTTTATTTGTGTTATTGTTTTAATGTTTATGTGGTGTGGGTTTTCCCCTGTTTAATTGTTGGGGAGGGAAATAAATGTTCAGTTGTAATATATAGTTCTATTGTACCTGTGTTTTCATGTGTTGTGGTTTTATGGGAATTGAATTATAAATTAGTGCAAGGGAGGTGAATCGCATACAGCTATAGCCATTCCAACAGGCTAGCCTGAGCTCTTCGACACACTGCGAGTTCATAACCCTAGACAGAAATTAAATTTACTTGGTAACTTCCACTTAAACTCCTCCCTTGCATCATATATAGGTGAATCTGGTTGTGGGTTCTTTAAAATTTCATCATTGTAAAAACAAGTTTAGTGGGAGTGTTACATAAATATGCACACTTGTGGCCAGTGGAGAGAGAAGCTCCGTAACCGTAACCATGCTGGGACTCACCAGCAGATGGAGCAACATGAGTGTGAGCTGCATCTAATTTCATCTGACACATCATCCTGGACTTTAATTAAAGCGTACAGGATCCTGACCAGAGCACGGTCCCAACACACAGGTTATGGGGGTTTGATGGGATTATGAAGTGTGTGTGTGTGTGTGAAGACTCACCAGCAGCAGTGCGGAGAGGAGGTCGATTCCTTCTGTGTCCAACCTGCAGAGAAGTGGGGAACAACTCTCAGCAAGCCTTCACACTGCCTAGTGTCTGTGTGTGTTCGAGACAGAGCGTGTACCTGGGAGCGTGGTTTATGAGCGGCTGTGGCTGGTACAGGGGGAAGTGGTACGATCGAAACTCCTCATTGGCTGTGATGCCCGTCCACGTCTCCTCTGCGGGGGTACCTGTGGTGGGCGGGGCACGGGGCTCAGGTTAGAGGTCACGGGCTGAATCGTGAATGCCACATCTCCAATTGAAGGTGTACGCACCCATAAGCCGGAAGATCAGGTGCAGCTCCTCTTTCACCGTGGAGCCGGGGAACATGGGCCGACCTGTCGCCATTTCAAACAAGATGCAGCCCACACCCCTGCACAGAGAGGAGCCGTCAACGGCGCCGTTCTCACGGTTCCTTACATCTCCATCAACCGTCCACCCATCCTGCTCAATCCACGTCTCCCATCACACAGATGATGAGAGTGCACCACTCACCACATGTCTATGGGAGTGGAATACTCTGTGGAGCCCAGCAGAACGTCAGGGGGGCGGTACCACAGGGTCACCACCTCGTTGGAGTAGGTTTTAGTCGGCACGGATTTGGCCCTGGCCAGACCTTGTAAATGTCAGACAGGATGAAGAGAGCAGTTCTCATATCACATGACATAACTCAGACTGGGATAAAAATACTGGGTCGGCTGGATCCTCACCAAAGTCAGCAAGCTTCAGTTCCCCCCGGTCGTTGATGAGTAGGTTCTGAGGTTTGAGGTCCCGGTGGAGAATCTTCCTCTTGTGGCAGTAGGACAGACCACGCAGCAGCTGGAACATGAAGACCTGCAGACGGAGGGAAAAACAGAGTCACTGCGAATGACCCCAGACGTGGCGATGAGGGGGAACACTTGCTCACCTTTACGTTGTGCATGCTCATGAGGTTCCCACAGTTATCCAGGTACTGCTTCAGATCACTGTCCTGCAGAGGGGACAAAAAACACGAAAGCAGTCCAGATTTCAAATGTTCAAAAACGTAGAAAAATCTGACTTTCCTTTTTCTTCTGGTCCAATGGTAGAATAAGGAGCAAACATGGACATTTCAGCCATGACAACATGGACGCCGGTACTCACCAGGTACTCAAAGACGAGGGTGAGGCAGCGGTCAGTGTGGATGATGTCATGCAGGGTCACAATGTTGGCATGTTTCAGGTTCTTCAGCAGGGACACTGTGGCAGAACACATCAAATCAACCTGACATCGGATTTGATGCGAATAAACAGGAGCTTTCAATTACTCAACTCCAAAAATTCATTAGCGTTCAGGAAGATGAAGAAGTGGCGTTGTGTGATGGAGCCTGTCCACCAGGGGGCAGTATTGCGCCACAGTGTGCGTAACAAGGGTTTTTTTTTCCAACGTAACTAATCACAGTCATCTGAGGCTCATTTAAAGAGCTTGCCAGGGTTGCCCCGGATCCAGACTGGGGTCTCAGGAGGAAGAGACCGGATTAAATCGTCCAAGGCATGGATGGTACCTTCTCGTATGGCCGTGCACGGCGCTCCCTCTTCATGCTCAAGCCGGATTTCCTTAAGAGCCACAAGGTTCTCCGTCAATTTGCTGCGACCCTTAAACACAGTGGCGTACGTGCCCTGAGAGGGGGGACAAAGATGCGGTGACATCCCTGAAAAGGCCACCTCATTAACTCACAGAGCAGACTGCCCTTGGAGGTTCTCACCCCGTCACAGCACAGACATCTTAATCAGACCGTTTTTAACCATGAGGCGCAGCCTCCTGATGTTAAAGTTACAAATCTCCCATCAGCGCTATGCCACAACACAAGCATTTTAGACAATAAAAGCCCCACCAGTGTGGCACAGCTCGGAAATAGGACATAATGACAAAAGAGCAGTTTACCTCTCCCAGTTTCCCCAACTTCACATATGTCTCGAGCTTCCCAAAGCCGATGTCAGACTGCAGCGGAGAGAGAAATCAGACGGCATGACTCCTAAAATGTGATCAATCTCAATAAAAACACAGTGCATTTCTCAAGCTGATGCTGGATCAGCTCACTCACAACCTCTAATGGCTGAACCCTGGTTTGAGGTGTGTGGAGGCTGATCCTGGATCAGCTGGTATCAGTTCGGGCGTCGGACACTGACCAGAGAGGCGCGGCGGGACATGCGGCTCAGTGGCTTACAGGGCTCTGGACTGTCCATCTGCAGCTTCTTCAGGAACTCGGGGGGCAGGCGGATGTCCATGGGCAGGGACATGCGCTTACTGACATCCTGTGGAAGAAATGAGTATAACAGACTCACTCATTCACTCTTCATCAGTCTAAGTGAAGTGATTGTCACATGTGATACACAGCAGCACAACACACGGTGCACACAGTGAAATTTGTCCTCTGCATTTAACCCATCACCCTGAGTGAGCAGTGGGCAGCCATGACAGGCGCCCGGGGAGCAGTGTGTGGGGACGGTGCTTTGCTCAGTGGCACCTCAGTGGCACCTTGGCGGATCGGGATTCAAACCAGCAACCTTCTGATTATGGGGCCGCTTCCTTAACCGCTAGGCCACCACCGCCCCAAATCAGTCTTGCGACGTCGCTACAGCATCTCACTGCCCTCAGTAATGGTCCAGAAGAGCCAGTGTGATAGGAGGCAGAAGGCAACAATTTAATTCCCTGATTCATTCCACACAGATTGGCTACTGGCAGGTCATTCGTTCAGAGACTCGGGGAGCAGAAAGGTGGAAACGGCCCTGAGGACGAGGGGTGATCTGGCCATGGGCGTGGAAAGTTCCTCATCTGTCCACAGTCAGGAGCAATAAAGAGGAGAGCTGTTGACGCCGTTTAACAGAAGACAGGGCATTGATCGGCGCTTTCAGTCTGCTTAAACCGCAGCCGTTTTAGGGCCGACCCCGCGGCATAGCGGGCTATGGAGTTTATTTGGTGTTCGCTCGGCTCAGCTGCCCACACCGGGGGAGTCTCAGTAGGCATCGCTGTCAGGCCTGAGGGGCATTTCATAGGTGATCTAAAGAGGCCGGAACCTTTAGAAGTGCTGGATTGATCCAGACCTTTATAGCGCCACAATAGCGGGGGCATCGACTCCCCCCCCCCCCCCTCCCCCGAATGTAAAAGAGCGAGTCAAAGGGAACCCACTGGGGGCAGCCGTAATGGAAAAGTCCCGATCGCCGTCCTTCACACACAATCACACAGCGCTGGAGGGGGCTGATGAAGCCCCCGTCGAGTTCAGAGGCCATTGATTAATCTCCGTTATTCCCCCTAAAGCTGGCCGTGTATTTATTTCTCTACCCGTTTATTTATTGTCACTCTGTGAAAGTCACCTTTCTGCGGCCGGCTGCAGTGTCCACAGCAGAAATACAGAGAAAGTGGAGATTTTTTTTCTGACCTTCCCTGAGAAACTCCTGCTTCTGATGGGATTTAGGGGCTTAAGATGGGAATTTGGAGCTGTAGAAAGCTCTAAAGAAGGGTTACGACTCGGTTAAGGATTAAAGTAATGTCAGGACAGGATTTTGTTAGGATTTGTCTTAAAACTACAGTTGGGGTTAAGACTAATTTTTAAGATTAAATTTTGAAATAGGATTATGTTTCGAACTAGACTTGTTCAAAACAAATTATGGGCCAGTTTCCTGTTAATGGATTAAGACTAGTCCTAGACTAAAACTATTTTGAACTCCATTGAATTTCTCAGGACTAGTCTTAAGTGTAACTTTTGCGATGAGTTTCATTAACAGAAGTTTATTATTGAACTGGGTTTAGTTGATATTTGGAACGAAATTGTGAGACAGGGCTCCAGACTAGATTTCATGTTCGGATGAGGTTTAAGACCATCCTCAGATTAACATTGTAAGCATATGAAATGGGACTGACCTCCATGGAGAAGCGGCGGTGCTGATGTTTGCTGTAGTACTTCATGTGAGTGGGGGACAGGGCGCGGTCGTCTGCGGCCTGCGGGCTCGGCTCCGGGTGCAGCGAGGGCAGGCCGAGGCTGCCGGGAACCAAGTCTGCAACACAAACACGCCCAGCATGGAGAACAGCTCTCGCTAAGATCAGCCCTGGGGTACAGAGAACCTGGGCCCGTTCTAGGCCCATCGTAGAGTTCGGCGTCACGGCCATCTGGTGTCTAACCAGCCTCATCTACATGATGTCTGGTCAAGAGACCTAACTCTAATGAGGCCATCTCCACCATGTGTCCATGGACACGAAATCGCTCCCAGAAACAATTAAGTCACTCGCGCTGATTACGGCGCCGCATCATCATGCATTTTAATTGTTGCGTAACGAAGTGCATGTCAATCACCGCGATTAGCAAACAAATATACAGCATGTCACCGTCGCTGTCGGCAACAAATCCAATTACCAGCCCCGTAACCCTCCACCGAAGGGCCACGCCGTCCCCGTCGCCTCCACCTTATTTATTTATTTATTTCGACGTGGGCGCCACATCCAAATGGCTTTTCTGCTCCATCAGTTCAAATTGGCTGAGGAAGCTGAAGATGCGGTGATAGGCAGTTAGATAGACACACACACACACACACACACACACAGACACAGACACAACCCTCCCCGCTTGCTCAGAGGTGACGAGTAATTGAGATCCACCTCATTACCAGCCTGAAGCTTGGAGCTGTGGCGAGACGAGACGTCCGTTTTCATTTCACGCCCAGACAGGGGCAAGTTCATTCTAATGGATGTGTGTGTGTGTGTTTTAAACGTCCACTCACTGGTCATTTTCACATTATTCATTCAGCTTCAGAAATCAGATCGTCACCGGACTGTTTGGGGTGGCCCGGTGTCTCGCTTTTACGTTGCATTGCACACAAGGGAATTAGTTCATATGCGGCAACTTATCATGACTACAGGGAAAAGGAGTTTTATTTGACCGGGTCTGTTGTAATGACAAGCAACATGCATTTTAAATGATAAATTGGGCGTGGTCTCTTGCGAGTGTAGTTGGATGAATGTGGGACCTCTGTGAAGGAAGGGCACGACTGCACCTTGTCACCGAGTCTGGCTGAGGTGTCCCCCTCCGCTGACCTGCGGTGACCATGAGCGCGGTATCGCCACACCACCATCTACATTTAAAAAAGCGTGAAATTCCCATGCTGAGCCGACGCCTGAACGCGGGAAAAAATTACAGGCCGCGCCGCGACATGCACTTACCGGGTGAATGGCACGAAAATGCACCAGCGGCCGACCTGATCAGACCGCCGGCCTCCGTTTAACTGGCACTGGAGACACCGGGCTGGTGTCACTTCAGAGCCCTGTAAACTGAGCAAACATGGGGGAGAGGGGGAAATTACCGCATTACGGCTCCTCGCCGCCTTCATTTTTCACCTTCTTCTCGTCTCTCTCTCTCTCTCTCTCTCTCTCTTTTTAATAATGCTACGGACAAAAGCCTCTTGCCGCTCGTCGTGTAGGCGCCGGGATGAAAGGCGCAGGAGGCCCGTGATCACAAGCCGCTCTTCACCCGATTGCGTCCGCCGTTTGCCGCGCATTAACGGCGCCATTTACTCAAGAGAGTTTGTTTAATATCGGCGGCCGCCACGTTGGACTGCAGGTCAGTGGCTCTCGGCGCCTCGGTCGGCCCGGCGTTCCACCGTCATTACGGAGTAAACAGCTCACGCGCTGGTTTATTGTCCGTGATCCAGGGCCGCTTCAGACGCTTTAAAATTGCTGCGATTTAATTACTTGTTGCCATGGGGACGGAAACTGGAACAAAGGGAGCACTGAAAGGGGGATGAGAGAGGGAAGCGGTCTCTCAGGTGGCGGAAAAGGCATCCGTACGAGCTTCGGAACATTACAGGCACCCTCGTACACTCGCACACACACCGCGAGATACACACTGATTGTCTCTGTGCCGCCAAAAGTGGCCAGCTGAGTGAGCAGCCCACACATTCAGATGGGGGGGGGTTCATTAGCATTGTGAGGACGGTGAGACGGATCTGAGAGAGAAGGGGGGAGGGGGCGGAGCCACAGCAAGTCTATTCATCCACAGTTCGCAATTTAAATATCACAGCCGGCAGCGCGGCACTTTGATCTGCCGCCTGTAATTGGGGTCGTCGAGAGGCGTCGGCCCCCGTCGTCCTCTTCCTCTCTGAGCAGCGGTTCCTTTCGTTCCCTTCAGATGCTTTTCACAACTTCTCACAGCGTGCATGTTGCCTGTACATGTTGTGTGTGTGTGAGTGTGTGTGTGCACATTTATTATTATACAGACAGACACCAACACACCTATTCATCGACCCGCAAAACCACTCAGTCCAGGTCAGAGTTGCTGTGGCAACATGAGGACCAGACCGTCTTGTCTGCCCTCATCTCCTCATCCCCTGAGACCCTCGCCACTCACAACACACCTGCTCTAACCACCGCCCATCCAAATGGTATAGCCCCTCCCCCTCAGATCTCGTCTCTAAAATAATCCCTCTGGGATTAGCGGCATCTTCACAGAGCAACATCAGGATCCGATTCTGGAGGGTTCTGCTGTCAGAGATGTCTGTGGCCGCGGCGATACTTTCTGCTGGATTCATTAAATCTTGGTTTCTTTTTTTTGTGGCGGAACTGAGCCTAATGAGTGTGATGCTGTCAAAGTAGAACAGAAGGTTCCTCTGGTACAATCAGAAGCAATTTTTGTGAGAAACATAAAGAACCAAATGTAAAAAGAGGTATAATACTCTCTATACACAGCACTGTATTAAAACCACTCCAATCTGGTGTTACCTGGCAGAAAGAGGCATGGCAGGTTAAAAGGTTAAAAGAATGAACAGTTTTTAACTAACTTTAACACCAGTAGATTACTATTGCAGTTACATGTAAATATTGTATGTAAAAAGGTACAGAATGTTACAGAAAAACCCAAAATAAAAGAAAGGAGATAGAGATAGAGGAAAGAAAGAAAGGGGGAGGAAAGAAAAAGAAAAAGCCAAAAAAACGGAGAGAAGACAGGCCCAGAAACTGGGGGGGGGGGAATCCCCCCAGCTCCCGATGGAGAGGAAAAAGAAGTGCCCAGAGACCACAAGAGAAAACTCTTTTATACATTTGACTCCCAGGAAGTTGCCACAGACCAATCAGAATTTGCTGTTTCCGCCCTGTCACGCCCTTGGCGTCTCCTGTTTGGGGGGGGGGGGGGGTGGGGGGGGGGGGGGGGGGGTGTAGCCCGACAAAGACAAAGTGGGGAAACCAAACAAATGGCTGGTTTTTAACACCTCTTGCTCGGGGGAAGGCCGATAGATATGGAGAACAGAGGTGATGAACCTCTAAGCAAGACAAAGCTACAGAACGTCATGGGCCTGGGGACTTCCCATCTTACACAAGCATACACAGATCAGACAAATACAGAACACTACGAATGCAAAATGCCACAACGTCTTAATAAGAGACAACACACACACACACACACACACACAAACAGATGAATGAGCTGAAGTGACAGCTCCTCAGAAGAACTCAGTGAGGGAACAGAGCAGGACATGGACTTATTGGATTGTCCCTTTTCCACAACAGCCGCTGGGCGGCTTGTTAGCGGTGTTCCACCAGCCTCATGCTGGGCCGTGCGTGTGTGTCCTGTGCTCCCTGTTTTCTCCTTCAGTGAAGCTCTGCTGGTGTTAAAGTTCATGTGATGTTCCTGTGGGTCTCCGGACGCAAGTTTGTCGCGTGTCTGCGCGGCGGGACGAGATGTCTGCACAACGTTCATGTTCGTGTGCGTCTCACGCGTGAGTAGCGCGGTGGCTTCAGGGTTTAATTCCGTCCACACGTCGCCTGTTATCTCCCAGGCTCCTGCAGATAAGAGCAGAGGGACGAGGTCTGTCTGT
This sequence comes from Denticeps clupeoides, assembly GCF_900700375.1. Taxonomy (NCBI): domain Eukaryota; kingdom Metazoa; phylum Chordata; class Actinopteri; order Clupeiformes; family Denticipitidae; genus Denticeps; species Denticeps clupeoides. Next base: position 18,521,744 of record NC_041718.1, read on the forward strand.
CCCCGTGGGCCAGGGCTGACCTTTAACCCCATAGCTCATTAAACAGTCAGACGCTAAATATAAACGTGCGCCCTTCCTTCGGCCCAGCAGCGTCATATGTCTGCTGACTGTGTTTCCACTATACAGCTCATCTTTATTTAGACATGCAGCTTCACACCAACACAGGAATGTCCAGAGAGTCCATAACAGACATCAACACGACCAGAAATTACCGTACAACACATACGATCAACAGCGGTTCCGTTATGATTTGGGTCTCGCTGCGTTCTTCCATGAGTACGCTGGACTCCAGGTACTGTGGGGACTGCAGGAGAAAGGTGGGGTTTACATCTCTCGGCTGATTTCTGCACGGCTGATGCGATTTGCCAAGGTGCGTACATTCGGAAATAAAGACTTACACACCCGGCTATTTCAGGATCACACACACACAGTTAGCCATGATCACACGTTCCTGTTTCTGTATTCAGGTTATGATCACAGCTCCATGTGCTGATACGTCCTCTCCATCATTTCGTCTGTCAGCAGTGTGTGTGTGCGTGTTTCAAATGAAATAACAGCACATACAGGATCCACAGGCTCCCCTTTATTAAAAAGCCCTTATTAAAACCGTGAGGCCACCCACACGTTCTGGCAGCTCGGAGCGATGCAGAGGATTTTGTTTAAAAAAGCAGTGAGTGGACCAACATCCTGCAAATAAAGGCATCAATTTAATCAACCAAACGGCCATTACAAACCCATTCAGGTGAAAATGGACTGAAGCAGGGGCAACTCATACACTGGCCACGGTGATTGAAAAAAAAATGAATTAAACATATAATGAATAAAATATATGAACTAATATCATACGAAAACTTCCATCCATTGAACCTGTTATTCAGGAAAATCCATTCACCAAATCCACTGTGGTGACCCCTAGCAGGAGCAGCTGAATGAATATGGAATCAGATCCGAGAGAGAATTGCATGCATTGCGTGCTCAGATGTAATATCTAGGTAATAACACGCCCTGTCCACTCCCTGCCATTTATTAAGAAGCCTGTGCAAAGAATTTACATTTTTAGCAGTGGACGTGCAAAACACACACTGATGTCTCACGTGCAGTATGATGAACGGTATAAGTAACGATCAGTATAGTGGTAGTAGCCTTGTGGGTAACACACTCACCTATGGACCAGAAGAACCAGGTTCAAATCCCACTTACTACCATTGTGTCCCTGAGCAAGACACTCTGAGTGTGTCCTGGGGGACTGTCCCTGTAACTACTGATTGTAAGTCACTCTGGATAAGGGCGTCTGGTAAAGGCCATAAAATGTAAATGCAAAATGTAATTATCAGTGTTTCAGTATGTTGGGCGGAGTGGCCATCGGTGGTGTATGAGAGCGAGGGCACAGCCATCGCTGGACAGGTTGTCCCAAGTTGAGTCCCTGCTCGCTGCTTATCTGATCTCACGGGACAATACCATGCCTTAATTCACGAAGGGGGCTGTGTACATACCAAGTTGGCAGGATGGAAATTGCTCTGCGTGACTCATTCACTTTGCATAACGCCGCATTCCGCCACGCCGAGAGTCTTCCTGCTAATCGTGACATAATTGCACCAACGGCGCTCCCGTTTCCTGCTACTTTTGGAGTTGGCCAGTTTGCGCTTCTCTTTAGCTGTTTAACCCATTTCACAGATGAAACCAGCTCAGTTCACAGCATCCTCGGTTCCTGAGCTCTGCACCTCTGATGATGACTGAAGATGGACTGAAAAATTCTCAGCTCGCTCTGATTCACCGGACAGAAATCTGATCCAGGAGACAGTCACCGTGGCATCATTAGTGCAGGCTGTATGTGACCACTAACGGCTTCGGCTCTGTGGGAACAAGTGATGCTCCTGAAATTGGGAATATTTCCAGCGGTGACCATAGGGTACATGGCCACTAATTTATATTTAACTTTTCTCACTTTTTCTTAACTCCCACAAATCACTGTTTCCCCACTTTTAAAATAATTTATTCTCTGGTCTATCAGGACACACAACTCATTGTGGTCTGCAGTACGGGAGCCCCACAGGGAACGGTTCTGGCGCCGGTCCTATTCACCATCTACACTGCAGACTTCTCCTACAACTCCACCAACTGCTTCCTACAGAAGTTCTCTGATGACTCTGGTAGACTTCCACAGGCACAAACATCCTCCACTACAGCCACTGAACATCCAGGGTCTGGACATTGAGGCTGTGGAGACCTATATGAACGAATATCATATGAAAACGTCCTTCCATTGACCCTTTTATTCAGGAAAAATCCATTCACCAAATCCACTGTGGTGACCCCTAGCAGGAGCAGCTGAATGAATATGGAATCAGATCCGAGAGAGAATTGCATGCATTGGGTGCTCAGATGTAATATCTAGGTAATAACACGCCCTGTCCACTCCCTGCCATTTATTAAGAAGCCTGTGCAAAGAATTTACATTTTCAGCAGTGGACGTGCAAAACGCACACTGATGTCTCACATGCAGTATGATGAACGGTATAAGTAACGATCAGTATAGTGGTAGTAGCCTAGTGTGCAGGTACCATGGTGTTCATCTTAACAGTAAACTGGACTGGGCTCACAACTCTGATGCCCCCTGCAGGAAACGGAGGTTCAGGTACCACTCTTGAAGACCTTTTATGACTCTGTGGTGGCCTCATCCATCTTTTATGGTGTGGTCTGCTGGGGAGGTAGCATCTTTGCAGGAAGAGACTGAACAGGCTGATCCGGAGGGCCAGGTCTGTTCTAGGACGCCCTCTGGACCCAGTGGAGGTGGTGAGTGACAGGAGAATGGTGGACAACATCTCCCACTCCACTGCAGGAGATCCTGACAGCACCGAGCAGCTCCTTCAGTGGCAGGCTGCGGCAACCACGTTGTGGGACGGAGAAATTCAGAAGGTCTTTCCTGCCAAACGCTGTCAGGTTCTACAACATCTTATCCTCTAAACTGTTTGAAGTGGGTCTGTGATGATCCTTTTTTTTTTATCAGACTCGTCCAATCCGACCTGGCCAATCTGGCAACATTATTCTCAAAACCTCTGTTTGCTTACCACATGGACATATGTAATACACACAAAGCTATGACCTGAGTCCAGGTTCAGGATGCAGTGGTGGCCCAGCGGGGAAGGAAGCGTACCCATAATCCGAAGGTTGTGGGTTCAAATCCTTAAACGGCACCGTGCCACCGATGTGCCACTGAGCAAAGCGCCGTCCCCACACGCTGCTCCCCGGGCGCCTGTCATGGCAGCCCACTGCTCACCAAGGGTGATGGTTAAAAGCAGAGGACACGTGTCACCGTGTGCTGTGCTGCCGTGTATGACACTTTCACTTTCACATGCCACGCCAGATCCTTGAGAGCTGGAGGCTCGGATCTTGTTTAACTCTTTCAGATCTTATTGTTCTTGTTTGACTTTGTATGTTTCTGGACTCATTCTGCTCTCGCCAATCAAAACACAAATACACTGAAAAAAGTAGATGTTATTTGTTTAATGTACTTTTTTTACTCATTCCAGTAGTTAAAAAATATTAGTTTGCTCTATTAAACTATGCTGAGTGTTTTATTTTTTCATTGTAGAGCTCAAAAAACTCATTCGGAACCAACCACTGCATCTCTAGACTCGTTTTATTTAATCTGTGTGTTGATGATAGAGGTGGTAGTAGCTTAGTGGGTAACACACTCGCCTAAGAACTCGAAGACCCAGTCCAGGGGGGACTGTCCCTGTAATACTGATTGTAAGGCGCTTTGGATAAGGGCGTCTGGTAAATGCTGTAAATGTAAATGATTCTGAGCACAGAGATCTCTGATTGTGGGCGGCCCATAAACTCACAGGTTCAAATCCCCCGACGGCCACCACAGTGCTAATAATGGTTAAGTGAGAGTCATAAAATGTGAAAGTGTTTCTTTAATGTAAAACATTAAATAAAGCAAACCTGACGGCGCTGTGGATTGGCTGAGTGCTGCTCATTCACAGAAACGCCTTCCAATGAAGCCTTCTGAAATGTGAACTGTGGTCCCAGCTGAGACACGTGCTGTTCTGATCTTTCCCGGTTTGCAACTCCTGTGCCAATGTTCTACTTCCATAGCCCAGAATTTGGCGTCAGAGGGAAGAGACTCACCTTCATTGTGCCGGATGTTGAGCTGGTTGATCTGCTCGGTGAACTCGTTCTCCTCGATCGTCTCCGTTCTTGGCACGGACAGTGAGAAGCGGCGCTTGAAGTTCTTCATCTTGTTCATGGCGCCAAACTGCAGATCCTGAGGGAAGAGAAGGAGTTGAAAGGTCTGAATGGAAGGAGAGAAAACCTCCCACATCAGGAAACATTGGTCCTAAGAGTAAATGTTCAACAGAGGACAGAGGTGAAGATTAACGCCAGCGCAGCGGTCAGGCCTCACCACGAGACCGGTCACTTGGGACCATGAGCCTTCAGCTCCACTCCAATAACATCTGACCAGCCTGAGCTGGACCATTTCTACTGTTCAACTGAAATAACATCATTTATAATGTCGGAAATCACCAATTTTACTGCAAAAAATATTTCAGTTGCAATACAAATTTACCTCAAGCTCAACTCTATTGTCATATGTCAACTCTAGCCACATTTTAACATAAAAAAAACAATGCCACGTTTCTTCAGCGATTATGATTCAACAAGATTATCATTAAACATGAAAAGGTGCTGACCGGGTCACTTCCAAAAGTTTCATTCATTACAACTTTTAGAACATTTTATCATACAATGTGTAGATAGAAGGAGTGAGAAGGGAACATGATGATGTCCTTGAACGTCACAGAGTCTAAAGAAATCATTGTTCAGGAGAGAAAAAGGAAGTCACACTTGAGTAGTGACGCCTGGTGGCTGCATGGACTTTCATTCATGTCCCCGACCAACACGAGCTGTGCATGCGTCCGAAGAGCGAGAAGGGTCTCTGGATTAACGAATGGCCGCGCCTTGACGGCACGTGAACCATGCTGTGCGGAGAGATGCCGCCTGCCTGTTTACGCTGCAGTCACGTTTGCGCAGATCCAATTTGCATCCAATGCATTTCCACGTGGGAACTGTTGCCAGATTTGTGCCAGGCAGATCAGAACTGTGCCACATTCGAGGAAAGAAACGGAATTGGCCACTCGGTGTAAAAAGTGCCCTTACGACGGTGGAAAAGATAGACAGATGAACTCCAATAAGGAGACAAGAGCCAGGAAGCAGAAGGAAATGGAGCGAGAACAGCCCGACGTCTGAAGGTCACTGAATCCTGACCTTTTTCATTTATTTTTAAAAGCTCACTTTATTGATCCCGGAGAGGGTGTTTCGGGGAATTAAATCCTCAGGCTGAAGGGGGGGCACCCCACACATTTCCACCACCGTTTAACCGGACAAGAGACGGATCGTTTCCTGCTTTATCGCTGGGTTCTCCTCATCAGCCAGTCCTGAACGAACGAGAAGAGGAGCAGCAGCGGTTCTCTGGTACCAGTCGCTCCAGGAATGGAAACCAGTGACTCAGTGTCGAACGATGACTTTTCCTCACCGCCGACGAGGAGCCGATTATTAGAGCTGCGGCGTGAGAGGTGGGCCGACGGCAGAAAGAACGGTGGGGGGAAGCACCCACACCGGCGCTCGACACAAACCAGAAGGAATCACGTTCTTCCATCCTGAAAATAGCCTTTAAAAGAGCACACGCACTGCATTAATCACGCAGTGCATTATGGGAGGCTGGATGGGCACTCTTGACCATCAAAAAGTTGAGTGTGAAATGCTGGTCAACAATAAACCTGCTTCTGCATGATGGAACAGAGGAATTATACAAACAGATGGACCGGCAGTGAGGAGAAGACTTGAATGAAGAACTTCACTTTTTACCATTGTGTCCCTGAGCAAGACAGTGTCCCTCTAACTAATGGTTGTAAGTCACACTGGATAATGAATGTAAATATAAGAAGAATGAAGACTGAACAAAAGACTGAACAGGGAAGATCAGCAAAAACAGCAGATCAAAACGGAGAATTGCAGCAGGTGCAGACCAGCCCTACACTCAGATCAAACATCACACCTGACCTGACTGTACATCTCACATAAACACCCTGCAGCAGATCCATCTCATGGACACGGACTGGACTAGAGTCAGACGGAGACCACGCCCACTGGACGCTGTCAGGTTCGGATGGGGTCATAGCGTGCACAACTTTGCAAGGAAAGTAGAGGGGAAAATAATGAGATGATTCAGATCTGAGCCCCGGCGCTGCACTCCCGAATCAGAAACCATCTGCTGTGCCACTGCTCTGGGTTCTCATGGAGAATAAATAAACTCGGCGTGGTTCCGTGGCCTCAAATCACTGATCACACGACTCGGATTAGAACAATTTTCCCGCTCATTAGACATCAAAAGCCCAACCTGAGGAACGCAAGTTGTTTCTATTTCAGAGCAACTCATTAAATTCACATACAGTACATGGGCATAAACAATTTCATGATGCCCTCGAGCGGGAGACCACACCCACTTCCTTACATTAGCTGCCACTTGCTCTTTCGGCATCTGAAGAACGGGGGAACTTCTCAGTGTTTGGCCATTTTAATTGGTGCCTTTACAGAAGGTCTGAAATATGTCATCAGTGTGACCTGGAGCTGCGATTTAAAATGAACAAATAAATCTTTGGTGGTAGACCCAGCACCACGTTACTGGAAGGCCCTCGCTCTCCTGCTCATTAGGGCCGGAGGAAAATAAAAACCCGCGGCCCACACACCCGCCCCTCCTGCCCCCATCTGTTTCATTTCCCGCCCGCCGCTCCTTTCATTAACCCGCTGCCCATCGCTCCGTCCGTCTGTCGGCCTGTTGTCTCGCCGAGCTCTGCTGCTTTGGACCTCCACCAGTGTGAAAACGTTGATCAGTAGAAGATCTGTGGAAGAGCCTGGCGCAGAGAACTGAAAAAAAAGCCTCTTGTCTGCTTTTCTCCAACACTTTCAACCATGACGAAATGTTCATCAAGATCCATCATCCTTCTGTCCAATCAGCCTGCAGCTGGAGACACAAACAGCTACAAGCTTTACTTAAATGTCTCTATTCAGTGTCTTAAGGGGACCAGGTTCCACAGGGATCAGTGCTTGGGCCTTTCAACTTCTGTCTACTTGCGACCCTGTACGGATCACAGCAAGAAGCCATCATGACATTCAGGTCCCTCTCAGGTCCCTCTTCTGTCTAAAATATTAAAATATGTCTGGAACCCATTGTCTTTTTTATCCTGGTTCTTCCATATTCTGAATGGGTCCCAGTTATCTTCATAAAATGAATGTATGTATGATGAAAATGGCTTTTATTATATCACAAGCCTCTGTTTTCGTCAGGTCACTCAACCGTCCTTCCCCCCTCACGCTCCGTATGTGAATTCATATTTGTGTGGGGGGGGGGGGGGGGGGGCGAACGTGACCCAGATCCACAGAGAAGAGCCCAGGGGACTCCAGCACTCATTCATGCAGAATGGAGCTCTGAGAAAAGGCCAGCGGTGCTCCAACGTGCCCTTCAACTGCTCCACCGAGATGAGTTGCGCAGGAACCCGGGGGAACGTTCAGGTATTAAAGCTGCAGCTGGATTCTGAGTCCCTGCATCGACATCTACGGGTCAAGCTGCCCTTTTATCCCAATCCTGCACATTCCGAGGTGCAGATTCATTAACCTTCCTGTTTCAATGTTGGAATCTCGTATATTTCACTGTTAATTAGGCAGCATAGAGTTAAACTGAGAGTGTGCGTGAGTGCGTTAGTCAGATTAGCATTTGCTCTGTTGCTCTGGAAATCTCTCAGCAGGCCACTGACTCCATCACCTAGAGCGATCACTCCACCGCACTCTACACCACTGCTGCGCCGCCTTCACAACCAGTTTCATCTCACACGTCCGTCGTCCATCATTACTACATCTCTCAGGTTCCAACTTGTGCTCCTTTTTGGTAAAAATACCAAACCATCCCTGCGCATGAATGCATCTGCATCTGAATGTTATGGGAGGAGCTCCAGCATGCTCCGCCTCCTGGCGTGAGGCGATGACAATGACCTGTTTGCTTACGTCCAGCGTCTCACCCCACAACAACAGTGGCTTTCTGCAGGCCAGTGTCCTCAATAACGGCGTCAGGGTTTCCATCGCTGCATCCCAGTCCCGCTTCTGACTGTACGGCAACGGCTACTTCAGAGAACCGGAGAGCCCGGAGATGTGGTGTGGGAGGAGGCGCTCTGCAGGTGTGCATCTCATGGCCCGAAAATAGACTCCAGGGGGAACATGAAGAACAGCAAGGAATGCAGACGCAGCTCTTGCTTCTTATTGTCATTTGTTTCTATAGTGACCGCGGCGGCACGACGGCCCTTCCACATTTCAGCGGCGCCATTAGCAGCACCTCGGTGCTCTGCTGAGAGGACCTCAGCACGTTCATCCAGTCAAGCTCCGCCCAGTTCATTAGATCCACAGAGGTGAAAATAACCCCCTAATCAGCCTCATGCAATATTGACAACGAGGAGATGCGATGAGAGCGCAGATGACGATGATGGTGACTTTCATCAGGGAGACAAGAGGATTGGTTTCAGCTCTGAATTGAAGGATAGTACCGAGTCCTGACTAGTCCATTAACAGCCTTTCAGTTATGGATCAAAAACGTTTACATTTACAGCATTTACCAGACGCCCTTATCCAGAGCGGCTTACAATCAGTAGTTACAGGGACAGTCCCCCCCTGGAGGTTAAGTGTCTTGCTCAGGGACACAATGGTAGTAAGTGGGGCTTGAACCTGTGACTTTGTGGTATTCTGATTCACAGGTGATCACAATGAATTTCAAATAACCAGTCGGTTCAAAGTCTTTTTTAAAGTTCTTGTTTCGTATAATAACAAGTAAATACGCTTCATCAAGCTCTTTGAACTTCTTTTAACTGAAACATGACCATATGTGGCTGATATTATGGTTATTGGTGTACAGAGAGAGAGGGAAATTGTGTTCAACCTTGTAAACAGACGTCGTCTCCAATGGAGATTTGTGCCTGAGATCCGGTGAGTTTTCAGAAATAATCTGATAATGCTAATAAACACAACACAACCACACACGTGCACACGCACACACACACACACACACACACATCTTTTTTGTTTTGTTTTTGTTTATGTGGCATAAGTGACCTGCAGATCAGGCTAGAGTGTGTAATAGAAGCAAAGGACAAACACACACACACCAGACGTTGCTACAGGAAACACACGGTCATAAGGAAGTGTTTCCATTTGTGGCTCCTCGTGCTTCCTGTGCATTGGCGCATGAGCAGCCAGAAATGGCCGTTTCTCTAAAAAAAAAAAAAAAAAAACGACTTTGATGATAAAACATCATCAGTCTAAGGCGTGTTTCCAGTCAGAAACGTCCACCACAGAAGCCAGAGTGAGATCCCAGCAGGAGCTCTAATACAAGAAGGAATGTCCTGATCTGGGTCACCGACCAGCCGAGCAGATTCTGGATTCTGGACTCGTGACAGGCGGAGCCCAAGTAGCACCAGCTGTGTGGCACCAACACCCTTAACGCTAGGTCTCCACGTGGATGCCCTCTGAGCCCCCTACTGAAAGACATCTAAATCTATAACTACCTGGCCACCCACAGCTCCAATGCCACCACTGGCCTGGTGGGACTCATAAATCAAGGGTCCCAAACCGTCAAGGTGCTGGATGTTGGATTGCGGATTGTAGACCTCATTAGCAGGACTCCAATGGTGAGGTGTTCAGAAGATGGCTAGCAACTTTAAGCCGCTTCAACTTCAAGGCAAACGCCTTAGGTGGCTGAGAGGATATTGGGTCCATGTTGCCATCATAAAGGCCTTCTGCTTAGTTGCTTGAGCACATCATGACCATAAGCGTTACTCAGTGGTTCAGGAATTGTCCTGCAGAGAGTGGCCAAGGCAGCAGAGCTTCCTACCAGGGCTGCCCAGAGTTCCGTACAGGACATATACATCCATCGCGGGCAAGATCATCAAAAGCTCTTCCCACCCTCAGTAACTCTCTTCCCAGTCTGCTGAAATCTCTACAGCCTTTTGTCCTCAGGTCATAAGGCTGCTGAATCAGGACATGCCTGACTTCCACCAGCACTTTTATTGCACTGTATATATAATATATGTCCTGCAGAAATGTAGGAGGTCTTTTGGATTCGGAACATCTGCTTCACTGAAAATGCCTTTAACAGGGCTCACTGGAAGATGATGAGAGAAACCATTTCTGTAAATTGGGTTCCTGTACTGTATTATCTGTTTTTTGCCCGGCTTTATTTTATATTGTATAATATATTTTCATATTTTCATACTGAATCTTGTTGCTTGAGGGAGCCCAACAACCAGCAACTCATTTCTCGGGTTTAGCCCACGAGTGCCGACGGAACCTACGTGAATGATGAGCACTCGTGTCTCTGACATGTTATACACTTCACCAGAGGTCCTTTGTGTCAAACGGCACGTCATATTATAGACAGAGCAATTCTCTGTATATGGTGGAGCTGCAAGAATAAGACATTATTCTCCAGTGGGGTGAATACAAACTCACGACTAGGCTTTAAAAGGTGCTTCATCTGGAGAAACCTCCTTCGCTTTGGACCATGGACACTCAGAACAGAAGCACAAAGGAGAAGTGCAGGTTAATAAAGACAGAAGAAAGGAAGCCAAAGAAAAGTTGCTCAGGGTAACAGGACAAAATGAACAGGGGACAATGGTAAGATGCAGCAGGTGGAGAAGACGAAGAACACGCAAAGGAACTGGGAAGCAACGAGGAAGTAAAGAACTGAACTACAGGGCACAGGAACAGACCTGGAACCTCACACTGGTTGCTGGTCATCACCCAGTCCATGAGGGCCTTTACGTTCCGCGCATTATTCTGTGTTTCTTTGTTATTTCTTGTCCTTTCTGGGAACATATTTTTGGCAGTAAATCACTTTGATCTGGATGAACATGTTAATGTGAGTAGTTATAATCAGACACAAACCCTCCGCGTTCTTTCATCTCCTAAAAAGGAAGAGAAAGGCGGCCGAGCTGCATAATCAGGGGCTTGCGCCCCGTACAGATCGAGTTCGGCGCAGAGGTGGTGCCAGGTACCGGGCGGCCTTCAGCCGGCTGAACGCTGAGCCACTTCCGAGTGGAGCTGACCCCACACCGCCCGGTACCACACACACACACACACACACACACACACACACACACACACACAGGAAGGAGTGTAATGGGTCTGAGCCGCTGCCACCATCATGTTTGTACAACAAACAGTCGCAGGGTCCAGAGCGCCAGCGCGAAAACAGCGGTCATGAGCTCCAGGCACGACACAACGCAGTGGGAGAAGTGAGAAAACGCGCACTTTCATACAGCACGCAATCATAAACACACACCCCACACTGCTATAACCTCACACACACACACACACACACACACAGCTACTCACAAACCATACAACACTGCATCACATGGTCAAACCCAAACGTCCAGAGGAACGTGCGGCGATGGGCCGGCTGATGAGAAATGCATTCATGGGTTCCGCCCCTTACGTAAACACACGGAACACAGTCAGGTTCCCGGCAGGAACTCCACACAGGCCCAGGTGTCCGGGCACGGGCCAGAGGGCTGCAGGACGCGGTGCAGGCGGGAAGGGTTCCGAGTGACCTGTGTTTGTCGGAGTTACAGTGCCACCACCGGCGGCTCGACCCCGGGCTCCCCATCGCCACGGCAACGCAGCACAACCGCAGGGAGGAGTGTGGTGCCTTCCTCGTTTACGGACAGACAGACAGACAGACAGACAGACAGACAGCTCGGAAACAATTCCTCTTTTATCCTGTACTCTGGGGAGAGAGAGGGAGGGGGGGGGACCGTACAATCATCACCAGTGAACAAAGTTGGGCTGACGGGCAGATCGGCAGTGTTCTAACACACACAACAAAATGACAGTGCAGAACCGTGCAGGGTCGTCACCAACAGTGCAACGCAGTGCAGCGTGACAGCGTCGGGTGATTAAAAAAGTACAGACACCACAACTGGAACCAGAGAGACAGAGAGAGACAGAGAGAGAGGGAGAGACAGGCGGACGAAGAGGGACTCACGGCGGAGGCTGGAGATGCTGAAGGAACCGAGGGAGCAGTAATCCTCTCCTGGAGACCGCCAGGTTCCGACCCTCTGACCGTCCAGCTGAGACGATGTGAGGGAGGAGGGGGAGAGGGAGGCGGAGAGGAGAAGAGGAAACTAAAAAGAAAGAAAAAAAAAAAAAACAGAAACAGAAATGAGCCTCGTCTCTCAGAAGCATTTTATAATCAGGAGGTTGTGTCCGCCCCCAGCTGCTTGTGCTCCCACCCCTATTGTTATAGCAACGGCCAATCAGGAGGCAGCATGGCGCAAGCCTTTCCCTCTACTCTGGTGCTGAGAGCTGCGTTACAGTAGCACTCTGTACAGTAGTTAATGCAAAATCCCACTGTGTGTGTGTGTGTGTGTGTGTTCACCAACACTCAACAATGTGCCCTACAAAAACAAGCAAAAACAAAAAATCTAAGTCTGTTGCTTTCCTCCTCAGGAGTAAAATATCAGCATTTTAAATGTAATAATATATTCCAAATGTTCTGGCCATTTGGTAAAATCTGTGAAAACTTGTTTCCTGGATAACTAGCAGCCATATGGCTCCGTGTCCAAGCAACAAACTTGTTATCTTCACTTGCATGCCGTTTTTTTTTTTTTTTTAAATCATTAAGTAATACAGACACTGATACTGTCCTCATAATTAACTGGCACAAAGCAAACTGTGTCTGTGTGAAAACACAATTTCTCATGAAACCATTACAGACCTGCATGTTTACACTGCGGGAAAGGGAGGGGCTCCGCAGAGCAGGATTTCTCTCCGTCTCGAGCAAGAAGTCGATAGGAACGCTTCTTACCTAAAACATGACTCTCAGTGTGAAGTGAAACTGATTACCATGGAAATCCTGCTCCTTAGAAGTGGTGGCACAGAGGGCAAGGAAGCCGATACGAAGTTCGATACTAAAGGGTTGTGAGTTCAAATCCCGTGTATTTGCTGTGTATCACAATGACAACAACAGCCACTTTCACTCATAGTCTCAACATAGATCAGATACTGATCAGATCCTCTTTCTCATGTGATAGCTGTCAATTAGCAAGACAAGGGACCAGGCCATACCAGCCGAAGAACGTCTGATATTGGACGCTAAGGACGGTTGGGCCTTGTTAGTACTTAGACTACCTGGGAAAACCAGGTGCTTTAAATTTTCAGGGCAGTGGTGGCCTAGCGTGTGAGGAAACAGACCCGTAATTGGAAGGTTGCCGTCCGAATCCTGAACAGCTGAGGTGAGCAAAGCACCGTCCCCACCGTCCGTCTGTCATGGCTGCCCACTGCTCACCAAGGGTGATGGTTGAATGCTAAGGACACGTTTCGTTGTGTCACCGTGTGCTGTGCTTGCCGTGCTTCACAATGACAAATCACTTCACTTTCACCTTCATGTTGTTGTAGCTTCATTAATTAGTGCATTAGATCTAGCAGCATCCGCCGGCTATCTTCTATGAACACATGCCAGATCAAATCAACAAGTTTGACTGATAACTGACTAAAAGATTACAGACAAACCCTGTTTCCAAGAAGACATGTGGACATTTCAGTTTGTGAACAAAAGAAAGAACATCAAGGCTCTCCCGCTGATCCATTGCTTTTTCTTATTGCAATCATAAAATCACATATCCCTTTATGACTATATATGGCTTTTTGTGTTTGTGAATAATGCAAAAGTGAAAGTGAAGTGATGGTCATTGTGATACACCACTGCACCCGTGCCCTAACACCCAGACCCTGCACTCCCCTTAGTCGTGGAAGTGGCCCCGAAAGATGTGGGCGCTGGCGCCGTCCTGTCCCAACACAGCATACAGTGCACACAACAAAATGTGGGTCTTTACTTTACCCTTTACCATTTTTGGTGAGCAGTGGGGCAGCCACGAAAGGTGCCCAGAGAGCAGTGTGTGGGGATGGTATCTTGATCAAGGGGACCTCAGTGGAACCTTGGTGCTTCGAGATTTGAACCTGCAACTCTTTGCTTACAAAACTGTTTCTTTATGCGCTAGGCCACTGCTGACCCAAGGGGTGATAGTTATTGCATTAGCATATTTCTTAGATTAGATTGGCTTGGATTCATATATCATTGAATCTGGATGCTGGCAGCTCCGGCGGGAAAAGTGTTAGAATAACCTACGGATATTATCATCACAACAATTTAATAAACCCCCAAAATAAATGAAATGAAGAGTCCTGGTCCAGCTGCTGATCAGATGGCACTGAGCTGTAATACCGATCATACCATTACAGTTCAGTCACCCCCATTAAATAAACTCGTGTTGCTAAGCAACCTAATGAGCAGCTAAGGAACATACCCAGGATAATCCATTATACTTAATTTCCCTTTATTAAACCTGACCAGCAGATAATTAGTTAGACTTTTTCACAGCAGTATGATAAGCACATCAGTATTCGCTGTAGACGCCACCTCAGACATCTTTCACCATTCGTTTTATTACGCTCGGCATCCGAGTTGAGCGTGTGTGCGCAGACGTGCTTCTCGCCTGCAGGCACTCAGGATCACAGCTGAAGATGGAGTCGGTGGATTCACGGCATAATAAAGGGGAAAGACAGCTAGCAGCTCCGCAAAACTCATTACAGGGCCGTCAGCACTGCCCCTCGACCGGCTCCGCCGCTCGAATCCACCTTGAGGCTTTCTCCTGGCTCCGCCTGCCGAGACGCAGAGTGGGGATGAGCAGCGCTGTAGCCTGACTGGGGTCAGAGAAAAAAGCATCTCCGTGCCACGGCGGGTAAAAGATGACCCTCAGGCTGGAGCATCGTGGTCATGCTTATGTATGAGATGACAGGCAAGCACTTACATTTCAGACAATTGCCCTTAACGCCTCACACATGTTTTGCTGAGGGCTTTATGGTGCTCATGATTCAGTGAGCTTTAAACCACCTCCTGTTTTTTGCCTTTTGAAACTCACCTGTGATCCACTGTTGAGGAGGTGCCTTGGCCTAGTCATAGTGACAAATATCTGAAGTCCTCAAAGAGATCTTGGATCAGAAACAGTGAATACCACAGACAATACAATGAAAATGCGTTACTAAGAAACATTCAACTCATCATGCATGATGAAACATATAGAACGTCAAGGGTTTATTCCCATGCATAAAATATATTCAACATTATATTAATTCAAAAGACAAAATCAACTTACACCTTGTTCGTTTTGTCCACAAGTCTTCATTTTATATTGTTCACAAAAGCCATAAGCTGTTATTCAAGCTGTAATTTTTAGAGAAAACGATTTTGTTGACAAAATGTTATATCATCAACAAAATATCCATGAAAATGCATTTTGTCAATGTACAAAAGTAATTTCCTCCATGAAATTATAGTTTGTCAATGACATAAAAGTCTTCTCATTTTCAAAATGCATGATGTCAACCACAAAAAGTTCTTTTGAAAAGTCTAATGTGTCTGTAATGTAAAAAGTACTTTTGTCCACAGAAAGTCAGAATGCAATATATCATTGGTTAAACTGACGACTTTTTCTTCATTGACAATGCATTTTGTTGACATAATAACTACCTGAACTTCATGCAATACAGCCTTCTGTCCGCAAAATGGTGGGGGCTGGTTTTAATTGGCTCAAAATAAAATGATTGCTTTGGAATTCTGTGAACAAAATACAGTTTATGCATTTGTGGTCAAAATATGATACAGGCTTATCTTTCAGTGGTTAAAATACAAGGTGTAAGAAGATTTTGTCATTATATAATTTATTTTGTAGAACATGATGTATTTTGAGGCTCTGGCTGCTCAGAAAACCTTATTTAATCATAGTTTACCCTTTTTTGCAGTAGATGAGCCTGCAGTGACATTAGCTATTCAACTGAAACAACAGACTGTTGTGTTGTGAGAATTTGGCAGGGCCGAAGGTCAATGTTCAGAACCATCAAACTCCTAGAAAGAGAAGGTTCTAAACTAAAGAATTCAAAACTGTTTATGACTGAAGAAGAACCGATGAGAACAGATTCAAGGCCGCGAGACACACCTCAGCTGATGATGCTGTATAGTTCTGCTGAAATGCTGCTATAAAGACCAGATGGTACCTTATACAGCAACTCCACACATAAAATATGAACTTGTTCTACAGATGGACATTGAGTTTCGCATTAATACTCCAGAGTTTGGTGGAATAGCCAGAAAATAAAAATCTATTTCAGGGAGCTGGCACAAGGTCTCGGGTTAATCTTTAATGAGCAAATAACAACGAGGACTCAGAGAAAGCACACCGCTCCTGTGTGTTTGCCCACTTTGAAAAGCCCTGATATACGAAAGCAAGGGGCCAGAGTGTTTCTGAGTCAGCACCTCCAGCACACGAAACACTTCATCAGGACCACCTTCATTAAAGGAACTTCCTGCCCACACCGACCATCCCATTAAACACACACTAACCCCGCACAAGGACGTTTAATTTTTTCGCCATCCAGCACCCTGATTTCATGCAAAAGATGGTACTCGTAGCAGGCCTCAAAAGGACTGTAGCTCGTGGCAGACGAGACCTGGAGATTGTTGGCCAGCTCCACCCACAGGAGGTAGCGTGGTCAGGTGCACTGGTGGTTGGCTGTGAAGCACCGCAGGTATGGCCCCAGCTGTTGGTTGACCCTCTCCACCTGGCCTTTGGTTTGAGGATGGAGGAGAGACTGCAGGTGGAACCGATGAGGCAACAGAACGCCTTCCAAACAACCTAGATGAATTGGGGTCCTCGGTTGGAGAAGATGTCCTGGGTGAACCCATGCAGACGGACAACATGTTGGAGGACCAGGTCAGCAGTTGCAGCAGAGGCTGGGAGACGGGGCAGGGCGACAAAGTGGACTGCCTTTGAGAAGTGATGTACTAAGGTCAGGAAGATGTTAAGGCCCTCTGTTTTGGTGAGACCGGTGATGAAATCCAGGGGCGAGGTGGGTCGAGGAACCAGGAGAGGACGGAGTGGACCAACAGTCGGTGTGGTAGGGTTCTTGGCCTGGGCGCACACTTCACAGGCATCCACCTAGACCCGTTGACGTCTTGGATGTCCAGAGAGGCAGGAGGAATGGCCCCACTGGAGGACGGCTGACCGGAAGGTGTCAGGGACATACAGGCCCCCCGGTGGGACATTGGATGGACAGGGGTGAGATGCCTGGGCTTCCCGGACCTGGGTTTCCAGGGACTAATGGAGGGAACCCACGATGCAGCCGGGGGGCAGGATTGGTGTGGGTTCAGGTGCTTGAGGTCAGGGGCATGCTGGTGTTAAAGGGCGTCGGTTTTGATGTTCTGGCTGCCGGGTCGGTGTGAGTTGAGCTGTTTAATTTACATTTACATTTACATTTACAGCATTTATCAGACGCCCTTATCCAGAGCGACTTACAACCAGTAGTTACAGGGACAGTCTCCCTGGAGCAATTTAGGGTTAAGTGTCTTGCTTAGGGACACAATGGTAGTAAGTGGGATTCGAACCCGGGTCTTCTGGTTCATAGGCGAGTGTGTTACCCACTAGGCTACTACCACCCTTTGGTGGATGGATATGGATGGATATGAGGTTCTGGTGGTCGGTCCAGACCAGAAAGGGGGTATCGCTACTTTACAACCATGTTGGGACAGGACGACGCCAGCACAAACATCTGACGTGTCCACTTCCACGAATAAGGGGAGTGCAGGGTCTGGGTGTTAGAGGACGGGTGCAGGGGTGAAGTGATGGCATAGGGACTGGAAGGCTTGGATGGCAGCAGGGTTCATGTGAAAAGGACATGCAGAAGTCTTCATGAGAGCAGTGAAGGGGGCTGTGACTGCACTGTTGCCACGGATGAAACAACAGTAGAAGTTTGCAAAGCCAAGAAACCGTTGCAGCTGTTTCAGCATTGTGGATAGGGGCCATGGCCACACCCTGGGGCAAGATGGAGAAACCCAGGAGTTTGTGGAGCGCTGGTGGTAAGGAATTTTTTTTCCAACTTACAATCAGGTCTGTGGGATTCCTGTTTTGCTTCCTGTTGTGCTTCCTGTTGGTGTGGTGGTAATTGTGCAGCCTTAGATGGACTGAAGATGGCGGCCAGGTCGTGGTAGCAAGTGGCACCTCAGTGGCACCTTAGCAGATCAGGATTCAAACCGGCAACATTCTGATTACGGGGCTGCTTCCTTAATCGCTAGGCCACCACTGGTCTCAGTGTGGGCATCCGATGTAGTCTGAGGGCAGTGGTGCAGTGAGTGATGGGGCTGGAAACGACAGGCCGATGGTCCACAGAGGTGATGGTGACAAGTGGGTGGGAAGTGCATTAAGCACACAGACCTTCCCGGTACCCCTGCTCCCTGGCAGTGAGGGAGGTCTGTCCAAGCTGCAGGGGCTCCCCCTGATGGTCGGGATGGTGGGGGCCGGTCTGGGTGGAGACAGTGGAGGTCAGTGGTGGAACAGGCGATCTTCAGCTGTGCCAGCAGGTGACGATTGATCTGGCGTGCCAGGTGAGCGAAAGTGTCGAAGGTGGAGGGCATCTCCCGGCGAATCCTGGGAGCCAGGCCTTTGCAGTATCACCTGGAGACCATGGGTGTCCAGCTGGGTCTTGGCAGCCAGGGTCCTGAATCTGGTTGTGAACTGTCTGAGAGATGAAGAACCCTGGCGCAGGTGGTACAACCGGGTACGAGATGTCCTCCATTCAGTCCGAGTGGCAGAAAGTGGATTTTAGCTCTGTTACAAAGGCCATGAAGGACAACGATGCTGAGATGGGTGAGGAGAGACATGCCACTGCCCATTCTGCAGCAACGAGAGCAAGAGGCCAACCTTGTGCTGCAGCCAAGGCTCCATGTTCCTGGCAACCGGCAGCCACCTTCTGTGACAGAAGCTCAATGATAATGGGCTGCTGTGAAACCTGTTCACACAAAGCCGCAAAATCCACGGGGTTAATGTGTGGCTCAGTCATTCTGTCACAAAAACAAGGCAAGACAGGACAGTACGGTCAACCAGCACCTGTACGTGATAATGAAAACCCCTGTGCGGAGGAAGCGTAAGGAGGACGGTGAATTAGCCAAAGCTGCAACATCCACGGATGTTGACACTTGCATAAAAAACACTAAAACAGATGACAAGACGGCAGGGAGGCAGGACATGAAAACAGGCAGGAAAAAAGTACCAATCTTACTGATAAGACAGAGGCAAGTAGAGCTGGGTCAGGTAGGATGGTAGTAGTAGCCTAGTGGGTAACACACTCATCTATGAACCAGAAGACCCAGGTTCAAATCCCACTTACTACCATTGTGTTCCTGAGCAAGACACTTAACCCTGAGTGTCTCCAGGGGGGGGACTGTCCCTGTAACTACTGATTGTAAGTCGCTCTGGATAAGGGCGTCTGGTAAATGCTGTAAATGTAAATGTAGGTAGTCCAAACAATGGATTTCGATGACTGAGCAATCTGGGAGCGGCCATCTTGTCCTATTTAAAGGGGTGGCGTCACCTCATTTTCGTGGTGCTCCCGGTCACGTGAGAGGGGTCACGTGACAATGACTGGTTTCTACCAAAATGCAAGTTTCATATTTCATGTACTGTGTACACAAGGAGACAACCTGTCTGGTTTGAAGACACAGCCAGTGGCGCTCTTCACCCCATGGATCTTGTATTTTGACCCAGAGGAAATGTTCAGACTGCCTCTTTGTCTGCGTGGCTCGAAAAAATTTCAGATATTTCTTCACCAGCATCTGTGCATTAGATGTAAACACAGTTCTGTTTCTGACCGCATATGTAAACTGGAAAAGCAGGGGAGGTGCTGTGGAGACATTTTCTGGCCACATAAAACCCACCTGGCAGCAGCAGTGAGCGTCACGGGGGACGTCTGCCAGGTAAACCTCATTCAGTAGTTTAAACACTCAAACATTTGATCAGATACATGAGCAAACAACAAAACCGCTTAAAAATGTATGCTGAAGGGATCTGAAGCTGAGATTGAGGATGAAAGTAGGACTGCAAGTAGATGATCAAATGAAAGTGATTTTTAAAAAACATGATGAAAATGCAATATACAATTACATATAATTTATTCTCCTTTTTTTCTGTATTGTCTCCTCATATACCACACCACAGTTCATCTAACAGCAGAATTTGCTCGTAGCCTCAGTTCTCAGATGACCGATTTCACATGATGCCAGCATGGGTCCCTTGCTGGAGGGCGATCTGTGAAAAAATATAATTTCAGTTCACTTCTATCTGGTTCTTGTTTTTCGGGGCTGATGTGAGTTAACATTAGAGCTGGGTGCTATGGCAAAAAAATATATATATCACAATATTCCTTCCCATATCGATAGATTCGATTCTCTAGATCGATTTTTAGCACTTTTTTCTGGTATTTCCAGACTGAAACCGAAGATACCAGTGCCTCAGCAGCCGAGACATCCCGACTCGTAAAAACCTGAAAAGCATAATGAAAATGCAGTGTATTTTCAGTATTTCCTGCTCATGTTCCACACCACGGTTTATCTAACAGCAGAATTCACCCTGCCCTTAGGTGAAATGCCTTTTCGATCTCAGTTTTTTGGGGCACTGTCCCTCTGCCATGATGTTCCACTAAACCAATAACAGTTATTAGTTTTCAAAGTTATCATAACTTTGGACCTCGAGGAGCAAAAACCTGGATCCAAACCAATCAGGATGCTCTTTGTCTTGCACAGGCTGCACATGATCAGGCAAAACACACAGTGATCCACACATACACACGTTCTCTCTCTGTTAGTCCGTCCCAGCCTCTTGTTTGCTTGCTTTCAGGGATATTTTGTTCAATTTGCAGGCATCAGGGAGTCGCTATCAATATGTGGGACCCTCCTGGAACTTTCGAGAGACTACACACAAAATATGCAAATATCTGACATTTTTAATGTGAACGAGCAAAATGCCCAAAGCTGATTTTTATTGCAACTAGTTTTGTTTTTGGGGCAGTCGTGGCCTAGCGGTTTAGAAAGCATACCCATAATTGAAAGGTTGCCGGTTTGAATCCCCGAACCGCCAACGTGCCACTGAGGTCCCCACACACTGCTCCCCAGGCACCTGTCATGGCTGCCCACTGCTCACTAAGGGTGATGGTTAAAAGCAGAGGACACATTTCGTTGTGTCACCATGTGCTGTGCTGCAGTGTCTCACAATGACAATCACTTCACTTTCAAGTGAATTTTTTTATGAAATATCTTCATAAATGAACCTTTATGACATGATGGAAACAAGATGCAATGTAAATGCTGGTCATGTGATGATAACTATAATGAAATATATCATGTAATATTGTCTCCCATCCGGTCGCATAGATGACGTCACAGCCACTGGAATGGATCTAGAGCATTCTTGAGTCCATTGGTAACAATAATATAATGACAGAATAGCCTTGTTTTAATTGTGAAATGGGTTTGACTAAAAGAAAATCAGGGTTTCATCTATTCTACTAGGTACTTGTACTATATTGACTGAGCTAAATAGAATTGCATTACTAAAGAAGAACTAGAGTAAAATAATCATGGATAATTCTGACTAATAAGACTAGACTTTTAGTTGACTGAAACGTGACTGGACTAACATGAGTATGCATGTGACTAAGACAAATAAAAACTAAAATTACAGCTTGATGCAAAGACTAAAACAAAAATTAAGACAGGCCGGCAAAAACAACTATAATCACAATAATGTAAATCACATGAAGTCAACCAATGAATGCTTTACCACTATATAGCGGTGTTGTGATAAAGACATGGCTCCCAGTCATGCGTGAGGAGAGAGAGACAAGCAAAGGTCCCACGAGTGACCCTCACGCTGTAAAACACGGTCACGGGGCTTGTGAAAAGCCTTCATGCAGTCATCTCTCATCTGCCTCGGATTTCAGTACCACCCCTCCAGCTCTCACCCATGGGCTGTGGTCTCTGCAAAGAGACCATGGCTCCTCCCTTTTTTTACAGTTACTATGGGAACTGATGGCCTCTGTGTCCGTTCCATCTGCAGGTCGAACTGCAGGTAAGTCCAGTCAGTTGGTCACATGAGCGTCTGAGGACTGGCATGAAGCTCCTCCTACACGCTACTGGCATGAGGACTGGCATGAAGCTCCTCCTGCACTGTGTGCTGTGCTGCTGTGTATCACATGTGACAATCACTTCACTTTACACTAAAGGTCAAAAGGTACACCTCTCTGGATCCCAGTATGGACAAGCGCACACAGACAGGGAATCCAGAGCGTCTCCATTATCAACGCACCTTACAGACACCATCATTAGACATCGGGCCACAAACTGCGTTGTCGTATTTGACATTTTCATTCCGACTTCAGCTGCTGAACAACAGCTGTTCCAGCCATAACCTGCCTGCAGATGAACCCACATTCATTTACGCCTCAGCCACTCAGTTCTGCTGCTCTGCTGAAAATGCTCGATTCTATCTGCAGACTCGGGGGGTATTTTAATAAAGACCGTGATTTAAAAAGCAATACTGCTCCTCGGGTCTCACTGTGAACATAGTCACAGCTTCTCTGCGTTCACCAAATCGCCTCTTTTTTTAGACATGTCTGCAATAATTCTCCTAATTTTCCACAATTTTTTTTTTAGATGAAACACAGGAGTGACGAGTGTGTGGCATGCAGGGGGGAGTTTAACTCATTACAAGTTACCACAGTCTTCATTAGCTTCCTCGTGGTGAGTGTTTTCAGCATTATTCTATTTCCGACTATGAAGCCCCTATGAAGAGTCCATTTATTGAATGACATCTTTGAGAGAGACCAAGCCCCAGTTCTCCTGGCACATCTCTACACATCAACATGAACATTATTACCACTTTCACTTTTTTTAATAAAGTAAGGTCATATTTTAGTGATGAAAGTCACTGTCATATTTTAGTGATGAAAGTCACTGTCACTGTTTTTTGTCATTGTGAAACACTGCAGCTGTCATGACCACGGACTTACGGGGGAAGGAAGCGCAGAGGTTTGACATGCTGGGAAGGGGGGTTTATTATTAAACAAACAAAATAAAGAATGGCGCGGTGGCCAAAAAACGGGAAATAAAGGGGAAAAACACAAACAAACCCGCAGGCGTGTGGCGATTGCCAGAACTAAAAAATACACCTTTAACATAAACAGGTCAAGTTCGTACACAGAGTTCACAAAAATGGCGTCCCTCCCGAAGGGGTGGAAATGTATGGCTTTTAAGCGCTGTCAGAATTGGCCACCGGTGATGAGCCCAGCTGAGAGACAGACGGAAGGAGTTTTCGGGACTTCCTGCAGAGACTGAGGGCAGAGTTTGATCAGCCAGGGCCTGAGCCAGGGATCGAACTCTGCCCCTCCTCCACATCCAGTGTCAGTCAGGATCCGGGGCAAGAAGACTCAGCACTGGCGGGCGACGAGAAGGTCGTGCCTCCCGAGATCCTGGCTGTGCCCCCTGAGGAGGTCCCGGAGACCCCAGAGAGGGAGCCAGACGACCCTCTCTTCTGTCTGTCTGTGTGTGTGTGCGTGGCAATTGTGTCCATATGTCGGCCAGGCATGGGCCTGTGTCCGCCTCCAGAGGGGTGGAGCGCCATAGAGCCCCCTGGTAGGCATGAGGACCAAGCTGGGTCAGGCAGGAAGAGGGCCTGCTTGTCCCAACGGACGCAGAAGGGGCTAGCCGGATGGTATGGCAATGCCCCCCCTCAACACATTTTGTTGTGTCACCGTGTGCTTTGCTGCTGTCAGGATTGACTGCAGCCGGGCTCATCACCGGTGGCCAATCCTGACAGCGCTTAAAAGCCAGACATTTCCTCCCCTTCGCGAGGGACGGCATTTTCGTGAACTCTGTGTACGAACTTATGTTAAAGGTGTATTTTTGAGTTCTGGCAATCGCCACACACGATTGTTTGTGTTGATCCCCTTTATTTCCCGTTTTTTGGCCACCGCGCCATTCTTTATTTTGTTTATTGTTTATTTAATAATAAACCCCACAAAATGTGTCTTTTGCATTTAACCCATCACCCTTGGTGAGCAGTGGGCCGCCATGGGGAGGGGCGCTCGGGGACTGTGTGTGGGGACGGTACTTTGCTCATTGGAGCCTCAGTGGCACCATGGCGGTTCATTTACATTTACATTTACATTTACGGCATTTGGCAGACGCCCTTATCCAGAGCGACTTACAACGTGCTTTCAAGTTACCATCGATGAAGAGATCAATTCCGGTTCACTAGGACCCCAACTATGAATACATCTATTTAATTCACTCTGTTGTAGATTCTGTACACAAAGTTTGACAAGAAAATTACAATTTAATCTAAATATTCTTTAAAGAGGAAGGTCTTGAGCTGCCGTTTGAAGGTGCTCAGTGACTGAGCTGTTCTGACCTCGAGGGGAAGTTCATTCCACCACCGAGGGGCCAAGACGGAGAAGAGTCTGGATGAATGTTTTCCTTTTACCTTCAGAGATGGAGGGACCAGGCGAGCAGTACTGGAGGCTCGGAGTATACGAGGTGCAGTGTGAGGTGTAATAAGGGCTGTGAGGTAGGATGGTGCTGCTCCATGTTTGGCTTTGTAGGCCAGCATCAGTATTTTGAACCTGATGCGTGCAGCTACTGGGAGCCAGTGAAGGGAACGTAGCAGAGGGGTGGTATGGGAGAATTTGGGAAGGTTGAAGATCAGTCGTGCTGCTGCATTTTGTATGAGTTGTAGAGGTCGGATGGTACATAGAGGTAGACCAGCTAGAAGGGAGTTGCAGTAGTCCAGTCGTGAGATTACTAAGGACTGAACCAGTAGTTGGGTGGCCTGGGTTGACAGGTAAGGGCGGATTCGTCTGATATTGTAGAGAAGGAATCTACATGAGCGGGAAAGATTGCTGATGTGAGTTGAGAAGGAGAGTTGGTTGTCTATTGTTACGCCAAGGTTGCGGGCTGTTGCAGAAGGAGAGAGCTGCGAGTTGTCTAGGTAAATAGCAAGATCCTGATGTGGTGAAGAATCTGCTGGAATGAATATTAGTTCAGTTTTGGTGGGATTGAGTTGGAGGTGATGGGCTGCCATCCAAGACGAGATGTCTGTTAGACATGCAGAGATTTTGGAAGCAGCATGTAGATCAGAGGGAGGAAAGGAGAAGAGGAGTTGTGTGTCGTCAGCATAGCAGTGGTAGGATAATCCATGTGAGGAAATTACCTCACCAAGTGATCTCGTGTAGAGGGAGAAAAGGAGAGGACCTAGCACCGAGCCTTGAGGGACACCAGTGGAGAGTCTACGTGAGGTAGAGGTGGATCCTTTCCAAGTCACTTGGTAAGATCGCTCATCAAGGTAGGAAGCAAACCACTGCCATGCTGAGCCCCGAATTCCAAGCCTCTTCAGGATTGACAAGAGAGTCTTGTGGTTAACGGTGTCAAATGCAGCAGATAGGTCAAGGAGAATAAGAACTGATGACAGTTTTGCCAATCTGGCTGCATGTAGCTGCTCGGTAACCGCCAAAAGGGCAGTCTCGGTGGAATGAGCTGTTCTGAAGCCAGACTGGTTAGGATCCAGGAGGTTGTTCTGTGATAAATGGAGTGATAGCTGGTTGTAGACACAGCGCTCAAGGATTTTGGATAGAAACGAGAGGAGGGAAACTGGTCTGTAATTGTTAATGTCTCTAGGATCAGCAGTGGGTTTCTTTAGGATTGGAAGAACCCTGGCTGTTTTGAAGGCGGATGGTACGTGGCCAGATGAGATTGAGCCGTTTATGATATAAGAAATGAAAGGGATGAGGTCAGGGGAGATAGTTTGAAACATTGCAGAAGGTATTGGATCTAGTGGACAGGTGGTTGGGTTGCCTGTGGAAATAATCTGAATGATTTCATCAGATGTGATTTTAGAAAAAATTAGGTTCAGGATTTGAGTCCACTTGAGGCCACCACTGCTTGTTTCGTGACAAACTCCACCACTGCTTGAAGGGCAGACATGATGTTCCGTGGCAAGACAACTGCCCTTTAAGTCTTCTGAAGGACATTTTCATCAGATGACCATCCACTCACAGCTGTCCGTCCTCACCCTGACATGTCCACCTGATGTCCCCCGAGCTGCTTCTCACCCTACGGAACTTTTTAATAATAATGATAGATGAAAAACCTCACTACTGCCTGGTACTTTTGTTCCATGGTGTATACTTTATACTAACACGTCTAGATCTTTCACGTAAAACTTTGATGCAGATGCAGCTAAAAGCAACCGAAATCCTACTGTTCTGGTCACCCTAAGCAATAGAGTAGAGATGATGCCACGTTCAGTTCAAAGAGTTGAACAACTATGACAACTAAATTATAGAGTAGAATTTTACTTCATACATTTTCAAATGTTGCTTTGAGCTGAAGGGCTGCGGTGACCTGACAGGCGCCCATGGCATCAGTGCCGGGCAGCAGCAGCTGGGGTTTTTCCAACCTGAATCGCTACACTACACTTTCACATGAAGAATAAAATTCATAACTTCAGGCACATGGACCTGGACTGCAACAAGCTCACCATTTATCGCGGCAACTTTCTTTAACTCCGCATGCTGGTGTCATGTGACATCACATGTCTGTACATGTCGTGCGCAAGTCAGATGCTCTCAGGAGCTAAATCACTGAACTCTGTATTGAATGGGGACCTCTCATGTCAACCTGGCGGCAGACAGAAAGAAGCAGATGACAATATTGTCTTAATGTCCAAACATTAAGTAACAGCATATATTAAAAATCTCTGCATGTGGTAAAGTGGACTCAGTGGCTTTGGCCTGAGGCTTTAACCCATTAATTCATTATGATATAATAATAATATTATTGCACTTCGTGTTAACGCTGATTGCTTGATTTATCCCCCGTGCAGAGTAGTTAAAATGATTGCGGTGTGAAAGGGGATCCTTTGAAGCCCCATTGAGAAACGTGTCACAGTGCTTTTGTGCACCACTAGATGGCGCTCCTGAGTCATTCCAATGAGAGTCTCAGACTGAGGAAAGTCTGGGGGTCGTCCACAATCTCCGGGCGATGGAGGGGGTTCTGCGGGAGATGCGGCGAGGAGCGTGCTTCCCAAGGTGATATCAGTGGGTCAGAAAGCAGCAGTACACCCCCCCCCCCCCCCTTAATCCTGCACTGCGTCTCAGCAGTGTTCAGTGTGTAGGGTTTGTAAAGCCCGACCATTCAACAAATGCTGGCTGTTCGCCCGGATTCCAGTGCAGCATGCTGATAAGTGCGGCGAGAAAACATTCTACAAATGCTGTACAATTCATACAATAGCAAAGCCCCATTTAATAAAAAAACGTATAAATGCATGTGTGAACATATGTACATGTATATCTGTTTCAATCTTGCCATTGCAGAAGAACACTAATAGCCAAACACACTGATACTGCGCCATGTGAAACATTTCAGCAGATTTTGCATAATAGCCCTGCTGATAAGAAAAATCGATGAAAAGGACAAGCAGATATTTTTATTATGTTTGGGAAATGGGAAGATAGCAATTCTACTTCCAGACATGTATTCCATATATTTGTTGATAGGAATGACATGTTGACAGCCCCCCACTAAAAGTGATGGGGGGTTAAGGATCGGTGGGACAGGGAACAGATCAGATAATCCAGAAATCCTAATTTCATTTCAGCGCAAGGTGGGGAGGGCGGCCGCCGCGTCTCCTGAGATGTTGCTACCCGCCATCACAGCTAATCCACGCTGTTATCAGGCAGCTCAGCCACCACTGGGCCCAATCGGCCGAATTCTCCCAGTCACCGATAAGAATCCGGACGTAAGCGCTCGGAGTCTCCAGCAAAGGGGATGGAGGGATGGATCTGTGTGTGTTTTTTTTTTTAATATTGCATTAATCATAAACATCCATGTATACACCAAATCTGTTCATGAAAGTCTAAAACATATGAATTTTTAATTTGCACTTAATTTGCACCACCGTGTGCTTAATATTTAAGAAAAAGGCAAAAATGTATATTACTTGACTTATATGGAAATGCATTTGTGGATAAAAGTGGTGTTTATCCCACATTTTTTTTATCCCAGACATGCAAATGATCTCAAGAAAGCATCATTATCTCTCATAAATTAAAAGTGTCTATAATGCTGTCTTCATTTACGTGTTGTGTGCTGGGCCTGCTGTGTGCATTTCTCCCCTTATTAGTGCATGGCGGGTCGTATAGCTCATTCTCATTAGGAAATCGATGTCTGGCAGCACAATGGAATCTTTTCACCGGTTCTGCGGTGGCGTTGCAGGGTGCACCAGAGCAAACGAGGAGGAACCGATCCATGGCATTTGGACCGATGCAGAGTTTCAGCCTCATTATGCCATGAGACGGGACTCCTGGAATACGATGGGATCAAGTTAATGGGCACTTAGCTGCTGTACACCTGCCTCAGTACACAACGGCGAGAGGAGTTCAGGATTCAAGAAGAACTGCCTTCTATCAAAGAGTGGTTGAACCATGGAAGAAGGTGACCTGGTCTGATGAATCGTGCAGTGTGGGAAGGATTCTTTGGCCAAAGTTCTGCAGGGATCCCTCAGGTTCTGCATTCATAAGGGTGCTACTTTGACACCTGAACATCGTTGCTGACCAAGGATCACTAAAGAACACAACCACACGTCTGTATTGTTGGCTTTCGTCTTTGAATTGTCCAGATCTCAGTCCAACTGAGCATCTCTGGGACGTGCTAGAATACCAGTCTGATCCAATGAGGCACTAATTTGAATCTCACAGGCTTCAGAGTTCGAGTGCGGTTCGTGCCATGATGGACCAGGGCTGTTTTGACTGACTTTGTCGTAATGTTACAGCGGATCGGCATAAATGGTATGTTGCTGTGTAAATACACACAGAAAACCCAGGAGGGAAGCAGCTGTGATGAAATATGTCTCAGTAGACAATGAAGCGGTTTTACATTCGGCTCTCAGCATTTGCTCATGTTCAGTCGAAGACCCTGTTTCTGGAAAAGGGAGCTGATGTTCCTGAAATGCCCGTCCGGATCGCCCTGTGTGTGTTTCCCATTTCGTCCAGTCCTTCCACAAACGCATCTCTCCCAGAAGTCGCACCCCTGAAAATGTTCTCATCTCCATCGTTTCACTTTCACACCTCGAGTGACCTGTGTCAGGACAGTTCGACTCGCCAGGCCGCCTCTCACTTTTCACACTAGTCAGCAACTGAAACACACTTTGCTGCTAAATGCATCTTATGAAAGAAAAGACCATTTTAAAAGGACAAACACGTGCTATGAATAAGAGTCTAAACCGGGCTCCGAGAAATGGACAAAATAAAAAACGTTATGAGCAGATTAGATAATTAATGTGACTCCTGGTTATTTAGATCAAATGGCTCATTGATTTGGGCCACAACACGGTCTTACACCTCACAGAGATAGAATCTGGGCTGCCACTCTGTCTGTGTGGAATTTACATGTTCTCCCCTTGTTGGCATGGGTCTCCCTCTGGCTCCTCCAGTTTCCTCACATTGTACTCTGGGTGAGCTGAAATTTGGGAATTAGGAATAAGCTAAGATGTATGGTGAGCGAGTGATTTACATTTAACATTTACATTTAAGGCATTTGGCAGACGCCCTTATCCAGAACGACTTACAACGTGCTTCCATGTTACCATGGATGAAGTGATCAGTTCTGGTTCACTAGGACCCCCAACTATGAATACAATCTTTTTATTCACTCTGTTCTAGTTTCTATACAGAAGTCAGACAAGAAGAGGGTTTCAAGTTCATCTAAATATTCTCTAAAGAGGAAGGTCTTGAGCTGCCGTGTGAAGGTGCTCAGTGACTGAGCTGTTCTGACCTCGAGGGGAAGTTCATTCCACCACCGAGGGGCCAAGACGGAGAAGAGTCTAGATGAGCGTCTTCCTTTTACCTTCAGAGATGGAGGGACCAGGCGATCACTACTGGAGGCTCGGAGTAAACGAGGTGCAGTGCGAGGTGTAATAAGGGCTGTGAGGTAGGATGGTGCTACTCCATGTTTGGCTTTGTAGGCCAGCATCAGTATATTGAACCTGATGCGTGCAGCTACTGGGAGCCAGTGGAGGGAGCGTAGTAGAGGGGCGGTGTGGGAGAACTTGGGAAGGATGAAGACCAGTCGTGCTGCTGCATTTTGTATTAGTTGTAGAGGTCGGATGGTACATTGATTCACCACTGAAAAAGACTTTTATCTCGAAACACTTCTGATCATTGCCTCAATCACTTTCTGCCTTGGTTTGAAGAGAGGGACTTTGTTCTCTGCATCCTGGTGGTACAAATGCTGGGTTCCTCTGGAATTAACTCCTGCATCTCTACAGATCAGCCTGTCACCGCACACACACACACACACACACACACACTTCCATGGCAGGTGTCACACAGAAGTAAAAGGGGGGGTGCAGACCCCTACGCCCCCCTCCAGCTGAGGACAGCATTACAGTGGGATAATCTGGGGGGATGGGGGGGGGCGTTGAGCCAGACGAACACGTTCTCATCTTCCCACTCCCACTGTTCTCCTCGGTTCTAGCGGCTCACCTACCAGGAAGAATACCGAGGTAACACTGTAATTTACGTGTTCTGTTCGGTGAGAGTTGAGCTGGCTCAGCCGGGAGTGTGCCGGTGCTTCGTCGGTGTCCCCGTAGAGAAGAACAGGACAGCGGCGCGCCCGGTTTCCCTCGATCAGATCCAACCGCAGAAAACGAGAGATTTTATTTTTAAGACAGAGAGACGGTGAAGACCAGAACACACAGACCTGAACGGGACTGAAAATAGCAGAGAGCGAGATAAACAGGCTCAGGAGACGTGCTTTATAACGAGCAGCAGACCGGCTGCTGAAGCGATGAAAAAGGCGGAGAAGAATCCAGAAGGGAGCAGATCCAGTGGAAGCGGAGGGGAACGCGAGGGAGACGGGAGCTGTGGGAGGGGCCAGTGTGGCAGAGGGGATCGGCAGGTTGATGCCAACACACACACACACACACACGCACGTTCTTGCTTTATTAATCATCTGCACCCACTGCGTGGGGGCACCGCTGAAACCCCCTTACCCCGCCGGTGACGTCACCGTGGGTGACGTCCACCTCGCCACTGCAGCTCACGCTCGTGTTAGCCGTGAAGTGGCGGAACGTGCGAGGGTGCGTGTGGTCGTTCTGTTTACGTGAAGCAGCCTTGAAGAGAACTTGAAGAGGCCTGAATAGACATGTCACACAGCAGGTGGCACCCCTCCTTCTAACACGTAACAGCCAGACCAGGGAAATGTAGAAATGACACAAAGAGAAGTTGGTGATGGCGGTGGCCCTAGCGGTTGAGGAAGCGGCCCCGTAATCAGAAGGTTGCCAGTTCGAATCCCGAGCCGCCAAGGTGCCACTGAGGTGCCACTGAGGCCACTGCCGTCCCCACACACTGCTCCCCGGGCGCCTGTCATGGCTGCCCACTGCCTAACAGAGGCTGGTGGTAAAAAGCAGAGGACACATTTTGTTGTGTCACCGTGTGCTGTGCTGCAGTGTTTCACAATGACAATCACTTCACTTTCACTTTCATAAGGCCACAAAGGTCCACGTTCAAACCCCACTTACTACCATTGTGTCCCTGAGCAAGACACTTAACCCTGTGTGTCTCCAGGGGGGATTGTCCCTGTAACTACTGATTGTACGTCACTCTGGATAAGGACGTCTGATAATATGGCATAAATGTAAAAATGTAAATGTAAGGGGCAGACAGAGAGGGTTACCAAGAAAGATATGATATAACAATAGATTTCATCATATATTGTTCTGGAAAGCAATGGTGCAGATTCAACAGAATTTGTTTTTACGGTCGATTGTAATGTTGCAATTGTCAGTGTAGTTGTAAAAAATCTCAGCCTGCATTTAGATAGAAATCTGGTCTTCTGATTCCACAAGAACCAACCGCCAACGAAGGGTTAGCAAGATCTATCAAGATGGCTGACATGTTGTTATATCCTGAAGCTCTGAACAGAAATACTATACTGTTCTCCATCTGTAGACTTTTGCCTTTTAGGAGATCATTCATTAGTTTACAGAGTTGGGAGAGACCGATGCCCAGTTCTTCTAGCACATCTCTACACATCAACATTATTGCCACTTTATTGGCTCTAATTCTTTCCCATTACTTCCTTGGACTCAAGAGATTTGGTCCATAGTGTATTTTTCTCACCTTGAGCCCCGAGTAAGCGCAAAATTGGGACATCAACAGCTTCTCAACTTCACCTTCAATTGGTCTTCACGTTTCTTTTCTTTCTTTTTTTTTTTACCAAGAGGGCTTTCCTTTAACTTTTTAATCACGTCTCAGTCTTCCTGCACCCAGCATCTGTCCTTTCCCAACAGAGCTCTCCTGCTGTGGGACACTGATGCTCTCCAGTCCCAGCAGGTCCCATCACCACCTGTCCTATCCTCCACCAGGCTGTCAGGAGCACCTTACAGGGTTCAGTGCAGCGGTTTCTGCTGTTCGTCTCTCTCGCTAGTGTCACTCTCACTTTTCCTGTAAGTTCGGAGCTGACGTGAAATGCCCAGGACATGCTGATCACAGTGGCCTAGCAGGTAAGGAAGCAGCCCCATAATCAGAAGGTTTCCGGTTCGAATCCTGAGCCACCAAGGTGCCACTGAGGTGCCACTGAGCAAAGCACCGTCCCCACACACTGCTCCCCGGGCGCCTGTCATGGCTGCACACTGCTCTCCAAGGGTGATGGTTAAAATTGGAGGACACATTTCACTGTGCCACCGTGTGCTGTGTTTCACAATGACAATCACTTTCACTTCACAGTATTCAGGTACCATTTGATTTCAAGACCCAAATGGACACAAAATAACCAATAATCAGTCAAAGGTCATGTCCTTTTGACTTATGTTGCAGTAGACAGTTTTCTGTTGCATGGCTCCTGTGAATGTTTTTTCTTTATTTTGTCCTCTTGGAGAGAATGTTACCTTCTGGAACTAAACACTGACCCATGAAACAAGTCTGTCATGTGGCAGATCTGTACCAGACAGAGCTTTCAGAGGGTTTTCACTTATTTCATTCACAGGAATGCACAGTCAGTGTATTATGTATGTGTAATATACAGTGGTCTACCTCTATGCACCATCCAACCTCTACAACTAATACAAAATGCAGCAGCACAATTGATCTTCATCCTTCCCAAGTTCTCCCACACCACCCCTCTGCTACGTTCCCTCCACTGGCTCCCAGTAGCTGCACGCATCAGGTTCAAAATACTGATGCTGGCCTACAAAGCCAAACATGGAGTAGCACCATCCTACCTCACCGCCCTTATTACACCTCGCACTGCACCTCGTATACTCCGAGCCTCCAGTACTGCTCGCCTGGTCCCTCCATCTCTGAAGGTAAAAGGAAGACGCTCATCTAGACTCTTCTCCATCTTGGCCCCTCAGTGGTGGAATGAACTTCCCCTCGAGGTCAGAACAGCTCAGTCACTGAGCACCTTCAAACGACAGCTCACCAAGGGTGATGGTTAAAATTGGAGGACACATTTCACTGTGCCACCGTGTGCTGTGCTGCAGTGTTTCACAATGACAATCACTTTCACTTCACAGTATTCAGGTACCATTTGATTTCAAGACCCAAATGGACACAAAATAACCAATAATCAGTCAAAGGTCATGTCCTTTTGACTTATGTTGCAGTAGACAGTTTTCTGTTGCATGGCTCCTGTGAATGTTTTTTCTTTATTTTGTCCTCTTGGAGAGAATGTGACCTTCTGGAACTAAACACTGACCCATGAAACAAGTCTGTCATGTGGCAGATCTGTACCAGACAGAGCTTTCAGAGGGTTTTCACTTATTTCATTCACAGGAATGCACAGTCAGTGTATTATGTATGTGTAATATACAGTGTCTACCTCTATGCACCATCCAACCTCTACAACTAATACAAAATGCAGCAGCACAATTGATCTTCAACCTTCCCAAGTTCTCCCACACCACCCCTCTGCTACGTTCCCTCCACTGGCTCCCAGTAGCTGCACGCATCAGGTTCAAAATACTGATGCTGGCCTACAAAGCCAAACATGGAGTAGCACCATCCTACCTCACCGCCCTTATTACACCTCGCACTGCACCTCGTATACTCCGAGCCTCCAGTACTGCTCGCCTGGTCCCTCCATCTCTGAAGGTAAAAGGAAGACGCTCATCTAGACTCTTCTCCATCTTGGCCCCTCAGTGGTGGAATGAACTTCCCCTCGAGGTCAGAACAGCTCAGTCACTGAGCACCTTCAAACGACAGCTCAAGACCTTCCTCTTTAGAGAATATTTAGATGAACTTGTAACCTTCTTCTTGTCTGACTTCTGTATAGAAACTAGAACAGAGTGAATAAAAAGATTGTATTCATAGTTGGGGGTCCTGGTGAACCGGAACTGATCACTTCATCCATGGTAACATGGAAGCACGCTGTAAGTCGCTCTGGATCAGGGCGTCTGCCAAATGCATTAAATGTAAATGTAATATGTGTTTGGGTTCTCATGCGCCGCCATGTAGGATCATGGTTTTCCATTAACTGTGACTGCACATGTGAATAAATAGTGGCTTGATCTACCCTCTGTCTGAATCCAGAATTCCTGGGTCACCTTCTCCATGGTTCTGACCCGGTTCAAATCCTGAATCGCCAAGGTCCCCCTTGAGGTGGCAGTGAGCAAAGTACCCTCCCCAAACACTGCTCTGTGGGCGACAGCCTCTAAAGTCAGAGAGAATGTCTTGGAGGACTGGATGAAGGACAGCAGAGCCTTCGGGGAGGGGGGTGGAATGTGTCTGTGTTTTCCCCACAGAACAGAAGTTCGGGTTATCAGACGGGAGACAGAACTCTCGCAGGAGACTGGACCTGCATCCCCGCTGCATGCTGCTGTTTTCTTCCTGTCAGCCGCATCCGGGCTCTCGTCTCCCGATGATGAAGAGCGGAGATGTTCCCCGGCGGCCTCACCTGGAGCTGGAATGAGCGAAGGACAGCACGCCACCGCATCAGACGCTCCTGCGGGGGGAATGTTGCGCCTGCCGTTGGTCTGAATTTACTGCTGATCAGCGGCACATCGGGCCGACGTTGCCAAGGAGACAACAATCATGTTTCCATTCCATACAGAGCGGAAGAAATATTGAAGAAGTCATAAAAATAGCATTAGGCGACGTGATGCTGCGATAAGATCAGAATTCTGCAGAGGGCAGTTCTGGGGGCAGATTTTTTTTTCCATTTCACGCCCATCACGAGCATATCAAACGCTCCACATCACATCCTACATGACCACTCGACCAAGTCAGATGCTCGTTTGCGAATAACTTCTTTATCGACTAACCGCATACTCCCCTCAAGCGTGTTTAAAATGCATTTCCATCTTTCGCTTTTCAATTTGCTGCTTCACGCTGTGCAAAAACGAGGTGGAACACAGGAGCTCATAACTTCTGCCGCTCTGAAATGAAGCGAAAGGTAAGTGGCAGTGATGAAAACCTGGCCCCTCCTGCCATTTCTATCCCGTTTACGACTTTTCAGTTCTCTTTATTCTATTTATTTTTATTTCTTTACATTTATTCCCCGTGGTCCTGCTAACTGCTGCGGTGTTCTGTCTTACATTGTATGTAGGTGCACGTCTGAGCTCTGTTAGTAAAAACATCGCCGCACTGCACTTGGGCGCCTGGGTTCATCTGGTCAGACAGGGCCTGCCATTAGCTGCCTGTGGACCACAGAAGGCCCCGTCTTCATGCGTTGGCGGCTCCGTTCCCCGTGTGCTCCCGTACGTCTCGGTGCTCATTAGCTGTTGGTGCACATCTCCTTCCCGCTCCCATCCTCCCCCCGTTTCGCGCCCGGCTCTGCTCGTTGCTCCCGCCCGTCGCGCGGCTCCTGTCCCAAAAGTCAGACACCCAGTTAGAATCCCATCAGAGCGCGGGGTCGAGAGGGTCAATTATTTACAGCGTTTGGCCCAGATTGTAATTACCTCCAGAGCGGCTGCCGCTGCACACCATGAGACGCGTCTGCTGCAGAGCCATTTGGGGATGAGCCGAGCCCCCCCCCCCCCCCCCCCTTCCATTCTGTTCCAGTGATTGCATGTGCCCCAGCACTCCATGGTAACACTTGTAGAAATTACCTGACAGAACCAATATAAGACCATTACCCAGCCCCGTGGCTCCCAGGCTGAGGCTGTTGCCGAGGCGGCGTGTATAATATCACAGTGTGTATATGCACAATTTATTTCCCCAAATGAAAATGAATTATGGCCCTCTCCTCTGTCACTCTTGAATAAAGTGCAGAATGGCATCACTGTCTCCGTAATTCACAGCAGAAGCAGCCATTTATAAACCCATGGGGTCCCGCTGCCGGAGCGATGCCACACGGATTCTCACAAGCAGCTTTCAGAGACACACACAGACTCTGGACGCACAGCACAATGGCGATCAGGGAACAGTGAGAGGTCAATTCTCACCTCCGCCATCTCCACCCTGGTAACGGCTGCAGAGCAGAGGAACGTGCAGTTGGCAGTATTCTCCATGACTATTTTAGTCTCTTTTTTTAGTAATGCAATTCTATTTAACTCAGTCAATATACTACGAGTATCTAGTAAATTGAAAAAATTGTGATTGTGAAACCCATTTCACCATTAAAACAAAAAAAATCTTATTATTATATTACCTGATGTTCTCAGAAATATTCTACAGCCATTCCAATGGTCGCTTTCTCCCAGCCATCTGCTTATTCTCAAATCTATATAATGCCATGAATGGGTTTTGAGTAAGTGACATTATAAGACACAGGGAACAGAAATACTGCATAATAACAGTAATGCAATTAGACGAAAGGAAATAATGTCTTCTCTCATTTTTGTCAACTACATTTTTCTTTGCAAACCACATGTAGTCTATTTTTCATTTGTCCACAATATAACATGATATACAGTACAGGCCAAAAGTTTGGACGCACCTTCTCATTCAATGTGTTTTCTTTATTTTCATGACCATTTACGTTGGTAGATTCTCACTGAAGGCATCAAAACTATGAATGAACACATGTGGAGTTCTGTACTTAACAAAAAGTGGAGACCTGACCTCCACAGTCACCGGACCTGAACCCAATACAGATGGTTTGGGGTGAGCTGGACCAACAAGTGCTAAACACCCCAGGAAACTCATTCAAGACTTTTGGAGAAGCATTTCAGGTGACGACCTCTGTTTTCACTTATTTCACCTTTTTTTGTTAAGTACATAACTCCACATGTGTTCATTCGTAGTTTTGATGCCTTCAGTGAGAATCTACCAAGGTAAATGGTCATGAAAATAAAGAATACGAAATATAGCTTTTTACACAGAACACACACACACAAATGCCATGTTGGAACGCAAACCCAGATCTCATTGTTACTAACCTGTGAAACAGAATCTCGCAGTCACTGGCAACAACAGTGATGACGTGGTGAAAGGCGCCGCCTTTGGTAGGGTGCACGTATGAGGCAGAAGGTGAAAAGCCACGCTTCAGATATGACGTATTTTCTGGTCTGCAGTGGTTAGGACCCACCAAGAGTGGTCCAAAGATGAACAAGCAGTGGCAGGTTCCCAGATGTCCAAGGCTCATTAACGCACACGGGGAGTGAAGACGATTCTATCTGGTCTGATCCTGCAGAGGAGCTGCTGCTGCAGCCGGTCACACTGTAAAAACCTGTTTAGGAATGGACTGAGGAACGTGACCAAGAGTGCAAGGTTCTGCTCTGGCCTCCAAATCCCCCAGATCTGCATCTAATTGAGCATCTCCATGGTCGTCCCAGATAACATCCAGACTGTGGAAGACTTGTGGAGTTCGTACCTCATTGGCTATGGCATTTATTATATGCAACATGAGCAACGTGCATCCACAGTAAAATACGAAGGTATAACCGTATTCTTTCTGCTGATTCTTGCCATCAATAGCAAACGGAGCCAAAGTTGCTGAGTGACGTGTGCTGTCATCTTGACAGCTCCCCGGCACTGTGAAATGTGCTGGTGTCACCGCGCTGATGTGTTAACAACATTAACAGTTGGTCTGGTGCTGTGTCATGTGGACATATGCAGATCCGAGCGGCACGTTGGTGTTAAAATGTGCAATATCTGTTACATGCTGTGACGCTTACCAGCGCCCATCCGTTAGATTCATGAACTCGGTTCATCAATGTGAAATCTGGAATTAGACTGGAATCAACTTATGGACTAGCGGAATTAATGTGACTTCATTCATTGGGGCAGTGATGCCACCGAGCAAAGCATCGTCCCCACACACTGCTCGCCTGTCATGGCTGCCCACTGCTCACCAAGGGTGATGGGTTAAATGCAGAGGACAAATTTCACTGTGTGCACCGTGTGCTGTGCTGCTGTGTATCACAAGTGACAAACACTTCACTTTCACTTCAAGATTCAAGATTTACATTTGTCGCGTGCATAGTTATAGCAGTACAGCATGCAGTGAAATGCAACGATGCTCTGAATGGTTAAAGAACTAAAGTTGTGAGAATAAATAGAAATAGAATAAATGGGGAAATGGGGAAAGGCCGGGGAAAAAAAAGGTATGGCAGCAAATATTTCTGTCCGAGGAGAACATAAAACACAGACATCACTGGGCCGAGGTTATGGACACCACTTCACGTTCTGAATTGACATGATGTGCACGTTTTCTCCTGAATGATGCACGACATTTTGCATTCACGGCAAAGCACCCTGTGAGTAAAACAATTTGAGTTTTTTTACATTTTAAACAGCGGGAGCATCACACAGGTGTGTGTGTGTGTGTGTTTGGTGTGTGTCGGTTCCCTCAGCTGTTGCAAGGTCGTTTTTCTCCAGCAACTCGTGCATTCCCCACACGTCCGCGTGTGGGTCTAAGCAGTTTGCGAGCGGCACCAGGGGCTGCAGCGCCCCAACCGATCGTTTAGTATTCTCCCCGTTACACGTCCTTGAGTCGCCTCTCCGCCGCCATTCTGCCGCTGTAGGACAGGGCAGCGGCCCCGGTGGTATCCGGACGGTGGGAACTGGCCATGGGGAAGAAATTGCGTTTTTTTTGTATTATTTTTCGTTGTGCGAGCGGTGGTGTTCGGTGCCGCTGCGCTCTGCCAGGACCGATGCCCGTGGCACCGGCTCGCCTGCCCCCACCCCGCCGGATGCTCAGCCTTGGCATCGGTATTCAGCACGAGACCTCCCTCCGACTGCCACGTGCGAGACTCTCGCTCGCATTAACGAACCCGAGCTGCGACGCCGTATTGATGGCCGCTGAATGCTGACGCCGTCCTCGCTGAGAGGCCATATGCGAGGTGAACTCCAGAGGTTCGGGAGGCCGCGTGGGGCAAATGAAGACGGATGGATGGATGATGAGTAACAGCCGAGGAGTGACGGAGCGGGCCGGTTATCTCGTTTTATCTTGCTTTGTCTCGTCCTTATCTCATTCCATCTCATTAGGCGTCGTTTAGCCAAGCTCGCCCACATCTCTCATCCTTGACAATTTCAGAGGCTGTGGGGTAGGTGGGGGGTGGGGGGTTGGGGGTTGGGGAGCAGGTGGAGTAAGGAGGGAGGGGAGGGGGGGGGGGGGTGTTCTGATAAAGCCCCGTGCTGCCATGGAAACAGAGCAAGGGCAAGGCCTTCCCCATTACACATTCACACGCCGAGACACCCCGAGAAACCCGTCTTCTCCTGCCTCGCGCTCCGTCTCCCTCTTCGACCAGTTTGTGCCGGAGCGTGGCGAATGGCCCGTCGTCTTGGCGGCGTTTTGGAAGTGGGCACCCCGCCAGCACGCCGTGCCAGATAAGAGCTTTGTGAGAGGAGTGGAGCGACTCCAGCGTGAGGGGATTTCACAGCAGCGCCCGATCGCATTTTCCCGCTCCGCTCACCGTGACTCCGCCGTTGCTGCAGTCAGACATTCATCACTGAAAAAAAAGCCACTGAGCCACCAGAACAAAGGCTGACCAACTCCACTCTGCCGCCAGTGTGTGTGTCTGTGTGTGTGTGTGTGTGTGTGTGTGCAGGGAAGAAGTGAAAACTGGGCGCCGTACCTGATTAACTCCCATCCCAGCCTTTATACCCCCCAGGTCGGCTCCGCCTCCTGCTGGCCGTTTGTCAGGTGACATGACACCGATGAAGGGAGGATTAAAAGGTGAGGGGTGAGGAGAGTGAGACCTCAACGAGAAGGAAAAGCATCGGTTTTCGCCGGGTGGGGTTTCCCGTCGCTTTGCATCATGCGAGATTCTCACACATCTGGAGGGGTTTCTGGAAAAGGAACTCTTAGCGTGGAGGAGGCTGAAGAACTCTCCACCTCATCAGTGCATCCTCTTCTCACAACTGGGTGGCTCAGACTGGTTTCGGCACGGAATAAACCACCATAAACCACACCAGCGCCCGCGACCTGACTCTCTCCGGCAGTCCCTGATATCCAGGTCATCTGCTCTGGAATCACTGAGCAAGAGGCAGGGTTACCAGAGAAGAAGCTGCAGCGGCAAGCATCACTCAGACATTCTGTGCCGGGAACAGCACGCTCAGTCCCGAAGCTCCACGACGTTCCGCAGTGGCGTGAGGGAGCCGCCGAAACGGCCTCGCCGGTGAACTTGTGTTCTGCAGAGGCAGCCAAACGCCTCTCAAATGTGGGAATACCAAGTGGGCTTTACAGTGGTTTATAGTGTGAGCGGGGTTTATAACGTGTGCGTGGTCTCCATCGTGCTTCTCTCTGTGCACCATCGGCAGTACTTAGGGCCAGAAACATCACATATATAATAAACGACATCATAGCTGAATGTGAGGAACAACGTCCTGTGAAACTGGGGAGAACAGAGTAAAAAACTCTCTCTCTACACACAAAAGCACTGCATTCAAACCACTCCAACTTGATGTTACCTGGCAGAAAGAGGCGTGGCACAACAGAGGTTAAAAGGATGAACAGTTTCTAATTTATTAACACCAGAAATTATTATTGCAGTTACATGTAAATATTGTATGTAAAAGGGCACCAATGTTGCAGAGAAAGTCAAAAAGGAAAGACAGGAGGAAAATATGGAAAAGGACAGAACTGCCGGAACCAAGCTTCAGATACATCATCTGATCCAGGAGAAAAATGGGAGGAGAGAAAAGACTCGGGAACCGGAAGGCCCGATTCCGATGGAAGAGCAGCTGAGAAGAAAAGCGTCTCCGCTACTACACGTGAACATGCTTTATACGTTTGACCCACAGGAAGTTGTCACAGACCAATCAGAATTTCTTGTTTCTTTCGTCACGCCCTCAGAGTCTCCCGCCTGGGGAAGACAAAGAGAGCAGGCGGTCCCGATGGCCGGCGCCTCGCACCTTTGGCTCGGGGGAGGGCCGCCAATTGCTGCAATGCCGTCCGACAAAGACATGTAAAACGGAGGTGTTGAACGTCAAAAGCGCCGAAACGCCATGGCCCTGGACGTCCCATCTGCCAGTCCAAATATCCTCAGTTTTCTATTAGAGGGAAGACCGATGAAAATAGGATTGGCGGATGCATCATGGTCAAGTTTCTCCAACGTAGGACTCAGTAGACTGAACACAACCAACCCCCGCCCCATCTCCCATGAGGACCTTCGCTGCTACCGGTCGAGGGTCTCTTCACTCTGTGAATGACAGAGATTTTAATAATAACGGTAAATCCACGCGGCGCCCAGGGACAGCCGTTTATTAACTGACATTTAGGAGAAGCAAACGTTCCCCCAAAGCCAATGACAAACAGTCTGAACCCCTGGAGAGCTGAGGAGACCAGAGCTTTGGACCTGGTACAGAAAGTAGTTTAACATCCATCATTGACAGGGACCACTGGGCCAGAACGTCTCCAGAACACCGCTGTTCGTAGGAGGTTCTTGGTATGCAGGAGTTAGTGTCGACCAAAAGACGTCCAAGGAAGAGGAACAACCCCACTGCCGCAGAAACCCTATGATGCTCGTCATGATAGAAAGGTCTCAGAACATACATTGGTGGTCCCATCTCAAAAGCTGAGCCTGGGCATCAGGTCCTTGAAAGGCCAGGGCTGTTTTGGTGACAATAATTTGCTACTGGCATGTCTTCTAACAGCGAGAGACATTTTATTAGCCCCACTGACAGCATAAAGACATAGACTCAGACCCAGGAAAGCCCTGGTGTAAAAATGAAACCAGGAAGTCCGATGAACTGATGGACGCTGCTCCAGGTTGGCTGGATGAAGTTTGAAGGGTTTAGAGACTAGGGCTCACCATCCATCTGACGAGCTGCTGTGGTGCTTCATCTTCTCCTGTGTCAGGACCAAACTCGAGGTGCGGGCTAGGTCACGTGCAACGAGACTGAGGGGACTGAGAGACTTTCAAGAATACGTTACTGTGGGCCTGAAGACGCGGTGTCATCTTACATTGACAGTCTAGACCACCCCCAAAAAAAGCCTCATTTCAATCATTTCATCATGCACTCATGTTTCCAGCGAAGTCCGTTCTGAGCGCGTGTGAACGGAGCCTCGGGCTACGCTACTGTTCGGGGGACGCCGGGAGAGAGGACACCTACGGCGGCGGCGCTCGGCCTTGCTGCATTGCATCACGGCGGTAAACACCGAGTGATAATTTGTGCGTGCGGTGAAGGGAGAGAGACGGGAGGCGGGGAGGTGGGAGGGAGAGAG
The DNA here is from genome assembly GCF_900700375.1 of Denticeps clupeoides. Taxonomy (NCBI): domain Eukaryota; kingdom Metazoa; phylum Chordata; class Actinopteri; order Clupeiformes; family Denticipitidae; genus Denticeps; species Denticeps clupeoides. Next base: position 18,564,336 of record NC_041718.1, read on the forward strand.
GGAGGGAGGTGGGAGGCGGTCCGAGTGAGTACGAGACGCCTCTGTTCCTCGGCACAGTGTGAGAGAGAGAGAGAGACAGCAGTAGGAGCGGCAGAGAAAGACAGACAGAGCGAGAGAGAGAGAGAGAGAGAGAGGGAGGGAAGGATGCAGCCGAGTCTGCCAGCTGAATCACCAGCCTCCACCTCCACCGCGGCTACATCACTCTCCATCCGCCCATCCGGCGCTCCTGCGGCGTGGAGGAGTGCGTGGGGGACACTCTCATTCATCCCCCCCCCTTCGGTCTCACTCCTGTCCTCCCCGTACCCCCACGCCACCGGAGCCCACTCGCTCGTGTGTCACTCGTGGAGGAGAGGGATCATGGAAGAGGCACAGCAGGCACAGAAGAAGGGGACGGAGTGGAAGAACGAGGACCACCAGCTGCCACCCGTCCCTCTGACGGGAGACAGAAGACAGAAGAGTCCTGCTGTCTCTGCCGGGGACGTCTCTCTCTGGGGTCTGTCGGAGTTCGGGGGCTGGACGGCGGCCGAAAGGACTTCTGAGAAGCACTTTCTCGGTTGAAAAGAGACCCTCTCCCACCCCCTTTTCCAGGATCCGGTACGCCGGTGGACGGAACACCTGGCACGGTGCTGCTCCGCTCTCCTTTTCTTTCCTTTGTGTGTTCCCTTTCCTCCGGGGGGGTCGGGAGGGGGGGTGGAGATGGCGTTTGGTGACGGCCGCGCTCTGGTGACGGGGGGCCGCTCGGCGCCTGTGCGGTCCGGACATGCCTGACCGCCGGAGGCGCGGACCAGGAAGCACGAACCTGGGCCGGAGGGAGGAGGGGCAGCCGCCCGCCGAGCCGGCACGCCACATTCTCGGCGCTCAGCGGCCGGGGGAGGAACCCAGAGTTCTGCCATGGCCCTCAGCCGGCGCCACAGATAACTCTCACATTCACACACCGCCGGGAGGACTTTCAGGTACACACACACACACACACACACACACACACACACACACACACACAGAGGTCTGCATTTGTCCTCTTTTCTTTTCTCGGCTCACAGCAGTGTTCTAAATTTCGAGGAAAGGACTCCCATAGCTTCACACACACACACACACACACACACACACACAGATGTTTCTGTGTTGGTGAGGACCTGGTGTAATAAGTGTGTAAGTGCCTCTACCGTCACTGAACCCTCCAAATCCAAAACTGCCACCAAAATGTGTGGACGACTTTAATCCAGCCTTTCATCCCATCTACCCATCTACCCATCTACCCATCTTCCTCTCTTCCGTCCCTCTCTTCCCCCCCCCCCCCCCCGAAAGCAGCGCTCCGGTCCGTGTCCCGAACCGGGTCCGTCCACCCCGCGTCCTGTTCACGGTGAGCCGGGAGCGACCGCGGCAGGACGAGAGACGCAGGTGGGTGGACCACCGGACCCGTCCCGCCCCGCCCCTCCGTGGTGTCATGTGGTCACAGCTGTGATGGGCTCCTGTTCAATGTCTGCTCGTGACTGAGGTGTTCTGGCGCTTGGGCTGGTGCGGCGTCCGGTGATTCAAGGTGTTGATGCCATTAGTGTGTTCATTTCATCACAGTAATAACGTGGCTGCGTTTGCTGTTGAGTGATATTTGTGTTTTATGACTTTATGAGTGATATTTATGTTGTGATAATGTTTAAGTGTTTGTGTTGTCACCGTGTTTGGTCAGTTCTCTCTTTTCGGAGTCGTTCGAGTGTTCGTGCCGTGTTGGTAATGAGACTGTTGGGGTGTTTTAGTACATTTTGTCTCATCATGGTGTCTGCTGTTTGGCAGAGGTGTTTGTGTTGTATTGGGTTGTGTTTTTTTTACATTGCAGTGTTGGGTGGTGGGTGTGTACAGTATTTTATGTCTTTTTTTGTGTGTTCAGATGTAAGTGCAGAGGTGGCTTGAACCCTTGGCGTCCATTTAAGGGCGTCCTCAAGTTGAACTTCCACCATTTGCGCCATCTTTCTTCTCCGAAGTGGGTCCCACTGACCACCACACGAGGGTTAGCCGAGTTTTACCGGGACCAGTACAGGTGCACAGAACTGTCCAGCGTCCTCGAGTACTCTCACCCTCAGAAGAAGGCAAATGTACACTCACACACTGTGACGGATGTAGGCATTTCCCTTGAGCCAGGGTGAGGGGGACAGAAATAGATCTCGTTCTAAATCAGGACAAAGCAGCCATGCAGCTCCGGCGGCGGCGGTCCTCGATCCCCGACCGGCGGATCAGCACGGCTCTCATCCGCGCGGTGCCAGAACCAACGTGGCACGTGGGAATGCATTCGTAGTCATTGTTTCGAGCGGGATTTGCACGCAGGTTTCAAAATGGCGCAGCTATTGTTATTCATGACACGACAGTATCTTACGAACCACGTAACCACACAGAAACCGTCTACCCGGCTTTCCGGACCAGGAGCTGGTTTCGTTTTGTCACGTTTCCCCTTTTACGGAACGTTACGGAACATCCAGAAAGTGGAGGAACAGTTTATGGTAATGCCGAGCGCTGCCTACACCGCTAGGTGTTAAATATTAATTTGGAGCAGCAGGGCAGGATGGCAGTAAACGTGTTGGCACTAATGATGCTCAGACGTCGGCATCTGCGTTAAAGTGGAGCGGCGGAGATGTTAAAAGGCCGATAACGCGAGAAGAGCCGTTCTCGGCATTAAAAGGGCCGGATCTGCCGCCATTCGTCCCGACCGCAGGTCCCTGCAGACCAGCGGCTGCCGACATGAAAAGGAGCAAATCGCGGCGGCTGAACCTAATTTAACCAGATGAAGCTCGGTGTTCGGCACGGGCCCTGGCCCCGGGGCGCCGGCGCAGGTGCCGAGGCAGGATGTGCGGCCCACGCCCCGCCCGTGGGCCTAGAGGCTCGCGTGGGCGACGCCCACACCGGCAGAGCCTCGGCTGCTGGATGCTTTCATTAGAAATTCCTTTTTTTTTTTCATCCCGATTCATCCTTCCTCCCCCGTCCTCCGGTTCCTCTGGCCGCCTGAATTGTGTAACAGTTTTGTGGAGGCCGCGTCGAGCCGGGGGCCCGCGGTTAATAAGGGGAGCCAAGCAAAGCAGACTGGCACCTTCTCATCCGCGGTAAATAATTATCGCCTCCGATGACTGCTGATGGCTGGCCCGCGGTTCCGTGCTTTTTCCGCGGGGAAGCGGCGGCGGTGCGTTTGGGGTAAAGGCCCGCCCCCCCCCACACACACACACCCTCCCGCTTTCTGTCTCAATATCACCCTGACCCCTCAGTCGCCGGAACTACACAGGGTGACAAACTGTCCTCATTAAATAGAAATCCCCGGCATTCAGAATTCATCAGGGAGCCGATTAGCATAACATGTGACAAAAGACACTAATGAGGCAGCCGAGACGCAGGAGGACGCGCCCTTCACTTTACAAAAACCGCCACACTTCCTGTCTTCACACGTGTCGGTGTGGCTCGGAGGAATATTTAAAGGACTGAAGCCCCCCGAATCTCAAAGCAGCCGCTCCTCTTCGCTGTTTCGTTCAGTTTTACCATTTTTCAAGAAAAACATTCTTTCACTCTCAGACCCGGGGTCATGTGATCCGTTTTTTTTTTTTTTTTTTTTTTATGGCCAGATAATGAGCCAAGCTGATGAGCTCTGATGAGGCAGCACTTGGAATTTTGGGGATAATAACGTGCTGGTGGATCACCGGAAGGGTCCGGGAGAAAGGGCGACCACAGAAAAACGCGTCTTTGTGCAGGAGAGGAAACGCCAAGCGCTCAATTCATTAAACAGACGGAGAATTTTTTTTAAAGAGCTATAGTGCAAAAATAATCAGATAGAAACAGAAAGTGTCTAGCGACATGCAGATTCACGGCAGTGAGATGAACGAGACGCTGTCATCATGAAAAGAAGATCCACCTAAATTGGGGTCCTCCGACTCCCGGCCCTCAAGGTCCAGGCACGGCTGATTTTGCAGCGTTCCTCTACCTGCGAATCAGGGGCGAATCAGCAGCTACCTGGTCGATCTGGAAAAAAAAGGCCTTGATTCGTAGAAGTGTGTAGAAGCATACGCTTCGTATCGCAGCACCTGGGTGGCGATACGATAATATCATGTTATATCGCGAAACTGTACACATCGTGGCATTCTACAGGGCACTGAAAAGAGCAGAGCTGATGTACAAGACGCTGTGCACGATCCGGGTGGATCACATTACATGAATAATTCAGCCAAAACGACATAACTCAGAACTGGAAAAATGTGGATATTTGATGTCCCTGTATCAATACGATATCGGCACGTAAAACATCGCGACATATTGCTGCGCCGATATTTTCTAGGTCCTGGCCCTGAACTCATTCTGTACTGCAGGTGCTAATGCATTTGTGATACTTGGATTTTAGCCTTCCGACCACAGAATGAGTTCGGCCGCGGTGAAAATGGTCATGAAAGAAACCAAACCAACGGAACACGACCAGATTTCAGAGTCTCCCATCACGAAGTAAACGATCCGCGTCGCGGAACAGGACGTCCCTCACAAACACAAGAAGTCCAGGCTCAATGGAGCCTTTGTCAGCAGGAGGCCCTCCCCCCCCCCGAACACGCTCATCCCCCGAAACACCTCGGCATTACAGGTATTACAGCCTGCGCAGTGGCAGGGGACGGAGGGGCGTGGCCGCCCCGGCGGTCTCCGCTTGCCTGGCGAGCCCCGCGGTTCCCCTGCCGACGAGGTTCGGCCAGGTTCGGTCTCCTCGCCATCGAAGGCGAACGGAGAGGCGTGACAGGTGAGCGTCTCAAGTCCAAGCGGCCTACGGTCTGGGGGACGGGCGGCCTCCTGTCTGTTTAAAGCCCATCGATCAGATGTCCCGAGCGCGCCGGACCAGGCGGAGGAGAGGCGAATTGGAGCGGCGCGGCGAGCCTTATCAGCAGGCGTCACGCACCCACCAGGGCCGGATTAGCGCCGGGGTCTGAACAACGGGCCGGCACGTACTCCCGTTATTATTGTTGACCATCGGCATTAGCGCTTCGGGCCGAACTGTGCCCGGAGTGGAGGAACGTGGCTTATCTGCCGTTCGGAAAAAAAAAAAAAACGGATAAATAAGATTCACCGTCTGTCGCCGCAGAGATCTTGATAAAACCACAAATCAGCTTTGCCCCCCATCGGCATCCTTGCCGTCGGGTTTTAAATCTCCGGGCTTTTTTAACCGCCGCGGAAAGAAGTCAGAGAGGGGCTGGGATTAGGCGGCCGTGTTCGCGGTGCGCCGCCTCGGTCCCTCGACAAAGCCCCCTTTGATTAGCGCCGTACCTTTCAGCTCCATTGTTGGCCGCGAGACTGAGGGGTTCTTTTCAGGGTCGTCCGTAAAGCTTTTTTGGGGCGGCTTTGACGGAGACGTTCACATTACAACCGTCGCGCTGGGGAAAGAGGAGCTCCTATTGTGATCGTTTCCCTCCTCCTTCGGCACACGGAAAAACCGCTTCTTCCTCCGGAGAGTGAAAAGGCGATTCGTTTTTTTTTTAAAGATGGTCGTTTTCAGAGTTCAGGCATCAGGACGGTTGTTCTGAGATTTAGTTTTTTTTTTTTTGGTTTTTCCTTCCAGATCACTGCTTGACGCTGTCTGCACTGCTGTGTTTTATGGCTTTCTATTCCTATGCGATTCGTTTGGGCCATCACATAGGGTTCAAAGCCATTGGGTACAGAGTGGACAATCACCTGGACAGCTGAGCGAAAAGGGGGATCGTGTCACATGTCAGATGGGTCTCGCGCCCACGCACTCACAGACCAGGAAAGGGGCAGGGCCCACGGGATTCAAATCCATCGACGACCTCTGAACACCGCAGGGCAATAACTGGAAATCCATACCCGGCACACCTGCATTAAATGAAATCCGGCGTAAAATCCGAGCCCCAAGTCCATGACAACGCCCCCCGGAGACTGGCCGGGGACGGGGGGGGCGATGGGCCTGACCAATTTGAAATGCATTTCATGGTCCATGCACACACTCACGCTTCTCATTTCACACAGAGTGTGTGAGTTTCACGCCTCAGAACCCTGCTGGTTCCGAAGCGCTGTAGACCTGCAGAAGCTAAGAATCTTAGCAATATTTCAGAAAATTGAAATATCTAAAAAAAAAAAAAAAGCATTTTCATTTAAGGTGACTTGACCCGTGTCACATTATAAGAAGGCGAGTTTCGAAGTTTCGAAGTTTCGTCGCCATGTGCAGTGGAAAACTCAGCAAATCGTCCACTCTCAGCACCGCAGGGGGAAACCCACCTTGCGCGGCGGGCGTGGCACCCCCCCGTGGCTCAGTGCCGGCTCGGCATGTGTCTGTAATGGGGCCCGCTGCGTTCGTCGGCTCCACTTCGCAGGCAGCGCCGCCTTCAGGCTGGAGGGGCGGCGGCCAGTGACGAATGTCCCTCCTCGGCCAGGAAAGCTTCCACAGAGCTCTGAATCTAGAATCTTTAACTTTATGAACAAATTGCTGTTAGACACATAATAGTATTATATTGTAGTATTACTATTTCCATGAATGTAGTTAAAGACAAGGTCTACATCCATAGTCCTTCTGCACCCAACGTCTCATTTATTTATTAAATGTCAAACGGCTCTGTCTAGAGGTGCTTCCTGATATGACACCAAATGGCTCACAGCAATACACAGAACTTCACAAATCTTCATAAATGTGGATTTAAAGCCGAGATTCCTTGACTTTGTGAAGAACGTGTGACGTATTGGAACCCAGCGGACGGTGTATTCACTCTCAGCTGCTCAGCTAATGATTTTTAATTTAATTCCGACTGGCGGTTGTGGGGCCAGGGATTTAATGAAGCGTTCAGATTTCTGTGGGGTTGGCCGATGTCTGCAACACTGCAGCATGTGTAATGTGGCGAGGGCGAGGACCGTCAGAGTGCGCTGCTCGCACGTTGTTATTTGTGATGTAGTGTCCTGCGTGAGTGGACATCTGCGTGGGTGTTTTGAACCCTTTACAAGTGCCATTTGCTTATTGTTATAAAGAAAAATCATCATAACAGCCCAAATTTGCCTGAACATAAGAGTGAAAATTACCAACATCCTGGCGAATAAATCTATTCATGATTTTATAAATCCATAGATATTTAAACATATTTACGCACAATTTGTGCATAAATGATTTGTCTTCAGTAGTTCATTTCATCATGTGTTTGTGCTGACCAGAGCTCTTTTACTTTCCTTTATTCTATAAACTCCGGTCATGTGAGGTGAGGGTATAAGTGATTCGTACACGGTTTAATTATTCACTTTCCCATCAGTTTACATAATTATGGGGCCTAAATTCCATCCTGAATAAGTCTTGCCTTTTACATCATTACTCTTTCAAATATTAAAAAGGAGGTTGTACCAATCTGTCAAAATATACAGCACTAATCCCCCAACAGGAGGAGGTTTTGGGGCATTATGTACGTGTTTCATTTCTCCGGCGTATCCGTGGCGGCTGTGAGGCTGTGATAGGCCGCGATTTGGTCCCCCGTGGCGCAGAGCAGCGGGGCTCAGCTCGTAATCTCACCTCCACACGGCCGGCGCCGCTGAGCCTCCGGGAAGCCCGACTTCTGGTTTTGTTGCAGCCCTCCGGAACGCCGGGACCCAGCCGAACTCCTCGCCACTGACGGGTTCCTTTTCATGTCTCCCGTCTGCAGGTGCGCCATGCCGCAGTTCACCTTCGCCTGCTTCTGTGGCCTCCACGGCCTCTGCCAGTCCAAGGAGAAGAAGAAGAGGACGGAGCAGGAGGAAATGGAGAATCGGGGGGACCAGGAAACTGTGGTCTGATGAAGCTGGGAACGTGCCTGCTCCATTGCTCAGAGGGTCTGCCCTGATCCTAGATCAGGATAGGCCTCTGGTTGGTAGTACCACAGGGTGGTAGTAGCCTAGTGGGTAACACACTCGCCTATGAACCAGAAGACCCAGGTTCAAACCCCACCTACTACCATCGTGTCCCTGAGCAAGACGCTTAACCCTGAGTGTCTCCAGGGGGGGGACTGTCCCTGTCACTACTGATTATAAGTCACTCTGGATAAGGGCGTCTGGTAAAATGTAAATGGTTCATCATCTTCTGTGTACAAAACGTTTTTTTTAGCTGAAAAGCTGAATTCAGTGTGAACCTTTAATTATTTCTTCATGACTTGATGTCTTTTATATATATATATATATATATATATATACACACACACACACACACACACACACACACACACACTCATATATACACACATATATAAATACACACTTTCTGAAACCAGAAGCAGGATAGTTTCTGACTCCAGGGGGGTCCATGCCGGCTACCCAGACACACGGTTTTGGGGAAACGAGGTGAGCCAGACATCTCCATCAAACTGTGACAGGAACAGAAGGGAAGTCAGGTGAAAGCCGCCAAAATCTGAAGTGTTATTATGAAGTGACAGATGGCCGCCGTCGGCCCTCGCCGCGGTGGCATTTGCACGGGTCCCGGTGCATCTCCTCTGGGGTCTTAATTACCTCTTAAGCAATCAACAAACAGTCAGGGCCAGGAGGGTCCCCCCAACGTGTGAGCTCAGGCGTCGGTCCCGACGAGGAGCCCGGCCGCGTGACCCCTGCCCTTTTCACATTTCGCCGCTAGTCCGGCCGCCAAATGAACACCGGCGTGATGTTTCCGCCCAGAATGGTGGCGACAGTAATTAAGCTGCTGGAGAGGTTTGGCGCTCTGTGACCGGCACCGTGGTCCAGCGGTGTGGGGGCCGCTGCCGACGTGCACGACCCCCGAGGATGAACGATTCCCAGCACTCCTCGGCTAAACTGTTTTTAAGTGGTTATTTATGCGCCGGGCGGCACAGGCAGAGCCATTCTGCATCTCAAATCATCCGAAAACCCCAAAAGAAATAAATCACGTTTGTCCGTTTTTTTTCCCCTTCATTTTCACGTCCCCTCGGTCAGATTAATGAAACGAACTCGACAGCCTCCTTCAGAGCCGCCGGTGAAGAATGGCGGGCCTTTCATGTCCAATACGGCAGACTTTAATAAAGAGGAGGTGGGGGATTCTGTCTCGTTTATTTCCTGACTCACTAATTGCCCGTTTCTGCCCGGCACGGATAATACAGCAGAGTCCGGTGGATATTTGTTCAACTTAAATATCGCACTTTCCTACGTGAAATTTAACGGACTGGCTTTACGATGGATGAAATGAAACAGATCGTGAGAATGGATGTCCGAGCTTTAATACTCATTTCAAGTGAATCGTAAGAGATTTGCCTAAATGCATTTCTTTCCGTGTTACGTGGTAAATGAACAAAACGCTTCACTGTGCCTAATGAACGGCTCATGGACTGACAGGTGCATCGATCATTTCTGTGTTTCTGCATCCACTTTGGTTTTCACCACGATAAACCTGCATTGTTTCTGTGTTTTCCTCGTTTGGGGCTTCAGGGGATTCATTCTTACCGCAACTTGCACAACGGGCATAAATTATGTTTCGTTTATAATTACCATTCGTACGCAGAGACCCTGGCTCCCCAGGTACCGGGGGAGTGTAACAAGATGGCAGGTGTCTCATCTGCTGCCGGTATTCGTACAAACGTCCACATCGGTGTTGGACGCTGATGGGAACAGACAGGAACATGGCCCGGTTCAGATCGTTACTGCAACGCTCTCCTGTGATGGCGAGAACCTGAATAAAAATGATTTCCCAGCAATTCTGACTAAAGTGAGTGTGGATCATTTCTATCACAAGAGACAAATCGGATCTGGCAACGCAGGGGGAAAATAGATTTATTCATCTGAACGCTGCATTTGACTGGTCTGGGATATTTTACCACATGCATGCACCACATGAGATAAAACGATATAGATCACATGACGAAATAAAATCATATGTCGTTTTAGATTACACTTGTTCACACTTTTCCTGGTATTGTAACACGCTTTAGGTTTCCTCTAAAATTAAATAACACAAAAACATGTTTTTTAATGGATGAGCCAACTGGAAACTTACAATCAATAAAGTTGTGGTCATTATAATAAAACAACTGTTAATATTACATAATATTATATATAAATAATATTATAATAAAACAGCTATTAATTCATTCAAAAGTTTGGCTGAACCTACTCTGTGGCAGTTGAGATTTTGGAGAATAGCCGGAGAAAGTAAAGTATGTTTGATGATTCGCTCTTTTTACCTTCACGAGCGCTTAGTTCAGATTTGTCCTCATCAAAATCAGCTTCATGAGATGAGACGCTGCCACAAATGTTCTAACTCACGTGCGTTTTGAACTATGGAAATGTAAAAAATACAAGACCCATAAATCAGTGGGTGCATCCAAACTTTGACTTGCAGTGTACATATTCACAACGTACGTGACAATACAAAACGAACCTTCCTGTATTTGTGCATCAGACGTGAATTACAAGACGAATGACAGGGTCCGTTTCCAACTCATTTCATACAGTCATGACCGAGAAAAACGCCGGAATATTGGAGCAAATTTGCTCGAGAAGAGTGAATTCGGCCTGAGGCTCTCCTGGCTGCTCGGCGGGACCCACTTTCTGCAGACGAGCAGCAGCCCAATGATTGGCGGCATAAATGAGGAGATGACAAGGCCCACACCGCTGCAGGCGGGCACGCGCCGGGGCGCCCACAGGAACATTCATCACGGCCGGGGGGGGTGGAGCGGTCAGGCCGAAGCTGGGGGGTCACTCGTCTGGCTACAGGCCTGTCTCGCTCTCCGGTAATGAAGATTAAAGGCGCCTCCTCTTCCTAAAACTTCTCTAATTAGCCAATCAGGCGGCAGGGCAGGCGGGAAGCGGGACTGGCGGGCGCTGATACGGATGAGAGATGGAGGGTGGGGGGCGAGGGGAGAGAGTAATTGTGATGGTAATGGCTTCGGTCAGAAGTACCTGTCAGAGACCTGGCTGCCGGTCAGCCGGAGCCGGCCAATACAGGCGGCCTCCCCACTTCGCCGAAAACCATCAGAGCAGCTGTCAGTGGAAAGAACGCCAGGGCCCGGCGCTGAGGGGAGGAAGGGGTGAACCGGAGCGCCATGGAGGTCCTCGAGCCGCGCTGGTGGACACTGAAAAACGAGTGGAAAAGAATAACGGGGCCCAAAGAATGACTGCGGCCAAAAAAAATAAATGGCAAAGATTGGAGGATCGTGGATATATTTATTCAGACATTCGTTTAGTTCACGTTGTGCCATCAGGCTGTTGGCTTGTGCCGGGTGTGTGTAGTTATTTTTCACACCGCACAACCCACGTCCGAACGCGCGTGTGTGTTGGAGACGAGATGTTCGGGATGCTGATCACGTCTGAGTTGGACAGGCGCCCCTGCTGACACCCAGTCTCATTAGAAGGGTGACGCCGCTGCCGCCGCCGCCACAAAGCCGGATCAGCTTACAGCCGGAGTCATGGTGATGAGGAGAGGCGCGTCGGAAGCTCACAAAGGCCGAGCGGCGCGCTAATCCCGGCGCCACGCCCGCTTTACATCCCGAGAGCGCGCAATCAGGTGCTCGCGACGCTCCTCCGCAGAGACCCCGAGCCTCATCTACAGCCAGGAGGAGAGAGGCGTGACGGCAGACGCCGTTATCACAGCGGGACACGCGCCACACACACTTCACCACACGTTCAGCTCCAAGACAACAAAGCCGCCGTCAAAATATAAAGGGCCGAATGTACAACACGTCTGTAATCCCCTTTAAACAGACATGCAGACATCCAGTCATCAATCACCAACACCGTCCTGGCCTGACCACGACAGAGTCAAAGGTGAAGACGAGCATTTACGAATTTACAAATGAAGAAGACACACATCCAGCGGCAGTGGTGGCCCAGTGAAGAAGGACGTGGACTCATAACCGAGGGCGTTTGTTCAAATCCCAAACCGCCAAGGTACCGTCCCCACAAGGCTGCCCACTGCTTTCGACAGTTGATGGGTTCAACGCTGAGGACACAATGAATTGTGTGATCGTGTGCTGTGCATCACAATGACAAAAACAAATACTTCCACATCTCAAGATCTTCTGCAACATTCGCATGGATGGCGCGTCTGACTTCGGATCAGAAGGTTCTTGGTTCCATTTCTGGCTGGCTCGTGCATTGGTGGGGCGGTGGTGGCCTAGCGGTTAAGGAAGCGGCCCCATAATCAGAAGGCGGTTGATGGTCAAATACAGAGGACACATTTTGTTGTGTCACCGTGTGCTGTGCTGCAGTGTTTCACAAAGACAATCATGTCACTTTCACTTCACTTTCATTACATTGCTCCACATTAAGTCAAATAGAGAGCACATACATTTGTGGCTTGACAAATATCCAAGAATGCATTTCAGTTTCATGTTAATGAAAAAAATGAATTTTCAAATGATAAATTCACATTATGCATTAGGGGTCGCCACACATCTGATTGTCCACACAATCAACATGGCAAAAGTTTTACGTTGGCTTCCCTTCCCTCCCCGTTGATCGGGGCTTGGGACCACATCCCCAAGAAATACACTGTCACGTGCGTCCCCAGTGGCTGGATTACCTGTGTACCTTTTTTATAGCAATTCATTTTTATGCACACATTTACATTTACATTTACAGCATTTATCAGATGCCCTTATCCAGAGCGACTTACAATCAGTCGTTACAGGGACACTCCCCTCTGGAACAATTTAGGGTTAAGTGTTTTGCTCAGGGACACAATGGTAGTAAGTGGGGTTTGAACCTGGGTCTTCTGGTTCATAGGCGAGTGTGTTACCCACTAGGCTACTACCACCCTACACGTTTATTTTGTGCTTATATCTGTCACACTAAACATGCCACTTTGCCAAGCTATTTTGTATCTTAGAGAGGACAACCATAGCTTTAAAATTATGCCACATGGGTGGAGGTGTGACCTTGCCAACTCAACGTTTCCTGTCTTTTTATAGTGGCTGCCATCTCCACAAGCATGTCTTATGGAAGAAAGAAAGCATGAAAATGATATATTATATCTAATTGTATTTATTTTCTCAGTGCTAATGACTAATTTTTCTCCATTGGTTTGGCTCATTTCTTCAAACCGAAATTACATTCTCAAATGACAAGACAAATATCGAAAGCTTGTTGCAATTGTTCACAATAGAATGGCATTTCTCATTGGGTTTATCAAATTGCAAATGTCTTAGTACATCTTACTGTAATTTCTTATACTCTGATAAATTTTTATTTGATTTACATGTATTTTCGGTAATATTCACAGTATTTCAGTTGTAAGCCACAGTCAGAAAAGAATCAATAAAATTTGCATCAAAACGTTTCTGATTTCTGAATATTTCTGAGGCCAATTTGATACAGTCTATGTAGAAAAACAACACATGGGACTGGCATGGAAGCTAATAGACTACAATGAGAAGCAATGGTGCTCTGATTCACACTGAGCATGGTAGTTTTTTATTCTGTTGTGCAGTTTGTAACGATTCATTGGAAGAGCTCATATACTTGTTTGCAAGTAGTGTTGTTTGATGTTACAATGTGCTTTTTTTTTGTATTTTGACTGTTTTGGCACCTTTAGAGCCGTCTGCAAACAAAATGTGTCATTGTCACCATGAATGGCACTGTTTAGGCCTGTGTGTGTTACAGTTTTTCTCAGTTGCTTTGGTGCATTTCTCACAACAGAATTGCAGTTCTCAATTCCCACAACCTTTAGTAAGTTGTGCACATTATAACAGCAATTTCTGGGTGTTTTAGTCAATTTGCAATTGCTTTAGTTCACTCGGGCAGATGCTTATGTGCAATTCTCATCTATATACTACATCAGCGGTTGCTTATGCTATGATGAACAAAATGCATTGTGTAGCCCTCTTTTGCTTAGTCTTAACTCCAGACAAACCCGTAATTTACAGGTTTCTGCAAAACTGTTTTTGGTTTGCATTCACAATAGCAATGATTCCTGCACCACCACCTTAAATTGCTCTCAGGTGACACATTATTCGGGGCAGGTGTGAGATCTTCGATCAGTCAAGCAACTATTCACTGAGCAGTCCCCTAAAATTGCTCCTGAACCTGCAGCTGGCAGGCATGTAAAGACAAGGCACAATGCAGCATGGAAGGACAACCTGAAAATGCATGAACAACAAGAACATGAACCGGGCCAACTGTCCAGAGCGAGAAGAGTAGGGGAGTGTGGTGTTTTAGGAGACCAAACAGAAGAGGTTGAACATAGGTCAGTTTCTGATGACATGAGGGCCATAATTGTGGGGCATGTTATAAATCATGGCCTTTAAATGGCTGAAGCAGGTCAAAGGGTGCAGCCAAATCTGGGGAGAACAACCGTATCCTCGATTGTTCAGACATTTCGCAGAGAGAACAGGTGTGTTAATTGCTGCATTTTACACCCAAACTGTAGTGTCTTGTTTGATACGCCGCATAATGGACCTGGAATCAAGTGAACCACCACATATATTTTCATGTACATGGATGAGGCTGGCTTCCACCTGGCCAAAGGAAGAAGATGTGGCCGTAATCTGATTGGACAGAGAGCTACTGTTGACGTGCCAGGCCAGCGGGGTGGGAACATCACTATGTTTGTGGCTATTTGCATGCTTTTGAGGCACGGGCTAAGGATTCTGAACAGGTTACCAGCTTTTGCTGGTCATCCGTGATGTTTTGAGAAATGCACTTGCTTTTTTATTTTGGGCGACAATTATAGACCATGTTGTCAACCATCATCATGTGGAAAAATGTAAAATTCTACCATTCTTCAGGACCTGGGTCACTGGGTCACTCCGATTGAGGAGGGTTTTTTTTGCAGGTGGAGAGCGTATGAACATCAGGCTCCAGACCAGAGGTCCCTGTTCCATGATGCGTGCGAGGTAGGATTGAGACATTCACGTTGTTTCTTCCCTCGCTGCATCGCAATGGAAAATATCCACTGCGATGTGGACGAAAATCTATGGCCAATCTGAGTCTAACGCATGGATGACCAGGAGAGGAAGGGTGATGACAGCGACCAGTGAAAGTGGTATTTACAGCAGTGTAGGCTAATATGATTTTTTTTGTACGTGTACAGAATACTTCATATATTTTTCTTTTTATGTAACGTATGGAAGTTACTTTACTTGTGTAAATAAAAATGTTTCCAATTTCCTTGGCAGTATGAGTGCAGTGTGTTTTATACAGAATTGTATTCTGTTAGCTAAAGTATACCTATGCCATAGTGACCCAAACATCCTGGCATTTTAACTTGCAGTGCTCACACAACGGCAAAGGGACTATGCCTTTGGGGGGAGATGACTATTCATATGAGAAAGGAATTTAGTTTTGACAGATGGGTGAACTGTTTTGGAAGAGATATGAGCTCTCGCAGGTGATCCATGCGTTTGCTGAGCCGTCCAACGCAACTGAGAAAGATCTTTGAAATTTTGATGGTACTGACTATTTATATGAAGCATGTGTGAACAGTTTTGGGAGAGATCTAAACTTTTGCTAGTGAGTAGTGTAAGAATGGCCTTTCTTGATCTTTCACACTGACAAAATCCTGTTGTGCACACGTTGGAAAAATTTTAAACAATATTAGGGAAAAACAAAATAGTTTCCTACCAAAATCCTACCAAAACTCAAAATCCTTTTTTTTCTCCAGTGTCTAAGGAGGTTATGAACAATTTATATGCTGGTGTGAATCCGAATCAGCAACGGAATGAAAAGACGATTGAGAACGACCACTTTAAGTCATGTGAAGTGCCACTGGCAATATAGTATGTATGAGCTATAAAATATGCTTGCGTTTCCCATGCATGTTCCATCATCTACGTCTCAGGAGAATGGTTGTAAAAGACGGTTTAATAGAATAAGTCAAGGCGGTCAGAACTATTTAATCCTCCTCCCGTCCGCAGCTGCGTGGGCGGCACGCCGTCATTAGTCCGAACGTATGCTCAGTCACATGCCAGCGGACTAATAATAGCCGTCACATGAGGCTGTTATGAGCAGGCTCCTTCTGAACGGGCCAAGCGCCTGTGGGTGGATGCATGTGTTGTGGAGGGTTTAATCAGCAGCAGACGGGAAATCGACGTTCAAACTTGGTGGTGAGGAACAGAACGGACACGGGGAGAGGAGGAACTCCCACGGTCCAGGTCACCGTGTCACCTGCCGTGTCCTCCGTCGATGCCAGGTGGCGATGGCACTGCAGGGGGACACGACGAGACACATTTTTTAAACCATGGCGTTCGTTCCTCGACTACCTGCTCCCTGCAGGTGTTTGATTTATCATGCAGGTGACCCTGAAATGATCACACAACTCAAGGGGGATGTCTGGAAGACGGGGACATCCAGGTCTGAGCTCGTCTGCGGCAGCAAATGAGCCACAACTCAAGAGAAGGTAGAAAAATGCAACCGGGTCTGAAGTATGAAGTGGTCATATGGATCCATGAACCTGTTAGCAGGCTCTCATACTAGCTCGTAATTAGCTGAACCTAATTAAGAGGCTAAAACAGCCGACGAGTGTTTCTGCCTCGCAAAGCCGTGGGAGGAACGCAACTTCTCATTAAAACATTTACACGTGGCTGTTTCCACATTCGACTGTGGCAAACTTTCCGGCCTCCATGTCAACGCGATGGGAATCAGCGGTGAAGTTTGTGTGTGGTTAAACGCCATCTGTGGTTCCAGTGCTTTCCAGCCACCCCGATTCCGGGCAATTTCCATATCCTGAAACCCGATATTCAATTTGAGTTGTTTTAGTTCAAATATTTCTTGCCTTAAATATTGTCAGTGGAGGAAGGGGACCCGTAATCAGAA
Organism: Denticeps clupeoides; assembly: GCF_900700375.1. NCBI lineage: Eukaryota > Metazoa > Chordata > Actinopteri > Clupeiformes > Denticipitidae > Denticeps > Denticeps clupeoides. Next base: position 18,581,049 of record NC_041718.1, read on the forward strand.
GGTTGCTGGTTCGAATCCCGATCCGCCAAGGTGCCACTGAGGTGCCACTGAGCAAAGCGCCGTCCCCACACACTGCTCCCCGGGCGCCTGTCATGGCTGCCCACTGCTCACTGATGGGTTAAATGCAGAGGACACGTTCCGTTGTGTCACCGTGTGCTGTGCTGCAGTGTTTCACAATGACAATCACTTCACTTTCACTTTTTCACTTTCATCCTCTGTACTGCGTCTTCAGTGTCCCTTGAAAAGGGTGGTGTACCTGCTGAATCCTAATATGATATTATACTAGAAATGTATTGGATTAAAGGAGGTGCATGGCCCGGCTCAAAGTTGCATGGCTGATATGCAACTTTTATCTTAAAAGTTCCCCTGTGATGCATCTCCTCCAGCTCATCATTAAACCTACGTTTCTGCTGTGCATCGTAATACTTTCATTGTCTGCTTTTTAAATGTTTCTATTAAAAAAGCATTAGTTCTGTGTTCTTACCTGAGCATCGCTGCAGTTCTCTCATGCCCCACCGGATCGGTGCACTGCACAGTTAAAATGAATTAACAACCCTGGGACGGTGTCACAGTTAGGATCACAAGGAAGGCCCATTAAGAAAGACCATGTAATTCAATGTATTATCTATTTTCTTTTAGTTACGACCTTTTCCGTTGCTGCTCAACTCTAATTGGCTGCATCACCTTCATTATGCACATTCCATCCTGTAACTTCATTGTGCTTTTCATGACTTTTCACCCTCGGTACGCAGCATTCAAAGAGATCAAGAACCTTTACTGCAGTTTAGCCACCAGATCTGGGCCAACATCATGAATCGCACTGAACTGAATCTGCTTTTAGCTGCTGGGTGGCTCACAGTGCTCCAGTTCTGTGTGTGTGTGTGTGTGTGTGTGTGTGTGTGTGTCCCTTCTGTGCTGCGGCGAAACGGAACTGAATGAGGACGTCGGCGCGGTCTGCCCAGGTGGATTCGGTCCCATGCGCTGCTGTCGGTTCAAGGTCAGGGGCTTGTTGCGTGAAAGCGCGGCCGTGAGGGAGTTCGCGGTGCGACCATTTACTCACCAGATATGACGTTCTCACCGCGGCCGTGTGTGGGTCAGGATAGGGGGCACTGAGAAGCCATCAACTCGCCTGACTGCCTCGCTGCGCGTAGCTTATTCACGCAATTCTGATTTATTCATGCTGTGTGTGTGTGTGTGTGTGTGTGTGTGGAGGGACGTTTGGCGTGAAGTTATTATTCTGTCACTTCCCATTAATGCTGAATAAACAGCTGCACGCTCCAGCTTCATTTCTTTCTTTAATCAGAGGAAAATTGCACCCTTCGCTGCATATGCCGGCGTAATTTCGAGCGCACTGAAAGGAGAATCACACACACACACACACACACACACCGACTCACACGTTGAGTTTGTTTGGCAACTTTCCATCCACCCTGAAATTATCTGATTATAAAAATGCTGAAGGAGATTGGGTAGGTGCTCTGAGACCGACGCTGGAGAACAAACAAAGATTCCGCAGCTTTGGCCTCAAGGCGTTCTCACGGAAACAAAGACAACAGTCCACACCTTTGCAGCATTTACTATATTTATCTTACCATATTTTATTCACGTATCTATTAATTATGACAACACACACACACACACGCGCTGAGGGCTTTTCGCGTGGAGCCACAGGTTGTGCGCGGCAGAGATGTAGGGAGCCACGGCCTCGGAACCGGCTTTATCCACAAAAGCTCCCAGAAATGAGTGGAACACGGGGGCGCTTTAAATGTCGGAGTGTCCGTGTAGCTTTTTAGTAACATTAGTGGCCCGAGGCCGGGAACAAACGGAGCCGGTGACCTTTTCATCCCACATGGGTCACGTTTGTGCGTGAATCCAGACCAGCTGACGGGGTAACCGAGGCGCCCGTCTCGCCGCCGGAACTTGGCCGTCGCCCTGATGAATGCCACGTCACAGTGGAAGGTGTTGCGTTAGTTTGCAAGCGAAAGGGCCGCGCGGTGCTCGCTGCCACGTTACGGTCCCACAGTGCATCGCTTCACAAGCGCCCGCATTCAAAGTCGTAGTAAAAGGCCACAACCATGGAAGCATTTGCCCTTTTTTTTTTACGTTACTTATTACATATACAGTGACAAAGTCACACTAAAGGCCCCATTAGCGCATTCGCCTAACGGAGGGCGATATTACACAAGAACAAGTACATTACATTTACATTTACAGCATTTATCAGATGCCCTTATCCAGAGTGACTTACAATCAGTAGTTACAGGGACGGTCCCCCCCTGGAGCAACTCAGGGTTAAGTGTCTTGCTCAGGGACACGATGGTAGTTAGTGGGATTTGAACCTGGGTCTTCTGGTTCACAGGCGAGTGTGTTACACACTAGGTTACTACCACCCACAAGTACATTAGATGGTAAAGGTTTTCCGAAGCTGATTCTGCTGCACGTGCTCTGCTTAAGAAGCCCCCACTGTGTGAGCATGAGCAGGGTTACACTTAAAGCGAGAGCGAAGCGATTGTCATTGTGAAACACTGCAGCACAGCACACAGTGACACAACGAAACGTGTCCTCTGCTTTTAACCACCGCCTTTGGTGAGCAGTGGCCGGCCGTGACGGGCGCCCGGGGAGCAGCGTGTTGTGGGGACGGCGCCTTGCTCAGCGGCACCTTGGCGGCGCGGGATTCGAACCTGCAACCCTCTGATTACGGGTTCGTTTTTTCCTTACCCGCTAGGCCACCACCGCCCCAGCATTTCCCACACGCCCTTATGCTGTACTGACGCCCTTATGCTGTACTGACGCCCTTTGCTGTACTGAGTTACCAGTTAGTCCTTTGACGGCGCCGTCTCTAATGCGGCGGCTCAGACCGACTGTAACACCTTATTACAGTGTTAATTAAGAGCAGCGTGCTGTCGCAAACGAGCCAGAACTGGAGCAGAGCTGTGTGTGAGGGAACAGCGCCTCACATTGACTTCATCGCTGTATTACAGCTGAAGAATGTGGAACCGCTGCAACAAAACTTTGAAAAAGCAAAACTTTAACCTCTCCCACGTTCGCTCACAGTCCTCACTCACAGGGCAGGACTCCAACCCGCTGCAGGGTGAAAGCACACACACACACACTCACACACACACACTCACAGATATGGAGTATTTAGAGTCACAAATTCACCTAGTGGACATGCCTTCGGGTGGCTGGAGGAAACCTGAGGGAACGCTGAGGAAGCCAGAGGTGGTGAGTCCGAATCCTGGCCAGCGTTTGGCATAAAATACACAGATAATATTTACAGTTACATTTATGGCGTTGGGCAGACGCCCTTATCCAGAGCGACTTACAACGTGCTTCCATGTTACCATGGATGAAGTGATCAGTTCTGGTTCACAAGGACCCCCAACTATGAACACAATCTTTTTATTCACTCTGTTCTAGTTTCTATACAGAAGTCAGACAAGAAGAAGGTTACAAGTTCATCTAAATATTCTCTAAAGAGGAAGGTCTTGAGCTGCCGTGTGAAGGTGCTCAGTGACTGAGCTGGAAGTTCATTCCACCACCGAGGGGCCAAGACGGAGAAGAGTCTAGATGAGCGTCTTCCTTTTACCTTCAGAGATGGAGGGACCAGGCGAGCAGTACTGGAGGCTCGGAGTATACGAGGTGCAGTGCGAGGTGTAATAAGGGCTGTGAGGTAGGATGGTGCTACTCCATGTTTGGCTTTGTAGGCCAGCATCAGTATATTGAACCTGATGTGTGCAGCTACTGGGAGCCAGTGGAGGGAACGTAGCAGAGGGGCGGTGTGGGAGAACTTGGGAAGGATGAAGACCAGTTGTGCTGCTGCATTTTGAGTTGTAGAGGTCGGAGGTACATAGAGGTAGACCAGCTAGAAAGGATATTAACCATAACTGTGACTTGGTTTTAAACACTGTGCACATGCTGAGAGGACAATTGACAATTTTTTATGTTGACTTTCTCAATTTCTGTAACAGAATGAAGCATTTGTCCGAATGACAAACTGAATGATGTTCTTATCCAATTAGCTCAGTCGATTCCCCTCTTTCTCAGTCATGGCCGCTAAATCTTTTTTCCAGTGCTGTATTACTAAAAGTCTAAACCAGGTGAGGTTTTTTTTTACATTGTGGTTCATTCAGAAACTGCTCTGGTTCGAGTAACGTGGCCCATTTATAGAAGCAGACCACCGCCCTGCTTTATTTTTAACAGCAGCGCAGTACCAAGGCGCACAATTATCAGCAGCATTATCAACGTCGGCGTGGGAGGATCTTCACTTCGTTCTGTCAACCCATGTGCTGCGTTTCCATGGGAACAACACAGTAACAAGATGGTAATTATTCCTGCGGAACCTTGCCAGTTGCATCAAGGTTGGAATTCCGCTGCGCTGCTGATGCTGGTTGGGCTAAAACTCGACACTCACCAGGCCGACTTTTAGCAGAGATGATCTACGCCGCAGGCTTCTCTCCTTCTTTCTGCCGGCACTTCTCTGAATTCCTCTCAGGACGTTTACTGATATCAAAGGTTTGATTGGTATACATTTTCTTGGAATTCATAGAACCCCCCCCCCCCAGAAAAAAAAAAAAAAAACTTCAAAGCAGAGGTCACACGTAAAATAAAAAACTGAAATATGCTTTCTAACCGCTAGATGCCGCTAGAATCAACAAAATCGAACTCTGCAGCACAAGCCAAAGGACAAGGCTGGAGATTGCAGTCCTCATCACTGTCCAGCCAGTCATGCTGTGTTCACCATAAAGAGCAAATATTTTTAATTCGACCGTATATGAACATATCGTGCCTGATTCACTTCGTGCGGTGACGGCTGAACGCTGTCGTGGATGCATTCGTTAAGGCCTTCTGTTACAGTAAATGTGTTGAGAATATGCATGTGTAAAACAGCATTACTGTATCACAATTTGTTGGTTTTCTCTTGCAGTTGTACAGGGTGGGACATCCATCGTTCCTGTCAGAAAACAGACCACAGCCGCAGATAATGTACAGTTAGACATCACATGAAACACCGAGACCATAATGGGTTCAAATTGGATATATTAAAATGGGTGAGGTTGTGTTGTCGTTTGTATGGGTAAAGTTCACAGACACAGTTTGTGATTCTGGCATATGGATGAAATTATTGTTGTTGTTGTTGTAGCATATAGCGTGGTACGAAATGACAATAGCAATAATCTGAATGTGCATTTATGTACTTTTATAATTATGGCATGAGATGGAATGGCTGTTCCTGTGGTCTCCCAGTACTGATCCCAGCAGAGCTGAAGAAGCTGGAGGACATGTTGTTCTCTCTGCCTCCCTGGGGTTTCTCAGATAAATGGAGAGGTGTAGGAAGTGCTGACCCAGATACATGGATTTTTTCGAGTGTGTGTGTGTGTGTGTGTAGACGGTAAACAGCGCAGCACCAAGAACATAAGACCTCACAAGGAACACTGCGGCATTTGCTTTTTAAAAAAGGTATTAGAATATAAAACATGTTTTGAGTTATTTCACCTTTTTTGTTAAGTACATAACTCCACATGTGTTCATTCATAGTTTTGATGCCTTCAGTGAGAATCTTCCAATGTACAAGGTACTTAAAATAAAGAAAACACATTGGATGAGAAGGTGTGTCCAAACTTTTGGCCTGTACTGTATGTATACACTTATAAAAATACAGCATAAATAGACAGTTTAGTTTAAAAGAGCAAACAAATATTTTTTTTTACTACACGTAAAACAAACCTCAGCTGTACTGTTTCCTTTCTTCGTTCGTTTCATGAATAAATGGAAGCCACAGCCTTTGAGTTAAATACCCAGTGAGGCTCTCGGGTAAAAACCAGGTGGAGACCCATGCAGAGCCAGACTGACTGAGATCCACAGAGACCATAAAAAAATCCATCAAACTGGGTCAGCAAGTCGGTAGGTGCAATGTGTGCACCTAATATGTCTACAGTTACAGTTAATTATAATAATAATATGCACTAATATAAATGGAACGAATGCATGTTTTGGGGCGAGTGCATGCATCATATTTCATATTCATGAATCCTGTTTATTATGGAAATGACGCGTGAGATGTAGGTTACGGGGTGACTGATGCAGATTGGCGCGCAGGAGTTACGATGAATATTTGAAATGTGACCCACATGAAGAGGGCGGAGGAGGAAGAGGAGGAGGGGGGAGGAGGAGGAGGAGGGAGATCCTCCCCGACGCGCGATGCTCCAGACCAGCCGCCGCAGCTCCGCGTCCGCCCGTTCCTCGGTCCTCGGCCGCAGCGGAGCCCCGGGGAGGTGAGCGACCGACTTATTTCTACGTTTTACTCGCCGTCTAACGCGCCGACGCTGATCCGAGGTCAGTTGGTGCCGGGTTCCGAGCGCAATTCACTTTGTTGCAGGAACACGAACAGCTTCGGCTTTCACTGTTGCCATAGAGACCCGCATCATCATCATCACCATCAAGCTCACTGTTACTACACCGCATCTGTTACTCCACAACAGTATCTGATTTACACAAGGTACTGTATCTATATTCCTCGTACAAAGCCACGACATGACGAAATTATTACAACGTGATGTATTGATACAGGATCAGAGAATAAAGCGGTGCTTGTAGGAGCAGGAAGAACCGGCTGTGCAGCATTGTTGGTGGCTTTGGACGTGAAACTGGCTATCTTTCTTTTCCTTTTTGGAGAAGCTCTCTGAAAGTTCTGCAACGTAGAATCCTCAGAATAAAGAGGACTTCAAATTCTTTGAGTAGGTGCTGTTGGACCTGACTGGTCGTTTCTAATGAAGCGTAATTATCATCATGAACCACATGTCCTGTTTCGTTCCGTTTGTTTTAAGCTAGTATCGTAATTGCACTCTATATTGTATATAATATATTATGTTTTCCAGAAAGAGGATTGGGGATTAAGGATTATAATCGTGATCAATTATGGGCAATTTTTATTATTATGGGCCTGTTTATTATTATGTTCTGTTCTTTTGGCGAATTTGTACGCTTCATGTAAAAAAAAAAAAAAGTCACTCATTCTGACTCTGGGCTCCGCCCAGTGTGACTTGGTGACATTGTCGCTGCTGTCATGAACGTCACCGTCCTGCAACATTGTTCATGTGGCTCATAATGATGTGTCGGACGGGGACGCTTCTCATACGATAAATCTACACAGACAACAATGGAGGAATGCAACATAAACATGGTAACAATATTAAATTCTAATAATTTATTCATTTGAACTTTAAAACAATTCGGCCTGTGTGTAGCGAACCTCTTCTAGGTGCAGCGTCCGTAATTAACCGCGGGGGGTTTACCGGAGCAGGACCGCAGGGACAGTGGAACCGAGGATGCGGATCCTGGTGCCTCGCTGCCAGCGGGGCGCCTGCCAGCTGCAGGGGTTGCTATGGAAATGATCTGTTCTCCTGCATTCATCACGGAGCCGAGGACGCGAGTTGTGCAGGAGGCGGGTGGAGTGGGACGTTGAGGGGGTCAGCGGGTCAGCAGGAGATTTCCTGGAGAGACGAACGTTGCCTGTCTGATTTCTGATGCCCCCGGCCCGGTTATCTAATACGGTTCTGCAGAGCGAGAGAGAGAACCGAGCAGGAGACGTTTTCATATTAATGTTACGTTTCATTACCACCTACCAGATTTGATCAAGAATTCAGCTTCGGGTTCCAGCCTGTTCCACCCAGCATCGGGTTACCAGCCCATCCATCGCAGCTCTGTTCCCAGAGACCTGATCCTGACACTCACATCACCCATGCGTGGTCCTGGTAGAACCCGGATCTTCAGGAAGGGCCCGAAATTACAATTGCAGATATGAAATATTCAACGTTTCCAACAGGCTCTGTCCCAATTCTGACGGCCTGCTGGACCGTGTGATACGCTGCTGCGGCAATAAAAGCTCCTCGCCAAAAGAAAACCCCCAAAAAACGAAAGCTGTCAGCGATGTTCTAAATGAAGGTTTTAACAAGATTCGGGTTGAGAAACAAAAAGAAGGTTCATTAGGGCGTGATGTATGATGCGGGTCAGTGGGAGATGAGAGAACGCTCCCTTGATGGGTGGCCTCCCCGGGGCTCGCGTGGTTCAGGTTTGGGGGGTCCCGTGATTAAACGTCGAGCGGGGCAAGTCTGCGCTCTGGGACCTGCCGCCGCTCTCAGGCTGTTCGTTAAGTAAACGTCAGAGGGAAGGCAGTTCCGTTCCTGCCGGTAATTAGACCGGCTTTTCATTTTCCGGGGCGGCCAGGAGACGCTCAGGTCAGAGGGGAGAGAAGATGAGTCTTGTTTATTTGGTAATCCATTTTTTAAAAAAGGCAAATGAGACAAGCCCCGGCGTGCGAAACAACTCTTCTCGCCTGCTTGAGGATGTCTCGCTGTTTCTATGGCAACCACACCTCTGCTTACTGGAGTAGCGTAAAGATGTCTCGTCGGGGAAGATGGAGAGTTCAGAATGGCCACAAACGTCACCGTCCTTCCAGAATCAGACGGAGTTCTGGGTCCCAGCTGTCTGCAGTAGCTCTCTCAGGTCGAGGACTCTCGGGGTCACTCCTGGCGCGAAGTCTGATTACGTGACGACATACCGACCCCCCCCCCACAAACCCCGACTAGTCTGGAATCAGCTGTGTCCAGACAGCGCAGAGTCCGACCTTCCGGATTAATGAGGACGGAGCAGCTGCTCAGGAGGAGCCCCAAAACGCAGGACCCAGAGACACTCATATTTCATAATCAAAGATTATTTAAGAGTGATGCACAACTGGGTTCTTGGTAGTGAGTGGAAGCCATTATGTGGGTTTGCGTTGCTATGGAAGTGATGGGTATTTTGGTGTTTATGGGTATTTTGGACAGAATGATTAAGTGTTCATTTTTATTATGGGTGAGGGTGGGTATTTTGAGAGATAAGATTTTTTTAAGGCGTTATTTTTTATTATGCAAGTGAAGTGTTTGTCACTGTGAAACACTGCAGCACAGCACACGGTGACAAATGTGTCCTCTCCTTGGTGAGCAGTGGACACCATGACAGGCGCCCGGGGAGCAGTGTGTGGGGACGGCGCTTTGCTCAGTGGCACCTTGGCGGATCGGGATTCGAACAGACAACCTTCTGATTACGGGGCCGCTTCCTTAACCGCTAGGCCACCGCTGCCCCGGATGTTGTGGGTGATACTTTTTGCTGTAATGGGAGTTATGGGTATTTTATGAGATACGGGTATTTTAGGATTTATGGGTATTTTTGGACAGCACAGGTTTTATTGGATGTTTTTTTTTATTGTGGGTGTTCTGGGTATTTTTGGAGTTATGGGTATTTTGGACAGCACAGGTTTTATTGGATTTTTTTTCTTTTTATTGTGGGGGTTCTGGGTATTTTAGGACTTATGGGTATTTTGGACAGCACAGGTTTTATTGGATGTTTTTTTTTTATTGTGGGTGTTCTGGGTATTTTTGGAGTTATGGGTATTTTGGACAGCACAGGTTTTATTGGATGTTTTTTTTGTATTGTGGGTGTTGTGGGTATTTTAAGAGTTATGGGTATTTTGGACAGTACAGGTTTTATTGTTTTTTTTTTTTATTGTGGGGGTTCTGGGTATTTTTGGATTTATGGGTATTTTGGACAGCACAGGTTTTATTGGATGTTTTTTTTTATTTTTTTTTGTGGGTGTTGTGGGTATTTTAAGAGTTATGGGTATTTTGGACAGCACAGATTTTATTGGATTTTTTTTTTACTGTGGGGGTTCTGGGTATTTTTGGATTTATGGGTATTTTGGACAGCACAGGTTTTATTGGATGTTTTTTTGTATTGTGGGTGTTCTGGGTATTTTAGGATTTATGGGTATTTTGGACAGCACAGGTTTTATTGGATGTTTTTTTTTATTTTTTTTTGTGGGTGTTGTGGGTATTTTAAGAGTTATGGGTATTTTGGACAGCACAGGTTTTATTGGATTTTTTTTTTTATTGTGGGGGTTCTGGGTATTTTTGGATTTATGGGTATTTTGGACAGCACAGGTTTTATTGGATGTTTTTTTTTTGTTTTGTGGGTGTTGTGGGTATTTTAAGAGTTATGGGTATTTTGGACAGCACATGTTTTATTGGATGTTTTTTTTTTTATTATTGTGGGGGTTCTGGGTATTTTGGGAGTTATGGGTATTTTGGACAACACAGGTTTTACTGGATGTTTTTTGTGTGTGTGTTATTGTGGGTGTTCTGGGTATTTTAGGAGTTATGGGTATTTTGGACAGCACAGGTTTTATTGGATGTTTTTTTGTATTGTGGGTGTTCTGGGTATTTTAGGATTTATGGGTATTTTGGACAGCACAGGTTTTATTGGATGTTTTTTTGTATTGTGGGTGTTCTGGGTATTTTAGGATTTATGGGTATTTTGGACAGCACAGGTTTTATTGGATGTTTTTTTGTATTGTGGGGGTTCTGGGTATTTTTGGATTTATGGGTATTTTGGACAGCACAGGTTTTATTGGATGTTTTTTTTTTTATTATTGTGGGGGTTCTGGGTATTTTGGGAGTTATGGGTATTTTGGACAACACAGGTTTTACTGGATGTTTTTTGTGTGTGTGTTATTGTGGGTGTTCTGGGTATTTTAGGAGTTATGGGTGTTATGGACGCGATTGGGTGTTATGCTTGTTATGAGAAGTCTGGCGCTCCGAAGGGAACTGAGCTGATTTGCAGCATGACTGAACGTGATTAAACACCGAGATCTTCAATGTATTTAACTGTCCTCCATCACACACCATCCGCACTCATGCCTGTTTAGACCAGCTCTAATCTGCCGCTATTGTCCCAGACATGATATATATTAATTACACACACAATCGCTCGCATTCGTATCTTCCATAGTGGGTGGCTATATAATCTGTAAACAGGCGTCGGCCTCCATGCTGTTCCATCATTAATTGAGTATCTCCAGGGGTTTATGGATGCTCAGCGTGTTTATATCTCTGCAGCGAACTGGGAGGCGTGGCCACTGGTTACTGGTGGCTGCACTGGATCATAAGAGATGCTAATTAGTTTTCCCTTTGAGCTGGCATTGTACACGAAGAGATTAGAAGTGAGAAGAAGGAGCCCTCCTCCGAGCGGCGCCCCTGCTGGCTGGCGCAGAGCTGGCAGTGTGAAACGAGTCCCGTCAGGACGCGGGGGTGTCGGCGTGGCTCACGGGTGGTTATTTATAATCCTTTATGAGGCGCGTGCTGCTTGCTTTCACACCAAGCGGAGAGCCTCCTGCAGGGAGAGGAGAAACTGAAATAATCTCTTCAAAATCTCGCCGCAGGGGAGAACCTGCGATCTGAAAGGCGCATTTTCTGAAGCTCCACCCTGCGAGGACCGGATGGCCGCGCCCGCAGCCCAGGAGTTCCACTGGCAGAGCCTGGCGCGCCTGCCCAGCGGCCGGGTCTACCACTCCCTGGCCGAGGTTGGGGGGCAGCTTTACATGATGGGGGGCTGCGACTCGGCAGGACGGCCGTCCAGTGCCCTGGACCTCTACTCTCCGGAAGTGGACCAGTGGGTGGGGCTTCCCCCCATGCCCACGGCCCGCGCCGGCGCCAGCCTGGCAGTGCTGGGCAAGCAGCTGCTGGTGGTTGGGGGCGTCGGCAAGGATCAGCGCCCAGTGAAGGCGGTGGAGGCTTACAACACAGAGGAGGGGAGGTGGGTGACGAGGAGCTCCCTGCGGGAGGCCATGATGGGCGTGGCCGTCACAGTTAGAGGTACGCCGAAAAATGCACACACGGGGGGGCAGCTTTACAAGACCGTACAAGACTTCTCACTTTGTGCGTTGCCATGTGCGTGTGCGTAGAGGGTCGGGCCTTTGCATTAGGTGGGATGGGCTCGGACCTGCAGCCGCGCGGTACCCTGCAGCAGTATGACCTGAGGAAGGACATGTGGGCGATGCTGCCCCCGATGCCCACGCCCCGCTACGATGCCAACGCTTGCATTCACGGCACCAAGATATACGTGGCAGGTGAGTTCAGACCTTCAGGGTTCAGTGCACGGGCAGATCTGAGGGGTGAGTGAGGAGCTCAGGGCTCCAAAATGCGTTTTCATGCAGCTCGATGCCGAACGAAAGCCCCGTCTGTCACCAACCTTCATCACTCCACCCGTCCAGCTCTTCTGCTTCACTTCGCCCTGTTTACACATTGATATCAAGGGCCAAAGCAGATCCTCGTTCTCACCCACGGCCAAAGAAAACTCTCTCCACACATGAACCATAGTTCCTGGCCCACTCTACACACTCTAATACAGAAGATACAGAAGGAGGAAGGAGTTCTCTTCCTACAATTAAACAGGGACCATTCAGGAAGGTGGAAACTAGGGCAAGAAAGACAAGGAATGCAACTTCTCAGTTTCCAGACGGATCTGAAGACGGCTGAAAGGCGTCTGTAGTATGCAGACATCCCAAGTAAACCTAGAGAAACTCTAGAGAAAGCAAACAAGGGCATACATGCAGGGCAGTAGCATGAACATTGCACTCTTGAGAGGAGCACGAAGATGACGGATTGATGTGCTGAGCCGAAAGCATCCTGATTGGTTTATGTTGTTAAGTAAACTAATCAGGTTTCAGTGCAGAGATGGGGGGGGGGGGGGGGGGGTAAATCTCCATGAAAGGACGTTTTTTGTGATGAGTCTTTTTGATCGTCGACCACAGGGGGGCGCCAGGGCAAGCGCTCCCTCAAGGCCTTTGAGGTGTTTGACCTGGAGACCCGCGGCTGGGCTTCGCTGCCCAACATCCCGTGCAGGAGATCGTACGCGGGCGTGGTCTGGGACGGCGCGGGGCGCCTCTGCTGGCTGGGGGGGCTGCGGCAGGGTGGGCTTCACCAGAGCGCCAAGTTCACCAAGACGGTCAACATCTTTGATAGTGGTTCTGGTGAGTTCCCTTTACTAATCAGTTTTTTTTATGCTAGTTAACCAACGGCCATGCACATACATGGGAGGTAGGGTGGTGGTAGCCTAGCGGGTAACACACTCGCCTATGAACCAGAAGACCCAGGTTCAAACCCCACTTACTACCATTGTGTCTCTGAGCAAGACACTTAACCCTGAGTGTCTCCAGGGGGGGACTGTCCCTGTCACTACTGATTGTAAGTCGCTCTGTATAAGGGCGTCTGATAAATGCTGTAAATGTAAATGTAAGTCACATCCACTGGTATCAGTCCCACTTTAAAAAAAAAAAAGAAAAAATGAATTCAGACTCATTTATTATTTAATGCGTGATTGTGCCCTGAAAAGGTGAAATGAAATATTGATTTCTGCTGCATTTTGCTCGGTGACTTCCTTCCACACGGCAGCTGGCGAAAAAGGTCAGTTCGGCTGTATCTTTTTTTAATGAGCCGTAGCGGGGTGTTCGCGCCCCGTTCTGCCATTGAGGCGCAGTGAGAGCTGCGGATTCTGCACGAGCCCCAAGACTGGGCAGACTGGGGTCCTGACTTCAGGAGGAAGTGAAGACCACTCTTCAACAACAACATTTAATTATTATAATTCCCATAATCACATACAGTATGTTTCAATGGCCTTTGACATGCCCTACAGTTGCCATCCTCACACTTGATCCTTCTGCACTGGTACAGAAATATATGGTTATTTGGGGGCGTGTTAACCTAACTAGGACAGCCTTACTAAGGTGAATTGAACTGTGCTTGACCACGTGACTGTGTAATGAAGTGGACTTAGTAATTGACTCTGTGTCTGGGACTTTAACAGAAGGCCAGAGTGACAAGATGTGTTTTCAGTTTAGATTTAAACACTGAGAGTGTGTCTTGAGTCCCGAACACTGACCAGCAAGCCGTTCCATAACTGTGGAGCTCTATAGGAGAACAGTCTGCTCCCAGATGTGACCTTCTGTACTTTGGGTACCAGTAGTGACCCCGCAACCTTCGAACGCAGGGGGGCGTGGCGGTAAAGAACTAAAAGTTTGCTCGGGCACTGCAGGGCGAGACCATTAAGTGCGGTTCTAAGCGTGATTACATTTACATTTATACCAGATGCTCTTATCCAGAGCACCTTACAATCAGTAGTTACAGGGACAGTCCCCCCCTGGAGACACTCAGGGTTAAGTGTCTTGCTCAGGGACACGTTGGAAGTAAGTGGGACTTGAACCTGGGTCTTCTGGTTCACAGGCGAGTGTGTTACCCACTAGGCTACTAGCACCCTGATCTGGTGCGATGTTCTGCAGTGACGTGCCTATGGATCTGTGTGCCTCAGGGTCGTGGCTGCGGTCGGAGGACACGGTGCCCATGAAGACCAAGCGAGCCGATTTTGCCTCGACCATCTTACATGGCCGGATGGTTGTGGCCGGAGGACTGGGTAAAATCATCTAATACAGCATGTTGTGGCCTGTTTTTGTCCTGTGGTCGGGCCAGAGTTCACCGTAACAGAGTAAATCATTTTGCCTAGATGAACATTCTTAAACCGTTAAGCATATCAGCAAATATTAACATTCTGGAGAATGAGAATGTGCTTTGTTGGAATCTGCAATTTGATTGGCTGCAGCATTACTGTGAGAACAACATCTCATTCCCTATTGGTGTCTCCAGGCCACCAGCCCTCGGTTCTGGACACAGTGGAGGCCTTCCACCCCGAGAAGAGAAAGTGGGAGAGGCTTGCTCCCATGGCAACGCCTCGCTGCTCCGCCTCCAGCATTTTGATTCGCCATCGCCTGTTTGTGGTGGGAGGGGTCAACCAGATCCCAAGCGCCGCTCACGAGATGCTGTATGTTAAAGAGGAGGCGTGTCTGTAGCTACTGACCAATTGCTCTCCAGCCAATCAGACGCAAGCAGAACGTCTGGATCAAGCCTTAAACTTCAGCCAAGGACTGGCACAGCAGAAGTGACACACTTTTGCTCCACACACACACTTACTCACTCTCTCTCTCACACACACACACACACACACACACACACACAGTGTATGGTGCACAATAAGACAGTTTACTCGTCAGTGTAGTGCTACATGTTGTATTTGAGTAGCTGAGTTTCTCAGGTACGCGCTGTGTAGCACATTTTACGGGCCTGAGAATGTGTTGTGCTTCTGTGCACTTTGTGAAGACTGTGCTGTCGTCTCCTGTGGTTTCATGGATGAGGAGTTGTGGTAGTGCTGACCCAGTTTTCAGAGCATCAGGCATCCACAGTGCTGGAAGTAAATGTGGCTTCTGACGTTACAATCAGAGCTTGCAAGCTTGTGGAGGGAGGGCAGCCGAAGCCATTTTGGCTTGAGAATTCATGGGGAATGTTCTCCGCAATAGAAGACAGTTGAGAAATATTAGCAATATTTATCTGGTTAATCTATCCATAAGGCCATTCATACCAGCTGCATGAGCTGCACGACAGTGATGCTGAGGATGCGGGCGGAGATGCAATATAGTTCTGCTCCCCTCACGCAAAAATAGTTGCTGTCACACATCCGCAATGCATGCTGAAGTATTTATGCTGTCTTATAGCTTCTAATTAGTCATTCAAATAAATATCACCGATTTGTGAACTAAAAGCAAGATTTCTCCCACATGGCCTGTCATAAAATGCTTCAGACTGTAAACAGTGAGCAGATCATGTAGACACAAGAAGAACACATCAGGAGATATGAGTCAAATAGTGTCCAAGCACTCATTGTAATTGTCTTTATAATACAATTTTGTAACAGTGCAATGTAGCACAGAGTAGAAGGTCTACAATACGTGAATTGTTAGTCTAACAGTTTACAGTTTCATTGTCATAGTCCCTTTCTTAGACTGTAGCAGGTACTGGGGATGTGCAATAAAAGCCATATTTGTTAACCACATAGGCTGCAGGTGGATTCTCTTCTCTATTAAAAAAATGAAATCACATACATAATCATGACTGAAAATGTTATAAGTGGTCTTTAATAATTTGCATTAGTGCTTAAGCAGTTTGGAGTTTTATCGTAGAAGATCGAAGGAAGGTTGGGCACTTGATGTATTTCCCATAGTGACCGTCAGAGGCCAGACATATATATATTCCCTAAACACACACACACACACACACACATATATGTATATGTGTATATGTATGTATATACATATCACGCACACATACATACATATGTATGTGTATATATAAATACAGTACAGGCCTAAGGACACACCTTTTCATGACCATTTACGTTGGTAGATTCTCACTGAAGGCATCAAAACTATGAATGGACACATGTGGAGTTACGTACTTAACAAAAAGTGGAGACCTGGCCTCCACAGTCACCGGACCTGAACCCAATCCAGATGGTTTGGGGTGAGCTGGACCGCAGAGTGAAGGCAAAGGGGGCAATAAGTGCTAAACACCTCTGGGAACTCTTTCAAGACTGTTGGAAAAGCATTTCAGGTGACAACCTCTTGAAGCTCATCGAGAGAATACCAAGAGTGAGCAAACCAGTAATCAGAGCAAAGAAACTAGAATATAAAACATGTTTTCACTTATTTCACCTTTTTTTGTTAAGTACATTACTCCACACGTGTTCATTTATAGTTTTGATGCCTTCAGTGAGAATCTACCAATGTAAATGGTCATGAAAATAAATAAAACACATTGAATGAGAAGGTGCGTCCAAACTTCTGGCCTGTACTGTATATAAATCAGATTCAGATAGAGGCATCAAAACCATGGTTGAAGTTTTTTCTATCTCTCGTTTAATTATGTATTTTTCCACTAGGGGGGAGTGTCGACAACCAAATGGCTGATGCAATGATATTCATGTTATTCTTGTGGAAAATATTATTTTTGTGATAATGTAATTTTATATATACAAAAATATGCTTTTTTTGTTGTTTCTTCCCAGAGACAATATGATTTGTTGTGACTTTAGGTCCTGATATGGTAGTTATACTGACCACTACAACAGAGTAAAGTTATTGCAGTTGGGGACTTATCAATTAGAATATCTTATCTCTAATCTTATCAGCTCTGTGTATATTTTTTGTCCTGTGTAGCTGCAAATTTGAAAGTTTTCCAAAGTTTTCAAATGGAAAAAAAATTCACCTGTTAAACTCTGTTTCATTGTGAAGAGACCATAAATTCCGCATACCTGGACACACACGCTTTCGAGGGACTAAGGAGGCTTTAACACATTCAATGCACGCGGCTCACACATACACACACACACACATTGGGTGCAGCTCATCGCCTTCGGTGCTGATCTGCTGTTTTTCAGGGTTTTTTCCACATTAGCCTGGTCCAGTAATGTGTGCACTCAGAATGCAGGCGACCCAGCATCCTGAGCGAGACAGAGGTCACGCACACTCCCGTAAAATGTTGACGAGCCACAATGCGTGTTTTTAGGCTAAACATGTTTTTTTTAAAGATGTGTTGTGACCTGCCGCTCATGATGGAAGCTCATCCTGAAATGCTGCATCATCCTAAATAGTCACCACGCTGATATAAATACAGCTCTACGGCTATTTATATGTACATATCTATGGCTGTAGATACAGATATTAAATCCGTACAGGACACATTTCAGCAAATAGCAAGACAGGTTTTGAGATTTAGTAAAACTTGGTTGACATGGTTGTGTGTGTAAACATTATTGATCTCTTCTGCATCAGCAGTTCATGGAGTAACTGGGTTCTCAAACCTGAAATGGTCACCTGGTCAGCTGCTGCCTGAGAAGCATAAACAGTTTTGTAATGCGATGCTGCAGGCGCTGATTAGATGGGTGTGGACAGATGGACAGGGTGCGATGGACAGGGAGCATCACTCACAAATCTCCACTACTGACCTCTGCACGCCTCTAAAATCTGATCATCTGACTCCAGTCTGCTACAGCAAACACTGAAAGTCCTGCAAGGTGCTGTCATAGCAAAGGTCCTTGATCATACTGACGGTTGGGGAATCTGGAGGACAAGGCCACTGTCATCGGGGAAAACCATCACGATGAAGGGGTGCAGGTGGTCTACACCAATGTTTAGGGTGATGGTGCGTGTCAATGAAACATCCAAGGACCCAAGAGATCCCAGCAGAACCAAACCATCACCAGGAACCATAACGATGCATCTATTTTCCAGCTAAACAACATAAAATATAATATACTTGACAATGAAGGGCCTGTTGTTTGTGAGAAGTTCTGATGGTCTCCACCTCCATATATACGTATGTGCGTTTCCATCACAATTTTTCATAGTGTCACCCACTGAGTTCAGGATGTTCTGAACTGTTCAAGTGGCAATTCCAGCCAGAGATCAGCTGTCACACCCCGGAGTGCAGAGCTGAAACCTGCTGTTGTGGTGATAGGAAGGGCTGATCCTTCTGAACACCTGCTTTATCTGATGCACAGCAGCTTCTGGCTGAGAAACGCAGTCCTTCCGTGCAAAACAGTCTTTTATGATGAAGCTGCATTTTGCTGCGTTCCTGAATTTCAGCACTTTCTCTCCTCTACTGAGAGCTGCCACAGGCAAAAAAAACACACCTGAAGGGCAATGTAGAGTGTGTGTGTATGTGTGAGGTCACAACTGAGACTGTAATAACCTAGAGTGGTAGTAGCCTTGTAGGTAACACACTCGCCTATGAACCAGAAGACCCAGGTTCAAATCCCACTTACTACCACTGTGTCCCTGAGCAAGACACTTAACCCTGAGTGTCTCCAGGGGGACTGTCCCTGTTACTACTGATTGTAAGTCGCTCTGGATAAGGGCGTCTGGTAAATGCTGTAAATGTAACCTGTAATAACATGAGATGGAAGTGTGATGGATCTCTGTGGGACAATTTCACAGTCGAAACGTTCTGTCACCTCGGTTACTATGACAACTCCAGTCCCATGTGCTTTGTGGAACAGAATATTCCGAATTTGAGGGAACTGGGACTGAAAGGGTCTGGGTGAGCAGTGTCACCGTGCACTATGCCTGAGAAACGAGGTTAAAGGTCAGCGTTGCTGGGTCCTCGCACTAGGGCAGGAGGCTGCTGGGACATTTTTCTTACAACAGGGCTCTGAGGGTGGTGTGTGCTAACACAAAAAAAACCAACCAGATTCACAAGAGAATCGCTTCACACGAGGCCTGGTCCCGCCTCCTCTGAAGCGCACGCTGCTGTTTCCGAACATGCCACTGATGAGGGCACAGGTGAAAGGTCAGCAGGGATGAGCTCAGGGCACCCGCATTCTCGACAGCATTCACTGATCCATCACAACTGGAGAGTCCTCAGCTTCTCACACAGGTCTGTTTCCCCGTCCCACGGCCTGTCCTATGAAGACGGGTATCGCTGCAGAACTGATTCCTGCTGCACAACGGACGCTGTGCAATATTTCACCGCCGAACGGTGGCGAGGAAAACAGAAAAAATAACCACTGGCAAGAACAAAGGCTACAGGTTACGTGTGCTAGGGTTAGTTCGGGAAAATTTCATGCAAAATCAAAACGACTCTGTGAGGTCCCCGCCTAGTTCAGTCCTCCCGTGTCCTGCGTTCTCACTGACTGCAGGACAATGCGTCACATCACGTCTTTGACCACGGTCACACGTAACGATTTCGGCCGTCAGCAGTCTCCGAACCAGGCTGAATTTTTGTGTCGTTTCAACTAGGCCTCGGTGTTCCGGAATGTTCTCCGTCCCGCAGGCCGGTCTCTGGCCTCGGATACTGCACACTCATCAGATCCTGAGGAGCACATCTCCTTTGTTTGCTGGGTAAAGTCCCGCGCCGATATCGATCGTACTTTTCGGAGTTTGATGTCCCCCCCCGCGTGTGATGTAAGCGCGCGCGTATGTCACCCAATACAAATACATGGCATAACGGGTGACACCGGCAGCCAATCCCGGCCTGGCAGGCAGTCGGGATCCTGCTCATGTTCGCTGCCGATTACGGTCCTTGTGCATCCCTTTCATTTGGTGAATTATTAGCGTCCACTGTGTCACCCGGCACAAATCCAATCAGATGAACGTCCCACCACTTTTTTTTAAAGGAATACATTTACATTTACAGCATTTATCAGACGCCCTTATCCAGAGTGACTTACAGTCAGTAGTTACAGGGACAGTCCCCCCCTGGAGACACTCAGGGTTAAGTGTCTTGCTCAGGGACACAGTGGTAGTAAGTGGGATTTGAACCTGGGTCTTCTGGTTCATAGGCGAGTCTGCCTGATTACTGTAGGATTTCTGGGATGAAAAAGAGATTTGGCCCCACGTGCCGACCCCTCGCCCTCATTATGCAACAGCCGGTCAGCTATTCCCGTCTCCTTTCCGACCCGTCAACAAGTGCAAATACTGAAGTCGGAGTTTTATAAGCCGCAGTCGTACTTTTGTTTGATTTGTTGAGGGTTCTCGGCAGCTTTCTGAGGTTTAAAAGCTGTGGAAATGTGTTTGTTTGGGGAGGTGAGGAGGTACCAAGCACAGAACACAGCCTTTCACGGTGACCCAGGAACTGTCCGAGTCCAAACGAACATTCTTCTAGAGGGGGAAAAAAACCCGGAGAAAGAACTGGCAGAAGCTTCCTGGCCGTTGCCAGGGAGAGCGTGGTTGTGGTGAAGCAGTTGCTATAGAGGGGTTTGTTTGGACTCCCATCTGTAGTACCCTGCGCCACCTCACTTCCTGCGGGGGGGCGGATCCGTAGTGGGGATCGGCCCCCGCGGCACACAAAGTGAGGCTCCAGTGCAGGTTCCCCCGTTTCTGACCCTCCTGCTGCAGCCAATCCCTGTGTGAACGCAAGAAGATGAATGCCGAGCGGCCGAGGGGAGCTGGCACCGGCCCACGGCGCCGAAAGAAAGGAGACTCGGGTGGGGGCGGGGGTCTGCTGAGCCGAGCCGCGTTCCTGATCCCACCGCTGCAGGTGCTGAGCTGGAGCTCCGTCAGGAGGGCTGGACGGGTTCCCTCTCTTTCTTCACCTCAACCCAGTTGGGCCGCGGCCTGTTCTCGTGGAGAGACGGAATCTAGAACCGCTTTACCGAACACCTCAGCACCATATAATAAGTGTAGTGATTGTCACATGTGATACACAGCACACGGTGCACACAGTGAAATGTGTCCTCTGCATTTAACCCATCACCCTGAGTGAGCAGTGGGCGGCCATGACAGGCGTCCGGGGAGCAGTGTGTGGGGACGGTGCTTTGCTCAGTGGCACCTCAGTGGCACCTTGGCGGATCGGGATTCGAACCGGCAACCTTCTGATTACGGGGCCACTAGGCCACCACTGCCCCAGAGAAAGCATGTCAGGCCCTCATCACACCCTCTGCCCACCAAACCGGCGAACGTGGACGAGTAACGAGGCGCCGCAGAAGCAGCCGCTGCTATTTAAAGCATGAAAAGGGGATGAATTCCGACGGCCCACGTGCTCGATTTCTCGATCGTATTACCGTACAGCCGCTGGGTGACGGCGATGTGGGGTTTTATTTTACCTGCGGCGGCCCTGCTGCTCCCCATCTCCTGCTGTTTCGTTATTGCGCCAGTGGAAGAGATGACACCGCGATGAGCGCGATATCAATAAAGCGCTCGTTTATCTTATCTGGATCCAAGCGAATGTGGGGAAGTGTGCCACTCAGCCCGCCATCAAAGCGAGTCTGCATGAAGATCAATAAAATCATGATAAAATCCGTCTGGAGGAGCTCGGGCCAAGTTTGGACAGCGTGGGGAACCCCGGGAACGTTCATTCAGATCCAAATATTGCCCTCATCCGGTCACATTCAGCACACATCAACCCTGAATTTGCCGGCGTATATTTTACTGTTTTCACAGAACACGGTTCTGACGGTCTTCTCTGGTCAGAAGGACGGTCGTGTCGAGATGCTTCCCATCAGGGGCTTGCTGCTTGCATGAAATATTGACGTTGCATTGAAGAGTTCCGTGACACGCTGCCAACCCTCCCAGGGTCTTTCTGTCGAATAACTGATGGGCAGAACCTGACGCCGAAGAGGACTGAGAGGTCAGAAAAGTGAAAGTGAAGTGATTGTCGTTGTGAAACGCTGCAGCACAGCACACGGTGACGCAACGAAACGTGTCCTCTGCTTTTAACCATCACCCTGGGTGAGAAGTGGGCAGCCATGACAGGCGCCCGGGGAGCAGTGTGTGGGGACGGTGACTTTGCTCAGTGGCACCTCTGCGGATCGGGATTCGAACCGGCAGCCTGCACAGTTACACAGTTTTATCTGCGTTTTATAAAAAGCGGCCGCGGTCTAAACGAGAGGCTGTTCTCTGGGCCCCTCTGGCGCAGAACGTCAGAGAACACCGGTCCTCCTGGGGAGCGGGCGAGAAACTCAGGGCTCCGGGGACCTCGTTAGGGCAACTTCACTGATGCTCCAGTGGGTGACGATTCCATGACACACGCGCTGCCTCCCTGCAGAGCAGGTTGCCTCAGCCGCCACCTTCACCTTCAGCTGAGTCACACGGGACCCGGCGGCCCTCAGAAGCTGAGAACCTGACAAGTATCAGCACTCATCCGCCGCACATGACGTAGAACTAAACATAGAGCTCTTCACATAGAGCGCCTTGTGTAGAACGCCCGCATTCTGCAGTAGGGAGAGGGGACCCGGGACCCGGGGCCTTCACAGCTTGGTAGACAAAGTGCTTACACTACGTATTTTTCATTGGAAAATGATTACAGTGGAGCGGAGCAATGGTCTTCACCGGCGCTGTGCTGCAAAAAAAGCCTACTGACCTTCTGAAGGCAGTTCGTCCTGAACACACACAGCAATACAGAAACACAGAAAATGTGCAGTCAAATCATCTCTTCGACGGTGATGCATGGTGGTGTCAGATATGTTCGTGTTTCTCACATTCTCTCACATGGTTTATTCCATAAGCCCCAAATGTCACCCCCAGGGCCTCCCTTGGGCCACTGAAGTGGCTTGAAAGGACCCTGTAGGAACCAATGGGGCGGGGTTCAGTGTGCATTATGGATTATGCCTTTATTATATCAAGAGTCCCCATCGCTGATCTGTTTTGTTCCATTTATATTTACAGTATTTACCAGACGTCCTCATCCAGAGCGACTTACAATCAGTAGCGACAGTGACAGTCCCCCCCTGGAGACACAGTGTTTCGATCAGGACATAATGGTAGTAAGTGGGATTTGAACCTGGGTGTTACCCGCTAGCCCACTAGGCTACTCCCTCCCATAAATAGAATATTAGAATATTAGAATTTTTGTCTCGTGAACTGATTCATGAATGGAGTCACGTGTCCCACAACCTGATTACGGGCCCCGCGTCGGTGCCGCAGTGAGGTCGTTCCGGGGATGGAGGGGTGGGGCGGGGGGCGTGAACCCCCCCCCGCGCCGCTCACTTCCTGCCCGCGCCCGCCGCGATATAGACGCGCCTGCCCCGCGGAGCGTCAGACGGAGCGATGTGACGGCGCGGAGCGGCGGCCTTAACCCGGGGGTTACTGATTAATCCAGAGCGGGCCACCAGCCCTACTTAAACCCGCGGAGGGACCTGGCGGCGACAGACGGGACGGGACCGGGACGGGACCGGAGGTGGGTGCTGGCGGCTTTTCTCTCCGATGATGTCCGAACGCGCCGTTATAACCTTATATAGCTATTCATGTAATAATAAGAATAACACGTTTCATACTACTACTAATAACGAGTATTATTACAGGGTCTTAAGCTGCGCGTTTTTCATTATCATGATTGTCTTTTTATTATTAGAATTTATACTAAGCCGCCGGACGCGGGTTTTTTTTTTTTTTTTTTCTTACAAGCGCGCAGCTCCGCCGGAGAAATTTACGTCGTCGTCCGCTGCTGCGCGGGGGTTTGATCTGACTACCAAGTAGGGGGGATTGTTTCGGCGCTCCACTAATGAGCCGCGGCACGTAGAAATAAATCAGCCCCCGCCGAGACCCCCCGCGTCTGGTTTTACGCCCGCCTCACTCCGGTTCTCGCTCCGCGTGGTTCTGAGAGCGCACGTCCGGCCCGTTCCGGGTTCTGCTGGGTTCCACTGACCGCTGATGAGCTTTTTCTCTCTCTCTCTCTCTCTCTCTCTCTCTGTGTGTGTGTGTGTGTCTTCTCTCTTTTTTTCCAGGAGTGAGAGGACCCGTGCGTAATCGTACCTCCCCCCCCCCAACCCTCATCTCCAGACCTTTAAATACACCCCTACCCTTCCCAGGCCACGTGGTGTAAGGCGAGAACTTCCCAGGCTGCTGGACTCCGGGCGTCTCCTGTCGCCGTTCCTCTCGCAGGGAGCAGGGGGGACAGGCTGTTCTCTGCGCGTGACTCCGCCGCCCAGGGGGGGTTAGATGCGTGCTGGTTCTGCGGCCCAGAAGCAGGTGTGTTGAATGGGGAACATCATTTGTATGCTTCCGAAGTACAGGCAAGATCTCCGACACGCCTGGAGGGGGACACACCTGTCTTCCCTGTAGTGCCAGTCCGCTGGGCCGTTTGCCAGGTTAGACGGTGCGATCGGTGGGATTTTGTCGGGAGATAAAGAAGGTTCGCGAAATCCCATCCGATAAAGTAGTCAGATCTGCCTCCAGCCCGTTTCTCTCGGCCAGTAGAACATCCTTAACCTTCCGCATGGTACTTTGGTCGAAAGAACAAGACAAACTGTCCGAAATGTCCACCGGCGCGATCGAGATGAAGAAGGACTCGGTGGCACCGGCCTACCACCACTCCAACGGGTCGGTGCACCCCGTCATACTGTCGGAAAGCGGTCCCGACGTCCAGCCCGGCGCCGGAGAGTACGAGCTCAAAGAGGTGACCGCGTTCACGGACGGCGCCGAGCACGACCCCGAGCGCCCGGAGATGGTGGTCATCGACTGCCGGCCCAACGCCAAGGGCCAGCGCGAGGAGGACGCCCTCCTGGAGAACGCCAGCCAAAGCAACGAGAGCGACGACACCAGCACGGACCAAAGCCCGGTGCCGCCGGCCCCTCTGAAGGAGACGTCCTTCTCCATCGGCCTGCAGGTTCTGTTCCCGTTCCTGCTGGCCGGGTTCGGAACGGTGGCGGCGGGGATGGTCCTGGACATGGTACAGGTGAGTCTGGCCGAGTGGTGATCCGTGGTCAGGACTTGTTTACTAGTTGCCTGTTGATGGTATTTTACCACGCCGGCCCTTTAAGAGATGAGTGTAGAACGTTGAGTGTGTTAACCGGCCTGTTCTGGCCTGCTGTGGTCAGCTTGGCCGGCGGGGTGACGAGGAACGCCGCAATTACTCTCGCGGTTTAGTTGACCGCGGTGAAGTCTGTCCTGCAGTGGTGGCCAGGTCAGTCCGTCCCCTGGGGGGACGAAAAGGTGACTGGTTTATAATACTCAGATGTTTTAGAAGCCACTAGAAGCTTGGGTGTTGGGGTGGTAGTAGTCCCACTTGTGTCTTTGTGTCATTGTGTCCCTGAGCAAGACACTTAACCCTGAGTGTCTCCAGGGGGGGACTGTCCCTGTAACTACTGATTGTAAGTTGCTCTGGATAAGGGCGTCTGATAAATGCTGTAAATGTAAATGTAAGCTGCTCGATCTAGAGGGAACCGAGCCCCGAAATTAGCGCTAACGTTACCCAGAATGCATCTATGAAATCCTCCCTGTCCTGTTCCGCACGGTCACATCGTTCAAAGCTGTCTTGCTGGAAGTAAAATTCAGAAAAGTGCAGGATGCGCCACATATGCATTCCGACTCACAGGGTCACGCGGGTGTTTAATTACGGTAAAATGGTCTTGGGACGGTGTTCTGTTTCTGGCAGCCGGAAGTGTGATGCATTGTGGGAGTCCTTCCTCCCACAGGAAGCAGTGGTGGGTCGACCACATCCAGTCTGAGAGGAACCTGACCAGACGGACGCGTAGCTGTGTGCTTAGCGCTGCGCCGCCGTATGTAATTAAAAGGACGTTCACGGACGTACGTACAGAATCTTGGTTGCGATGGGGGGGGGTGAGCTGTTGGCAGGTGGGGCTGAGGGTGTCTGACCATATAAGCCACACTCTGCAGCATTACACAATCGTGTAACCAGAGTCCTCCAGCCCCCCATAACCCGTCAGACTGGGCGGTGAAGAAGGAAGCCACATCACGGCTCATATCTCCTCCAGAGTGGCGGTGGGAGGTGGACGGAGAACCCGATGGAGGAATTGGGCCCCGACTGGACCCGGGCCAGAGAGGTTTGGGGAGGTGGCCAAAGTCTTGCCATACGCAGGAGAATGTGGGTTAAGTGCGTGGGAGAGGTGCTGTTACCGGGAACTGGGCGCCGCAGGAATCCGGTCTGGCGATGCGGCCTTTCCTTTTTTATTACCTCTGTACATTTACATTTACAGCATTTACCAGACACCCTTATCCAGAGTGACTTACAATCAGTAGTGACAGGGACAGTCCCCCCCTGGAGACACTCAGAGTTAAGTGTCTTACTCAGGGACACGATGGTAGTAAGTGGGGTTTGAACCTGGGTCTTCTGGTTCATAGGCAAGTTTGTTACCCACTACGGTGCTACCACCCTGTCTGTAGAACACAGCCAAGGTCTTTCATTTCTCTCCTCACTCCTTCTCCACTCCTGTCCCCCATGCAGCACTGGCAGGTCTTCCAGGAGGTAACAGAGGTCTTCATTCTGGTGCCTGCGCTTCTGGGACTGAAGGGGAATCTTGAGATGACCCTGGCGTCCCGCCTTTCCACCGCAGTGAGTAGCTATCCTCTATTCTATCCTCAAACCGGTAGGTTTATATTTACATTTATGCCCTTTATGCTGTAAAAGTCCCCCTGGAGACACTCGGGGTTAAGTGTCTTGCTCCGGGAGACAATGGTAGTGGGTGGGGGTTTGAACCTGGGTCTTCTTTGAACCTGGGCCTTTTATTTGGGAGGGGCAGTGGTGGTCTAGCAGTTAAGGAAGCGGCCCCGTAATCAGAAGGTTGCCGGTTCGAATCCCGATCTGCCAAGGTGCCACTGATGTGCCACTGAGCAAAGCACCGTCCCCACACACTGCTCCCCGGGCGCCTGTCATGGCTGCCCACTGCTCACCAATGGTGATGGTTAAAAGCAGAGGACACATTTCACTGTGTCACCGTGTGCTGTGCTGCTGTGTATCACAAGTGACAATCACTTCACTTTCTTTACTTTCTGGTTCATAGGCGAGTGTGTTACCGACTAAGCTACTACCACCCTGTAGGTTCATCCGCTGATCCCAGACCTGCAGAGTCCCTGCAGTGAGACTAACTGTACACAAACGACCGGCCGCAGGGGTTAGAAGAATCCCCTCACAATGGAGGAGGGCAAAATGCCTTCTGCTATTAAGGTGTAAACTAATGGATTGGACCGGGGAAGTCAGGTGGAAAAAAAGGTCATGTGACCAGGCTGCCCACCTGACACTCCAGACCTGCCCTGTAGAAGCCCCCACTGGAGCTTGCAGACCAGCTCTAATTATTAGCAGATTAAGACCACTGTAACAAGCAGAAAGGGCTTATCGTTAAAAGCACCAAAAAAAAAAAAAAAAGAGTGCTAATCTGTTTCTCAGGGCTGGTCACATGACCACATTTTCCATGGCTGTGCAGCTCTGACCTGTCTGATGTTTACAGACTACACAACATGCACAACTGCCCTACTCATCATAGCCGATGAGCCCCAGACTCGTCTCTGTACTCTACTCGCAGCCCCTACCTTCACTGCACAACGCATGTAATAAACACAGATACTGGCGGGGTGACCCTTACCCTATGCTCGACCCGTATCTCTGCACCGACCCAGGGTGATGTCAGGCGTTCGTTTCTGACGCGCCCTCCCATCCAGAGTCGCTATCGACCATGAGGCCAGCGCACCGCCGAGCAGCTGCCGTGACCGCTGTGTCAGGGTCACCATGCAAATAGTGGCAGTTCGCAATGACCCCTCCTACTAGGAACCCAGTGTACTCGCTAGTACCTACTAGTAGGTCAGTCTGACAGGTTAGTCCGTACACTTGCGGTACACACTTACTTCACACACTCACAGTGCGAGCCCACTGTACGTACGCAATGAACACACTCGGTATAACCACTAACAATCGCATGTATTTCTTATTTAGTCCATTTGAAGATCCCTCCAGCTTCAGCCTTTATGGTGCCTTGTGGTTTATGGTGCCTCCTGATGCAGCTCAATGTCAGGAGCCAGGATCTAGAATAGCTCAGTGAGTGACAGATTAGACTTGGGTGGCTGGGACTGAGTGGTTATGGTAAAATGCCTGGGTACGTGTTGAGTGCAGCAATGGCCCAGGTGAGATAGTATCACAGAACCCAGAGTCTTGTGATCATCACCCGAGTAATCAGGGACCAATCGGTGTTTAGCTTTGTATGTTAATAAAAGAATTTTATAGTCGATGCGAAGTGTAACAGGTAACCAATGCAGTGAAGACAGAATTGGAGTAACATGCTCAAATTTTCATGGCATTTTACCATTCATATATAGGTAGAAGCTTCTAGATTCCTTCTGCCTGCTTTAGGACCATGTTTTTGGAGTTCAAAGGTCCCCTATTATGAATATTTGGCTTGAGATTGTGAGATTATTTAACATTTTTACTATTTCCCTTGCCTGTTTATGGTCCTGCAGTGGCAAGAAATTATGAAATGTATAAAGCGTGCTTTGGCCATTCGGCTTCACTGTTCAGAGAGTGGCTTTTTCTTTTATTTTTTTTAAAACGTGGCTGTAATTCTGCATCACGGCTGAATTTCGGAAAGACACTTTAGCTATAGTATAAGGGGACCACTAAGACCTATATAAAAGCTAATTTTCATAAAAGGGGACCTTTATCATGAGGAAGTTGCTGTTTTTTTGTCTTTAATGTCCAGTATAGAGTAAAAGATAATTGAATGTCTTCTCTGCATCTGGCAAGAACAATATATGTCCTAATATCCTTGGGGTACTCCATATTTAATCAATGCTTTTCTATGAGGAGCACCCTAGGCCATATATCAAGAAAAGCACTATCTTTCCTCATGCATCTACATGTGGTCTCGCCTACGGGACCACGGCTCTGGACATTCAGACAGAACAGCAAAATTGGATTTTACCATCCTGGGTTAGTGATTGGTTCTTGACATTTTCCCAGGATGGTAAAATCCGCTGTCGCTGTTCTGTCTGAATGCCCAGAGCCGTGGTCCCGTAGGCGGGACCAGCTGGAAGCCGGCCAATGGCAATGCTCTTTGCACGGTCCTGATTCTACATACAAACCTTGCACATGCACCACTTTTTCCTCGCACACATACTACTTCTGCCGTGCACATATTCACATCTACATTTTTGTAGATTGAGTATGTGCGAGGTTTTCTTGATACACTTTTCCAGAACATTGTCCATTGCTATTCACAAATGTGTATCGACCGGTTAGATATGAGTTAAACCATTAAAGTGCACAGCCTCTGATTCTAACCTCTTCAGAAGAATGTGGTGGCTGACAGTGTCAAATGCAGCACTGAATAGGATGAGAATTGAAATGCAGCCATTGTCAAATGACAATAGCAGATCATTTGTCACTCTGACAAGGGTTGTGTCCGTGCTGTGGTGAGGTCTAAAACCTTACTGGAATGCATCAAGAATGTAGTTCGTCTTGCCAGGAAATTCATTTTCTATGATGTTCCCCAAATATGGGGTGGAAATTTGATATTTCACTTATATATAGGTTATAGCATTGATAACTGTCTGTTTAAGCAACATAGAGACATAGCCAATGCTTTTACATGCATTGTACACACTCACTGTACACACTCAACCACATTTCCTGCTCACTGCATACATTCACTATACACTTTCACAGATCTTCTCACACCGGGCTTCTTCAGATATACCATATATTTACATATCTAGAATAGGACGAAGTTTAAATATCCTCTCATCAGTGCTGTCTGTGCATAGAAAAGGCTCGGTGTTGAGTTAATGACTGTGGGCAGTGGGCAGGTGGGCCCGGGACCCTCCCCTGTCCAAGCGGCGCCCTGACCCATCAGGCCACTCCACATAAGTGACAGCTCTGAGAGATGAGACGAGTGTTTGGGGCAGGGCGGCTGCATGTGTCCAGTAGATCAAGGCCTCTTTTGTTCGCTGCATTGACCAGCGTTTTGTTCCCTCTGATCCGTCGGTCCAAAGGCACCAGAGATCTCTTATATATTCAGGGTTTCCTCAGTCAGCCGCAATATTCAGCTCATGAAGCGCTGGGGTGGCTATGAGTTTTGGAATCCTGCATTATTTTTCCCCAGCTCACCATAATTTATTTTTATATTTTGTCATGTGAAAGGATGACACGCAAATCTGTGAAGCACTCCATATTTTTTATGTGGCAGTGGTGGCCTAGCAGTTAAGGAAGCGGCCCCGTAATCAGAAGGTTGCCGGTTCGAATCCTGAGGTGCCACTGAGCAAAGTACCGTCCCCACACCCTGCTCCCCCGGGCGCCTGTCATCACTCAGGGTGATGGTTAAAAGCAGAGGACACATTTCGTTGTGTCACCATGTGCTGTGCTGCAGTGTTTCACGTCACTAACAAAGGCACTGTGGATGGAGGAACGTGCCATGTGATCATTTGTCAAGTCATTTATTTTAGAAAAGCTGGCAGTTTAGGCTACAGCAAAGCCCATGAAATTCTGAAGCAAATTATCAGGCTCCTGTAACCACAAATCACATAATAAAATATAAATCACATAATAAAACATTTTTCAAATGTTAAGATGTGATGGTTACAGGTCGGGAACCCTTGGAGATCTGAAACCATGCTGAGGGACACTGGTCTCTTGTTCTCTGCTCTCTTCCAGGCTAATATTGGACATATGGACACAGCCAAGGAGATGTGGAACATGATTATGGGAAACCTGGCACTTATTCAGGTATGATACCTCTCAGTGCCATGGGACCATGGGGTCTTTAATATCCTGCCTTTATTACTATTAATAACAACTTAATAACATAAACCAAACCATGGTGAGCAGCCAATCAGGTTCAGCCTGTGCAGTGAAGGTAAAATGTTATTAATAAATGTGTTTGTCAATTGCATAATTGCACCGTCCTGAATAAAGTCTGAGGTCTGAGTGACAGTGGGGTCTTCCCAGGACATTCATTTATCAGCATGGCTTTGGCTCTGTGGTTCGGGTCATTGTCCTGTTCTGAGATGAAGTATCATTAGCCCTGAGTCTGAAGTCCAACTTTGTTCTCAACGGACCATACGCTTTATGCTCCTCCACCCGCCGCAGCTTCTGCTGCGACCAAGACGCTCAGATACAGGATTCGGGTGGCGTACGAATCAGGCAGTGGTTGAAATATTTAGTCCGATTCTCAGTCGGTTCCCAGAACAATAATCAGTGTAGGGCCGATGCTCTGTGGTCAGGTGCATCACAAAGCAATATTAATGCATCATGTGGCCTGGATTTTTCTTCATTTATGCATTATTTTTACTGGAAATGATGTGCACTATGTTAATTGCTTTAAATCATCTAAACCAGGGCTGCCCAACCCTCAATCTGGACAGGTTTATGATCCCTGACTCATCCTGATTTGACTCTGGTTTGCAGATGTTCCTCCAGGAACATGGTGTGAGGTTACAGAAGCGTTAAGAAGACTCATAACTGTTGTGTGCTCCCACAGGTTCAGGCCACAGTGGTGGGCTTCCTGGCCTCCATTGCGGCCGTCATCTTCGGCTGGATTCCCGAGGGCGAGTTCAAGCTCAACCATGCCGTGCTACTCTGCGCCAGCAGCGTCGCCACAGCATTCATCGCATCGCTGCTCCTGGGTACGGAATCCGTTGCTGTAACGTTTACACACGCTCACAGAAACACACACACACCAGCTGAAACAGACACACACTCACCCGGCCTTTTCTTTTCAGGACTCATCATGATTGGTGTGATCATTGCTTCCAGGAAGGTGGGCATCAACCCTGACAATGTGGCCACACCCATTGCTGCCAGTCTGGGTGACCTCATCACTCTGGCCCTGTTGGCGGGCATCAGCACTGGGCTGTACAAGGAGCTGGGTAAGACCCTGACCCCTGACCTTTCAAGGTGTTACTCTGCAGACCCGTTGGCTGAAATTTCGACTGGTTATGGAGTGGAATGTGCAGAACGCTGCTGAGGCGGTTGGATGTAGGGTGGATGTAGGATGGTTTAAGGATGGTAAGAGGGGGGTGCAGGGGGCCGGGGCGCTGCTGGTGATGGATTTTATTGTGCCGCAGGTTTGCAACTGTGAAATTCCCGTAAAACTCGCACTCACGCAGGGCGTGAGTTAGGGCCGCGCCACAAATGGAGTTTGACACATAATTATCAGTAACAACTGCAGTTAACAGGTTCCTAATAATAATAATAAAAATACAAATACAAAGGCTCGTTCAGGCTACAGAGGTGTAAAGGCCAAGTAACCCAGCCCCCAAAAACCCTCTGACCCTGTCCTTGTGTGACCCAAACTTAGCAACTTAGCACTGTAGTCAGCACTATTAGAGACGGTTTTAATAAGAATTCTGCGTTGCAACGTCTAAATGTGCTGATGTCTAAAACTTCAGATAAGTTACAGTTATGATTATTCTAATGAATCCCCAGCTCCTCGCGTGACAGATCGGGAGTGATTGAGAAACTCCAGGCACAATTGATCTATTGTTGCTCAGGAGATGAAAGCTTGGGGCGTAAAGCTGATTTCCAAGAATCCACAAAGCCCGTTGGTTGTCAGGAAGGAGGAGAGATAAGGAATGCAACAGAACAGACGATCTTTCGCACCAATACGGCCCTTATCAGCAGTGCAGGGCAAGTCGTGTTAATTATTAGGTGCAGTTGAATAATGAGGCGCTGCCCTCCGCAGGTTATAACGACTACGTCAACCCGCTGGTCTGCGTCTTCTTCGTGGCCCTCACTCCCATCTGGGTGCTGATCGCGCGGAAGATCCCCTCCACTAAAGAGGTCCTGTACTCGGGGTGGGAGCCCGTCATCATTGCCATGGCGATCAGCAGGTATGCACCATTAGGCCACGCCCGGGTACCACATCATCCTCATCAGACATCCCCAGACTGCACAATGAGTCCTGGGTGACCTTGCCCATGTTTTGTTTTTTTCCCCATAGCGTAGGGGGTCTCATCCTGGATAAAACCGTGTCCAACCCCAACTTTGCAGGGATGGCAGTCTTCACTCCGGTCATAAACGGTGAGGAAAAAATCTGTTTTGTCGGGAAATGGATAAAAAATACTCACATACACACCGCTCATATACGGCTGTAAATTATTAACCTGCGCGTCGCTTCAAAACGTGACATGAACTCCGGGGGAAGATGGTGAACAATCCTCATGACAAGATGAACAGAAGCAGTGAAGGCAAAGTGGGGAGACAGTTTAACAATTAAAAGATCAAGGGCCTTGAACGGGAGGATGGAGTGATGAAAAGTAGATTAAAAGGAGGAAGGGGGTTACATTAAAAACATTTTGTGTTTCACAGTGACAAATTTAGGCAAGACTGAGGTTCGCTTTAAAATTAATGGGAGGATGGAGGGTTGAGAGGTAGATTTATAAGAGTTTTATTTTTATTTATAAGTTAGAGATATAAGAGATGATTATGTTGGTTGGTGATAAAGTGTTTCACTTTAAAAATATATATATATATTTGTGAATGGGAGGATGGCGGGATGAAAAGGTGAGAAGATTGAGGAGCAGAGGTGAAAGGGAATTATATGATAATTGAGGCTATTACATACAGCCCCATTGAAGATTAAGACAACTTTGAAGTCTGAAGGTGACGAATGGATGATGAAATTAAAAGGGACGAACAATGAAAGATAAGAGTGATAAAGGAGCAGTGAGTCATGAGTTAATACTGGCAGTTAATGCTGGACTCATATAGCGGTCAAATAGCATTTCATCACTACATGTGTGTGTATGTTTAACAGGGTTTTAAAATGATGTGGCATGAATGGGAAGGAAATAAATGTTGAGAAATAAATGTTGAGAAATAAATGTCAACAAACCTTGAGAACATGACCAGAAACAATAACTGTGCGTGATAAGAAGAATTTCTGTTATTGGGCTGAACCGTAAAGATTCTCAAATTCAAATTGTATTTGTCACATACACAGTCATACACGGTATGATATGCAGTGAAATGCTTTAGCGACTGCTACAGACCACAGTATTGCAAATGTTGCAAGAATACAATGAAAACCAATATGCAAATATTGTAAACATAACCAAATATTACACTTTTATGTATGTGTAATATGTGTAACAGGTAGGGTGAAGGTGAGCAAATGAGTGAAAGTCAATGTATAAGATTAAAAAAGCCTCTGGGAACAGAACGGAATGTTTTAGGTCCAGATATGCGCTGTCCGCTCAGATGCTGCGCCGGTGGTTTTTCTCTCCTAGCCGATTTAGATCTGATTTCGCCCGTTAAATCGGGTGCAGCGAGGTGACCTCTGGCTCTGGGTCACCTGCTGGTTTGCTGAATGTGTGGAAGAGTTCTGTGTCGAGCGTGAATCAGCAGCAGAACTGCAGACTGTCAGTGTTTCCCAGCGAACTCGCTATCTTCCAATCGGCATGCCGTCTTCTTTAGGAAGAAAGGTAAATAGAGGCCTTATCACCGATATTGATCAAACGGCCAATGACTTGATAATGGCCGCTGATAGATAATGTTTATATAGTGCTTTTAAAGTGTGTGAAATGCCCCGCCTGAGAAATAGCAGTTAAGAGCGGTGGAGCCACCAATGGGGGAGCAGCTCTGCAGATCATAAATGTTCATGATCGTTTATTATGTAAGACGGTTTTATCTGCATTTTAATTAATCAATGGTCCACGGGTGGTGGTGCTGCCCCGTCAGGTATCAGCGCTGGTGAACTGTGGTCGCGGAGTTCAGTAAATCATCACCCCAGTGCTGATGGAGCAGCACCGTGTGACATGTATATGACGATAGGACAGTTTAGCTTGACCACATGCTACCTGGCGCAGGTGTGGCGGGTAACCTGGTTGCGGTTCAGGCCAGTCGCATCTCCACCTACCTGCATATGAACGGCCTGGCCATCGGCGAGCCAGACCCCGCCTCGCAGAAGTGCATCACCCCCTGCAGTACATTTTTCGGCTCAGGTGAGAGACAAGCCGCCTTTTTTTTTGTGTAGGCTAGACCTGCGGGGATCACGTGACCATGTCCATGTCCCCGCCCCCTCAGGCGTGAACTCGCGCTCGGCCCGCGTGCTGTTTCTCCTGGTGGCGCCAGGTCACCTGGTGTTCCTCTACACCATCAACTCCATGCAAGGGGGACACACCACCCTCACCTCCATCTTCATCGCATTTTACCTGGCCGCCGCCCTCCTGCAGGTAACACTTGCATTCTTCAGAAGCCACACAGTGCCTGTTATCAGTACCCACAATGCACCGGTAACACGGCCACCTTTAGAACCGAGCGGGGTTTCACACTGCACTCGAAAAACAAATTCTTTATCACTTTCCCGTTCTTATCGCTTCCCGCTTCTTATCACCTCCCCTCCCCTCTCTCCGCCAGGTCATGATCCTGCTCTACTTAGCTGATTGGATGGTGCAGTGGATGTGGGGGAGGGGCATGGACCCGGACAACTTCTCCATTCCTTACCTGACGGCGCTGGGCGACCTGCTGGGCACCGGCTTCCTGGCGCTCTGCTTCCACATCCTGTGGCTGATCGGCGACCGGGACACCGATGTGGGCGACTGACGGGCGCGTGGCCCCCGCCTCTCGCCATGCACTCGCCCTCACCACGTCCACCGTCCACCACCGCCGGGCCGAGCAGCTGCCCTGCGGCTCCTCACTCGTGATAAACACTCAGAGGGGCTCCTCATTATTCTCAATGGGGACGTCCCCTTCCTCGTGGCCAGTCACGTTGGCCGTAATGTAAAGAGTTAAACTTGAAATTTTAATGGACATAAAAAAAGAGAAAGAAATGCAAAACAAAGCAAAAGTAGAATGTTTATCACCAAGTGCTATTTGTACAGATGATCTATTTAAACCTTTAAACAGTTTTACTGCAGGAAGCGCACACACCGATTCTGATGGACCTTAACCTCGTAACCAATGGGAACATCTGGACCAGAGTGAAATAACCCGAAAATTCTCACCTCTCTTTTGTCAGAGGTGTGTGTGTGTGTGTGTATGTGTGTGTGTGAGAGACATCTGGTGTAGACCAGTAGTCCATTTCCCCTCGGTGATGTCACTTCCTCTGACTCACCGCTCCCAGCTTGTTAGCCTTTTGGTCTGATTGGTCACTCTAAAAGAAACGCCGATACTCGGCCCCGCCCACTCCCGTAGTGGGCCACGTCGTGAGACCGCGACACCACAGTCTGCCCCGATCCTCCTCTGCCGCTCCACGTCTGAACCGGTTCCCTCTAATCCTCTGTGATGAAATAATGAAACCTAACCTGCTCTCGGAAAAGCTCCTTCCGCCTAATTTTTCTAACTGTTTAAAAGTACGCTTATTGTGCTTGACAGCTGAGCATGACAAGGGCTGCACAAAGCCGCGCGTGGTCTGCTGCATGACCCCTGACCTCCCTTCCGCCGTCTCTCCCGCTGTCTGTTGCGACTGGCTGTTAAAAGTGCTGCACGAGACTGTCTGGGGGGGGGGGGAGGAAATCAAGCAAATGAATAAGAAGCCCAGCGTTCATGCGCTCGCCTCGTTTATCCGCTGCTGATGAACTCGTTTAAATGCACCCGGGCACCCAGGCGCCCCGTAACGTAGGTAGAAACGCTAACCAGCGCCTCCGGCCCGGGCCGGAGCCGGCGTGGCTCCGCGGGGCTGCCGTGAAAGGCGCCGGGGCCACCAGCCTGGAGGGCTGGGTTACCGTGAGATTACTGTACTGTAGCACTGGCGCTCTGCAGGGTCCAGTCCGCTCGGAAACTAACCCGTCTTTAGTGGCTGTGAATAATTTTTTTGGGGGGGCGGGGGGGGTTGCGGTTTTTTTTTTATTTATTTTAAGATCCGTACAAAGCCAACCTGTATATACTATATATATATATATATATATCCATATTTATTCTATAAATAATTTGTCTATTTGTAATTTTATTTTGTTGTCTGTATTGTTCCTTGTTTTGCGTTGGGCCAGTAGAGATACTTTATTGCCACTTCTTAATACTTATTTTGTTAAGAAAAAAAAAAAAAAAGTGTAAAATTGACCCTAACAGACATATCATTCTGTGGTGCCTAAAAGCTGAAGATCTCATCTCACACTGAAGCTGCTCTGTGAACCGGAGTAGAGCGATGCCTTAACACAAGCAGCTGCATGAGCGAAACGTGAACGTACATACTAGTATTTCCTCTTTCTGATATCTTTATCCTGAGATAATTTCAGCCTTCTGATTAAACTGTGCTCTGGTAAGGCATGGCCTGATTCATGATTCTGCTCTAATGGGGATTCAACACTGGTACTTGTAAATTTGCTGGAAAAATAAAGATTTCGTTTCATATTTTGAGCAAAACAAACTGTGTGCCTGTCATCTGTTCTGTCAGTGAATGAGGTGCATGCGTGTGTGTCCATACACTCTCATGCCAGGTACAGTGTGATAAGTGACTATAATCCCACATGAAGGCCATCAGCAGATGCAGGATTTGGGACGGAGGAAGATAAAGATGATGAAGATTTGAGATAATGACACATGACACCCCGGGAAGCCGGCCAGGGGTGACAATGGGATCTCACTGTTCGAGCCACAGAGGAGAGGAAGACACTGCAGCGATGTCCTCATCAGCTCAGTGGCACCGAACAGAATGGGCCCTCTGTGCTCTGATCCAGAGGTAGACAGATGTTCATGATAACAAAGAGAAGAGCTCCGCCCCCCTTCCCCGTCTGGCCTCCATCCCCCGCTCCTTCGCTTTCGTGGCCGCATCCAATGCGACATAAAGCAGTCCATGTGCGCGACGGGGAGGAAAAGCACGTCGTTTACTTAAACAGGGCGGCGTGTCGTTGTTGTTTTCCACCGGTAGGGGTCAGTATTGCGTCACCTCTCGCCTTCAACATGCAACCGGACTCGTTTCGGAGATTCAGCGTCAATACTTTTATTGTCAGTACTGTACAACAGTATACGGTGTCTAGAAATAGTGTTTCACACAGACATCCCCCTGCAAATACCTATTATTTCTATTATATTTAGAAATATATATTTTTATATATACATATATAAAAAAGCTATAAAGCTATAAAACGTTTCCATTATACTCCGGACTGTATTTATTGTACTTTAAATGTAAGCTTCCCTGCGCTTTAGTAGGGTTCGTGATGGTGCGTCACTTAGCTGGCGGTCTCTGCTGCTCGTAATAATAAGGATAAAATTGAAAACGCCGATGGTTAACATTCGATTCCGATGTTCTTTTGCCGTGGCGGCGCGTGAAATGTGCATTTTTAAAGCGGAGGCTGACATCTGGTGGGGCGAGAAAAGCACTGCCGATGGAATTAATACACTTTTAATACACTTTTAAAGCTGTTCGCAAACATGGAATAAACTGGAAAAGGAGCCCTGCACGCTGTTCTGTCAAAGTGGAAAGTGTTACCCAAATTCAGCAATTGTTGTGATGCGTTCCCAATGATTTTATGGCAAAAAAAAACATTTAGTAGAGTGGTTCAGCAAACCATCTTAATTCCTAAGGCGCACAGAAAACATTATTTAGGCGCAGGTGCAAAATGGGACGTCGCCAGCGAAATGCGGGGGGGGGGGATCCTACGAAAATAAAATGACACCTTCGATAAAAGCCGCGGTCTGAATGCGAAATGCACGATGCGCTCTCTCCTTCCGTACAATGTGGAACATTATGTGGCGTGTAACAAAGAAAGGTCGAAGTGTGCCACGACCGTGTTCCCCGTAGACGGCGGAGACGGGCTCCTTGTGGAAACTAATAGGAAATAGAACACTCGAAAGTGTTAATTCACTTAATCGTTCGTGTTAGGCCAGTTTACAATACGCGTTCGGTCGCCTGTTTGTTTGTTCGCATCTTCAAAAGCAAAGTTTGCCGAAACCGCTGTGATCCAATCAGAAGACTGAAAGACGTCACGTGGTTTCCCGCCGGCCCAATCATCGCTCTCTTCGAGCTTTTGGCCCCGCCCCGCCCGAGCACCGCGTCCGACTCTCTGCCCGGCCGGAGCGGCGAAGTCGCGGGACGGAGAGACATGGAGGCGCTTCCAGCCGCCGACGGCGCGGCTCCGCTGAGGCGGCAGGCGGTGAAGCGGCACCACCACAAACACAACCTGAAGCACCGGTACGAGTTCCTGCAGACGCTGGGGAAGGGGACGTACGGGAAGGTGAAGAAGGCGGTGGAGCGGTCCGGCAGGGTGGTGAGTCCGGGACACCTTACTTTGTTATTCACCATTCATCGTTTGTATTTTTATTTTTTATTGCGATCACCCCACGGTGTAGATACGGTGTTGTAAAAATGTTTACTTATGAATATTCACATTTCACTTTTACAACATTTACCAGGCGCACTTATCCAGAGCGACTTACAATCAGTAGTCACAGGGACAGTCCAGCCCTGGAGACATTCAGGGTTAAGTGTCCTGCTCAGGACACCATGGTAGTAAGCGGGGTTTGAACCTGGGTCTTCTGGTTAACAGACGGGTGTTTTACCCACTAGGCTACTACCACCCCATAATAATAAATAATTCTATGAAATCCCGCATTGCCCCAGTCCATCCGTCCTGACCCGTCCTCCCGTGAAAGAGTGAGGCTCAGGCGAATAACACATGTTCAACATCGATCATTTCGGTTACCAAAGTGAATTTTGTGCTTGGTGTCCTAGGTAGTTCTGTGGTAGAGGCATGTCGACATGAGGTAAAGTCAGGTTTTCAAGCACCGACACGTCCATCAGTTATCATTCAGCGTCGTTCGCTGCCGAATAGAAATCCCTTCCTCATGGAGAATGTGCGCGCCCGTATTTACGTACAATTCTACAGGGTGGGCCATTTATATGGTTGGTGACATTGAACACATTTTATAAGAAACTTGAAATAACTCATGAAAGAATAAAGTTACGTTAAAACCAAGCACACCATTGTTTTTCTTGTGAAATTACCAATAAATTTGATGTCACATGACCCTCTTCCTATTGAAAAAACAAAAGTTGGATCCAAGATGACCGACTTCAAAATGGCCAATATGGTCACCACCACCATCTTGAAAAGTTTGCCCCCCTCACATATACTAATGTGCCACAAATAGGACATTAATGTCACCAACCATTCCCATTTTATTAAGGTGGATCCATATAAATGGCCCACCCTGTACATCCGTGGGCATTTATTTTCTGGGGGGTGGCGTATGTCGAACACGTGCCGCAGGTGGGTTCCGTGTGTTTGCGTCTGATGACGATGACGATGGTGATGTGTATTGAAAGTTGTGTGCGTTCTGGCCTGCATGTTGAGGCCTGCGCTCAGACTGGGCGTGTTATCTACATTCCGCAGACGGACTGGGAGCTTGCTGGACCAAACCAACCCACCCAACACACACTTCCCAGCATTCATAGCGGGCCCCGGCCAACAATACCGGAGCCCAGCGTTACGTAAGATGAGTGTGATGGGAACAGCTGCTCCCTTGTCGCTCACTCACAATAACAGGTTGGCGGGGTGGAAAATTGCTCTACGCGCCTCTGCTGTTTCCCCGTGGCGGGGATTCCCTGCGCCAGTGCTGAGCCACCTGTCGGGTAAACGGGCCGAATTCCAGTTAGCGACTTCACGTTCCCCTCCCCGCCGGACGGGAAGAAGGAAGAGTCTCATCCGGTAAAGTGAAACCCTGGGTCTTGTCTGGAATTCACCGAAACGGGGGTTAAGTCGAAGGCGTTAGGTTGCGCGAGGAAACGAGACAAGACGGGAGCACGACCCAGCCGTAAAATGCAATAAAGAGGATAAACAACGTAGGACTGGCAGCCGTGTTCTGTTTTATTATCATCAGAATGGTATAAAGGGTAAAATGGTTGTGTTTTAAAATCCTTTCTGCCGCATGTGTGTTGTAATGGGGTGGTTTCTGCCCTTTCGATTAGGTAAATATTCAGCTGTTGGACGGTTCGCCCGCGGGGACCAGTCCAAAGTTCAGGGCCGGACTGTGGACGGTGGGCCAGTCGGAGACGGGAAATGTTGGGTTTTGTCTTCCGTTAGTTACATGCAGTGAAAAGAAGTGTGTGTGTGTGTGTGTGTGTGTGTGTGTGTGTGTGTGTGTGTGTTTGTTTAAGACCTCAGGGCTCCCCATTTTAAGACTGACCCCAGCCCCCCACCCCAAATGCCCTCTGACGCACACACAGATTTGAGGAATGTTGAGCATGTGGCTATCATCACAATGAGCGCACACACACACACACACACACACACACACACACAGTGTGAATTTGAATGTGTTAGAATAATTAGACGTGATCAGGAACATTCTCGTCTCAGCCTGACGCCCGGAATTCATTTCGCCTTCTGAAACCACCTCCTCGCCGACAGAGTGGAATCTGAAACCCGCTCCCTCATCATAACTCAACCGCGTCTCTGTATTTAACAAGTCCGTATTTATAGCATCCGTATCACGGAACACGCAGGCTTCCAAAGCGCCGCACGGGCACCGAAGGTTCATGGACAAGAGCAGGGCAAACATGTCAATAAAAAAAATTAAAAAGTAGCATAACAACAACAATTATTTCTTATAAAGCCCATAATCACATACAGTACGTCTCAATGGGCTTTGTCGGGCCCTACAGTTGACACCCAACACGCTTGACCCTTCTGCACACAAGGAAAAACTCTAGGGGAGAAGAAAGAAAGGAAGAAGCGTTGGGAAGGAGTGATAGAGAGAGGGACGCCCTTCCAGGGTAGAGTGAGCCTGCAGTTGGTGTCAGTGCGGGGCTGGTGATGGTTTGTCCAATACATAATAGTCATAATACCCCAAAGCAAATAAATAAATAAAATAAGAAAATGCAAGGACTGACAGCTGTAATGTTAAACATGTTGGAATGTGATACCTGCAGTGACCTTAAATATTGAAATTCAATGCAAAACCGCCCTGGAATGAATAATTATGTAACTTTTATGTGTAGAGTTTTACTGGGTGAACTCGTTCATTGCTGTCATTCTGACATGGCTCCGGGAACCAGTGATGTAACATAACCGTCGCATTAACGCAACTGTTATACTAACACAATTACACAATGAACCAAGTCGGATCCCTCCCGGCAAGTGCTTGGGTCGGGTGTTGGGTGTTAAATGTAAACCCTGGGCGTGTGGAAACCGGAGCTCGGGTGTGTAAAATGGAGGCCGGTCGGTGAATTGATGCTCCTGCATGAGCACGCTGAACGAAGGAGGATCTGCCTACGGTTTTCTTACGCGGCCCACGGAACATGCGTCACGCACACACAAAGCGGCAGCATTCAGTTCTCACACACACACACACACACACACACACACTCCGTCCCCCACCTGAAGCAGTGGCATCGTTCTCAACTCTCACGTCACGCACACGGGCCCTGATTTGTCTTTCTTTGTTCCTTTTTAAAATGCAGGTGGCGATAAAGTCCATACGGAAGGAGAAGGTGAAGGACGAGCAGGACCTGGTCCACATTCGGCGCGAGATTGAGATCATGTCTTCGCTCTCGCACCCTTACATCATCACTATATATGAAGGTGTGTGCTGCTGGTGGGAGCGGGTGGCGGGCGCCGCGTGTCCTGACGCCACTTCCTGTGTGCGTTTCAGTGTTCGAGAACAAAGACAAGATCGTCATTGTGATGGAGTACGCCAGCCAGGGCGACCTGTACGACTACATCAGCGCGCGGCACAGGCTCGGCGAGGGCGAGGCACGGCACTTCTTCCGGCAGATCGTCTCGGCGGTTCTCTACTGCCACCAGGTAGGAACCCCCGGCGTCAGCAGGAACCCAGACCCTTCCTATTAAACAACACGACATCATGAGATGTTGCCAGTCTGAACACAATTTGAACTGGCAACATTCAATATATATATTGAAACACACACACACGTATATAACCAGTCAGTCTCATTATATACACAGACACACACACACACACATATCCAGTCAGTCTCATTTTTATATATATATGATGAGACTGACTGTTTTTATATATATATATATATATATATATGTGTGTGTGTGTGTGTGTGTGTGTAATGAGACTGACTGATTATATGTGTGTGTGTGTATAATGAGACTGACTGATTATATGTGTGTGTGTGTATGTATATATATGTGTGTGTGTATGTATATATAATGAGACTGACTGGATGAGGTCAGTAGTGTTATAACTATAGGATTCTCTCTTTTGTGCAGTTGCTCAGCCTCTTAGTTTCAGGTGGTTCATTTGGTACGACTGGAAAGTCCCCATCAGATGAGAAAAGTGCAAAATAAGTAATATCAGTAATATGAACGATAACTGTGATAAATATACTGCACACTTATAATAATTTATTCCATTCAACACTGTTATCAAGACTAATTATGAACCAAGGCAGGAATGTAAACCTTCAAGCAGCATCGCACTGGCTCCCTTTCTGTTATATAACTCTGGATCCGGTGCCAGACGGCTGCTTTTGTGTCTGTGGGATGATGGCGCAGAGTTGAAAGGCCGTCTGTTACCCCCCCACGCGCCCCTTCCCTCTAATGAGGCTGTAGGAATCCAGCGTGCGTCGCCCTCGCTCGGTTCCACCGGACCACTGATGCTGGTTCGTGGTTCTGAGTGGAAACCACGTGAATTGGCCACAGCGTCCTGCCCCGTTAACCCGGTGTTTCATTTCGAGCTGTGACTGAGAGGAGCAGCAGCAAGCGGCATTTTTAGATCTGGGTGGGCTCAGTGCAGGACCTCCTGCCGCGAGGAGGACAATGGGGCATAACTGGTATTCTAGAACGTTCTGGCCTGTCTTTGTTACATGGGAGCTACGATTCGGGGGGAAAAGTCATTATATAACTTAACACACAAACATGAATGTAAAATTAGAACACTTTCATAACTTCCGTAACAATGACCTCTTGTTCCGCAGAACGGTATCGTGCACCGTGATCTGAAGCTGGAGAACATCCTGCTCGACGCCAACGGCAATGTGAAGGTGAGGAGGACCGCACACACACCCACACACACTTGCGGGTAAATTTACGGTCACACCTCATTCAGCATTCTAGGCCCAGAATCTGGTATTCGGCTAAATCATGATGTAAATAGTGTCATGTTACAAAGATTAAATATTAATAATTTCTGATGAGAATCTTATAATTACCGTGAGTCAAATAAGTAGGTCATTACAAATTATGCAATTAGTTGATCGCTAAACTAGGGGGCAGTGGTGGCCTAGCGGTTAAGGAAGCGGCCCCGTAATCAGAAGGCTGCTTGTTCAAATCCCGATCCGCCAAGGTGCCACTGAGGTCCCCACACACTGCTCACCAAGGGTGATTGGTTAAATGCAGAGGACAAACTGCACTGTGTGCACCGTGGTGCTGTGCATCACAAGTAGGGCTGCAACAACGAATCGATTGAATCGATAAAAATCGATTACTAAAAGAG
This sequence comes from Denticeps clupeoides, assembly GCF_900700375.1. Classification (NCBI taxonomy): domain Eukaryota; kingdom Metazoa; phylum Chordata; class Actinopteri; order Clupeiformes; family Denticipitidae; genus Denticeps; species Denticeps clupeoides. The sequence continues at coordinate 18,625,310 of NC_041718.1, forward strand.
TTGGCAACGAATTTCCTAATCGATTCGTTATGTCGCGCGACGCAGAGACGGGAGCACCACGGCAATGATCCAGCACCTGAAACGCGTATTTGATGAGGAGGAAGGGAGTTCAGCAGCAGGAAAAGTCGCTACAGAATCCTACTTTTGTTCCGTTTTGAAGTGAGGAACGTAATGTCCCTGGTGCTGGTGTTTAACTCGCCGCGGAGGAGAACTAGACGGGGACCTACAGCGCCACCTACAGGTGTGGAGGGGGGATGAAACAGCGTTCGGACTGTTCTCTGCGTCTCCGCGTGGACGACTCGCCTATTGTGTCCCTGAGCAAGACACTTAACCCTAAGTTGCTCCAGGGGGACTGTCCCTGTAACTACTGATTGTAAGTCGCTCTGAATAAGGGCGTCTGATAAATGCTGTAAATGTAAATGTTTACCCGTCATCCAGCTTGACAGGCATGACAAGTTAGCGTTAGCTTGTTAATAACAGTAGTAAAGCAGGGGTGCTATAGTTACTTTGCATTAAAAGACTAAAGACATGTTTTTATTCACTAGCCTTTTTCGGACCATTCATTATTCAATCTGTTGTCAACGTGTTTGTGCACTTTCTAAAGATTTTGGTTCTGTTTTTTAATAAAGGGTTGGAAATGAATGCTTTTCTTTTTTTTTCTTTTTTTTTTTATCAGATTCTACGACTAATCAAAAACTAATCGACAGAGTAATCGATCATTAAAATAATCGTTAGTTGCAGCCCTAATCACAAGTGACAATCGCTTCACTTTATTAAACAATGGAGACAACAGAAAGTTTTGTAAAGAGCCTCAACCAGGGAGTGACCAGGAGATGATCTGGTCCGTTTATTTGTCTGGGTTTAAATGTAAATCTAATTGATCGTTAATTACTCTCGTTCTCATTAGTTCAGTCAGGACAAAACTCAATTTTGTTAACTACATTAATTCATTTTAATCGGTTAAATATTTAACATTTTTATTTTGACAGCCCAGATAAAGATGTGTGACGTATGGACTGATGGAGATTTTTTTTGCACAGATTGCAGACTTTGGCCTGTCCAACCTGTACCGCGGTGACGAGTACCTGCAGACGTTCTGCGGCAGTCCTCTATACGCCTCGCCGGAGATCGTGAACGGACGGCCCTACAGAGGGCCCGAGGTGGACAGCTGGTCCCTGGGGGTCCTTCTCTACACCCTGGTGCATGGGGCCATGCCGTTTGATGGGCAGGACCACAAGAATCTGGTCCGGCAGATCACCACGGGGGAGTACCGTAAACCCACCCACCCGTCTGGTGAGACAGAGTAGCTGTTTGGGGTTTTGCAGCCATGTCGCTGTGACGTCCCTTATTCGTGACGCTTGTCTCTCCTCATTAGACGCGTGCGGACTGATCCGCTGGATGCTGATGGTGAATCCTGATCGGCGCGCGACGCTGGAGGAGATCGCGGGCCACTGGTGGCTGAACTGGGGCTACCAGCGCCCCCTGCTGGCCGAGGGGACCGAGAAGGGCTCGTCGCAGGCAGGGGTCACGACCGCAACGGCCACGCTGCCTCAGAACGGAGGCATGCGCATCGCCGATTGGCTGCGGCGCACGTCACGCCCCCTGCTGCAGAGTGGCTCGAAGGTGCGCTGCCTGCTCCGTGCCCACGCGTTCATTGGCGCTGCGGGTGGGGGGGACGTGTCACGGCAGCGCTCCATCAGACGGTCCCGCAAGGAGAACAACGTGTCCCAGGGCGTCCAGGATGGCGGCACGCGGCCCGAGCGGGGCATCCTGAAGAAACGGGCCAGCCTGCGGCAGAAGCCTCCGAGCGAGGGCCAGAGAGAGGGCGGGGCTTCCGGCCAGAGGGCGGTCCTGAGCCCAGTTTTCCCCGCCCCCTCACCCAACCCTGCGCCCGCTCAGCCTCGCAAGGGCATCCTTAAGAAACCGCTGGACAGGGAGTCGGGCTACTGCTCCTCGTCCTCGTCCTCGCCGGGCGGCGGCGGCGACTCGGCCCGGACGCCGGTGCCCACACCGTGTCCCTCGGCCCCTCCCCGCCGCAAGGGCATCCTCAAACAGCAGGGCAAGTTCTCCTCGGCCGGGCCGGAATTCGGCTCCCTAGACCAGCTGGCCGCCTGCCTGCCGCAGGGCCCCGCCCGAGCGAGGCCGGCCGACGCGGTGAGCGAGGACAGCATCCTCTCCTCCGAGTCGTTCGACCGGCTCGACCTGCCCGCGAGGGACACCATGAGGGCGTGCGTCTCCGCCGACAACCTGCTGGACCTGCAGGAGCGGGGGCGTGGCACCCGCGGGCTGCAGCGGGCGGGAGGCGGAGCCGCCGACAGCGCCTTCTCCATCAGCGACTGTGAGAACGTGACTGAGGCCTACAGACTGTCCCTCTGCCCTGCAGAAGTCCAGTCCTGAGGACTGGACTCTTCAGACTGACGCGGGTTCGATCTGCACGTGGGCTGCAGATATTATTGTTCATTTTTTTTGGTGGCAGTTCGGGGCTGATGGATGCCAAAGATTAAGGTGCCCTTTAAAGCGCAATGTCCCCACCCGCAGCGTTGGGGACAGTTTACAGCCTGCAGTGCCTTATGAGTGACATCTGCAAACCTTTCACTGGTCAGGGTTCTGCGCCAAGACTTGTTAATATCATTTGGAAATGAGGTTTGTGGGTTCGGGTTCACATCTGGGGGGCATTTGAATATTAAATGATCCAAGCTGCTGGTGTGCCTGGGTCAACTGGGAGAGAAGAAAATTCTATTGTTCTTTACTTTTACCGCAGAGCAGACGCCCTGTTCGAGGTTTCTTTTTTTTTTTTATTCATCAATTGAGCCATTTTGCCACGTTTTAAAACTGGAAGTCTTCGTTTTTAGGACATTTTTCACGAGGCAACGACATCAACGTTTTTTTAAAAGCTCTGTTAGTGCAGGTCTGAATGCTCATGGTGACTACTTACTGCAGCTCCTCCAACTCAGGTGTCCTGAACGTCGGCCGCGGCAACGACTACTGGTCGCCTGATCTGATGTCCAATAAAAATGTGACTCAAACCAGGGACGGTGGGCTGGAGTGTCATTTTGTGTCACGGGTGGCGTGGTGATGTGTGTGTCTTTCTTCAGGTCGTTTTAGAGGAAGCTCGGCTTCGTTCATCACATTTTATTGGTCGCGAGCGGTGAACTGAACACAATGACCTGCGGCGCTGTTTAAAAGGTCAGCTGGGCGGAGCCACGTTGTTCCCACGGCCACCACGACTGTCCCCTACACAGCGCCAACGCGGTATAGAACGCGTTTAAATAACATTCAACAACACCAGAAACAAAAGGAGGGAAAAGGTTCCTCAGGAACGGCGCGGCTCCACGTCCGTCCTCGCCAGGCAGAAAGGGGACAGGGTGACGTCGCGGCCGGAACGTGACCCGGGCGGCAGGCTGAGGTTCAGCGCGCTCTCCAGCCGGCGGAAGCAGCAGCGCAGGGAGGCCTGGGGAGAGAGAGGGGCGTGTCACGCGGGCACGGACGTGACTGCGCCGGGAGGGGGAGGGGGGGGGAGCAGTCGCCTCACCAGGTCGGTCTCCAGGGCGGCGGCCATCAGCTGCGTGAGGGCGTCGCAGGTGAGGCCGTCCTCCAGGAGCCCGAGCCTCCGGATTGCCAGCGCCACGCCGGCGCAGGCTAGCGTGGACGGAGGGAAGGCCAGGAACGTCGTCTCTGGAACCGACATCCAGTTTAGGCTCGTGTCTATTAACGCGGGAGGAGGAGGAGTGCCGGGGCGGCGGTGGCCCTAGCGGTTAAGGAAGCGGCCCCGTAATCAGAAGGTCCCCGGTTCGAATCCCGATCTGCCAAGACGCCACTGAGCAAAGCACCGTCCCCACACGCCGCTCCCCGGGCGCCTGTCATGGCCGTCCACTGCTCACTCAGGGTGATGGGTTAAATGCAGAGGACAAATTTCACTGTGTGCGCCGTGTGCTGTGCTGCTGTGCATCACGCGTGACAATCACTTCACTTTTTAAAAAGGAGTGCTGAGGAACGAAGAGATGAACCGCGGGCCACTCCCTGCCCCGAGGGCCCGGTGTAACCGGAGCCTCCGACCGGCGTAGCCACTGGCGGTCGAGGCCGCTTTTCAAAGCTCATAATGCAGGATTACTGCGCCGCCGCAGAGAATGCGCTGACGCCCTCGGAATGAATGCCGCCGCAGCCGCCTTTTGTCTGCGCTGCCGGGAAAATCTCCCTTTTTATTTCTGACTTGGTGAAACGCGGCGAAACGACATCCGGCGGCGGGGGGGGGCACATCTCACCTGTCGCTGCCAGGGCGACGTAGGAGTGGACGTGCCTGCGCAGGACGCGCAGGCCGCGCGGGACCATGGGCAGGCCCGAGAGAATCGGCTCCAGGAAGTCCGAGGGCAGGACGGTGGCAAGGTCCCAGCCCAGCCTCGACGCCACGACCACCTCCCACTGCTGCACGACAAAACACGCCGGGGTCATTTAGCAATGCGGAAATCACGCCAGACCGGAATAAAGGCCCGTCCAGCTGCGTGTCTGCGGGTTTGAGGCTTCATTTGGCCGTTTAAAAGGCACAGCGGCGCACAATAACACATTTTCCGTATACTGGCCTACGAACAATGACAAATGACTTTATCAGAAGCAGTGCGGTGTAAAATGCTCGGGAAGTGAACGTGGCGTCTTCCTCTTGTAAGTCGCTTTTTAATATGTAAAAGCGTCTGGTAAGTAAAGTAAAGTAAAGTGAACAACTCAAATCTGAGGAGCTCTGGGTTGGTGGGAGTGTGTGAGGTGATATGGGGGGGATTTGTTTTGCGGGGTGTCAAAGCACAGCTTCAAGGATTAATAAAAGCTTTTTTTTTTTTTCTTTTTATAACAATAATAAAGGTGTGGAATCAGATTTGTGCCATAAGCTTGAAACCAAAAAGTTCCTAATGTCAAACGAAAATATGGCCTCTCGCTCGTTTTCACTTTTCGCTGCCCATGTTTACAGTTTCGCTGCTGCCTTTTCAGTCGCTCCGCCCCGTTTTGCGCTTGCGCTGCCGGATTGTTCGGTTCGACTTCTGGCACAGTTCTCTCGTGTGGGCGGAGCTTCGCCTCATTGGCCAGCAGGTATTTGAGTGACAGAATACAAAGAATACAAGGTCATCATAATATGTAAAAACATTAGGACATAAACCAATAAAGCACTCTCCCCGTGAGTCTTTAGCCCAGTCCTAGGGATGGTCAAGAGCTGCTGATCAGATGGCCACAGTTGGACTGTGAAGAAGGTCCCAACACGTTAAGAACTTTAAAAACAACCAACAAGATCTTGAACTCGCCCCTAAAATTCACTGGAAACCAATGAAGTGAGGAAACCACAAAGGTGACCGTCCAGCGGGTGCGAGGGGTCTCAAATGATCCTGAGTGTCTGCTGGTCGCACATGTGGGATAAGGGTCTCGCAGGCCAGCCAATAATCTTAGAGCACACGCTGACGGTGCGCAGTAGCCAGTTTCTGGAATGCAACCAGCAGATGATGGAGAATGATTTTCACTCTCTACGATGGAGGAAATCAAAGAAATTGAGCTTCCTGAGCAGGTTCTGTCGCTGATGACACGTCCCGAGAATCTCCTCTGTGTTGGAGGAGAATTTCAGCAGGTGGTCTAAGATGGTATGGCCCGGTATTTATACACCTCGACTAGCTCCACTGGCTTCCCATAGATTAAGGTGGTAACTGCTGCAGCCAGGTCCCTCTGCTTGATGGTGAAGGCCACCACCATCTCCTTGGTTTTGTTCAATTCAAGACATGAGGTGTCACACCAGTCCACGCGCACCTGCAGAACCTGACCATGTTTGTGTGAGGGGCCAGACGCCAGAGACCTCTTTAAGGCCACTTTCATAAGACCCTGCATCGGGGCGGTCAACTACATGTGATACTGTGAGGGCCTATTATATTCTAAAATAAAATATTCATTTTATTTTATCTTAATATATTACTATTTTATAGATTCCTTTTCCTTCCAAATTCCATTTCTAATGGTCCTTTCCAATTGTTTAGCCTTTGTCAATGTTATAAGGATTGCTGTACTTCAGCAAGCCACATTTTCGGTTTCTTATTTGTGAGTCATTTCCATGCACGTGACCGACGGATTACTAACAGATTAGAGGCTTGTTTCATCTGATTTAGGAAAGACCTAATGTAGGAACATACTTTTTGCTCCTCACTAGGCTATTCCAGATTCAGTACGTTTCAGACGTTTTTAAAATAAGGAGAATTCCCACTCTCCGAACACGTCTGGAGACACGAGTGCGGAATGTTTCCGTCTAGCACCACGGGTGGAAAGAGCCATTTATTTTCCATCCTGAAAAAGGCCCCCCTCCAACACACAACAGGAGAAATTCACCAAATTATTTAGAGGTTACCAGTAAAAGTAGTTTAAGCCTTTACTAGTCACTTTGAATTATATTTAAGGGCTTCATTTTGGAAAATAGAATTTAAGGATCCACGGATACCCTGTCCAGGTGAAAATTTGGAAGTCCACAGACTTCCTGCCCGTGCTGTGCACTTTAGCCTTTCGGCAGTAAAGTAGTCGGTAGAAAGTGATGGCGATCAGGCGAAGATGCCTCACCAGGATCTGCGGGACGGAGACAGCGTAGTCGGTGTAGATGCAGAGCTTTGTGGCGCTGAGCGGCACCATCTCCCTGAGTTTGGAGGCCAGGAACATGCAGACGGCGCCCAGCAGCTGGAGGGTCCCCCTCTGAGCGGGGTGGCGCATCAGGTACCGGTCCAGGTAGTTCACGGCCAGAGGGAACACCTCCTCCTCACACTTCTGCTCCTCGCACACCTGCCAAACACCACCACCTCAAAGGAGCTGCACTCTGAGGGCCCGTGTCTGAGCCTGCAGCGCCCCCTACTGTACAGTACACAAATACAGTTCCTCTGCTGCACGTATACTGCACATATTTTTCCTTTTTACCTCTATTCCTTACAGTAAATATTCACTGGGATGACGATTTGTAAAATGAGCCGATGTTATTTATTATATATGAGTACACTTTGTGCATGTACATGTGCAATTATTCTGTTTTATATAGCAGTTATAAAAGTTAGAGTGCAAATGAAATTACTCCAAACTGTCCCAGTGTAAACCTGATATGAATATATATTCTGCACTTTGACGCGTTTCCTTTTGCTTCGCCCTCATTTCCTCACCTGCAGCATCCACTCCGTTAACAGCCTCCTCATGTGCGGATTTATGTCGGTCTGGACGGAACCGAAATATGAGTCCGACGTCTGATGGGCCTTTTCTAAGGTCACCAGGTTCTGCCAGAGCCGACGGTCTCCGGTCAGTACCGGATCTCGACTGGCCCGGTTCCGGCACCTGTCCGGTTCCGACGAGCTGCCTGGTGAGGTGAAGACTGCGTTCTCGTTGCACTGTAGCTCCATCCGAGCGGCTGATCGGGTCCGAACCCCTTAATAACCCTTTATATAGAGAGCAGGTTAACAGGAACAATCATCTTAACCCTTCAGAGCCCGGAGGGACGTTAAACTACATTTCCCAGAAGGCCACACTCTGGACTGAACCAACGGGATGCGACAGGGGAACAGAGTCGCCGATTTAATATTACTATTTACCCGTTAAATATTTAAAATAAGTAGGACTGTCAGTCAGCTAAACCTTTTATCCAATGAATCATTTTGCAATTGATTAATGACTAGTCAAAGTCATTGTGTCCCTGAGCAAAACACTTATCCCTGAGTGTCTCCAGGGGGGGACTGACCCTGTCACTGCTGATTGTAAGTCGCTCAGGAAAAAGGCGTCTGATAAATGCTGTAAATGTTTTTTTTCCATCCTAATTTAGATGATCCGCTAAAACATGCTGCGAACCACACATCATGTGGTCGTGTCTGATTTACTGTCCATCTCCATGGTTATGTAGGGCTTGACTACAGTTGATCCAAGTCCTAGGTCAGACCCACACAGGAACTAAACAACATTGCATTAATATGCGTTAACCAAATTGCATTCATTTGTTTTAACATTTAGAACAGACCTATAAAACATTTAAAGTTATTAACACCCTCAACTCAAATCAGTGCAAATATTTATGACACAAAATTTCTTAGAAAGTGGAAAATAGGGAAAGTCTTGGATTGACGAGGACTGAGGAGGGTGTTGGTTGATAAATTATAAAAAGTTATATTTAACTAGTTTAAATGTGCATCTGCTGGTTTGATCCAAACATCATCTCACTTTAAACTATCTGTCCACCATTACTCATGCCATATTAATAAAACACTTTGAACACCCAGTAAGCTGTACAATTTATTTTGATGGTCTCTGTAAATGAATTTAAATGAAGACTGGTGACTCAGGAAAAAAAAAAATACCCTCAATTACACCCCAATCGACGTTCTTCCAGAGAACCAATATCAACCTCTAAAGAGGCGTCCCTTGTAATGTTACTGTTAACATGTACAGTAATCCACACATGAATGCATGTGTGTGGAATAATGATAATTCGTTCCTTTTTCATATCCAACAGTCTGGCTTCCTTCACCAGGTCGTTCTTCAGGGCGGTCTGGAAGATAGCATCACAGTGAAGTCTGTGTGGCGGAGTGTCAGCCGACCGCCATGACCGTTGTTGCCGTTTCAAGGTCACGGGACTCCGAATTCTGCAGCTCCCTGCGGATCTCGGCTGATATCTGTGGATGGCTCTGCGCCTTGAGCAGCTCCAGCAGCGCCGCCTTCTGGTCGGACGCCAGGTCAGCTTTGTAGCGCTGGACCAGCGTCAGCAGGCTCTGGTGCCAGAGGACGGGCAGCGTGCGCTTCTCGCCGCGGAACGTCAGGAAGTGGGCCACCAGGGCGTCCAGCACACGGAAGGGCAGCGCATACTTCTTATCCAGCAGCAGCCGCAGGAAGATGCTGTTGGCGCCGTTATACTCCATCTCCGCCAGTTTAAGCATGGCAGCACTGCACAGGCACAACGACAATAAAACAAAAACAAAAAAAAAAGTCCATTTACATTTACAGCATTCATCAGACGCCCTTATCCAGAGCGACTTACAATCAGTAGATACAGGGGACAGTCTCCCTGGAGACACTCAAGTGTCTTGCTCAGGAACACAGTGGTAGTAAGTGGGATTTGAACCTGGGTCTTCTGGTTCATAGGCGAGTGTGTTACCCGCTAGGCTACTACCTGCCTACTAGGCTACTACTCAGAAATGGAAAAAAAAAAAATGCCAGTTGCCAAACTTTATTACTGCTAGCGTTTTTGTTCTTCACCTAGAGTGCAGGACAGGAATGGAGCACTTGGTGAGGATGCTGCCGACGATGATGGCCTCCCTCAGGGTGCAGGTGCCCGACTCGCACAGCGGTATGAGAATTCCTGCAACGATCACATGGGCGACATCATCAGCGTCTGCTCGAGCTCCGCCTCTCCCCGCCGAGGTCGCGGCGGCACCAGACAAAGCCTCTCACCTTTGAACCAGGCCCCAGGCTTAAACAAGGCCTTCTTTAGGGCGCTGTACAGATGAAAGTTCAGTCGCTTGTACTCCGCTATGTCGTCGCGTATCCGTGGCAACAGCACCAGGTTGTAGAAGCGCTGAGCCATTCGCTCCTTAAGGTTGGATGAGAAAATCCTGCAGATCAAAGAGAACTGAGAACGTTCATCTCGTGCCAAATGGAGGGGCACGAGATGACTACGGTGCCCATAATGCATATGGTGGTCTGAAAAATGGTTTTACATACACATCAGTATAAAAATATGAGACTGACCTGGTTGCCTGGTACATGGCGGCGGCAGTCCAGGTCTCCGGCTCGGTCAGGTACAGAACCTGCTCCCAGTTGGACAGAGCGGGGATGATCTTGAAAGCTTTCGGCAGTTTTCCACTTCGGTATTTGGATAAAACCTGTAGGGATGTTCCAGTCACACATTTCCACAGCCGTTCCCAAGCAACAGTATAAGGTCTTTGGCCTGAGCAGATTAATTAAGCCAGAAATATACTTGCTGTGAGCTACTTGTGCGTATCCGTACACAGTTGCGGTGTTAACGTTTGTGCTGATATAATTGCGTCCGTACTGTACTATTGGGTCGTATTCTGTAGTGTGTACTCCATACCACCGGGGGTCAGTGTCGAGGCCTCAAACTAAAAAAATCTGTATCTTAAAATAGTCATCTGTTGAGTTCAGATCTTGCAACACTGCCCCTACAAAATTACGCAGGTATTACAGCAGGTACGTGCACCACTACTACACGTACGTAGTTAACAGCAAGTACATTCATTAGACATTAAGGCTCTCACCTTGTTCACCCCTTTGTAAACCTCGATGACCCTAGGGTCCAGCTGAGGCATGGGTCGTCCAGAGACCTCTGACAGCACCGTTCCCACCTCAGTCTGTTTCTCCGTTATCTTCTCCATGATGATGTCTGCCAGCGTGCGCCTGCGGAAGTGAAACGCTCGACACAGCGAATCCACGCACGAAACGCGCGGGGCAAAAGCGAACCGGTCGAATGATGGCTGCCCACCTGACAGGGGGGTTTTTGCTCATGAACATCTGGATGGCTCTCTCGTCCTCCGGGTCCACCTCCACCGCACCTCCACTCCCCGCCCCTTCTTCCCCAACGTCCTCTGCGTCCAGACCGGGCCATTCGTCATCTGACTCCGCATCGTGAGTGCCTGCCGGTAAAGCAGATCGAACAATTCAGAAATCCACATCCACCTCACTGCAAAGGTAGTCCAGTCACGTCGACATCCGGACCTGTTAACTACAGCAAAAAGGACGTACGTCTTACAAAACACACATCGACGTACGAAGTTTACTCGAATTTACAAATGCCCTTGTTTTTTCCAAGAAAAAAAAAAGACATGAAATGAGTTTGAATAGAGAAAAGGAACAAGGAAGAGACTGAAATAACAACGAATAATAGCGAATGAAGCATTTAAAGTGACAGACCCGGGTGCTAGTGGCCTGGTGTGCAACACACTCGCCTATGAACCAGAAGACCACAGTCGCAGGTTCAAACGTCACTTGCTTTATTGTTCTTGGCAGACGCTTTTATCCAAAGCGACTTACAACAGGAAGACACCAGCAATTCTCATTCGGTTTCTATAGATTTTGAGGTGCAAAACTAAGAGCCCTGATAAGGCCCAACTTGTCAGGAAAGAACATGCTAGACGATATTTTTTTTATTTTGTGCAGTGCGTGTTTATGTGCATGTGTTAGTGTTAGACTACCTTGCGACCACCTTACTACCCTGAGTGTCTCCAAGGGGGACGGTCCCTGTAACTACTGACTGTAAGACGCTCTGGATAAAGGTGGCTGAGAAATGCCACACACGTTAATGGAACTCGACACGGTTTATTGCTGATAAAGTTCCTCTCTACATGTATGCAGATATTTCATCTTTAACAGACATTTACAACAAGCCGAACAATTGTTTTACCGGTAGTGTATACATGACATTTACATTTACAGCATTTATACAGAGCGACTGGAAATCAATAGTTACAGGGACACAATGGCAGTAAGTGGGGTTTGAACCTGGGTCTTCTGGTTCATTGGCGAGTGTTTTACCCACTAGACTACTACTTACTATGTAGAATTATTTTAACGAGTTATACATGTATAATGCATTTTATATGTTTTTTTCTAAACACGTATCTATAATTCAACCAAATATAAGGAATTCTGCTGCTGGACCCAGAGCAGCCCGGTGTAAAGCTGGAGGACCAACGCACCTGGACCCAGCGACGTGACCGGCTTCTTCTTGACCTCCGCGGTGAGCCCGAACTCGGTCTGCAGCTCCTCCTGCTGAATCCGCGCCTGCTCCAGGATCTTCCTCGACAGCCGCTCGTCTACGTACTCGTCGTCCTCTTCTCGCCCGCGGCTCCGCTGCTTCACCCGGCCGTGTGGTCGCACCACGTCGCCCTGGAGGATCTGATCGGCCAGGGCCACCCCGCCGCCGCCGCTTTCCGCTGCCCGGCCGCCGGCTTTCGGCTTCTTGGCTTTCGGCATCTTTCAGGCTCGGGTTCCAGTCGCCGTTCCACTTCCACGAGTTGCGGCGCTACAGAGAAACGCGGCACAGTACACACGTGGGCCCTCGCTCGGAGTTGACGCGTCGACGAGCCGCGGGGCCTGATCTGAGATCAGAGACAACTGCATCAAAGCACCCGTCTGCAGCGGAAGCGGACTTTTAACCTGATCTGGGATCAGATATCATATGGTCCACAATGGACGCCATGCGGCTCCGCCCACATCGTCAGCAGGGAAAATGCATTCCCGCTTCAATAACATCTACGTCGCTCACAAAGTAAAATATCGTTAAAATGTCCATCTTTGGTTACATTAGATTAGCCGTGTTATTTCTCTTTTAATCCTGTAATTTTACGCGGTTTGATGACGCAACGTCCGCTCTCGACCGGATGTGCTCCTTTCCTGCACGAAGATGGGAGTAACGTGGTAAGTCGCCACTTCTGTTTCGTGAAGAACATTTGCGCTTTAACGACGGCTCGACGGTGGCCGCCGCGTTTTCCAGCCGAGGCGGACGGTCCTTTCTTTCAGGACGCGAGTATATCACGACATACTGCGATGTTCCACAGTCCACTGATAGTGGGGGAGAAAACGGGAGCTGAAATACAGGATGCTGTGTGGATCGCATTAATTTAATAATTCAACCAATATAACTCTGACCTGATATCGCAATATGTCGCTGTAGCTGTTTCTGACACACAGAAAGTGATTTATTGTTCACTAATAACGCCTCTGCTGTCGCGGGACTCGTGTCTACCACCAAGCCAAAGATGCAGGTAGACGATCTGAAATGTCCCGGTGCAGAGACGGTATCAGAACCGTGCTGCGCCGGGCTCTGAAAGTTCCGTGGCGGTTTAACCGGAGGTGGTGGGTGCGGCGTACCTGTGTGTGTAGCGTGTGTCAGGTGCCTGTGTTGGAGGGGAAGAGTGTCCAGCAGACAGTGGACATGCTGCACCGGCAGCTGGAGCAGCTGGGAGCCATGAAGCAGGGAAGCTTCTGGGTGGACTGCGAGACGTACCACACCACCGGCACTGCCAGCGGTACGGGGAGAGATGCTTTTTTAAATATATGAATGATTTTATTTTATATATATATATATATATATATATATATATATATATACACACACACACACACACACACACAGTACAGGCCAATAGTGTGGACACACCTTCTCATTAAATGTGTTTTCTTTATTTTCATGACCATTTACATTGATAGATTCTCACTGAAGGCATCAAAACTATGAATGAACACATTTGGAGTTATGTACTTAATCAAAAAAGGTGAAATAATCGAAAACATGTTCTTCCAAATTTTGCTCTGATTACTGCTTTGCACCCTCTTGGCATTCTCTCTATGAGCTTCAAGAGGTCGTCACCTGAAATTCTTTTCCAACAGTCTTGAAGGAGTTCCCAGAGGTGTTTAGCACTTGTTGGCCCCTTTGCCTTCACTCTGCGGTCCAGCTCACACCAAACCATGTCGACTGGGTTCAGGGGCAGTGGTGGCCTAGCGGTTAAGGAAGCGGCCCCGTAATCAGCCAAGGCCCCGATCTGCCACGGTTCCACTGAGGTGCCACTGACCAAAGCGCCGTCCACACACACTGCTCCCCGGGCGCCTGTCATGGCTGCCCACTGCTCACTCAGGGTGATGGTTAAATGCAGAGGAGAAATTTCACTCTGTGCACGAAAACACATTGAATGAGAAGGTGTGTCCAAACTTTTGGCCTGTGCTGTGTGTGTGTGTGTGAATATATAATATATATAATATTACACACACGCTCTTTTCTGTTATGGACCACTACATACTGAGTGAGTTCTCGTGTGTTCTCAGGACAGCCTTCCAAACTTCTGTACGTGATGCACAACTCGGAGGCACCGCTCAGCTGCACGGCCCTGTTCGAGGGCGGCCCCTGCCTCATGGCCGACGGCAACTTCGACGTGCTGATGGTGAAGCTGAAGAGCCACTTCCAGAACGCCAAGGGCCACAAGGTGGAGAGCCGGGGGGCGCGGTACCGCTACTGTGATTTCCTTGTGAAGCTTGGAACAGTGACCATGAACTCAAGTGCACGGGGCATTTCTGTGGAGGTGAGTTTTTCTTTTTTTTTTTTTAATCATTTTTAATATTGTTTTTGCATTTCAAAATGCAACATAAAGAGAATTTTTTTTCTTTTTTTCAAATGTATTTGGCAATGGTGCTCAGCACAGTCGATAAGTATTTTCAAACGGCAGCTTAAAACCTTACTCTTCAGAGAATACTTCGATTAATGCCTGACTACAGCAGAGTGAATAAAACGACTTTTAAGTCGACCTGGAAGAGGACAAATGTGAACGTGCGGGAGCTGAAACTTGTCTTGTTAACTTGCAGCGTGGTTGTGGATTGCAGGTCGAGTACTGTGCCTGTGTGGTTCCTGGCGACTGCTGGAACCTCATTAAGGAGTTCATACAGAGCTTCCTCGGGCCCAACGTTCCCGAGCTGCCTTCCGTGTTCGCCACCAAAGCGGAGGGCCTGTTCGTGCCCGCGGACGCAGTTGACACCATGACTCAGTATCTGGAGCTGTTCGGCAAGGTCCGCAAGCAGCAGGTGCTGCAAGGAGCGAGCGTTCGCTGAGGGGCGCTAGAAGATCGGAAGAGGGCGTCAGCTCTCCAAACGCAACGGGAAGAGTATTCCGAACGCTGTCATAAAGCAAGAATGAATAGTTCTGTTCATTTATTCTTTCGAATCATCCTTCTGTTTCGCAGTGCATTTTGCTGACTGTTTCGTAAATGCCTTCACACCATGAGTTTTGCGAATTTTCTGAGCGCTGCGTTTAATGTCGCCCTCCACGCAACACCAAGTTAAAACTAGGGTTCGTGTTTGGGTACAGATATTTAGGGCCACACGTTGCCTGACCGGTCAGGTGCCCGGAGTTTTAGTTCGGAATGTACCGGAGGAGGCGCGTAAAGATAACAGATCTTTTCTAAATCTGAGCATTTTCTTCCCCCATATTGAATATGTATATATGTTTTATATTTAAGGGTGCTTGTTTCCGTATTGTTTTTTTTTTTTTTTGTATTTTAGGTTTGTCCAGAACAATAATGAAGCCTGTAGCGCACAGTAAATTAAGTCATAATTCCGATGCATCGTTTGTAAAAATGTTTACAGTAACAGGGTGTTTACTATTAACGTTGTGCTGTTTTTCAGCCATGAAATAGTTTTGTACCTTGAAAAATAAAACCTGTTTCGTCTTATGAACCAAGTGTTTTGGGGTTTTTTTTGTAGGATTTTACAGTATTGGACAGAAAAACAAGTTTTGCGGTAATTGCATGATTCTTTCCACGTCACACTACAAAACTATCGTACACGATTGTTTGGGGCTTGTACGGGTCGGTGTTAAAAGTGGTACCCAGAAAACGGTTTATCGGGTTCCGGACGGCCCGCGTTTCACATTCTACCCGGAACAAACGCGCGTTTTCCCGGAGAGCGAAACTTTTTTTTTTTTTTTTTTCTCTCCCCGCCGGACCCCGCGGTCCGCGCGTCGCCGCCTGGCCGCGCTCCCCTCTCCCGTTTATAGGGGCGCCGGAGCCGCTCGGCCGCTCGGCCCCTCCAGCCAATCAGCGGCGCCGACGGTCGGCGCACGGGGCCGCGGCGCGACCAATCGCCGCGCGGGGCAGTTCGGGCCGCGACGCCGCGGCGGTGACAGCTTGCGCGTGCGGCCGATGGCGGTAAATAAAAGCGGCGCGGCGGGCGGCGCGGCCACGGCGGCGACGAGGACGACGTCGCGCAGCTGAACGCGGCGGTCGCGCTGCTGGTGCACGGTGAGTGTCGCCGGCCGCTCCGGAGCGGGCCGGCGCGCTTTTGTTCGCCCGTCAGCGGGACTTTAATCCGGGTTGGTTGAGCCGCGGCGACCCCCCCCCCCTCCTCCCTCCATCGTCCTTTTTTTTTTTCTTCGCTTTTAATCGTTCGCGCTGAAAGTGCTTTTGTTTCGCGGGCCGCCGCGGCGCATCGGGTCCGCGCCGGAGCTCCGGGCGACTCCCGGCTTCCGCGTCTCGGCGGCGGCGGCGGCGCGGCACCGCGGATCGGGACCCTTTGTTCTGCGGAGCCGCGCTGGTTATTGTGTTCGCCGGCGGGGCTGCGGTGAGCGGCGCGGCTCCGACTTCGGAACGCTGCGGCGGAAATAATAATAATAAAAAAAAAAGCCAACAAAAGCCGGTCCCTTCCCGGACAAACTCCCGCCCCGGGCGCCCGGTCTCCCGTTAGCCCGGTGTGCTAACGGCCTCCGCGGCGTCTGAAATAAGTTGTGCCGGTAGCGGCTAACGCGCTAGCGCCCCTCCGTCCCGCCGAGACCCGCGTCGTGATCCACAGGTGACGCGGCGTCCGCCGCCCGGGAGGAGAAGTAAAAAAAACTTTACTCCACTTCACCCGAGTTCCGCTCCCTTCCTCTGCTCGGTCAGCCCCGCAGAGCCGCCCCGCTATAACGGGGGACGGAATCGTCGTGCCCGGTGCGGGGTCTCCGGACCCCGGCGAAGTTGGTCCCCCCTCCCGGTACTGGTCGGTTCCTCCTCCGGCGTCTGGAAGTCGGCTGATCCAGTACTCGGATTTACTTTTCAGCAAGACTCGGACTTTCCCTTGTAAGAAAACGTAACTAATAGGTGGTGGTAGCCTAGCGGGTAACACACTCGCCTATGAAAAAGAAGACCCAGGTTCAAATCCCATCATGTCCCTGAGCAGGACACTTAACCCTGAGTGTCTCCAGGGGGGACTGTCCCTGTCACCACTGACTCGCTGGATAAGGGCATCTGATAAATGGGGCAGTGGTGGCCTAGCGGTTAAGGAAGCGGCCCCGTAATCAGTTCGAATCCCGATCCGCCAAGGTGCCACTGAGCAAAGCACCGTCCCCACACGCTGCTCCCCTCATCTGGCATGGCCGCCCACTGCTCACTCAGGGTGATGGGATAAATGCAGAGGACAGATTTCACTGTGTACATCATGTGTGCTGCTGTGCATCACAAGTGACAATCACTTCACTTTCATGCATACACCTCCTGTAAAACAATTGATCGGTGCATTAAAAAGACAAGTCCGGCCTTGGGTCATGTTGTAAATGTCTGTAAAATATCTGCATACATGTAGAGACAACAAACCGTGTCGAGTTCCATTAACGTGTGTGGCATTTCTCAGCCACCTTTATCCAGAGCGTCTTACAGTCAGTAGTTACAGGGACCGTCCCCCCTGGAGACACTCAGGGTAATAAGGTGGTTGCAGTGGTGGGCAGTGGTTAAGGAAGCGGCCCTGTAATCAGAAGGTTGCTGGTTCGAATCCCGATCTGCCAAGGTGCCACTGAGCAAAGCACCGTCCCCACACACTGCTTACCAAGGGTGATGGTTAAATGCAGAGGACAAATTTCACTGTGTGCACCGTGTGCTGTGCTGCTGTGTAACACATGTGACAATCACTTCACTTTTTTTTTTTTATGAAATGTGTCCTCTGCATTTAACCCATCATCCTTGGTGAGCAGTGGGCAGCCATGACAGGCGCCCGGGGAGCAGTGTGTGGGGACGGTGCTTTGCTCAGTGGCACCTTGGCGTATCGGGATTCGAACCGGCAACCTTCTGATTACGGGGCCGCTTCCTTATCCGCTAGGCCTCGGCTTCGTCGATCGGCACCGATACCCGCCGCGCCATGGTTCAGCTCTCCAACATGTTCTCTGCTGGTGATTTTGTGCTTTCTTGTCTCTTTTCCAGGGTTCCACGTCTGCCTGGACGCGCGGTGTCCCCGACGCACGCCTCGCCGGCGGCGCGTCTGCGTTCCGATTGGTGACCCTGCAGGATGAGCGGGCCGCGGGTGCCGACGGACGCGCGTCGGTGAAGATGGACCGCTGTAAGCACGTGGCTCGGCTGCGCCTGGGCGCCGACCACTCCATCCTCAACCCGCAGAAGTGGCGCTGCGCGGACTGCGGCGCCACCGAATCGGTGTGGGCGTGTCTCCGGTGCGCGCACGTGGCGTGCGGCCGCTACATGGAGGAGCACGCGCTGTCGCACTACCGGGAGTCCCGGCACCCGTTCGCCATGGACGTCCGCGAGCTGGACGTCTTCTGCTTCTGCTGCGGCGACTACGTCCTCAACGACAACGCCGAGGGGGACCTGAAGCTCCTGCGGGGGGCGCTGTCCACCGTGCGCAGCCCCGGCCGGCGCTCCCTGCGCTCGGCGGCGGCGGACTGCGGCCCCGGCGGCGGGGAGGGCCACGCGGCGCTGTGCCACCGGCGGCGGGCGCTGCTGCGGCGCGCCCTGCGCCTCTGGAGCGGCCGGCAGCGGGCGCAGCAGCAGCGGCGGGAGCTGGCGCTGCGGCAGGAGCAGGAGCGGCTGCGGCAGCGGCGCGAGGTGAAGAAGCGGCTCATGGGCGAGCTCGCCGGCGTCCCGCCCCGGAAGAGCGCGCGGCTGCTGACCCGGGCGCCCCGGCCGACCTTCGCCCTCATCCCGCCCAAGTTCCGCGAGCCGCCCGACCGCGCCGCGCCCCGCTTCGCCAGCGCGCCCCGGCGGCGCCCGCAGCACCGCCGGCGCGGCCTGGCGCCCGGGGTCACCGGCCTGCGTAACCTGGGCAACACCTGCTACATGAACTCCATCCTGCAGGTGCTGAGCCACCTGCGGAAGTTCCGGGAATGCTTCCTCACGCTGGACCTCTGCGAGACCGAGGAGCTGCTGGCCAGGACCAACCGCTCGCCGGTGGGCGTGGCCGGCGCGCCGGGCCCGGCGCGGCCCGGCATCTCGCGCCCCTCCACCCGCCAGCAGCTGTCGCTCTGCCACGAGCTGCACACCCTCTTCCGGGTCATGTGGTCGGGCCGCTGGTCGCTGGTGTCGCCCTTCGCCATGCTGCACTCGGTGTGGAGCCTGATCCCGGCGTTCCGCGGCTACGACCAGCAGGACGCGCAGGAGTTCCTCTGCGAGCTGCTGGACAAGGTGCAGCAGGAGCTGGAGACCGAGGGCAGCAAGCGGCGCATCGTCAGCCCCCAAACCCAGAAGAAGCTCTCCAAGCAGGTCCTCAAGGTGCTCAACACCATCTTCCACGGACAGCTGCTCAGCCAGGTCAGCCCCGCCCACCTGCACTCACACACCGGCGTGGCGGTTACTAACCCCGAACTGGGGCGGTGGTGGCGGCCCCCTAATCAGAAGGTTGCCGGTTCGAATCCTGATCTTCTTCTGAGGTGCCACTGAGCAAAGTCACCGTCCCCACACACTGCTCCCCGGGCGCCTGTCATGGCTGCCCACTGCTCACTCAGGGTGATGGTTAAATGCAGAGGACCCGTTTCATTGTGTCACCGTGTGCTGTGCTGCCATGTCTCACAATGACAATCACTTCACTTTCACCGAGCAGTTGTCTGGCGGCGAACTTGTGTTGCACAGAATCTAGAACAGAGAGAATAAAAAGATTGTATTCATAGTTGGGGGTCCTAGTGAACCGGAACTGATCTCTTCATCCATGGTAACGTGGAAGCGCGCTGTAAGTCGCTCTGGATCAGGGCGTCTGCCAAATGCCGTAAGTGTAAATGTTGCGAGCTCTACGGCCTTCGCGCGAAGAGTTCGCACCGTAACTTGGCGGCGGAAATCCCCCCACGTCGCCGTTTTATAGCGTTAGGCGGATGCGTTCGGGCTGGAACGCGTGTTCGACGTAGATGCGGTCCCACGGTGTAGAGCACCGTGCAGCGCCGGCATGGTTACGCTCTACGGCAACGGCGGGAAATGAAGACGTCGCCGTGCGCTTCTACTGGGAGTCGTATCTTTACGGTCGCCGGGGTTTAGAGGGCTTATAGGGTTTATAATGCGGTAAATGTAAATGGAGGTCAGAATTCGTGTCCAGAGCGCCTTACGCTCAGTGGTGATTTGGGACGGTCCCCTTGAAGACGCATTCAGGGTTAAATGTCTTGCTCGGAGACACAAGTAAGTGGGCTTTGAAAGTGAAAGAGAAGCGATGGTCACATGTGATGCACAGCGCGCGGTGCACACAGTGAAATGTGTCCTCTGCAGTGGGCGGCCATGACAGGCGCCCGGGGAGCAGCGTGTGGGGACAGTGAGGCAACCTTCTGATTACGGGGCCACTTCCTTAACCGCTAGGCCACCACCGCCCCAAACCACTGGGACTTTGTGGTCTTCTGGTTCATAGGCGAGGCGAGGTAGTAGCCTAGTGGGTAGCACACTCGCCTATGAACCAGAAGACCCAGGTTCAAATCCCACTTACTACCATTGTGTCCCTGAGCAGGACACTTAACCCTAAGTTGCTCCAGGGGGGGGACTGTCCCTGTCACTACTGATTGTAAGTCGCTCTGGATAAGGGCGTCTGGTAAATGCTGCAAATGTAAATGTACCAACAACGGTAGAGCAAAAAAACACACAAGGAAGGTTTGTAGTCTTTTGTCCTGAAACAACGTTAAGTTGTCACCTTGTCCCGCATCTGCCGCTCTGCTCGTCCCGGTTTTAGTCCTGCTGTGTGTCGTTGAGGGTACGGTGGCACCGGCAGGGTTCCCTTGACCGCTGCGTGTCCCGCAGGTGACGTGCCTGTCCTGCAAGCACAAGTCCAACACGGTGGAGCCGTTCTGGGACCTGTCGCTGGAGTTCCCCGAGCGCTACCACAGCCTGGACAAGAGCGCCGCCGCCCAGGCCTGCCACCGCAGCTGCACCCTCACCGAGATGCTGGCCAAGTTCACGGAGACGGAGGCCCTGGAGGGGACCATCTACGCCTGCAACCGCTGCAACAGTCAGTGCCGCGGCCATAACGGGGGGGGGGCGGAGCGTTTTAGACGCCGTGTTTTCCTAACGTGGTGTCTCAATCTGTTCGCCAGAGAAGAGGCGGAGGACGTCCCCCAAGCCCCTGGTCCTGACGGAGGCCAGCAAACAACTGCTGATTTACCGCTTACCTCAGGTGCTGCGCCTGCACCTCAAACGCTTCCGGTGAGCCGCCAACGAGCGATTCGGCACGTTTACACGCCAACGTTATTTCCCACAGCAACTCGAGAGCTTCGCTGCATGTGAAGTAGGGGTGACCGTCTGGTTATTTTACGTGCCGATATTATGGATGCGGGGACCTCAAGTGTTGGTGTTTTTGTATACGAGTTTAGTCCAAAATTCAGTTAACATTTTTTTTTTTTTTTTTACATTTTCAGCATCACAATACGTTGTGATGTATAATCGTATTGTGACCTTGCCGATGCACATTAACGCATTACACTGGTCAAATTATACTAATAGAAGTGCAAGAAGTAAACAAATAAGCCTCGAATATGTGAAATTTGCAGCCTCTTGCACAAAAGAACGTTTACGTTCAATTAAGTCCTAAAACGAGGCTCGAGTTCAGAAAGGCTTTGAATGTAAATGAATGTTCTAAATCGTCCTAAATATTAATACTAACACAACTTTCTGGGGTGCTCATTGAGGGCAAATAAAACTTTTGTTGCGGATCTAAAAGCAGAATTCGCGGAATTGCTGCCGTAATTTATTCTGTTCTTTCGTGTGTACATGAATAATTGAGTTTTTGATGAAGAGCGCAGCGGGGCGCCCTTCACCCCAGTAACGAAGCTCTAATCAGACGCGCAGCTGCCGCGCAACGCCGGCGTCCGCCCACCGGGCGGCGCACCGTGCCCGGCGTTTCACCGCCTGCTGTCGAACCCGCAGGTGGTCGGGCCGGAATCACCGAGAGAAGATCGGGGTGCACGTGGCGTTCGACCAGGTGCTGGACATCCGGCCCTACTGCAGCTCCCACCCTGCCCTGCAGAGGGAGCCCTTCACCTACGACCTGTCCGCTGTCGTGATGCATCATGGGAAAGGGTTTGGCTCAGGGCACTACACCGCATACTGCTACAATACGGAGGGTGGTGAGTCTGAAGATTATTTAAATAAGGAAACCTGACTGGATTGTTGTCATTGGATAAATGTTGGTCATGTGACGTGTCGTTGCAGGTTTCTGGGTCCACTGTAATGACTCTCAGATGAAGGTGTGCATGGTTGAGGAGGTGTGCAACACTCAGGCCTACATCCTGTTCTACACCCAGAGGTCCGCCTGATCCCCCCGCTGCGGGGCGGGGACCGCGCTCCTGTGGCCGGTTACCATGGTGACGAGGCGGCGTGAGCAATACGGCATCATCTTCATCACCACCACCACCGCAGGAAGCCCAACTCGAAATTCAGGAATCGTTCCGCTTTGTAATACGGTCGCGTTTTCTACTCTGCTGTTTCTACCGCGTGCTCCGCACCTTCCGTTGGCAGGTCAACGGGACGCGGGCGGGGCGATGACTGACTGAGATAATGGAACAATCTAGTGACCACGAATGTGTTGTTTATTTTTATTTTGGGGGCGGGATCAGGGGGGCCGGAGAGGTTTACCTGTCGAGCGTAATGGTTAGAAGACGCCTGAAGATGACTCTCTTATTAAAATAACTACAGCAGATCGTGTGCTTTTTACTCTGTATGTGTGATTTCTGAACACACACACACCCACACACACACACACACCCCAGGGGCCCGACACGGCCCTGAAAGTAGTCGGCATAACCTTTCAGCGCCGAGCCACTTCTGAAGAGCGAGAAGCTCCGCCCTCAGACAGACGACCGGCCCAGTGGCAAGGCCAGTGGAAACCATCCCTCCCTCCCCACGCTGGTTTGTTCGTATTACAGACTTCTGCACCCTGGGGGTTAAAAATGATAAATATACACCTTTAAATCTCAGATCTGCGGTGCTGATGAAATTTGGAGATCCGGCACTCTGTGCATTTAATCTGCCACCGTTCGGATGAGTTTAAAAGGATCCGCTGCCGCACCGGCCTCCCTTCCCCGGCGGGTCGCGCTAAACCCCCTCCAGTCTCATACGGGGATTATCCGGTTTCATATGAGGGCAGTTAACAGCGAGGAGCAGATCATCTGCGGGATTAGGGATTAAGGAAGAATTAAGTCAATTCAGGAAAAAAAAAAAAAAAAACCCTCAAGTGAACTGAAAATAATCTCTGGTGCTGATCCAACGGAAATAATAGCAGAACAGGTGAAGTACTTCAAAGTGGTTTATTAAGAATATTCCGGGTTCTGCTCGAGTACGGGCGGTGAGAGTAAGCTGTGTGGAAGGTGGGAGTAACGTGGAACATGCCGGTCAATGAGATGTTCTATGATTCACAACCACGGTGAGTTGAACTGGGAAGCCACCAGAGGACAAAACCGACACCCGTTTAAAAACCAGCCCTGACCCGGCTGACCAGCGTTGGACCAATCGCGAACCTTCCACCCTCATGACATGACAACCAATCACAACGAAGAAGTAAGAAACGAAAGAAGCTGATTGGTTGCGGCTCGGGCGCTGAACCGGAGCCAGTTCTGTAATATGGCAACATCGTCCCCTGCCCGCCCTGTCAGTCTGCACTCCATCAAGATTACCGGGGGGGTGGAGTCTCAGTATGGGAGGAGCCACAGCTCCAGGAAGTCCCAGTGCTTCCAGACGGTGACCAGGAAGAGCGCGAGGAGGACGGAGGCGGCGAGGCGGGCGCGGGTCTTCATCAGCGGGGTGATGAAGTTGGCCATGGTGGAGACGAACACCAGCAGCACGGCCATGAGGGCCAGGATGACGTTGATGAGCTTCCCCAGCAGGGCCCGCGCGTTGGCGTTCTCCACGCCCTCCAGCTGCACCACCTGCTGCTGCTGCTGCTGCAGCTCCAGCTTGGTGATGCGGGTCAGACAGGACTCTACCGCCTCCTACACACACACACACACACACACACGTTACACGGGTGTCACGTTAACGTCACCTTCATTCCGTAGAGTCCCTACCTGGATGTCTCGGGCTCTCTCGTACGACTGGTACGCCACCTTCTCCTCCATGCTGGCCAGCTCCTGCTTGAGGTTGGTCATTTCGTTCTGGTGCAGCTCGGTCAGGTCATTCAACTGTTCCTCCAGCCTCTCGTATCTACAAAACACATAAACGCAAACGATCCAGCGCCGCATTCCTGCCACCGACAGGCTCTCTCGCGCTGGAGGAGCTGCTGGTGGAACCGCCACGATTTTGGCGGAATGGAGAACAACGCCTGTTCCGTGGGACTAATTTAGCTTGTTGTTCGGACTCTTTCGAAGGCCACGTTACTGTAAGAATGGACATCACGGGAGCCTGCTTTTATCTTGCATAACAGATGTCTGCAGGGGGAAGTGTGACATTCCTGTGTCGATGGTTGTGCGTGAAGATTCGACACCTCTGTTTTACATGTCTTTTGTCTGGCGGTTACGTGTGAAGTATCAGCCGTCAGGACCGCCCACCCTCTTTGTCTTCCCCGAATGGGAGGCACCGGGGGCGTGACATCAGAAACAACAGGTTCTGATTGGTCAGTGACAACTTCCTGTAGGCCAGTGACAACTTCCTGTAGGCCAGGGGTATAAAAGTCTGCTCACAGGTGGAAAAAAGGACCTCTGAGCTTCTTGCTCAGGGGGTTTTCCATCGGAAGCCGGAAGGCTTCTGAGCCTTTCTCTCCCCCTCTCTTTCTCTTTCTTCTCATTTTTATTTTCTCTGTAACCTTGGTACCTTTTTACATTCAATATTCACATGTAACTACAATAACTATTTACCGGTGTTAATAAATTAGAAACTGTTCATTTTTAACCTCTACTGTGCCATGCCTCTTTCTGCCAGGTAACATCAAATTGGAGTGGTTGAATACAGTGCTTTGTGTGGATGGAGAAAGAATTTTTTCTACACACTCTATTCTCTTCTCCCACACCGCATGGTCTTCATTGTTTTTACATTACGGACCTGCCGACAAGTTGTTCACAGTCCCTACTGCATGTGCAAATGCAACCTGGTAGTAGCAGAAGACCCAGGTTCAAACCCCACTTACTACCATCATGTCCCTGAGCAGGACACTTAACCCTGAGTGTCCCTGTCACTACTGATTGTAAGGCGAACTGGATGAGGGCGTCTGGTAAATACTGTAAATGTAAACCAGAAAAACGGCCCCTGGGGAGAATTCGTTCTCAGGTGGTCGCATTTCTAGAACTACCGTGCACCTGACGTCCCTGTTTGGTTCACGTGTCTCCTCACGTCCCTCCTTGTACCTGTATCGCTCCTCCTGCAGGCACTGGCTCATGTAGGTGTAGTCGCTCTGCAGTTGGGTCTTCATGTCGTCCATGGCGTCCTCCATGTGGGCCTGTCCGGCCCTGATCTCCTGCAGGCCCTCCATCAGAGTGTCCCAGGAGCTGGGCGTGTGGTGATGGTGGTGGTGTCCGTCCAACCGGGGACTTCCCATGGCTCCGCCCAGCCCAGACATGACCCCTCCCCCGACCCCACCAGAATTGCTGCCTGGCCCCGACCCAGAGGTGGCGCTGGAGCACTCGTCGTCGCTGCCGTACTTGGGGCTGGACACCAGGGTGGCGCTGCCGCTGAGGGCGCGGGGCGACTCCTCCGGGTGGCCGTCCTCCAGAGTGTCCTTCAGGTGGGCGATGTTGTCGGCGCTGCCGAACTTGTTGCGGATCAAGCTGGCGAACTCGCGAGGTTTGGACACCACAGCGGTGTGAGTGAGGGCAGAGACTCCGCCCTTTACGCCCTCCACCACCCCGCCGCCAAAGCCACTGATTCCTGCGCGCACGTTGGCACCAACATCCTTCAGGCCCTGCTGCATGTCCCTGAGGACATCCTTGGGCTGGCGAGCGGGTCCATTCTGCAGGAGTCGGAGGGAGAGAGACACACACACAGCGTGACCGAAGGGTTACGAGTTCGAATCCCAAACCGCCAAGGTGCCACTGAGGTCCCCTTAATCAAGGGTGGTAGTAGCCTAGTGGGTAACACACTCGCATATGAACCAGAAGACCCAGGTTTGAATCCCACTTACTACCATTGTGTCCCTGAGCAAGACACTTAACCCTAAGTTGCTCCAGGGAGACTGTCCCTGTAACTACTGATTGTAAGTTGCTCTGGATAAGGGCGTCTGATAAATGCTGTAAATGTAAGACACCGTGCCCACATGTCCCCGGGAGCCTGTCATGCTGCAGATAGGTTGCTAGTAGCCTAGCGGGTAACACTCACTTATGAACCAGAAGATCCAGGTTCAAATCCCACTTACTGCCATCATCGTGTCCCTGAGCAAGACATTTAACCCTGAGTGTCTCCCGGGGGGGACTACTGATTGTAAGTCGCTCTGGATAAGGGCGCCTGGTAAACGCCGCGAATGATAGAGTGTAAAATGCAGCGTGCCACTTTCACACCTGCTCGATCTCTTTGAGCTTCTTGTGGTAGTGCTCCAGCTTCTTGTGCAGGTGTGCGATGGTCTGCGCCGACTTCTGGTTCTTCTTCTCGAACACCTGCTTGATGCGCGCCGCCTGCTGCTTGTCGGCGTTGTGCGCCAGCTTCAGGTACTCGGCCACGTTGTCATCGCGGGCCTCCTGCTCCACGCGGATCTGCTCCGTGATCTTCAGGATCTTCTGCTGGAGGTGGTCCAATGCCGCCCGGGTGCGCTGGGGCTCCGCCGCACCCTCCAGACCCCCCTCCACGCTAATGTTCCCGTCCGAACCGCCATGAGTGGCTGAGGGGGGCAGGCCGAGGGTGGAGACCTCAGACTTATCCAGCTGTGCGCACACACACACACACACACACTTATTATTCAGTTGTGGAGACTGACAACAACAATAATACGGTACAAAAAAACGTCTTTTTACAGTCAATTCCAGTCCTGGTGTCCCGCAATATCACTCTGTCCTGTTTTAATGCTGTCAACGTTGGAATCAAACCGGCCGGCCAGCTAAAATTGCCTACAAAGACACCTCATTTGCATAATTAAAGCTGAATTACAGAAATGGGCCGAAAATCATATTGAAATGCAGAAAAATGACTGCTAGTAGTTTAACTGAAATCAGTGTTTTTAAAAACACACACAACCCTCATGCACTGCTTAAAATCGTGCATTTTATTGATTGATTGGGCCCTGCCCGCCACTCGACCTGCATCGGAACCCTACAGTGACGCAGAACCGCAGCAGACGCCTCCTGTCCTGGCGTACGTGTGTGTGTGAAACCATCTGTATTTCACTGTGCACAGCCGAGGTCATGTGATCTGTGTTTGAGAATACTTATCGCCTTGTGCTCGGTTGTCATGTTGGGACACGCCCACCCCTGCACACGCACAGTGACGTAAACACAGCACAAGCGTGAATGGTGTGACACTGATGGTACGTGATGAGGAGATGAGATGGGAGGCCAGAGTCCAGTTTTTTTTTTACTGGAAATTAGAGCCACTGCAATGAAGACATTAACCAATCAGAAGCCAGCTTTATGTGAACCCCAGGTCCCTCTCTCTGGATCTGGGCCGCACCGGCTCCTGCATCCCCGCCAGCATCAGCATCAGCCGGGCGGGACCGAGATCTTCCGGCACGGGGTCCTCCAGGACCAGGTCTGGGATACAAACACGGTCCGGACACGACAAAGACGGCGCACCCGCGACACAAAGGATGCGCGCCGCGGCGCGGACGGCGACGGTGATGAGGGCGGTGGTGATGATGGCGGTGACACGGAAAGCGCGGTGGCGAGATTACCATACTGCTCAATCCAGGACTGGCGCCGGTGCAGCTCGGTACCCGGGGCCCATGCTGGTCTCCCACCCCGGACCCCCTGCGTCCACTGCGGCTCCGTCAGAGCCCCATATGAGCGCAAATATGGCCGCGGCGCGCATCCATGCCCCCCGGCCGCCCGTCCCTCCGCGCGTTCACCGACCACGGCGCTCCGGTCGTTACCGCAGTCCGGTACCGAGAGGCAGGCAGCTGTCTCTCTCTCTCTCTCTCTCTCTCTCCGTCTGTCTCTCTCTCGCTGCAGAAGGGGCGGGGGAGGGGGCGCAGCAGCTGCGCCAGAGATCAGCCCGGCGCGGGGTTGCCAGGGCGGCGGCTTTCACGCAGGAACGGATAATACATACAACGTGAAATACATAAAAGTGGCACTTTCTCTCGTAGAAAACAGTCAGCTTTAGGAAACACTTGATACCATTTGTAATAGTCACCATTTACAGATTTAAAACGCTCTTTATTTCTTAAACAGATTTCGCTGAACTACACCCCCTACTGGCGTGATAGGGACACTGCAGCCGGCTGGGCGGTATTTAAGCTGGGCGATTCGAATAAGGAGCTACTTCGGCGTCTTGTTTTGTTCTGTTAGCTGATTATTAGAAGCCACTCCAACCAGTCAGATGATCTCCTGCCGCCCTGACTTCCCGTAAACGGAGGAACAGAAACCCAATCGTTGCCAATGCAATCACGATGCCAGGGCAGCATAAATAAAATGCCCCCCGTATCAAAGAACCGCCACCGACTGTGCGTCTTGAAGAAAAGAGCCGGTCCCAGAAGGACACCGGTCCCGTCTCTTCGTGCTGGTCAGTCTGGAATTTTCTATTTCTGGACGTGATTTTTTGCCAACACCTGGCAACACCTCCGCATCCCAGTAACCTGCATGTAGGTCACCGCCCTGCTCAGCTCCTCACATCCAACATGGGTCCTGCACCCATCCGAAACTGTTCATTTAGTCAAAAGGCAATAAGAACAACA
This sequence comes from Denticeps clupeoides, assembly GCF_900700375.1. Classification (NCBI taxonomy): domain Eukaryota; kingdom Metazoa; phylum Chordata; class Actinopteri; order Clupeiformes; family Denticipitidae; genus Denticeps; species Denticeps clupeoides. The sequence goes on from NC_041718.1 coordinate 18,653,804, forward strand.
ACAGGTGTGTTTACACGTTTATTGTCTACACGTATCATTCGTAACAATAAATATGCATTATTTATACATAGGTAATTCTTTTAGACATTTGTGAGGAACAGACAAGTGCAATTCAGGATGATGCATATCGTCTGGACGCCACATTTCATGACGTTGGCATGAATGTAAGCGAGCAACTTTAAAAAATGTTTGCCCAACACCCTTTACCCATAGCAGCAGGAATAAATAACAAATTATCTTTTACAACATAGACTTTCAAATAAGTGCTACAGTAATTCATGTCTAGTTAATGATTTTAGGTGTTGAAACGCTAATCTGGTGTCGGTCTTCTCTGGGCCCAGATATTTTCTTGCTGGTTGAAGACTGGACCGCCTGAAATGCCCCTGCTTAGACGTACACGTGTGCTTTATAACGGCGCCAACTATGCACGACCATGAAGGGCACAAGGAACAACCCGATGTGCCACGGCAGAACCTGGGTACGGTGTGGATCTCAGCCACGTGGTGACGCTATTGCCCCAGGGTGCCAGCATTTCCCCAGGAACCTTCAGGCACAGAACTGTCAGGACGACCCGACTACAAACGACCCGATGAGAACCTTGGGCCGCCTGGATGCGGAGGGAGTTCGGGGTTCGTCTACATCCCTGAGGCCTGGAACCTGAGTTTTTCAAGTAGTCCGCCTGACTGGACATGATTACTCACTATCACTACGAAAGACAATAAAATACAGAACTGGAACGTCTGCATATGGCCTATTTGTATTAATTTATGTTTGTGTAATATATGTGTATATATATATATAAATGTGCACACTTGTCCTACGTTAGAACTAAATAAAATTACTGTGATATTCTAAATTGAGTGTAAATTTTCCTACTCGTTGCGGATTTTTAGGAACATTTACAGGCTGACGTTCGTCCAGGCCTCATGGGTGCCAACATCAGCCAACAGACAAGTCACAAAAAAAACGTCCCAAAAAAAAAAAAAAGTTTCCTACATGGTCCATGGGTCCACATCCTCCTGTGACTAGATTAGCAGAAGTCACTGTCCTGACTTTCTGGGCGTGGCCACCACCCTCCTCTTCGCCTGATAAAAATCTGATGGGAGAGAGCGAGAGAGAAAATGAATCATGTGATCATAATCATCATCATCATCATCATCATTATCTGAAGAGGAGGACGCCCACCTGTTATGTTTGTCTGCTTCCTCTTCAGGGATCTGCTGCATTTCTCTGGTGTTCTCTCCTGGCTCTGGTCAAGTGCGTGTGACACGTTCTCCTTCCCACTGTACCCCAGGACGTCTTCTCTTGGCATGTCACAACGGTACAACTGAGGCACCTTGGTCCCCAACACACCTTCCCACTGAAAATCGCCCCCCTCCAGCGGCGTATCGGTAAGAAAGTCGAAGCCCCAGCGTCGCGACGCGTCCTCCAGGTCCTTACGCAGGCTGCGGTGGTAGTCCAGCTGCAGCTGTTCACGGTCCACTGGACCGAAGAGGTTCCTCCGGACCGGCCCGTTACCCAGAGACCTCAACACGCGCTGGTGGAACGACATGGCGTCTATATACTGCAGAGGAGACCAGGGGAGGGTTGTTAAAACACCAAACACCTTCATAATGCAACACAGTAAACCTCACCAGGTCCAACATCGTCTCCCAGCTCAGACCCTCCCGGAATCAGCTGCTCGGCCTCAGCCCTGCTACTTAACACCAGACAGACCGGCGGGCTCCGCCCCCTTCCCCACAGGGGCAGGGAACATGCCCAGGCAGCAGCCCGCAGGAACATGCCTGGGCAAATCTGGGCCCGGCGATGCCACAGTGGCCCACAGGGGGCGTCACAGAGCGCAGAGTCTAGTAAGGTATTTTAAAAATGTTTTTTTTTTTTTTTGCATGGAAAATGTAACTGATATACTGCAGAGTTAGTAATGCGTTCTAAATCAACATCACCCTGTTCTAACTTCTCTCCCTGGGCTGAAGTTTCCATATAAAAAAAAAAACTCCCGCCACGCTGACAGGCTCGGGGTGGGCGGGGCCAAGACAGTCGCCCCGCCCACCGGTTCCGGTCAACGTGAACGTGGAACTCGTGCTGTCAGGCTGTCCGGTTATCTGTACGCTACCGTGAACCTGCGGTCCATACAAGAGAAGCACGTTCGTTTAGAAGCTACCAATAACCTAATCGAATGACTACAGAACGTAGAATTGTGCGCCATTTCAAAAATGAAAATGAAATGACTGAGATTTACGTTTTAATGAATGAAAAGTCCGCTTACCTGCCGAGGAACGGAACAGCCAGGTTCTGAATTCGGATCTCGGCGCCCGCGGCGGTCAGAATCGCGTCCCGCCGCCTCACGTTTCACTCCGCGTCTCGAGTGTCGCTCGCAAGGCGCGGGGACGAGGTTTTATTCGGGCTGTCCCCGCGGACGGGCGGGGTCGCCGGGACGCAACACGTGTCCCGCCGGACACGTGAATCCGTTCCGGACGGAGGAAGTTCCAGGACAACTCCGCGATTCCTCCACCGTTCCCGCGCGTAAAAGAGAAATCGAATATTGCTCGACATAACAAGTCGCTCATACAGCAGGCGGTTTTGTTCTTTTTATACAAGCATTCATAACACAAGCAAGCAAATAAATACAGATATAGTGGTCGTGATACCAGCAATATAAACGGCTGCGACTACAGGAGTGATGTCGCGTAGAACAGACTTCACCACGGGACCGACCGAAAGCGCGCCGAAATTTGACGAAGCCCCGCCCATCCACGTGTCCCCGGAGCGCCCCGCCCATCCATATGCTTCTGGAGCCGGGTCCTGTTTTCGTTGTGTAGGGACACACCCAGAACTGCCCAGCTCTGGCTGGTCTGTGTGAACACACACACACATACACACACGTCGGTATTACACACTTGCTTCATGACGCATGGCTTGCTCACTTTTCCACCTCAGGCCTGTGAGGGAGGGCTGGAGGCCACACACTCATACAGTCACAGCCAGGGCCCAGTCCAGGATTATTAACATCACCGAGGTGCCACCGTCCCCACACATGTAGAGCTCAGGGGACACCCGGTGAAAATATAAACTCACAATAGGCCGCCATGTCACCCTCCTGCTCCACACTCACACTAAACCACAGTGTTCCAACAGTAGGCCCTTAGTGTTAAACAAATTCAGCTCCGTTAACCTCTGCTCGTGAGGTGAAGAACCATTCTGAACCCCTTCTTAAGCAGCAGCATTGTTTACCTAAATTGGGAATAGTGGAGGAATCTTATTGAGATTTGAGGCAAAAAAACAAATGTACATCAGTGTGCTGGACGAGTGTCTACATGAAAGTGAAGTGATTGTCACACGTGATACACTGCATTTAACCCTCCCTTCTTTTCCGATGAAGACCGCTGGTCCCTGTTTCCTCGTTATCAGGGTGGTAGTAGCCTGATGGATCACAAGTTCGCCTACTAAACCCACAAAAAGGACAATTAGCTGAGAGGAACCGAAGCTGGATCAGTGACTGAATGCCATGTAACCTGAGGACTTGAACTTCTGCATAGAAAAGATGTGGCTGTTGTAACCGCAATATCGGAACACACGTGCCAGTAAGTGTGGCAGTGTTGGTGATTGTGTAAAAATTCAGTAGCAGGCAAATGTCTGCGCGTCCTTGCTGAAAATGTGAACAGTTAAAGGAACTGATCAAACAAATGTCAAGTTCTAAGTTGAAGATAACACAATTCTTTTCATTCCAGGTCCATGTTTTATTCTATTTTGCACAGTTTTAGAGTGCATTTGTCAATTCATCTTCTGTTCACTTATCACATTTACAGACTTTTTAAGCATATATGCAAACAACATATACAGGGTGGGCCCTTTATATGTATACACCTTAATAAAATGGGAATGGTTGATGATATTAACGTCCTGTTTGTGGCACATTAGTATATGTGAGGGGGAAAACTTTTCAAGATGGGTGGTGACCATAGTGGCCATTTTGAAGTCGGTCATCTTGGATCCAACTTTTGTTTTTTCAATAGAAAGAGGGTCATGTGACACATCAAATTTATTGGTAATTTCACAAGAAAAACAATGGTGTGCAATGGTTGGTTTTAACGTAACTTTATTCTTTTCTGACCACTTTTTTATTAAGGTGTATCCATATAAATGGCCCACCCTGTAGTTAGCCAATCAGAACAACCCAAAGCTACAGAACAAGCTGAATAATCTGACCTGAGCAGGAGGGTGGGGTCAACAACACAACGACGGAACTCAGGGCGCTTCAGGGACGCCCCTTCCTGTTTATTCCGTTTCAGGATTTTCTCGGAAGGTTTCCCCCCGGAGTGGGTGGGAAAGAGTCACTCTGGAAGCCCTTTTCAGAAAACACCCATCTCCGTGTGGACGCAAGGCCAGATCGGACAGAAATTTTATCATTGGACGGGGTCTAAATGAGACCAGAAGTGTCGCTGACATTCACCACCATCATTCAGAAATGCCCTAATCAGCGCTGCCTCGCCCGTCTCGCATTAAGAAGTAACATTTTTTTTTGTACTTAGCTGGAGCTCGACATCGTGGAGCAAACTAATTCAGTTTCGTCCCTAAAAAGTCACAGAAGAACATCACAAGAAAATGTTGGCAGCAGCAGACCACGTTTTATATTGAATTTATAGAATAACATATATTTTTTGTTAGGGACTTGTTAAAACTTGTTTGGGACATGCCTGACTTTAACAAAAGAGTCAAATTTTGCATGTTTGAAGGAGAGAAAATTTACTTATAAATAATTGATGCATAAGAGTGGTGTTTTGGCGTACCGAAGTGGTGGTTCGAGTGCATCTGAAAACTGACTCACAAAAGTGCGCCCCACCAAAAACCTATTTCGCCAGCCAAGACTGCTGTAAATGATGGAATATCTGCATATACGTTGAGTGGAACTTTATCAGCAACAATTACTCTTGAGCTCCATTAAAGAATTATTAAAACTGGCCACACTCACACCAGTACAACGACAGAGCAAAAATGTCAGTCAATATGGTGTCAATTACTAAGTCCGCTTAATTACACAGTCACCTAGTCAAACACAGACAGTGTTAAATTCACCTTATTTACGCTGTTCTAGTTAGGGTACTATTAGGGTCACTATTACAAAATGTACCATGAGTTGACTTAACATGAAACATACCAGAGCGTCACCACAGCCGCCACCACCGTAACAACTAAAGCTTCAGGGACCTTCAAATGGACCAGTAGCACCATAATGGACACGTAATGTACACCATGACACTGGAGTAAAACCTACTCTGCACTGTCCAGCACTTCCACACATGGACAGATGCTCTATACTACACTTTTACTGGACTTCTCCACCTCTACACCTGAACAAAACCATCAACCTGCACTGACACCAACTGCAGACTCACTCTACCCTGGAAGGACGTTCCTCTCTGTATCACTCCTTCCCAACGCTTCTTCCTTTTTTCTCTCTTCTAGAGTTTTTCCTTGTGTGCAGAAGGGTCAAGTGTGGGGGGTGTCAACTCTAGGGCCTGTCAAAGTCCATTGAGACGTACTGTATGGGATTAATGGCTTTGTAAGAAATAAATGTTGTTTTTAGTTGTTTTTACATAAAACACTTGCCTATCAACCCAGGTTTAAAAAACTACATCACTTAATAAATCTTGACTATAGTTTCATTTCAGCGGCCGTGCTCAGGGGAGGGCTGGTGGCATCGGTTGGTTTTGATTTATCTTGTGTCTGATGCTTGTGTATGTTCTATACAAAACTACAAAAGTGGTGGAATATGAAACAGGAGTAAGTTGCTGGAAAGGTGTTTGCTTTAAGCTGTATGGTCTGCAACCAGAACAGCCGGCTGAGCCGAGTCTCGGGCCAGTTAACGTTTACATTTACGGCATTTACCAGACGCCCTTATCCAGAGCAACTTACAATCAGTAGTTACAGGTATAGTCCCCCCACCGGAGACAGTTGAAAGTGAAGTGATTGTCATTGTGAAACACTGCAGCACAGCACACGGTGACACAACAAAATGTGACCATCACCCTCAGTGAGCAGTGGGCACCATGACAGGCACCCGGGGAGCAGTGTGTGGGGACGGTGGCACTTCAGTGGCACCTTGGCGGATCGGGATTCAAACCTTCTGATTACGGGGCTGCTTCTTTAACCGCTAGGCCACCACTGCCCCAAACTCAGGGTTACGTCTCTTTGCTCAGGGACACAGTGGTAGTAAGCGGGGTTTGAACCTGGGTCTTCTGGTTCTTAGGAGAGTGTGTTACCCACTAGGCTACTACCACCCATGTGGACAGTTAGGGGGACTGTCCCCCCCAGGGACACTCAGGTTCCTGTGTCTTGTGATTTTGTGGCCAGGTTGTGGCCCACTACGATTCCGGCGTCAGATTGATTGTGACAGGAAGCAGGAAACTGTTGCTCTGCCACATGCTCCTCGCTAAAGAATGACGTCGACGTTGCTCCGGGAGAAGTGACGTCATGGCGGGATGAGTAATGGGGAAAAGCGCGGGGAATTTCGAGCGCCGGACAGAGCAGTTCCCGGCGTCACGTGGCCCCAGGAGGCGTTAGAGGGGCGGGGCCGAGATCACCCGATTGGACGACCGACTCTGGCTGCCGCTGGGTGGGCGGGGCTCCGCCTCCATTGGGGATATAAAAGAAACAGACCGCGAACACACTTTTCAACGCGACTTTGCTGAGCTCGGAGGAAGCTCTGCGGCTTGAGTGAGGTAAAATCAGTTCCATTTCCACCCAGCTGTACGAGAAACACCTCTTCCGTACATCGTCGGAACATAATGAAGGACTCTTACCACCCCTCACATGACCCGTTCTCCCGCTTACCGTCTGGCCTCAGAACTGTACCCGCCAACTTCCCACCAAAAACACTGCTAAACTCAACAACAGTACACTTCCAGCCTTATGCACATCTCTGCTCATTTTTCACGTTTATCTTGAGTGTCCTGTGAAATATCCAACATACCCACTTACAGGCATCCCACACATGCTGTCCTGTTCATTGACCAGAAAAGTTCTACTTTACTCCAGTAGAGATAACCTGTAAAGTATTTAAGCTTTAGCTAGTATTGTGTGTATATATACACACATAGATTTTTCTTTTATGAAGGTGCAGGGGTCTGTGTGAAAACATTATTCCATTACACGGTATAATGAAATCAGAATACCTGCTGGCGAGGGGCAATTGAAGGGTAACTGGAATTGTAAGAACAAGACCATCCCATTGTTTTCATTATAACGGTAACACATCTAGACCACTGACTATTCAGGTATGAGCTGAGCTCACTTAGAACCCTGAAAGCTCTGGTTTAGACATGTCTCACTGGTGCATGGGGACCTATGCAAAAAACATCCACTGGAGATGGCAATTAAGGAAGTGAGAGGAAGCAAGTCGGGTTACATGAATAAGTAATGGTTACCTGTAATATTCAGTTAATCAAGACCAGTAGCAGGTTTAAGTACATGTACAACATCTGATAAGACACCCAGTTCACGAGGACTCACATTATTGGGGAGCAGTCTAAATATTCTCTAAAGAGGAAGGCTAAGCTGCAGCTAGAAAATACTCTGGTCAGATTTCGAGGGGAAGTTCACTGGCCACCACCTAAGAGGCAGAGGAAAAAAAAAAAAAAACTAGCACTAATGTTGAAAATAAAATGGGAATAAAACATCACACAAGCTTACTGTTAACCAGTTTTAATAAGGATGTCACAAACGGAGACAAAAGGTTGAAGATAAAGGAAAAAAAAAAAAATAGTGCCGTACATGTTTCTACATCAAGTTCTTTGAATGTTGGTTGAAAAAAGATGCCACCTAGAAACTCTAAATTGGAAAAATGAATGCCGACTGCAGAGCCCGACTTAACATCCCAAATGAGCACCACCAGATTTAAAAATCGAGGAAAAACATAATCATGCGGTGTGGAATGGGCTCACTGGCGGCTACTAGCGGCTTCTCTTCACGAGCGAGTGACAAACCACCGACAGACCGAACAGACTAAAATAATCTTTTAAAAATACGGTGGAACTAGAGTCTCGTAAAGCATTACACCTGCAAAAAGACTACTATTTACAAAAGCCAGAGGTGACGAGAATGTCCATTACAAAAAAACCCACAAGGAGGGGAGAGGACAGGGAGGAAAAAAAAAAAAAAAAAAATCCATCATATGAAAAATTGAAGGATGACCGTGTCTTTTTAAAACAACTTTAGTCCGGAGCTCTGGAGAACAACTACTTCCTCTCATTGGATCGGGAGCGGCTGGGGAGGGAAAAAAAAATAAATATCATTTTAAATATTGGTTGAGATAGGAGTGGATTTTTAAAAAAATAATTAAAATAAATAAAAAGGTGGTCTGAAACAGGAAACTCACCTGCGTGACCTGGAGAATGAGCGAGAGGGTTTGTGGTTCCTGTCCCGAGACAGGGACCTCTCCCTCCTCCTGTCCCTGGAAAGAGACCTGCAGAGGAACACAACTCTGGTTAAGACGGGCCATTTCATTTCTCAGTAGCCAGTAGAAGGCCGGTCCCAAGCGGCGCCGCTCACCTGCTGCGACTGCGGCTGAAGCTCCTCCTGCGGGGAGATCTGGGAGGAGGGAGAAGAGCAGAATAAGAGGGGGGAGAGTGGAGGAACATAAAAACAAACCCCCCTCAGCCCAGCCCCTTGACTACTACAGTGCTAAGCACACCTCCTCACAGCCCACCTAAGCCGTGGGAGTGCCGTGCCGCACTCTGAGTGTCAGGATTGGTACAACAAGCTTCCAGCTGTGGAGGTAAGGGACCAAAAATCTAACCAAAAGGGAGGACTGAGCAAGAATAAAAAAAATAAAATAAAAAAAGCTGAGAGGGTGGCCCTGAGGTTACAGTAGCCATAAAGCTTCCCCTCGAAACACAACACACACTGAGCTGACAGTGTCTCTTACCCCTGATCTCGACTGCTGTTATTCTGGCTTATTTGCTTCACTGGTTTATACCATTAAAAGCTTTTTTTTTTTAATGTAAAAAAAAAAAAATTTTTTTTTTATAAAAACCACTGAAATAATTAAAAAGCAACCCTGCTGAGAAATGAAAGTGTGTGTGACTGTAGGAGCTGTCTGTGATCAGCAGTAAACTGTATGAAGCAGGAAGAACTTACTAGTCTTTTGGTTTTCAACAAGCTAGAAATGACGAAGGGGAGGCAGACTGTAGGCCGGTGGGCAGAATGAAAGGAGTGGCCAGATGCTGCAAGCTGATTAGTTGGCTGGCGGATGGGGGCTGGCTGTGGATTTTTCCTGCTTTTATTGGTTAGACGAGGGCTGTTGCTGGTAGGTTGTAGTGTAGACATTTGGAAACGTAAAACGCTGATTGGTCAGGAATGTGATGTGGGCCGCTGCCGATTGGGTTAAGGTTGGAGGAGGAGGCTGAGAAAGGCACACTCAGGAACCAATGGGCTGGTGCGACCTGTCGAGCGGCCATGCCCGGGTCATGTGACAACACCAGCCAAGCTGAATGGGGCACGCTGGTCAGCGGTCACATGATGCTGAAAGAAGGCTAGTTGACTGACTCAGGGTGGTGAGGAGAGGCATGGTGGTGACTCTGCAACGGGGTTCATTTTTATTAATATAGAGAGGAAATTAAAGAAAAATGAAAAATAAACAGCCTTTCAGAAAATTACACTGACATCACAACCAACCAACTCTAGAATAGCCCCACCCACCCCCAAACTACATATTAAAAACCTGCTCATGACTGCTGGAGGACATCACCAGGAGGGAGGGAGAAAGACTTATGTCCCCTCTACACATTAGACTTAAGTCAAATATGCTGGAACTCATTCAACTAGTAACTATGGTAACGGGGACTAATAACCGCACCCGCACGCTCAAGAGACGCTGTGCGGAAGAAACCGGAGCGTATACTTCTACGACTGGAAAGAGGAACAAAGTGTTCAGCGGCCGCCCGGCGCGGGCCTGGGTGGCGGCGAGGGTTACCTGCGGCGAGGCGGGGGGCTGCGGCGGCGGTAGTCGTCCCGCGGGCGGCGGCTCCAGGAAGGCGGAGGTCCCCTGGAGCGAGTGCGCTTCTCGCCATTGGACAGCTCCACTCGGACCCGACATCCACACAACGTCCTGCAGGCGACACGCACACTCATTTACATTTACAGCATTTATCAGACGCCCTTATCCAGAGCAACTTACAATCAGTAGTTACAGGGACAGTCTCCCTGGAGCAATTTTAGGGTTAAGTGTCTTGCTCAGGGACACAATGGTAGTAAGCGGGATTCGAACCTGGGTCTTCTGGTTCACAGGCGAGTGTGTTACCCACTAGGCTACTTCCACCCCTTTGTCACACTCGTGAGGCAAAGTCTTAAAACTAGCAAAAGCATTCAAAAGAATTCCCAATTACATTTACCAGACACCCTTATCTAGAGCGACTTACAATCAGTAGTTACAGGGACAGTCCCCCCTAAAGACACTCAGGGTTAAGTGTCCTGCTCAGGGACTCAATGGTAGTAAGTGGGGTTTGAACCTGGGTCTTCTGGTTCATAGAGGACTGTGTTAGCAGCTAGGGTAATACCACATACTATGAACACGTGTTCTCTGAATTTTGTGTAAAAAAAAAAAAAACAACAACAACTTGCTAAACTACATTTATTAAATTGAATTGTGTCTTGTCCAAGTTCAAAGCGGGCTCGGTCGTGCTCCGGCCTATTCTCCAGCCTCCTCGTACCTTCCATCCAGCTCCCTCACGGCGTCCGTGGCGTCTCTGGGATCCTCGAACTCGACGAAGGCGAAGCCGGGCGGGTTCCTGGCCACCCAGACGCTGCGCAGGGGTCCGTAGTAGCCGAACGCCCGCTCCAGCTCGGTCTTGTTGCCGCTGTTCCCCAGGTTCCCCACGTAGACCTTGCAGTCGAGAGGACAGTCCCTGTGCATGACTGGTGCTGCAGCGGGGAGGGGGAAAAAAAAAGCAGTGCGCACGTTAAATACCATAAGAAGAAAAATAAAATTCAAACAATGTAACACGTCAGGTTAATTCGATCGGAAGCCGCGGGGACGGGTCCTGGTCGAACCCATTCGGCCGCCAGCGGCGACGGTTCCGGTTTCGCTGCGAAATGGCGGCCGCAAATCCCTCGTCGTGCTAAAGGCTAAAGGCCCCCGTCGGCCGTCCGGGGGAGCGGAGACCACGGACGGCGACCGGGTGGCGAGGAACGCAAAAACCGCGGCTGCCGACGACGAACAACACCGCGACGGCGCTCCGTGAACGGGGCCAGTCCAGAAAAACACGCGGCGGAGAAAAGCGGCTCGTCGCGCCAGGCGCGGAAAATGGCCGCCGCTTTGTCCTTACGAACACGTTAGCATTTTGCAATGAAAAAAAAAAAAACTAAAAAGAAAAAAAAGAGCCAAATGCTCCGCGGAAGGGTTAAGCGAAATACGTACATTTATTGGCCCTTCTTTCCAGCTTGCTGCTTTTGTTTTCCCCGTTTTATGTTCGAACAGCGCTCTCCGCACTACGTCCTCCAACCGAGTCGATCCGAGGCCAAGTGGCTCACGCCGCAGCCGAATATCCGCTTCTCGCTCGGCCGAGGTCACGTGGGCGCTGCGGTTGCCAGGTGGCGACGAAACGTCGCCCACGTCGCGTATCCGCCGAAGACCAGCGGCAAGAGAGCACTGATTTATAAAAGCAAAACAAGAAACTGTGTAGTTTTATTGTTGGAATTAAAACAATTTACCCAACGACCTACCTAACTTTTTTTCCTATTTTAACTATTTTTCCATTTGATACTACCCCCAGACATCATCACCCTGACGACACTTTATTTTCTGCATGAAAACCATGGTCTTGGCAACCATGCCGGTCTGCGTTAAGCCAATCAGATCGATTCTCAACCCTGGTCCCTCCGGTTCCTATTCCTCACTTTACGAATATATTTGGGATTATTTTGTACTGAAAGCGTTTGTCATTCTTAAACACTGCAACAAAGCACACGCTGCACACAATGAAATGTAATCCCTTAATCGGAAGGTTGTGGCTTCGAATCCCAAATTTTAATGGATATTATGAAAATTGTTTAATGGAGCATGCTGGATTTTATCCTGTGTTTTCTTTCTTAAAAACGTGATCATGGCTGTGCATGCAAGTTCCCTTTTTGACTTCTCACTGTAACCACTGTGTTTGGGTGGGTGTGAGCTGGTGTTAAACCAGAAGTAAAACTGGTAGGCATGCAGGTAGATCTAGTGGTGTAAATAGTGATCATTAAAAAATGTTGGTTTGGTTAGGCTAATTGTTCATGCTCCTCCCGGTTATCCTCTGTCCCCAGTTGATGATGGAGTTTCTGTTGGTCCTGGAATAAGCATCCTGTCCCTTTCTCTGCCACTGTCCCCAGGTCGTCCAGCTTCATGCCAGCCTGGATGCGTCCTCACCTTTGCACTACCTCTGAAATTGTAATATTATTTATCTGTAATATTATCTATTAGTTTTCCCACCGCTAGATTTTGCACAGCAGCATTTGTACTATTTTACTTTGCACATTTATTATTCATTTCACTTGTTTAGCGCTGTCTGTCTCATTGTTGTCTCTATGTTTTTTTTGTTAAATGTTAAATGTTCAACTTCAACTTTTGCTGTGCGGCTCCCCCAGCACACCACTTCGAAGAAAGGTGCTCCTGTGCTGCTGATCACAGTGTCGGATGCGATGGTCTTCAGCCAGACGTACTGTGTTCATTCAGCGGGTTAGCTGGTGATCCAAGTCCATCCAAATCCTGGACACTTTTTCAGGAGCAGACAGGGCCAGATTGAGTGGACTCAGTGTAGGAGGTACAGAAGAACAACTTCTACTCAGACATCTGCCTGGTAGGTGAGCTGTAAAGGCTCCTGGGCATGTTGTACCTTGAGCTTGAGGAGGTTGAGGAATAGTTGCTCTGGAGTCTTCGAGAAGTGTAACACGAATGCCACCGACCGGAAGCCGTTCAGCTCGCTAGGCCGTTTTTTTTTTGGGGGACCGTGGCGATGCAGGATTTCCTCCAGAGGGCTGCAAGTCTAACACTGAGGATGAAGGCTCGTTGTAGCAGTTCACCGAGTTCAGCAGCACAGGTCTTCAGGAGCCACGGACGCACCTTGTCTGGGCCCTGATGCCTTTGTGGGGCGGAGCTTCCTCAGTTGTCCCCGGACCTGGTCTGCTGTGACTCCGGGAGGGGCAGGATGCCATGATAATGTTGGGAGGGTGCTGGGGGGAAGGATGGCGCAATATGGGGTGTTGGAGGACAGGAGTGGTAAGGAGAGGAGGCTGTAGTGATGGTGGGGTGGCTATGAACTGGTGAAACAGGTAAAAAAAAATCTTATTGCCAGAATATTACCTTAAGTATCACACTGTCTTTAGGTCTTCCCCACACAAGCCACACACACACACACACACACACATCCTGCTGTCCAGACATCATTGCTCCATGGTACAGATGAAAGAGCATGGGCACCCTGGCCATCATCATACACGTCACCTTATGTGTTTTATTGGTATGTTTGTGTGTTTGTGCTGCAGCCACTTTATGACCTTGACACCGAGGCCTGGTTATTTCGGGGCGACAGAATCATTTATTTTTTCAGGGCCCCGTTGCCGGCCAGTAGGCTTTCAGCCTTCAGGAATTTTTTGAGTCGCCGCTCGTTTCCACTCTTGTTTCCACCGTGGCTGCATTTCTCATGCAGGGATACCAGCACGCCAGCATGCATCATTAGATGCAGAGGTGACACCATAGGGACCATCTCTGTGGGGTAAAAATGTGATACAGGTGACATTCCGTCAGCACAGAGACGTGAAAGCGCAACGGCACAACAGATCCAGGTTGTTGGATGCACAAATTGTGGAATTTGAAGTATTAACTTACCTTCAAGCTTCGCAGACAGAATGCATAAAGAAATGCTGGGTTTAACATTGCTGGTGAATCAATGTAATTCATTTGCTGTCACACATTCATATGCCTTTGAAGCCTTTGTCTCATTCAGGGGTCTAAAAAGGATTGAGCTTTACAAATATTCTAATTTATTTACAGAGCAAACACCTTTGTCATTGGAGATGAAGGATCAGAATGAAAGAAAGCTCAATCATAGAAGATTAACCTGCTCAGCCTTTACTGGAGTGATTCACATCATATTTAAAATCATCCCAAAGCTATTTCCGGATTGGCATTTGCGTTTCGATTTTTGATCTTCTTCCTCCGATTCATGTCAGGCTGTGTGGTGTGGGAGGGTCTTCAGTGAAGATCTCCCTATATGGCACAATTGCAGGTTCTTCGCTGAAGTCTATAAAAGCCACGGGCACCAGGCTTCCAGCAGGTCCCAGCATCTGCAGGTGGCACCAGCAGAGACTCCAGTCAGCAGGTGAGTCCCATCGAACCCAGTGCTCTTTACTTTGGTTTGGTACTTTGGATCAACTGCGTATCGTGTTATTTTTACGCTTCTAAGGTTAATTTCCAAAGAAATGAACCATAGACATTTTACTTAGATATTGCCTTGGGAATAATATTTTATTGATGAAATTCTTGTTTTTAATATGAAAACTATGTCCATTTACCACCAGTCGATTACATCTGTTTTAGACCATGTCTTCGCCTCAGAAATCCGCACAAGCTGCGGTCGTTCTGGCGCTGTTGGTGTTCACGGTCGGTCGGTGTCAGGACAACCAGAGGTGAGGCAGCACTCTTCAGCCTTCAACTGAGTTTATCTCAAAAACATCTGTAACAACTGGACCGCACATTTAGGATCTACAGGAACAACGAACACGTTTTTTTTATGTACAGAGCTCAAAATAGTGGTTTGGTTTGACTTTTAAAATGCGTTTTGATGAGCCCTGTGTGTTGTAGGAGGGCAGTGACGGAGCACCAGCTGATGCACGACCGCGGGCGCACCATCCAGAGCCTGAAGAGGCTCATCTGGCTCTCCAGCGCCATGGAGGGGCTGCACACAGCCCAGACCCGCACCGTCGCCGTGGACGATGAGCCCTCCGGGTGTCACCAGAAGAGTCCCCAGCGGCTGCACTCTCAGGCTGCCAGAGGCACCAGCGACCACCAGGGGCAGACAGAGACCCTCCTGAGTGACCTGTTCCAGCCCTACATGACCGGTGTCCTGCCAAACTCTGAAAAATAGCCGCCACCCTGAAGCCGGACCCATGACCACTCACCACGTCCTCATCTCAGCGCTCAGGTCTCCTCGCTTCCCGTGAGCACAACGCCTCTCCAAGCTTTGCGAGCATCATGACGTCCAGCATCTGCTCATAAATTCCAGCCGCTGCTCACTGACGCCGGGAGCCCATCAGCAGACGTTCTGCACTACAGATTTGAGAAGCTTCATCTACTGATCTCCCTGTTTCTGAACTCATGGAAAACAGCTTGGCATTGTAGATCATTTAATGTCAATTTAATGACGTATATATCACTAAACCCAAGAACTTCTCTTTGCTATGCAGCTGACATTTTTGGAAATCTGTCAAAATGTGTGTTCAATTGAGAGCTGTATGCAAAAGGCAATATAATAAAACGTTTTCGTTCTTCTGTTGATGTTCCACTACTTTATACGCTGTGAAGGCGAGCAAGTCAATGGCAATTAATCACAGAAAACAAGAGACTTTCCAAAGTATATGAGCCATGGTGATAAAAAAAAGCATGACCGATGAACACATAAAAACATAAAAACATAAAAACATGGAGGTAAATCTATGTCATGTGCAAAAAATTACATGGTAAAATTAGACCAAATGAACTTTTTCAAAAACAATTTTACAAACTCAGACACCCAATGAAGTCGCCCGCTCCAGCTCGTCTGGTGTTCGTGGCGCAACCATCCGTAAGAAAACAAAGAGACCACAGAAAACGGCTTCTGAAACCAACACGGTTTGGTTCTGAAGCCCAACCAGTTGAACCGGGTGTGGAGGGTTCCGCCTCCCGTAACTCCGAGCTACCTGCGTTCATGGTCCTGATACTCAGAACTACAGAGACAGGGGGAGAGAAGGGAGACATGGGGGGGTTATTCCATTTCTGAATCTTATTTCCAAATGTGATTCAAGACGGCATTGAGATAAAACAAACACTCTGCACATGTTACATTTACAGCATTTACCAGACACCCTTATCCAGAGGGACTCACAATCAGTAGTTACAGGGACAGTCCCCCCCTGGAGACACTCAGGGTTAAGTGTCTTGCTCAGGGACACGATGGTAGTGTCCCTGAGTAGGCTACTACCACCCTACATGTCTGGCATTAACATGCATATTGGAGGCAGGGAATTTTGGTTTCAAATTAGACGTGTAATGTTCTTGAAATTGAAATGATGCAGAAAGACGCAGTGCCCCGTCTGCTCCTCATGTTTGGTCTTGGACTTGAAACAGGTTTCAGCAGCAGTATTACGACTACTCTATTTCAGATTAGATCATTTGTGCATCTAACAGGGACAAATTAGGGTGCAGTGGTTGTGTGTTTTGTAACCTGTTGTTCACTGAGGTAGAGTTTGTGATTAATCTGCTAATCTGCTGTGTTGTGCTCTGAATCCAAATCAGATGTCACTCACTGTCACTGCAGGATGTCGGCCAGCTTCTCCTGGTAGTACTCATAGTTTTCCTGACAGTCCTCCCACACCGTGAAGTGTTCCTCGTCGCTCTCCACAAACGTGTCCCAGACGTAGGAAAAGTCCAGGGGCTTCATCATGCGTAGTTTGCAGCCTGCAGCTGCAAGGGCCTTCAGGCCTGCCTGGATCTCCGGCTCCTCCCACAGGAAGAGGCGAGCGCTGAAGATGGTGAGGCGTGTGGTCTTGCGTGCCTTTAGGATCTGCACCAGCTTGGCCGCACAGGCACTGCAGGGACTGGAGGAGACGTACCAGGTGATGGCGTAGTTCAGCGCCGGGTCGTAGTTGGCTAGGATCTGCTGGAAGAAGGCCTCCTCTGCATGGGCAGAGGAGTGCTCGTCCTCCAGATATCCCCTCAGCAATCCCTCCTTCCCCTCGTCCACCAGGTAGCAAAGGAAGGTCTTGTTGCGTCCGGAGGAGTACTCAACATTCTTGAACTGGAACTTGAAGAAAAATGGATCAATTCGGTCCCTGGAAAGAGGAGAAGGTTGTTCTGAATAAGGATAAAATGAGTTCACTGCTCTCTGTGTTACTCAGAGGGAACATCAGTTCACTCTTTACATATAGTTCTGAGCCATGGGGATGGGAAACACCAGTGACATCCTGGTACAAGGGCAAGTAAAATGAACGTTTCATAAAACAAACACATATTTCCCACAAAAACGTATAAAATGGATTCACAACGTGCCAAATACATTTACCAATCACCCAAACAAATTTACAAAAACGCCAAACCCTTTCACAAGCAGCAACTCGAGAAAAGGGCAGGTACGATAGACCCCCAGGTGTATGTTGTGTCACTGCATATACATTTATGACATTTATCAATCAGTACAATCAGTAGTAACAGGGACAGTCCCCCCCTGGAGTCGTGCTCAGGGACACGATGGTAGTGAGTGGGGTTCGAACCTGGATCTTCTGGTTGGCCCACTGTAGAGGGTGGTAGTGGCCTAGTGGGTAACACACTCGCCTATTAACCAGAAGAACCAGGTTCAAATCCCACTTACTACCATTGTGTCCCTGATCAGGACACTTAACCCTGAGTGTCTCCAGGGGGGGACTGTCCCTGTAATTACTGATTGTAAGTCGCTCTGGATAAGGGCGTCTGGTAAATGCTGTAAATGTTAATGTACTATGGGAGTGGGTGACTTCGCCAGTGCTACTGAATCAAGGGACTGTCTTCAACCTCGAAAAAGTCCTAGGTCCACATCACAAGTCTTAGAAGAACCGGTTCATAGGTGACTAATTACATATGCAATAAAGACCTGGAGTCTGCAGACAGTTGATTCTATTCCGGGCTGTCTGAAGTACTGCTGAGGTGGCATGAACATTTGGAGCGCTTTCAAATGTCAACAGGTGCGGCGGCCATGAGGAGCTGTGCTAAGTTTAGGCCGGGCACGGTGGCCGGTCAGACGACATGACCCAGTTCCAGCTGCGGTCTGAACTGGCCGGGGCCGCCGTTTTCTTTAATCCAGCGCATTAAAACAGGTGCACATCAGTGTTCCGGATCGCGGCCACTTCCTATTTCCCCAAACTGCAGGACGCCTCCACGGCGGGCCTGCGTGTGACATACATCAGCTTTGACACCCAAGTCATTGATCGGCTGTAGCAGGTGACGAATGGCATTCCTATCTAAACATGCCTGTGGGGCACGGCATGGAATTCTAACGTTTCCACACAGTGGTCTGTGGAGCAGCAGGAGATGCGGCATGCGCTTCATTATGCTGTAGAATCTGAAGTGAGACATGGTCTGATCTCTAATCTATAGTGAGACACTCTGGTCTACCTCGTGGCCTGTACCGCGTTCTATAGTGTCTCCGTACAGAACGATGTGCTCACCCACCCTGCGATGATCTCAAACGGAGGCAGCTCCATGGGCTCCACGGTGAGCTCGCCGTTATCCTGGCCGTTGGCCGCGGCTCCCTCAGCTGCTGCGTCCCCATTGACCTCACCCTCCGCCTGCTTCTCCTCCCTCTCTGCCTCCGCCGAAGCGTCTCTCTCCGGCCTCCTGTCCTTCTTCCCCAGCGGCGTCCTGGAGGAAGCGCCGGAGCCCCGCTTGTCTGCCATGGCTACCCAGTGGGCCCTGTAGAGTCAGCGTCGGTCGGAGGCGTGTGTCTGTGTGTGGTAAGTGTGAGGGGCGAGGTGCTTATAGAGGGTAGGTGGCGTGGCTGAGGGTGGGGGTGGTGAGGCAGCTGCTCTTTGGCTATATAAAGGCGAGCTGAGCGATAAACGATACGGCGCAGCCACTGAAGCCGCACGGCTCCGGGAGCCGCTGCCGATTAATTAAGTCCGCATTCTGCATAACCGGCTTTAACATCATGACGCTTGTTTATTTTTTACAGTCGGTCAGATGTCACAGCGCTGAGCCATGGCCGGGTCATTGCAGGGGTGTGTGAAGGAAATGTGAGTGTTCTCCGTGGGCATTAACGATCAGTGTCGCCACACCCATCAGAAAGATACACGTATAGGTGTGCAATAAAGAAATGCACAAATGTGGAAAGGGCTGGGCGCTTATCAGTCAAATGCAGGACTGCTGCGGCTCTCCTTGAGACTGGGTGACCTGGAAAGGTCACTTCAGTGCAGCAGAATGTAACAGAAAACCAGGTCATGTTGTTGCTTGTGTGTCCACAATCATCAAATACTGAACAAAAGAAAAACTGCACCCCCCCCCTTTCAATGGTTGGATTAAGGAAATGCTCTCCATGTTGCGGTTGGAAAAACTGCGGTGCAGTCAAGCTAATCGTCAGGAAAAGTTCGAGGAGACATGGTCACCATTTATTGATTATGTTAAATCATCCAGTTAAATCATCCAGTTAAGTCCAGCATTGACATTACAAAGTAAAATACTACAACACTGAGAGGAGACTGCTTCCCTTCCCTTTTTTTATTTTTTATTTTTTTTTTACATTTTTTAATTATTTAGGTTTTTTGTTGTTAATTATTAAGTTTTTTTGCTTTTCTTATTTATTTATTTCTCTCCTTGCTGTTTGACGGGTGGGACTGAGGGTGGTGGGTGGATATTGGTCAACAGCTGTTATTTGTTTGTTGTTGAAAAATTGAAAATCACAAATAAAACATTAAAAAAAGAAAAACTGCACACCGCACAGCACCCACAGATCGGTCCATCGGGGAACCGCAAGTCTGAAGATGCATCAGCACATCGTGCACAGGTAAAGGTAGAAGAAGATGAGCGTCGGCTCATCTGATAGAGAGGAGAAATGTATTTTGGAATGACCTCAATACTACTAAGACACTGTGACAGCAGGGAAGAGGGCTGTGACATGTTGGGAGCAATTCTTCCTTAGCATTTCACACTTCGCACTTCGGGTTTCTGCTGATGAAGGTTTATTACCTGTTAAATCACCGGCAAATTACAAATAGCATTAACATTAATGTGATGAAAACACATCTCCAACAACAGACCCTTTCTTCTCCTCCTCTTTAAACTTTTGACAAGTTATCATGCAACAGCTCCACTGTACACACGAGGGCAGCCATTCACCTTCAGGCACTCAGACCACACCCACCTCCCCGCCCACAGAAACTCCACCGGCTTACCACAGGGCTACAAAAGAAGTTTCAGAAGATGACATCATTGTCTCTCTTTTTTTTTTATGCACACACACACACACACACACACACACACACACACACACACATACTTGTGTAGCCGCAATTTGGGGACTACATGCACGATGCCACATCGTGGGGACGTGCATTTCTAAAGGCTTTATGAAAAATCTAAAGATAGATTTATGTTTCATTTGAGGCTTTAAAAATGACTGTCACTTTAAAATATAGAAAATACATTAATAAAGCAATGTGACATTTTCCTACAAACTGGGGACCTTGTCTGGTAGACATCACTTGTGAGGACCAGCAGACACACATAGTGAACTGTCTGGTTAACTGTAAGATGTAGGTACTTGTGAACAACATGGGGACGAAACAGCTGGGATGCAGCTATAATGAATGAAAAGATCAAAATTTAATAACATGAATAAAATATTTATTTTTTTTTGCTATTTTTATGTAGCATTCTGAACAGTATTCTGTACATATTTACATTCGATTCAAAGACACTTTACTGAATTGCACCCATTTCCAAAAAAAAAAAAAAGAGATTCTAAGATCCTTTTAAAACAAATGTAATAACCAGAAATCTAAAATACCAGAAAATAAGATACCAAACAAAATAAAATAACTGACTTTACATTCTTCTTTTAAGGGTAGTGATTTTGTTCTTCACAAAGAACTTTACAGACAACCAATCCCTGTCTTTCAAGGCAACAGGTTCAGCATTTATACAGGCCTCACATTGTTGTTTTCCTGGCACTGTACAAGTTTTGATGAACCTGTTTAGATGCTTTTCAACTGCATTCATTTCATCACTGTCCCATTTCTTTTTCTTTACCACCTTTCGACCTGAATGAACAAAGCACATCAGAAAAAACAGAGATTTTTAAGTTCATAAAGGCTTTCTATGAAGTTTAACAAACAGTACCTTTCATGGTAGTTGTGGTACTTGTTATTTCTGTTGCTTGTTCAATTGAAGATTTCTGGACTTCTTTTGCAGAAGGATCTATGGGTGGTTCTACATCAAGAGCCACTTAAACACAAAACAAATGCATTCAAAATTGTTAAGGATTTGATTCTTTCTTGGAGAAAATACACTGCTCACAAATTAAGGGAACACAGAAATAAGACATCCTACATCTGAATGAATGAAATATTCTTATTAAATACTTCTTTACATAGTTGAATGTGCTAACTACAAAATCACACAAAAATTATCGATGAAAATCAAATTTATCAACCCATGAAGCTCTGGATTTGGAGTCACACTCAAAATTAAAGTGGCAAAACAAACTATGGGCTGATGTAATGTCCTTAAAATAAGTAAAAATGAGGCCCAGTAATGAGGCCTTCACGTGCCTCTATGACCTCCCTACAATGACTGGACATGCTCCTGTTTAGGTGACGGATGGTCTCCTGAGGGATCTCCTCCCAGACCTGGTCTAAAGAATCCGCCAACTCCTGCACAGTCTGTGTTGCAACGTGGTGTTGGTAGATGAAGCGAGATATGATGTCCCAGATGTGCACATGGGGTCTGAAGATCTCATCTCGGTAGTTAATGGCAGTCAAGCTACATCTGGCGAGCACATGGAGGGTTGTGCGCCCCCCTAAAGAAATGCCACCCCACACCACTACTGACCCACTGCCACACTGGTCATGCTGGAGGATGTTGCAGGCATCAGAATGTTCTCCATGGCGTCTCCAGACTGTCACATGTCACATGTGCTCTGTGTGAACCTGGTTTCATCTGTGAAGAGCACAGGGCGCCAGTGGCGAATTTGCCAATCTTGTTGTTCTTTGGCAAATGCCAAACATGCTGCACAGTGTTGGGCTGTAAGCAAAACCCCAATCTATGGACATCGGGCCCTCATACCACCCTTGTGGAGTCTGTTTCTGACCATTTGAGCAGAGCAGAGAGGCCTGCTGGAGGTCATTTTGCAGGGCTCTGGCAGAGGTCCTCCTGTTCCTCCTTGCACAAAGGTGGAGGTAGCGGTCCTGCTGCTGGGTTGCCCTTCTACTGCCTCCTCCATGTCTTCTGATGTACTGGCCTGTTTCCTGGTAGTGCCTTCATGTTCTGGACTCTACACAAACCTTCTTGCCATAGCTTGCATTGATATACCTAACACTTGAACACTTCCTAACATATCCTAACACTTAAACACTTTTGTTAAAACTGCATATCATATCATGTATGACTGTGTATGTGACAAATAAAATTTGAATTTGATCCTGAACGAGCTGCACTACCTGAGCCACTTATGTCAGTTGTAGACTCCATTTCATGCTACCATGGAGTCTCTTAGCTATTTCACTAAAGCCTTCATTTTAGAAGACAACGTGGGTACCTGCTGAGGCACGTACACAAAACTTGTTGAGTCTTATTAACCTTTCAACAATAGTGGTGAAGCACATTCTACTTTGTAGGGATGTCACATATATTTACATTGAAGGGACTTAATGTTTATTAAGTAAAAGAGAAGTGATTGTCATTGTGATACACTGCAACACAGCACATGTGCACACAACTAAATGTGTCCTTTACTTTTAACCCATCACCGTTGGTGAGCAGTAGGCAGCCATGAAAGGCGCCTGGGGAGAAGTGTGTGGGGACAGTGCTTTGCTCAGTTGCACCTTGGCGGATCGGAATTCGAGATTCGATATTATGATAAAAATACATTGAAAAGAACAGTTTCATACCTGAATGTGGAAGATACTCTCAACCTGTGAACTGGCAGTGCAATTCTGACTGTCTGATTGCAATTTGACCAAATGTAAAAGTAATGTTTGCATTCTGCAAGCACACTACATAATTTCAAAATTTAAATGTACTAACAGTTATACATGTCATTATCAAAATAGGTGTAGTGTGTGGACTTAGTGTAGAGATTTTTTTAGAAGACAATGTGGGGACATAGTGGGGGAGGTGCAGCACTCTCATCCTGAGTCTTGTGAATCTTTCATAAACATTGTGATACACAATACTTTATGGGGACTTCACATATATCATGCACATTGCACATTGTGGGGACTTAACGTATATTGTAATTAAAATACATAAAAAAGAGCAGTTTCATACCTGAATGTGGAAGATACTGTCATGCTGTGGACGGTCTGTGCAATGCTGATTGTCTTCAGAGGCACCATCTGATTTGGGGCAGTTACTGGCTTGGTTCATACCCTTTATTGTCTCCTATAATGAACAAAACAGTCAGCCATTAGACCAAACATAAAAGATATGTTGCCATTCTACAACCACACTACATATTTTCAATGTTTAAATGTACTAACAGTTATACATGTCATTAAAATAATTATTTTGTTACAAAATCCTAATAGATCAAAATAGGTGTAGTGTGTGGACTTAGTGTAGAAATGTTTTTTTAGAAGACAATGTGGGGACATAGTGGGGGAGGTGCAGCACTTCTCATCCTGAGTCTTGTGAATCTTTCATAAACATTTGTGATACACAATACGTCATGGGGACTTCACATATATCATGCACAGTGCACATTGTGGGGACTTAACGTATATGGTAATTAAAATACATAAAAAAAGAGCAGTTTCATACCTGAATGTGGAAGATACTGTCATGCTGTGAACTGTCTGTGCAATGCTGATTGTCTTCAGAGGCACCATCTGATTTGGGGCAGTTACTGGCTTGGTTCATACCCTTTATTGTCTCCTATAATGAACAAAACAGTCAGCCATTAGACCAAACATAAAAGATATGTTGCCATTCTACAACCACACTACATATTTTCAATGTTTTAAATGTACTAACAGTTATACATGTCATTAAAATAATTTATTTTGTTACAAAATCCTAATAGATCAAAATAGGTGTAGTGTGTGGACTTAGTGTAGAGATTTTTTTTTAGAAGACAATGTGGGGACATTGTGGGGGAGGTGCAGCACTTCTCATCCTGAGTCTTGTGAATCTTTCATAAACATTTGTGATACACAATACTTTATGGGGACTTCACATATATCTTGCACATTGCACATTGTGGGGACTTAACGTATATTGTAATTAAAATACATAAAAAAGAGCAGTTTCATACCTGAATGTGGAAGATACTGTCATGCTGTGGACTGTCTGTGCAATGCTGATTGTCTTCAGAGGCACCATCTGATTTGGGGCAGTTACTGGCTTGGTTCATACCCTTTATTGTCTCCTATAATGAACAAAACAGTCAGCCATTAGACCAAACATAAAAGATATGTTGCCATTCTACAACCACACTACATATTTTCAATGTTTTAAATGTACTAACAGTTATACATGTCATTAAAATAATTAATTTTGTTACAAAATCCTAATAGATCAAAATAGGTGTAGTGTGTGGACTTAGTGTAGAGATTTTTTTTAGAAGACAATGTGGGGACATTGTGGGGGAGGTGCAGCACTTCTCATCCTGAGTCTTGTGAATCTTTCATAAACATTTGTGATACACAATACTTTATGGGGACTTCACATATATCATGCACATTGCACATTGTGGGGACTTAACGTATATTGTAATTAAAATACATAAAAAAGAGCAGTTTCATACCTGAATGTGGAAGATACTGTCATGCTGTGGACGGTCTGTGCAATGCTGATTGTCTTCAGAGGCACCATCTGATTTGGGGCAGTTACTGGCTTGGTTCATACCCTTTATTGTCTCCTATAATGAACAAAACAGTCAGCCATTAGACCAAACATAAAAGATATGTTGCCATTCTACAACCACACTACATATTTTCAATGTTTAAATGTACTAACAGTTATACATGTCATTAAAATAATTAATTTTGTTACAAAATCCTAATAGATCAAAATAGGTGTAGTGTGTGGACTTAGTGTAGAAATGTTTTTTTAGAAGACAATGTGGGGACATAGTGGGGGAGGTGCAGCACTTCTCATCCTGAGTCTTGTGAATCTTTCATAAACATTTGTGATACACAATACGTCATGGGGACTTCACATATATCATGCACAGTGCACATTGTGGGGACTTAACGTATATGGTAATTAAAATACATAAAAAAAGAGCAGTTTCATACCTGAATGTGGAAGATACTGTCATGCTGTGAACTGTCTGTGCAATGCTGATTGTCTTCAGAGGCACCATCTGATTTGGGGCAGTTACTGGCTTGGTTCGTACCCTTTATTGTCTCCTATAATGAACAAAACAGTCAGCCATTAGACCAAACATAAAAGATACGTTGCCATTCTACAACCACACTACATATTTTCAATGTTTAAACGTACTAACAGTTATACATGTCATTAAAATAATTAATTTTGTTACAAAATCCTAATAGATCAAAATAGGTGTAGTGTGTGGACTTAGTGTAGAGATTTTTTTTTAGAAGACAATGTGGGGACATAGTGGGGGAGGTGCAGCACTTCTCATCCTGAGTCTTGTGAATCTTTCATAAACATTTGTGATACACAATACTTTATGGGGACTTCACATATATCATGCACATTGCACATTGTGGGGACTTAACGTATATTGTAATTAAAATACATAAAAAAGAGCAGTTTCATACCTGAATGTGGAAGATACTGTCATGCTGTGAACTGTCTGTGCAATGCTGATTGTCTTCAGAGGCACCATCTGATTTGGGGCAGTTACTGGCTTGGTTCATACCCTTTATTGTCTCCTATAATGAACAAAACAGTCAGCCATTAGACCAAACATAAAAGATATGTTGCCATTCTACAACCACACTACATATTTTCAATGTTTTAAATGTACTAACAGTTATACATGTCATTAAAATAATTTATTTTGTCACAAAATCCTAATAGATCAAAATAGGTGTAGTGTGTGGACTTAGTGTAGAGATTTTTTTTTTAGAAGACAATGTGGGGACATTGTGGGGGAGGTGCAGCACTTCTCATCCTGAGTCTTGTGAATCTTTCATAAACATTTGTGATACACAATACTTTATGGGGACTTCACATATATCTTGCACATTGCACATTGTGGGGACTTAACGTATATTGTAATTAAAATACATAAAAAAGAGCAGTTTCATACCTGAATGTGGAAGATACTGTCATGCTGTGGACTGTCTGTGCAATGCTGATTGTCTTCAGAGGCACCATCTGATTTGGGGCAGTTACTGGCTTGGTTCATACCCTTTATTGTCTCCTATAATGAACAAAACAGTCAGCCATTAGACCAAACATAAAAGATATGTTGCCATTCTACAACCACACTACATATTTTCAATGTTTTAAATGTACTAACAGTTATACATGTCATTAAAATAATTAATTTTGTTACAAAATCCTAATAGATCAAAATAGGTGTAGTGTGTGGACTTAGTGTAGAGATTTTTTTTTAGAAGACAATGTGGGGACATTGTGGGGGAGGTGCAGCACTTCTCATCCTGAGTCTTGTGAATCTTTCATAAACATTTGTGATACACAATACTTTATGGGGACTTCACATATATCATGCACATTGCACATTGTGGGGACTTAACGTATATTGTAATTAAAATACATAAAAAAGAGCAGTTTCATACCTGAATGTGGAAGATACTGTCATGCTGTGAACTGTCTGTGCAATGCTGATTGTCTTCAGAGGCACCATCTGATTTGGGGCAGTTACTGGCTTGGTTCGTACCACTTATTGTCTCCTAAAATGAACAAAACAGTCAGCCATTAATCCAAACATAAAAGATACGTTGCCATTCTACAATCACACTACATATTTTCAATGTTTAAATGTACTAAGAGTTGTACATGTGTTACAAAATCCTAATAGATCAAAATAGGTGTAGTGTGTGGACTTAGTATAGAGATTTAATTTTAGAAGACAATGTGGGGACATAGTGGGGGAGGTGCAGCACTTCTCATCCTGAGTCTTGTGAATCTTTCAAAAAGATTTGTGATACACAATAGTTCATGGGGACTTCACATATATCATGCACATTGCACAGTGTGGGGACTTAACGTATATTATATTAAAATTACATTTTAAAAAGAAGTATCATACCTGAATGTGGAAAGTCTCAACCTGTGAACAGTCTGTGGAATGCTGAATGTCTTCAGAGGTACCATCTGATTTGGGGAAGATATTAGCTCTGTCTACACCACTTATTGTCTCCTGGAATGAACAAAACAGCCAACAATTAGACCAAATATGAAAGTTATGTTTGCATAACTTTAAAATGCACACTCTCATTCTAAAAGTATGGATAATATCGGGTAATTAAACAGCAGTTTTATACCTGATTGTTGAGGGTGCAGTTTTCCAATGAACTTTGGGTGTAATGTAGATCCTTTTCAGAGGCGTTTTCTGACCTGGGACAGTTACTGGCTCCTTCCATTCCACTTCTTTCTTCCTGAAATTATCAAAGGAATCCCCAATAAGTCCCCAAATACTGGTAAAAGATAAAAAAGCTGAACAGTGTCAGGTTGCAAAAGCATTTTTAAATAAATACAGATGCAGAGAATATGCTTAAGTAGGTATAGTGATGATGCATCTTCAGTGAAATAAACAAAACAACCACAATTCTCTAGATTCAATATTTGTTACAGAATTCGAATGCAGGACCAGGGCTGCAAACATATGAAAAGCCCAGTAAACCAATAACAGTAAAATGGATGCGAGCATGTGTGAATTATTCTGATTGTTAAAACTTTATGAACAAACATAATATTACAATTAATTAATACTAAAATCTTAATTTATATAAATATCAGATTTCAAAATATCTTTTACAATTCTTACCTGATTCCTCCAAGGACAATCAGCATCGCCATAATTATATCTAATCTCGTCTCCAGGTGTTATGTCTTTTAAGGCAAAAAGGCACAAATGAGGCTTTCCTTCCACCATGATTCTTTTCATTTTGCAGTTGGGGTTAATGTGATCATCATTAACCAGTCTTCCAAGGGTGCCATCATCCCTTGCAGCATCAATACTGAATTTGAATAAAGAGAATAGTTATTAAATGCAAAATTATACTATTGTTAGTTTGTATTACTTAATTTTATATTATCAATATAATATATAAATTGTTAAACAATTTTTTGTGATCTTGTGATGACACAACTGATATATGCAGACATTATAAATCTACTTCAAATAGCTGAACAAATAAACATTTTTTTTTTTGTATTTCTGGAAAATATTCAGACCTGAGCAGGAACCATGCATGAGCTGCTATCTTAACTATTAGAAGCCAACTGTAAATAAGTCAATATAGTATTGCATGTTTACAATAAGTACCTTAAATGCTGACAGACAAATGATGAAATAATTCTGTTCCATCAGAAGAAAACAACCATATTACCCACAATCCCTGTGTGTCTGAGCGACGTTATGTAACCCATTTTGACTCCACATCTGACTTGAAAAAATTAATAATACACATTTAAAGCTGTTATGGGCGGTTTAGCGATGATAAATGATCTAAATGCTCCCCATGCTGTGCAACTCCACACAAGACACGAGTTCCCACATGTGGCAACAAAACTAGAATACTAATAAAAAACTAATACTAGTTTTAGCAGCGCGTTTTCAAATATATTTTTTAAATATTTAATACAGTTATACATCAAAACAAAGGAAAATATATAAATCCATTTGTACTCACGTCCAGAATTTTCCATGCCAGATGAAATCGAACATAAATCCTTTTAGGGAGTTGTGGTAAATTCGCCGTCTTCGTTTACTTTCTTCTGGATCGATAAGGTCTCCTCTGTACTCCAGTATGAAATCTCCTTTGAAAATATCTGACTCGGCAAACACTCCCCTGCCTAATTTGTGAATCACAACCCACATTCATACCTACTTTCCCTCATAGTAATTAGTTTAAGATAATATATCTGCTTTGCTCACCTTTATAGGAATTGATGTATTTAACATCAAGCCCTGCTTTATCACGGCAGGTGGTGATGTGAAAAATGGCATTGTTTATTGGGCTTTGTCGCCTCCGAGCCATTTTTCTTAGCACATTATTTCTCTTACTGCTTAGTGAAAACGTCTATGGAAGATATAGTAATAATTGTAATTTTAAATATCCATAAATAACAGAAACTAGCATGTGCTAACTAAGCTAGTACCATTTAACTAGCTAGCATTGTCATAGCTTTTCTTACTAAAACACTTTACTATTGAAAGAAATATTATTTACCCCTAACACAATGTGTATCATAAAAGTATGAATCTTTAAATGATTTTTTTCTTGCAGTTAAAGTTAGCTTACATAGATCTGGATGGTGCTATAGCTCAGCAAACTCAGTCTTGCTAACTGAGGCACTTATTAACAATTAGCTCTCTCATTGGTTTCTGATGGTCCGTGACGTCATCAAGACGAGCCAATAAGAGTTCAGCATTGCTGTACCACGTGTTACTGTGTGTATCTGCAATTGCAATTACCCTCTTCAACCCTAGTTGGCGTGTACACACTGTGAGCAATTCCAGGCACACACATACACAATGTTTTTCAAGAAAATGTCCATCTTGGGGACTTTGGAGATATTAAAGGGGTAGGCTTATTTTGATGAAATATACATGCTAGCGTAGTTAACTTTGTGGGGACTTGGTTTTTGGTCCCCACGATGACACACGTCCCCACCTTATTGGTGTGCAGTCAGGTCAATGTCCACATATTGGTAGGTTTACAAACACACACACACACACATACACCCACAAACAGCAGGGCTTCAGCTCTTCAGATTCCTCAACTTTGTTCAGTTGCTAATTATCTACATTAAGTAAATACTGCTTATGTATACAGCCGACTCACGAATACATTAAACGTTTGGACACGTCTACCAATTTATGGATCTTACAAAAAAACCGAAGACGTTGTGTAATAAACCAAAAAATTAAATGGCAAACAAGGCAAGAAGATCACACTCTTCTCTTCTCTCCACCACTTTAATTTAGACATTAATTTAGGGACGGTTTCCAACAGTCCTGAGTTACGGCAAACACTTTCTTATGAATGATAAGAATGTCAATGAGCGTCTCATCAAGCGACTTTTGAAGGTACGGTAAAAAGAGAGCACTCAGAAAAAACATAATTCACTTGCTCCTTATACTGATTATTCAAAATGACTAAATGGTTATTGCTTAACGATGTAAATCTAAAATAATAAAAGTGCCACTGAGGTCCCCTTGATCGAGGTACCGTCCCTACACACTGCTCCCCGGGCGCCTGTCATGGCTGCCCACCAAGGGTGATGGTTAAATCCAGAGGACACGTTTTGTTGTGTCACCGTGTGCTGTGATGCAGGGTTTCACAATCCTTTCACTTTACATTATATTTTACTTTTGAAATGATTTTTGAAATGCCTTAAAACATTGTTAATGCATCTGTCAAGATGCAGATGCAGAAGATCGTGCGGAGACATCAGTCAAAAAACCTGGGGAACCGAATCCAATATTTCCCTTCCTGTGTCACGTGGCCGCAGGAAACATGGGATGCATGGGAATGGCAGTAAGATGTTGTGGAGGTTGTGCGGCGCTCAATTAATCAACCAACCTTGTTAATGTGTAACGCTGAGCAATGAGACCACAGAGGAGCGATTCCCGATTCCTTTTCCGCGATTCCTTTTTCTGTCTGAGAGTTCTTAAACCTGGCCGATAAAAACAAGTGTCGATGAGTGGACCGGGATGCCCAAACAAGTGTAAGCAGCAAGTGAATCTGAAATGAAATGATCACATAAAGCTTTTATGTAAACAAATGAAAATGCGGCGCGCTGGAAACCGGTCTGGCGGCATTTCTCCTTCCAGAGGGCTTAATTTTGCCTCTTGTCAGTCCTTCCACTTTTCCACCACAGCTCGTCTGATTACTGTTTAATTTCAGACGAACCCATCGGGTGGAGGAACCTGTCACCTGTTTTATTTATTAAAGGATCAGATTTTATTCCACCTTGTTGGGGGATTAACTGAGCAGAAAAAAATCCAGCAGCGCGGAGGCTCAATTTCTTTCACTGAAAACGTGTTTTCATACACACAATAATAATCACGCGGCTCGTACTGTCAGTGCTAGGACAGTCGCAGGTTCCCTGGATCCAGGGGAGATTGCAGATGGAAGCAGGAGAATCCGAGAAGCCTGCTTTTGGAAGATGTGTGTTTTTCCAGTGGACAGCAGTGAGCATCACCTTCTCACTCTGCTTTCTGCTCGGTTCAGAGAAACGTGTTTTACGTTTACATTTACGGCGTTTACCAGGCGCCCTTATCCAGAGTGACTTACAGTCAGTAGTTACAGGGACAGTCCTCCCCTGGAGACACTCAGGGTTAAGTGTCTTGCTCAGGGACACAATGGTAGTAAGTGGGGTTTGAACCTGGGTCTTCTGGTTTGTAGGTGAGTGTTTTACCCACTAGGATACTCCGTTTTTACTTGACTTTTACTTTAAAGTGGAATGGACGAACACTAAAACCGGACGGTGTGATTCATGTCACGGCCCCTCTAGTGTCTCATTAGAACACAGAACATTCAGAACACTGACTGTCCAGAACCGAGCAGCTTCCTGGGCCATCGCTCCAGACCAAAATTTACGCGGGGGGGGGCGCAACCTTCCCTGGAGGTAGAGCAACCAGAACAACTGCTCCTGCAGAACAACACAACTCAGCCAACCATGCGAGGGGCAGAGGGGCGGTGCTGCCTGACGTCTTCTGTTGCTGCAATTTTTCCCAGGTAGTGAGAGGGCGGAGCCGTGGAAATCCCCCTCCTGTGTGGTGCCGTATAAATGCGGGTTGGAGCGGCGGCAGGTGCACCTGAGACGCACGAGGCGAGAACCTGTTCAGCCGACGGCGGCCGAGGAGATCCCTCCGAACGTGGATATTCTCTTTTCTCCTACTGTCGGAGGCGTCTCAAGCAGGTGGGTTCTCGAAGATCCAGGAAGGTCTGCGGTTCTGTTGTGTTGGAAATGGGTACGGTGGGACGGGTCATGATGTGTAACCCTTAAAATTACAATTGCAGCGTTCCCATGTCGACGTCCAGCGAGCTCAGCAGGATCCTCAGCAACGTGAACGGGGCGGTGTACCCCACCGAAGCCCAACCACTCAACAGCACGCCCTACACCATCATGACCAAGAGCCTCCAGACGGCAGACCTGACGTTCGGCAGCACGTTTGGTGAGAGCAGCCTCCTGTCTCCGGGCTCGAAATAAAGTTCATTTCAGGAATCCAGGCTGATGCTATCGCCGCGGCCTTTTTTTCCACTGGCACTCCCGAGACAATGAGCATGACCTCACCGATAAATCATTAACTCTGGAAATGTTTAACCCAAGCGATGGCAACCAAGAAGAATGTTTTCCTTTTATTCTTTCAGTGGCCCGAACTTTATTTAACTCCTGCAGATAACGTGGCACCCCGACTTCGCTCGTGGCCAAACAGACTGCAGATAGGCTTGTGCCGCTCATTCTTCCACGTCTGGGCGAGCCGCAGCTGGGTTTGCTCTGGGCTTACTCTCGGTTTGCTCTCCTGCTAGCCGGGCTTTAGCTCATAAAGCTGAGCCTGCAAGACAAAAGCAGGGCTGCCTTGTTAAAGTGTAACTCGGGCGCGAGCGTCTGCCTTGCACACCCACACACACTCACGAGGGGCTTCCAATTCACCTCCCGCAGGTCCGTGGGAGCAGGTGAATCCGCTCTTCTGGACCCAGAGGAACGTCCTGGACTGGATCGATTTCCACGTGGAGGACAGCAAGTTTGACGCCAGCCTGCTGAACATGGGCTACTGTGTTATGGACGGCCCCGTCCTGTGCCAGCTTCCCCGCGAGTCCTTCAGCACCATGTTCGGCTTGCTGGGGGAACAGCTCTACCACAGCCTGGAGGCCCTGAAATCTAAGCATGGTGAGTCTGAACCCCTCCAGCGTGGTTGCCCACAGTATTCAGCACTGCAGCTGTTAAAAATGTCCGTCCTGTTGTCTGAGATAGGCGTGACCTGTGACTTACCAGACCCCTACGTCCTCAATGAAACCTGCGCACTACTGAACGACTTCTTGGGCGACCTTCCTCAGTACTCAACCTTCTTGAGCGATGCAAGTCTTCTGGAGACCGTAGTCGTGCAGGATGGTACGTGTCTATCACGACCAAACTGAGTGACCGCAGGAGATTTCTTTTGGTAAGTGCGGCTTAAAACTCCTTCTCGTCTCACCCACAGTTGACATCAAGAGGGAGAACGATCCCTACAACTACTTCAACGACTTCAAGAACAGGGACCTGACCTCCCTGAGCGATGGATACGAATCAGGATCCAACTTGTCCGACAGCCTGCACGGTTCTACTTCAGGTAAGAGGAGACGCGGTGATTACAGTAGAGTTGAGCGATGGTGTAAGGTGGTAATGGCCATTGTTGAATTGCTGAAGCTCTCTGTCTCATCTCACAGGAAGTTTCCTCAACCCGAGTTCTCCAGAGTCCGCAGGAAGCGACTCAGAGCTGGAGCCCTCAGACGTGCGCGGTTCCATCAATGCCAGTGAGTGTCATCGTCCTCATGTGCTTTACAAGTGCTTTACTCTACAGAACAGAGAGGGACATCCGGACGACGACGAAGTACTGATTCCATCCTGTATTTTCACAGAGAGCTTCATAAAGCAGGAGCGAGGAGAGCAGAAGAAGAGAGGCAGAGGAAGACCTCCAAAGCAGAACCGTGGCTCCGATCACTACTTAGAAACCAAAAAGAACAAACATGGTGAGTTCACGTCCCCTCCTCCCCCTTCTTTCTACAATTTATGAGCTTCCTTGTAAAATCTGTTCATGGAGCTGAAAAGCCATCTGACATCCATGCTGAAGGTCCTGTGCTCTCTGCTCCGCAGCACCAAGAGGAACCCACCTCTGGGAGTTTATCCGTGACATCCTGCTGCACCCTGAGCAGAACCAAGGTCTGATGAAATGGGAGGACCGCAGGGATGGCATCTTCAAGTTCCTGAAGTCAGAGGCTGTGGCACAGCTCTGGGGTCAGAAGAAGAAGAACAGCAGCATGACCTACGAGAAGCTCAGCAGGGCCATGAGGTGAGCATGCAGAACATGCTCAGTGCACGCCCAAGTCCAGGGAAGTGTCCCCACACTGACGGCATGGTTTGACTTTCGTGCAGGTACTACTACAAGAGGGACATCCTGGAGCGCGTTGACGGCCGCCGGTTGGTCTACAAGTTTGGGAAGAACTCCAGCGGCTGGAAGCTGGAGGAAGTCGGCCTCGGCCGCTGAGATGGACAGTGGGCCAGGCAGGGGAAGAGCGACTGAAAAGAGACTGAGACCTCCATCCGCCCTGAAGGCAAACGATGACACAAGATTCTCTCCTGAGAGAAATGTGTTGCAGACAGTGTAAGCCAAGGTTTTTGGCTAAAGTAGGTTTTTAATAAACCAGTAATAATGTAAATAACGGTTTTCCACCTTGTGGACGTGCCGGCGTGTCCACAAGCCCCTGCGCTGCTCGGTGGTGGCTCTCATATTTACCAGGAAGACGTTGAGGACGTCAAGCATGAAGTGGGGGACAGCCAAGATGGACGATGTGTATGGTTGTCTATGAAGTGCAAAGTGCTGTATATGAAATACATCTATCTGTATGAATCAACTACAAATCAACAGTTTAGGCTCTAATGATGAAACTGTTCAGCTGGTCTGTTTCATAATGAATCATTCAATGGCCGGTATGAGAGTTCATTCTCAGGTAATTAACTGTATAATGTATTTACATTTGTATATGCCATTTTTTTTTTTATACTGGTTCTTATATAATAAAGGTTGCATCAAATAATTGTTTAGGTCCACCTCATTCACTGCACTTACATAAACCCTGGGCAGCAGACTGCTTCAAAATGTGTGAAAAAACCTCACACGGTGCACAGCGTCAAACACATCCGCAGCAATTTCTGACAATCTGTACACAGTCCACGTCCAAGCCATGTTGTCACACCAACCCAACTATTGTTCACCTGATTAATGTTCGCCGGGGCACAGTTAAGGCGGGGCTGGAGCTCCAGCAGTCTGGCAGGAGGTCCTTTTGATCTTGCGAGTAAATTGTGATGGTGACAATTGGGATGGTGGTGGTCTTATAGGGTTTCAGGATGTTTGGGGAACATGGCAGAGGGCTCAGGATGCAGACTTGGTCTTCAAAATCCCTGGGTCCAGTCCGTGGAAGTCCTACTTCGCACCTTCCAGGATGTCCAGGATCTGCTGATAGCATCTCGACAGAAGATACCGAAGGACGTCTTCAGGTGTCTGGTTGGGGTCCATGCTTTGATGAGATGGCCCAGATGGCTGTAGTGCTGTAGATGGTTGGGGTCACTGGAGTTCTGCGCATGTGACTGCAATGCTAATACAGAAACGCGCCTCTCACTCCCCACAAGCCCTGTTTACCCGAGTATGAGGTCAGAATACCTGTTTAACAGGTGCATCTGGCCGGAAGCCAGAGTTTCAGCGCAGCACGTAATTTTCTGGAAACTACGCGGCCGCTGCCAGTAAACTATGGCTGATTGGGAGGAGCCAAGTTTCACATTGACAGAGTGATATCGGGCTTCTCTCACACCTCTCGAAAAGAAAGTAGGCCCTCGTCGGGGATTGAATGGTCACATGGAAAAACGTGAGGGATAATCAGATCATAAAAGATCCAGCAATGGAACATTCTCGATGGAATAATAAGGCAGACGTTGCTTTTTATGGTTCCTGGCTGATATTGAAGTTAATTCTGTAAACTACTGTGTTCGGCTCAGCAAACTGGGTCTCCAGTCTGTCCAGTAAGAGGTTTTTATGTGTCACTGGGCACTGGGTTCATGACCTGGACAGCTTCGGTTTAATCAGGGATGGTGTTGACAAAGGTGTGGTCTGTTTTGGTTGACTTTTCCAGGACTTGAAGAGGATCTAAAGCCCAACCCTTCACGACCTTCGGACCCCCCTCAGACTTTTGAAGAGTCAAATGAAAAGCTTCACGATTCTTGCTGGCAGTTTACAGTTACATTGGCCAACCTGAAACTCACACCGGACAGAACATAATAACATTTATCACAATTAATCATTGAGCCAAAATCCGTCCAAGTGCACATGTTTGTACATTTACATCTGCGTTCAGTCGGTAGAGGCTTTTAAGTATAGTGCAAGTCAAACCTTAGGAGAGCAGGAGAACTGTTCAAAATGACATTACACGTTAGACAGTACCTAGCGAAACAACCCCTCACTCAACAGAGGTGGAGGCCTCAGACGCAGCTTATCTCCAACCTATCAGGCTGCCCTTTCATCCATTCCCAGGAAGATCAGGCCCAATTCACACGTCCACCAGGCTGGCAAAACTTAACGCCGACTTAATGGGGGCTGGATGAGCTGCCAGGGGCGGGGTCTGTTACATTTACCCACACCCCTCCCCGAGCCTACTGAAGGCAGGAGTGAGGTGAAACGTGCCTGGAGGATAAATTTGTGGTCACTTCCCTTAAACTGATAAAGTGGATCTGTGGATGCAGAGTGAAATGTATCTACCTTAAAGTTGCCATTTGTCAACTTTCAGACAACTTCACCTGAATGACTGAGGATCTTCACAGACATAGTGAAACAAAACAACGTTTCTCTGGAACCCGGTGCTAAATGTACCATTAAAAGTTACATATTGACATAAATTGTACGCAAAAAGATGGGACACAGGCAGTGCAAGAGCACCATTTAACAAAAAAAACAAACACG
The DNA here is from genome assembly GCF_900700375.1 of Denticeps clupeoides. Classification (NCBI taxonomy): domain Eukaryota; kingdom Metazoa; phylum Chordata; class Actinopteri; order Clupeiformes; family Denticipitidae; genus Denticeps; species Denticeps clupeoides. The sequence goes on from NC_041718.1 coordinate 18,690,595, forward strand.
TAGACAGCAAGTAGACATACTACTGAAATGAATAAGGAAGGTGCAAAGTAAAAATACTGCAAATACCGCTGTGTGAAATGAAATAATAGTTAAGAGAATATAATGTAAGTGTTCAGGTGCCCGATGGCCTGTGGGATGAAGCTATTGCACAGTCTGGCAGTGAGGGCCCGAATGCTTCCGTGCCTTTTTCCGGATGGTCGGAGGGTGAAGAGTGCATGTGAGGGGTGTGCAGAGACTTTCACAATACAGCTTTCTTTACAGTATCAGTGTGTAAGTGCAGAACTGTGGCTTGACTGCACATCGTGGCCTTTAATTGGCTGCTGGAGTGATGGCTGCCTCCGCTGTTTACAGTCGGCGAGTGTTACTGGAAGACCGACTTTAATGGCTTAACAGCCCTTCTGTGAAGCGGGGCAGTGATGTGCAGACAAAGTGCACCGCACCTGACCTGATAAGAGCAGGGCCACCGCCATTCAGTCCCTGAACCCTGTTTACACACATATACAGGGGACACACCCTTTCATTTGCCGTAGATCTTGCTCGTCACTTTTAAATAGTATTTATTGAAAAAGGCTTTTTTTTTTTGGAGCAACGAAGTTGCCGTCGTCGAGTGTGCACATCCTCGTTCACACCCTGGAGGTTAAAGAGCACAGAAAAGAACCATGCATTCATGCAAACCAGCAGCCAGTACATGACATGTCATAACAAGGACATAAAAAATATGCAAACAACTCCCGGCAACAACTCCTCGGTGTCAATATTGCCACAGTGAACCGCTCTGGGATGTAATAAAACCGATGGGATTGGCAGCATTTTTAATGAACTGAGCAGTCTGAACAGTTAAAAAAAATTCTGTGTTATTTTCCCAAAAATGTTCACAAGCAAACATTGTTAGCAATCTTTTGGAAGCAGATTATTGGCTGGCCACTGTGCAACCATCAGTCTACCCCAGAAAATTTCAACATTTTCTCTCTTTTTTTTTTGACAAATGACATATTTGCTAACTGTTACCACATCGTGCCGTATTAATCATCTGTCACCTCTGTTTTTTACTGCTGAGTTGTGAAGGTGACATGATATTCCATTCATGAGAAAAAATGCCAGAATTCTGCTTTGTCAGGTCGGAAAAAGACATGACGTCAGCTGCTATAACCTGGACAGGAAGTCAAATTATGCCACTGCTGCTTCTTCCTCCTGAACATATGGAATGTAGGTCCCTTAATATACATCCATCAAGATCAGCAATTGTGTTCATTCATTCATTCGTTTATCAGCAACTGACTTCATTCATTAATGAATGATGAGGACGAGCAGGAAATGGTTTATTGCTTTTCCCCACAATTCAGTCACTAAGATACAATTTTTTTTAATTATAAAGAAAATCCTTAATTTCTCAATTCTGGTTCTCTGTCCCACCTGACTGATAATTACAAACCATGCGTTTTGCCTCTGACTGATTTATTTGAAATATATGAAAAATTCAATTGACATGAGGCTATTAATCTCATGAATACAACATTGTCCAACCATAACCACGCCCAACTCAGGTAATGTTTCAGAACCTATGTCCTCCAGGCAGACGGACAATGCAATATTACTCACAGGAATTGCCCAACTCTGGAAAAACAGACTGTTGGGGCAAGGAGATGTCAGCAACAGACATGGAATGACAACATATTTGTGTCGATATCGCTGAATCTTTCTCATGAACGCACTATGACTCGAATGCTGGGGTTAATGCAGAGCCATTGCACTCTCAGGGCTCGAGGCAAACCAACCTTACTGTTTTGAGGGGTATTAAATAACACATGTTATTAGCGAGTTTGACACCACCTGAAGGGATTAACAGATTCATCTGGCTTCTTGTGCAATAAACCTTTTCATAAACACAACCCATGGTTTACTGAATGGTTGTGGTCTGAGTGCATTTTCAGTTGTCCCAAAGTGATCCGTTTTAAGTTTGTTTGTAAAGCACTGTGAAGTGTAAAGTGACTTACAAATTAGCACTAACTACTAGAATATTGAATTTAAGTGTGTAAATTAACAAATAAGGACAATGACAGATTACACAGGAGCATCACTCATGACACCAAGGCCAGATTTTGAGGTGTTGAGCTGCGAGTGAGAATTTCATATTTATGACCATACGAGACCAGCCAAAATTCATGCCAAGACTGTGGGATCTTCTAGCGGGAAAAACTGGTAGAGCTGGGTAATATCAGCATAGCAAGGCTAAGATAAAATATCTGAGCGGTTCATTTGACCCAAGGTGGTTGTGCAAATACAAGTGGCCCCGGTACAAAGCCTTGTGGCACCCCAGTACAGAGTTGGTGGGATTAGACTGTTTGGAAACAGTCTTTCTTTGGAAAAGGTGAGTGACTGGCCAATGTAATGAGAAAGTAAGAGAGAGAGAGACCAATTTTCAATTTTCTCTGTGGGAGGACCTAACAGTTGACCCTTGTGTCTGATCCCTGTGTATTGCAATGACAGTCCACATTGCACTTCAGATTATATGTCATTTATTTGCAAAAGCTGCAAGAACATGTGAGAACGAACCCTGACTCCCAGCTCCTGCCCTCCGCTGGATCATCTTAGCGAGAGAAGTGCTACTCAGAAAGGGTCATTTGTTCTTTTGTCACCTTTCAGAATAGTAATGGTACACCCGCTCTCACCGCTTTTAGAACAAAAAACAATGGAAGCCATTATTACCGTGGTGACAAAACCTCTGAGACATATCAGTTTCCCTGTGATGAAGAATACCCAGACAGCTCCAGATCACAACAGACCAGACCAACCAGAATATCCATCACCTGACGACCCTGACGCTTTAACTCAGTCGATGTACTTTATATAGATCGAAGGCTTTTTAATTCAGAATGTTCGCCACATGTCTGATCTTCATCTTTGTTTTGTTCTTCCATTTTATTGGTTGGTTTGGTCCAGGAAGCGCTCAGTTCAACCAGCTACTAACTTCTGGCCAATTCACATCTAAATTCCAGTAGAACCACCAACCACGCCCTGTAAACACAGATTTTTTTTCCAGTGGTTTTGAAACAATGAGCTCTTGTGTTTTAATTATTATCATATTTCATTGTTTTGTGATATTATACATTGTGTGTTTTTCCACCCTCTTTTCACTACTGGAGATATTTGCCCCTGAAGGACAAGTAAGTTCAACTTGACTTAACTTGAAAACACATACAAATGTGGACAGATTCTTCAGTGTGTTGGTAATGCATTCCTGAGTCAATTAACCCACACTAACACACACACACACACATGCAGAGTTTAACTGTATTTGTTTGTTCGAGGTCACTGGTGAATTTCCACCTTCTCAGATGTCCTCAGATGCATTTGGGTAATTGGAATTTTGATGCACTCTATCGCTGATGAGATGAAACTTCTCGTTTCCTTGCTGCATCTGGATTGCATAACTCACACATGCAACACAAATCTGCAGAACAATTAGGAGTACAATGACATTGTCCACAGGCCTTTCACTCTGCCCACATCAGGAATCTGCTTCTCGGAACATCTATTTTCCTCCTGTTCTCAGCATCACTTGGGAAAGCCAGGGGAATAATATTTCCTGAACAACAAAGACAAGTTTTTAGAGGTGTTGAGGGTTTCACATTCGCATTCAGACAGATTTTTTTGTGAAGAGGAGGTGGAGCAGAACTTTGATGGTGGGCTTAGAGAATTTAAAATCTGAATGGGAAGGGGTTCATCCTTAAAATACATTGATGTAAAGAAAGAGACTGACACAAGACAAATTTTAGTCATCTAATTGTGGGAACACAAATGACTGGAACTGATTCTTTGTGGTCCAGATGATTGGATGCTGAAGTTCAATGTTCTCAGTCTGGTCCATGAATCCAGTCGGTTGGATCTGTTTGTTTGGCCAGCAGAGTAAAAAAATAGGGAGACTTGACACCACTCATCGTGTCTGATAAATGCTGTAAATGTAAATATATTGCGTAAAAATTGATCTACCAATGCCATTGTCCTGTATACGTGTGTGTGTGTGTGTTTAGGAGCCTCATTCAATTAGGCTGACATCATGCTTGATGTTGCGAAATAGGATAAAAATATAGAACACTATAGAAATCGACAAGCCTGTTTTTTAAAATGTTGAAAGTGTAAAATAATCAATTGTCAGAAGAATAAGAATAAGTGAAGGTACGTGAAAACTGTGTTTAAACGTAATCTGTTCAACTGTGAGAACGGCGTTTTTTTGTTTCTGTCCGTCTCTCTGCATTCTTCTGCTGATTACGAATTCCTCAGCAGATCTCTGTCAGACCCTTCCAGTTTAACCGAGGGGAGAAATTGGGGGAAAACCCTTTAGCGACCACATGCAAATGAACACATGCATCAGTTTTTGGGTGGGCGGAGACAAAAATAGGGCTGTATTGTAACCCTTTCTCACCCCACGGCGGTAGCTGCTTTCAATCTCGCAGGTCCTGCTGTTTCACAGCATCTTGTGCAAAATGTCGAGTAGCCGCTGCTGCCAGCGGCCCAGCAGCTCCGTTTTTTCTATCTCCCATCTGCATTCCCTGAGCGCGAGATGCATTGATCTGGGTCAGTGGTATCGGGCCCGGTTTTTATCGCACGCCTCTGTGGCACCAAATTAGCTCTGGATGAAGATTAACTCACAGAAACGGCGAGCTCAACATGGATTAATCATTCTCTTATTTATGATAGAGACAAGCGAAGCAAAACTGGCCTGCACACGGCAGCGCCAATCGAGGCCTATGCGTGCATGTGTGTGTGTGTGTGTGTATGTAACACAGCCAGTGGCACAAAGCATACACTCTCACACACGAACACGCTCAGTCATGTTCATGCACACAGACAAACTGATGCATCTACACACACACTTACCTGACACACACACTCAGGTAAGATAACACGCGCTTTGGTGACAGTTAAGGCGTAACTGCATTTCTGGTTGTCAATGTGCGGTTATGTGTGGCTGTGTGTGTTACCCCATCCAGCTTTTCCTGTTGCCCACGTGAAGGCTGGCATCTGAAGGTAAGCATCTGGCAGCCGGTGGCACCGGCGGGGCGGAGTTCTGTGGAACTTTATCGTGGCAGCAGATCTAACGGCCTGAAAAAATAAAACTGGTGTGGCATGAGCATTAAAAAAGAGAGCGCTGAAGTCGTGGCAGGGCATGGGTGCCGTGATTAAATTCATAGTCTTGTATATTGATAACAGGGTTGTTCCAGGGCCTAAACCTAACAACAAGCCTTGTTGCACGTGAGAGATTAATACACATGGGCAAATGAACCATGCGGCGTGGTGGAGAAAGTTCTGCAGATTTATCTCAAGTATTTGGCAGTGGACATTTTTTGCAGAAAATCTATGTTCTGTAACACCGTCAATTTACATGACAACCTGCATCAGGAAGCCTTTCGCGCATTTATAGATGGTCCTTTGTTTGACAGCAGTGGGGAACGTTACGTTTTCACCTCAATTTCTTCCCCCAACAAAAAAATGCAATGCACATGTATAATTACAGCAGCCAATCTTTCATCTTGGGGGCCACAGGCAATTGTCTGCTTTGTCTATCTGGCTGCGAGGGATTAAATCGGCGCTGGGAATACATGTCTCACCTAGACACAGACGCGAGTGGATGAGAGAGATATGATGTGTGTGTGTGTCTGCTGGTTCTGTAGCTCATTGTCTGTTCACTTCTATGTGGTCATTTCTCTTGGTCATTTGCATTCAGATTCAAATGTCTTTGGCCACATGAAAATTCAATATGTTTTTTTATTTTATGTGATATTTGACTTGCAAATGTGGAAGAAAACAAGAGCATCACGAACACAGTGAACATTTCATTCACAATATCTCATAATTACTGGCCTTGTTAGCCCCATGTTAGTCTGCCTCTTGTACATGTTAATACGATTAAAGAAAAGTCCGGGTATTTTTCCATTTAACAAGTTCAATTTGTATCTTTCATGAAAACATTTTATCAGCAGCGTTGCTCAAGTTGCATTTGCATCTCATTTCATTGCAGCCATTTAACTGTTTTGCGTCGTGAACGCTCTCTTGTCCTTGTGTTTGATATCCGCATGCTGGATTCGCATCTCACGTAAAATGGATATTTCTAATCCAACTCTGGTTGGACATGCGTACGAAAGTAATTAAATTCTGACTTGACGTCTTTGTTCAGCTTGTATATACTGGTTTGTCATCGTATTATATAGAGCTGTTTATTGCATCTTCACGGCCTCTGCTGCTTTATTATCCATCATTGTCACCAAAGGAAATGTTTATCAGTTATTTACGGAACGACATGGCACCATCACTCAAGAATCAGTGATGGCGGGATTTCCAACCGTCAGAAATGCAGAATGGCGAGATAAGCTGCTTCTGCACCCAAGAATGTCTCCATTACTCAGCAGATGACTGGAAATACTCATAAAGACCAACGTGGAATGTGGGGCTGAATTCATGAACTTCCGCAGCGGGGGGTCCCACGGGGTTCTAACGAGAACCTCCAGACGTTCTGGCTGCTGGACAGGTGCACTGTCCAAAAAAAGGACGATACTAATAAATGTAAGGCAATTAGCTGCAAATAATTTTTAAGTTCTCCCAACTTCATGCCAACGGCACGACTACATGGGCATGAAGTCGAAAAATTAAAAATGCTTTACAGCCGGTTGCCATAAACTATTAATTTTTCCCAATTTTTTTTTTGTTTTACAGTGTGTAAAAGAAAACCATTCATCAGTAGAAAGTGGCACTGTTGGCTGCAGGCTCAGAGGAACTGGTTTACTGGTGATGGTGGAACGATGCCGGGCCGGTTCACCTGCGGATTCTTATCACCAGTCCAATAACATCAGCAGGCATCATCACACGTGGTGGCCCGCTCGTGTGTTTATCGGTGAATTCATACACCGACTGTTATATAAAAAAAAAAAAAAAACGCAGGACGCAGCAGAGCCAGTCTGTCCAGTTACTGGAGAAAATGGAAAAACCTGACAATGGAGACGCGGAAAGAAGTCTTCAGTTACCATAACTTCAATCAAACCACTGTAGAGAAAGGGTCAGGAGCAGCATTCCCAGAAGCACGTGTCATCTCACACACAAACACACACACACACGTTGAAGCATCCGAGAAATCATCAGTAATGCCTCTCAGTGGTATTTTTGTGGTATTGGGTGTGATGCTGCATTTGGCAATGTGTACAATAAAAAAAAATAAGTGCAAAGAAAAAATTAAGTGCAATTATTAAAGAAATGCGAGTGTGAGTGCCACCACGTCAAACGTGTAGATGAGGCTGTTAATATGCTGGGGATTAGACCTCAAAAACTTTTCCAATATTTAATGTGTACAGTTTGATCAAAAAGCAAAAAAATACATCTTTATTGCAAAAAATTCATATTACTTTTTAAAACGTTGAGGGCCGTGTGCACTCGGTGTTAGTAGCCTAGTGGGTAACACACTTGCCTATGAACCAGAAGACCCGGGTTCAAATCCCACTTGTCCCTGAGCAAAACACAATGTCGATAAATGCTGTAAATGTAAATTTATTAGTGGGGAAGTGGTGGCCTAGCGGTTAAGGAAGCGGCCCCATATTAGGCTGCCGGTTCGAATCCCGATCCGCCAAGGTGCCACTGAGGTGCCCCCGAGGACCACACCGTACCCACACACTGCTCCCTGGGTGCCCACTGCTCACCAAGGGTGATGGTTAAAAGCAGAGGACACATTTCGTTGTGTCACCATGTGCTGTGCTGCAGTATTTCACAATGACAATCACTTCACTTTATTAGTGGGCACATCATGACGCTTATACTACGATGGTCTTCAGTCTTCAGTTCAGGGTCGTGTAGTCGTGTTGAGTGAGGGCCTCCTGACTCCAGATGGAGTTGCTGCTGAAGGAAAGGTTTCAGTAGTAGAAACCTGAGAACTCCTCCAATCCTTCCCACACTCTGTTGACATCATCATCATCATCATCATCATCTGCCCAAACAAAACCTGTTACATAATCAATACAGAGACAACACCCAGTTACATGATCACTTTACAGGGGAAACCACAATATTAACTAGCGGCTGCTGGATTTGCCAGTTTCTTTTGGTTTCTTTTATTGTTCTGATTAAATTTGATCTGGCCATTTAGAAGTTTGTGAACGTTTTGTCATTTCTAATATTAGGCTGGTAGTAAAAGAACAAAAATATGTGCAATTTGTCAGGGGTGACAGATTGGGAATCTGCGGCAGGTGAGAGTTGGGGGCGTGTTGAGTTGTGCTGTTGTTTTGTTGCGTTGATGTGTGTGTGTGTTTGTAGGTGTTTGTAGGTGTAATGTCTTTTGAGGTTTAGTTTAAAAAAAACAAACACTTTTTGAACAGATGACAAGACGACAGGAGGGAAGAGATATTTGTTGCCCCCTAGTGGACACACACACACACACACACATTTACACTTACAGCATTTATCAGATGTCCTTATCCAGAGCGACTTACAATCAGTAGTGACAGGGACAGTCCCCCCTGGAGTCACTCAGGGTTAAGTGTCCTGCTCAGGGACACAATGGTAGTAAGTGGGATTTGAACCTGGGTCTTCTGGTTCATAGGCGAGTGTGTCACCCGCTAGGCCACTACCACACACACACGGGTCCTTTCTAGATGTCAAAAAATATCTAAATTCCCGTTGAGTAGGTTGTAATCAGAGAGACGATTCAGTGATGAGATTTGACAGACGTCACCCACATCTGTCATCCTCATGTCACACGTTGGCAAAAATCAGTTCAGTGTGTGTGTATAAAAGGAGGATGACGAAGGGCCACTCCTTCCCACCTGATAACACACACCGTCCCAGAATAGCAACAGGAAATGCTTTTAGTCCCCAAAATAGCACGATGGGAGGGTTGCAGATGTACAGGCAGTTTTTTTCCGGACCTTTCAGGAATGTGCATTAGAGCACCAGGCCATCTCATTCAGAGCCTGAACGGTGACACCAAATCAAACGACAACAAGGTCAGGTCATATGCCTGCGTGTGTGTCTGTATGATGGCGAGAGTCATTACACCAGCAGGTGGCGCTATAGGCCAAGAAACCTGTTAATTTCGCGTCTAAAACCAAAAGTTTCACCGTTTAAGCATCCTTTCGCCTTTAAATCCCCTTTTATCGCCAGGATGAATCAGACACGAAAAAATGATTTCCTGCACACTGAACCGAACGAAGCGAACGGATCTGGTGTGAAGGCGGCCACACATTCCTCCGGGTTGTACGTAGGATGGCCAGAATCTGGTGATGATGGTGGTGATGATGATGATGATGATGGGTGGGACCATCCCTGAGGGACACGGGGGGCGGTCCCATCCAGAATAACGGGACCCTGCATGAAGAGGGGCCGCTCCGTACTTCTGCCACTTTGCATTCGGGAGTTTCAGATTCTGGATTTGAAATACACCAGACAGGAAAAAGTTTATTTTTTTGTGGGGTGGCTCAGATGTTCTCCTGCGCGGTTCTCCTCCTGGTCCTGGGTCTGGCGGAGGCGCAGCTCTTGCGCCCGATGGATCCTCCACCCGGGACCCCGCGGCACGGTCCGGACCAGCCGCCTCCGGCCCGGTCCGAGGACGGGAAGCCCAGACCTCAGTTCCCCCACAACCACCGGCACCCGAGACCCTACGAGCCCGGCAGCTTCTTCACGACCCCCGGCGGCGCGCCCGCGGCCCCCGACGCGCCCCACGGCCAATACGCGCTGCTGCTGCTGGCGCTGCTGCTGTTCGCCGTGGGCATCGTGGGCAACCTGGCCGTCATGTGCGTGGTCTGCCACAACTTCTACATGCAGAGCGCCTGGAACTGCGTCCTGGCCAGCCTGGCGCTCTGGGACTTCGTGCTGCTCTTCTTCTGCCTGCCCGTGGTGGTCTTCAGCGAGATCAGCCACAGGAGGGTCCTGGGGGGCCTGTCCTGCAGGATCGTGCCCTACATAGAGGTCTGTTGTTACACCGCCACAGTTCTCCATCTGAACACTTTTGCTTGCAGTTTACATCAGTTTACAGAGTCCGGAGAGACCGACACCCAGTTCTTCTAGCATCATCTCACCTTTTAATCAGGGTCATTTAGACTGCAGTTTCCGAGTTTCATTATGCCGCCTAGAACTCTTGGCAGAACCACTCAAGTTGAATGGGGGTTGATTATCGGTCCGGGCCCATGGTCGCCCCCCTCTCCCTCGGTTAAAAAAAAAAAGCCGCCTGTGTCTTTATTATGCTAATGAGCGTCTCCAATTACAGCATTAATTCAGGTCATTAGGACCTTAAAGGAGGACTGATTCAGGTCAGCAGACACGCACACACGTTTTTAGAAGGCGGCACGGGACTCGTGTAAACAGACAGACAGCCAGATGGATTTACAGGTCGAAAAACAAGACGGTGACATTATTCATATGACTCTGAAAAGTGTTTCAGACGAATCTAACACTTACACACGCACATGCACATGCACTGCACAAAAGAAAGAAAAAAATCTTCGTCTAGAACTTAACAATCCCCCAGCATGTTCCTTTGCTGACAAGTTGGGCCTTATCAGGGCTCTTAGTTTTTGTAAACTCAAAATCTATAGAAATGGAACGAGAATTGCTGGTGTCTTCCTCTTGTAGGTCGCTTTGGATAAAAGTGTCTGCCAAGTAAAGTAAAGTTTCTAGGGAAAACATGCATTGATTTTAAAGTATAAAACTCTGAAACTCTGCAGGCCGAATCATGGCAAAGGACGTTGTTTACCGCGGTGTGTGTCTTCTGGTAAATGTGGGTCAGACTCAGAGGCGAGGAAAAGGCTCCGGATGCGTCCGTGGTGTGAACTTACACCCACAGTGCAGCGTTGTGTTGTTGATGTGGGATCACAGGAGGAAATACATTCCGTCTCGCCACCGCAGGCATCAGGACGTTGCTCTTCAGGACTTCAGTGCGTGTGTGTGTGTTTCACCTATTTTCCCAGCACTGTATGTAAGCTAAAGTTTTAATGTGAAGTGATTGTCACTTGTGATACACAGCAGCACAGCGCACACAGTAAAATTTGTCCTCTGCATTTAACCCGTCACCCCCTGAGTGATCAGGATTCGAACCCGCAACCTTCTGATTATGGGGCCGCTTCCTTAACCACTAGGCCACCACAGGATTTAAAGTAACAGAATAAAACAAGGACTAGTATCTGTGTTGGTGGGGAGGGAATAACTACCCACCTCCCACCCAGCCCTTTATTGCTGACGCCCAGAAGACAAACTATAATGCTTCTTTAAAAGGGGAGGAGCCTGTGTGCATGATTGACAGCTCTTGACTGGGGCAGTGGTGGCCTAGTGGTTAAGGAAGCGGCCCCGTAATCAGAAGGTTGCCGGTTCGAATCCTGATCCACCAAGGTGCCACTGAGCAAAGCACCGTCCCCACACACTGCTCCCCGGGCGCCTGTCATGGCTGCCCACTGCTCACCAAGGGTGATGGTTAAAAGCAGAGGACACGTTTCGTGTCCAACTCATGTAACCCAGCAACTCTGAACTTGACTACAGACCGGGTGGGTGTGTTGATGACGTCACGTGACAATTCACGCTGCTGAGGTTGAAGGAGAAGCGCCACAATGTGCCTCTAATTCCACTTTTCTGTCTGTAGGTGACCTCGCTGGGCGTGACCACGTTCAGCCTCTGTGCCCTGAGCATCGACCGCTTCCACTCGGCCACCAGCGTGCGGCCCAGAACGCGCCCGGCTGAGTCCTGCCAGTCCATCCTGGCCAAGCTGGCCGTCATCTGGGTGGGTTCCATGGTCCTCGCCGCCCCCGAGGTGCTGCTGTGGCAGCTGAACCGGGAGGTGGCGCCGGGGACGGGGACCCTGGTCGACGCCTGCGTGCAGAGGCCGTCGGCGGAGCTGCCCGAGTCGCTGTTCTCGCTGGTCCTGACCTACCACAACGCGCGGATGTGGTGGAGCTTCGGCTGCTTCTTCTGCCTGCCGCTGCTCTTCACGCTGTCCTGCCAGCTGCTGACGCGCCACGTGGCCCAGGAGACGCGGCGGGCCGGCCGGCCCTCTTCCTCGTCCACCACATACTCGTCCTCCTCGTCTTGCTCTTCTTCCTCACCCAAAAAGAAGCAGCAGCAGCAGCAGCAGCGGCATCGAGAGCAGCAGATGAACCGCACCATCCTGGCGCTGGCGCTGACGTACGCCGCCTGCGTGCTGCCGGAGAACGGCTGCAGCATGGCGCTGTCCTACGCCGGCGTGGAGGTGGGCGCCGCCACGCAGGCCCTGCTGGCGCTCTCCGGCCACTTCCTGCTGTTCGCCCGGGCGGCCGCCACGCCCGTCCTGCTGCTGTGCCTGAGCCGGCCGCTGGGCCGGGCCTTCGCCGACTGCTGCTGCTGCTGCTGCGACGAGTGTCGGCCCCGCACGGCGTCCTCCTCCTGCACGTCCACCTCGTCCTCGCGCTCCACCGCCGCCACCGACGCGTCCTCCGGGAAGCCGCAGGCCGTCCACATCGACAGCCCCAAGGACGACCCCTCCGCTCTGGCCATCGGGACGCCCTGCTGAAGACACGCCCTCCAGCCGCCGCTCAGGACAACAGTGAGACAAGACGCGACGTCTGAACTGTGAGCGGTTGAGTGAAGCCACTTCCTGTCTCCCTCACCCTCCTTCCTGCTCAAGACTTTCAAAGCGCTGAGATGGAGACGGTGGACTCAGGAGCTGCATCTTACCATTCCTTTAGTAGTGGACTAATCGTTGAACGATTCATCCGCCGATTATCCGATTAATCGACTCTTCAGCCCCCTGCTTTTCATGTTTAGGGAAGAATAGTTTTTAGATGTAGGGTTTTATAATGTGAATTTAACTCCAACAAAAATAATTGCTTCGAATGACTTTTAGACGGAAAATATTAATCAACATTCCTCCTCTGGTTCTTCTAGTATGACTTTCAGGACTGGTCACATTTTTACTCGCTGTAATAATCTCTACTTCCAGCTCTCTGTCTCACCGAAAGACGAACTTTATAAACAAAGTTTAAAAGGGGGAGGAGCCTGTATGTCCATCGCCTCCCTTTCTCCTTCGCTTCCATCCGTTCTCTACACTCCTAATACCCCCTTGTGCAAAGGGCATGTCAGCAGATCTCACAAGCTCGACCATGCCCTCTACCAACACCAACATGCAGATTATCCGGGCGTTTGTTCAACCGTTCTGACAGGTGATCCAGTGAATGTGACATTGCTGAACGCACGCCAGCACCGAGACGGCCTTAACAATGACCTTGTCCCCCACCTTGCCTGCATGTAGACACGAGACGCGCTGCTGTGCCGCCATCTTTCATTAGAACAGGTGAAGTCTGTCCAGAGTGTGGTGATGCATTTCTTATATTCTTAGAATGTTTTTTTATTCTGGGCTCCTGTAACCCTGCGCTGTAGACGTGAAGTCTGGTGTGAAAAGGAGAACATGACTGATGTGGATTGGAGCACTAGGTGTAGCAGTTTACAGTTCTTGTTCTTTGTATGTACATGGAAATAATAAAAAAAAAAAAAAAAAGAACCTCTACAGTTTCTGCTCTCTGTCCATGTTTTTATTTGTCCTCCTTTAGTTTCGTACGCAGCCAGCGCTCTCGCAGCGTAGGTGTTGTTTATGTCATTTCGAATTTTCTGTCCCCACAGTGTCGTGGCATATAAACCCACTGAGCGATGGAGGAGGTGGACCTGAGACACTGGGAAAGTTCTGCACCCGCTGGCTGGAATATTTGTCCTCCCACTCTGCCGTTCTTTAGAGCCGGTGAAGCAGCGTCTCATAAGGACTCTTTTGTCCTCCCCCCACCGCTCCCGAATATCAAGGCTACACCCCCCCCAGTGTCTCCGTTGCTAAGATACTGTCACATTAAAACGTTTTCCAGGGACACCAAATCGGCCACTGCGGGGCCTGAATACAACATTTCAGCTGCTGTTGCCATGACGATTGGGCACTCACACCACAGAACTTCACCGTAACTTTGAACCTAAAGCTATTCAGGCGAGAAACTTGATAATCTGGTAATTGGGACTTCACACTGCCTTTATTAAAGCAGTTGTGCGTCATCTGAAGTCGGTCCAACCCGTCTTGCTCTGAGGTCATGATGGTTTGTGGTTGACCTGGGAACCCCAAAACTGACCTCCATCCATTGGTATGTACTGAAACGTCCTCATAAATCTCTTTAGTGTGCAGCCAACATGAGTGTGAGGAATCCAAAGGTGAGGAAGGAGGAATGATTGTCGGCCCCGCCCACGGTCTTCTCTATTCTTCAGGATGAAGGGGACAATTCTCTGGGCCCTTACAACCCTGCATTAGTATTATGGTCTGGGTTTGTCAGCAAAATGAAACAGAATCAGAAGATCTGAAGAAGAGCAGCAGGTATCTCCAGCCATGTCTAACACCAGACTTAAAGGTCACAGATGAACACCATCATCTCTTCTGAAAAGATGGCTCGGATTGTCCTGAGCCTCGGATTTGAGGATGAAGTCCAGATGAGTGAGTTTGGTGGCTGCCTGGCCGGACCGAGCCGGACCGGACGCCATGGCAGCCGCCTGTAAGTGGAGCGGACGGATGGTGGAGCGGCTCCAGCTGCCCGCTGGCCCAATCTGTTCCTGTTCCTGGAGACAGAGGCTCCTGCCGGGGTGCCATCGCTGGGCTGGAGAACAGGGTGGCATCTGGGACAGAACTGGACCAGCGGGGATGGTCACAGATTGCCCAGCGCCGCACTCTATTTCCTGTCGAGGACTTCCCGTTCCTGGGTAATAGCAGCAGAGAACTGGTGGTAGTCACGGCAACCATCAAAAACCCACCAGTTGAGTCCAGCTTTCAACGTTCTGGACGGATGCTGTAACGACCAATACGAGACAAACCCCAAAACCAACAGCAGCGGGGACCTTTTCAGCAGCAGCCAACTCATGTCTGTTTGTTCAAACGAAATGCCCGAGATCAACTCCTCCTGACAAAAGCGCCGCCCGTGGCCCCCACCGGCCCCCACCGGCCAGAACTTAAACAGACATAGCAGCAGCAGTCTGAGCATCAATCTCAGCTTTGTGCTCAGAGACGCTCAGCATCTAAATAAATATGCAGATATGGACGGGCCTTCATAATGCTGCTTTATAAACCCTCTGGTCCGACAAGGGTCTTCATCAGAATACAACCAGGGACTTTTCATGTGTTTCAAGCCCTACAAACAATCACCTCATTGTGGGTCGACACCCGTGGAAAAGTGGCATTGAGAGGAGGAGGGAGAGTCTCATCCTGGTACCCCTCTGTGTGTCCTAGTTAAAAAAAAAACAAAAAAACTCCAGTTTCTAACCATTTATGTCACGTGAACAGGGCCGTTTGGGAGAAAAGTTGATGAACTCACCTAAATAATTCAAATGTAACATGCAGTTTTACAATGTGTACAAAGTTCTGGTTCTTGGTATTTGTGTGGGGAAAAAAATCTCGATTCAGGAACAATTACATAGCAGCATATTTTGTTTTTTCCTTTTGGTCATACATTGAAAGTGAAAGTGAAGTGATTGTCACATGTGATACATAGCAGCACAGCATACGGTGCACACAGTGAAATTTGTCCTCTGCATTTATCCCATCACCCTGAGTGAGCAGTGGGCAGCCATGACATCCAGTATCGATGTACTGTTTTTTTTAGCAGAAAAAGGGAGGACACCAGTCATGTTAATACACTTATATAGTTTTCAAACTTTTACTTTTTACCTTCCTTTCAACAAGAATTCTCTGGGAAGTTTAACTGATGTGAAATAAATCTGTAACTAAATTATGAACCGGTCTTGCATGAGGATGTCAATATAAAACTATTTAAACCTAATCAGAGAAGAGAACCTAATTGAGGAGCTTGACGATGTATGGAGGAGGTAACGGCTGGTCCATTAAAGTTTAACCTCCTTCAAACTTTCCAGCGGTATTCCTGACTGGAAACAAAAGAAAAAAGGTGCAGGATTCTGAGTGGGAAATCATTTATTCTTCATCTTTAAATTATCTCAAGATAACAACAGCGACATGAACAGTTCTCACTGGAAGGACAACAGAATATAAAGAGTTCAAAGAAACGTTCCTGTTATTGTTGGGTTCTTAAAATTAGTCAATAGAGAAACACTTAGCTCAACAATATTAAAAAGTTATCTTCTTCAACAAAATATTTATAAGGGTAGCGAGGAACAGCCATGTTGTCATGAACACAGGAATTACAGACATTTATCTAGAGGAACCATACGGAACCAGCTGCTGACCTCAGCACTGGTCACCAGAGCGTTTCCGTGTCCGATCTGAGGGTTTTGCTGGGCAACAGCGCACCCTGGAGGTGAAAGTGGGCAGGAACGCTCAACCGGTCTCAGTAAATAAATGGAAAAATAAATCAAGTTTGTTGATGCTTATGCAATTGCTTCTCTCGGCCAGTAATTAGTCTTTAATGAAGGGGGAATAAATACGGTGCTCTGTCATGAACAGTCCGGTCCCGAAGCTGGACGGCCTGGATAAAACAGGTACAGAATTCACAACGCAGTACACTGGGGACTAGAGCGGTTTGGTTTAAACCTGCTATATACAAAACGCTTCCAAAAGGTGCAAACTTAAACAAATAAATTACAAAAAAAAAAAAAAAAAAAACAAATATAAAACTTTACAGAAGTGGCCGAAAGTAAATATGAAGTTCAGAATTACATGGGGCCTGAAGTTCATACAGCGCCAAGCACCATGGAAAACAGATTAATGATGATAATAATTACAACATGAAGTGGACATGCAGAACCGCCACTGAGGGACGTCCAGAGAGTACAGGTCGAAGAAAAAGGTGCGGCAATTCATAAACGATTTGTATAAATATATGGCTCTTCAGATGGACGAGGCCACAGAGTGACAGACTTTGGCCGAAAGTAACTAAACGTGATGCGAGGAGCAGTAACACAGCAACATGAGTCATGAGTCGCGTGTTTCTTCGTTAAAACCATTTCATACGGTATTAACAGGCAAATTATCATTCAAAATGATAAGAAGAATGAAAGAATGCAAATGAGAGTTAATACTGGAGAATCAGCATCGGCTTGACTGCTGATGGGTGGCACCGGATGTGTTACCGTGACAGATAAGTACAGATTACGATGAGAAAGGAAAGGAGCACGCTTGTTTGATCTCAGCCAGAGGTCCAGTCTCAATTATTTGTAGCAAAAATGCTAATAAAAAAAAAAAAAAAAACAATAATAATAAACAAACAGTGCAAATCATATTTGACACACTTCATAAGGAATGGTGGGTGGTGATGGCTGGAGACGACGTGGTTGTCCAGGAGGCGGGAACGCAGCTCCTCAGCTCCGCCGGGCTCTGGAGTGCTGGATCAGCCACTGCAGTGTGATGTCTGAGGAGCAAGCAAACGTCGTTTCAGATCATCAGCACCACAAACGGAGACCATCGTACAGACCGATGGGATTCGCATTAAACACTGAGACCAGATGAGTGTCATAAATTTCCATGTAGATGAAATTTAATGTACCTGAATCATTTTTTTATCTGAATATTAAGCTTTCTCGAGAGCTGTGGTAGGGAGGCGGTAGCCTAGTGGGTAACACACTCGCCTATGAACCAGAAGACCCAGGTTCAAATCCCACTTACTACCATCGTGTCCCTGAGCAAGACACTTAACCCTGAGTGTCTCCAGGGGGACTGTCCCTGTAGACGGTACATATTGCGGTATACAATTTGATCAGTAAATTTCACTGCAATGACCACAGCAAAGGCTTTTGCAGGAAGTTGTGTAAAGAACCGTTAAAAGGTTTTTCGTCACATCACGGGCATCCTACACGCCCACTCACACTTCCTGTCCCCTCGCAGAAGTCCAAAACCACTAGCAACCCACTCACGCTAGCGGAGGTATCGCTATTCCCTAAATCCAGTCGCGGGGAGTGTTGGTTAACGTAATGGACATTCCCCACAATTCCCCTAGTGATTAAGTGAAAGTGAAGTGATTGTGATACACAGCACATGGTGACACAACAAAACGTGTCCTCTGCACCTTCCCCACACACTGCTCCCCGGGCACCTGTCATGGCTGCCCACTGCTCACCAAGGGTGACCCATGCTTAAAAGCAGAGGACCTGTTTCACTGTGTCACCGTGTGCTGTGCTGTGTATCACAAATGACCAATGGTGACAGTAGGCAGGGTTTCGCGTATTTGACGCAACTGGATCATGTCATTTTGGTGGACAAGGAGCAGAAATCCCTGCGATATGGTTCTTATAGCGTTAATACTAATGGTTAATGAAATGGTTAGCACTCTGGACTGAATCCAGCGATCCAAGTTCAAATCTCGGTGGGACATTTACTGAATTGCATGTGTTTTGGGACAGTGGTGGCCCCGTAATCAAGAGGGTTGCCGGTTCGAATCCAAATCCGCCAAGGTACCACTGAAGTGCCGCTGAGCAAAGCACCGTCCCCACACACTGCTCCCCGGGCGCCTGTCATGGCTGCCCCCTGCTCACTCAGGGTGATGGGTTAAATACAGAGGACACGTTTCGTTGTGTCACCATGTGCTGTGCTGCACTGTATCACAACGACACTTATACTGTACAGGCCTCGGTCAGGCTTCATTCACGGATGCTGGGACACGGGCGTTTGTGGGTCAGGCGCTCACCAATGTTGTCCTTCTCCTTGCAGGAAATGGAGTAACAGCAGATTTCTCGGTCCTGGATGGCAGACAGATTCCTAAAAAAAAAGTCAGGTGATGAATGTCAGCGTCACCTGTCCACCCATGATGCTTTGACAGACAGGTCACTTACATCCTCTCGATCAGCTCCTTTTCATCCAAGGCACCTTGAAGGTCTCTTTTGTTTCCCAAAACCAGGACCTGGACGAGAAATGAAAAGTGAGAAGAAGTAGAACGTATCTCGCACGTCGACTCCGTCGGGTTAAAGGTCATTGGCAGACGTTGTGTTGCAAGGACGTTGCTCCACTCACTGGGATGCCCTGGAGCTGTGGTTTGTCTAGCAAGTTGTGCAGCTCATTCTTCGAGGCCTCGATCTTCTCAGGGTCGGCAGCGTCCACCATGTACCTGGAAATCCAGTTAGACTGTGAGAAATCCGTACGTACGAGACTTGACGCACACATGACGGTTATTAAATCAGAACATGGCTCCAGCCTGAGCTGTGGTGTGAAGATGCGCGTAACTGGGTACAGAAATCCTTTACGTTTACCAGACACCCTTGTCCAGAGCGACAGGGACAGTGCCCCCCTGGAGACACTCCGGGTTAAGTGTCTTGCTCAGGGACACGATGGTAGTAAGTGTAGTGTCTTACCCACTAGACACTACAATATACTGGTAAACGAAACAAAATGGGTGGTGGTAGCCTAGTGGGTAACACACTTGCCTACGAACCAGAAGACCCAGGTTCAAATCCCACTTACTATCATTGTGTCCCTGAGCAAGACCCTTAACCTGGAGTGTCTCCAGGGGGGGGACTGTCCCCTGTCACTACTGATTGTAAGTCGCTTTGGATAAGGACGTCTGGTAAATGCCGTAAATGTAAAACGTGAGAATCCCAGAGAGTCGATAACAATACCAATCACAATATCCCAATACTGATGGTTCCGGGATACTAATAACACTTTTCTGAAGGTAAGAGGCTGATGCTGAGTGTTTGTGGGGCCTTGAGTGGATTAGCTGGTGTGTGTGAGTGTGTGTTGGAGTAGGCTGCAGAGAACTGGTTACTGGTGTGTAGCTGGTCGGGGCTACGCATCCCCCACGTGGTTACGAATGTGCGTCGCCACTTACACTATCGCGCTGACTCCTCGGCAGTACCTCTCCCACATGCTCCGGAATCGAGGTTGGCCACCGATGTCCCAAAGCTGACGAGACAAATAAAACACACACACATAAGTGTGTAAAAAACACACACACACGCTTAACTTAAATATGCTGGCGAGAAGAGGAAGGACACTTCCTCCTCCTGACCTTGATGGTGACGTTTCCCTTGGTGATCTTCCTCATGTTGAAGCCCACCGTGGGGATCATGTCTTCGCTGAACTGTCCCGACTGTGGACACAGGGCAAACATGGCAGATTACAAAACACGCGACTGGCAATCACGCGACTCGGCACGGGCGGGGCGACCCGCTACGCCTCAACCGGTTCCATGCATCCATCACCGCCCGCGGGATTTATTTACAGATCTTCCAAATTTCTTCCGCCCTCCAGGTGAGGCTTGGCGCGTGGAGGAGGAAGCGGGTCGGGCCCCAGCTCCGGGTTCTCCTACCTGGTTCTCACCATCAATGAGAGCCAAAAACTAAACCCAGCCGGTTCCTCGCTCGCTGAGCAATTTCCTTGGGGAGTTTAATAAAGTTGTCCCGATATTGATTTCGTACGGAGCACCGTCCTGGGCATCAGAGACAACCCCCCCCCTCCCAGCGCCATTCCTTACAGGTCCAACAACTCCTCCAGCTCTCCAGCTTCATTTCCCACATTTACTAGCGGGTAACACACCTGCCTATGAACCAGAAGACCCAGGTTCGAACCCCACTGTCTCCTGTAACTACTGACTGTAAGGCGCTGTGGATAAGGGTAAATGTAAGTAGTATGCTGGTCAGAGGACCAGATGATGGGAGACACATTTACCAGACGCCTTTACCCAGAGCGCCTTACAGTCAGTAGTTACAGGGACAGTCCCCCCCCCTTGAGACACTCGGGGTTAAGTGTCCTGCTCAGGGACAGGATGGTAGTAAGTGGGATTTGAACCCGGGTCTTCTGGTTCGTAGGCGAGTGTGTTACCCCACTAGGCTACTAGAACCCGTAGTTCCGCAGCTCGGGGTCAAGCGTGGTCGCCGAGAGTCGTCGCGAGAACAAGAATCCCGATGTCCTGCTCGTCCCGCACTCGGCTGTTTCAAAGCGTCGTAAACGAAACCGGAGTGGCGGCGGACGTTAACAAAAGGCCCCGACGGTGCCGCGGTCCGGGAATGGGGTTGGGGGGGGGGGGGGGGTTTGGACCGCCGCAACGTCTCGCGGGCGCGCGCGCCGGTGGCCCCCCGCGTGAACGCGCGCGTCGGTCACGCGGCGATCACGCGCGTGGGTAAAAAAAAAAAAAAAAAAAGAAAAAAAAAAACCGGTCGCGTTACCGCAATGACGTTGACGAAGGTGGTCTTCCCCGAGTACTGCAGGCCGACCAGCGTCAGCTCCATCTCCTCCTTCCAGAAGAGCGCCTTGAACCAGTCCAGCAGCTTGTTGAACAGCGCGATCATTCTGCGGCCGTCCGGGGGGAGGGCGGGTCGCGGAGAAAATGTCGGGCGGGCGGGCGGGCGGCGGGGCGGAGGGCTGCGGCGCGTTTTTCCTTTCGGCTCCCGTCGAGCGGCGCGGACACGACAGACCGACTGGGGTCACCGGCGGACGGACATGAAACGACACGAGGGGAAAAAAAAAAGAGGCCAAAGAGGCGTTCGGCCCGTGCAGCCCCTGCGCTCCTGTTTCACTGTGACGTGCCCTTCCTCATTGGGTGGGGTTTCACATCCACACACACACACATACACACACGGCCGAGTCCAAACAATACCGAGCACCGGGAGCGTCGGAAACAAGAGGGAACACCTCGGCGCCGCGACCGCGTCTGGTTGCGGCGGCGCGCCCCCTGCCGGACGCGCCGGGAGCTGCAGCGCGGTGGTTGGCGTTCTGAACCGCGCATGGCTCACCGGCCGAGGAACCGAGGCTCTGGGAGGCCGTGGAGCGCGGGTTCTAGGCTCTCAAAAAAAGGCAGTGGTTGCCTAGCGGTTAAGGAAGAGACCCCCGATCCACCGAGGTGCCACTGAGCAAGGCACCGTCCCCACACACTGCTCCCCGGGCGCCTGTCATGGCTGCCCACTGCTCACCAAGGGTGATGGTTAAAAGCAGAGGACACGTTTTGTTGTGCTGCAATGTTTCACAATGACAATCACTTCACTTTCACTTGTTCTAGTTTCTTCCATTCCAGAGGGCTTCCTGAAGTCTGAATGACTGGTCGGAGAAGCAGGTTTTGGAACCCTGTGGGTCGTCCTTCTCCCTGGCTGCATAACCAGAGTTCTCGGTGGGTATCAGCTTCCTATTGCACTGCTCAGGGAACTTTTCTTTGCCTCTGCCACCTTTGGCTTGCTCTTTAGGGGATGCTCTGTGCCAATTAACCTTAATCTACTACTATATTCATATCGGGTTTTGTCCTTCAAAAACATATTTGCTCCTCTCCAACAGGGCCAGGAGTGCATTATCGAAATAATGCACAATTCGCCAAATAATCCACAAGCACAGCACACAATGCACATAACAAAATGTGTTCTTTGCATTTAACCCACCACCCTTATTGATGTGGCTTTAAAGGGGAGCAGTGTGTGGGGTTGTTGCCTTGCTTAAGGGGACCTCAGTGGTAACGTAGCAGTTACTTAGCAACCAAGTACTCTTTCTTACCCGCTAGACCACCACTGCTCCTTTAAGGTCACAAAGAAGAATTGCAAAACAAATGAGTTCATTTAAACTTATTTATGGACTTTGTCTTACAGATTAGAAAAGTTTATCCTGGCAACGCCAATGAACTGTGCACTTCCAGCATCACTGACATCTTCAGAGGTGCATCGGAACCTCAGGGCCCTTTTCCTGTCTGTCCAGACTTCATGCACCAAACTGATGTCAGCTTCCACCATCTACATGTACTTTTATCCAAAATGCATTCACGTTACCATCAATGAAGTAATTTACCATCAATGAACTAAATTTTTGTCGAGAAAAGGCTATAACGTATGTAGGACAGAAAATTGTTTTGCTTACAAAAAGCGTTTTTTGTTGTTGACTGAATGCATTTTGTGGACGAACTTACATTTTGTCAACAAAACGATTTTCTGTCCTTCATCCCGTACAGATGCACACAGTCTTCTGGCCACAAAATGGCAGGTGCCAGTGTCAATTCAGTGCACAGTAAGTAAATCATGTTTTTTCATGTCTGTGAACAAAATGCTTTTGGGGGTTTATCTTTCTCTGGGCAAGAGTAAAATGTATTTTGTGTCACACTTGCATCATAACTTGCAAGTTGTCTGTGGAGGTGAAGTGTACTGTTTGGACTGTGTATGTACAGAAATGTAAATGATGTTTCAGTAAGCAAAATACAAAAATGATTGTACACAGACGAATGAAATTAATGCTGACAGTATTGTGCACAAAATACTTTATTTTAGATTTTATTCCCGCATCACACAAAAAAACTCCAGCAGTCGCGGGACGAGACGTCATCGTGTCACGTGCGCTCCGAATTCCCGTCTCTCGCGAGATCTGGCGCCGCCGCCTGAACTGATTTTAGTTTCGCTGCCGTGACTCGCGGTGTCCCCGACTAACTTTGACACCTTCGGGCCCAGCACAGACCCCCAAAACTCCCTCGAGACGATTCCGGATCCGAACTGTGAGTATAATTTGGCAAAGAGAGCGACTCTCCTTCGAAAGTTTGCCCGCTTGTTAGCACGGTAGCGGTATCAGCAGGTAATGCTAACCGGCTAGTTTGCTTAGTCGCTCGTTTCCCCCTTTTAGATAATAAACCAGATTTTTGGCTATTGTCTTGTCGTGAAATTCCGTTTCATTTCTTTATCTTCGCAGAATCTTACAATGGCGGGGATAGAAGTCGTCACCTGACATGCCAGTAAAATCGGATTCTCCCTCGGTTTCGTCTTCAGCGACATGACAGCGTTAAAATCCGAATTCGATCAACAACTTACTGTCGTTATGGCGGCACGGCGCCTGTTTCCCAAAAGGAACAAATAACGTCTCTGTCGTCGTAGTTATTTTTGTTGGACTATGTAGGACGGGGGAACTCGACCCGATTCTCGACCCGGGGGCAGCATGGGCGCGACGCTGAGCGAGCCGTGCATCTACGACAAGCTGTCGGAGAGCATCGACATCCTGCGCCAGTCCGGCTACAGGTACGGCATGTCGGAGCGGGAGATCGAGAAGTTCATCAGGCAAGTCCTGGAGACGAACGAGCCGCGCCGGGAGCCGCCGCAGCTGCCCGTCCCGCTGGCCACCGTCAAGGTGCGCGGCTTCTTCCGCTTCGGTCCAGCCCCACATCCGGGCCTCTCTGTGCTGCATTTGACACTTCTGGTTCTCATGCATGTGTGGAAATATTATCATTGTATTTTTTTTATTGTTATTATTATTATTTTATTTTTAAGCTACTAAGGTTGGGCATTCTCATTCTCACAGGCACAGGTCCTTTGGACTAATTGTTTAGACTGGAAGGTTGAGTTCTATGTTGTTTACAGTAAACTGGGGTGTGTGCAAGTGTTGAGTAGGTCCCATATTTGTCACCGAAATGGGCAGCTGTGGCATCTGCCGCCAAGATGTTAGCAATTTACATTTACAGCATTTACCAGACGCCCTTATCACGAGCGACTTACAATCAGTAGTTACAGGGACAGCCCCCAACCTGTCACTCAGCGTTAAGTGCCAGTAAAAAAAAACAATGATAATATTGGGACACGATGGTAGTAAGTGACACTTCTGACACTCAGGTGTCCATGGAAAATGCTTTTGATGGTGAACCAGCCTGAGCTAAACAGACCGGTATGTAATCATGACCAGGATTAAGATCTGTATCGGAAGGTTGCCGTTAGGAATCCCAAGGTGTTACTGCTCTCCGGGTGCCTTTCATGGCTGCCCACTGCTCACCAAGGGTGATTGTTAAATACAGAGGACACATTTCATTGTGTCACCGTGTGCTGTGCATCACAATGACAATCACTTCACGTTTACTTCATATTCAGTATAGTGTAATTCTAAACCCAGTGTTGTTTCCAAAATGCATTGATTTGTGGACAACTTTTGTGTTTTATCATATTGCTGCATTCTCTCAGATCGTGCTAATTTGTTTAGAAAATGCATTTAAGCGTTTTCCCCCCTTCTCCAGTTTATCCTAGCAATTGGCTTTTTGCTGCTGGCTGTTCTGGCCTTCGTGTATCCGCCGAACCAGCCAGGGATGGGCTGGGTGAACTCCGGCAGCCACAACTGGTCGCACTTCCTGAGCCATGTGAGATTGCTGTCGCTGCCCATAGCCCAGAAATACAACCTGCAAGGTCAGAGGATTTAATCAAGGTTAGACAGACAAAAATCTGTCTTTGTGAACGCTGCTCATTCCATATTTTGTTTTAATTGCAGGTTATCAGGAGTGGCCTAGTGCTAGAGACCTTGCAAATTGCTCAGTATGTGCCGAGGTCTCCTTTGTGATGGAAGCCCCAAAGTCCCTGAGGCATTTTAGTGACCTGCAGAGGGGGGCGCAGCCAGTCCTGGTGAAGGTTTGTCCTTCCGGATCTACTCCACATTGCCTTGCCCATTAAGATACGGTGGTGAAACCAACCGCACTTATCTGCTAACCTGCCCATTTTTACATATTTTTTTTTTATATATGACAAAGTGGTTTAGTCTTGAGTTTTTCCTTCTCCATTGAATCCAATCTAAATTCTGGAGCAGCCATAAAACAAGGTGGAGTGTAACAATACTTTTAGCAGTGCTTAGAAAGCACTTTTTTTTTTTTGTGTTCTCTGGGCTATATGGTGTCGGCAGGAGGCATCCAGAGTGGTTCAGAACAAGAAGAGCCTTCTCATGGGCTCTTTCAGGCTTTCCTGTGTGTGTATTGGTTGTACATGTTCCATGTCACTATTTCCCCCCGTGCTTTTCTTTGGTGTCTTGGTTGCTGCAGGTTATTTGGAATAATGCTTGTTTGTCTGTAGGGTGCAGAGTGTCTCCTTCTTCAGAGGCAGCATCTGGAGCAGCTTTACTCCGCCCACTTTAGCTCAGTCCGACTCCAGCACGAATGGCCGACTGGCCGATTGGCCAGGAAGGATGGATTTCCTCAGGGACCTGCCAACTTCACCCTGCACTGGTAACGGTGTGCTCCTTTCAAAGTGCTTTGAATGAACTTCTGATTTAAAAATCATTATAATTAGTCATTGGTGAGAAGATTAAAGATGGCCGCCATGCCTTGTTTTTAGTGAATTTTACCCATTTTCATGGGTGAAATGAGTGTCGCATGGCTACAGAAACTCAGGTTTGCTTTCATCACTACGTGACCGTTGTAGTGGTGACAATGAGGCCTGGAACATTCACAGTTGCCTGTTGCATTTTAATTCTCATTACTGGAGATATTTTTAAGCTCAGGATGCTTTATGTATTTTAAAAATCCTCAGGAAATTTGATTCTGGTACCAGGGAGGAGGTCTTGGCCTGGCTATTTCCCCGAATTGAACGCTGCCCCCTGCTGGCCACCACAGGGTCCATGCTGAGACGATGTCAGGTGACCCACACTAGCCGCTCCCAGAGCAGAGTGAGTGTCTCAGATTGACTTATTGGATGGAAAGGTGCTCTCTGCATCTGGGATTCTTGGGGTGAGGTGTGGTTAGTGCATGTTGAGGACCTCAAAACCCTGTGGTGTTCCAGGGTGTTCCCATGCAGGACTGGCTGCTGGTAGCTGAAGGTCAGCCCACGGTCTGGGTTCTTCCTGTTCGACACTGTCGAGACCAGTGTCACCCCTTCAACCTGTGGCTCGGCGCCGGAGATCTGGGTGAGTTTTGGAGGTTGGTGGATTTCATTACCTTAGCTGAAGCACTATATGATTTTCCATTTCTTGCCACAGTGTACGCCGACTCTCAGTACTGGCAGATCGAGATGTTTCCCGGGAAAGGACAGAACATTTTCTGTGATGGCACTACTTTCTAAGAGGACTGCACAGACCCTTCGCTAAGATGTCTCAGCAGGTGGTGGAGATCGTATGCTGAACCTAAGCGCACAGACCTTCTGATGGGCCACAGAAGGTGGAACACTGGACAGTCTCTGAAATTTCTTAATGAACTTCAGGCCAACTGATGGACAGCTGATCCTGGCCTGGAATGACCAGTGGAAGTCAAATCAGGAAACTGCCTGTAGGAAAAGGAAAGAAAAATCTGATGACTTGAATCATTGTCAAATGAACTGTAATGTGCAGTTGTGTTGTGAAATGGTGGAGATGTGATGTTATCCGCTTGATTTACTGGTCATTTAAACAGCTTTGATTGTGATTCTAGTTTAATTTTGGTGTGAAATGTAAAAGGCAGTCAAGTGTTTCATTCATTAGTAATTTCTTGTTTTTATGTTGAGGTCCATGACCCTGATTCTATAGTTTATTTTCTGGCCTTTTATAAATCATTTCTACTTCTGATCAGATTGCCAGTGAAAGCACTTTAAAGAGCTGCTGTATTCATACCGGCTTTGTCTTTATTTTTGTTTCTCCTTAATCTTGTGGTCAGAATAGAAATGTGCAATCTGGCAAAACACAGAGAGCAACAGAGCATTTTAATTCAATGTCTGTAAATTTAACACAACTGCAAAACATGACTAATATACAGAGGATAATTAGTAGAAGTAGTCTGGAAATGGGCTTACAAATCATTTAATGAATATGACCAAGTCCTTACTAAAAAGAAACATTAAAATATGGGATTAATATTGGCACAAAGTTCCAATAGCAATAATTTACCAGGAAAATTTGTATAGTAAAAAGACTTTCTCGCATGTATGATGGAATGAGTCCTGTTCCACAATGTTCTATAGTATTAAGTCCAGTATTAATGCATTCGTTTACCCAGTCTAGATTTGTATCTTACACCATTTCTTGAATACAATAAACCACAGCCTTCACTTGTCCAGTTTTAAAATGACCAAAACGTCTACGACGATAGGATACATACGAGGTGAATGTGCTATAAATGTGCAAATCGTATACTGAAGAGCACTGAAGTGCATTTATTAGTATGTATGGTATACGTGTATGACGAGTATGTATTATGTAGAGTGAGTGTTGGCCTGACCGGTAAGGAAGCAGACTTGTAAACAAAGTGGTTTTGAACCGCCAACCCCTGCCATTGAGCTCCCGATCAAGGTTCCGTCCCCACATACTGCTCCACAAGCGCCTTTCGTGGCTGCCCACTGCCCACAAAAATGCATAATGTACTAAGTGCATATTGTATATGGTGTTGTGGTAGTGGCCTAGTGGGTAACACACTGGCCCATGACCCAGAGGAATTGGTCAATTTCATGTTTATAATTAGTATAAAGTGTCTGTATGTGATGAGAGGGTG
The DNA here is from genome assembly GCF_900700375.1 of Denticeps clupeoides. Taxonomy (NCBI): domain Eukaryota; kingdom Metazoa; phylum Chordata; class Actinopteri; order Clupeiformes; family Denticipitidae; genus Denticeps; species Denticeps clupeoides. The sequence continues at coordinate 18,718,671 of NC_041718.1, forward strand.
ATGTGTACGATGAGCATAGTCATGTTGTTTTGAGAATGACACAAAATACTGATTTTAAGGTTCCTTAATCATAAGATTGCCGGTTCGAATCTCTGAGGTGCCACTGAGCAAAGCGCTGTCCCCACACACTGCTCCCCGGGCGCCTGTCATGGCTGCCCATTGCTCACCAAGGGTGATGGTTAAAAGCAGAGGACACGTGCGGTGCTGCAGTGTATCACAATCACTTCATTTTCACTTATGAAGTGTTGTGAAGATGCCCAAGAAGATGCTTCAGGATGCCCAAGAAAGTCCAGAAAGCGACAGGACTGTCTCCTAAAGACAATTCAGCTGCGGGATCGGGGTGCCACCAGTGCAGAGCTTGCTCAGGAGTGGCAGCAGGCGGGTGTGAGAGCATCTGCACCCACAGTGAGGCGAAGACTTTTGGAGGATGACCTGGTGTCAAGAAGGACAGCAAAGAAGCCACTTCTCTCCAAGAAAAACATCAAGGACAGACTGATATGCTGCTAAATGTGCAGGGATTGGACTGCTGAGGACTGCTGGTCATTTTCTCCGATGAAGCCACTTTTCAATAATGCACTGGTGGTTCAGTGGTAAAATTCTTGATGTTGAAGTACCTTTGGCAGCAATTACAGCCTCAAATGCCTTTGACTATGATGCCACAAGCTCGGCACACCTATCCTTGGCCAGTTTGGCCCATTTCTTTTGAGGCAGCACCTCTCAAGCTCAGGTTGGATGGGAAGCTTCAGTGAAGCCATTTTAAGATCTCGCCACAGATGTTCAATTCAAGTCTGAGCTCTGGCTGGGCCACTCAAGGACATTCAATTGTCCTGAAGCCACACCTTTGGCTCTGTACTTAGGGTTGTTGTCCTGCTAAAAGATAAACCGTCACCCCAGTCTGAGTTCAAGAGCGCTCTGGTGTAGGGTTTCATCCAGGATGTCTACGTACATTGCTGCAGTCATCTTTCCCTCCATCCTGATTAGTCTCCCAGTTCCTGCAGCTGAGAAACATCCCCACAGCATTGTGTTGCCACCACCATGCTTCACTGTAGGGATGATATTGGCCTGGTGAATTTGACCTCTCTCCTGGTCTGAAAGTCCTGTTATGATGAGTATATATTGTGTATGTGTAAGGTATGTGTTGAGTATGTTTTGGCTATGATGAGTGAAAGTGAAGTGGTTGTGATACACTGCAGCACAGCACATGGTGACACAACAACATGTGTCCTCTGCTTTTAACCATCACCCTTGGTGAGCAGCCATGAGAGGCACCCGGGGAGCAGTGTGTGGGGACAGTACTTTGGCCTGGTGTCAAGAAGGACAGCAAAGAAGCCACTTCTCTCCAAGAAAAACATCAAGGACAGACTGATATGCTGCTAAATGTGCAGGGATTGGACTGCTGAGGACTGATGGTCATTTTCTCTGATGAACTACCCTAGCGGCTCGGGATTCAAAACTGAATTCCAATTATGGGTCTGCTTCCTTACCCACATTGTGTATGTGTAAGGTATGTTGAGCATGTTTTGAGTATGAGTATGCATCATGTGTGTGTGTGTTGAGCATGTTTTGACTATGATGAGCATACATCATGTATGAGTAAAGTGTGTGTTGAGCATGTTGTGAGTATGATGAGTATGTATAGTGTGTGAGTAAGGTGTGTATTGAGCATGTTGTGAGCATGATGAGCATGTGTAGTGTATGAGTAAGGTGTGTGTTGAGCATGTTGTGAGTATGTATAGTGTATGAGTAAGGTGTGTATTGAGCATGTTGTGAGCATGTATAGTGTATGAGTAAGGTGTGTATTGAGCATGTTGTGAGCATGATGAGTATGTATAGTGTATGAGTAAGGTGTGTATTGAGCATGTTGTGAGTGTGTTGAGCATGTTGTGAGTATGTATAGTGTATGAGTAAGGTGTGTGTTGAGCATGTTGTGAGTATGTATAGTGTATGAGTAAGGTGTGTATTGAGCATGTTGTGAGTATGTATAGTGTATGAGTAAGGTGTGTGTTGAGCATGTTGTGAGTATGTATAGTGTATGAGTAAGGTGTGTATTGAGCATGTTGTGAGTATGTATAGTGTATGAGTAAGGTGTGTGTTGAGCATGTTGTGAGTATGTATAGTGTATGAGTAAGGTGTGTACTGAGCATGTTGTGAGCATGATGAGTATGTATAGTGTATGAGTAAGGTGTGTGTTGAGCATGTTGTGAGTATGTATAGTGTATGAGTAAGGTGTGTGTTGAGCATGTTGTGAGTATGTATAGTGTATGAGTAAGGTGTGTATTGAGCATGTTGTGAGCATGATGAGTATGTATAGTGTATGAGTAAGGTGTGTTGAGCATGTTGTGAGTATGTATAGTGTATGAGTAAGGTGTGTGTTGAGCATGTTGTGAGTATGTACAGTGTATGAGTAAGGTGTGTGTTGAGCATGTTGTGAGTATGTACAGTGTATGAGTAAGGTGTGTGTTGAGCATGTTGTGAGTATGTACAGTGTATGAGTAAGGTGTGTGTTGAGCATGTTGTGAGTATGTACAGTGTATGAGTAAGGTGTGTGTTGAGCATGTTGTGAGTATGTACAGTGTATGAGTAAGGTGTGTGTTGAGCATGTTGTGAGTATGTACAGTGTATGAGTAAGGTGTGTGTTGAGCATGTTGTGAGTATGTAGAGTGTATGAGTAAGGTGTGTGTTGAGCATGTTGTGAGTATGTACAGTGTATGAGTAAGGTGTGTGTTGAGCATGTTGTGAGTATGTATAGTGTATGAGTAAGGTGTGTGTTGAGCATGATGAGTATGTATAGTGTATGAGTAAGGTGTGTGTTGAGCATGTTGTGAGTATGTATAGTGTATGAGTAAGGTGTGTGTTGAGCATGTTGTGAGTATGTATAGTGTATGAGTAAGGTGTATGTTGAGCATGTTGTGAGTATGTATAGTGTATGAGTAAGGTGTGTGTTGAGCATGTTGTGAGTATGTACAGTGTATGAGTAAGGTGTGTGTTGAGCATGTTGTGAGTATGTATAGTGTATGAGTAAGGTATGCGTTATGCAGGTTCCCGGGCGCGGCGCACTGCTGCATGGCGGGCTGCTGGCGGTGAGTATCCCAGTTTGCGCTGCAGCCGAGGGAGAGATGGGATAGAAAAATGGGGGATAGTGGAGGGGCGCGAAGCGCGAGTGTTGGCGGAGCGGGTGTCGCGGCCGTTCGCATGAAGTAAAGCGCGCAGAACGGACTGCGGAATTTGCGCCATCCGTTGCGTTATCGCGCAGATCGGCCAGATCCGTAAATAAGGCGGCGGGGCCTGGAGACGCGTAACGCCGCGTCACTGACGGGCTAACCGCTGCACTCGCTCCCTAACGCCGCTTTCGCGGGACTTAGTCGCAGGCTGGTTCAGCCGAACCAACCTCGGCGTTACGAGTTTATTCACGATAAATGTATTAAACGCTAAACAAAAACCCTGCCAATTGGCTGGTATCGATTTTTCATGTTAGCATTAGTGCTAATGCTACGCTAGCCGAACATATTAGCACGTGCGAAGCTACAGTAAACAAACCTCTCATCTACTGTTCACGTTTATTTAATTATTATTTTTATTAACTTTTTTTTTTTTTTTTAAATAAAGCGTTACTCGCAGGGAGCGGGCTGTGAATTAAAGCCATGCAAACGTTTCCCCGGCTTGTTTTTCCCCACTGCGTCTGTAGTTTGGTTCAATAAAGTTGGACGCGCACACGATTTGCCTGGTCTGTCTTTCGGAGCTCTCTTACTCAGAAGTTGCGTTTGCGGACTTGCCAGCAGCCTGCTGTGTTCGTCTACACGAAATGGTCTCAGATCAGCCCACCAATTTAGAATGACCTTTGACCTCACCTGATATTATGGATTTGTGTATTGTGCACAAGTCTGTTTTTATTCCCGCAGTGCTGGTGTATGAATATGGGCAAATCTAGAATACCGGCCCAGTAATAGTATGTAATTGTTGGCCCGTTTATGGCCTTACCCAGCCTTAAACAGTCCCCCTGTAGTAAGCGGGATATGAACCCGGGTCTTCTGGTTCACGGCGAGTGTGTTAACCACTAGGCCACTACCACTTATTTAATCAGGAGGAGACTTGAGTTTGTTGAAGTTGAGCTTTATTGTCTTTTCAGACAGTACATAATGAAGCGAAATACGTGTAGCTTGAGGCTCCGGAGCTCAACTTCAACTTCATGTTTAACATTTGAACATTTAAACAAAGCTACATACTGATGTAAAGTGCACGTGTGCGACACAGACAAACTGGGCTAGGTAAAGGGCAAACGGGACACAGGCAGCGCAAGAGTAACATTTAACTAAAACATGAGACAGACAGAGCTAAACAGGTGAAATGAATACATTTGCAAAGTAAAATACTGTAAATAATGCTGTGCAAAATGAAACGATGCATTAATAGATGATATTACATGTACTACAATATAACGGAGTGAGTGTTCAGGCATCTGATGGCCTGTGGGGTGAACCTATTGCACAGCCTGGCAGTGAGGGCCCGAATGCTTCCGTACCTTTTTCCGGATGGTAGGAGGGTGAAGAGTGCATGTGAGGGGTGTGTAGAGTCCTTCACAAGGCTGGTGGGCATTCCTGGTGCAGCATCTGTCGTGGAGGGACGAGAGCGGGACGATGATCTTCTCTGCTGTCCTCAGTATCCGCTGTAGGGTCTTGCGGTCCGATGTGGTGCAGTTCCCGTCCCTGATCATTTCAGAACTTGAAACCATTTTAATTTGACCGGCGTTTTGCTTACTGGGTTCTTCCCCGTTTGTGTACCTGACCTTGGGCTGCATGGCTGTGTGACAGGTGGAGGATCTGTGCTACGGCAGTGTGAAATGGAGAGTCTCGGGCTGCAGGCTGTGGCTCTCAGTGACGGCTCCACTGCCTACATCCAACAGGCAATCAGTGGTAAGAGACCAGCCGGACATGAACCCACTGGGACATCGTTCACTTCCTTATTATCGTTAGATGTGAAATTTAAAATTTTTTAAATAGTCTAATAGCGTCTGCGGTTCTTCTCTCAGGAACCCTTGTGGAAGGAGACACGATTCAGCTGGAGGACGGCACCACTGCCTTCATCCAGCAGGTCACGTTGCAGAAAGGTGTGGAAGGTGGGCAGCTGCATCTCTCGTCCTGTTTCTCGTGGTGTTTCGTGGGGTTCGCATAATCACCTGCTCGGTGTCTCTGAATCACTGCCGATGTTTTTGCACCTTTTCCCGTACAGAGGCATCGGCTTTCGAGGACGGTCAGGCCGTTCAGTTGGAGGACGGCACCACCGCCTACATCCATCACACGCCGAAAGGTCAGTAGAATGCCGGACCACGGCGAACCCGGCCAGCGGGTTGACCTGGCCCGTTTACGGTTTGCAGATGGGTACGACCCCAGCGTGGTGGAGGCCGTGCAGCTGGAGGACGGCAGCACGGCGTACATCCATCACCCCAGCACCGTCCTAACCGTGCAGCCGGGGGGCGCTCTGGAGGATCTCGCGTCCGAGGAGCGCGTGGAGGCAGAGACCATCACCTGTCTGGAGACGTACGCGAAAAAGGTGCTCCTGGTGTTTTAGCCGCAGTTCGGTGGCCAAAGGACGGTATGTTGAAGGGTGATTGTCCTCTTTCTCCAGCTGAGCGCGTCTGATGTGGACATGGAAGATGCGGTCGGCGCCGGTGGACATCAGGAACATACCACCGTGCAGGTCTGTGTGTGGCTCTTTCGGGTTTTCGTTTCAAAGCAACCCACACGTCTGAGTCCCGGCGCCGCTCATCTTGTCTCCCGATGTCCACGAACCTCAGGTTCTGTTCGAGGAGGGCCCGTGGGACTCGAGCAAGGTCCTTCAGAGTACAGACAAGAGCTTCCGCTGCGACTACGAGGGCTGTGGGCGGCTGTACACCACCGCCCACCACCTGAAGGTGCTGCCACCGGTTCACGTTCGCGGAAGAGCACGTCGGTCAGGACTCGTGTCCACGCCTGGTTCTCATCGGTGATGTGTGTGTGTGTGTGTGTGTGTGTGTGTGTGTGTGACTCAGGTACACGAACGAGCCCACACGGGCGACCGGCCGTACCGCTGCGAGATTCTGGCCTGCGGCAAGGCGTTCGCCACGGGCTACGGCCTCAAGAGTCACCTGCGCACGCACACAGGAGAGAAACCGTACAAGTGTCCGGAGGACATGTGCTACAAAGCCTTCAAGACATCCGGGGACCTTCAGAAACACGTTCGCACTCACACAGGTAACGCGCCGCGGCGCTACAGGACTTTGCCTGTCCCGTGACCCTGAACCCCCCCGTCACCCCCCTACGCTCTGTGCAGGAGAGAAGCCGTTCAGGTGTCCGTTTGAGGGCTGCGGCCGGTCCTTCACCACCTCCAACATCCGAAAGGTCCACATCCGAACTCACACGGGCGAGAGGCCCTACATGTGTCCGGAGTCCAGCTGCGGGCGAGGCTTCGCCAGCGCCACCAACTTCAAGAACCACATGCGGATCCACACAGGTGGGCGTCCTGCAAGCACACTGCCGCTGTACACTATGCATGAGGCCGGGCAAAAAATATGGCAAAAAATGCTTAATAATGGGGCAGTGGTGGCCTAGCGGTTAAGGAAGCGGCCCCGTAATCAGAAGGTTACCGGTTCGAATCCCAATCCGCCAAGGCGCCCCTGAGCAAAGCACCGTCCCCACACACTGCTCCCCGGGCACCTGTCATGGCTGCCCACTGCTCACTCAGGGTGATGGGTTAAATTTCACTGTGTGCACCGAGTGCTGTGCTGCTGTGTATCACAAGTGACAATCACTTCACTTCACTAAATACTGCCAGCTATAAAGCATCTGGATTGTGATAAAATTCTGGTCAATTACACACAACTCAACATTTTGTCTCCCCCACATACAGTCGCGGTTATGTAATCGCCCACCTTTACTATGTCACCTTAAATTTTGCATGATGTTTGTAATTTTTTTATTGGCGTGAGAGTTGGCGAACCCGCTCCGCGTCTCATCCGTCCACGACCCGTGGTCCGCTCTCCTCCGCAGGGGAGAAGCCGTACATGTGCACGGTCCCCGGCTGTGGGAAGAGGTTCACCGAGTACTCCAGCCTGTACAAACACCACGTGGTGCACACCCACTGCAAACCCTACAGCTGCAATCACTGCGGCAAAACCTACCGGCAGACCTCCACCCTGGCCATGCACAAGCGCACCACCCACGGGGACTTCGAGGCCGCTGAGGAAGGTGAGACACGTTCCTCGTGTTCCTTCACGAGATTAAACCGGGTCTTCATGCTGTGTGTCTGTCCTGTCTGGTCTCCTCTCAGTTTATGCTCCTTTCTTTGTTACACAGATTTAGAAGCAACTGATCCATCCCTCAAACTGCCAGATGGAGAGCTGAAGGACGGGTCACAGGTTGCTTTGGAGACGGAGGACATCCCTGGCTCTCAGGTGAAGTTTGTCACTTGGTCTCATCTGTATCTGCTTTCTGTTGACCTGGGTGGTAGTAGCCTAGTGGGTAACGCATTCGCCTGTGAACCAGAAGACCCAGGTTCAAACCCCACTTACTACCATCGTGTCCCTGAGCAAGACACTTAACCCTGACTTAACACTAACCCTGTAAATGTAAATTCTCCTTGTTTTTTTTGGTAGTGTAGGGTCATTTAAATTTGAGGCCTCAAACCTGCATATGCTGTGTTTAAACATGGAATTGTGTGTGCTTGTGTGTTGTGCAGGTCAGACTCTCAGCCGAAGAGTTGCAGGCACTGGGCACGGCCATCACCATGGTGACAAAGAATGGCACCAGCATCGCTGTCCCTGCTGGCCAGGTGAAGGCTGCTGGCTCCGGTGGGCACCGGCTCATGGTGACGGGAGACGGTCAGGAGTTCCAGTCGGTATGACTCCGGACAGAAAGTGGCTGCAGAATCACATAACTGAACCAGTTGAATCTCCAGTACTTTGAGTTTCTGTATTCTCTCTCTTTCTTTTTTCAGGTTGCTATAGTGACATCGGATGCAATAGGACCCGGTTCAGACGTGTCTTCACCACACTTCCAGCAGGTGGCACTGTTAGCCACGGCTAACGGGACAGAAATTGCTGTGCAGGTGACTGTCTCTCTCTCTCTAGCTGATAAACGCTCGTTACATCGTCCAAATGAGCCTTTTCACACTCTACCTCTAATATGTGGTCAAAACCAAGCCAGACAGAGTGCAAAGGCTACGAAAGGAGGGCGTGCCTTCACACCTGTGGGATGTATGACTGATATTTACATTTACATTTACTGCATTTATCAGACGCCCTTATCCAGAGCGACTTACAAATCAGTTGTTACAGGGACAGTCCCCCTGGAGACACTCAGGGTTAAGTGTCCTGCTCAGGGACACAATGGTAGTAAGTGGGATTTGAACCTGGGTCTTCTGGTTCATAGGCGAGTGTGTTACCCACTAGGCTACTACCACAGAGTGAGTGTAATGTGGTCGTTGGGGTATATTAAAAGGCAGGGTGAACAAGGTGATATGGCGTTGATGTGGTCTGTACAGCATATGCTGCTTGTCTCTCTCAGGTCTTATCAGGGCATAGCTACGGCGGAGCTTTTATTACCGATTACGACCACAGACATGTTTGTCCTGTGATCACATCATGGGAAAAAAAAGAGAAATGCATATAATCAACACTAAAATATCAAATTTGTTTTCTGTCTGCCTACACAGCTGGAAGACCAGCAGTCTCTAGAGGAGGCTATCAGCATAGCGACCGCCGCCATCCAGCAGGGGGTGCTCTCTCAGGAGGGGGTCATCCTGGAGAAAGGCTGCTGATCACCGTCATCAACAACACGGCAGCGATGGCGACGTGGCCTGAGCCCCAGAAGAGAGCAGCGGAGCCGCGCCGGCTGGTTAGAAGCTGCGCGGCGACGTGTGATGCCCTCAATCTGCAGATGCTGTGCGTTTTCCCGGCTTGTTGTGTTGGAGAGGATCAGCGGCCAGGCCCGATTCCAGTTTCTCCTCTCTGGACCTCCGGACTTTTGTTCCACTGTTGGGACTATTTTAAAAAAAAAAAAAAAGAAGAAACCTGTTCGAACCGCTGTTCTGTGTTCTGTGAAATGGATTGTGAAGAGACTCCGAAGTACAGACAACACGAAACACATGGACATGAAGAACAGTGTGATGGCTGATGCTTTTATTTTTTTAAACGGTTCTGCTGCTTTAAGTTGATTGTAAATCACTGAGCCAGCGCTTGTTCTTTTTCTTATCAATAGTCATTTTTAAAAATTAAAAACTGAACAAAACACCTTGTTTGCAGGGGGCAGGAGCTTCGTGCTGTTAAGAGCTTTTATCAGAATGGGGTCATAATTTAGGAAAGGAAGCATTGGGTTGACAATAAAAGAGCTTTTGCACTGCACTTATCTTTATGCCCCATATGATGAGTTATTATTTTTAATTCTGCCCAAATCACCATCTCTGCGGTCCGTCGCATTACACTTTGTTTGCGTTCTGCCCTGATCCAAACCTGGCTGTCTGGCCGGCAGGGGGAGGGGCTGAAAAAGAACGGTTGCGTCTACGCTGCCTCGACAACAGCCTCTGATTGGCCGAGCCGCGGCGCCGCTGCCTCTGATTGGACCGTGGGCGGGGACTGGAGACAGGAAGTGTTTTGCGGTTTGTTTGGGTTTTTTCTTTTCTTTTTTTCTGCTTCCATTGTTCGTGCAAGGCGGAAAAGAGCTGCTGGAGGAAAGTTTCAGGGTCGAGAGTCCTTCAGTCAGATGTTCTTTCGGTCAGAATAAAAACCTGTCACGTCTTCCAAACCAACCTCACGCTTAATCTCACACATTTGGCCAAGCATCCTGTATGACTGTCAAATAATAGAGTGAGTTTAGATGGCATAATGTGGAAGGAATCAGAATCGGGGAACGAAGTTAGGTGCCGTCCTTGAGCCAGACATGTATCTTAAATACCGTGTGTATTTAAGATAAAAAATAAAAAATCTCACTTAAAAGTGAGATATACTAATAGTATATTAGTACTCATATTATACTAATAACAAAAAAGAGATACAACATCTAAATTTTAAAACTTCAACTTGACTTCAAGACTTTTATTGTCATTGTACAGTTACCTGGACAATGAATTTAGCTGGCAAGACCACAAAGATGCAAGATAGAAAAAATAAAAATTAAAGGGTGACAGTGCTGTTGAGGTGATATGGCCTGTACAGCAGATGCTGTTTGTCTCTCTCAGGTCTTATCAGGGCCCGCAGGGTGGGGCGTAGCTGCGGCAGAGCTTTTATTACCGATTACGGCCCCAGACATGTCTGTCCTCGCTGTTACTTACCCGGGTCACGGCCAAAATAATAAGCAACCTCTGTGTTGTCCACGAAGCTACAAATGGCCGTTCGATGGGATGAAGGGATGTTTCTCGTGGCTTTTAATGTTCATGCATGCAGCAGGAATTTTGCGGCAAAAGCTGTTTAGTGTGTGTGGTTTGCATGGTGCTTTTGTGAGCGTTTTGTACGGGTGTATTTATATGTGCACGTTTCTGTGTTGTGATGTAGTTTATGTCCTCATGTGTGTGTGTGTGTGTTTTTTGTGCATTTTCTGCATGCGTTGTGTGTATGCGAGGGGACAGGAAGGAGTTAACGGCGCTGGGGCTGGATTGGGGCGGGGAGACGGGTGTGAGACTGGGTTGTTTTTTCAGGGCGGGGGAGCTGGGGGGGGTCTGTTAACGCTTTTAATGCCTGACCAGCCACCCCTCCCCTGCAGCCCCAGCGCCACGGCCTACAGCTGCCCAGCCCCGGGTTCCCGACGCCGCGGAACAATGCGCGCTCTGAGGCCCGGGGTGGGGTCGGGGCTACAGGAGATCAGCAGTAAACAACAACTACACAAACAAGCCACATGCACGAATCTTCACCCTGACTGACGATGGCCTCGCCAGGTCACAGGTTCTGTGTTCAGGAGCAACAGGTCATTAACTCTGTCTGGTAATAAAATGGGCCCAGAGGGCGGCTGTTACTTTCTGATCTGGGATCAACAGGTTCCAACAGGTGGTTTTGTCTCCACCCAACTTCTTCTTTCTGAAAGCGAACCTTCTCCCTCCTCTGCCGCTCGCATGCTGCCTCACGTTCCAGATTCGGGGTGTTATCGGAGATAACGTGGGGAATGTCCTGAATCTGGAACCCGAAACTGAGTCAACAGGCCGACGTGCAGCGGTGGGGGGTGGACGCTCAGGTTTTGTTTCCCAGGAACAAAAAAAAAAAAGCTCTGAGAACAAAATGGCCGGCCACCTCCTCCTGTTGAAGGGGTGAGGGCCCATTGTGATGCAGACTGAGATAAATCACTGGACACACATGCGAGGAAGAGCTGCGACGTCCACATTCACTGAGACACGAAGGGCCGGGGTCCGTGGTGTGACGTGGGTGGGTTTCAGGCCCAGAAATGCTGTGAAATGCTGCCGTCTAGCAGTGTTGCCGGAGTAACGCTGATGGTGGATGTCCATGTCAACCAAAAAACTGAGGCGACCAGTCACTCCACAACCACCAGTTACTCCTCTTTACTTTTATTCGTTCTTTTTTTTGCTGAATACATTCATCAACTGTTAAAATCCGGTTTCTGATCCATTGAAAGTCCAGTTGCCATGACTCGACTTTCAGACAAATTCACCTGAATGACTGAGAATATTCACAGACATTTCTACAAAAACGACTTATTATATGTTTCATAAGTTTTATATGTCTGTTTCAGAGCCTGTAAGGAAGTTGATTCAGTATTTCTTCATATAACAGAGATTAGAGCTCTGGGAAATTTCAAAAAGCCTGGTGGGACATGACCCGATACAGATTAAAATATAATCCTGCCTCTTCATCTGCTGCGTTTTATAACAGTGGGACAGATCCAGGCCTCGGCCGACTTACGGAACAAGAATGCTCGGAGCGCCGGCCGCTGCGGCTCTAATTGGTGGAAAATTTGTCTGGCCGCGGCCCAGAGCCGCGCCGAGGATTAACCAAATGGCCACAAAGGAGATCTGCGCTGCTGACCAGCTGGTGATCCCGGCCAGAGCGCTGCCCACTCCCTGCTCCTCTGTGTGTGTGTGTGTGTGTGTGTGTGTGTGTGAGAGCTACGGGGATTAGGTAAATAAGGCTGTGGGGTGGGGGTGAGTGAGTGTGTGTGAAGAGGCAGTGTGAGGCGTGTTGTTTGCATATTTATGATCTGCAGTGTGTGGGTGTTGGGGGGGTTTTATCACCACCGTTCTCCTGCTGCATAACACACCAGGCAGGAAGAGTCGGCGGAACTTCAACTCCGCTGACAAACTTTTTATAACTTTTTGTATATTCGTTGTAAATAAACGTAAAATTATTTATAGATGAATTCAGGGGCAATATGATAAAATATTGATATTTTGCTGATGATCATGATGTCATCATCATCACAGGACAGTTCTCTTTGTTAAATTCATGATATCTTACTAGCAGTAGAAAGAAAATGTTTTAAAGCACATTTTTAAAAATGAAAAAGCAGACTTTGACCATAAAGCTCATCTCACACAGATATTAAGTGTTTAACTTCGCTACTGGATGCGTCACAATTTATTGCTGTATTGTCCCAGGCCTACATGAAGCACTGTAATGATATACTGTCTAGTTCAGATGAATTTAAAAACTACTGCGCTAGTTAATTGAACGTGTTTCTTGGTCTTCTGTGACAGCTTCAGTGGTCAAGCGTCACCAGCTTTATTAAGATGTGTCATTGTCACTTTTCCCAGCCATGACTGGTACTTGCACAGGGAAGAAAGAGCAAGTTGGCGAGTTCAGTTGTCAGTAATGGAAAGAGTAATAAAAAATAAAAAAATAAAAACAAGGAAACGATCACTGAGGTGTTGGCCAGTGAGGGAACTACCAGTCTTGGACAGGGATGTTTCGCCTGGATACAACTGCCGCCCAATCACGGCAGAGAGGCGGTCCTAAAAGTTAGAGTGGCTTCTACAGCTGAGGGGGTCATAGGTCACCTTTTGTTGAGTGAGAGTAATGGACTGGAGAGTTTGGGAGGCCTGAGCTGTCCACACTCGTCCATAAAACTGGACAGGACTTCCTGCCACAGGCCAGCACTTCTTCCACCTGACAACAGACAGTAAAAAGCACTGAAACACCCTGACCGGCCCCTTTATTAGAGACCCAAAGGCTGTGGTTCATTATTCTAATGTTTAATTTTAACTGGTGGTCTGCGTGGACTTTCTGTTGCATTGGGACAATCATTTGCTGCTTCGGAGGGGGTTCATAACCACGTTCCTGTCTCACACCAGCCACCGGAGGAGCTTTTCTATGAAAAGTATTCATGAATCATTTAAGCAGAGGGCTTTTTCAGCAGAGAAAGGAAGGTGTGTAGGGGACTCTGAAAGACCCTTTTGGTGGCAGTCCAGTGTGCAAGGACAGAGTGGGGAGGGTGGCCGGGGCGGCAGATGGTCTTGTGACTGCTGAAGGGGAGCTGAAGCCTTTTATTGTCTTGCCACTCCGGATAGCAGACGCTGAGAGAGCGAGCCGCGGAGCCCCACCGCTGTGCCGAGCGCGGGTCCCAGCGCCCCTCACCCCTCCTGAGGCCGAGGCCCAATCAGCAGCCAGCACACGTCCAGCACGCGGTGGGAGGACACCAGCCCAAAGTGGGACGCATCAAACACATTTCACTGCTTCCTGGGGAAATAAAGTTCCATTATCACTGTACCACGAGGCAAACAGGACTTCCTGAGGCCAAGTAATTTAAGACCCGCAACACCTCAGCTACTGTCCTTTCAGCGGCTCTCTTCATATTCACTAGTTGTAAAAATGTAATATATGCTTGCACTTACAAGAAATAACTACGATAATTCTGAGAGACTGCGAATGAGTCTTGTGTGGTTTTCTTTGCAAGAACTTTTACATGTTTGACCACAATGTTCTACATCTTCACAGCATTGTAATTTTATGTATTTTTAAACCAGAGTACACCCACATTTATCTTATTGTTGAATGAAAAGCATGAATAAAAGCCTTTACTCTGCACCACAACTTTGTGCTTGGAATAAAGTGGGAACAGGTATGAAAATGTTCATTAAATCATAGTCAGGACGCATATGTGCTTTGTTAAAGACCACAGACTGATTTCTTAGGTGAATGTGTGCATGTTCAAAAACACTCATGAAACAGACAAGTTAAAATTCATAAAGTTTACTGTAATAATAATAAAAAGTGTACAGAATGGTATATGCACAAATTCATAATAGCTTACACACTACTCCTTCCATCTAGAAAAGTAAACAGTGCGGGGCTGCTCAGCAGCGGCCGCAGAGGAAAAGGCTACAGGGACAAGAGCACCGGGGCCGGCCGTGCGGCACAGGGCCCACCAATCACCTCACAGCTTACACTTTACCTAAAACGGCAATGAGCCACATTAACATTCAGATCACGCTGCCCAGAAGCAGGCGAGAAAATTGCATTAAAAAAAAAAAATAAAAAGCCATTGGCATCGAGGGTTGTAGCCTCAGTCAACAAACGTCAGCTTTCTTTAATGTGGCTGCATTTAAAAACCCAAATTTGGAGCGCTGCATACAAAATATTGCACAAAAGGGAACAGGCCACAGTGGCCCGACACTTCTGGACCCATGAAGCGATAAGGCAGAAGGTGACCGGACCGTGAACAATGGGCACGTGGTCCTACAAAAGTACCTGAAGTAAAAGGCCATCGCTCATTATGCTAGTTTCTCGTGCTGGTTTAGGATGGGGGTAGGGGCTGCATTATTGCACAAAAACGAAGGCCTACGGTTCTTCCTGAAGACACCTGACGCTTTATATATATATATATAGTAATAAAAAAAATGCACCGTAAGACTGCGCACCAGCAGTGCAGAACTAAGTGCGCAACAACATTGTGAATTCCAGCCATTCATCACATGAACAGCAGTGCTCAAATGACAAATGGCTAAAGGGTTAAATTGCAGGTAGGTCTGGGCAACGTGCGAAATACACTGTGGTTTATCGATGAGGGCCGTGGCGACGCACGGAGCCAGTCCCCAGTGCCCTGCCAGTCGTCTAGCTGGAGACGGTCATCAGGTAGTTCTTTGGGGGACTCATGCGGCCTCCCGCCTTGCAGTTCTGGGAGTAGTCGAAGGCCGCACCACTGCTGCCGGAGCTGGAGGCGCTGCTGTTTGCGTGAGCCGGGGCCTCGTACAACACGCATATGGAGCCGTCCTCCCCGATGCGATAGGAGACCTCGAAGGGGTCGACCCACAGCGTCAGCTCCCTGGGCAGGAGCGAGAACATCAGCTCGCTGGTGAGTCCAATTCTGCAGGCAGCCTTGCCAATGATGGGGTCCATCTCGTGGTTGATACGGATGCAGCGGTAGCCAGAGCCTTTCTGGGGCCTGTCTGGAAACCAGTGGTGCTGGTAGTGTTCTATAAGAAGGAGAGAGAACGCCGGTTAGAACCATCGGAGCACCTTCTCGGTTATCTGCGAGAAGAAAAACAAACTTTCTAGAGCACCACGCTGACGTAACACGGTACCTGACAAGGCCTGCCGGAGGCCGTCGCTGAAGAGCCGGAGCTGGTACTCGCTCAGGAGACCCCTCGCCTTCAGCAGGCGGGACACGAAGCCCGCCGCCGCCGACACCTCGGCCACCATGTCGGCCGCGGTCCCGGGGTTGTGGTTCACCTTCAACTTCGGGCCGCTGCGAAGCTTCGAGGCGTCAAACTGCTGCCTTCTTCCCTCTGTCGTCATCGTTTGCGAAGCCAAAGTACTAAATCCGCGAAAGTCCGCCAAACACCGTCCTTCTCTCATCTTCTTAACTGATCTGGCTCCTTCGGCGCCGTCGGCGCTTTATAAGGAAAACACAACTCTGACGTCAGAACAGCTGGGCACGTTTCTGGCCAATCACAGGCAAAGGAGTTCGCCTCGCTCGCTCGTGATTGGCCACGCTGCGATGGGCGGAAAACGTTGGTCGCTATGGCGACGCCCACGCGCATCCACTTCCGACGGCTTCCAAATATGGAGATAGACGTCAGCGTCGCTCGTGACGTCGACGACGAACGACGAGTGTCGGGAAACGAGTGAAACGCGGACCAGAAAACACGACGGCGTGTTTCTCTCTGACGAGGCGAAAACTAACGACGAATGGGGGCCGAATCCGACGGCGGCGTCGATTTTCCACCAGACTGTCCCTCAAAGCGGGGATTTAGTTTCAGATTATGTTTAAATTCGGTTTTACAAACAACTCGTTTCAATGTGGTAGTAGCCTAGTGGGTAACACACTCGTCTATGAACCAGAAGACCCAGGTTCAAATCCCACTTACTACCATTGTGTCCCTGAGCAAGACACTTAACCCTAAGTTGCTCCAGGGGGGACTGTCCCTGTAACTACTGATTCTAAGTCGCTTTGGATAAGGACGTCTGATAAATGCCGTAAATGTTTCTTTTGTGCCGTACATAACCATCAAAACAGTGCAAATTCAAATTTTATTTGTCACATACATAGTCATACACGGTACGATATGCAGTGAAATGCTTTTAGCGACTGCTACAGATATACAGCATACAATGAAAACCAATATGCAAATATTGCAAACATAACCAAATATTACACTTGTATGTATTTAACATAACATATGTGTAACAGGTAGGGTGAAGGTGTGCAAATGAGTGAAAGTCAATGTATTGTGGTTGAGGGCTTGGATAGCCTGTGGGAAGATTCTCTGTGTGGACATTCTCTCTGTGTTGGACTTCAGGGAGCGAAAGCGCTTCCCTGATCGCAGCAGAGAGAAGAGTCCATTGTTGGGGTGGCTGAGGTCCTTCACTATCTTCCTGGCCCTGGTGCAGCACCGTTTGCTGTAGACAGATTGAAGGTCAGGGAGCTTGGTACGGATGATTAGTTCGGCTGATGGAACCACCCTCTGTAGGGCTCGCCTGTCCTTCATGGTGCTGTTCCCGAACCAGGTTGAGATGTTTCCCATCAGGAAGTTCTCTATGGTGCAGGAGTAGAAGTTCCTGAACACCTTG
The DNA here is from genome assembly GCF_900700375.1 of Denticeps clupeoides. Lineage (NCBI taxonomy): Eukaryota > Metazoa > Chordata > Actinopteri > Clupeiformes > Denticipitidae > Denticeps > Denticeps clupeoides. The sequence goes on from NC_041718.1 coordinate 18,735,649, forward strand.
GAGGGCAGTATGAAGTCTGAGGTGGTAGAGACGCTGGCGGTGTTGATGTGACAGGACCATGACAGGTCCTGCGTGATGTAGACACAGAGCTAACGGAAGCTGTCCACTCTCTCCACTGGGCTGGAAGTTCCTCTCCTGCTTGGTACTAAAGTCCACTATTAACTCCTTTGTCTTGCTAACGTTCAGGTGGAGATTGTTCCTCTGGCACCAGTTCACCAGATTTCCAACCTCCTCCAGGTAGGCCGTCTCGTCGTTGTCAGAGATCAGGCCCACCACGACAGTGTAGTCACCTTACTCTTAATCTTAATCTTAAAAACACATTTATCTGAACTAGTGATAACGTTTCATGAAGCAGGAAGGAAATGAATATGCAGCCATGTGTGCCTGTATGCAACAAGCATTGACGTTCCCTCAATATGGAACGAAAATACAGCGAGAAAAAGAACCAAAACAACGGCCGACGCGCACCAAAGAGGGACATGTCGAAAGCCGATGCGCCGTTAACAGGCCGTCAGCAGCAGCAGACTTTCTCCAGAGTTACGGCCCGAGTGAAAGAGTTGAGGAAGGACGGAGCCATTCATGCAAATGTCCCTTTATGTTCCCCTCTGGTGAAACCCATCAATGGGTCGCTTGAGTAGGGTGGAGGCGGGGGTGGCGGCACACTAAGGTGCGATGTTCCCGCTGGAGTACTTTACTTTACTTTATTTGGCAGACGCTTTTATCCAAAGCGACTTACAATGGGAAGACACCAGCAATTCTCGTTCGATTTCTATAGAATATCAAGTATACAAACTAAGAGCCCTGATAAGGCTTAGACTTGTCATTGAAGAACATGCTCGGAGAGTGTTGGGTGCTAGACTAAGAAAAATTATAATGTATTTATACATTTTGTATTTGTTTGTTCAATGTGTATGCATGTGTATGTGTTAAATTTGTCTGTAATATTTTTGGAATAACTGATCACTTCATCCATGGTAACATGGAAGCACGTTGTAAGTCGCTCTGGATCAGGGCGTCTGCCAGATGCCTAAAATGTAAAAAGTCTACTTTCCTTAACTTTGCAGACGCTTTTATCCAAAGACGCTTTTATCACCTTCTTCTTAAAAGTGGTGATAGTCTCGGCTAGTCGTGTGGAGGAGGGCAGGTTGTTCCACCAGCCAGGGACAACAACGGAGAACAGAGATGATTGGAATCGGAGACCCCGTGAAGAAGGAATTTTTAGTCTCCTTTCGTTTGCCGATCTGAGAGAGCGTGTAGGAGTGTAGGGAGTAGAGGGTGACCCGTGTGCAGTAACTTTGTATGAAGACCATGTGAGATGACACAGTGTGTAGACTTACAAGTTCCTCTTGTAAGTCGCTTTGGATAAAAGCGTCTGCAAAGTTAAGGAAAGTAGACTTTTTACATTTTAGGCATCTGGCAGACGCCCTGATCCAGAGCGACTTACAACGTGCTTCCATGTTACCATGGATGAAGTGATCAGTTCTGGTTCACTAGGACCCCCAACTATGAATACAATCTTTTTATTCACTCTGTTCTAGTTTCTATACAGAAGTCAGACAATAAGAAGGTTACAAGTTCTTCTAAATATTCTCTAAAGAGGGAGGTCTTTAGAAAGTGCTCAGTGACTGTGTGGGTCAAGACGGAGAAGAGTCTAGATGAGCGTCTTCCTTTTACCTTCAGAGATGGGGGGACCAGGTGAGCAGTACTGGAGGCTCGGAGTAAACGAGGTGCAGTGTGAGGTGTAATAAGGGCTGTGAGGTAGGATGGTGCTTCACTCAGTGGCACCTGAGTTGCCCCTTGTTGGATCAGGATTTGATCCGGCAACCTTCTGATTATGGGGCCGCTTCCATAACCACTAGAACACCACTGCCCCTGGTGTAGCTATCACACCAACACATAATCATCTGAGACACTGGGTTATAGTAATGGAAGTACTGCTAGCGGTTATATCTACAAACAGTACTTACTGGTTCATATTAGTAAGGCATGTGGAGCGTTCGGGTGGTAGTGGTACACTTGCATATGATCCAGACGTGTTCAAACCCCGCTTACTGCCATTGTGTCCCTGACACTTAACCCTGAGCGTCTCCAGGGGGGACTGTCCCTGTCACCACTGATTGTAAGGCACTCTGGATAAGGCCGTCTGGTGAATGTTTGGGGCTGGCCATGCCTGGGCATGACACGAACCGAATCATTAAGAATGATGAAGAAGGAGGACGTGAGAGCTGTCAATCATGCCCGTCAATCACGCCTTTCTTTTAAACATCCGGAGGTTTAGTCTTCTGGGTGTCAGAAATAATTACATTACCAACAGAAAGAGTTGGGTGGGTACCAAGCACTTCTGTTTATTTCTATAAATCTAAAAAAGATGATTGAACAATCTGTGCGTCTCACTGGGAACTTGATGGTTAGATCAGCAGAGCCATGTGGATGGGAAGCAGTTATCTGTGGGAACGAAGTTGAAATGTTCCTTTCGTGACGTCCTCGTCTACATCTTGGTGAAACGCCAGGCCTCTGGCTCCCTCTGGTGCTGCTGCAGCTACATACAGGTTCACAGACACAGAACCAGCAGATCCCGCATCTTGAGGAATGTCGCCCCACACAACAGGAATACTCTACGTTTCCTTTTTACATTTTATTTACATTTATGGCATATTTACGGGAACTACACTGTTGCTGAGCAGAAGGCCATGCGGCGGATAGTGAAGACAGCAGTGCACATCATCGGGGCTTCTCCCACCTCTATAAGAAACGCCTCGTCCGTCGATCACCACCCCTCACATCAACAGCAACATGTATTTCTTATATAGTCTATAATCCCATACAGTACGTCTCAATGGGCTTTGACACACCCTACAGTTGACACCCCCCACACTTGACCCTTCTGCACACAAGAAAAAACTCTAGAAGAGAGAAAAAAGAAAGAAAGAAATGTTGGGAAGGAGTGATACAGAGAGGAATGTCCTTCCAGGGTAGCCTGCAGTTGGTGTCAGTGCAGGTTGATGGTTTGATGATTTTGTCCAGTTGTAGTGGTGGAGTCCAGTAAAGTCCAGTAAAAGTGTAGTAAAAGCATCTGTCCATGTTTGGAGGTGCTGGACAGTGCAGAGCAGGTTTTAGTCCAGTGTCATGGTGTACATTACGTGTCCATTATAATACTGCTGGTCCATTTGAAGCTTTAGCCCTTGAGGTGGTGGTGGCTGTGGTGACCCTCTGGTACGTTTGAGTCGTCTTGTCAGCACTTCATTGCCAGGGACCGGGATCCCTCTGGTGGTCTCATCATTGGACTCTGGAGGTGGACTTGAAGCTCGATTCAGTGCCTCAGAGAGGACAAACAGAAGCAGCGGCAGATGGTGGCATTGTATGACTGGTACAGAACTATGCGGCTTTAATGGTATATTTGTGCAACAGTGGCTCTGTACCCTAACCAGGACAGCCTAACCAAGACTCTATGTTTGACTAGGTTCCAGTGTAATGGTGCCTGTTCTACCACTCAACGCACTGCCATCACCAAAAAAACCCGATAAACTGAACAACAATACACGTCCAGCCTTAAGCACCTTTCACTCTAAATATGCTCATTCAGTACATTAACATTATGCTGATTACGTGTGCGCCCCCATACCCCATGTGCTTGAACAAAAGCACAAAGACTTTTCTTAAATTTTCTTAAATTCATTCAGGCTGGTAGTTGCCTAGTGGGTAACACGCTCGCTTATGAACCAGAAGACCCAGGTTCAAATCCCACTTACTACAATTGTGTCCAGTGTCTCCAGGGGGGACTGTCCCTGTAACTACTGATGGTAAGTCGCTCTGGATAAGGGCGTCTGGTTACTGCTGGAAATGTAGATGCGATGTGTAATATTTTTATATGGGGGGTGTCTGTGTGAAACAGCATGTCAAGACACTGTATACTGTGTAATAAACCTCTCTCAGCGACAGGGACAGTTTCCCCTGGAGACGCTCAGGGTTTGTTTTCAGCATATGGCTGACTTAGTTCTCGCTCAGAGACACAATGATGGCTGTGACATTGTGGCCATCTGCTTCTGTGGAGCATTCCACAATATTACATCAAACATCAAAGTCACTTATTTTACAGAGACATACGAACAGCTACACCGGGAGAATGGTGCTTGTCCCGGGGTCAAAGGTTAGTCCTTCAGGGTCTTAACGGGGATTCAAGCGAGGGAATCTGCCCGGAGATCAGGCCAGACGCTGATGTCCCGTGTAGAAGTCAACGGGAAGCTGTTTCAAGCTGGCGTTTGTACGGCTCCTGCAGGCCCACAAGGTCCAAGGTGTCAGAGCGCCAGCTGCGCAAACACACCGCCGCGCGTAATGAGGTTATCCGGCATATGGGCCGTCCTCGCTGCGATTAGACGCTAATCTGATTCATTAGAGACGGAAGCTGTCTCTGGCCTCAGTGCGCAGTGGACGCTGCAGCGGTCCAACAACTGATTCGCCCATGGACCAGAGCGGCGGGGTGAGTGTGGAGACCCCACCCGGGTTTCACGTGTGCTGCCAGCATCAGAATTTATTTAACAACGGGTTTCTGTCTCAGGTCATCTTGAGAAGAATGGGCCATCGGAACCACAAGAAAGGTATTCTGATTAATCGCCGTTCACATGCAACGATGCTAAAAACCGAAATTCAACCTTAACACTCAACACTTCTCACCTCTCCAGACCATTTATGGGCCACCTATGGAAACCTTTCATCTCAAAAGGCGGTCAAGGACCAGGATGAACTCATTCAGCCAAAGAAGCTAGTCAGCCCAACCCTGGAGTCGTCCGACCACCGGCGCTTCCACCGGGAACTTCTGCTGAGCATCAGACGGTGGGGAACTTCGCAATGTTGCTCGTGGTGTGACTGGAGCCGCCGTGGCCAATCAAAGCCAGTAACTACCGGGCAGGGCCGAACACGCTTGAGGACCAGGGTTGAAGGTCTCCGGTCCCCTATGCGCAGATCACTACATGCCACAATTACAGTTCAGTAAAAAGCGGCCTTTTCGATTGGGTTAGTCCTCTTGTTTAAACATCCTTTTCTCTTTGTATGTGCTTCATTACTCAGTTATAATGACTTCCGGCGCCCCCTGCCCCTGTTACGGCAGCTTCTTTCTTGTTTTTCCTATTTTATTCTCTTTCCTTTTTTGTTTTATATCCAGTAACTCGAATCCGACAACATGCTTTAATTTTTATGCAATTTCCCACTTGTGGGACTAATAAAGGTTGATCTTATTGTATCTTATATTATAATATTAACAATATTTGGCAGGAGCACTTCCATTTAAAATGCCCATCATAAAAAACCCTCATTTAGTTCACTAGCAACCGATCTGTAGACACCATCAGCTTCTTAGGCGATGATTTAAGATTAATGTTTTAAGATTTAAGTTTTATAGCAAAAGAAAAAAAGATGCATTTTAGCACTACTAACACATTTAAAAGGTTGCAAATGGAGTAGACGTCGTCCAAATAGCTGTTAAAGAGACCACTCTGAGAGGGATCATTTACATTTACAGCATTTACCAGACGGCCTTATCCAGAGTGACTTACAATCAGTAGTTACAGGGACAGTCCCCCCCTGGAGACGCTCAGGGTTAAGTGTCTTGCTCAGGGACACGATGGTAGTAAGTGGGATTTGAACCTGGGTCTTCTGGTTCTCAGGCGAGTGTGTTACCCACTAGGCTACTACCAAAAGGATCAGCTTTTATCATGTTACACGAAAGCAAAAGAGATGATCAATCAGCACCTGATTGAAATAATTATTCTGTGTGTGAGCCAGTAGACGCACAGCTACGTAACATTGCTGTATTCTTGGCCCACAGTGCTTAGGCGTCTGTTTTCACGTGCTGAAACCGTCTCTCCTCCACCGCAGGGCCTTGCTGCCGGGCAAGAAGCCCGAGCTGCTGAGGGTCCTGGAGCAGCGGAGGTTTCGGCAGCAGCGGGAGCGGGAGCTCGCCCTCGGGAGCAGCTCGGACCTGGAGCTGGAGCTGCGCAAGAGGCAACAGAGGCTCCTGGAGGTGTGGCGACTGAAGGAATGCAGAGCCGTAGCGCCCCCGCCTGGCCAGTTTATCCCATTTGCACATCTCATTATGTGATCTTGTGGATCCTGCGCAGTGACAGCTGTTCTACGCACGAGGCAGCCATTACATTAAACACACCACACTCACTGCCTTTGGCCAGTTTGTCGTTTTCCCATAATGCACTCTGATGCATCTCTCTCCCAGGTAAACAGAAAGAAAGAAAATGCAATTCTTTGAGAACTGTCCCGCTTGCTGTGTGATATGTTCATCCAGATGAAGGGCGATGAACATTTACATTTACAGCATTTATCAGACGCCCTTATCCGGAGCAACTTACAATCAGTAGTTACAGGGACAGTCCCCCCCTGGAGACACCCACTAGGCTACTACCACCCGAACATCTTGAGTAGACTGACCGCCTGACCGGTTGTGCTTTTCACTCTTTTGCAGTATGAGCTGGAGGAGAGGAGGAGTGCAGAAGACCAGAAGAACATTCCAGAGTTCGTACGTGTGAGAGAGAATCTCAGGCACATCCAGGTGTCCAGGCTGTGACCCCGACCTCAGAAGACTCCATCCCGGCATGGAGATTTTTTTTACATTTTTACATTTACAGCATTTATCAGACGCCCTTATCCAGAGCGACTTACAATCAGTAGTGACAGGGACAGTCCCCCCCTGGAGACACTCAGGGTTAAGTGTCTTGCTCAGGGACACAATGGTAGTAAGTGGGATTTGAACCCGGGTCTTCTGGTTCATAGGCGGGTGTGTTACCCGCTAGTAACTGTGTTACTAGCACCCCTACCTCTGGGTGATTCTGGCCTCTGAAGCTGAACTTGCTGAACTCAAGTGAACTGACCTCATTTATAGTCATAATACTTACGAATACGAATGTTTATTCTAACGTAGTCTTTCTGTCAAACATCACAAACCATGAGGCAGCGTAATCCAACGAAATAAAACTGAAAATGCAGGTGTTTCCGTGTGAGCACGGGTGTCATGTGTGCGATGGATTCAATGCAATAAATTTTGCAGGGAAAAACCAAACAACTGCTGTGTTCCGTTGGATTTAAATCTGACGTTTACTGATGTGTCCGACACACACACACACACACACACACACACCAAAGTTCATGTTATGGTCACGTGGGACCACAATCTCTCACAAAGAGTGTATGAAATAGAGTATGAAGTGTATGAAACCAATGGACGTATTACATTAAATTACGATCAATCAGCCGACGCTTCTCATTGCAGCGTTGTGTAACGTAACGTAGATGGGACGTAACCGTATTCCACGATACAGGACGTCCCTGTTGTGCTCTTTTCAAGAATCGTCCAATGGGAACGCTCCGACTGGACAAGAAAGGCCGTTGCTGCGGAAGAGTCCCAGGCCTGCAGGGCTGAGGGAGGTACGATTATTACAGACGTTTCAGTTTACCTGATCCAGGATCAGGAGAACAAGCGGTTCACGAAACATGAAGACCAGACAATTAACCACACATTCCATGAATGGCACTAGAGAATTTTCTCACACTACAGTCAGATGCTTCGTCCGTCCTTCGGAAGGAAGGTCTCGGCTGCCTCGGAGAGAAGAGCGGGCGTTCTACAGCACACCTGTTGTTAAGAGCATAAAAGAATAATCCAGAGAACATTGGCCACGCCTCTCTCGCCATTCCGGTTTCAGTCGTTCCGATTCCAGACCCCACGCAGTGCTGAGGAGCGTAATAAATAAGTCGAGCAGTGAATTTTAAAATGTGAAATGTCAGGGGATGCCATCTTTGCGCTGGCAGCACTGTGACGGCGGAACGCTCCAGTCGTACACGTAGGAGAGGCGGAGCTTCACTTCCTCCTTGCACAAGCGCCCGTCCCTCTGCAGCGTCTGGTGCTTCTCCAGCATGTCCTCCAGACTCTGCTTGTGCGTCACCAGGTACTTGTTGCTGCAGCCGCGGGACTTGAACTCCGTGTCGAACCTGGGGTCGTGGACGCGCCGCACGTCCACCGGCGCCAGCCACGCCCCCAGGGACACGTCCTCGCTCTGCCACGTCTTCAGGAAGTCTCTGTTGAGGCGCAGGTAGTGCACCAGGTCCGCCGACAGGACGTAGCCGCCGCCCAGGGCGTAGGGCAGGTAGTAGTCACACAGCTCCCAGGCGCTCTCCTTCCACTTCCCAGCAGCCTTCACCCGGCCGCGGCCCGAGAAGAAGCCCCAGTACAGGCGGCTGGGCTCCCTGGACTTCAGCTCCTCCCTGAGCAGGTCCAGCCGGGCGAAGGTGTCGTCGTCGGCCTTCAGGACGAACTTGAAGTCGACGTTCCGGTCCAGCCAGGCGTACATGTGGATGAGCTTCAGCGTGAGGTTCTCGTACGAGTCCCGCAGCTCGGGCAGCAGCAGGAGGTCGCGGTGGCGCGTCTGCTCGGCGCCCAAGCTCTGCAGGTCCTCGCCCGCCAGGCCCTCGGTTCCGATGACGAACAGCGGCAGCACGTCGGCGTGCCGCTTGGCCAGCCAGGTGCTGCGGATGATGCTGCGCCGCTCGTTGTACTTGGGCCCCGTGGTGACGAGGACCACCAGCAGGGCTGACAGCTCCTTGGGCCGGGCCGGGCTCTCCGGGCGGGCCGGCCGGGCCTCTGCCCGTGGCACCAGGCCCGGGCCGTCAGCCTGCTTCAGCGTCTCCGAGGTGCATCTGGCCAGGAAGAGGTGCACCACGGCGAAGAGGCCGAGGCCGCCGATGAGCAGGGCCGTCTTGTGCCGGCAGAGGAGACGCAGCGGGATCATGGCGCCTGGAACAACACAGCGCGACACCTCCCGTTACAACGCCATTTATAAAAACGCCTTAACGGACGCCAGGCTGCGACAAGGCGTCACCCAAGAAGGACGCGAGACTCGCCTCCCACCGGAAGTGGACGGGGACCCGAGTACCGATTACAAATGACCATCGAGCTAGCAGGCTGTCGCTGGCCGGGCCGGAGTCGAGGGTTAAACACGAGGGCTGCCGGCTCGGGTGTCCGCGTCCCGGGGGGAAATCAGCCGGCGGACGGACACGTCGCCGCGGGCTGCGTTAGCGAGAGAGCTCGGTTAGCGTAGCGCCGTCCGCACACGGTCCCGTCATCGTTGTAAAAAAAAAAAAACTACAAACCTTGACGCAAAATCCCAGCAAGGAATTCATGGTATTTCTCGGGCTGTTGATAAAGGACGCGGCGTCTAATGCAGTTTGTGCAGAGCTCACGACGCCGACGTGAAATATCGGTTCGTGCTGGCGGGTTGCCAGGTCATTAAAAAAAATCATCTTTTCGCGCAACCACCAGAAATAGTTTCTGGAAAACCATTTCATATATAATCGAGTCATGATAGTCTTCGACTTTTCCATCTTTTTTTTTTTTATAATTCGCCCTCATATTGAATAGCCTTGTCGAATTTGCAGAAAATACACCAACCTGGCAACTCGCTTGTCGTCACTAAGTGCAGTTTTATTCTGCCCGTCTATACAGCACGAACGCCGTAATCAGACCACCCAAAAAATACGAAACTGACAGTTTTTCCACGTTAGTTTGGGTGTTTTTTTGTCTTAAAAACGTGAGGAGTATATATCTATCGAGGAAATAAAGTATCGAAGCCTGATTCATTAAGTGATGACGTATGCGCTGTACTCGAAATACAGGAACACGCATTGTTTTAGGTGTGTACGGTGTATTAAGAAATTCTGCATAAAACTGTGCAGGTAACTCAGTGTTTGACAGGGATTTTGAATATATATTTATATTACATATAAATAGCAAATAATAAACATGTTATTTCTAAGACTTTTGCACAATAGCGTGTGTATATATTGCATATAGGACACGCACAAAACTACCCCCCCCCCCCCATCTTAATTCTGCTCAGTTGATTAGATTTGGCAGATCCAAGTCCTGGTCTCCAATTAAGTCCACATAACTACTATTTTAAGACTGTTTAAATGTAAATATTTATCTTCGATATTTTGTAACATCAGACAGTTATTACCAAAATTAAAATAATAACACTTATTAGAGCAGAGATGCACATGAGACAGCAGCTGTTGAGTCAGATTTCATTTATTGACCGAAGGTGACGCCGTTTCTCATGATTACAAAATGTAGAAACACAGCCCAGTCACAGCCAGTTAGCAACGTAATTTCATCGTCCGCCACGACACGCCGGTATGGAGGTTTTTTTTTGGTGGTGAAATGAACCTGAGTGACTGAGGAATGCATTCAGAGAAGTTGAGAAGTTCCCTCCGGTCAACGGGCATTTTCCGCTACATCAGGGTCTTTGGGGCGGTGAATGAACTAGACTCGGAGACAGTGGGGTTCTAGGTTACTGAACATGACACAGGAGGGGGACAGACAGGAACTCTAACTACATAATATTCGTACATTAATGTAGGGACCACAGTCACTTCTACATGAAACTTTGCTTCTTCCCACCCCCCTCCCTCCCTCCTCAGTCCATCACTAATTGGGAGTCGAGCAGGACGCCCGCACATCAATATCTTTATAACGTTCCATACTAGCCACCAAAACCACAGGAGATCTCACAAGACGGGTTCCAACACGACATTCGGTATTGCTCCTCTAACGCCTCTTGCATTGAGTTCAAGTAATTCTGCCACAGTGTCTGAGAGAAACACACTTTCACAGCATCTTCTGACTTCAGGAAAACAAACGTTTTAGAACACAAGGAACAAAGGGCCGGTACAGGAATAGTGTTTCTCTATTGCACTAAAAAAAGAAATAATAATAATAAATCTAAAAACAGAAAGAAAAAAGGTTTAGTTAAAAACAGTCAGCTTTTTTAACAATTTCACATCACCTTCTACCTTCAGTTCGGTGCGATTACACAGGAATACAGAATAATGGTAAAATATAATTCTACATAGCAATGTTTAAAATTGGGTCTAAAACTTAAATAAGATAAACGACGTAAAATCGGTTAAAGCTGAAATGCAGTAATTCCTAGAAAATCCTAAGGAAGAGCCCAGGGTGACGAGGGGGTGGGGACTGTCACTAACGGCCCCGCCCCTTATAGGTACGGGTACTGCGTGTGTCTGCGAGGGCTCAGCGGGTAGCCGCCATACCCTCCCTCAGCTCTGGCACCGCTGCCAGTCGGGGCCACGTAGCCGTGGCTGGAGAAGTTCTGCTGGTACGGAGCAGGCAGTCCGTGGACCACGCCCCCCAGCGAGTCCTTCTGCAGCAGGCCGGCAGTGTAGGCGCCGGCGGGTGGCCCGCGGGAGGGCGAGGTGGTGCTCTGGACCAGCAGCTGCTCCATGGCGTGGGAGGCAGAGGCCAGTGCAGCGGTGGCTGGGTAGGTGTAGAGGTTCGGGGTGGCGGTGCTGAAGGGGAGAGCCTCATGGAGGCGGTAGTGGGCACTGGAGGGGCCGCCGGGGGGGTACGTGTGCTGGCGGGCCAGGGAGCTGCTGCTGGCGCGGTCCTGAGACGAGGAGGACAGAAGCACAGGCTGATGGAAAGAGAGGGGAGATGCAGGTTAATGAGAGTTGGATCAGAAAAAACAAAAAATAAATCATTCATTTTCACCGGCAGTGCAAAGGTCAGGGGTCACCTGGCTCAGGTTGAGTGGCTGGGACCGGCTGGGTGCCAGGAGCTGGCGTTCACCAGCGTCCCCAGAGCTGCAGGGCTGGCGTGTAGCCGCCCTCTTGGGCTTCACACAGGCACTTAGAATGAGACCTGCACAAGCAAAAAAATAAATAATTAAGCCAATAATCTAATTCTATTGAAAAATCATTCCTAATGGGGACCTTTAAATTCATAACACAATAAACCCTGTTATAATGACTGAAATAGTTCAGTTCTGCTAGTAAAGAAGAATTTCACATACATAGATAATTTTACATTTACAGCATTTATCAGACGCCCTTATCCAGAGCGACTTACAATCAGTTGTTACAGGGACAGTCCCCCTGGAGCAACTCAGGGTTAAGTGTCTTGCTCAGGGACACAATGGTAGTAAGTGGGATTCGAACCCGGGTCTTCTGGTTCATAGGCGAGTGTGTTACCCACTAGACACTGGGTGTCGCTAGGGTGGTAGATAACTATAGATTAGGGTGGTAGATAACTATAGATTAGATTCTTCTCTCATCTTGATGTGTGTGTGTGTGTGTGTGTATATATATATATATGCTGTAGCCCTGACCTGTTGCTGGGGCTTTGGAAGACACGCCCTCTGCAGGCTGTGTTTTCACTGAGGGCGCCACCACCGCCATGGATTTAGACAGGCGTGGCACGGAGCCTCCGAGGACGCCGTTTCGGGGCCGCGGGGTGAGCGGGCTGGCGGTGGAGGAGTCCGAGTCGTGGACCGTCACGCAGCTGATCACGTTCGCCCGCTGACTGGGTCCGCAGCTGTTTAAAACGAGAGGGAACGTAGGGTCACCTACGGAACCGCCGGCGACTGGGCGCGGACAAGCAAACCCGGGAAGCGGCCGCACCTGGCTGGGTGGAACTTCCTCTCGTCCTCGTCCTCAGTGTCGCTGTGGATGGTTATGACGCTGACGGCGGGGCTGGGCGTGTCCGAGATGATGATTGGCTGAGATACGGGCGCGCTGTAGGCAGGGGACCCGGTGTGAGGCCCACTGTGGACCAGGGGCAGGTTAGAACCGGTCTCAGAACCAGGCGCTCGGGTGACCGTCTGCGACCCAGATGCGGAAGGGTACCTGGTTCTGCTGTCCGCCCGTCGGCCTCGGTTCTTTTTAGCCGCGCCTCGCTCCTGCTGCGACCTGCCCACGTGGAACCCTCCTCTGCCCAGGGCCTGTGAGGGCTCCAGGGGTGGGTTTCCACCCAGTATATGGGGGTTCTGCTGGAGAACCCCAGCATGCTGCCCACCATGAGAGCCTCTGCATACAAATAAAAAGTCATTATAAAAATGACTGGAAAGAAATATAAAGAAATAAAAGGCAACGTGTAGCCTGGGTTACTGTTGTACCTCCACCCAGAAGCCTGATGAGCCGCTGTGTCGGACACCAGCGTCTCCAGCGGCGACGCTACTGGCTGGTGGGCGGAGCTGTGGATGGCCACGCCCGGCACCTGTTGCCAGGTGGACGGTATGAGGATCTGCTGGGTACCGGACGGCCATGCCTGCTGTGGAGTAGAAAAAAAACACAGACAACGTGAAGAGTCTGGAACCGAACGGTGAGGACGGAACGGGTTCGAGTCGTGACTGTAGAGAACGTGAAAATAAAAGTACTTCCCACTTTCGTCCAAATCACCTGCAAACGGCAAATCAGCACGACCAGAACACAGCGTGGCAGTACTTCTACTTTCATCTCCCCCAGCCGCCGTACTAAAGACGCAGAAGCAGCAGCACGTGCACCGAGGCGTCTTCACGCCTCCATCGGCATGCGGACAACACGGCACAGAGAGGGCTGGGGTTCCTCCCTCGTTCTCTCTCTCTCTCACACACACACACACACACAGGGTTTCTTCAGGGTTCTGACACCTAGCGTTGTGATCCAAACCCTGTCGAGAAGGCCGTGCACAGGTCTGGTGACTTCAAAATAAATGCACCACATTTATCTAAAACTAAAAAAAAATATATATATATTAAAAAAAAAAAAAAAAAAAAAAAAAAAAAAAAAAAAAAGAGGGACTTTAAGGGAATAAAATTCGATTTTAAGACTCTGTGGAAACCCTGACACACACACACAGCCAGTTGGAACCACGCCCCGCAGTCCACCACAGACCTAATGCTCATCACATCATACTTGCTGGTTTGACCGGAGGAAGCAGAGCCGTGCGGTGCATGCAGGACCACAGACGTTCCACACGAGGGGAACAAGAGAGACCGAGGAGTCCGGTCGGCCACGCCCGCCTGTCGGGAGGAAGTTTAGTCGGGGTGCGGCTGAAAAGGGAAGCGCTGTCGGTGTAAAGGGGGAGTAAGTGGATGGACGGATGGATGAAGGCGCCGGCGACCTGCGGACAAGACGTGAGTGGAGGTGGGGGCGGGGCAGAATGCGGTTGCCGAGGTAACGAGCGTTGATGGCAGCCAGGGCTCCTGAGGAGAGGAGGGTGGGGGGGAGCAAGAGATGGCGGTTATGGAGCACAAAGCCGCACAAAGCCAAACGCAGACGACGTGTCAGCACATGCGTCCCATGCCTGCAGACCTGCGCAGAAAGAAGAATGGCGAGGGCGGGGAGGGAAAACGCGCGAGAGCGAGAGAGAGAGAGAGAGACGGTTCCAGAGGAAGATGAGGAGGGTCGGATCGGGGGGCACAGCGCTCCGCGTCTCTTTACCAGCACGGTGGCCGTCTGCTGCAGAAGAGCAGGCCTTGCTGCCCCGCAGCCCAGAGCCAGCGGGAGGGGGTACTGCGGCGCCACCCCTGCCGCGGGGGGATGCAGGGTGGCCACCATCAGAGGTGTGCAGGAGCCCTGGGGAGGGTCACGGAGGGAGGGAAAGGGGGCAAAGGTCACAGGAAGGTTAGACTGCACGAGGAAAACAAAACGGCATGGCCGGCTCTCGGGCCGTGAGCGTCCTTCACCCCACCGGCCACGCGGTGGCGCGCACAGAAGCGGGACGGAGACCGGCAGAACGCGCGCCACGCCTACCTGCGTCAGCATGCTGGGCTGGATCTGCAGCGGCTGGCTGGACTGGCCCTGCTGGACGAGCGGGACCGAGCTGTCCATCCGCACCGGGCAGCTGGAGCCCTTACTGGACGACGGAAGACCTTGGAGGACGGAGGAGGAGGAGTTACGGTGGCATGAGCTCCACCACGGCAGAAACAGGCTCGTATCTTCGGTATTAGAACTCCGTAATCTCAGTGAGGATGATGATTATGATGAGCTGGGCCAGGGTGTTACATTTTCATTTGTTTTTCTTATTCGAATTTAAAAGATTGATATTTTAACATTAAAATGCAACGCGTTGAACTACGGTCACGATTCCAGTGAGACCTCCAACTGCGAAGGGGTTGTTGATGCGAAGAAATTGATAAAAACAGATTTCAGATCTGGTTGTTTCGATGACCCGGTTCCCCAACTTTCTCACGCCCCGCCCCAGCCCCCTTCGAGCGAACCAACTACGCGGCAACTGGAGCCCCGACCGGCACTACAATGTTGTGGTAAACAGTTATAACCCCCCCCCGACCGCCACACAGACCTGCACTAACACAATTCCACAAGGAACACACTATTCTTTTTTCTACATAGCATAAAAGTAAATATGTGTAATATATGTATACATAATATCTAAATAATATATGTAGTGAGACTAAAAATTCCCTCTTTACGGGGTCTCAGATCCCAATCAACTCTGTTCCCCTTTGTTGTCCCTGCCTGGTGGAACAACTTGCCCGGCTCCATTCGACTAGCCGAGACTACTACCACCTTTAAGAAACATCTGAAAACCCACTTGTTTAAAAAGAATTTCAAACAAGTCTAACAAGGGTGGGTGGGTAACACTAGTATGTAACACTCTCGCCTGTGAACCAGAAGACCCAGGTTCAAATCCCACTTACTACCATTGTGTCCCTGAGCAAGACACTTAACCCTAAATTGCTCCAGGGGGGGGACTGTCCCTGTAACTACTGATTGTAAGTTGCTCTGGATAAGGGCGTCTGATAAATGCTGTAAATGTAACACACACACACAAAAAATTATATATATATATATATATATATATATATTTGTCTAGCACTTATATTCCCGAGCATGTTCCATTCCTGACAAGTTTGGCCTTATCAGGGCTCTTAGTTTTTAAACTCAAAATCTATAGAAACCGAATGAGAATTGCTGGTCTCTTCCTCCTCTAAATCGCTTTGGATAAAAGCGTCTGCCAAGTAAAGTGTTTTCTTCATTTCGCCAAACGGAGTAAAATCTCGTATTAACTGACTGGACAGCTGCGCCTCACCTTGGATGGTGGTGGGTGGGCACACGATGAGGGTCTGCTGGAAGGGTTCAGCCTGAGGGCACAGCTGAGGCGGGCGGGGCTGCAGGGGGATGCTGGGCTGTGTCAGGCCGGGGATGTTGATGGTGGCTTGCTGGTAAAGCGCTGGCTGGTAGTTGAGTAGTGGAACCGTGGCACCAGCAGAAGGGACCTGAAACACACACCAAACAGGCTCTTCGTTTAAACACGAATCCGGATCAGGACGAGATTCCTTCCTCCCGAAGTGAAGTGATTGTCACATGTCATACACAGCTACACAGCACATGGTGCACACAGTGAAATTGTCCTCTGCATTTAACAATCACCCGAGGGAGTAGTGGGCAGGCATGACAGGTGCTCGGGGAGCAGTGTGTGGGGACGGTGCTTTGCTCAGTGGCACCTCAGTGGATCGGGATTCGAACCGACAACCTTCTGATTACGGGGCCGCTTCCTTAACCGCTAGGCCACCACTGCCCAGAAGTTGAAAACGTAGGGTGAACCTATAGGGGGGTCGGGATGGGGTCAGCTGCTCCTCACCTGGTTGTGCTGGTTCAGCTGACTGCTGAAGGTCACAGTCAGGTTGCCCGTGGCGCCTGGGACCGCGTTGGCAGCAAAGAGGCTTTTCCCGCCGTCGTAGGTGCTGCTCCTGCGCTTGCAGATCTCCATGTTCTGGAAGCACGATTTGACGCTGAAATGGTTTGAAAGGGAACAGATGAATAAAGAGATGAACTCTGAACCCCCCCCCCAAAACCTCGAACTTTATATTTCAAAGCACCATTTAATGGAATTATAATTTAATAGAATGATAGGGTGGTAAAAGCCTAGTGAGTAAAACTAGATCCAGGTTCAAACCCCACTTATTACCATTTTGTCCCTGAGCAAGACACTTAACCCTGAGTGTCTCCAGGGGGGGACTGTCCCTGTAACTACTGATTGTAATTAGCTCTGGATAAGGGCGTCTGGTAAATGCCGTAAATGTAAAAATTGGTCTCTGAAACAGGCGCCACGGCTAAAACGGAGGGCCTCACACACACTCACTGAGAGCTGTGAGGAAAGTCCAACAGGTGGCTCATAGTGACAAACGGGTGGGCGAGGGTCTTTGAGGGGGTGATCCTCTTGTCGGCGTCCAGCCTCAGCATCCTCTTCAGCAGGTCGATGAACTCTCTCCTGTCGGCTTTCTCTGCCAGCATGTCCGTGCCCTCCAGGTGGGTGGACAGGTTGACCTGGTGATGGCCAGAATGTAAGGAGGTGCCCCCCGACTGGGACGGGCGCTGCTGTGGGGCTTGCGAGTGAAGCCCGCGCTGCTTTACCTGCATCATGTCGTCCAGGCAGTTGAAGATGTATTTTCGAGCCTCTTTGGACTTTATGCCCATTTCTGCCTCGTGCTCTAATGGAGTCTGCGGGGAGAAAATGACACCGGGCATAAAACACTTACGTATTAACTAGCGTTAATAACGTTCATTAGCAGGGAATGTCAGGCGCCGGACTCAACGGTGCAGCTTCAGATCTCCACCAACCTTGAGTCTCCAGAGCGGGTAGCTGGAGTCGGGGCCTCGGTTGAAGAACCGGCTGGTTTTGGTGCCGGCGCTCAGCAGATACTCCGCAGGAAGCCCCTGAGTCTGGGAGATGTAGCGAATCTGCGCGAAACATCCAGCCGTGTTAAACGAAAAAGTGCTATGGATTTTAAGAAAGAAAAAAAAAAAAAAACAGCTTGTGGGGAACGGATGCCGACCTGGTCATACTCCGACGCGCCAGGATACAGCGGCCATCCCAGGAAGAGCTCGGCGATGACGCAGCCCAGGGACCACATGTCGATCGCCTCGCAGAACGGCAGGCCCAGGATGATCTCTGGAGCCCTGCAGAGCACAAACGGAACCTCTGGTCAGAGAAGGGAACCATTCAGTTTCTCGAACCGACGCCGCAGACTAACGCCACCCAGGGGCGGTGGTGGCCTAGCGGTTAAGGAAGTGGCCCCGTAATCAGAAGGTTGCCGGTTCGAATACCGATCTGCCAAGGTGCCACTGAGGTGCCACTGAGCAAAGCACCGTCCCCACACACTGCTCCCCGGGCGCCTGTCATGGCCGCCCACTGCTCACTCAGGGTGATGGGTTAAATACAGAGGACAAATTTCAATGTGTGCAGCGTGTGCTGTGCTGCTGTGTATCACATGTGACAATCACTTCACTTTATATGAATACCGATCTGCCAAGGTGCCACTGAGCAAAGCACCGTCCCCACACACTGCTCCCCGGGCGACTGTCATGGCCGCCCACTGCTCACCAAGGGTGATGGGTTAAATACAGAGGACACATTTCACTGTGTGCACAAGTGACAATCACTTCCGATCACGAACGACTGCGATGCTTCGTGGAGATGATGTCTGAAAGTTGAGTCATAGCAGCTGGACTTCAACATCATCTCTACGAATCATTGTGTCCAAATCAACAACCCCTCACTCAACAGAGGTGGAGGCCTCAGACACAACGTCTCCAACCTATCATCTCCAGCCCTTTCATCCAATCCAGAGGTGGAGGCCTCAGACAACGTGTCCAACCTATCATCTCCAGCCCTTTCATCCATCCCCAGGAAAATCAGGCCCACTTTACACATCCACTGGGTCGGCCACATTTAACATCTACCCACCCCTCTCCCTGCCTTTGTTCCATAACGAGCCTATTCAAGGAGGGATTGAGGTGAAACCAACCTGGAGGATACATTTGTGGGCACAAGCCAACTTCCCTCAGACGGACAAAGTTCTGTGGACGCAGCACGAAACGTCTTTACATTAAAGACAGAAAGTCCAGCTGCCACGACGCCATCTGCACGAAGCATCGCAGTCGTTCGTGATCGGAAGTGATTGTCATTGTGATGCACGGCAGCACGGCACACGGTGCGCACAGTGAAATTTGTCCTCTGCATTTAACCCATCGCCCTTGGTGAGCAGTGGGCGGCCATGACAGGCGCCCGGGGAGCAGGGTGTGGGGACGGTGCTTTGCTCAGTGGCACCTCAGCAGACCGGGATTCGAACCGGCAACCTTCTGATTACGGGGGCCGCTCCCTTAACCGCCCCGGGAGCGTATAGATTTGAGTCCGGTCGCGGACTACATCACCTGTAGTAGCGCGACTGCAGGTAGGTGGAGCACACGGCCTTGGAGACGTGGCTGGCGGAGCCGAAGTCGATGACCTTGACGCGGTACGGCTGGCGCAGCGGGTCCACCAGCATGATGTTCTCGGGCTTCAGGTCGGCGTGGATCAGGCCGAGGCTCTTCAGCTTCATCAGCGCCGTGGCCACCTGCTGCAGCACGGGCCGGATGTGGCGCAGCGGCAGCGGGCTGAACTTGCTGTGCTTCAGGAAGTCGTACAGGTTCTGCTCCAGCATCTCGAACACCAGGCAGGTGTGGCCCTTGTGCTGGAAGCATTCGTAGGAGCGCACGAAGTTGAACTCGTCGGCGTTCTCGGCGCTCAGCCGGTTCAGGATGCTGACCTGGGAATACAGGAAGTGGAGGAGGAGTCAGGAGATTTACATTTACATTTTACAGCATTTATCAGACGCCCTTATCCAGAGCGACTTACAATCAGTAGTTACAGGGACAGTCCCCCCCCTGGAGCAACTTAGGGTTAAGTGTCTTGCTCAGGGACACAATGGTAGTAAGTGGGATTCGAACCCGGGTCTTCTGGTTCATAGGCGAGTGTGTTACCCACTAGGCCACTACCACCCATAGGAGATGTTTAATGAAGATCGACACCCAACGAAAAACGGCCATTTACCTCGATCTGACCCTGGCGCGCGTAGGACGGGTGGTTCTTCAGGATCTTGATGGCCACGATCTCGTTGGTTCCGCGCTTCCAGCACTTGGCCACTTGCCCGAAGGTTCCGCGGCCGAGGAACTCGAGGACCTCGTAGCTGCTGGACACGGAGCAGAGGATCTCGTGCTGCACCAGCTGGTAGTCTCCCTCGCCGTTGGAGCTGCTGCTCTTGGTGGTGGGCGCGGAGTTGGCGATGGACTGGCCGGTGTTGCCCCCGCCCCCCGTCCGGGCGGAGAACGCCGGCGCGGAGAGCTCCTCCAGGATCTGGACGCTGCCGCTCCCGCTGGAGCTCTCCACCTCCTCGTTCTTCCTCTTCACCCCGTAGCGCTGGGCGCGGGCGGCGTGGGAGTCGGCGTGGTGCGCGGCGCGCCGGCTCGACCCCCGCGGGAGGCTCCCGGTGCTGTCCGCCGCGCGCACCACCACCTGGCCCCGCGGCGCTCCGGAAGGCGGGAACACCATCCCGGCGGAGCCGAACGGAAGAGCCGGCGCCGGGTTGAAGCCGTACGCCTGGCCAACCGAACCGTACGACTCGGACATGTCCCACGCGCAGCTCTCCACCTTCATCTTCTTCACCCGGCAGAAGGCGCTGGAGGACACCGACGGCGGAGAGAAGACCTGCAGCTGAGACGCCATGTCTGTCAGACGGGGACAAAAAAAAAAAACAAACAAGTTCATCATAACGTCTGGGAGAGTGACGGGCGTCCCCGGGCGAGCGAGAGAGAGAGGGACGGGCGTCCCCGGGGCGAGCGAGAGAGAGAGGGACGGGCGTCCCCGGGGCGAGCGAGAGAGAGGGACGGGCGTCCACGGGGCGAGCGAGAGAGAGAGAGGGACGGGCGTCCACGGGGCGAGCGAGAGAGAGAGAGGGACGGGCGTCCACGGGGCGAGCGAGAGAGAGAGAGGGACGGGCGTCCACGGGGCGAGCGAGAGAGAGAGGGACGGGCGTCCACGGGGCGAGCGAGAGAGAGAGGGACGGGCGTCTACGCGGAGAGAGAGAGAGGGACGGGCGTCTACGCGGAGAGAGAGAGGGACGGGCGTCTACGCGGAGAGAGAGAGAGGGACGGGCGTCTACGCGGAGAGAGAGAGAGGGACGGGCGTCTACGCGGAGAGAGAGAGGGACGGGCGTCTACGCGGAGAGAGAGAGAGAGAGGGACGGGGCGTCTACGCGGAGGAGAGAGAGAGAGGGACGGGCGTCTACGCGGAGAGAGAGAGAGGGACGGGCGTCTACGCGGAGAGAGAGAGAGAGGGACGGGCGTCTACGCGGAGAGAGAGAGAGAGGGACGGGCGTCTACGCGGAGAGAGAGAGAGAGAGGGACGGGCGTCTACGCGGAGAGAGAGAGAGAGAGGGACGGGCGTCTACGCGGAGAGAGAGAGAGAGAGGGACGGGCGCCTGCGCGGAGAGAGAGAGAGAGAGGGACGGGCGTCTACGCGGAGAGAGAGAGAGAGAGGGACGGGCGTCTACGCGGAGAGAGAGAGAGAGAGAGGGACGGGCGTCTACGGGGAGAGAGAGAGAGAGGGGACGGGCGTCTACGCGGAGAGAGAGAGAGGGACGGGCGTCTACGCGGAGAGAGAGAGAGAAACGGGCGTCTACGCGGAGAGAGAGAGAGAGAGAGAGAGAGAGAAACGGGCGTCTACGCGGAGAGAGAGAGAGAAACGGGCGTCTACGCGGAGAGAGAGAGAGAAACGGGCGTCTACGCGGAGAGAGAGAGAGAGGGACGGGCGTCTACGCGGAGAGAGAGAGAGATTAGCCTAATCTCTGATCTGGTCGCCATGTTGAGTATGCAGGTGAACATGGATCTTCTGCGGATAAACGTGATCAAACATTTACACGTTTACAGATAACGAGACGAGGGTTAATTATTTAATCCGCAAAAACACAGCGAGAGAAGCCGGCCGTGTTTCCAAGTCTCCGCCCTGAGCCAACGGAAAACCGATACCGCGAACCCCCGAACCCCGGGTTCGCCCCCAATCTCACAGCAGCCGAACCGCATCCTCCTCCAGAAATCAAAACCACTCAAACATGGTACTTTCGAAGGAGATACGAAGTCCGTCGCGTACTCGTGGTATTTAGTCAAATTTGGAGGGTTCGTCGACACGCCGCGTAAACTCGGATTAAACCCGAACGGGGCCCAGAAGCCCCCGGGGCGCGACACGGTGCTCTCCTCAACGCTTTAAAACGCCCCATCGGCGCAGTATAAAGGGGCCGGGGTGAATATTTCGTCTCTCTCGGTACCTGTCCGTGCGATGCGCGGCCCTCCGGTCCGAAGACTTTAGGCCTTCATTGTCCCGCGGAGCGCCACGAACTCCGGCTTCAATCCACGACCAGCGGCGGGCGGACGCGGCGTGAGAAACGGGCCGCCGCGCACGTCAACCCGCCCCGTCCTCACAGGCCGCCCATCGGGCCGGATTCCGCCAGAAACGGGTCTCGATGGCAAAAACTCGGCCCTTTAATCGACGCCAGCGTTTTCACACCGGAACAGCGCCGCGCCGAGCGTCAGCTGCTTATGATCGACTTCCTGGAGCGCAGCGCGCATGCGCGGGTCGCACGCCCCGCCCCCTCCCCTGCCGCACACGGCGCGTAACGTGAGTTATGAACGTTGTAATAACGTTACATTTACAGCATTTACCAGACGCCCTTATCCAGAGCCCCGCCGCACATAGTGCGTAACGTGAGTTATGAACGTTGTAATAACGTTACATTTACAGCATTTACCAGACGCCCTCATCCAGAGCCCCGCCGCACATAGTGCGTAACGTGAGTTATGAACGTTGTAATAACGTTACATTTACAGCATTTGTCAGACGCCCTCATCCAGAGCCCCGCCGCACATAGTGCGTAACGTGAGTTATGAACGTTGTAATAACGTTACATTTACAGCATTTGTCAGACGCCCTCATCCAGAGCCCCGCCGCACATAGTGCGTAACGTGAGTTATTAACGTTGTAATAACGTTACATTTACAGCATTTACCAGACGCCCTTATCCAGAGCCCCGCCGCACATAGTGCGTAACGTGAGTTATGAACGTTGTAATAACGTTACATTTACAGCATTTACCAGACGCCCTTATCCAGAGCCCCGCCGCACATAGTGCGTAACGTGAGTTATTAACGTTGTAATAACGTTACATTTACAGCATTTACCAGACGCCCTCATCCAGAGCCCCGCCGCACACGGCGCGTAACGTGAGTTATGAACGTTGTAATAACGTTACATTTACAGCATTTACCAGACGCCCTTATCCAGAGCCCCGCCGCACATAGTGCGTAACGTGAGTTATTAACGTTGTAATAACGTTACATTTACAGCATTTACCAGGCGCCCTTATCCAGAGCCCCGCGCACATAGTGCGTAACGTGAGTTATTAACGTTGTAATAACGTTACATTTACAGCATTTACCAGACGCCCTTATCCAGAGCCCCGCGCACATAGTGCGTAACGTGAGTTATTAACGTTGTAATAACGTTACATTTACAGCATTTACCAGACGCCCTTATCCAGAGCGTCTTGCAATCAGTAGTTACAGGGACAGTCCCCCCCTGGGGGGCATGTCTGAGATGCTGATGATGTCAACAACATGGAGAAACTAACAGTAATGAGCAGGCAGTTCATCATATGAACATAACATTCTTTTTTTTATAGGTCCCTTATTATTATTATTTTGCTTTTATATTAAAGGTCCCTTAATACTGTATATACTTTACGTATATTTTCCGAAATTCAGCCTTGGTGCAGAATTACATACAGGATACGATAATAGATGGACTTTGGTGACTAATTAAATGAGGTCTCGAGGCAAAGAATCAGTAGTGACAGGGACAGTCCTCCCCTGGAGACACTCAGGGTTAAGTGTCCTGCTCAGGGACATGATGGTAGTAAGTGGGATTTGAACCTGGGTCTTCTGGTTCACAGGCGAGTGTGTTACCCGCTAGGCCACTACCGCCCATACCACCAGTGTCATCACTGTAATTGTTCTAGAGGAATCACATGCAGTGCATTCACAACATCATTAGTCAGTAGTGAAATCAGTAGTGAAAGTTTTCATCTTCTCAACAATGACATCAATATTTGGTCAATGGTTAGATTTGATGCTTCAGGGTTTTTTTTTTTGTGACGTTAACAAAACTGCTTTGTTTTCATTGGTTTGTATTGGTGACTTTTGCATAGCACTGAATGCATCTTATTTCTGCCACGTGTATATAGATATACGTGTGACAAATTCACATGAAAACAACAGAATACAAACAAACGGGCATCAAATTCGCAGATGGAGAGACAGTGGACGGGTTTAATTTCTTTTTATCAAGAACAAAAATGTACATATTTTACAAATTTCTTTCCCGTCAGGTGGGCATGACCGTTCAGTGATTTTAATGAATTAGTGTTTCTTGAGAGCTTAACATAAAACAGGGGGTCTCATACAGTGGGGACCAATCCAGAAACTCTTCTGCTCCTCAGCTTTTGGGTGACGTGAGACGCCAGGTCCGGAAACTGCCAACTGATGTTAGGGATGAATGGGCGGCCTACAACAGGGGGTGTGGTGAGTCTCCAAAGAGATTTCATTCGAATGATAAACCGAAACATTATTTGCTGATTGGGACAGAAGCACCGAATTACGACTGTGAAGCACCCCATTATGCATTTCCAAAATCTTGAATTTCCCAAACCACCAGCAGAGCCCCACAACCAGTAATGAAATCCTGGTAATTTCACTCACTCGATCCCGAAATTCCTTGGCTTTATTTTTCTGGGTGACAACATCCGCCTCTGTATCTGCTGAGTAACAACAAAAACATGAGAAGCTGCACAGAGCTGCGATGCTGGAGCTCCAGCTGTGTTAATGATGGCCGATGTTCTCCAAGCTGATGAATGGGACTTTTAATTATTTCAGTGCTACCATGCATGTGAGAAACTCAGAAGCCCCGATTTTGTTCCAGAGGAAAGAGAAACAGAGCGGCGAGAATGAATTTTTACATTTTTTTTTTATTTTTCCCCAGACACCAGGAGAAATGTCACAGACAATAAATTATCCAAGAACAGATCACATAGAGGTAGTCTCACTACAGACCCAACCCTACACCACCACCACCAGGTATAAAACAGAGGCATGTCTGAGATGCTGATGATGTCTACAACATGGAGAAACTAACACTTAAGAGCAGGTGGTTCATCATATGAACACAACATTCTTTTTTTAAAGGTCCCTTATTATTATTTTTGCTTTTATTTTAAAGGTCCCTTAATACTGTATATATTGTAAGTATATTTTCGGAAATTCAGCCCTGGTGCAGAATTACATACAGGATACGATAATAGATGGACTTTGGTGACTAATTAAACGAGGCCTCGAGGCAAAGAATTTACCTTGAATCTAATTTTTTTTTGTATTCAAATCAATCAAATCAGTTATTCGAATACTTGTTTCAGCCCTACATAGCACGCTGTACACATATCGCCATTTCTAGCCACTGCAGGACGACAGACAGGATAGGGGCAGTCCTATTAATGTTAAATAATCTCACAAAGTGAAATTTCATGGTAGGGGTACCTTTAATAATTTATCATTTTAGATAAAAAAACAAAAAAAACAATCATGTTACCAACACATTTAGGGTAAAGTCCATGTCACTTGTGTGTGTGTCAAATCTCAGTAAACGTGTGAAACACTTCATAATCAACATTTCTATAAATACATTTCAATTAGCTGATAATCAGAAACACACAAAGTGGACAGGAGACCTTCCACCGGACACTACAGCCCCGGAACAGGTGAGGCACTGCGGCCATGTGGCTGATTCGGAAAACAAAGCGGCAATCGTCCTCGCGTGAATTAAACCGGGACCCTGTACTCCAGCAGTTCGCCTACCACTGGTTCAGACACTGGTAAAAGTATTGGACATTTTATTTACTATCGGAGTGCTTTATCTAGAAGAATGACCAGATCATCACCCAGTCACTCCCTGGCTGAGCCTCTTTCCAACACTTTCAAAGTCTCTTTCAAAGTTTTGAGGTCTAAAAGATTTTGCTCATAAGTTAACCCAAGCTAAAATAATGTCTCTAGAGAGCTTCTTAGACGAAGCAGAAATACCCAAAGATGGACTCCAACGCTGCCAACAAAAGAAAGCAGCATTCCTTCTTAAATTAAGGCTTATTTTAACAGGCAAATCATGTGCCTAGTCTCCCATCATGCCTAGATGGGACCGTCTTGTTGCAGGTACAGGGCTACCCTGATTCTGCATTACGGTGACAGACAGGACTAAAGGAATGAAAGGTGCACAAAAGAGTCACGCAACCTGGTGCCCCTGCCGAAAAGAATTCACTTCCTGTCCTACAGAACCCACAGACGGCATGGTGCGGTCGCAGGAGGCTGCTCTGACTGGACCGAATCAGAACAACAACACTGGCTGGACTTGATGCGGAAGGTCTGGACGCTGCGGTCAGCACCGTCTTCTGCCTCCCCCACCCGCCCTACTGACTGTAGCTGCACTCGTCTATGGTGAGGCAGATGAACTCCTGAATGCACTTCCTGTACTGCTGCTCGGTGGGGCTGCTGACGGGGTATTGACCTGGCTGCCCGAGCGGCCCGTCCGTCTCCCGCATCTCCTCGTTCATCCGCGCCAACCGCAGCCTGAACAGGAGAGACCACATCAGCATCAATTCCGTCCATTTCTGGCCGCATCGCCTCGCTCTGTGCAGCTCAGCACCTACAGGGTGACTATGTCGGCGTTGGCCGTCTGCACCGCGACGTTCAGAGGGACCCGTCCATCGTCGTCCTCCTCCGTCTGTGATGCGCCCCTCTTCAAGAACAAACACACCTGCCTGCAAGCAGAGTTGAGTTCTGCGACGTGCTGCACTTTCAAAATCTCGGCATGTGACCTTTAACCTCGTCCCTGCACCCACCCTGTGTGTCCAAGGGCCGTGGCGTGATGGAGGGGTCCTCTGCCTCGTCCGTCCCTCTGATTCACGTCGGCGCCGTTCTGCAGCAGGAACTCACAGGCGATCAGCGACCCCTGGGGAGCGGAGGCGTAATGAACACGGCCGCCCGGACGTACCGCACCGTCCGCTGATCTGAGGTCAGACTCACCCCGATCACAGCCTGGATCAGCGGGCTCCGCCCCTCGCTCTCATCGCCAACGGAGTTGACGTCGGCGCCGTGCGCCAGCGCCTTGGCCATGGCGGGCAGGCTCCGCGCCAGCGAGGCTTTGTGCAGCAGCGCCCCTGGGTGGAGCTCCCGCTGGTCCTCGGGGTCCGACGACTCCTGCTCCAGCTCCACCTCCCCGTTGGACTCGTCCTCAGAATCCTCACCATCTGAAAATAATTGAATATCTTGACATATTTGTACAATGAAGACACGAGATGCCTTTTTTCCTCCATAAAACGTAATTTTTGACATTATGTAAAAATAAATATGATTATCAATAAATATGTTTGATCTTCTTAATAATCGTTGTCCGCTTACCCTCCTCTGTGACACTGTCCACCATGGGGCCGAACACCAGGATGTCGGTACTGCCATCGGTGCTGCCACCGAGGCCACTGTCACTGCTCAGACCCGCTGGGCCAACAAGCGCCAAGCAGAGGGGGGACACGTTAACTACCATACGCCACGCCCCATCGTCACTATTTTAATCATGCTCAATGTCTTCAGAGGTGTGACTTACTGCGGGGTCCGGACCTGGTGTCAAAGTAGGAGAAGAGCGAGTCCAGCTCGTCAGGACAGAAGAGAGACTCGCGCCTGACGTTCGCTGCGGCGGCTGAGGGGAAAAGGAACCATATTCAACTGAGCTACACACATCCATAAATTCACCAAAGCAACATCTAGACATTTAGAGCAACTGTATCAACATATGAATTGAATTTGAAACAATTTACTTATCCAATGTTATTACGGATTTTGAACAATTTAATTCAGCATCTAACTGACCTGAGGTGAGGTTATTAAGTGATGCACTTCCTGGATCGTGTTTCCGTCGGGTTCGGGGAACCCTGCGGGCAGAACTGTGATTCCGGTGGCACTTCTTGACGTTCCAGCGCGGAAACTTCCTCTCTGAGAGCAGGGCCTCCGAGCCACACATCTTTTTCAGGAACTTCTTCTCCACGTACTTCGCCTTGATCCACGCCTCCTTCTCCTGCCTGTCGCGACACACGAGGCAACGTCCTCAAACACACAGGGCACAACAGAACCCAGCGCGGAACAATCACCGCGTACCGCAACGACCGGTCCGCCTACCGCGAGCTGGAGGGCCCGGGTTTGTTCAGGCCTTGCTCTTCACAGCGTCCTTCATAAATCTGGTTCATGAGGGTGTTGCCCAGCTCACACATCAGCTGCAGAGGGGCGAAGGGGAGAAATGGTGAACATCTCAACATCAGCGCCTCAACATTTTCTTAGAAATGCCGGGATCACTTTGCCTGGTCAGAGCACGTCAGAGCAGGTTCACCTTTCTGACCAATAACCCATTCGATTAAGTCTTAATTAAGTCTTATAATTAAGTCTTATGATTAAGTCTTATGATTAAGTCTTATAATTAAGTCTGATCCCTTTATTGGCCGTGTTTACTTTGTGTTGCCTAATAAGAAATAAAAACAAGTACAACATTTCAGATCAGTGGATGGGCTATCGTTTAGGACACAGACCCGTAACCAGAAGGTTGCCGGTTCGAGTCCCGAGGTGCCACTGAGCAATGCAATGTCCCCACAAACTGCTCACCAAGGGTGATGGGTTAAAAGCAGAGGACACGTTTGGTTTTGCCACGGTGTGCTGTGCTGCAGTGTTTCACTATGACAATCACTTTCACTTCCATTCAAACCATTTAGCAATTAGTGTTTCATAAAGAGCTGAAACGACAGACTTTGCTCAGTCTGGTGAGAAACTTGCAGTGAGAACATCTGGAAAAAGCACCAAAAATGTATTACACATACACTGTTTCCATGGAGATGAATAAATTACAAGGAGAAGAAATTAAATGTTCTAAAGATGTTCTAAACTGGGTGGTAGTCGCCCAGTTGGTATAACACAGTCGCCTATGAACCAGAAGACCCAGGTTCAAATCCCACTTACTTCCATTGTGTCCCAGAGCAAGACACTTAACCCTAAATTGCTCCAGGGGGACTGTCCCTTGTAACTACTAATTGTAAGTCGCTCTGGATAAGGGCGTCTGATAAATGCCGTAAATGTAAATGTAAATGTAAATGTAAACTGACCTTCAGCAGCTCTGGCTCCCATGAGTCCAGGGTCAGAGATCGCACCTTCGAGCAGTGGACCCCCAAACTCCTGCAATCACACCAACACCCACCTCTTTCATTTCAAGAACAAAAGGAGGAAGTGGGAGCAGACGGACAGGTGCCGCTGGTGACAGGCGGGCGAACTTCCTCTAATCTAACGCCACCCATCTGTCCACCCACTACTCAGGTCAGAACCAACCGTCCATGTTCCGCAGCATGGATCATTCCAGGCATAGATCAGATTAAAAAGCGTAACGAAGTCAGGCGATCCCACCTGTGGATGCCGGAACACTCGATGCAGAGCAGGATGCCGAGGTTGATGCTGGCCCAGCGCGGCTCGGCCTGACCGCAGTCACAGCACAGCTCGTTTCCAGGCAGCGACAGGACCCGCGGCAGGACGGTGTCCCCGCGGACGCTGCGCTCCCGTGGCTCGCTGGCCGATTCGATGCTGCTGGTGGAGGGAGACGCTGTCCGGTCCAGCTGGAAAAGTGACACGTGAACCAATAAACACTCATGGGACGCATTTTCTTCTCTTTCAATTTCAATTTTCACTTTCAATCACTTCTGGACCACAATCCCCCCAGAAATCCTCGCACAAACTTTTAACTCTTTTTACCTTGCACATTTATTATTTTTTTACTTTATACTTTGACTTCCCCCATTTGCACACCCTACCTGTTGCACATATTTTATGTTTTAGGTTAAAGACATAAAAGTGTAATATTTGGTTATGTTTGCAATATTTGCATATTGGTTTTCACTGTATACTTTCAATATTTGCAATACTGTGGTCTGTAGCAGTCACCAAAGCATTTCACTGCATATCATACCGTTTATGACTGTGTATGTGACAAATAAAATTTGAATTTGAATTTGAATTTGAAATTTGAAATGCGGCACCACTGCCACGGACCTCGCCGCCGTAGGCGTCGCTGGTCTCTCTGTATGCCGAGGCGATGCTGGCCTGAACTGCCTGGACCCAGGCCTGGCGGAGCTTCTCCGACTCTGCCTGCAGCATGCAGCTCCTGAGGAATAATACGGATCGTGGCGTTATTACGTGCACTTATACACACGACGTTTCCCAGAAACACACACACCCTAGAAGAAAGAGAAACACTCACTTTGTTGGGGACACCACCTCGAAGCAGAACCTCCTCTCTATGTCCTCACAGGGTTTCACAGAGCAGAGCCTCAGATCCTCCACCACCACCGTCAGAGAGTCCTGCACCAACACACACTTACACGCTGTACCGAACACATACACTAACACAACTCGTCACTACTAGTAACTATGGTTGTTTTCGTCTTAACTTTTTATATTTTAATATTTTAGTCTAGTTTTAGTCAACAAGAACTAGTCAATGAAAATTGTATTTTAATCTCTTCTTTTTTTACTAATGCAATTCTATTTAACCCGGTCAATATAGTACAATTGACACTATATACTAAATACATCCACACACTGATATGCTGTCATATTGCTGCCACTTGTCTGCCTGGTTTGTCTAGTTTGTCTCGACCTGCACTATTTTATGGGTCAGTGCACAATGTCCTTTGTCAAGTTTTTGTGTCGTGTGTTATTCCATTTGCATGTCATTTTGCACACTGTGAATCTCCAAAGCTTCACAATCTCATCTCTCTGTGTACTTGTATGTAGTGAGATGAAAATAACGTCTCGTCTTGTTTTTGCCAACGAAAATAAAGAGACATTTTAGTATAGTTTTTATTGTTTAAACCATATTTAGTCTTATTTTTACTCGTCAATTTTATTACATGATATATTTTGCTATAGTTATCGTAACATGATGCATCTCATTTATTTATCGTCTCATCTTAAACACGTCAAAAATGTTCCAGGACAAAGGTATTTCTGAACGTGCTGAACAATCATGAACGTGTTGTATGTAGGATGCGTTCGGGGTTAAAGGTCAGGTTGGAAGTTGGGCTGATATGTCATGTACACACGTTTCAGAAAATAACAGTTCTGGCGCCCCTGAAAATTTTACCGTTTTGCAGAAAAACATTCTTGTGTGGACGGGGTCTCAGTTACGGTGGCTGGTTCTTTACCTTCAATCTCTTCTGATACACCAGCTGACTGTTCTGTATGGAGAACCAGCGTCTGAGAGGAGACCAGAGGAGCACACACACTAGTGAGAATAAGCCATGGTAGTGAAAGAGGGTGCATGAAGGAGTATCGGGACACATCATTACTAGGTGAGTGACGTTCTCACCTGTTCCACGTTTTGAAGGCGTTGCTGGCCCTCTTGAACAGGTATCCCTCCATCACCACTCCGTTCGGGGCGTCAATGTCGAACTCCGCCCTGGGGTCATCGTACGAAAAGTCCTGCCGCGCAGACAGACAGAAACGGACAAACTGGTGACCAAAGAGTCTCCCATGATGCCACTGAGCAGGACATAGACACATTTCACAAATCCCAGCCCGGGTGTGCAGGACACGTCACACATTGGAATAATTTGCGGGAACTGGCCAAACCATTTCAAAAGACTCGATGACGTACCACGATGACCTGTTCAATATAATAACATAATAATATGATGATAATAGACATACACTACCTATTAAAAGTTCCTGTTTTTTCCACGAAAAAAAAATACAAAAAGGATAATAAAGAACTAGTCAAATCCACGTGATCTGCTGATGCACTACTCTTTAAAACAGCACAAATGTTTTCATCTCCACTAAGATAATTGAAAAGAAGGGTCAACGAACATGGGTTACCGCACACCGAATTCCATTGGAACTCAAGACCAATTGTTGCTGATAAAGTATGCAGATATTCCATCATTTACTGACATAGAGTCATTTACAACATGAACCATCCGATGTCTTTTAATGCGCCAAACAGTTTCCCATCAAAAACGACTCTAAACTTTTTAATGGTTCCGTTTGCCTGCTGTAATGTTCCTGTCTCTCCTGTTTTTTTTTAAAACTGTGTTGTCTGCAACGCTTGAGCAGGACATCTTTATTCTTGACTGGACATCACATGCACGGAACACAACACACGGCATTTATATTCTAATGGAAATCATATTGCCAGCAACCAAGGATCGATATTAACACTGATAACGAGATCGGTGTGCCCAGGGCTCGAGGTTTTTATTAACATTTCTAAATTGTGTTTGAATCTTTTTGGTAAATTATTTAAAATATATGAGACGGTAGTATAGATGAATACATTGTGTTACACTATTAAAATCTTTAACTTTATCTGTAACTGACTACTTTTATTATCATTATTATTATCATTATTATTATTATTATGAACTCACCGGGCTGAACTCCAGCCTGCCGAATAGCTTCATTTTGAACCACTTGGTATCCAGACGCATTTCAGACCTTCTCTCTGCCGCTCGCGCTCCTCTGCGTACGGCGTGTCGCGCGCGGCGCCGCTTAATACGCCACGATTAGCATACAGCTGCCGGCCGTGACCTCCACCGTGACCTCCGCCACGCGCGGGCCTCTAGCGGCCAGTCCGCTCGTGTTGCCATGGCGGCGGTTTTCATGTCCACTTGAGGAGAGGGAATTTAAACATCTGAATGGTGCGATGACGACATTAATACAAATAAAGTAATAAAATATAACCGTGCTCGGGGGCTGCGCATTCGGTACGGTTTCAGAGATAAGTCTTTTTGGGAAAGTGCCTGCAGGGAGGCAGTTTTTTTTCACCACCCCGTCTGCACCCACCGGATTTACGATCTCACCGGGCCGGTCCCACCACCCCACGCCCCGGCACGGAGCTGGAGCGGAGTTCCGTAATGAGCGGCTTCCATCTGCCTGACTGTTCCTGGTTAATCAGGCGGGAATGATGGGTCCTCAAGGACCAGCAGGGCATAAAACACCTCCACACACACACACACACCAGCACTTCAGTCAGTGCTTCTTCTCATGAGATTTGAACTGGGGCTCTAGTTCCAAACAAAAAAAAAAAAACGGAACAAGTGGAAGCCAGAACGTCTGCAGCATGGACACGCAGGAAACCTTCCACACTTCCAGCGAGGAAAGTGAATGAGAGGTTTGTCAGACACACGTATGTCAACACACACATATAAGCGCTCACTCAGGCCTGCACACCTGCCATGTTGCACTAAACATGCCACAGCAGTGTGAAAGAATGGACAACTCGGTCCCACGGGTGCCACAATTTAAGCTGCAGCTTTGTGCTGTGTGTGCATGTGTGAGGAGCAGATGCGTCTCGGAGCAGGAGACCATAGATCTTCCACAGGATGGGCGACAGAAATCCACAGGCAGGCTCTGCAGATGGAGAGAACCTCACACTCCCGCCGACGGTTCTGTCGAAAAAAACCTAGTTCTGATCTGAACTAACACATCTTCATAGGAACTAACAAATTCCAACTAACATGGTTCCATTGTGAATCTAACAAGGTTTCGTCAAGGACCTAACACAGTTCCAGCATGAATCTAACACGGAATCTAACACATCATGGAACCAACATGGTACAGTTGTACCATGGTACATGGTCCGTAAGGGACCCAACACAGTTCTGTCATGAATCTAGCATGGTTCCACAGTTCCATCATGAATCTCAAACTTTTTCGTCATGTACCTAACACATTTCCGTCATGGAACTAACACAGTTACGGCATTGACCTAACACATTTCCGTCATGGAACTAACACAGTTACGGCATTGACCTAACATGTCTCCGTCATGGAATTAATATGGTACGGTTTCGTAATGGACCTAAAATGGTTCCGTCATGAATCTAACACGGTTCTGTCATGGACCTAACACGGTTCTGGCATGAACCTCACACGTTTCTGTCATGGAACATGGTATGGTTTCGTAATGGACCTAAAATGGTTCTGTCATGAATCTAACATGGTTCTGTCATGGACCTAACACGGTTCTGTAATGAACCTAACACGTTTCCGTCATGGAACATGGTATGGTTTCGTAATGGACCTAAAATGGTTCCGTCATGAATCTAACACGGATCCGTCACGGACCTAACACAGTTCCGGCATGAACCTGACACGGTTCCGTCATGGAACTAACACGGTTCCAGCATGAACCTAACACGGTTCCGGCATGAAAGTAATATGGTATGGTTCCGTAACGGACCTAGAATGGTTCTGCCATGAATCTAACATGGTTCTGTCATGGACCTAACATGTTTCCTTCATGGAACGAACATGGTACGGTTCCGTAACGGACCTGGATTGGTTCTGTCATGAATCTAACATGGTTCTGTCATGGACCTAACATTGTACAGTTCCATAACGGACCTAACACGGTTCCGTCATGAATCTAACAGAATTCCGTCATGGAACTAACATGGTACGGTTCCGTAACGGACCTAGAATGGTTCTCTCATGAATCTAACATGGTTCAGTCATAGACCTAACATTGTACGGTTCCAAAACGGACCTAACGCGGTTCCGTCATGAATCTAACAGAATTCTGTCATGGAACTAACATGGTACGGTTCCGTAACCTAACGTGTTATACCTAACACGGTTCCGGCATGAACCTAAAACAGTTCCGTCATGGAACGAACATGGTATGGTTCTATAATGGACCTAACACAGTTCCGTCATGATTCTAACAGGATTCCATCATGGCTCTGAGGGGCAGCCCCGAGGCTGAACAAGAACAGTGGGTCACCTCTCGCTCTTATTTCATCTGTTGCTGGGGGTTTGGGATGTGTTGCCCCACCCACCTGCAGGCTGTTCAGAGAGGGGGCGGGGCCAGGCAGTTAATCTTCAGGGAAGGTCAGCAGATCGGTGTCCACGGTTCAAGCCGAGACTCTGTCTGTCCCTGTGTCCATGAAAAGTATTACGCTTCTGATAAAATAACCAAAAACTTTACCTGAAATAGTGATTTATTAGCAGTATTTTATGAATGAATTATCTGTAGTCTGTCTGTCCCAGTATATGGGATTCATGGTGTATTCCCATGAGACAGTATTAAAAAAGAAGAGGCAGGTAAGCGTGGGGTGATCAGTGTGAAAAATGCTTGCGGTGAATGGACACCACATGGCGGGATCTAATTCAGCGCGTTCTCCGTCCTGCAACAGGACCATCTGCCACTGGAACCTGGCACACTGATGCCATTTAATCCTGAGCCGTCTCTGCAGGACATCCCTGATGCTTACTGCTCTCATGGACCAGGAGGTGATTAGTGCAGGGGAACACGCTGCACTCATTCTCTAAAAAAAAAACCCAAATCCTCCATGATCCATGCGCTGCAGGTACCGGCTGTCCAGTTACTGGTTAAAAATGTGACCAGATCCCAGATCTGCAGAACCTGCTCTTCATGCGTTCTGACCAGAAAATGAATGAAAAAACTCTTGCGTGGTGAGCCGAGCCCTGCCCCCTTCTCTTCCTCTCAGTTTTACATCCCTTCCTTGTCCACAGGTCCATGTGGCGTCTCTATGTTGCAGATCAGCAGGCCGACTGGGTTCCTGCTCTTTGTGTTCACTGCTGCCCACACGACCATGATTCACACCAATCTACACACTGGATTTTTACATTAGGAATATTTGGGAATGTGGGAAGTGGGCGTGGTCACGTCCAGTGACATATTGTGATGGTACGTGACTGTGATGGATTGACAGAAGGGGGGTTTAAATTGCACAGGATGAGGAAATAGGGTGTGTGAGAGCTGTCAATCAACCCTACAGGCTCCTCCCCCTTTATATAACACACACACATTTTACATTTACAATTACAGCATTTATCAAATGCCCTTATCCAGAGCGACTTACAATCAGTAGATACAGGGACAGTCCCCCCCCCCGGAGCAACTTAGGGTTAAATGTCTTGCTCAGAGACACAATGGTAGTAAGTGGGATTTGAACCTGGGTCTTCTGGTTCATAGGCGAGTGTGTTACACCACTAGGCTACTACCACCCACATTTCAGCCACTTGCCTGCATGAGGGTCTGTGTAGAGGTGATTCGTTCCACAAGTCAACAGTGAGGGTCCATGGAGGAAGAAAAGAAGGGAAGAGATGGAGACAACATGTTAATATTTCACTACAGTCATTACAATGAGTTATAAATGTAAGAAGTCTATGACTTCATATTTTCACTAAATATTTAATCAAAACAGAAGGTTCCTCTGCATTTCAGGCCACTTCTTCTGCAGCAGTTATTTAATTATTTCTGTTCCATGAAAGCAGGACACAGCATCCTCCAGCATCTCCATTAGGCCCCATTAGGACTGTGCTTGGCTGTGATACAGAGAGGTGCAGAATCCTCATGGTGTCGAGCTGGACCTCTGTGGGTGTGTGCGTGTGTCTACAACTTAGTGCAGAACGAGTTTGATGGACAGACACAGCCTTCATGTCTCTGAGGGCTGCCTGAGTAAAAGTGTTGTCAGCAAGAGAGACTAAGAACCACAGGTAGAACTAGAGATTTTCAGATCAAGGAACCTGCGGAAGAAAGAAGGGGTGAGACAAAAGGAGGTGCTGACCCTCTGCTGGATGATTGCGTGTTTGTGCTCCATGTCCCTCTTCTCCACGGCCGAGTCGATGACCAGCTGGTCCAGCTGGAGTGGGGAGCCACACAGACAGACAGAAAAATTAATACAAGTGAAAGTGAAGTGATTGTCGTTGCGAAACACTGCAGCACAGCACACGATGACAAAATGAAACGTGTCCTCTGCTTTTAACCATCACCCTTGGTGAGCAGCGGGATTCGATCGGGATTCGAACCGGCAACCTTCTGATTACGGGGCTGCTTCCTTAACCGCTAGGCCACCGCTGCCCCATACAAGACCATGATGCACTGAACTGAATACGCAGGTGCATATACACACACACTCTAAACACACACACACACACACACACACACAGTAAATAGACACAGTTCATGATGCAGGTGCAAATACACACACACATACTAACAAACAGACATCTAGTGTTTTTCTTATGTACACTTGCATATATTCTACATATGCAGAGGTACACAAATATAAATATTTATACCGATACAGATATTCATGTTTTTAATTATCTCATTCACAGTTTTGTCTAGACTTTTTATAATCTGGAATTTTTTATGTTATACAGTCAGTATATTCTCTATTTTCTGCTGCTCTTATCTTGTACTCTTATCTCATCTACACACACACAGTAAATAGATAAAGTTCATGATGCAGGCACACATATGCACACTGTGCATGTTTCCTGCCAGTAGAATTGGCGGTCTGTTGGACCACAGTTCTCACCTCAGCTGCCAGTTTCTTCATGTAGGGGTCAATGTCGTCCAGCAGGCTGTAGCCTTGCTGGAACAGGGTGTGCTGGGCTTGCATGAAGGACAGCATCTGTTGGACATGAGGCGGAGGGCACGTGAAGAGAAGTGTAGAAAAACCCACACATAACGTGAACAGAACCACGCAGAACGGGAGTAAATACTCACCGCATGTAAAACTTCAAACTTCTTCTTTGCCTGAAGAACGTTGATCTGAAATAGACAGCACAGGGTTGCCAAGTTTGGTCAGCAAGCTGGTCTCCCAGGACATGCATGGGAACTCCTGGGCAAGTGGAATGGCGTATTTCCAGTCCAAATTTAACAAAAGATGAAATTAAAACCAGTCCAACCTGGCAACACTAAGAACAGGCGCTCATTCCCCAGTACAGGTGTGTAAAAACAGGTCTGTGAACACTTCTCGTTGCACTGTGGCGCCACCTTGTGGTGACTGATTAATCAGCTGGTAGCCCCGGCTGAAGCACCGGTCACATTCAAATGAACCTAAAGACGTGAGAAGATCTCAACTGATGGAGGTGTTGCTGCACACACCTGTAGGACGTAGTCGAGGGCCAGGTGCCGGAAGGCCTTGCGGGACATGACGAGGGCGCCGGACGCCTCCTCCGCCTCGTGCGGTTTGTTTCGTGGCACCTGAGCGTTCTTCACCTGAGCCATCTCCATGTCTTCACGCACTCGGTCGAACTGCTTCTTCGTCTCCTTGAACTTGCGGATGTCCCTGTTGGACACACGGAGCCACGTTAGTCAACATGACAACGGTGACAAGCAAGTAAGCGGGAGAAATGTAACGTATAAGAGACTCACTCTTTAATGAAGGAGTTGAGCTGCTGTTTGATGGACCTCTGGGCCTGATCAAAGAGGATCTGTGACCAGAACACAATCAGACACACACTGGTGAGAAGAGATGCAAAAAATCCAAAAGAAAACAAGGGAAGTTCATATTGTAATGTGACCACTAGATGGCGCAGCAGCATTTCGCTTCACAGGGAGTGTTGGTTATTAGTGTTTCATCACCTGTGACATTGAGGCAACACAGCGAGAGTTAAGCATGGCCTTAGTGTGGTGTGTGTGTGTGTGTGTGTGTGTGTGTGTACAGGAACACTGACTCACAGCGTTCCTCCACCCAGTTCTCACCCTGATGGCTGCAGCAGTCTGGACCCAGAATAAACAGAGTAGAGTAGAGATGTCTCACGGTGGTCGGCAGGATGTTGGACCCCTCTAATTGGTCCGTTTAGGTTTGAATTCTCTCTTACGGCAAAAGCCCGCCCAGCAACGTACAGTGAGTTTGGACAGATGTGTGTGTGTGTGTGTGTGTGTGTGTGTGTGTGCGCCACCCGACTGACACCCCAGACACCAAACACCCAGGGTGGAGCAGCAGCAGCAGCTCATGTGTCTGCTCAGACCAAGCTGGACCAGATGCTCCCCATATGGAGACGAAACCAACTCCTGCATCCATCACAGCGGGAGGAAGAGGAAGTGACACGTGCAGCAGTAAGCCCATCTCAGCACTTGTCTGGGGGCCATGTAGATGACCCGTTACTCTGGTTATGTTCTTTAGAACTAACAATGTAACTAAATAGAATGTATTAAAGTAGGCTAGTGTAATATATTATAAAATAATGCAATGTAGTGTAGTTTACTGCAATGTAACAGAGCTTAATGTTGTGTAATACAATTAATACATAATTGTATTACATTACTTACTTTATAACATAACATACTTTAATGTAATACAGTTTAGTGTAATGTAATTACACAGGCAGTGGTGGCTTAGCGGTTAAGGGAGTGGCCCCGTAATCAGAAGGTTGCCGGTTCGAACCCCAATCCGCCAAGGTGCCACTGAGGTGCCACTGAGCAAAGTCACCATCCCCACACACTGCTCCCCGGGCGCCTATCATGGCTGCCCACTGCTCACCAAGAGTGATGGTTAAAAGCGGAGGACACGTTTTTTTTAATCATTGTGTAATTTAATGTAATGTTGTTTAATATATGTAGTGTAATATAATTCTATGTATTGTTAAAAAGTCTTTCTGTGTCTTGATCCACACTCACGTCAGGACTGTGTTCTGCTCAGAATCATTTTGAAGCGTGATGAAGTTGTTGGCCACAGGTCCTGGCATAAACAGTTGGGCTGTGGTCGTTAGAGCTGAAGCTGACGCAGGTCTGGGTTTTGTAGCCAGAGTATTTAGTGTAATGACACCTTGTGATTTAATAGCGCAAAATGACAGCACAGGAAAGCGAGTATTTTCTCTCCTCGTTTTGACTGAATAATTCCCGGACCGTGGAGTGGCAGGGATCTGACCTGAGTGTCGGATTAACTTCTCAGAGTTTGTACGAGAGTAGATTAAGTCGAAAGATCAGTTCTGTACAGCTCAGAGGACAAAAGAGCCCCAGACGATTAGCGCCACGGCCCACAACAAGCATCTTAAAAAGCCAGCATGAAGGGATAAAGACTCTCCGGGTCGGCAATTACAGAAGAAACCACAGGGCCGCATGGCCGTGGGCAGGAATTTCCTCTCCGAGGAGGTGAGCCACGCTAACGGTTGCCGTGGAGACACGTTCCTTCTCTTCTGCCTCTTGTGTTTCCAATTATGGCAGATGTGAGCAGCTCACGCCCATTTTTCACCCGACCTTCACCAGACATGGACAGAAGTCTCATTATTTACTTTTAATGCCTGTTCTCGACCCTGTTCTTGACCCCTGTTTCTGTAATGTTCTCACATGGTTCCTGCACTCATTCTAATCTCTGGATGACCTCTGTGGAGGAACATGTGATGGTGTCAGCACCGTACCATGTGGTAGTTGATGATTTCCTGAAGACTCTCGCCACACTTCTGCAGACACTCCTGCAATCCAGGCAGAAACAGGTTTCAGATCAACACACACACACACACACACACACACACGCCAGGCCCATCCAAACGACTTACCGAGACCATCCCCTCCTTCCTGCACTGCTGGGACAGGTCCCGAACTCCGCTCACAAACTGCTTGTTGGCACTGACGTACGCTCGACCGGCGTCAATCATCCCGCTGCAGAGCTTCACCAGCTGAGAGGTGGAGATGAGGAGGAGAACGCCGACATTAGGCAGAGAAACACACACTCTGTTCTGGGCGCAGCAGCACATTCTCACGCATAATGACAGAATTCGGTGGGATGAAATGAACCAAATGACAGCATTACGCTGGAAATGACAGGGCGGGAGGAGCTGCGGCCCCCGACGCCACCATGATCCTGTGGTGGGAATAAAGCAGAGACGCGAGCAGCAGGCAGAGAAAGTTCCAGTCACAGAGAGGACGTCGCAGCACTACACTCCCACCGTTCAGTCAATGTCAACTTAATCGTCATCTCATCATATACAAGTACACAGACTGCAAATGGAGATTTAAAACAGCGCACAACACAAAAAAGTGACCAGTAATACAGTGCAGGTCAACAAATACCAGATGGACACGTAGCAGCAATAGGATAATATATCATAGTAGCCTAGTGGGTAACACACTCGCCTATGAACCATAAGACCCAGGTTCAAACCCCACTTACTACCATTGTGTCCCTGAGCAAGACACTTAACCCTGAGTGTCTCCAGGGGGGGACTGTCCCTGTAACTACTGATTGTAAGTCGCTCTGGATAAGGGCGTCTGATAAATGCTGTAAATGTAAATATCAGTATATGTGTTTATTTAGTATATATAGTATATAGATTATATAATATGAAAATAGTCGTAATATGTTAGTAACACTAATACAGCAGCACAGCGTGAGTTGGTGAGAGGAGGAACAGGGTTTCCTGAGAGTTCTTCACACTCTGGTCATCATCATATGCACCTTCATAAGATGAAACCTCAAGGAAAAATCCATCACCACTGTCAAGGTGGTCAAGTGAAGCCAAAATGTCCTACCCTACATAACCCATTTCACAGGTTTGAGACCCACAAAGTGGCTACAAGAAGTGTACACCCTTGGTGAAATGTAAAAAATGGTGCACACCCTTAATAAATACTTTGTTCATATCTGCCCATCTTGACATCTTACTCAGTCTTCCTTACAAATGTGTTCCAAATCTGTCACGTTGTGAGGCCAGGTCACCCCAAAAATTTTCTATTGGATCTAGGTCTAGGTCCTGGCTGGGTCGTTCCAAAACTAGATTTTTTTTGCATTAAATCACAAAAACAGGGGTGTGTACACTTTTTTTTGTTGTCTTGGTGAAATGTTTAAAAGTTCAGTGACTCATGCTGTGAAAAGTTTGTCCAGATGGCCGAATGATGCAGAGCTGCTTTGTGTATTATCGTGGCGAATGTGCGGTCTGTTGAGCTGCATTACGGCCTCTGAAGAACCCAGAGTGAGATTTTAACCTTTAACAGAAGATCTCAGTAAATGTCACACAGAGACACCATTCACACCATCTGTTCCCTCAAATCCCCCATAAGTCTTTGGTGCTGCGGCGCTCTCGGAAGATTCATGTGCGCCATTTCTCATATTCCCAGCTGCGCACATAACCCATTATCCTTGGTGCACT
The DNA here is from genome assembly GCF_900700375.1 of Denticeps clupeoides. Classification (NCBI taxonomy): domain Eukaryota; kingdom Metazoa; phylum Chordata; class Actinopteri; order Clupeiformes; family Denticipitidae; genus Denticeps; species Denticeps clupeoides. The sequence continues at coordinate 18,777,346 of NC_041718.1, forward strand.
GGAAGCTGTGGAACCACGGGGGCTGCAGCTGTGGCACCAGGGACCATCAGTGGTCAGTGAACAGGTCATGGGGTCAGCAGCTGAGATCGAACTGTTAGTTTGTTGGTCAAAGTTAGTAGTTTGTTGAGGTCAAAGTTCAGTGACGCACGCGACATAACATGATCACCATGCACACTTCACTCTGCCAACACTGGGTCATTATTACCGTGGCCAGGTGGGCTGGCAGTTACATTCTGATTGGCGTAAGCCTGAGGCTTCTCCAAAAAAGCCCCTATCAAACCCTTACTGGCCGCTTATGCCGAGGGCCCTATTTTGAGGACTTGACACATGGGGCAAAGCAAAAAGCGTAAGTAACAAAAAAAACGTGCAGCTGGCACATCTCTGTGCTTATGTCCAATACGAACATCCAAAGATTTGCCAAACCACTTGCCGACAGCAAGGTTGCCGATTTGCAGAGTTGAAAAAGGCAGCATAGAGCCTCAAAATAAAGAGCCACCAACAAGCTAAGAGCTGAGATAGGGAAAAAAAACACATTCAGCACGTACCTTATCTAGTTTGGCTTCAACCTCCACCACGTCTGTCTCCACTTCGTCAATGTTCGCCCTGTGGGAACAAAAGTAACAGGATGTCATCACACTTCAAGTTGATTTTATGCAAAACTACTGCTCTGGCTCTGGTGGCCTAGCGGGTGGAGAAGCGAAAAGAAACTGAAGAGTCACGTGTTCAAATCTCAACTGCATTTATTAAAGTTTTCCATCAGTACTGGTGATTTCTGTCAACTGAGTCACTAAAGTCATATACAGAACACACCCAGCATGGCCCTCTGAATCCCATGGTTTTATACAGGATGGATGCCTGAAGAGCATCTGAGCTCTTCAGGCATCCATCTCAATGGGCTTTGACAGGCCCTACAGGAGTGATACAGAGAGGGACGTCCTTCCAGGGTAGAGTGAGCCTGCAGTTGGTGTCAGTGCATCCTTCACATACCAAATGCGTCCAGCGTTTTTATTTGATGTGTGTCTGAAGCAAGGCTATAGTTGTTTTTGGTGGCCTGTCTTAATTTAAGTTTTAGTCTAGTTTTAGCATCCAGCTGTCATTTTAGTCTTTATTAGGCTTAGTCGCATCAATAGTCATTCTAGTCTAGTCAAGTTTCAGTTGACTAAAAATCATGTTTTAGTCAGAATTATCCATTACTATTTTAGTCTAATTTTAGTCACCGAAAACAGATGACATTTTTGTCTAATTTTAGTCTCTTTGTACAAGTACCTAGAACAGACAAAACAACATTTTCCTTTTAGTCAAAACCATTTCATAATTAAAACAAGGTTATCTTATTATTGTATTATTGTTACCTTATATACTTAAGAATACTCTATATCCATTCCAGACACATGTGGCCCTCACTGAAACAGGGGTTTGGACACCCCTGTCCTAGACCCAACACTGGTAGGTGCACACTTCCATATAAGAACATTAGTCACATTAAACCATAACACACTGACTGTCCCATCGGTGCTTCATCCCCAGTCCGTCTCTGCTGGTTCCATCACTGATGGTGATGAAATTACATAAAGGTCAGAGGTCATTAAAATGTAGGCATCTTTAAAATGCTTCAGTTACCCAGACCCACATGAATGCAGCAATAATTTCCCTGAGCCAAACCGTTCCCTCCACACATTAACGGACAGTGGCAGCCCCTTTAACAGGTCAGAGTTTGACCCTGGTGGCTGGTCAATCTGGGTCAGAGGTCAGTGTGTTGGGGGCACAGCTGCTCTAAACTCCCTCTCCACCTCTTCCATTAGCTGCACACAAACACAAACACACACCTAAATAATTCAGGCCTGTGCACCCAAGGGTCACTCAGAATGCAGCTCCACCCCCTGCAAGTCTGAAAGGTCAGGTTGTGCTCCCCGTCACAGAGCCACAGCTAATCAATGTGGCGTGTGCAGATACATGAACGAACACACATAGTTCCAAGAAATGAAACGTGGTGATGTATGAAGGTCTGCTTTCTTCTCACACACACACACACACACACACACACACACACACGTGTTTTGACTGAGAGCAGTTTAGACCTCAGATCTTTACTTTACTTTACTTTACTTTATTTAGCAGACGCTTTTATCCAAAGCGACTTACAAGAGGAAGACACCAGCAATTCTCAATCGATTTCTACAGAATATTGAGTTTACAAACTAAGAGCCCTGATAAGGTTTAGACTTGTCAGTGAAGAGCATGCTCAGAGATTGTTAGGTGCTAGACTAAGAAAAATTATAATGTTTTTATACATTTTTGTATTGTTTGTGCAATGTATACACATGTGCATGTGTAAGTGTTAGATTTGTCTGTAATATTTTTTGAATAAGAGGGTTTTCACCTGCTTCTTAAAAGTGGTGATAGTCTCGGCTAGTCGTGTGGAGGAGGGCAGGTTGTTCCACCAGCCAGGGACAACAACGGAGAACAGAGATGATTGGAATCGGAGACCCCGTGAAGAAGGAATTTTTAGTCTCCTTTCGTTTGCCGAAAGTAGCTAAGTAGTAGTGTGATCCTCTTTCTATAAAAACGGACGGGTCCCTCATCCAGGTCGAGGCGTTTCATCACGCATGTAAACGCACGTTTTTTTTCGGTATTTTTAACCCTTGTGTGATGCTCATTGCCATTGAAAATGTGTTTTGTTCTTTATGTGTTCTTCAATCTCATGAATTTGGGAAAACAACGACACAAAAAAATAATTAAACAGTTTACCAGCTTCATGGGACACAAGATCCTTAATAAAGCAAGACCATTGCATATAAATAGTATATAATATATTCTGTTTCAAAATTGAATGGCTTGAACACTTTCTAAACTTTTAGTTTAAATCTTGAAAAGCTCAACATTAAAGCCTTAAGTACAGCATTGCAGCGTATCCTGATAAATTGAATGTTGGCATTAAACAGCCTCAGTGGCCATAAGGTGTGTCCCCGAAAAACACGAATGACTCGCGTAGTGACGCGAGATGAGCTGGACAGGACCTCAGGGACCGGGTGGGCCCAGGTTCTAGAGCCAGACTCCCCAGAAAACAGGCTGTGCGAACCGAGGTCCTCTTCATTTCTGTGATCCTGGACATTTCCTACGCATTTCTGTGATCCTGGACCGGGACAGCTGAGGCTCACATGGAGATCCAGGATGTGGAGCAAGGAACGCGGTGAGGAACACGCAGCACCTTGTAGGCAACAAGTGAACGGGTTTTTGTGATTGGCCACTGCAGGCTGTGCGAACGAAGACTGCTCAGCGCGTCATGCAAAAGGTCCACCGGTCTGTCACCATGGCAACCGCACCCTCTGCGATGTCTCGCTTTTCTCCCTTCAGCATTTTGGTTACCAAGAATCGGTTGCCAAAGAAACCAGACAGTCTGTCACATCGCTGCCCCATGTCTGTCGCTCTGTCTGTCGTTCTTCCTCTGATTTGCTCCCGAAAGACGGAGAAAACATCTGCTGAGTTAATTAGGCGGTGTGTGTGTGTGTGTGTGTGTGTGTGTGTGTATTCTCACATGATCACAGGAACCAGCGTTTCAGTCCGGCACAGCAGTCCATCCAAACGTCATCATCAATAAAACACCCTCCTCTGCTATTTCGTTCTGAGCATGTCCACAGGGCGCCCGCTGTACACCCATCGGCCCCAGCTGCATTGTGGGGGGGGGGACAGCCACGATCTTCATCCGGCGCATCGTACACTCGCCCCGTCGACCCGCTCACAAAGGTCCGACTGTTCGTAAACAAACTGGGAACCGTGGGGACAGGGAACGTCTTCATCCCCGTCTGAACAGCGGCGGCTCTGTTCAATAAGATCAACTGTCTCCGGCAGCGTAATGAACGGATCCACACAGAGAGCCTGCAGAACATCAGAACCACGCGCAGAACCCGAACCCGACGCACACGGGCCTGGTCAGTGCTTATGAACAAGTTCTGTTACAGGGTCTGCGTTTGTGTGTTTACTCAGGCATCAGTGTCGTCCACGAGCTGCACGAGGACAGAGGAACGACAGAGGAGCATGTGAAGATGGAAAAACTCTGTTCTCCTCAAATCCAGCTCCAGTTCAGGATGGAGGTAAATATTTACAGCAGCTTTGTGTACATGATGGAGGAAAGCAGAGACTTCCACCGAGGGCAGGAACACAGAACATTAAAGGAACTTCATCTTTACTGGTTTAAAGGTCACCTATCATGAAAATGGGACTTAATACGAGTTCCCCGAGCCTGTCTATGGTCCTGCAGTGGCCAGAAATGGCGATATGTATAAAGAGACATTTGGTCATCCCGCTTCACCGTTCAGAGAGCAGCAGCTCAGATGGTCCCATCTGGAATTTGGCCCCCTTATGACGTCATAAGGGGAAAGGATACCTCCCGTTTCTCCTGCTTTTTCCACCTCTCCCCTAAAACATCCTCTCCACCGACCGTCAATGCTTCCAAACATACGAGGCATTGCAGATGCTCGGTGATTGGATGTAAAATTTAGCAGAAATGTATTAATTTAGTTCCATCACGCAAGACTGAGTCAATTAATTTTTCTGGAAAAACGCAGACACAACTTCCTGTCTGTGAATGGTGTTGATGACGTCATTTCTCTCAACTTCTACAGGCCACTATCCTCCTTGTCCCGCCTCTCTCCTCCTCATTAGCATTTAAAGCTACAGGCACCGGAGCGGCGCGTCCTGGGAAATCTCATTGTGGGACTGGATCAAAGTGGCAGTAAATCTGCACCAACGCTGAATTTCGGAAAGGTACAGTATTAGGGGACAGACCAATATAAAGATCGATATGAAATAAAAAAAAACATCTGCACATCCATGGTTTTGTTATAAATCACACCGCGTATTGAACACCAACACACCTAAGGTGAGCGAGGAGAGCGTGGGCGAGTGGGCGTGGCCTGTTTCCGCTGGCATGCAAACACAGCACCACATTCCTGTCGTCTGTCATCTCCAGTTCAGGACGGAGCTAGAGGTGTCCATCAACGCCTTCGTCAGCCTGGAGGAATCTCGACTGCTCCGTGTGTGCAAATATGTTTCTGACCCGAGATCTGTAGGCGCACCGACACAGAACCGGAGCGCTTCGGCTCTTCCTGTTCCGTCTGTGTGATTTGTTTCCGAGGGCGGGTTCTCATTTTTTTGCAGATTGCACAATGAATGTCCTCTGGGCAGAAGACTTTCCTTCTGACCTCAACAGGTTGGAGTGGAGACACATGATGTCACCCACGCCCTCAAATCCACAGAGCCGCTCAGTCAAGGACAAGATGCAGAGCTACGGACGTCTACGGCGTCCAGAACTGTCCAGACGGTCGGCTTCCTGTCCGCTTCAGCCGTCTCACCCAGCAGAGCCGAACAGCTGATTCTGTTATGCAGATGCATAGCTAGTTTAAAAGTATAAGAAAAAAGTATAAGAAACTCTGGGGTGGAGTAGGTGCAGAATAAAAATGGTAAGATAAGAAGTGAACACGTGATTGGTCCGTCTGTCTCACATGACCATTCAACACAACCTGACCAGTAAAACTGCTGGCCAGTGGGTGATCACACTGTAAGATGGAAGCCGTTCATTCATCAAATCGATGCACTATTATTGCCATATCTAGGTTCCGATTAGAAATATGAAAGTGAAGTGACTGTCATTTGAAACACAGCAGCACAGCACACGGTGACACAGCGAAACGTGTCCTCTGCCTTTAACCATCACCCTTGGTGAGCGTGTGGGGACGGTGCTTTGCTCAGTGGCACCTCAGTGGCACCTTGGTGGTTCGGGTTCGGGATTCTGTTTCCTTACCCACTAGGACACCACTGCCCTGCAACTGTTTCAGTTCCAGAAACAGCCCAATTCTTTCTCCATTAAGAGGGCCAACGCGATAATTATAAATACAAAAAATCAATTCCCGAGTCACTGTGGCAGAATATGAATTACTGCTCAACAGAATTCATCAGTACAGACCGCGGAAACCAGACTGAAAACCAAAGACGTGCAGTAAACCTGTAAATCCAGTCTGCTTTATAGAAAATGGCAAATAGGGCGTGGCCTGCCGCGGCCCAGACCGTGGCGCCGTCTGCTCATCTATGATCTGTATCTCCGAGATTCGCATGATGGATAGAAGGTTATAGGCAGTCCGTAGACATGTGGACTCTCCAGGTCGCGGCGTTGCTTCACCGGAATCCCGGCAAATGCACTAATCTCTGGATTTATCTCAGCTACAGAAACATTCCTCTGGATTTGTGTGGAGCCGGAAAACACGCCCTGGTCCGTCAGACGCTCCTTTCACTTGGAATAAAGGCAGACAAACGCACTTCCTGCTGCAGAACGGGTTCCTAATAAACACTGAGGGCAGAATTACGGCCGAGATTCAACTCGCTTATGAGCCACTGAGATTTCAGGCTTCACCTGCAGGCCATCCAACCGAACAGAGGACAGAATGTCCACGTTCACCCTCACTGAGCAGATCAGAACGGGCCAGGGACCCGTGCTGGGTTCTGATTGGATGGGACACACACAAACACCAGATTTCATACTGATGCAGGTACCAGAGAAGCGTCACAGAGGCTCATGGGAGGTTTCATCAGGAAGCGCACAGCAGCTCCGCCCGCGCTCTGAAATCCAGGACGCGAGAGACGGAACCCGGAACCAGTAATCCAGTTTACGGCGTAAAACACGGGAGCCACTTTGAGTCTAGATATCGTCCCGATTCATCCATCAGTTCTTTGTTCCGGATGTTGTTGTTGTAATAATCAAATGATTATTAAGGTTTATTATCTAAGTGAAAAAAAAATTGGTAGTTAGACTGGACAGCGCATTGACATTCGATGCACAGACCAGCTCAGTGGTCAAAGCCATCTTTTTTTCAACCGAGACAACTGTCCAGAGTCAAGCCACTTCTCTCTCTGCGTCACTTTGAGATTTTAGTCCACGCTTTTATTACGAATCGTCTGGACTGCTGCAATGCACTTCATGTTGGGCTGAACCAGAGGTCACTTGATCGACTTCAGTTGGTCCAAAATGCTGCTGCGCGGCTTTTAACTGGTACGACGAAACACAAGCGTAACATTACACTACAAGGAGCACTCCAGTTCTAGCATCGTTACATCGGCACCCGGTTCGATATCAGATTGCTTTTTAAATTCTTTTGTTTGTCTTCATGGCCTTGCCCCACATCATCTGTCCAATCTGCTTCAGTCGTACGCTCCTCCACGTGCTCTCAGGTCGGCAGAACATTCATTGTTCGTCGTGCCCAAGACAAGGCGGAAACTCAGGGGTGACCGAGCTTTTTCAGACGCTTTGAACATCAGGCAGGCCAAATCCTTTCCTGCTTTTAAGAGTTCCCTCAAAACACATTTTTTCTCCTTGGCTTGTAAATCTGTCTGAGATGTTGGTTTTACCGTTTTATTGTGATTACATTTACAGCATTTACCAGACGCCCTTATCCAGAGCAACTTACAATCAGTAGTTCAGTAGTTACAGGGACAGTCCCCCCCTGGAGACACTCAGGGTTAAGTGTCTTGCTCTGGGACACAATGGTAGTAAGTGGGGTTTGAACCTGGGTCTTCTGGTTCATAGAGTGTGTTACCCACTAGGCAACTACCACCCTGGTTTTTATTGTTTTATTGGTTGCTATTCTTTTTATTCACCGTCTCTCTCTTTTCTTTTGTCTGTGTAGAGCAGTTTGGTCAACTGTGTCATTTTCAGGTGCTTTATAAGTAAATTTGACCTTTGAACTTTTGAAGTTTCAAGCGATCGACTGACCTCACAGCAGCAGGGGGTCGGGGTCACAGCACCAAAAACTCTGAGAGTTCAGGCATTCATATCAGACATCAAAAAAACTAAATCTTCCCATTGATATTAGAAATCTTCTGTTCATCTCAGGTCTACCGGGGCATTTATGAAATTTTTTGTTTGAATTATTATAATTTGATTAGGAAATGGCGACGTCCTCGATCAGTTCTGACGGTACTGTGAACTGAAAGGAATCTTTAATAGCAGTAAAGTAAAACCCAAAGTGAAAGGGAGAGTGGTGGCGCGTCTCAGGGTGTGTTCCGCTCCCCTCGCAGGTCCAGGCCTGCAGCGTGGAACAGGGGACAAATTCATGACGTGACAGAACGGGCTCCTGCCATGAGAGAGACTCATCGCCTGACGAGCGTCCGCGACCCCATGTGACCCCAAAGGTCGCTCCCAGCAACAGTCCAGAACGCAACAAGGTGACTGGTTCTGTTCCCAGAATAAAATGTTCCCCTTCATGTACAAGATAACCATGTTTAACCTTGATAACGCTTAGAACCTGCAGTTTAACCCTCACATCCACACAACACACATTATACCACACAAATGTCAAATATTCCACAAAAACGACGTAATCATAATATCCCACCAATAATCATTAAAATAAGAAAATTACAATAATTCTAACCTTCAGATGCAGAACCAGTATTATTGGATTTTGTGTTTCTGTTTTCAGTTTCTGTTTCTGCAATCAAGAAACCAGGTTGTACAGATGGGAGTGTTGAGTGTTTAACAAAATTGATTAAAGGTCCCTTGATATTATTATAATTTTTTTTGCTTTTATATAGTTTTTTTTGGTCCACTAATACTGTATCTGACGTCTCTTTCCGGAATTCAGTCTTGGCGCAGAATTTCAGCCACTGTGATCCAGTCCCACAACGAGATTTCCCAGGACGCGCCGTTTCTGTGTCTGTAGCTTTAAATGCTAATGAGGAGGAGAGAGGCGGGATGAGGAGGAGAGCGGCCAATAGAAGATGATGTCATCAACATCATTCACCAACTCAGGGCTCATTTTTACATCCAATCACCGAGCAACTGCAATGCTTCACACGTTTGGAGGCCATGACGGTCGGTAGAGAGAATAATTTCTCGGGGTGGGCGGAAAAAGCATGAGAAACGGGAGGTAACCTTTCCCCTTATGACATCATAAGGGGACAAATTCCAGATCCGACCGTCTGAGCTGCCACTCTGTGAAAGGCAGAGCAGAATGACCAAACACTCTTTACACCAATCGCCATTCCTAGCCACTGCAGGACCATAGACAGGCTAGAGGAACTCGTATTAATGTTAAATAAACTTTGATTATAGGTGACCTTAAAGAGGAGAAGGATCGCTACTGCTGGAATGGCACGACTCTATCAGCAGAACTGCGAGTAAAGCAGCAGAACAAGCTTCACATGCAGGAACACGTCTGATACACACAGACTCAGATTCCTCAGCTTCATCGCAAGCGTGATTAGAGAATCGGCGTTCTCCCCCCCGTCCGTCACAACGGAACCAGGCAGAACCAGCACTGGTCGCTTCCTGCTGGCCGACGTCCTCCAGGTTCTGCTCCAGGTTCCAGCTGACTGGAATCAGACCAGAAGCCAGTAACACACCCACCCACCCACACCATACACCCCTCTACACCCACACTCTGCACTCCGCCTTAGAAGGCAAATCCCCTGTTGGAGAGGAATCCACATGCCACCTGTTGGAATATTTCCTTTCAGATTGATTGATTGATTACCGGTTCTTTATTGGCTATTGATGGTGTTCTGGCGTCATTCTGAAAAAAATCTCTTTTAAATCACAAGGGACCAGCGGTCACGCGCCTCGTCGACCCTGGCATCACGACATTCAAATAAAAATATATTCAATATTTAATTTGTCGTTAAGTACCATTATAAGTATCATTATAACGCGTCTTACCGGAACCTGGGCGAGTCTTTTACGCTCTCCTCGAAGTCCACCGTCATGTTGCGGCCGATGACGATGATGCTTTATTCCAGGATCGGCGCGTCTCGTCCCCGCACCGGGACTCGTGAAGCTCCCCGGTGGCCTGCGACTGGGGGGGCGGAGCGGCTCCGCCGAGTGTCAAGGGAGCGTCTACAAATATCTCTCCGCAGAGACAACCAGCGGCGTTCGCGGTACTGACTCTGGAACGTGAGGCCGAGAAGAGCCCACACTGAAACACGTTGAAATGAAGAATGTGAAACGACATGATGTTATGGAGTTCCAGATTTCTCAGTTGGAAGGGCTGAATTTCAACCAGAGTTCAGCTGTCCAATAAGGACGAACGTAAGGAGCCTTGCTTTGGGTCAGTCATGGCTTTTATCTAAATCCAATTCAGCTAAGAAATGCTGTTCTGTGGAAACCCCTGGGCTGGTCTCCCTACAAACAACCAATTTACTTCAATCCGAGACAAGCCGTAAGAAATATAACAGTACTCGTTGTGATATTCAACACTGGTGGTGTGTCTGTGGTGGGTTCTGCGGGAGCGTGGCTGTTGTGTTAATTCAGGAGAATGATATTAGGGTGGTGCAAAATGTTTTCATTTGATGTTAAAAACCAGAGAAATGTAAAATGGGAGCAGATAATAACCTGAGCGTTATTTTTAAGTAGAGGAATTCATCGATAGTCCCCCAGTTGATTCGAAAAGTGGGCGGGGCAGCCGCCGTGACGTCACCACACAACAGAAAGTGTGACCGGTTCTGAATTCGTTCTGCGCTTCACCGCGGCGGTTCGAGCTCTCACGGCCACAGCGCCGTGTTTCCGTGCCGGGGGCGAACGTCGGGTGTGAGAGGAACCCCGCGGTTCGATTCGGTTCAATGCAGTAAGCTGATCGCGAGTTCGGACCCACATGCGCTGTCGATATCTGATCTTTTTCCAGTATGCGGGGACCAAATTCAGGTAGCGCCACCATCTTGCTTGTCAGCCAGAGACAGAATTCCCTTCCCTCCCGGTCACCAGACAGGTTTAAATAACACGACCCTTCACTGTTCCTCTAGTGGCGTGATGAAGACTCCTCCTCACCAAGGAGGAGAAGGAGTCCAGAACTTCCTGGAGGTCAGTAGGTCAGATGGGTTTTCTCTGATTGAAAGTCTTCGCTGGACAATCGACAGTCTCTTTCGCCCCCATCCGATGCATAACCTTTTATAATTTCTGAGTTCACTAGAATTGTTATTACCTTTCACCCCACTAACACAATTTAATATATGTTCAGAGCTGTAAAAATACCTCCTTAAAATGTACTTAAGTACAAAAAAAAAAGCGCTAATACAGCGATGCAACATGGTTCTAATGTCCAATTAGAATTTTTGTGATTAGATGTAGACATTAAGTTGTAATGACACTTTTTTTAAATCAAGAGGATAGAAACTTAAATAGATTTGATTGTATAAAAAATTGTCAATAGCTTATAACCGAAAAGATGGATTTCACATAATGTGGGTGATGTGGTGAGATGCAATGGAGTTAGATGAAAGTCTCCAGAAATGGACAAAAAAAGAACTGCAGCACAGTGGCGAATTACGTCTGAGTCTGAACTTCCCATCACCGTCGGCAGGATGCAGTGCGGAAGCTGCGGCCTGTGAACCAGGTTTCAGTGTCCATTTCCAGCCGGACGGACACAGGAGTCCATGCCCTTTGCAATTCGGCTCACGTGGACATTCAGCGCAAGGATGGCAGGGCCCCGTTTGAGGAGGACGTCCTGGTCGACGCCCTGAACCACCATCTGAAGCCAGAGCCAATCCGGTGAGACCCACCTGCTGAACGGCACGACCCCATCAGGTTAGAGGCTGTGGACTGGAAACGCAGGATCTTTGCAGGATCTTTGCAGGATCTCTCTGGGTTCTAAGTTTGAGGTCCAGAGAAACATCACCTGTGTCCAGAGCAGTGGGTGCAAGCTCTGATTTTATTGATCTAGTCTTTAGAACATTATCCACTTCTGTGATTGGTTTACTGTCAGGAGTCTGTGTGTGTGTGTATGTGTGTGTGTGTGTGATGATACACAGTGACGCAGGGAGACCAGTTTCACCACTTTGTTGAGTTTCTTTTTTTCCCCCGTAAGGGTCTGTGTCTGTGTAAATGTCAATCTGTGGTTGCCATAGAAACAGATTTAAATGATTTAGAAATTAATAAAACACGTATTAAATGATTTCAGGTCCATTTAGTTTTAAATTTAGGATGAACAAATGTGTGTTTTTACTGGGGAATGATTATCGGATGTTGGACATATGTGAATTACTGATTGTTGACCTTGCGCTCAGGGTGATCAGGGCTCATCATGTGCCGGGCGACTTTAACGCTCGATATCAGGCCGTATCGCGGACCTACGTCTATCGCCTGGCAACCGGCGCCCCCCATATCACACTGATGCCGGTGACTGAGAGTGGCCTGTGCTGGTCGCTACGAGATACGTGAGTTCTTCAAGTCTCATCATCTCACACACACATACAGAGTGCTGCTTCACCCTCACTGCTTTATTCAGGACGGTTACTGATTTCCCAGAATGCATCACTCCTCAGTTAACATGTCAGTGTCGTGAAACCCAACATAAAAAGCTCAGTCTGTGCCCCACCCATGGCAGAGAGTTGGATGTGGACGCCATGCGCCGGGCCGCCACCGTGCTGCAGGGGACCCATGATTTCAGCAGCTTCCGAGCTATAAACTCTGAGACCCCCTTCAAGAACCCACTGAAGACCCTGGATGTGGTGGAGATGCAGCCAGGCACTTCCTTCACCCAGCAGCACTTTTACAGGTCAGTGTGGCCACCGGCACAACAATCCATAACTGATATTCCATCCATCCAACCAACCAGACACCATCCACAACTCCTATTCCATCAATCCAAACAGACACAACTCATATTCCATCAATCCAAACAGACACAACTCATATTCCATCCATCCAACCAACCAACCAGACACCATCCACAACTCATATTCCATCAGTCCAACCATCCACAACTCATATTCCATCCATCCAACCATCCACAACTTATATTCCATTTATCCAACCAGACACAACTATCCACAACTTATATTCCATTTATCCAACCAGACACAACTATCCACAACTTATATTCCATCCATCCATCCATCCATCATATTCCATCCATCCCTCCCTCATATTCCATCCATCCATCCCTCCCTCATATTCCATCCATCCAACCAGACTCAACTATCCACAACTTATATTCCATCCATCCATCATATTCCATCCATCCCTCCCTCATATTCCATCCATCCAACCAGACCCCAATCATCCACAACTTATAAGTGTGCGTTTCTCAGTGGCACATTGGCAGTTTGGGATTTGAAGCAGCAACCCTCAGATTCTGGGTCTGTTTCCTTACTTGTTAGGCCACTACAGCTCCATTTGGCATTTGAGGTGGCGAATTATTTAACTTTGAAGGTCTGAAGCCGCAAAATTTTAGCTCCTGTAAATGTTTGCAAAACCAATGTAGTCCACGCTTGGATATACAACTCGCCTTTTCATGTGTAAATGGTTGAAAAGACGTTTCCTCTCTTTTAGAGACATCCAGTTTTGGGAATTAACCTTCAAGAGTCGCTCCTTCCTCTACAAACAAGTGCGTACCATTTTATTATATCTGTAGCTGCACCAACAGTTCACCTCTTTAATGTGATCAAATTCCATCCTCATTGTGCAGGTTGAAATGTATTTTTTGCTATTTGAAGAAATGAACGATGATGTTTATTTGTGAAGGTGCGCAGGATGACCGGAGCGCTGGTCGCTGTTGGCCGGGGGAAACAGAGCGTCTCTCAGGTCGGGGAGCTGCTGGAGGCCCGCGACTCCCTGCTGTACCCCCAGAACACGGCAGCACCTCCTCACGGCCTCTTCCTGACCCGCGTAGAGTACCGAGAGGCAGGTGAGCGCTAAGCAAAACGATTCATCACGAAGTTAGTTTACAGGGCAAGCTGGAAAGAACCCTCAACGTTCTGTTTTATTCCCCCAGACCTCAGGAGAGAACAGCAACACACGAACGTCGACACGTGAATAATTTGTTAAATTCTGTATTAAACTATTTTTCTTCAGTCCTGTGAATGTCTCTTCATTCCTGGAAAGACCTGAACATTCCAAAGTCTTTTTTTTTTTTTTTCCCTCCATTTCTTCCTTTCCTCCATTGACCTTGACTTTCATTGACCTTTGTGATGGCAAAAAAAAAAAAAAAAACCTTGGTCATCCATTGTGTGTCCAGAATTCATTGGGAGGGAAAAATGTGAAAGTTCTAGATTTTATTAAGATTTACAAAGTGTGGAAATGTTTTAAAAACCAGGACATTTTATAAAAACGCGCCCCAAAACTAAAAAAAACGTGCTGCAAAGTCCACCAGATGCTGCTCAGTTGGCAATTTTCTCAATTTCGTCCAAATCGTCTGTGTCCAGCTTCTCGATCTTTTTATCTGTGAAGTCAAGAACGTTTTTTTTAGAACCAGAACTGAGGGTTATCCGCCGAGAGGTGGGTGTAAACTACGTACTGAAGTGCTCCTGGATGCGGTTCAGGATGTTCATGCTGGCCTTGCTGTCCACCATGTTGATCGCCAGACCCCTCTTCCCAAAGCGCCCAGTCCGTCCAATCCTGTGCAGGTATGTCTCGTTGTCCGGATTACCGTCTTTATCCACTGGCAAATCGAAGTTGATCACCACAGACACCTGCTCCACGTCGATACCTGTAATCGAATCAGAAAGCCAATTCTGATTTCATTTCACCACGAATGTGGTTTCATTAGATGAGGGTTCTCAAGCCTTTTCCCATCAGAACAAGTCATTGTTCCCGTAAGACTGCGCGAGAAGCGTTTTTCTATGTACTTCATTATACATCCATCCGTGTGTCAGATTTCCAAACAGACTTTTCCAAAACTATGTTTATTTGGTATTCCATGACTTTTCCAGGTTTTTAATGACCGTAAGAACCCTGCCTTTAAAAGGTCCCAACTAGAATTTTTTTTTGCTTTTATTTCGGTCTTGTTGGTCCCCCTAATACTGTAGCTGAAGTCTCTTTCCAGAATTCAGCCGTGGTGCAGAATTACAGCCACTTTGATCCAGTCCCACAATGAGATTTCCCAGGTCGCTTTAAATGCTAATGAGGAGGCCGCAAACAGGAATTAAATGTTGCCATTTTCCCAGAAAAAGAATAAAATGAACCCATTGGTTCTTCAGAATCTCACAAGGCAGAGCTCGTTTTTACATCCGATCACAGAGCAACTGCAATGCTTACACCTAGGTGGTAGTAGCCTAGCAGGTAACACACTCGCCTGTGAACCAGAAGACCTGGGTTCAAATCCCACTTACTACCATCGTGTCCCTGAGCAAGACACTTAACCCTGAGTGTCTCCAGGGGGGACTGTCCCTGTAACTACTGATTATAAGTCGCTCTGGATAAGGGCGTCTGATAAATGCTGTAAATGTGCACGTGTTGTCTTTTCTAGCCACTGCAGGACCATGGACAGGTTAGGAGAACTCGTATTAAATCATCTCACATTTTCATGTCATGGAGCAGGGTCAGAAGTCACATGATGACGGTAAATGACCCTGGAACATGGATAACACACCTCGTGCACAGACGTTGGTGGTGACCAAGACTTTCTCCTTCCCATCTCGGAAACGTTCGATCACTGCGGCCCTCTGCTCCACCATCATCTCCCCACTTAGTAGCGCCACCTGGTGGCCCTCCCTCGACAGCTCTGCAGCGAGCCAGCCGGCCGTCTTCCTGGTCTGTGGCAGCGAGGAAATGAGTTAAGAACGGTCTAGTAAAAATGCACAACCTGCTGATGAAGGTAGCTGACGTACGTGGCAGAAGATCATGGCCTGGGCGATGGTGATGGCACCATAGATGTTGCACAGTGCCTGGAACTTCTCCTCCTTGCAGTTGCAGTTGACGTAATACTGCTTGATTGTGTCCAGGGTCTCCTCCTCCCGTTTCAGTTTGATGATGTTGGGTTCGGGGACTATTCTCTTGGCAAAGTTCCACACGCTCTCCTCAAACGTGGCGGAAAACAGCAGCATCTGACAGTTCTTGGGCAACATCCTAGAATGACATGGAAACCTGTCAAGAGCCTTCCTGGGAATTCTGCACACTGACATTCCCACTTTTCTCCACAGCAGAGAAAACTAATTAAACCATGAGAACGGATGGGATGTAGGGCCGAAATTATCTAGGCTTTTTTCTCCCGTTAAACAGCATGTTAGTTGCAGACCTATTGGAACGTTAAATCCCACCTCATTCTGACCACCGGGACTGAAGACCCACCTCTGGATGCGGATGCTCTGGTCCTGGTGACCCTGTGTGGCAATCATGACGTCGGCCTCGTCCAGCACAAACACCTTGATCTTCTTGGGGTCGATGAACCTGAGTTTAGAGCACCAGTCCAGCACTGTACCCGGCGTGCCGATCACAATCTGTTCCTGGAGCTTCACACCACGGTCCACTATACATTGAGAATTATAATGATCATCCGCATCATGCTGCAGTCATTCAACTACCAAGAACTTCAAAAGTAAACCGCTTCATTAAGATCTCATTTTTTGCTTTTTATAAATGTGTATGTATGTTTTTTTTTTTATTATTATTATTATTTTTTATTTAAAAAAATATAAGTCTTAGTGTCCCCTAAAACTGTATCTGACGTCTCTTTCCAAAATTCAGTCTTGGTGTAGAATTACAGCCACTTTGATCCAGTCCCACAATGGGATTCCCCCATGACGTGCCGTTTCGGTGTCTGTTGCTTTAAATGCTAATGAGGAAGAGAGAGGCGGGACGAGGAGGAGAGCGGCCCGTAGAAGTTGAGCAGGCATTCGCAGAAGTAGCGTCATCGACACCATTCACCAACCACAATGTTTGCCGCAGACAGGAAGTAGTGTCAACGTTTTTTTCCAGAAAAACTTTAATGAACCCACTGATTTCTCTAGAGTCTTGCGTGGCTGAAGTTTAAAATAAATAAATAAATAATTGTGCTCATTAATCACTGAGCAACTGCAATGCTTCACATGTTTGGAAGCCACGGCGGTTAGTGGAATGTTTTAGGGGAGGGGCTGGAAATTCTCTGGGCAGGAAAAAGCATGAGAAACGGGAGGTAACCTTTCCCCTTATGACATCATAAGGGGACAAATTCCAGATCAGACCACCTGAGCTGCCGCTCTCTGAACGATCAAAACACTTTATACACGTCACCATTTCTAGCCACTGCAGGACCATAGACAGGCTAGGGAAACTCGTATTAAATGTTAAATAATCTCACAGTCAGATTTTCATGATAGGGGACCTTTAAAACACACTCAGAGCACTGCTTACATTTGTTTCCTCGGATGGCGTACATCAGCTTGACCTCAGGGTAGAATTTGCCCATCTGCTCAATGACCTTTCCAGTCTGCAGGGCCAGTTCATACGTGGGCGACACGCAGAGACACTGAAGAAACAAGCACCAGTCAATCGCAACATTTACCCACACGCCATCAGTCCACTTCCCTAAGCCACTCTGGGAGCAGGGTACTTTACAGGGACAAATCCGGACACACCTGAGGCCATCGGTTAGCCGGGTCCACGTGACTCAGCATCGCCAACACAAACGCCGCCGTCTTCCCAGTTCCGGACTGGGACTGAGCGATCAGGTTCTGTGGGCTGGAGAGGGCCGGGCAGGCAGAGACAACAATCTTATCGTCAGATCAGGTCCGCGTCGGGAAATTAAAGCACAGATTCAAGGCCACTCACGGTTCCGCCAGCATCATGGGCAGCGCCGTCTCCTGGATTTTGGAGGGTCTGTTGAATCCCATGGCGTAGACGCCCTGCAGGAGCTGTGGCTTTCTGTTCAGAAGCAGCGCACATTCAGGACGGCCAGAGAAAAATTCTCAAATAATTTACAATTGTATTTGTCACATACACAGTCATACATGGTATGATGTGCAGTGAAATGCTTTAGCAACTGCAACAAACCTCAATATTGCAAATATACAATGAACCAATATGCAAATACTGCAAACATAACCAAATGTTACACTTATGTTATTAACATAAAATATGTGTAACAGGTAGTTAAAAATGTTTAAAAAATGTGCAAAATTAAAAAGTTTGTGCAAGGATTCTGGGGGGGTTGAGGTTGCAGAGGTGATTGAAAGTGAAAGTGCTGGCCTGTATTAGGGGTTCTATGAAGTGTTGAAGCAAAGAGAACCCACTCACAAGCGCAGCTCCTCGAACGACCTGACCGAGTACAGCGGAGAGTTGGGGTCCCTCTGGAGGACCTCCACCTGATTGGTCGTGTTCACCAGGTTGCTGCGTATCAACTTATTCAGCAGAGACTGAGCCGCTCGGTCGTCTGGAAGAAAATAGAAAGAAAGAAAAGTTCAGGCCCGGAGCTGCAAGGATAATTTGAGCAACGACAAATTAGTTTGGTTGAAAAAGTCCCACCGTCGTCCTTCTCCTCTTCACTCGGTCCGGTCTGAGCACCTGGGAGAACAGTCCCAGGTCAGCGTTAACAGCACGAAAATCGACATGATGCCGGAACGTAATTGTATTTTGTAGCCGCCGCTCTCACCGTTTTCCTCCGGCTTGGGCTCGTCTCCCTTCTCGCGGATCCGCAGGCCGCCGATCTGCTCGTTCGAAAAGAAAAGTGTCATTTAAACCACGGGCCACCACAGGCGACATTTCTCGCCGACTTCGCAGAAGCCGCCGACGCGTGTGGACCGTGAATGGATCGGGCCCTACCGACTCCGCCGCGGCCTCCTGCTCGTCCACCGCCAGCGCCCACGAGTCCGTCGCCATGATGCCTCGACGAATTAAAAAAAAAAAGTGAATAAAATATAACGGGGGCGCTGTCCGTTCGGCCGGCAAAGTTTCACTCGAAGCCTAAAATCCCCACAATGGCGACATGGGAAACAGTCCCGGTGCGCTGAAATCTCGGTCCGGCCGGAACGCGCTGCCGCAAAGAAGAAAGGTTCCGGGCCGGACACGTGACAGAAAGCGGCCGCGTTCGCCGCCGTCCTGATTTTCGGGAACTACGGCGCGGTCAGTTGGTTGATCGATGTCACGGAAACAGGCGACAGAGACTCCGGGTCAGTGGTTGTCCCGGTCGCGCTCGGCCGCTGACTGAAGGGAAGGTGAAATTCCCGCTGTGCGCAGTTCCGGTCGCCACCAGCAGATGCCGCCACACTCCCGCACTCATCACACTTACATAATTGAGCTAAAATAAATTAGCAGGTGGACGGAAGGATGGGTGCGTTGGCGGCCACGTGGGTGGATATAACATGTGTTTGTTTATTTATCTGTCCATGATATATTTCAGAAAGAATATGTATGGATCATCACATGCACTAATTAGCATTCATTTATTATCATCTGATTGATACTGACCCCTACGACCTTTAGGCATGGACTCCATTAGTCCTTTGAAGGTGACCGCTGTTGTATCTGTCGCCGGTTTGTCAGCAGCAGGTCCTTACTGGAAGTTGTGAGTTGGTCCCTCAGTGGGTCAAGCTTATGTTTCCAGAACATGCACATGCTGGATTGGATTCAGAACTGGACATTTTGGAGGTCAGCACCTCAAGTTGCTGGGCCTGTGGCAGAGTGCATTTTCCTGACTTTGGACCTTCAGTTTTGCTTCAATTTGAAATGAACATGTTAGAAAAAAATGTTGCTTAATTAAATGTATTATGCATTCTATTTATTCAAATTTTTGTGTATTTTAATTAAAACAAATTCACTGTCATTTTCAACCATTTCCAGAATAAGGTAACTATTTCTTAAAATTGTGTGTGTGCTTTGTGCATTCATGTGCACTTTATTGTGCATTTTATTATGACATATATTATATAAATATATATTAATTTAAAAATCCACTCATATACTGTCGGGATGTGTTTCTATATCAAATAGATGTTTTTAATTCATTTAGTTTTAGTAGTTTTATGGGGTAGTTTCATGGGGCAGTGGTGGCCTAGCGGTTAAAGAAGCGGCCCCGTAATCAGAAGGTTGCTGGTTCGAATCCTGATCCGCCAAGGTGCCACTGAGGTGCCACTGAGCAAAGCACCGTCCCCACACACTGCTCCCCGGGCGCCTGTCATGGCTGCCCACTGCTCAGATGGGTTAAATGTAGAGGATAAATTTCACTGTGTGCACTGTGTGCTGTGTATCACATGTGACAATCACTTCACATGGACCACAGAGATGCGGTGGTAGTAGCCTAGTGGGTAACACACTCGCCTATGAACCCGAAGACCCAGGTTCAAATCCCACTTACTACCACTTACTACTTATTGTGTCCCGGAGCAGGAGTGTCTGAGTGTCTCCAGGGGGGGACTGTCCCTGTAACTACTGATTATAAGTTGCTCTGGATAAGGGCATCTGGAAAATGCTGTAAATGTAAATCACAAAAAAAAAGGATGAGTCGATGCTGCGGAGGACGCCACACTGAAATGGCGAGCCACAGATTCATTTGGATTCAGAGCCACGGCCCGTCTGGCTCCCTGAAACGAGACCCGGGATCCTCCACGCCTGTCTGCCTCCTGCGTTGGTGGATTTCACCAAAGCTCAGGGCCCGACGGCTGCTTTTTCAGGGCCGTGTATGAATTCTGTAATAATTTATTGATACCGGCAATTAAAGTGCACATCAATAATGAAGTGTTCCTTTTGTAATGCTGACACCCAAGCCTGCCTTTGTGTCCCCTCGTTCAGAAAGACGTTGCATCATTATTTCCCCGCGTTTGACGCGTTTCATTTCTGCACAGGTCAGCGGTTTGAATGATCCTGCAGTCGTGTGAACAGTTCGTAAAAACCACTTTAAACACGGCACTCTCCGATCCCGGCCGGGGCCAGCGGGACATACACCTCGGGCCCAACCCAGCGACCAATGGGGGACTTCCATCGGGGACGACATGTTTTATTCAGCAGGGCGGCTTACACGGTTACGCGTGTAACCGCGTGTTGTCCCTTCTCTGCCGCGGAGACGGAAAATAATCTCCATGCAAAAGTTGCCTCGTCCGAGAGCCGAGGGTTCTTCTCCCCAAACGTACGGAAGATCGATAGCAGCCGGTTATGCAAATCTCCACGTGCGCACTTCTTCTCAGCGGCCGCGCCCATTTCCTCATTTACCGGATTCGTACGCAACAGAGGCGATGCGGGATGGATCCTGACGTCAGCGACAGGCGGCTTCTGCTGATGCTCTGTTAGAACCCCCCACCAACCCCCCTCGACGACTTTGCAGCAGCCAAGAGAGCAGAAGCCTGTGATGGTTACTATGGCAACAGTCCAGTCGGCCAACGGCGTGTCTCCGCGCTGTGCACGGCGTGCATACTGAGCGCGGCTCTCCGTGTGCTGCCGGCACCAGCAGTCCGTTCCGGTGCGGCGCGCTCGCCGGGCCCCGGGGGGGGGGGGTCAGGGGTCACGCGATGTGGCCAACGCCGGTGCGGTGAACGAAAGTGGCTCCAGGCGCGTGAATACTTCATTTGCGCTCACCGCCGTGACCTTTCCGGAGGTCAGGGCCGCGTTCCGCCGCGTCACGATGCAAATTCCGGGGGGGGGGGTATCCTGCGGACCGTCGCGCGGCAGAGGCGGGAAGCTGATGCAAATGCCATTTTTTGCATGTCTGTGTGTTACACCGCCTGATGGCCGGTGGTTTGGGTTATTTCCATCCATCTCCTGGTGCTGGTTTTGGACGGAGGGAGGTGGTGTCGGGGACCAGGTGTCCCCTTCTGGGCTGTGCTGCATCCAAGGTGGTCCCTGCGGTGACCACCTCTATGGTGGCTGGTAATTCTGCACCGGAAGCCAAACCCGCCGTACACCAGCATGGGTCAGTGGTGGCCTAGCGGGCAAGGAAGTGGACTCGTAGTCGAAAAGTCCTGAAGTCACTGAGGTGAGAAGTGGAGGCCCCACCAAGAGGCCGAGATGAACGTCGATCAGCCTGCGTGTGCATAAGAGACGTGTGGAACATCTGGAAGATGCCTGCTGGACTCACCCTATTATGGCGACACAACACGTTTTTCTACACAGAGAAATGGAACTTCTGCAGAAATGACGACTACCACGATAAGAACATGTTCTGTCAGAGCGGAGTGTCCCGGTGGACGGGGGTTAGTGGGATGATGACCGCTTCCTGTTCAGTGATTATTTAGTGGATGCCTAATTTGCATGTGTGAGATATATATAGCTACGTCATCGAACCCGATGGGAATTTTCTTAACCTGTACCACGGAATCCCACACAGATGAACTTCTTGTCCCACACTTGGTCTGCTTGCATCTGGCCAGAAGGTGGGGGTGGGCATTAAATGGCATCCCCTCCATTAGCCGAGCCTCGGGACATGATGGAGAACCTCCGTTGGTCTCGACGGGGTCGCGGCTTTGTGAGTCGAGTGACAACAGAGTGACAGCGTCACAAAAAATGTCCACCATTTTCCACCATTTGCTTTAGCTAAAGTTACCGCAGTTACCTAAAGTAAAGTAAAGTGTAGTGATTGTCACGTGATACACAGCAGCACAGCACACGGTGCACACAGTGAAATTTGCCCTCTGCTTTTAACCCATCACCCTGAGTGAGCAGTGGGCAGCCATGACAGGCACCCGGGGAGCAGTGTGTGGGGACCGTGCTTTGCTCAGTGACACCTTGGCGGATCGGGATTCGAACCAGCAACCTTCTGATTACGGGGCCGCTTCCTTAACCGCTAGGCCACCACTGCCCCAAACAGGGATTATCTGTCATATGTGGGATTTCCTGGAATCTGGCGGTGGCACCGAGAACCTGCAATTTCATGCGAGGTGGGTGGAGTAAGGGGAAAATGAGGCATAGGTTCCAAATTGGGGACCGCCATCGGACCTTTTCCACCAGAGCCGTGGAAAAATGAACCAAATGCACGTGGCAGGGCCGAACCCGGCACGTTCCTGCGAAAAGATTCTGATCGCGTCCACCTCGCCTCCCTCCTCCACTGGAAGCGGCGCAGCTCTCGCTGCTGCTGCATGGCAGGTGCATCCGCTGCCATGGCAGCCGGCCCCAGTGCAGCCTCTTCGCCGGCGGTTCGGACGGGGGGGCTCTCTCTCCGGTGCAGACGTCGGGGAGCTCCTTGATTCGGGGAGCGGCGAGGAGCCGCCGCAAATGTCACCCACAAAAAAACCCCCAAAAAACTCAGGTCCGTCTGCTGTCACCCGGCTTTAAAAAAAAAATCTCTTTATTACGGAAGCCACGGCAGAAACGTGCGCGGAACCACGACGGCGGTGCTGCCATGCATGAGGAGCTATAACACCGATATGAACGTGACCACCAGGACCACCAGGAGAACATGACTCTCGGATTATATTTGGCACACCTACGACGATGGCGGAATACAACAGGGACATATTGAGTCCGGTAGCCGCGTAATGATCATTACCGCAACATTCGGAATGCGGCCCGGTGCCGGAATGCGGGAAATGAAGCGGAAATCGTCCTTGTCCCTTCATATCAGAGCGGCCGCTCACATTTCGAACACCGAAAAACGCGTCGCTTTCTGTTTTAAACAAAGGTGTCGATAAAGGATGTCTCGTTCGTGTTCACGTTTGGAAGAAGAAGACGAGTCCGGCCGGCCACCACACCTCATCCCCGCACCGGATGGCACTCGGGCGCGCCATCATCCCTCCGGCGTTGTGTGGAACCCAGGGGCCTCTGGGGGGGCCCTCAGGGCCGGCCATCGCCGCTCCTGGACGCGAGGTGGTGATGAGATGGCGCGAGGGGACCGGGGACCGGGGGGGGTCGTCACGTCTTTAGGTAGAAACCGGCGATTGCTAAATGTACAAAAGAGTCTTTGGGACGTCAGTCCGTCTACACGCCGCCGCCGCCAGCGGAGGAGGAGGAGGAGGAGGAAGAGGAGGAGGGTTTCTCGGTCGCCTTCTCAGGCGTCTCCTCAGCTTCAGCATCATCTTCAATTACTGTCACACACAGAGAGGATTACAGACCGCTGTACAGTTACATTGTACACACACACACACACACGATATCAATAACAGATCGATCAGAAAGTGTCTGATACACACACACACACACACACACACACATGATATCAATAACAGATCGATCTGAAACGTGTCTGATACACACACACACACACACACACACAATATCAATAACAGATCGATCTGAAATGTGTCTGATACACACACACACACACACACACACGATATCAATAACAGATCGATCAGAAAGTGTCTGATACACACACACACACACACACACACACACACACACATGATATCAATAACAGATCGATCTGAAACGTGTCTGATACACAGGTCAGCGGTTTGAATGATCCTGCAGTCGTGTGAACAGTTCGTAAAAACCACTTTAAACACGGCACTCTCCGATCCCGGCCGGGGCCAGCGGGACATACACCTCGGGCCCAACCCAGCGACCAATGGGGGACTTCCATCGGGGACGACATGTTTTATTCAGCAGGGCGGCTTACACGGTTACGCGTGTAACCGCGTGTTGTCCCTTCTCTGCCGCGGAGACGGAAAATAATCTCCATGCAAAAGTTGCCTCGTCCGAGAGCCGAGGGTTCTTCTCCCCAAACGTACGGAAGATCGATAGCAGCCGGTTATGCAACCGGCGGTGCGGTGAACGAAAGTGGCTCCAGGCGCGTGAATACTTCATTTGCGCTCACCGCCGTGACCTTTCCGGAGGTCAGGGCCGCGTTCCGCCGCGTCACGATGCAAATTCCGGGGGGGGGGGTATCCTGCGGACCGTCGCGCGGCAGAGGCGGGAAGCTGATGCAAATGCCATTTTTTGCATGTCTGTGTGTTACACCGCCTGATGGCCGGTGGTTTGGGTTATTTCCATCCATCTCCTGGTGCTGGTTTTGGACGGAGGGAGGTGGTGTCGGGGACCAGGTGTCCCCTTCTGGGCTGTGCTGCATCCAAGGTGGTCCCTGCGGTGACCACCTCTATGGTGGCTGGTAATTCTGCACCGGAAGCCAAACCCGCCGTACACCAGCATGGGTCAGTGGTGGCCTAGCGGGCAAGGAAGTGGACTCGTAGTCGAAAAGTCCTGAAGTCACTGAGGTGAGAAGTGGAGGCCCCACCAAGAGGCCGAGATGAACGTCGATCAGCCTGCGTGTGCATAAGAGACGTGTGGAACATCTGGAAGATGCCTGCTGGACTCACCCTATTATGGCGACACAACACGTTTTTCTACACAGAGAAATGGAACTTCTGCAGAAATGACGACTACCACGATAAGAACATGTTCTGTCAGAGCGGAGTGTCCCGGTGGACGGGGGTTAGTGGGATGATGACCGCTTCCTGTTCAGTGATTATTTAGTGGATGCCTAATTTGCATGTGTGAGATATATATAGCTACGTCATCGAACCCGATGGGAATTTTCTTAACCTGTACCACGGAATCCCACACAGATGAACTTCTTGTCCCACACTTGGTCTGCTTGCATCTGGCCAGAAGGTGGGGGTGGGCATTAAATGGCATCCCCTCCATTAGCCGAGCCTCGGGACATGATGGAGAACCTCCGTTGGTCTCGACGGGGTCGCGGCTTTGTGAGTCGAGTGACAACAGAGTGACAGCGTCACAAAAAATGTCCACCATTTTCCACCATTTGCTTTAGCTAAAGTTACCGCAGTTACCTAAAGTAAAGTAAAGTGTAGTGATTGTCACGTGATACACAGCAGCACAGCACACGGTGCACACAGTGAAATTTGCCCTCTGCTTTTAACCCATCACCCTGAGTGAGCAGTGGGCAGCCATGACAGGCACCCGGGGAGCAGTGTGTGGGGACCGTGCTTTGCTCAGTGACACCTTGGCGGATCGGGATTCGAACCAGCAACCTTCTGATTACGGGGCCGCTTCCTTAACCGCTAGGCCACCACTGCCCCAAACAGGGATTATCTGTCATATGTGGGATTTCCTGGAATCTGGCGGTGGCACCGAGAACCTGCAATTTCATGCGAGGTGGGTGGAGTAAGGGGAAAATGAGGCATAGGTTCCAAATTGGGGACCGCCATCGGACCTTTTCCACCAGAGCCGTGGAAAAATGAACCAAATGCACGTGGCAGGGCCGAACCCGGCACGTTCCTGCGAAAAGATTCTGATCGCGTCCACCTCGCCTCCCTCCTCCACTGGAAGCGGCGCAGCTCTCGCTGCTGCTGCATGGCAGGTGCATCCGCTGCCATGGCAGCCGGCCCCAGTGCAGCCTCTTCGCCGGCGGTTCGGACGGGGGGGGCTCTCTCTCCGGTGCAGACGTCGGGGAGCTCCTTGATTCGGGGAGCGGCGAGGAGCCGCCGCAAATGTCACCCACAAAAAAACCCCCAAAAAACTCAGGTCCGTCTGCTGTCACCCGGCTTTAAAAAAAAAATCTCTTTATTACGGAAGCCACGGCAGAAACGTGCGCGGAACCACGACGGCGGTGCTGCCATGCATGAGGAGCTATAACACCGATATGAACGTGACCACCAGGACCACCAGGAGAACATGACTCTCGGATTATATTTGGCACACCTACGACGATGGCGGAATACAACAGGGACATATTGAGTCCGGTAGCCGCGTAATGATCATTACCGCAACATTCGGAATGCGGCCCGGTGCCGGAATGCGGGAAATGAAGCGGAAATCGTCCTTGTCCCTTCATATCAGAGCGGGCCGCTCACATTTCGAACACCGAAAAACGCGTCGCTTTCTGTTTTAAAACAAAGGTGTCGATAAAGGATGTCTCGTTCGTGTTCACGTTTGGAAGAAGAAGACGAGTCCGGCCGGCCACCACACCTCATCCCCGCACCGGATGGCACTCGGGCGCGCCATCATCCCTCCGGCGTTGTGTGGAACCCAGGGGCCTCTGGGGGGGCCCTCAGGGCCGGCCATCGCCGCTCCTGGACGCGAGGTGGTGATGAGATGGCGCGAGGGGACCGGGGACCGGGGGGGGGTCGTCACGTCTTTAGGTAGAAACCGGCGATTGCTAAATGTACAAAAGAGTCTTTGGGACGTCAGTCCGTCTACACGCCGCCGCCGCCAGCGGAGGAGGAGGAGGAGGAGGAAGAGGAGGAGGGTTTCTCGGTCGCCTTCTCAGGCGTCTCCTCAGCTTCAGCATCATCTTCAATTACTGTCACACACAGAGAGGATTACAGACCGCTGTACAGTTACATTGTACACACACACACACACACGATATCAATAACAGATCGATCAGAAAGTGTCTGATACACACACACACACACACACACACACATGATATCAATAACAGATCGATCTGAAACGTGTCTGATACACACACACACACACACACACACAATATCAATAACAGATCGATCTGAAATGTGTCTGATACACACACACACACACACACACACGATATCAATAACAGATCGATCAGAAAGTGTCTGATACACACACACACACACACACACACACACACACACATGATATCAATAACAGATCGATCTGAAACGTGTCTGATACACACACACACACACACACACACAATATCAATAACAGATCGATCTGAAATGTGTCTGATACACACACACACACACACACACACGATATCACACACGATGGTTAGACCTACACACACACACGATGGTTAGACCTAAACTACATTTCGTTGCCCTGTACTTGTACATGTGTAATGACAATAAAGTTGAATCTAATCTAAAATAACAGATCGATCAGAAAGTGTCTGATACACACACACACACACACACACACACACACATGATATCAATAACAGATCGATCTGAAACGTGTCTGATACACACACACACACACAATATCAATAACAGATCGATCTGAAATGTGTCTGATACACACACACACACACACACGATATCAATA
This sequence comes from Denticeps clupeoides, assembly GCF_900700375.1. Lineage (NCBI taxonomy): Eukaryota > Metazoa > Chordata > Actinopteri > Clupeiformes > Denticipitidae > Denticeps > Denticeps clupeoides. The sequence goes on from NC_041718.1 coordinate 18,804,935, forward strand.
ACAGATCGATCAGAAAGTGTCTGATACACACACACACACACACACACACACACACACACACATGATATCAATAACAGATCGATCTGAAACGTGTCTGATACACACACACACACAATATCAATAACAGATCGATCTGAAACGTGTCTGATACACACACACACACAGCACTGTTATATAAACAAAGCGGGTGCTCCCTAAACTCCACACACACAGACACCCTGCGTTGCTTTGTGAAGGTGCAGGTGGATGCGGGGTGCAGCAGGGTGCAGTAGGGTGCAGTAGGGTGCAGCAGGGTGCAGGACCGGTTGCTCTCTCTCTCTCTCTCTCTCTCTCTCTCCCTCACCTCTCTTGCTCCTGCCGATCTGGCCGAGCTTCGGGGGTCGCTTGTTCTGCGTCCCGCTGAAGAAGTTGTTGGTGTCCTGCAGGCGGCAGGTGAAGGACAGGTGCTCGTCGTCGCCGTCGGCGGCGTACGGCGTCATCTTCTCCTCGCTGAACGGCAGCACCTCCGACATGGTGGTGACGCGGCTCGGACTCGAACCTCCGGCTCTCCACCTGGCGCGCGGGCGCGGGGGCGCGCGCGCACGAGCCGCGCTCCGGGAGCGAGCGAGCGAGAAAAAACGCGACGCGACGCGACGCGACGCGCGGAGAGAAGCCGAGGGATGGAGGATGAGGAGGAGGAGATCTTCCTGGCGCAAAATGGCGAGATCCACCTCACCTCACCTCTCCACGCCGAAAACACGCGGAGGGAGGACCACACCCACTCCGCATGAATTATTCAACTTGCATTCACAGAGAGGCCGTTACATCAGAATATTGATCATGATGGACGGATGGATGTTTCATGTTCTGCTCCTGTCCTGCACCCCACGCACGACCACGTCTTCTAGTCGCGCGGGAAATGGTGTTTTATTGAAGTGACGTGATTCTGTAGTAAATAACGTGCAGCGTGTGTGTGTGTGTGTGTGTGTGTGTGTGAAGACGGTGGGAAGGAGGTTTGAACCCGCAGTGCTGCGTATTAAATAATGAAGCTGCTGCCGCACGGTGGCGCTGCTCGCACACTCATCACACACACACACACACACACACACACACACACACACCTCTGCAGTGTGACTTTAATGACAAACCAAGCAAAAAACACAGGCGGCTCCGGAACATCTAGAGAAATAAACAGCGGCAGTACTCGTGTACAGATGCATTATTGCATATTAAACAGGGAATATTATTTATTATGATCTACACCGATTTCTGACTTGTCTTCACGTGAGTGGACAGGAGGTGAGCCGATGGGGACAGCGTGATGGGAAGTGCCAGCGATCTACAGCCGGTGAAGGTCCCAGCGGGCCCCGGGGCCTCGGCTCCAAGGCCCCTGGACCCTCAGTACTTGAGGCATGGCGTGAAGGTGCTGTAGATGGTGCGGTCGATCCACCTGCGGAACCTCCACACCGCCGCGTACACGCCCGGAAACCTGGGACCGCCGCAACCGCCTCCCCAGGAGACCAGGCCGTAGACGCGGCCCTCGCACACCAGTGGCCCCCCAGAGTCGCCCTGGGAACCGAGAAAAAAAAAAAAAAAAAACGGCACAGAGGGACAGACTGTAGAACCTCCCGGGCAACGTGTGGAACATTTCCGGACGCGGGTACCTCGCACGCGTCTCTGCCCCCGGCGCGGTGTCCCGCACACACCATGTAGGCCGTGACGTTCCCGCCGAACGCGTCGCTGCTGTTGCACTCGGCCGTGGAGACGATGGGCAGCCTGGCGGTGTGCAGGACGGCGGGGGCGTGCCGTCCGGCGTGGCCCCACCCCGACGCCCGGCACACGAGGCCGGCTGTCAACGTCGCGTCCTGCGGGGCGAGCGGCGCCAGGGACACAAACCTGTTCAGCACCACCGGGGCCCTGAGCTGGGAGAACACAGAGAAGAACCTGGAATTATGGGTAATCCGTCTCTTCCCCAAGGGGTGCTGGTGTCCTAGCGGTTAAGGAAGCGGCCCCGTAATCAGAAGGTTGCTGGTTCGAATTCCGATACGCCAAGGTGCCACTGAGGTGCCACTGAGGTGCCACTGAGCAAAGCACCGTCCCCACACACTGCTCCCCGGGCGCCTGTCATGGCCGCCCACTGCTCACTCAGGGTGATGGGTTAAATGCAGAGGACACATTTCACTCTGTGCACTGTGTGCTGCACAGAAAATGGAAAATGGAGATGTGGACTGGTTCTAAGTTGAAGAACATTCACTGCATCAGAGAGTTCTTCTGCCAGTCATCATGTTCCATGTGGTCTACAGATACAGTACACAATTAGCGAGATTACAGAACCTCCAAAAACAGGTTATAGAACCTGTGTACACATGATAGAACCGGCAGATGAGCCACAGAATATACGAGTGGATCATAGAACCTTCTGACAGATTACAGAATGTACACAGAGATCTGTACAGATCTGCAAAAAAGATGATGGAAAAAAAAACACATTGCAGAACCTGAAATTCTGGAATCTACAGATTATAGAACTGCAGCCAGATCCAAGATTCATATCACAGAACTGTGGAGATTACAGTTGGGCGGTAGTAGTGATTGTCAGCTGCTGATACACAGCAGCACAGCACACGGTGCACACAGTGAAATTTACCCTCTGCATTTAACCCATCACCCTTGGTGAGCAGTGGGCAGCCATGACAGGCGCCCGGGGAGCAGTGTGTGGGGACGGTGCTTTAATCAAGGGGACCTCAGTGGCACCTTGACAGATCGGGATTCGAACCGGCAACCTTCTGATTACGGGGCCGCTTCCTTAACCGCTAGGCCACCACTGCCCCAACACACCCGCCTATGAACCAGAAGAACCAGGTTCAAACCCCACTTACTACCATCGTGTCCCTGAGCAAGACACTTAACCCTGAGCGTCTCCAGGGGGGGACTGTCCCTGTAACTACTGATTGTAAGTGGCTCTGGATAAGGCCGTCTGGTAAATGCTGTAAATGTAAATGTACAGAACTTGCAGACAGATTGGAGAACCTAGAGCCTGTAGTCCGATCACAGAAGCTACAGAGCATCTAGAGAACCTGCAGGCACAGGTTGTTGGAACATCCTGTCAGTCTGGTGTTTTACATCATATTTACCCTGATGAGCATGATGTCAGCATTCCTGGTGTCCTGGTTGTAGGACGGATGAGGTATCAGCCTCTGGGGTTTGAAGTATTGCTCCGTCCCCTCAAACCTGCCCAGAGAGCGATCCCCTGCCACGATCATTATGTTCTCTGCCCTGCAGGGGCGACAGTACCGAAACGTGGCCTCAGACATTCTCTCACCACGTGTCCTGGACATGAACAACACCGTCTCCACCATGACCGCCTGGCAGCCAGGAGGGCCGGGCCACGGTGAACGGGGGCCAGGTTCTGCCCTCTGCCGGCGGTCTGTGATGACAAGTCAAGGTCGACCTCAGTTATCGACCCCGAGGTCCTCTACAGTTACACAAGGGCTGCGGGCCGTTTGACAAACAAACCCGACTCCTACGTCCGCTACGTGCGCGTCGGTAGGAGGTGCGGCTCAGTCACGTGACCTCGTCCTTCGTCATTGCGATGCGGCATCACAGTAAGCTCGGCCACCCACCCCGGGTTGCAGTGCGCTGCAGTCAACACCCAGTACTTGTGCACCAGGGAACCGGCGCAGAAGTGCCGCCCCCTGGGGGTCTGCAGGGACACCAGGAACCCGGCGGCGTGCGGCGCGATCCGGCTCCGCCCGAGCTCCCCGCCTGAAACGAGTGCTGGGACAGCGGCAACAGCAGGATCCACTGTGAACAAACAGCTGGACTACAGTCTACACACACACACACACACACACACACACGATGCAGCCGCAGGGCATATTTTACTTTACTTTACTTTACTTTACTTTACTTTACTTTACTTTTATCCAAAGCGACTTACAAGAGGACAACACCAGCAATTCTCATTCGGTTTCTATAGATTTTGAGTTACAAAACTAAGAGCCCTGATAAGGCCAAACTAGTCAGGAAAGAACATGCTGGGGGATTGTTAAGTGCTCGACGAATATATATATATATATATATATATATATATATATATATATATATATATATATATATATACACACACACACACACACACACACACACACACACACATATATATATATATATATATATATATATATATATATTTTTTTTTTTTTTTTTATTTTATTTTGTGTGTGTTTGTGCATGTGTGTAAGTGTTAGACTTGTCTGAAATACTTTTTGAATAAGTGGGTTTTCCAAAAGCTGGTGGTAGTCTTGGCTAGTAGAATGGAGCTGGGCAAGTTGTTCCACCACCCAGAGACACCAAAGGAGAACAGAGTCGATTGGGATCGGAGATTTTCAGTCTCATTTCATTGCAGATCATCTAAATTCGTATTGTTTTTCTGGCTTTTTTTTTACTTTTTGCTTCATACGTTTTTAGCCTGAATATCCACTGCCTGCACTTTCAAAACAAGCTTGAATTGTGTATTTTAGCCCATTTCCTTCCATACGTCAAGACAGATTTCAACCTTAATGCAGGTGTAGAGAAGATAACGCCATGGTGTACGCATCTTTGAATCCAATGCAATGACTAGACGACAGCCACAAAACAAACTTCAGTCTTTTTTCCGATCATGCAAATTACACCGGAGGAATTCTTTTGGAAACTAAAGTGCCGGCAGTACCGCTAGCGTTCTACTCACCGCTGAAGGTCAGGATCTGGAGCAGCAGCCCCATGGTGACTGAGGCAGAATAAGCACCATCCCGCAGTTCGGTTCAGATTCTCTGGCCAACAATATTTCATTCAGTGGCAGTAACAGAACCTGCTTTCGGCAGTTCCCCCCCTGTGATCTCCTGCGTTCACACAGGACACATCGCCCCCTCCCCAGCGCCAGACGGTTCCTCGAGCCGTGCTCCCACCATGGCATGGAGGTTCCACGCGTTCTGCATGGGGTCCCCTAACTTCAGCACCATAAAGAAATCCACCTCCATAAAAAATGATAGACTCACAACGATCTAGTTTTGATTGGAAATACCAGTGAACGTTGTGTTTTGGAGATGATCAAGCTGAGCAGCAGCCCATGAAGATAAGAGCTGGTCTTTCCAATTTTTCCCATCAGGGTAGGATAACAGGTCTGAGACTTTGGGCAAAACACTCAGCCATAAACCTTCCTCCAAACTGTTCTCAGTGATGGACCAAGCAGCACACAACAGGAACCTAATCCATTAAACAAGTCATTGTCAAATCCTGTCCCCCCCCCCCCGCAGCCTGAACCTGGTGGTGACCCCTGAAGAGACACGATTCTCCTGAAGTTTCGTCTGGCGCCTCTTTTTCTCACCTGTGGTGGTGGTGGTGCAGGGATTTGTGAGCTTCTCATTGTTCTTCTGATATATGGGGTGTTTTTTTTTTCAAACAGGATCCTGTAAGCACAATGTAGCAGCCGAAATCCAAGAGGAACCAGAGAAACCATGTCTCCACCTCTCACAATCACAAGATCTGGTCTGAGTTAGAGCCAGTGCAGGCTCTACAGAGACCTTCCTGCATCCTCCATGCACCTTCAGCCCTAGGTGGTCCTGGACCCTAAATGTAAAGGCACATAATCTCCCTTTCACCTCCATTCATTCAGAAAAATCAATTGGATTTCATTTCTCCATGCAGAACGCTCCTCAAAAGGAATCAAGAGCAACACAATGGGCTGCTGTGGCGCCATTGTCACATATTAGGTCAGGGCCCACTGTTTCTCTCACGCTGAAACACAGCACGGCAACAATGGCTGCAGATACGGTGACACTTTAAAAAGACGGGGAGTCGCGCCTCTGTCCGTAACATGAGTCTCAGGGACTCTGTGGGATTCCGAGTCCAGACTGCGCGGCTGCCGAGGGTGAGTACAAGATCCACCTTCGTCCACTTCAATCCAGCTCTATGGACGGTCGATTGCAGCGCAAATTGTGGATGTAGGCTGGACGCAGACCACAGCGTCCGCATCGATTTTTCTACTCATTCCTAAAAACTAAATCAGGCTGAACAGACCTTTTTTGGGTGTTGGGGTGGTAGTAGCCTAGTGGGTAACACACTCACCTGTGAATCAGAAGACCCAGGTTCAAATCCCACTTACTACCATTGTGTCCCTGAGCAAGACACTTAACCCTGAGTGTCTCCAGGGGGGGACTGTCCCTGTAACTACTGATTGTAAGTCGCTCTGGAGAAGGGCGTTTGGTAAATGCTGTAAATGTAAATGTGTTTTAGTGTTAGGAAAGATCTGACCGGGGCCAGTTGAGACATTGCGACTGAAAACCCCGCTGCTGACAAATCAACCGCTCAACAGGAACAGATGGTGGAAACCATGCAGGGTTCTCTCCATCTCCTCATCTCCCTTCTGACCCTCCCGATTGCCTTCCAAGGTGAATCTTGCACAAGCGAACGGGGCCGACGCGGTTCACTCCGCAGCGCCGCAGGAGAGCTGAAGCGTCTCTGACTCCTTCCAGGTTCAGACGAGCAGAGGATCATCGGGGGCCAGGAGGTCGAGCCGTACTCCGTCAAGTACCAGGCGTCCATCCAGTACAGCGGCAGCCACTACTGCGGCGGGACCCTCGTCAGCCCACAGTGGGTCGTCTCTGCTGCCCACTGCTGGAGGCCGTGAGTTCTGCCGAGCTTTTTGCAGAGCTTTGGGTTCGTGGCGGCACGTCTGAACCTGGTCCCTGGAGGGTGCCGGTGTTGGGTGCAGGTTTTTCTTTTGGTTAGAGGTGCTCAGAGCCAGGGACGGAGCTCCTGATCCCCGCCCCTTGCTGTCTAATCTTTTCCAGAGCCTACACAATCAAGGTGGTCCTCAGTGAGCACAACTTGTCCAAAAACGAGGGCTTCGAGCAGGTCATCAACGCGTCCAAAGTCATTGTCTATTACATGTACAACTACAGGACTTTTGACAGCGACATCATGCTAATAAAGGTAACGAGCCGTCCCAGCGGGATGATGTCACGCATGATACTGATCCCGTTTCAACTTCCTTCAGCTGGAACGCCCCGCCCTGCTCAACTCCCTCGTTGCCCCCGCCAAGCTCCCGGACCCCGATGCGCCGCCGCTGCCAGGTGGGACGGTGTGCACGGTGAGTGGGTGGGGCGTGACGCAGGTGTATAGCTACGCCCTGTCCCCCGTGCTGCGGGCTGTGGACGTGGAGATCATCCCCAACTGCCAGTATTACTACTACTTCCGAATATCGGACAACATGGTCTGCGCCGGCTCCCGCTTCGGGGGGAAGGACTCCTGCCAAGTTGGTTCAGCCGTCCCTCGTCATGAATTCCCAACCCAAACGTCCCGCTTGAAACCCTAATCCTCCGCTTTTTCTCCTCAGGGCGACTCTGGAGGGCCTCTGGTCTGCAACGGGAACTTCGAGGGCATCGTGTCCTGGGGCATCAGCTGCGCCAACCCCTACTTCCCCGGAGTTTACACCAAAGTGCGCAACTATGTCCGCTGGATCAACTGGATCATGCAGAACGATGTGATGGAATAAAACAGGGCGTGGCAGGCCAAATGGCAGCTGGGAAACCAGGTCGCTGCTGCTACTGCTGTTTAGTGTTTAAACCAGGGCCTGAGAAGATGAGCATGTTGTCGGTGACCAGTCCTCTCCTTCTGGGGGGTTAAAAAATCCTGGTCTAAACCGGTGGCCACTGCGGTGCTGATAGAATTTGGTGAAAGTTGTTCTGTGAAGGTTTGATTTTACCCTTTAAAGCAATTTAAAACAATAAACTACATTCATAACCATCACAGAGTTTTAGTACAGTGATTGTGCACATCTCCTATCTACAATTACACAACTGAACATACTAAAAAAATATATGTTATTAAATATTACTAAAGAAATATATTTTCAATTCCAGAAATGAATGCACGTTCAGCTGTAATCTACAGTAGAATAAATAACAGTTCAACTCGAGAATTAAGAATTAAGTGCAAATCCAGATCCAATCTACTGGAGAGTTTAACACATGTTTAATTTATGAACCCATTAACTTCAAATCCACTCTAGACCTGAAAACACATTCAAATCTTCAGAACTGAAAACAGGATGAAACAGAAGTTGGGTTGAGCACACATTAAACCCCAAGAAGCCGAGAATCTCCTGAACTGCACAAATCCGGTTTTCATGACTATTAACACTGAGGGTGTCAATCTGGTTTGGCCATGTTGCAGAAAACCAGCATGGCGTCCCCACCAATAGTATCTGCATCTGTGTGTGATGCCGTGTGTGAGCACAAAATACTCCATATTTTCCCACCTACTTCAAAATCGGACATAATGCACAACGGGACAGCCAGTGAATTCAGAGGATAGAGACATGACACGCTCAGGGGGTTCACATAAAAGTTTATGATGAACAATATAAATTTAGTTCTGTCCCAGTAGGGCCGTTAAAAAAGACCCTGCGCACACAAATCACAGTGAGCTTTTTCCCATGTGGTGGAAAATTCCCCCCCTGCCACCAGGTTACTAGAGACAGAACACCTTCTGTTGACCAATATCATACTCCATTACAATCTCTTGAAAAAACAACAAACTATTAGTTTCGTTGTCCTGTTGCGATGACGTCTTCCGCCCTTTGTAACATCGAAGGGCTATAAAGGCACAGATAGAGATGTTACAGGACATCATCTGGCATGAACTTGTGATGGCCAAAGTGCCAAAGAGCCGGTCTTTTGCACCCACTTTTTGTTTTAAAATACACCCCCAAACCCGTGCATGGCATGTTAAAATGGCCTTACAGATTGCATGGCCATCTCTTCATCTCCCCGCTTCCTCTAATATGCGCGGCATGTACGTTTTCAGCAGCGCGGTGCGTCCGGGTGCGGGTACAAAATATTCCACGGTCACACACCTCCTTGTCTTTGACCCTCTGCACCGCGTGCAGGTAAATACATCCCCGCTATCGTCCTGCATCACGCGGCGATGGGGTAAGACTTGTTTGCGTGGTGTGTTGAGGAGGGATTGGCTACTGATTCACTTTCCCAATAGGAAAGAAGCGCGATCACGCACGCACACACACACACACACACACGCACACACACACGCACGGACGCTCGGACGGAGACACCAGAGCAGCGGCATGGCAGACGGCGGGGAGAAGCGCGGTGATGCAGCCATCTCCGGCGCCACAGCGAGGGAGCGGGAAGTGATGGAGCTCATCGGCCCGCTCGGCGGAGGCCAAAGCCTTCGCCTATTGCCCCTACAGCAGGTTCAGGGTGGGGGCGGCGTTGCTCACCAAGGACGGGGCCATTTTCACAGGTGAGTCCGTTCCACGAGGTTCAGGACCGTTCTGGAACAGTCAAGCGCGAACATTAGAAACCGAAGGAAGGGATCGAGCAGGAGCCTGATCCCACGAAACGTCCTTCTGCGTGTTAACGATTAACCGGGCTTCACCTCTAGAAACATGTGGGAAAATCCATCCCCAGCACTTCAAACTGGAAGCCTTTTGGTCTCCTATTGACCCGCGGCCTTGACTGTCCCCTCAGAGACCAGACACAGACAGCACGAACTCTGCTGTGTCCCTGAACCCGGTGGCCGAGGTTCACGCTAAAACGTGTATTTGAAGCGATGGCAGAGACCGGCGTGGTGAAGAGGCTCGGCCGTAAAAACGATGAGGAGATGATCTGGTCATTTTTTAAACGAAACGCCCTGCAGACATTTAATAAAAAATGGAAATTTACATTTTGTGCCCGGCAACCTTTTAATTTATTTTTACCACATTTTAAACCCAGAATAAAAAGCGTGCGTGTGTTAATGTTTGTTTAAAAAGTGGTAGTTTGTTCAATCTTTGCTTTGTCTCCCCCATCAGGCTGTAACGTGGAGAACGCCTGCAACAACCTGGGCATCTGCGCCGAGAGAACCGCCATCGCCAAAGTGGTCTCAGCGGGCCACAGAGAATTCAAAGCCATCGCCATCGCCAGGTAGCACCTCGTTTTTTTCACCCCTCATCCACCTCCCTGTCCCCTGCAGGGCACTTCTGGCTTCAGCTCTCTCGTTTTATGTTCGTCCAGTGACCTCCGGGAACAGTTCATCTCTCCCTGTGGCGGCTGTAGGCAGTTCATGAGAGAGGTGTGTATGTGTGTGTGTGTGTGTGTGTGTGAGATTTTAATATATATTCTACATCTGCAAATCTGATCTTGGTTACATTTACATTTACAGCATTTATCAGACGCCCTTATCCAGAGAGACTTACAATCTGTAGTTACAAGTACAGTCCCCCCCGGAGACATTTACATTTAACATTTACATTTAAGGCATTTGGCAGACGCCCTGATCCAGAACGACTTACAACATGCTTCCATGTTACCATGGATGAAGTGATCAGTTCTGGTTCACTAGGACCCCCAACTATGAATACAATCTTTTTATTCCCTCTGTTCTAGTTTCTATACAGAAGTCAGACAATAAGAAGGTTACAAGTTCATCTAAATATTCTCTAAAGAGGAAGGTCTTGAGCTGCCGTGTGAAGGTGCTCAGTGACTGAGCTGGAAGTTCATTCCACCACCGAGGGGCCAAGACGGAGAAGAGTCTAGATGAGCGTCTTCCTTTTACCTTCAGAGATGGAGGGACCAGGCGAGCAGTACTGGAGGCTCGGAGTATACGAGGTGCAGTGCGAGGTGTAATAAGGGCTGTGAGGTAGGATGGTGCTACTCCATGTTTGGCTTTGTAGGCCAGCATCAGTATTTTGAACCTGATGCGTGCAGCTACTGGGAGCCAGTGGAGGGAACGTAGCAGAGGGGCGGTGTGGGAGAACTTGGGAAGGTTGAAGATCAGTCGTGCTGCTGCATTTTTGTATGAGTTGTAGAGGTCGGATGGTACATAGAGGTCGACCAGCTTAGGGTTAAGTGTCTTGCTCAGGGACACAATGGTAGTAAGTGGGGTTTGAACCTGGGTCTTCTGGTTCATAGGCGAGTGTGTTACCCACTAGGCTACTACCATCCACCCTGGTTGGCTTGTGTGGCTAAAGTGAGGCTTTATAGTTTTGTGGGATGTGAGTTTTTTTCTCTCCACAGTTCGGGAGCAGCTGGAACGTCTACCTGTCCAAGCTGGATGGTTCCCACGTGGAGATGACCGTCCGGGAGCTTCTGCCCAGGTCTTTTGGACCCGATGACCTGGGAATGGAAAAAGGGAACAGCACCCCAAGCAAGTTATGATGTCTGCTGGAGTCCAGAGCTGAACTGCTGTTGACTGGGGTCATGTGGGGGACAATAAAAAAAACACAAGTCTAACACATAATTACACAGTAAATCTGTGTATTTATGCAGTAAAAAATGTGATGTATTATTACAAAGCCAGATTGAAGACTATATACTGTATTTCTATACTGTCTTCGCTTGTATTCTTGTATTGAGTTTTTTTTCTTGTACAGACACTTGTCACTTTTCTTGCACCTTCACAAATTTTGTTGTCCAGGCAACTGTACAATGACAATAAGAGGTCTTGAGTCTTGAAATATTTACAGTATCTCATAAAAGTGAGTTTGCCTCACACATTTTTGTAAATTGTTTGTTATGTCTATGACTGTTATTATGACTAAAGGGGGGTGGGAGGGCAGTGGTGGCCTAGTTGCTAAGGAAACGGGACCCGAACGGCCGAGGTACCGTCCCCACACACTGGGGCTCCCTGGGCGCTTTTCATGGGTGCCCACTGCTTACAATGACAGAAACAGTCATTTCACTTAAAAAGCAGTCAGTGGACAGCTTGTACATCAGCTTAAATTTACTGTCCCCTCAGAATAACTAAAGACACACACATAAACGTCAATATTATGTGTGGAATCAATTCTCTACCTCTCTGAATAGGTCTGGAGACGTGCTTGGCCAGTCCGGCACATTCATAATGCTCTGCTGCCCAGTTTCTGAGCTGGGGGGACCAGTTTCTTTAGCAAGGCAGTGGTCATCTTGGAGGTGTTTTTGGGGGTGTTTATAATTTACATTTACAGCATTTACCAGACGCCCTTATCCAGAGTGACTTACAATCAGTAGTTACAGGGACAGTCGCCCCCCCAGGAGCAACTTAGGGTTAAGTGTCTTGCTCAAGGACACAATAGTAGTAGGTGGGGTTTGAACCTGGGTCTCCTGGTACATAGGCGAGTGTGTTACCCACTAGGCCACTATGTAATAATGCTCTGCCGCCCAGTTTCTGAGCTGGGGGTATTCATGTCGAGAACCCAACCCATGGCACTCCTACCAGCATGCTCGACTGTGTACTGCAAGACACACTTGTCTTTGTTCTCCACACCATCTGAACCAAATGGTCTCATCAGACCACGGGACGTGGTTCCAGTGTCCATGTCCTTAGTCTGCTTGTCTACTGTAAACTGCTTGCTGCAAACTGCTTCCTTGTGCATCATCATCGAAAGTTCTGAGTGGAACCGGTCCTGTTGCTCAGTTTCGGGGTGCGGCCACCTTCCTGAACCATCTTTATGTAAAGCAACAATTCTTTTCTATGCTATGAGCTGTAGAACTTTCAGTAACCAGTGTGTAACACTAACTAGTCATGTAACACAAGGAACCCGTGAGTGTACTCACTTCTGTTGCCAGCGGTTTAGACATTAAAGCGGTGTTTAGCTATTCTGAGGGTACAGCAGATTTATTTTTATACAAGCTGTACACTGACCACCTCACATTGTATAAAAGTGTCATTTCAGCATTGCTGTCCCAAGGAAAGATCTAATAATAAAGTTAGATAACGTACATATTTCATACCAAAATGACAAATTATTAATACATAGTGTATAATGTAATAAACTTTTCTCTATTCTGGTTCATATATGGTAATTCGGCACACTACCACTCTAAACATGCAGAAAGAACCATAATAAAGGTTACATATAAACTTTATTATTAATGCCAGTGAGGAAACATAAATTAACCATGAAGCACATGTGCAGTAATTACACTCATTAACATAAATAATGAACGGCTCCAGATATATTTTTTAGGAAACGGCCACACTTGTCAGGTCGTTGTCGGTATTCCAGTGCATTCATAAAGACGTCATTTCATACATGCATAAATAAAAACAAAAGGTTTTAGTGCAGAGGAAGGCGGCAGACAGACGACAGAAATAGAAAACCGTGGAGCAGGTCAGAGAGGTCAGAGGAGAGACCAGCTTAACACCTGCTGCAGCAGTGCATTCTGGGCGCTTTAATTACAGACGGAAGCACCGTCACGTCGTACCTCATCGTATTTCCTGCCAGCAAACAAGGGATTAAAACAGCCTACACAAGCACCCGAGTCCAGAGTCAGCGGGCCGCCCCGACCGAGTGAAGCCACGTCCTGCTGATCAGCCCTCAGGGGTGATCTTATCCAGGCCCGGCCAGCTGGGGACGTAGTGTCTGGGCAGAGTGCCCTCCATCAGCCTCTCCATCCACAGGCTCAGCCGGTCCAGTTTATGGTGGATCTGGATGGTGGTGGAGCGGGACCTTGAGCTGGACCGAGACCTGGACCTGGACCTGGACCTTGCCCCACCGTCCTCGTCTGAGGACCTGCTGCTCTCAGCCTCCTCGCCGGTGAACACGGGTTTAAAGAGGCAGAAGTACTTTTTGTGTCCATTGAGGGCGAGGACATGGCCCGTGTAATCCCGCCTGTAATCGTCGGCCCCGCCCTCGTCATCATCCTCCTCACCTGGCTGCTCGGCCAGTATGGCCTCCGGTGATAACTCCAGCAGAGAGTCCATCCAGCGCTGGTGCTTGTCCACATTCAGGAAAGAGTAGTGTAACGTCTGAGTCCTGCACACAATAAAGCCAGTCGCCATGGAAACAGTGGTTGAAATTCTCAACCACAGAACTACTGTAACTGTACGTCTAAAGTCATCCTACAAAAACGTCCTATCAGTATTCATATGAAATGCATTTTAAATCTATATATGATTCTCAGCAATACTTTTATGTTGTCTACAGTTAGTCTGATGTTTAATTAGCTGGTACTGAAGTACATGACAACATTCATGTTTTAATTACAAATTATTAATAGGCTGGAAAACTGTTACCACTGTGATTTTAGACCAGGACTATCCCGCCATGATAAGGTTGTAAATGATCTGAACTGCACTGAGATTCTGGGAAAAATCATTTAGGCTAGAACTATCACTGAAGAAATGTCACTTTTTTTTTTTTTAACAGATCTACAAATATGATTTCTGAACGAAAACGTTTTCCAAAAATGTATTTTGCAGAACTGTTCACATTTTGTAAAGCACTACAATGGGAATAAATGGGACAGTGGTGCCACCTTGTGTTCACTACGAGAATTTACAGAGATGTCAAAATTGAAGAAAGAAAAGAAAGTGCAGTGAAAGTGAAGTGATTGTCATTGTGAAACACTGCAGCACAACACACGGTGACACAACAAAATGTGTCCTCTGCATTCAACAATGACCCTTGGTGAGGTGCCCGGTGAGCAGTGTGTGGGGACGGCGCTTTGATCAAGGGGACCTCAGTGGCACCTTGACGGTTCAGGATTCGAACCAGCAAACTTCAGTTTATGGGTCCACTTCCTTAACTGCTAGGCCACAACTGCCCCCTCCACTACTCCACTGATTGCAGTCATATTTTCATTTTGATGTATTTAATGTACGCACCTTTAATTCTATGTACATTTTTTAAAACTATCCTCTAACCTATAGTGGGTAATTTTTGGTTTAAGTATTGCAAATTTAGCATTTGCGCTCGGAGTAGAATTCAATGTATTCTTGGTGTTTGTTTGTATCAAATTAGCATAAACAGCATGTATATTTGAGAAAACTAAATTGATCAAGTGAATGGACGAGGAAAAAAAAATCTTTTAATTTTTTTTTGGATGTTGTATGATTTCTGGTGTTGGAGCATGAAAAGCATGAGCGCCATTCCAATCAAAGTTAGCATTAAAGACCACAGAACCCAGCTGAAATCTCACCCAGAAAAGGAGAAGACTTCTTTGGCAAACTTCTTCAGCAGGGCCTGTTTGGCGGCGTTGCTGAGCACCAGGACTACGTTGATGTGACCAGGCTTCAGCCGGACCAGGTTGCTGATGTAAGTGATGTCGGTCAGTTCTGTCACCTCCACAAAGTTCTTCTTGGGTGGACGGCTGCAGGAAAGCACACAACCGATCTAAGGGTTCCCGGCCAACGTTGTAATTAACAGTCAGAAATCAGAACCTCCTTTCACCTGGAAGAACTCTCAGCTCCATCTGGCCCAGCTGAGGTTGGTGGAGGCTCTTTAGGTTTCGGTTTGCTTGGCTTTTCTTCCCCCGGCTCACTGTATTGCATGTTGGAATGAACGCGGGGTGAGGAGTGAGGTCAGATAGAAGAGGAGAAGGAGGAGGAGGAAGAAACACACCTGAAGGCCTGGATGATGACTGTACCACAGAGGATGAACAGGGCTGAGAAGATCAGCGAGAGGATGGGCATCATTTCTCTCCTGGCGGTCAGAAGGTGAAAGTGTCAGTTTTATGATGGCTTGTGTTCCAGCGTGGCGGCTCGGTACTGAAGCTCACCAGTTGGAGTAGAGAACATCCAGATACAGCTGGCTGACGTAATCATACGCGGTGTTCATCCACCGAATGAGGAACATCTCGGGAAAGAAAAAAACAGCAAAGGATGTATTGCAGCCAACTTTCAGTTCAATTAAAGACAATGGGTCAAAACGAGAGCTTATTACAGTGGGACAAATCACGGCACGTACAGGTATGGCATGAAACTGGTGTACCTGGGCCAATCCATACGACGGTATTTATAATAACGTAACTAACTATGTGGCCTATAATCTCACAAGTAGAGAAGTTGATAAAAAAAAAAAAAACATATTTAGCAAACATCACCTGAAATCCTGGCTGCTGAACATAATTTACGATGTCATTTATTTTCTGGAACAGCTTGTAACTAACTACGTGCTACGTAGTCAGGGCGGTAGTAGCCTAGTGGGTAAAACACTGTCCTATGAACCAGAAGACCCAGGTTCAAATCCCAATTACTACCATCGTGTCCCTGAGCAGGACACTTAACCCTGAGTGTCCCCAGAGGGGGGACTGTCCCTGTAACTACTGTTTGTAATGAGGGCGTCTGGTAAATGCTAGTAAATAGTGCGGTTTCTGAGCAGGCCGCGGAACTCACTGCCGCCAGCTCGTTGTTGAGCTCCGGCAGGGTGACCTCCAGGCTGAGGAAGGCCGGTTCCTTCTGCAGCAGCTCGAGCTCTTCCTGCAGCAGCCGCTGGTCCTCCTCACTCCCATTCCAGCCGCCCATCACCTCCTTATAGACCACCTTCCCGGCGGCGCTGCGGCGCTCCAGAATCACCACCTGCACGCAGCGATCGGCACGTCATCAGAACAGGGCGGAGAACTAAGATGTTCTTATTACCATGGTAACGTGTGTGTGTAAAACCTGAGGTAGGATTGTATTCCTGTCCTGCAGCAGGGTGTCACACAGAGGCTTCTGCTGGTGCTGGTAGACGTACGCGAACCTCAGGACCTCTTTAGTGTTGGAGGCCGCGAAGGACCGGAAGGCGGAGTTCCCGCTCGTGAAGGCGTCGTCCTCGCTGGTGATCAGCAGGACGCAGTACCTGACCACAGATGAACAAAAATGATGCCTGAACGCCCGGCCACCGGCACGCGAGCTGGACAAAAGCCGACTCCTTACTTCCTGCGCCGGTGGAACTGCTTGACTGGACACAGTTCATCAAACAGCTTCTGGTTGACCAGCCGAGGCACCTGGAGGAAGCGGTTGTTGGAGATGAACTCATCAACGATCGGTCTCTTCATCGCCCTCGCCTGCAGCGTCCCGACAGAGAGAGAAAAGAGAATCAAACCCTGCCAAGACACTGGGTGGTAGTAGCCTAGTGGGTAACACGCTGGCCTGTGAACCAGAACACCCAGGTTCAAATCCCACTTACTACCATTGTGTCCCTGAGCAAGACACTTAACCCTGTGTGTCTCCAGGGGGGGACTGTCCCTGTAACTACTGATTGTAAGTCTGATAAATGCTGTAAATGTAAAAGACACAATATCCCCTTGCCTTTGTTCTTCGGCACTGGAAGAACCATGAGCTGGTCAGAAGAACAGAGGACCAGTAACTCGGTGGCGTTCACGGGGGTTAAATTTTCAGGTCACAAATCAGGCAGCTAAGATCTTTCATCACAGAAGGCCACATCCCGCAAGCTCACTTTACAAATACTATTATGACCCGGTAATTATGAAGCGCTGAAAACTCGCAAACTACAGATCCCATAATGCATCGCTTCAGTTGCCTTGCCGAACACAATCTTTACACTGCAGCTGAATCTGTACAGGAGCAGTTTCCATGGCGATGGCAAATGGGGTGTGAAGCAGCTCGAAATTCTTTTTTGTGCTTCAAAGTCGGTGTGCGAATGTGCGAAGGTTTGTCAGCAAAGTGTGCACTGCATTATGGGATCTGTGGTTTGTGTGTTATCATAGCATCAATACGCCAGGTCATAATAATAGGCCTATATAAAGTGATGCCGTGGGATGTAGCAGGTAAAGAAGCGGACTCGTAATTGGAATGTTGCCGGTTCGAATCCAAACCCTCCCCACACGCTGCTCCCCGGGCGCCTTTCATGGCTGCCCACTGCTCACTAAGGGTGACACATTTCATTGAGTCATCGTGTGCTCTGCTGCATTTTCAATTTCAAATCAAACGATTCTCCGTAACAAACCAATGTCAACTGTGGCATCATTGCAATCATGGTGTGAGGATCTACTGATCCCTACAGATCACCAGACCTCTGATCCCACCACACTGAAGCACAGACATAAAGAACCTGGACCTGGATGACGTCTGCTGGCTTCTCTGCATTCTCTTTGAACAGCAGCATGGTGGGGGCGAGCGTGTTGACGCTGAACCGACGCTGGACCTCCGTCGTCTCCGTCAGACCCTGGTCCACGTAGCCGAACCGAACATAGTCTTTATAGGCGAAGGCAGCAAGCTGGAGCGGACAGAGGAGACGGATGAGACCCGTGACTCCAACAAGACCCGTCGCGGCCGCTTACAGGGACGTTGCACACTGGTTCACCTTAAACAGCAGCGGCGTTTCAGCCCTCCGGTCAAACATCAGCACGCTGGGCTTGTTCTCCTCAGGCCAGCGGTCCAGGAACTGGCGGTAACTGCTGTCCATCACCTGCAGATTTATGGTCACTTTACGTGTAATCTCTCATCTTAAAAATAAGACTTAACCCTGAGTGTCTCCAGGGGGACTGTCCCTGTCACTACTGATTGTAAGGCGGTCTGGAGAAGGACATCTGATTAATGGCGCGAATGTAAATGTATAAGCCGATGAAAGTTCACACCTTCTCCACCTGCCTCTGCGGCAGGAGACTCTCCACGAACTGTCTCAGGTGCTCCCTGACCACGGCGTAGTGGAAGAAGGTCACCTTGCCGTTGATGAGGCCCAGGATGGAGGGGGTCCGGTGGGCACCCAGCTGGTTGGCCAGGCGACGTTCGTAACCGATGTCCACGACTCCGATACCGACACCTGCAAACCCAGACATATACGGCACGTGACATGAGCTACATGGCCGCAACGCCACCTTCCATATTCCACCTCTCTTCTCTCATCTAAACTTCCTTTTTGGAATACAACATAGCTGGTATGATGTCAGTATGAGCGTATGCATCTTTGGGCGTGGCCAGAAACCAGTAGGTGTACCTACTGAAAAGATCATTTTCATTCCTGTCTATGTACGAATTGGCCAACGAAGTCTGATGGACTGGAGCTGATGTGAGTGAGATGTAGCTGTAGAGCTGCCCTGACCCAGCGCCTCCAGCTCCTGGACGGTCTCCTTCCACACCGGCTCCATGTGGATGCAGGTGAAGCACCACTCGGACGTGATCTTGATGAGGTAGGGCCGTTGGTAGCTGTCGGGCAGCACCTCGCTGTTGAACTGGGCGAAGTGCAGCATGTATTTGCTGTCGGCGAAGTCCCTCCCAGAGCGCGAGAAGTGGAAGAAGGACTCGTCGAAGTGGAAGCTGCTGTGGAAGCTATGGAAGCCCTGGTGTGGTTGGTGAGGACGCTGGTTCTCCTCCATCTGTCCATACTGGTCATAGTTCGCTCTCCTCTCCTCGTTGGACAAAATCTGATGGAAGACAGTTTTTTTTTTTTGGCGAAAGAAGGAAAATGAATGGAATGGAGTGAGCTGTGTCATGCCCTACCTCATACGACTTGCTAATTTTGATGAACATGTCCTCAGCCTTGGGGTCTTTGTTCTTGTCTGGGTGCCTTTATTAGAAGAGAACATTAGAAAGAGCAGAAATACCCTGAAACGGGTGTCATCTTCCTGCGACTGCTCCCGTTATGGTGGATCAGCCGGTGTTCTAACCCTCACAGAAACCTGCATCCCCACTTGATGGGTCAAACCTGTACCTGTACCTGTACCTGTACCTCACTCACCATTCTCTGGCCAGCTGCTTGTAGGCCTTCTTAATTTCAGCCTGGCTGGCTCTCCTGGACACGCCCAGGACGCGGTACGGGTCCACGTCGGAGGCGCCGACCAGCGGGTCGGCCGCCAGGACCAGCAGGAGGAGAAGGGCCTTCATTTTCACCGGTTCTGATGCGGCGAGCTGCAGAAATTAAACCAGACAGAGACAGAGCGGCTCGGTTTACTGGCATAATTCCTTGATTCCTGTAATGCCAGCAGAGCATCTGAGAGCAGCAGCGGCTGTGGTGCTGAACAGTGTGGCAGTTTTAATTTATTCCCCAATAATATATATTTTTTTCTGTATACAGAAGGACTGACAGAGAGAGAGAGAGAGAGAGAGAGAGAAAGAGACATAGATTTATAATCAATAATCTAATCGCTTTTATAGGCCAGCGTTAAGTGCTGACGCCCTATAAATTAATATGTTACAGTCCTGAATGTTTATTGAAGTAAAAATAAATGATTTTACTTAAAAGGTCAGAGCGGCTACCAGAACCGGTACCAGCCACTAGAACCGGCACCGGCCGGAGATAACGTCTTTTAATACGGTACCTGAACAGAGACGACGGCATCATGCAGCGTTTCCTATCAGCGCGTCTTCGTCCGAGTCACACGTTCTCGTCCCCTTTTTTTTAACAAATTACAATTTTATTTTATTATTAAGTCAGGAACCCTGCCGGCCTGCGGCCAGACGTTCCATTTCCACTTCCGCACTTCCTCCAGCCTCAAACAGGGATCCTTTCAAAATAAGAGTTCGTCAAATCTCAAACATGTACAGTACAGGTTATAAGTTTGGACAAACCTTCTCATTTAATGTGTTTTCTTTATTTTCATGACCATTTACGCTGGTAGATTCTCACTGAAGGCATCAAAACTATGAATGAACACACGTGGAGTTATGTACTTAACAAAAAAAGGTGAAATAAGTGACAACATATTTTTATATTCTAGTTTCTTTGCTCTGATTCCTGCTTTGCACACTCTTGGCATTCTCTCGATGAGCTTCAAGAGGTCGTCACTTGAAATGCTTCTCCAACAGTCTTGAAGGAGTTCTCAAAGGTGTCTAGCACTTGTTGGGGTCCAGCTCACCCCAAACCATCTGGATTGGGTTCAGGTCCGGTGACTGTGGAGGTCAGGTCTCCACTTTTTGTTAAGTACGTAACTCCACATGTGTCCATTCATAGTTTTGATGCCTTCAGTGAGAATCTACCAACGTAAATGGTCATGAAAATAAAGAAAACACATTGAATGAGAAGGTGTGTCCAAACTTTTGGCCTGTACTGTATGTGGCAGCTCGGTTATATATATTATGTTAACTAGCTCAAATTAACACAAATAGTACTTTGTGAATACACACAACACACTAAACTAAACCATCAGTATGAAAATGCGTTTAACGATTTAGGACTTTTATTTTTTAAACACCACCTGCTGGTGGCTCTCAAAGGGTGGACGTCTCTTATTCGTATATCTAAGATAAGCAAATTAAGTTTTGAATGAGGTCATAAAGTAGTTATAATGGGATACAGGAGCTGCACCAGTCCCACAAACAGAAATTTTTGTGTATCTAGTCAGAATTAAACCTGAATAAAATTAAAATGGATTGAACCAAACTGATTGTGTGCAAATGGTAATTGAGAAAGCAAGCACAAACCACAAAACCAACCACAAATATGCAACATAATTTTTATTGGAATGTTTTTCATTTGATGTTAAATCAAAACCGATGTTTCTCGTGACCTGGGTTCAAGGCCAGTTGCAGCAAGAGCAGGAGGTGTCAAACACCAGGCCTGCAGCACAGTGCTGCACGTAGGTCAGGCCGTTGACGCACTCGTAGAAGATGTTCTTGTTGCTGGGGTCGGGGTACATGCCGTTGGACCTGCTGGCGCAGAATCCGCTGCCACCACTGCTGCTGCCGCCGCCGCTGCTGCTGCCGCCGCCGCTGCTGCTGCCACCACCGCTGCTGCTGCCGCCACCGCTGCTAGAGGTCTGGGGAGGAGGAGGAGGTGCGGAACGGGTGGGGGTGACGGGAGGCAGGGGTTGGGTGCGGGACGTGCAGCCTGAAGAGAGGAGCAAAGGGATGAAGAGGTCACATGGAGTTCAGCACAAGTTTTTTTTTTTATCACGTCCGCCCGTGGTGGCTCTTACTCTGTCCGGTTCCAAGGCCACTCTTAAGGGCGTTGATCAGTGGGTATTTGCCTTGACCACAGAAAGTACCACTGAAGTCGTCCAGGTCCAAGCTCCACACCATGGCACCTCCATACTGATTCTTCTTCAGCCAGTCAATCTGGTGGGTGAAGCCAGTTGTGTGCATTTCTTGTTTTGGTCTTTCTCTGTCGTTTTGCACGTAGGGTCGGTTTCTTTCAGATGTCTCTCACCTTAATGTTGAAGCTCTTCACATCGTCATAGCCAACCCAGACCAGGTTGCTGCTGTAGGCATAGGGGACGTCCTGTTCAGTGTCCCAGGCCTGGGTAGCACCCTGCTTCAGGAAGGTACAAATCTGTGGACAAGGAAGAGACACGGTTACAGCGGATAAAGACACCAGCATGCATGTGTAATTACTGGCTGCAGAAACTCACCTCGTAGTAGGCCCAGAATCCAGACTGTCTGCTGTAGGGTCCAGCAGGTCCAGGTCCATTCGCAGGAGCCCCAACTCCGGTGTTGGAGGCGCTGGCCAGCATGAAGGTGTGTCCATAAGTGGGGAAGCCGACGAGCAGCTTCTCAGCCGGGGCGCCCTGGCTCTTCCAGTAGTTCAAAGCGTAGTTCTTTAGGAAGGAACACAAGGTTTCGATTCTCCTTCACTGCAACGGTTTCTTCAGCTAGAGCTGCTGTGTAGTGGTCTGCAGGCCAACGTACCACGTTGAAGTAGATGTAAGCACCTTCGTCACCAGGACCCTGGTACAGGGGGCTGTTCTCACCAGTGATCTGCTCCCAGGAGCCGTGGAAGTCATAGGTCATGACGTGGAAGTAGTCAAGGACCCTGTGGAGGACATAATTAGCAGGTTCTTCAGCAACCTGTGGTGCAAACAGGTTTCCACCTTAGCTCTGTGCACTAAAACACTCACTGGCCAATCTGGGCAATCTGGTATCCGGCATCGATGGTGCTCTTGCCAGCAGACACGGCAGCGGTGAGCATGAGTCGTGGACGGTTGGTCTTCTTGCCCTCAGCCACGAAAGCGGCCATCAGTTCCTGTCAGGCAGTAGGAGCATAAAAGATCTTATTCCCGGCACCGTGATGAATGACACCGTACAGCAGTGGAACCCAATGGCCTCAGACCTGAATGAGGATGGTGTAGCGGCCCTTGTCAACAGCGGGGCTGCCGCGGGATCCGGGATACTCCCAGTCAATGTCCAGGCCGTCAAACTCGTACTGCCTCAGGAACTGAATGACGGACTCAATGAAGGTCTGGCGATTGGCGGCGGTGGAAACCATGGCTGTGAACCTTGGCAGATGATCAGAATAATCAGAGAGTCAGAGAAAAGGAGTTGCATGGAGGTGACACTCCTGCAGATTCTACTCACTTCTGTGTTCCGAAATTCCAACCTCCGATGGCCAGGAGAGTCTTCAGGTTGCTGTTCCTGATGGTGACAACATCAACCAATTAACAGCAACTCAGAGCCAGAAGAATATTTTAACAAAGCATAGAATGTTCTCCTACTGGTTCTTGAGGGCCTGGAACTCAGCATAGAGCTTCTGGTCATCCCACTCGTAGCTCTTGATCTGGTTGTTGTCCATGCTGGCAAAAGCGTAGATCAGGTGGTCACAAAGACATGGGTCGACATTGGTCGGGAAGTACTTTCCTGCGCCAGGTCTGTACTGTCCCCAGTTGGTGAAATAGCAGGACAGGAGGTAGGAGGATCCTGAACAGGTGTCAGAGGGAGAGGGGAGCATGTTCACACGCAGACGTAAATGTATACACGACGTATAAAACATGTGACTGTGAGACGTGCGAGGCGTCAAGAGACCCGTTGGACGTACCTAGCTGCGCATGCAGCAGGAGAGCCAGCCCTGCAACAGAGCGAGAAGGTCAGTTCATCAGTCCAAATGCACTTTACAAACCCCTTTACTGCACACGGAGGCCCGATCGAGCAGAAGCGCAGAGGGAAGTTACAGACTCACCAACACAAATGAGTAGTTTGCCCATGTTGTCTGTACAGCGACCAGAAGTGGACGTTCCCCTTAAATACTCTCTCGCCACCGGCCTATCAGCTGCTGCCATTTACTCAGTCACACTCTTTCCCTTCATCTCTTTCAGACAAACTGATAACCTGACCTTGAGTTATGGCATAAGGAGCATAAACTGTGGCAAGGTCAAAAAGGGACACTGCCGAACATTTTCCATCCATCCAGCGCAAATGGTCTCATATCAACCGCATTTTTTTACAATAATAATTACAAAGGCTTTTTAGTGGATTTTAAGTGCCATTAAAAGCACAAAGCAGAATAAAACAGGAGTCTGAAGAACTGCTGAGTCAGGATTTATGCCCAGTTATTTATGCCCAGACACAAATATCAGACGTTCTAAAAGCTCTCTCAGATAAGCTGTTTTAAGTGCTCTGATATCTGATTTTCCTGGTCAGATATCAAAGAAAAAAAAAAAAATTACTACAGGTTTCCCGTGGAGTTCTAAATACAGACCTCTGCATTAGTTGTGCAGCGATGCTGTTTTAAAATGAATAATATAATACAACATGCAGATTTTCTGTGCTCGTGATATGATATGATTACAATTAGTCACATATACTGTATCGAGAATTCCAAATGAATATAATAGTCATGGGGCATTCTGCAGTGCAGGATACATATTTTAAATATTTATGTATGCAACACATTCTCTGTAAATTATGCCGTTGGATTAGTTTATTTGTGAATAATGTGTTTTTGTCCATGTTGGTTTGATTGTTCAGCACTGATTATATGAGATCTTTCATTTCTGGTGCTTTGCCTCCATCTGATGTGTCCAGGAGGGTGAACAGAGCTGACATAGTAGAACAACAACAACAACAATTAGTTCTTATATAGCCCCAAATCACATACAGTATGTCTCAATGGGCTTTGACAGGCCCTACAGTTGACACCCAACACACTAGACCCTTCTGCACACAAGGAAAAACTCCACAGAAAAAAACTCTAGGAGAGAGAAAAAAAGAAAGGAAGAAACGTTGGGAAGGAGTGATACAGAGAGGGACCCCCTTCCAGGGTACAGTTAGCCTGCAAATGGTGTCAGTGCAGGGCTGGGGAAGATATAATAATAAGTCCTACAGTTGTAGGGGTTGGAGGAGTCCAGGATGTAGTCAGTGTCATGGTCTAGATTACGTGTCCATAATGATGTTACTGGTCCATTTGAAGATCCCTGAAGCCGTAGTTGTAACGGTGGTGGTGGCTGTGGTGACCCTCTGGTTTGTTTCATGTTTTGTCCTTGTAAAGCAGTTGTCAGGAACCAGGATTTATTTGCTGGTCTCTTCACTGGGGTCTGCCAGTAGTCTGGGTGCTTGATTCCGTGTCTCGGAGAAAAACAAACAGAAGCAGCGGCAGACGGTTGCACTGTACGACCGATACTGAAATATGTGGTAATAGTGGTATATTGGTGCTACAGTGGCCCGGTACCCTAACTAGGACAGCCTAACTATGGTGAATTTAACTTTGTCTGTGTCTAACAGGGGGACTCTTCGATAAACTGGACTTTATAATTGACACTGCGTCAAAGTGAAGTGAAATGAGGGTCTAGTATTTTAACAAAAAGCCACAGAAAACAGATCCAGGGTTATGATGTAGTCAGCCATCTTATGCCTGACTGCTTGAGGCCCAAGTACAAGCGCTTCTGTCTTGTCAGGGTTTAACAGGAGAAAGTTGGTGAGCATCCACTGTCTAATGTCCTTCAGACAATTCTCTATTTTGTTCAGCTGCTGCCTCTGATCTGGCATTGCTGACAGATACAGCTGTGTGTCGTCAGCGTAGCAATGAAAGCTAATACCGTATTTGCGGATGATGTCGCCTAAAGGTAACATGTATAACGAAAAAACATGTATAACGCTCAGCTGCTGGGCTACGACTTTTTCTAAGATTTTTGATATGAACGGAAGGTTGGATATCGGTCTATAATTTGAAAGCTGACTGCGATCAAGATCCTTCTTTTTAATCAGGGGTCTAATGACTGCTACCTTGAACGAACTTGGTACGTGGCCGGTGCTAAGCGACGAGTTAACAATTTTGAGGATAGAATATATAATATTGGGTGCTATTTGCTTAAGGAACCTTGTTGGAATCGGATCCAAAGCGCAAGTACATTGATTTGACGACGAGATTAGTTTTATTAATTCATGCTCTTTAATAAGGTTGAATCGTTCTAATCGGTGGTCGTCTATTAGAAGATTATTTTCCATGGAAATATCGGCGGAGCTATTTGTTGTGCTTTTAATCTTCTCTCCATTCACGACAATTTTATTTATTATATTTATGTATGCAACACATTCACTGTAAATTATGGAGTTGGATTAGTTTATTTGTGAATAATGTGTTTTTGTCCATGTTGGTTTGATTGTTCAGCACTGATTAAATGAGATCTTTCATTTCTGGTGCTTTGCCTCCATCTGATGTGTCCAGGAGGGTGAACAGAGCTGACATAGCAGAACACAAAGGGTCAGTAAGGCGTTCTCACAAGTCTGTTCAGCAGAGGGCAGCGTGGGGCCAGACAGGTGTTTGCAGTGTGTGTACGTGTGTGTGTGTGTGTTATTCTGCTGAGACGCTGCTGTAATACTGAATACTGCTGTAATACCGAGCGGTTTACACAACTGTCAGACTGTTCAGGCCGGGTGGAACTGGGCTGATGGGTGATGACTGTAGAATTTTGGCCCCGCCCATTTCCATTTACATGCAGGTGGACTGCAGCTTCAACAGTGCTGAGGGATCAGAGCTTCGTATCCAGATAGATCAGAATTTTGTCGAATGATCTCCAGAAGTGAAATGTGGATGTCTGCTTGCAATGTTTGAGAATTTTCTGCTATGTCAAGAGCATTTCCTTCCTGAGTCCTGCAGCCATTCGTTGCCATGGACACAGCCCACATGTAGACAGCAGTTCTGGGTCCTAATGGCTGCATTAATCCACTGAGCGGCCAGAAAAGGGTCACGACCTTGCACCCAGAGGTCAACACAGCACTCCAGTCCCTGTGAGGGACAGGGACTAGTCACTAGGGACTAAAAAAGATGAAGGGCCTTTTTTAGAGACCTCTTATTTGAAAGTGAGAGAACACACCAGTCATGTTATTTCATTTTGAACAGGAGAAACACAGTGGATGTAAAATAAAATGTGCTTTTTACTGCACTCTTTTTAATAAAGGCTGTAAAATTCATGTTTGCCATAATAATTGTAAATTACCAACTGCATGGTGACGCTGCAAAATGCGTCCCCCTCACAAAGACATGGATCATCTGTAGATGAAAGGGAAATGATTAAAAATTTCGAAACCAGGATTTATCCCCCCCCACGAATGATCGGACCTGCGTGGGATTGTGCTGATTCTGTACGTCTCAGCAGTCCTTCTCCTTCTGCTGGTGACACGCCTGTTTTATGACTCCCCCAGGTGATTGGTTCTCATAATTACCTTTGCCAGTTTATGAACTGCCTGCATGTGGTGAAGGAGCTGGTCAATACGGTCACGCCGAGGTGACGTTCCAGAGAGAAATGAGAACCTGACCCTGACCAGCAGGGGGTGCTGATGTCACCCGCCCCCCCCTGAGATTGACTGGTACCGCTTTTCTGTTTCAGACACATGCTGAGTGACTACCTGCTGGTGGTACAGCTTCGTGGGTTGGAATAAAACTGCAGAAGAACCGCGTCCTCATTAGCGCTCAGTGTTAATAAAGAGCACAAATGGCAGATTGTGTAGACCAGACCCGAACCGGGCCAACGGCCTCCAGTGAAAGGCTTCATTCTTCTGCTGCTCGGGGTCAGCTGTGAGATGTAAAAACTCTGATGTGACTGATCTTCTTCCACCCCATCAGCTTATTCAACTAAAGCTGACCTCCAGTCCCAAACTGATGACTTTACAAAGAGGACACTGTGGCACTTCTCAGAATCCTCTTCATCAAGAGGAAGTGTGTAGATCATCACCACCATCAGAGTACCCCTGCACCGCTTTGCCCCTTGTTCCACAACAGAAAAGCAGAGCTAAAGCTCCAAACTCAAGGTTTCCTCAACCTTGACAGACAAACACTGAGCGACACAACTTGGAGCAGAACAAGCTCAAGACTGCAGAGATGGCAGTGGACTTCAGGAGACGTTCCTGAACACTGCTTCCTCTCACCATATCAGACAGATCAGTGTCTTCTGTGGAGATTTTCAGGCTTCTGTGTAGAACCATTACCCAGGACGAACATCTCCACCCTCGAAAAGACCCAGCAGAGGATGGACTTCCTGAGACAACTGAGCAAGTCCAGGAGCTGCTGATCCAGTTCTACATAATTGTAATTGAGTCTGTCCTGTGCTCCTCCATCACAATCTGTTATAGAGCAGCCACTAAACAGGACATGAACTGTGTGGACAGTGTCCCCCTGTCCTCCATCCAGAACCCGTCCCTCTCAAGAGCCATGAAAAAGGCAGAGAAGAACATCATTCCCCGGACTGTTGTCCTGGTTACAGCACGGAGGCGCGTGAGTGACGGCTGGAGGGCCACTCGGCCCCTGGGACATGTGTCACAAATTCTGGACCACATCACAACATTCTGGGTCAACGTGAGGTCATTTGAGAGAGCAGTTTGACTGGGTGACTGGGTGTTCTGAAACACTTCTACACATCACTGAAGGTTCTCAATAGTTTAACCTGAAATTAGGTGTTTTAGGCATGGAGGCGTGTCACTCAGTTCAGAAATGCAGTGTTTTTCTTGGACAGGATCAGGATTTCAAGATTAAAAGCTGGACCAGTGGGACAAAAACATGACAGTCGAGAACAGGACTTTAAAGGCAAAAAATCCTCTAGTATTTGTAGTAAGCAGATGATACAATATATTATAAAACATTATTAAAATAATATTAAAAACACTTACATGTGTATTATAAACAATGATATTGTTATAATACAATGCTCATGTGCAGTGAGGGGGCAGTGGTGGCCGAGCAAGTAAGAAAGCGGCCCCGTAATCAGAAGGTTGCCGGTTCGAATCCCGATCCGCCAAGGTGCCACTGAGCAAAGTACCGTCCCCACACACTGCTCCCCGGGCGCCTGTCATGGCCGCCCACTGCTCACCAAGGGTGATGGTTAAATACAGAGGACACATTTCGTTGCGTCACCATGTGCTGTGCTGCTGTGTACCACAATGACAATCACTTCACTTTTAAACTGTTAGCAGTATTTGATGATGGATGATGGTAATACAGTTTTGATGTGTTTTAAGACGTGACCTGCCCAGATTGTGGGCTCCAGGCTGCTCAATTGTTTGTTTGATGTATTCTTAAGCAACTTGAGCTCTCTGGATATCAGCTCTATCTTCCTCATCAGCACCTTGAGGGGCGTGCGCGCGCACACACACACACACACACACACATTGGACGGTGTGGTTTGTAGCTCTGACATCTGTTATATAAAAAAAAGTGTGTTTTTCTTATTCTCTTTCATGAACGTCCAGCAGCTCTTCCTCTGTAAGCAGGACGTGGTCAGCATCTGTCGGATCGTTTTACTGCTTTTAGCCTCAGAGACATCCTGCAGACCGCTGAACTCTGGACATCAGGAGATTGGACCAGATGAAGACATCTACAGTTCTCCGATCCAAACGGGCAAATAAAACAAAACTAGCAACATAAACAGAAACAAATAAACACATAAACCTGATGAAAAATTGAACCAATCAAACTCATTTGTGTTCCCTCCAGCAGAACTGGCCAGTTGAGGTCAGTGAAAGGCGGTGATTGCACCAGAACCTGTTCAGCAGGGTCTGCCTTTATTGGAATGGAATCTAGTTTCCCATAATGCAGCATTCCATCAGAATGTCAGTTGTGCGCAGTGGATTCTGGGTAATTTCATTTGGAGTCTAAACACTAATCCCCCCCAGGTGGTGTTCGGAGCCCAAATTAAAGTGGACGTATCAGCGGTCAGTCGAGGCTCGCGTGCTCCGTAATCTCAGTACACCGCAGGGGAGGAGAGATTCCAGAGCATAAACACACACACACACACACACACCTGAACAGGTAAACTGAAGACATGCAAAGAGCTAAATTAAAACAATTCAAAAAGTAGACGAATATTTCACATAAGGGGGCTGAAGGTGGCTGGCCTGATCTCTTATGGGTGGAACTGTGGATGATGATGATGATGATGATGATGATGATAATGATGCTCATCCCTGTGGAGCTCCGAGATAAACCCAATGCACCATCTGAAGCATCGATCAGTCCAATTTCAGATGGATGACTTCCACCGGACCGAGTTCTGCTGCTCTTTAGATACCCAGCCACCCGGGCCTTCATTATCCTGCACCGAGGGACCTGACATTTCAGGGATCCAGATGCCTGCAGGAGTTGAGAACCAACACCTCTTCATTGTGAAAGAGTGAAGGATGAGATGGTAAGTGTTCCAGAGTATCTCCAAACACATTGCTCCAGCAGCACACAGATGCTCACACACCTTCATTGTGAGGTGATGCATGGAGGTCCCTCACCGGGCAGGGGCTCCATCATGAAATGAAAAGAGACGGAACGATAATGAAGTGGCGCTGAGCAGAGGGGCTTCTATTGTCAATGATAATCAGCATCTTTCAGGCAGAAAACCAGGCAATTCAGTTTGAGTGGAGAGAAGAAGGTGAGATAATTCAGAACTGATACACACACACGGAAACACATAGATATATACACACAAGCACATATATACAGGGACATGAGATGATGCCTATACACATATACAGATATATACACACAAAAACATATATACAAGGATGTCAGACGATGTCTATACACATATACAGATATAAACACACAAAAACATATATACAGGGATGTGAGATGATGTCTACATGCACATACACAGACATTAGTGAGTGTTGCATGGTTCTTCATGTTTCCTACAGCCAGGTTCTCAGGTCAGATGGATACAGGGAGGTGAAGGTTGGGAAGAGGGCCGCACGTGCCGCCGATTCGGGCTAAGACGTGCAGTGCGTGAGCTGTGCTGTAATTAGGGAACTGGGTTCTCCAGGTTCCGTACACTGTGGTTTATATAATGAAGCAGGCCCCTTCGGCCTTTATTCCGCTGAGCTCGGGCGTGTAATGCAGCTCCTGAGTGGAAACACATGACAAATGCAATTAGATCAACAAGAGTCCGGCCTGCAGCCGTTACTGTGGAGATTCAGGTTCCAGGTCAGTTGAGAGGCGCAATTTGGGATCGGTGTTCTCAACGGGTTTCATGAACTCGACCCTTCTCACTAATGATAATCTAGATTCTGCTGCACCAGCAATCATTTCCAAATACACATCCGCAGATGAGATGCATTCAGATATGATGTTCTGTGTTTAATTCCTCGAAACTTTCACAATACACTCAAATATCAGAACATTATACCATAATAATCACAGTAGAGTTGATCATGATCACATGAATAAATGAAGATAGAAAAAACAAGAAGAAGATTTGATTCATGCATTCACTGAATTTAAAAATAGAGGAACAAATGTTTTTTGTCATTGTTTAAACATTACTGTTATTTAAAAAATCTGGACTGGTTAAGTATCAGAGTATATATTGGGATGACATATGATGAACTGTGATGATACATTGTATGATGAACTGATGGACTGTGGTGGTATGTGATGTGTTGTGATGGACTGTGATGATAGGCGATGTGTTGTGATGGGCTGGGTTGTGTTTTGTGTGACTGTGATGGTATGTGATGTGTTGTGATCGACTGTGATATGATTGGCTGTGTTGTGTTGTGATGGACTGTGGTGGCACGTGATGTGTTGTGATCAACTGTGATGTGATGGGGTATGTTGTGTTGTGATGGTCTGTGATGTGTTGTGATGAATTGTGATGATAAGTGATGGACTGTGATGATAAGTGATGTGTTGTGATTGGCTGTGTTGTGTTGTGATAAATTGTGATGTGTAGTGCTGTCTTATGACAATCAAAATAAAATTGTGATTGTGTGATGTGATGTGATGAGATATGATCAACAATGATGAGATTTGACGTATTATAATGAGATGTGACAAGATGATATGACGAATTGTATTGATGTGATGAGATATGATGTGCTGCTGTGGTATTTTAGT
The DNA here is from genome assembly GCF_900700375.1 of Denticeps clupeoides. NCBI lineage: Eukaryota > Metazoa > Chordata > Actinopteri > Clupeiformes > Denticipitidae > Denticeps > Denticeps clupeoides. Next base: position 18,836,622 of record NC_041718.1, read on the forward strand.
GAAAGTGCTTGTTTTGTCATTGTAACACACTGCAGCACAGCACACGGTGACACAGTTACATTAGCTACTCGGTTGTGAGTTAGCTGTTTTATTGTTTCTCATCATTTCTGCTCCTGATTGGCTCCAGTGTTTGGTTGCAGCTGGGACTGATTGATAGAAAAGACAGAAAACGCTGCAGTTGCAGGACTGTAGCTAAGCAACGTGTCGGCAGTAAACACTGGAGCCGTCCAGACCGGGTCATTTACTGGAACCAGTCATTCTCGGCTAATGGGACTTCAGGTGGTGTTTCCAGGGGATGCAGGGCACTAAAAGCTCCTGCTGTTGATAATTAAGAAGGTTCTGAGATTCGGAATCAATAAGCAAATAGAGAAAAAAGGCCGGACAGACTGAAGAAAAAAAAATGTCCAATGACAGAAGAATGAAATATCGATTCAAAACGTCACATTTCCTCTCCTCTTCTGTCCAACTGGACATGACCAGACAGGTTATGGTTATGAGGTCAAGTGCCGCTGAGAGACAGGAAGTGGTGTGGGTCATGTGATCAGCATTAATTTCTGCGAACGCTTATCTGCTTCACAAAAGACAGTTTCTCACACAACTACACACTCGAATGTGAGTTTCGGTCATCAAGAACCCGGTTGTGGGCGGACTTTGATTTCGTATCAGGAACCAGCGACCAGGACCTTGAAATCCTGACTTGCAGCCGTCTACACAGAGTGCTAATGTCAAAATGACAGATCAATAAATAATACAGTCTGACATTTAGCTGCAATCACATTAATGCATCGTGTACGTACACACACACACAGAAACACACTCTCTCTCTTCTGCAGAGACTGGAGCCGAGCAAGAAGTAAAATTGGTACACAAACTATGAGATTTGAGCATTAAAAAAAATCTGTTTGAACAGCCATTTGCACTGCAAACAATTAAAAACCGTGTATGTATTTAGACCAGAGACGCCTTCAGATCGTCCTGTCCTGTGTATTGAACTGCACAGAGCGGGCAGCCATGTAGTGTCAGAAATATCAGTTCCGAGCCCACAAATCGTCAACACTAGTCAACATTTACATTTACATTTATGGCATTTGGCAGACGCCCTTGTCCCGTTTGACTTACAGCCTTCTTTCATGTTCTGTTCTGGTTCATGAATACAATATTTTTATTCACTCTGTTGTAGTTTTCTAACATAAATCAGACTATAAGCAAGTTACAAGCTAGTCTACGTATCCTCTAAAGAGGAAGGTTTTAAGAGGCTGTTTGAAAATACTCAGCGACTGTATTGTTCTGACCTCGAAGAGAAGTTTATTCCACCACCGAGACGGAGAGGAGTCTGGATGAGTGTCTTCCTCGTACCTACAGCGGTGGGGGGACCAGGCGGGCAGTACTGGAGGTGCAGTGCGAGGTGAGGTAGGATGGTGTTGTAGGCATCAGTATTTTGAATCTGATGCAGGGGGGCTGCCAGTGGAGGGAGCTTAGCAGTGGGATGGTGTGGGAGAATTTGGGAAGGTGCTGCTGCGTTCTGTACTAGTTGTAGAGGTCAGATGCCATTCGGAGGTAGACCTGCTAGAAGGGAGTTACAGTAATCCGGTCGTGAGATTACTAGGGACTGAACCAGTATCCGGGTGGCCTGTGATGATCGATAAGGGCGCATCCGTCTGATATAGTAGAGAAGGAATCTACACGAGCGGGAAAGGAGAGTTGGTTGTCTACAGTTACTCCAAGGCTTTGTGCCGTTGTCCAGGTAGATAGCAAGATCCTGATGTGGTGAAGAATGTGCTGGAATGAATATTAGTTTGGTTTTGATGGGAAATCAAAATGACCACCTTGTTGTTGAAGGCAAATAGCGTAAAAGAGACTAGTAATAGAGAAGAGCTGATTAATAGCGATATGAATCCAATCTCCCCACCGTCACAGAAAGACACCAATACGTAATAATACACAGAAACATCGACTTTTGTTATTTATAGGGATGCCATTGCTGTTATGACTGGGACTGTGCGTGCTTACCCGACTAACGTCAAGGCATTGCAATTGCATAAATTAAAATTCATAATTCAAAGAATGAACCACGGGCAAAACTAAGAGAGCACTGGTGCCTGACGTTCCAACGATCCCTAATACTTGCCTGCTGAAAGGGTGCTAATGAACGCGGCGCTCCGATTGGCTGTCGGGCGGGGTCACGTGACGGAGGGCAGCCCCCTCGGTCCGGACCGGACGGCTCGTCTCGGGACAGATCCCGCCGGAGACGGAGCCTGGCTGTTCGCTCGGCGAAGTCCTCGGCGAGCGGGGAGATGTTCCTCCAGGACTTTCTCCGGCCGTGACGTCCAGCAGCATGTCCGCGGATCCGCCCCCCTCGCCGGCGCTGTCCGCGCCGCTGCCCGCGTCCCAGGTGCTCTACATCGGGATGGAGGTGCTGATCGCGCTGTCCTCGGTGGTGGGGAACGTGATGGTGGTGTGGGCGGTGCGGATGAACCGGGCGCTGCGGGACACCACCTTCTGCTTCATCGTGTCCCTGGCCCTGGCCGACATCGCCGTGGGCGCGCTGGTCATCCCGCTGGCCATCACCATCAGCATCGGGCTGCGGACGCACTTCTACAGCTGCCTGCTGCTGGCCTGCGCCGTGCTGGTTCTGACCCAGAGCTCCATCCTGGCGCTGCTGGCCATCGCCATCGACCGCTACCTGCGCGTCAAGATTCCCATCAGGTGGGTCAGTTCCTTCTTTACTTGACTGGTGCCCTCATTCAAGGTCAAAGTGGAGACACGCACCATTTCGACATGGACCAATACATAGATGCAGATCGATAAACTGATCAGACAGTATCTACAGATCGATAAATTGATCAGACAGTATTAGCAGCGCAGGGTCTGGTGTTACAGCTGCTGGTGTTGAAAGTTTCCACTGGTCTCCAACGCAGTCCTGTCCCCGACTGTCCAGACTGAGAGACCTCTCTCAATCTCCCTCTCTCTCACTCTCTCGCTCTCTGTTGTTGTCCCTCTGTCACTTTCTCTCCCATTCTCTCTCACTCTCCCTCTCTATCTGTCTCACTCAGTCTTGCTCTCTCTCACTCTCTCTCTCTCTCTGTTGTTCTCCCTCTCTCGCTTTCTCTCCCATTCTCTCTCTCTCTCTCTCTCTCTGTTGTTCTCACTCTCTTGCTTTCTCTCTCCCACTCTCTTGTTCTCTCTCTCTCCCTCTCCCTCTCTCGCTTTCTCTCCCCCACTCTCTCTCTCTTGTTCTCCCTCTCTCGATTTCTCTCTCCCTCTCTCGTTCTCTCTCTCTCACTCTCGATCTCTCTCTCTTGTTCTCCCTCTCTTGCTTTTTCTCTCACTCTCGATCTCTCTCTCTCTCTCGCTTTCTCTCTCCCACTCTTGATCTCTCTCTCTTGCTCTCCCTCTCTCTTTCTAGCTCTTTCGCTGTGTGTGTGTGTCTGTGTGTATAAAATATGTCTATTAAATATAATGTATTAAACCAGGTTCTACTGGCGCACCAGAAAATATATATAAAAAAAATAATATTCTACTTATTAGAAGTAAAATATATTATAACGCATTATTATAATATAATATTATAATATAATATTACTCATGGTCAAATTCACACGTCAGAACTGTAAAAAGTATTTGTGGTTGAAGGTTCCATGACATTAACAGCACGTTGACCTTTAACCCTCGCCCGCCCGACACGGTGCTGGTTCCATTACGGTTTCACTTCTGCCACAAACGGTCACTTTTGGCGACTAGATGACGACAAACTACACCAACACAGGAAACTAGGATCCGTTTACACGTAGCAGAGACTAAAGTTCCCAGAATTCACCTCTTCAAAATCATAAAACAGCAGCAACGACGGCATACTAAGTAGTTTGATCCCTTTATGCGTAGTAATATGATTTATTGTTGCAGTCAGATACTCGGCGAACAGTGTTGGGAGTAACGGAGTACATGTACCGGCGTTACGTGTTTAGAATACAAACTATGAGTAACTGTATTTCGTTTCAGTTAAAGTTTAAATGAGTTATAATCAGAATACAGTTACTTTGTTGAAATAAATGGTAATTCCGCGCTGCGCGGACCACGCATAACACTGGTGTTCTGTCGAAACATGCTGCCTGTCGAGTTGTGCTACCTAGCCGGTCTGCGCATGCGCAGTCCCTCAAGTTTGCGCTCTGTTTCAGCGCGCATAGATCCATGCTACCCCTGAAATTGTAAATAAGTATGATTTAATTCACTATTACACCAGGACTGAGTATAGGTGCCATTTAAAGTGATTTGTACCGTTATCGGAAGTGCACAAATTTAAACGGAACCCTGTACGGTAGCACCGACAAAGCAGCATAAATCGTCAGAACACCGGAAACCCAAACAAAACACGCAATAAGCGGCTCTAATGCAAGCGTCCTGTTAACGTTGGTGGAACCGGAGCCAGCACAACAGGCGCTCGGGGGCAGCGTGTGGGGACGGTGCTTTGCTCAGAGGCACCTTGGTGGGATTCGAACCTCCCGATTGCCCCTTTAAACTCGAGATTTAATGATTACTAATCATTTTTAATGACATTTAAGGCCTTATTTCTTTGGAAATTCGCGAAGAAATTCAAGTCAAAGTCCAGTTTATTGTCATCTCGCTACATACAAGCACACAGAGAGACGAGATTGCGAAGCGTTGGAGATTTGCAGAGTGCAAAAGGACATATTGTAAATGGAATAACACACGACACAAAAACACGACAAGGGACACTGTGGACATGAAATAGTGCAGGTCGAGACAAACTAGACAAACCAGGCAGACAAGTGGTGCATGATATATAATGCCGTATATAGTGTAAAATAATGGCCACATTTACCAGACGCCCTTATCCAGAGCAACTTACAAGCAGTAGTTACAGGGACAGTCCCCCCCCTGGAGACACTCAGGGTTAAGTGTCCTGCTCAGGGACACGATGGTAGTAAGTGGGATTTGAACCTGGGTCTTCTGGTTCATAGGCGAGTGTGTTACCCGCTAAGCTACTAGCGCCCTATTATACTTGGAAAGGAGTTGGTGGTAATTTGACCTTTTGACCTGCAGCTACAAGCGGGTGGTGACGCCGCGGCGGGCGGGGACGGCGGTGGCGTTCTGCTGGATGGTGGCCATCGTGGTGGGCCTGACGCCCATGCTGGGGTGGAACAACCTGGAGAAGCTGCGGGCGGCCAACGGCTCGGACCGCATGGTGGTCACCTGCCAGTTCGAGAACGTCATCAGCATGGAGTACATGGTCTACTTCAACTTCTTCGGCTGGGTGCTGCCGCCGCTGGTCTTCATGCTGCTGGTCTACGCCGAGATCTTCTACATGATCCACCGGCAGCTGAACAAGAAGGGCCCGGTGAGCCTCGGCGAGCGCAAGCGCTACTACGGGAGGGAGCTGAAGCTGGCCAAGTCGCTGGCGCTGGTGCTGCTCCTGTTCGCCGTCAGCTGGCTGCCGCTGCACGTCCTCAACTGCGTCACGCTCTTCCGGCCCGGCCGCGGCCAGCCCGCGCCGCTGCTCTACGCCGCCATCCTGCTCAGCCACGCCAACTCGGCCGTCAACCCCGTCGTCTACGCCTTCCGCATCAAGAAGTTCCGGCTGGCCTTCCTCGCCATCTGGGAGCGCTACGTCTGCTGCGCGGAGAAGGACCCGCTGGCCCGGCGGGGCAGCCAGCGCCGGCGCAGCCTGGAGAGGAGGCTGCAGCAGAACGAGCGCCTGTGAGGCGCGGGCGCCGAAGGAACAGGAAGTGGGGCCGGGGGAACAGGAAGTGGCCCGCGGCCCTTTTTATTGTCGCCCCTCCCCCTCCGGCTACATAACGGCATTAGGGCGGGGCTGGACGGAGCCCCTAGATAAGCCTCATAAATGCAGCCACGGCCCTATAAAGACTCCGGGCCAAACTATTTCCCACCGGAGGACGAGAACGCATTCCCGCGTCAGGAAGTGTGGGGGTAGGGGTGGTGACGTCACCGGGGGACACGCCCCGGCAGGAGCCCGCTAGCCCAGTCGCCACGCCCATGTCAAATAATGACGCGTGAAGGGGTTTGTAGCACCATTTAATCACGTGACACGTGCTTAAAGGTCACATACAGCAGGGTCGAGTACGGTTCTCTGGAGGTCAGAGGTCACATCCAACAGGAGTACAAGATGCGGTTGCATGGACCAAACAAAGAAAATGTGAATAAAGAGTTTATACTCTGGCGCCCTCTACTGGTTATCCTACTATTTCTAAATTACAAAAAAAAACACATTATATAAATAAATCACAATTATGCAAAGATTTTGAGAATAAAAAATTAAATTAAATAAGAGAGTAAACCACCACACATTACAAAGACAAGAAAAAAGAAAAAAAGCGATTTATAAAATGGTATAAAAGCCTGATGTAAACGCAGCCCCGAGGGAACTGCTATCGGATTTGATATTTTGCAAGATCACGGATGGCGAAAAGACGGATTTTCAGCTTTGAGCACCAGAGCAGCCGTGGGGGGACGAGGAGGATAGAGCTAAAACTGATCGAACCGATCTTACGTTGTGCGTTTCCACACAGGAGCGACGTGGCTGTTGCAGAGTGTTCGTACTTATTAGAATTTAAACCTGAGGCTGCCGGACTTCGGACACGATTGGTGGATTCACATTGTAGGCTGGACACACAAACACATTAAATATCACACCAGGGTTCCAGAAAGGCTGCTGAAATTATAAATACAGATTTAAATTAAATAAAAAAATGATCGGTAAAGGAGGCACGAGGTCGTGACAGCCAGCTCCAGCGAGGGCGCTCCACATCCGCTGTGACATCTGAAGAGGTGTGGCACGTGTCCTGGGCGTCGGCTTCGTCTAGGAGCTTTTTCTGGCGCCGTCATTGAGACGAACTGGCGTTCTCCTAAGAACGAATGACAGCATAAGAGTGACGTGCGGAGGTGACAGACTTGTTTTGATGTCTCGCGTGGCCGCCACTCACCCATCCGCCCTGCGCCGAGATCCAGTCGGCCAGGCGCGCGTTGAGGAAGCTGGTGAGGAGCCGCTGGACGTTCTGCACCATGTCAGGACAGTTCTTCTTCACGTACAGGCCCAGGGCGACGGAGGCCCTCAGCAGGTCCCTCTCGGGGGCCACTTCGGCCCTCTGTCCCAGCCACGCCTCGCAAAGGTTGTTGACGCTGCTGACGAACACCTCCTCCACCTGAACGGCGGCGGGGCAGGTCAAAGGTCAAGGGTCATCCTTCACTCCGGCTCAGGAGGCGAGCTGGTTGCGCTGGAGCGGTGGGCCTCACCTGATTGGCCGCCGCCTCCCGGATGCCGCGGATCAGTGGCTGGATCCTCCGCTCGTCATACTCGTCCCCGAGGTCGCGGAGCTTCCGGGCGACTTCCTGCGGGTCGAACGCGGCCGCGTCGCCGCCTGCGCCGGACACACACACATAAATCATTTTACACTCACAGTGCGACCCGCCCGTGGAAAAAAATGACGAATAAAACTCACCGCCGTCCGTTTCGTACACGTTCTCATTGAGAAGAAACTGAACGACCAGGCCCGTCTGGCTCCTGACTTCGTCCGCAGCCATCACCTCCGTCTGAGCCGCCCGGCGCCGCAGCCGCTGCCGCCTTTTATCACTTCCGCCTCAGGCCACGCCCACCGGGAACCGGTCGGTCGGTCAGAGCGAAAACCAGGAGCAGTGCTGTGGATCCGGAGCGCCCATACGGAGCAAATAGATATTCAGAGGACTTACGCGTCAAATCACAGTTTTGTGAATGAAATATTTACCGTAAATACAGTCGTTTCACAGAGACTCCGCCCCCTTTAAATGCATGACGTCGTTGGTCCTTGTCATTGTTCTTTCTGTTACTTTAATTCATAAGTGATGCAACATGACATGACAAATGTTATTTATATTTTAAGTCTGTATTGCCAACAAAGAGTTCATAAATCATGATTTGAAAAAAATACAAAGATACAGGTTCCAGGGGTTTCAGTGTACTCCAGACATGAAAAAGAAAGCAGAACAGTATGAATAGAATAACATAAATGTTTTTCTCTTACAGAAACTAACTGACTGAAGCAGAGTTGAATTAGCTGGCTTCACGATTCAGTTCATGAGACATAAAATACCAAATCACAATCGACTTTTTTTGCACGTCTATCCAATATGCGTTGCAATGAAAACTAAACTAAATAGACCATTTTCTTCCACCTTCATAGCGGGGTAAGCCTTATTTTTTATTATTTCATCACTATTTGTACAATTGTTTTCTGCTCGTCTTATTCTGAATGTCAGCATCACCAATAAAATGTGTTGTCAGTAACACAGAAATCCTATCAATTTAATATAAGTAATAGTGTCATATGGGGCAGTGGTGGCGCAGTGGTTAAGAAAGCGGCCCCGTAATCAGAAGGTTGCCGGTTCGAATCCCGATCCACCAAGGTGCCACTGAGCAAAGCACCGTCCCCACACACTGCTCCCTGGGTGCTTGTCATGGCTGCCCACTGCTCACTCAGGGTGATGGGTTAAATGCAGAGGACACATTACACTGTGTGCACTGAGCTGCTGTGTATCACAAGTGACAATCACTTTTAATTAAGTAATAGTATTTACATTTTGCTGCATTCACCCTGTTTGCACAGTAGAGGGCGGTGTTTCACTGCGATCGGCCATCAGCGCCACACCCTAACGTGCGTGTGCATGAAGCATCTGGACGGGAATTAAAACATTCCTGTCTGCAGAGAACAGTGAGCAATAATGCTAGAAATCATTTTCTCTTCCAATCGAGCAGAACGAGGCTCACTTTCTGTGGCAATTTCCGCTTATTACCTCCCTGCTTTCTTTTGACACCAGAAAGCCACTAAACATCCGATCCAAATGAAAAACGCCGCCAGAGCCGGATTAGATCCCAGATGAAACTGCAATGCGCGAAATTGCCAATTCATTTTAGCCCGAACGGCAGCGATGCTGCTCTGCGCCCAGCGACATGTTCAACCACCGCAGGGGTCTCGAGCTCCGGCGGCCTGCTGCCGTTCCTTCACGCCGTGGGCCGGAGTGAATTCTGCCGTTTGGTGCTTCACACCCTCCGCCGCTCCTTCAAATTCCCACCCCGTTCCTGCGCCCTTTGTGTGTCAAACAAGTAATCGGCACAGGTCACTATTTCAATTGGCCTCTGGAGAGCATGAACAATGGAGCACCGCCTGCACTGCGGCCGCGAAGCCTCCAAGCACCTTTAATAATCACTTACCCCTCACATTCACACGCCACACTAATTACAGCAGTTTCCCAATTTACGGGCAGCGGCGTAACGCCGTTAAAATACAGTACCAAACACCGAGCTGCTGTAGCCATGGAAACAATTTACCAGAGTGTTCTCCCGCCGAAGTCACAGCTACAGCGCTTCACTGGAAGAAACAAGCTGCTTATGTTGGAGGGAAACGACCATGCGCACAAAACCTCAGTCCAGAGTGAGAAACTCAGGGCCGGAGGGCTCTGGAACACAGGCGACCTTATTGAAAGTGAAATGATGAAAGTGAAGTGATTGTCACATGTGATACACAGCAGCACAGCACACGGTGCACACAGTGAAATTTGTCCTCTGCATTTAACCCATCACCCTGAGTGAGCAGTGGGCGGCCATGACAGGCGCCCGGGGAGCAGTGTGTGGGGACGGTGCTTTGCTCAGTGGCACCTCAGTGGCACCTTGGCAGATCGGGATTCGAACCGGCAACCTTCTGATTATGGTGCTTAACCACTAGGCCACCACTTATTCATCCGAATCCAGAAACAGCAAACGTTATCATCTCATCTCTGCAGGATGTTTATGTAATATAGGAAGATGTCACGCTGTAAAAGATGTAATGTAGGAAGATGCGAGTTACGCTGAAGTTGGACATGACGAGTGAAATTGTCAGGGTGGGTGAAGCAGATCGCACCGATGGTCTCCACTCTAATGTTCTGGGCTGCACCAGGTCTGCGAGAAGTAGCACTGGACCTCATATGAACATGGTGCGAGACACACAGTAAACCCAGGGTAAACACTGCATAGACAGACATAGGCAGACTTTTTACAGCGAACGCATAGAAGCTGTAAACACAGTGTTAACAGTGACGTTGGTCTAAACACGACACAAATCCCACTGCAGACAGAACAGAAATATATGTTGTAAAATGTGTACAGAGACAGTAAACACAGTATCAACACAGCAGAAAGAGACTGTAAAAAGTGTTCACAGTGTTGGCAGTGTAAAAAGTGGTGGACGAAACATAAGCATGGTGTTATGAAACTGTTAACATAGCGTTAACATTAAAGACAGCGTAAACACCACACAAAACGCCGCAGACAAAAAAAAACAAAACGGCAAACACGGAAACAGTAAAACGCAGAAAGTTTCTGTAAAAAGTGTTCACAGTGTGAAAAGTACGTAAACACATTTTTGGACGAAACATACAGTGTAAAGAGACTGTAAACACACTGCAGGTACAGCTTAAACACTATATTTACTGTCTCAAAACAGCTGTAAACAACACAAACAGACTGAAGACGCTGTGTTAACAAGACACACAACACATGAACACAGTGTAAACACTGCATAAACACACGGAATGTGGTGTAAACACAACGTAACCGGCTACAGACACAAAAGTAAACTGTAAACTTCAACTGTAGACACAACACACACTGTAGACTAAACAAAAACAACGTAAAGATAGTAAACGCAGTGCAAGATGTCGCGCTAGTTTGACATGGCGAGGCAGTAGATCTTGAACGACGGCTGGACATGACGATGAGAAGGACGCATACACACGACGTCACGAAACAGGGGTTTAATTCATGATCAACAGGACAGGGACGACATCCGGGCCCGGAGTAACCCCTTCTGGACCGGATCGTGACAGAAGCTTAAATACAGCATAAACAAACTGTAAATACACAATACATTAACATTTAAGGCATTTGGCAGACAGCCTTATCCAGAGCGACTTACAACATGCTTTCAAGTTACCATCGATGAAGAGATCAATTTTGGTTCACGAGGGACCCCCAACTATGAACCCAATCTTTTTATTCACTCTGTTCTAGTTTCTATACAGAAGTCAGACAAGAAGAAGGTTACAAGTTCATCTAAATATTCTCTAAAGAGGAAGGTCTTGAGCTGCCGTGTGAAGGTGCTCAGTGACTGAGCTGGAAGTTCATTCCACCACCGAGGGGCAGAGATGTCATTCCTGGTGACCACTGATCTGAGGCCAGTCAGAGGTCATCAACAAGAAGACCCCAGTCATACAGATACAAGTGTTGTCTAATATCATGGAGATTTGGTGTGTTCTGTTTACACATTCATCCTTATCCCAGTTTTCTTGAAATAATTAGTCTTTATTTATGCACCGTGTGTAAAAGTAGTAATCTGATTTTATTCATAATGTTCATTTAAGGCAACCCAATACAAAGCATTTCACAACCCACCTTATACACCAATCATGTACAATTAATTTTGGTAAATAGAAAACAAGACCATGCAAATGAAAAACTCTGTGATATAAAGAAAGCAAGGTGAGTAACATATACGGTATACTGTCCAAAAAGATAAGAAAATATCAGCAATATCTGCAACATGCATGGTCCAATTCCATAAATGTCCATAAAACAGACCAGTGGAACGAGAGCGAAGAAGAGAACAAAAAAGAAAAACACTGAAGTCCATTACAAGTGCAGATTTGAAACAAACATGCACATCATTCAGACGTCACAGGGTCTCTATGATACAGGGGATGAGGGGAGGGTGTGGCCAGTGTGGGCGGGCGATCGGTCGATCAAACACTCCACAGGTAACCCAGAGTTTGATAAAACACAACAGAAGAAACTCTTCTTGGCTGCAGATCAGGTAATGATGCTTTGAGCAGAGCATTCGTACAACAATCAGCAGATATGAAATGAGCGGGGACGTAGTTTTTACCCAGCATGCCTCTCGCCGATGGTCGTGATGGCGCGTTGGTCATTCAGGGTGTCAAATGGAAAAAACCCCTGAAGCCTCTGATATCCGGATGCAGTGAAGGTATCGTTGAGCTGCTGCGACTCAGCTATATGCATAGTAGACATCCCCTCACAGGATCTTCCAAATCCGCGGCAAACCGAACATGAAATATGGAAAAAGCAGGGCAACATTAATGGCTTTAAAAAGAATCTTGAAGTTTCCGCAGCTTCATTTTAATGGATGCAGTTGGACAAATTGGTACGTTCAGTACTCATCTTATTAACCGGATCTGAACGATTTATTGAATTAATTTTCCTGACAGCCGTCCCTTCAGCAGTGAGAGGAACGATGGCCCTGCTCTCTCCTCCCATGAGAATCTGCACTTACAAAAATACTCAGTCTTGTCCGTGAAACCTCCGTAAAAATAGCTTTATCTCAACAGTAAAAATATCAGTTACAGCGTGAACCTCACATAACATCTTTATAGCACATTCATAACCCTTTCATTAATGATGTTAATTTATTGATCTGTTGCCATTGGCTGCCAATAACTGGACCAGTGGCCAATTAACAATTCCTTTTGAAGCATATAAAATATTACGAGCTAATGGCAAACCATCCAGAAGATATTTGTGCGGCAAGCATGTCGCCGCTATCTCATCAGAACCAGGAACAGAATAACAGTGGTAATAAGGGAAAAAAGCTAAATCCACTTTGTTTACTACATAACCCGTGAAAAACGATTATTTATGAGTGTAGATAGATGACCCACAGATATTATACATTATTCACATAGTAACGTACCATACATTTTCAATTTATCAATTTGTGATGAAAAAAAAAACCCCATATCAAACGTCTGAATATAAACGCATTACTGACTGTTCTATCATACTATAAACATGAAGTGCAGAGGATGGTTTTGAATGACAGCATCACAGCACTGCAGTAATAAACGCAGTCGTCAGAATTATGAAGAATAATAATCAAATAAATGAAAGTGATGAATGACAAACGTCGTGGCCAATCTGGCTTGTTTTGTTTGGACTGCCATGAAGTCTCCTCGAGATTTCTGTATTCATGCTCACACCTCTGAGAATGGACACGCACGCACGCACGCACACACACACACACACACACACACACACACACACACACACACACACACACACACACTGTAATCATAGTGTTTAAACAGTAGCAGTAAAAGAAATTTGATGGCCTTGAAAAGGCATAACCAAAAAAAAAACTAAACAAAAAAACAGGCACTTTCACTTGGAGAAAAAATGGGAGGGAGAAAAAGAGAAAAGAGCAGCAGTAAGAATGTCAGTAATAATAATCATCATCATCATCGTCATCACTGCTGCTTTATCGGTGCACTGCTCGATGCTGCGGACATTCAAGTTCAAGGATGACTTGTCCTGGTTGTAACTTTAGGTTTTTTGGAGGCGGTTCCCTCGAAGCAACACCACATACAAAAGTACCAAAAAAGAAAACGGCACCTGAACACACTCACTCTGATACGCTGATGTGGAGCGAGGTCAAAGGTCAGAGCAGGGCAGACATGTGCTGACACATTTAGACAAGCACAGACAGGCACGAGTTGAAACCACAAGCACGTCTCACTCTCATGGGGTCCGACGTGGTCCGTCGGGAAACAGTCACAGGCCTATGTCTATGTGTTACATCTTACTGTTTTTTTTGTTTGGTTTGTCTTTTTTTTGGAAAATAATAACGAGTCCGAGCGTCAAGATTCTCACGTCCGAATTTCCTCCTATTAAAACAAGCACCAAAAAAAAAAAATAATTAAAAATAAAAAAACGCCGCTGCATCTCTGAGGAGAAACCAGGAGATTTTTTCTACACTGCATCCGTCCCCGCCGCCGTCCTCACAATATCGGAGACGTGTCCCAGAATTCCAGGAGAGCAAAGCTCCTGGTCAGATCTGCGTGTGGTGGGTGTGTCCGGCAGGGGTGTACGGTGGGGGTGCTGGGTTGGGTTTGATACCCCGGCTCTTCATGTAGGAAATGAACTGATCCGGGATCTCCGCCAGAACGTCTTTGGCCAGGCGGGCCATGCTCAGCACATGGTTCCCTGTCCGGTCCATGTAGTCTCGGAACGGAACGAACTGGCGTCGGCGCACATGCAGAGACAAGAGAGATTTTATCACGTCTGTCCAGATATGCGTCGTTCTGCTGTCAATGTCTAATTGTTCTTGATAATGTGAATATTTGTCGGTCCTCCTGCTCACCTGCACAATGTCCCGCTCCGCCAGTTTGCCCCGCGACGATATCCGGATGTCATCGCCGTCCAGCTCCACCATAGCTGAAGAGGGAGAAAAATTCGCAAGAGTCACTACAGTTCTCCTCGGTGCAGGGGAGACATGAGGACGGGTTTCTGATGCAGTGCGGGATGCTGCTGCCTGCGGAGCTCAGATCCTGTCGATTTCATGCCTGCAAAAAGACTGTCATGCAGTGCTATACCGACGGGAATTTTTGGTTGTTTTTGTAATTTCATGCCAGTGCCTAGTGTGTAGGGTGGGCGGGTGGTAGAACTGATGTGACAGATCTGTAACAGATCTGTTCAATCTCAGATACGACCCCATGAAATAACATCCTGGTACGATCTAATGGACAATCCCACGAAAAGGTTTGAAAAGTGGGATACTATCCGGGACACCTTCACAGAGAACATGCAATTTGTTTCAGAAATGCACACCTTACCTTCAGTGACAAAGACAGAAGGAATTATATTTTTGGCATATTTCCCTGCTCATTCATTTCAGTTTTACCTGTGGGGTAGTAATCAGAAGGTTGCTGGTTCAAATCCCGAACCGAGCCTGTTCTGTTTGTTATTTACATTTACAGTATTTACCAGACAGTATTTACAATCAGTAATTACAGGGACAGTCCCCCCCCTGGAGACACTCAGGGTTAAGTTGATTGCCACTTGTGATACACAGCAGCACAGCACAACACAGTGAAATGTGTCCTCTGCATTTAACCATCACCTGAGTGAGCAGTGTGTGGGGACGGTGCTTTGCTCAGTGGCACCTCAGTGGCACCTTGGCGGCTCGGGATTCGAACCGGCAACCTTCTGATTACGGGGCCTCTTCCTTAACCGCTAGGCCACCACTGCCCCAACACAGATGAGTGTGTTACCCAGTAGGCTACTACCACCCAATATATCACCATGTGCTGTGCTGCAGTCTTTCACTGGGGGACTTCAATTTCACTTTGTTACTATTTGCATGTTTGAACCGCAGTCTTTTTGTTGCGGTGGTTAACTCCATTATGGGAAATGTCTGCTTTCTCTGATTTTGTTTTGGACAGGTATCAGAGCCTCAGTCTGTTCTGCTGGCCCAACAGCGCACAGCCTCCAGCCACCTCATCACACCGCCCTTCTCCAGCGCCACGGTGCCCACCGTATGGCTTCAGACCAGCCAACTCACAGCTAATCTGCACGAGAGGCGTTCCGTGGAGCCTGGAGGACCAGAGCTCATTAGCCAGATGCTGAGTGATTGATATTTACTGAACACGCCGTAATTAGCTGAAGTCGGATTTCACTCCATCTCACTCCGTCTTCCGTCTGTGGACTCAAATGGGCTGCTAATTGCCCTCAGACGATTTGTAAGGCTAATTATTGACTCATTGGTTGAAGTATTTGCAAGAGTTATGCCTGCCACAGACGTCCAACACACATAGGTGAAAGGTCAGAGGTCTTACCATCAAACTCGGCCTGTCCCACACCCACAATAATGATGGACATGGGGAGTTTAGCAGCCTGCAGGAACACAGGAGATTTTAGATCATTGAGTTACGCAGCAGTGATTAAACCTCTTAGTTATGAATGTGTTATAACAAGCAATAAAATCACTTTTACAAACACTTGACACATTAAAAAATGAATCTAATTGGATTTCTTCTTATTAATTCTAATCATTCTTTTCCAAGTTATGCAATTCATCATTGGCAAGAGATGCTTAAAACTGGCTGTGGAGGTTTTATGAGGTATTTTAAACCAGAACCACGTAATAAACTTTGTTTATTCAGCTCCAAATCTGATATAAATGTAATAAAGGCTGTTATCGCTTCACGTCAATGCTAATGAAGGGTAGCTGTGTATTGGGCTATTGGCTATCGGTGGTATTAAAGACCTAAAAATGCCATCAATGCATTAATCATATCAACAGCACAATTCAAACCGTGGTATTTGGACTCATGATCGGTATGTTTCTGGGGTCAGATTGTGTGATTTGATGGCCAGGCTCCTGACGCCCTCTTCGACCATTTACTTTGTTTGCCTGAGGATTAAACCTCGTAAAACGTCTGTAGGCACCTTTCTGAATCTCCGTGCCCATGTGGTCCGATGAAGACACCACCACCATCTCCTGGTTTACTGGAGGGGAACTTCAGCGCCACTCGTGAATAATTGAGCTCTGTTGGCCTATTTGTGCCACCACCTCGCATTGTGACTGACAGAGCGGATCCGCTGTAACTAGACATTTCCCGTTGTTGCCTTGACAACGGAATTTTTACGGCTCTGACAAAAGAGCTAAACTAAGCAAAAAAAAAAACAAAAAAACAAACAGGTTCTAAAAATATGAAGAGGCTCCGCGCTCCATCTGCGTTTATGACCCGCACGTTAAATATTCATATCCCGCCGCTGCAGTGTTTATGCCAGGCAGATGGCTGACGGGAGGATTTTCTGGTGGGCGGGGAAACGGCTGGAAACGGCGGTTTTGGTAATGGTCTGGTGGCGGTTCCACCTCTGGCCCTGTAAAACTGCGTAAAGTTTTCTCCTGCGGCGAAGCGCCGCCGTAACGTGGCCACGAGGTGGGCGTGGCCCGTGCCCAGCCTGGCCTGTTTTAGGGAGTTTTGTGGGGGTGAACAGCTGCTTCCTGTCCCTGCGCGGCGAGGATGGTATGAATGATACATGCGGTTCCCCGTGCGGCAGCAGAAGCGGGAAGTAGGTCAGTGTTCCTGAAAACGAACCCGTGAGAGGACACACACACACACACACACACACACACACACACATATCTGGGCAGCCACCCAACATGCCTCAACATCTGAAGATCTGCCCTAATTAGCTGAACCCGCAGCTCTGAGCTTGAACCTTTGCCATCGTTTGAGCCCCTTCCCCACACGACCACGCCCCGCTGTGTTTCGCGTTGTCGAGCTCTGGCCTTGCTCTTTGTGGTCATGCTGCGGTTTCAGCCATTATCGAAGTTCCCGTTGGCCTTCAATCCACCGTTTTTATTAAGTGCTGATCTTGAGATAACTCGTCACACATTGTCAGATTTTCCCACCCACACACACACACTCTCACACACACTCCGCACAAACTCACGCATTCTGATCCGGTGCTGCAGCGGCAGTTCCGTGGCGGCCAAGAGTGTTTGAGCAGCAGGCAAGATCTTAAAAGGAAGGTGTGGCTGTTCTACTGGTCTCATTAACAGTCGCAAATTCCCTTTAAATCCAGTCTGTTGTAATCGTGGCCTCGCTGCAGTTCACACTGAAAGCGCACACACACGCACACACACACACACACACACACACACACACACAATAAAACTCACATTCACTATGGCCTCTTTGGTCTGTGCCATGTCTGAGATGACGCCGTCCGTGATGATCAGCAGCACAAAGTACTGAGAGCCGTCCTGAACTGCTGCAGCATACCTACACACACACACACACACACACACACACACACACACACACACACACACACACACAGCAAAAACAGAAAATCGTTACAGTACTTTGACTGGTTTGTTGCCATCAATGAAAGCCTCTTTCTGCTCTTTTCACTCTCCAGACGATTTAATCAGCGCACAGCCATCAGCAACTCGGCCGCTGAGGTGAAATGGTAGTTCAAAAATCCCGTCCCGCCTCAATATGCCCACCCGTGGACTATGTCCACGGCACCGAGGTCTCTACGGCCCGACCACAGTCTCCTCAGCTCTCAGTTCCTGGCCGCGGAACTCTGGCAGATGTGCGATTCGGAACAGCGGCGTGAAGACCACCGCGGCGACCTTTCATGTGTCCGCCAAGCCGAGGCGGTGACGGCCCTGCCTACATCCCACCTGGCCACGTGGTTGACCACCGGAGCAAAGTTGGTGGGTCCGTACAGCTGCACCGTCTTCAGGCTCTGGTGATAGGCTTCCAGGATGCCCTCTATGCCGTTGCAGTAGGGATTCTCAATGTTCCCGTTCTGAAAGAGAGGGAGACGTGCCGGGGTGAGAAGTGGTTTTCGCCCATCCGCCACTAACGGGGGGGATTAGAGACCCCCGACGTCACACGACTCCCGCCAGTTCGACTGAGAGCCGCCGGGATTTTACAGAGAAACGAGGAGCTCAGGATGCAATATGACACACACGCAGATTTATTTTTTTTTTGTAAAGCTTCCAGAAGCGGCAAAATTCCGGGTCTCCCATCTCTCCTGTCTTCACACACAGACACACACATGTGCCCACGTTTTTTTTCCCCTCCGTCTTCCTGCGCCCGGCAGGAGTTTATCACAGCTGGACAGAAGCTGCAGTTTCAGAAGCGCGAATTCAGACGGGGCGTCGTTCCTTTTATTTCTCAGAGGGCCGCAGATCTCCAGCGACGCATTAAAAAAAAAGCAATATTCTTATTTCACGTCCTCACACACACACACACACACGTCTGCAGCAAGTGAAAGACACTCGGTGTTGGAATCCAGCCGCGACACAGGATGGAGAGGAGGCGCCGGAGAACAACACACACTCACCAGCGGGAACTCGTGAAACACCCGTCCGTCCGGCGGGAGTTTGGCGCCGAAGCCCAGCGCCGGGAACATCTTGTCGCTGTCGTAGTCCTGAATGATTTCCCCCACGGCCTTCAGCGCCATGGCGTAGGCGTTCATCTGGTACGGGTTCATGTAGTGCAGAGACGTGGACTGGGATGGGTTACCTGTGAGGTCAGAGGTCAGACGCTTGCTTCGTCTATCGCAACTCTCGGTGGTCACAGGCAAAACCACATCAAACACACGAAACGAAACACACGTTACAAAACCCACAAAACATATTGCATGTTATACAGCAAACATCACACAAAACAACACTGTACACACACATACAGTGGGGCAAAAGCATCTGGCAGGCACAGACTGGGCAAGTTGTCCCACTTAAAAAGATGAGAGAGGTCTGTCATTTTCATCACAGGTACACTCGAACTGTGACATACAAAATGTAAACAAAAATCCATTCAAATAATTTATTTGTATTTACGGTGCAGAAAATATGTATTTGGTCAATAGCAAGAGTTCACCTCAATACTTTGTAATGTAACCTTGGTTGGCAATGACAAAGGTCCAATGTATTTTCCTGCCAAATACTCCCCCCCCCCCACTGTATCAGACAACAAACGAACAACGCAAAATACGCAAATATACAGTAAAGACCAAAGGTTTGGACACACCTTCTCATTCAATGTGTTTCTTTATTTTCATGACCATTTACGTTGGTAGATTCTCACTGAAGGCATAAAAACTATGAATGAACACATGTGGAGTTCTGTACTTAACAAAAAAAGGTGAAATAAGTGAAAACATGTTTTATATTCTAGTTTCTTTGCTCTGATTACTGCTTTGCTCACTCTTGGCATTCTCTCGATGAGCTTCAAGAGGTCGTCACCTGAAATGCTTCTCCAACAGTCTTGAAGGAGTTCCCAGAGGTGTTTAGCACTTGTTGGGGTCCAGCTCACCCCAAACCATCTGGATTGGGTTCAGGTCCGGTGACTGTGGAGGTCAGGTCCCCACTTTTTGTTAAGTACATAACTCCACATGTGTTCATTCAAAGTTTTGACACCTTCAGTGAAAATCTACCAACGTAAATGGTCATGAAAATCAAGAAAACACGTTGAATGAGAAGGTGTCCAAACTTTTGGCCTGTACTGTACTGTCTACAAAACAAGACACATGTTATACAACAGAAAGCACACAAAACACACATATCACATAAAAAATATACACAATTACATACAAAATGCGCCACAAAAACACAGATATTCATGTACAATGTAAATGTACAATAAACAACACCCACCGTTAGATGCAGTGAAGTCGATGGCTACAGTGAAATTGATCTGGGTTCTAAACAGGGAGAGAACACAATAAAAAAAAAAGATGAAAACAACTGCACAAACTATTGCAGACACACACGCACACATGAAAAACACAAGCCATGCTCCCTGTGGCGATGAAGCGCGGCTGTCCCATGGGCATCGGTACACATCCCTATCTGTCAGGATGAAACGCCGCATCTCCAGCGTCGATTCTCGTCCAGCTGTGGAACCTGCGGCCTCCAGGCGCTCAGCAGCAGACGATGGAGGAGGCACAGCCAGCTGCCCAGGTAGATTTATGAATTGATGAAAAACGGAGCGTCGCACGCGGCGCTATAACAACATCCGATGAATTACCGAGTCCGGCGGTGCGCCGCTGCATTTTACACCGCCGCAGGCTTTTACTCTCCTCACATGTTGTGCTTTTCACTTCCCCGGTGAGTTAAGAAACGAATAAGATGCTGCATCACAGCCAATCATGTGTCCTTGGTTTCGTGGGAACCGCTGGTCATGTCGTCACACCTCTGCATGCGTTTTACAACAAACCAATCACAGCAAAGGCCAAAGTGCTTTAATGAAGGGGAACAGTGGGGCTTTTGTTCGGTTGTATTAATTACCAGTGAACTTAATTCCTGAAAATGGAAAACATGGGCTGAGAACATTCAGGCAAAGTGGTCCTAGCATGACTTTTATGCTGCTTTTTCAAAATGGTATTACAATAAAACACTATAAATGAAAACATTAGCACAAGGGAACACATTAAATTATATATACAATCCACTCACTCTACTGTTTATTTTAAATGTATTTTTACAATGAAATCTGCAAATGACAAGAAAAAAGGTGCACCTGCACACATCTAAGAAGCGCTGCTTAAATATCATTTAATAATGCACCTCCGACTTCAGATGCGGATTTCCACCATTTCACCATTCGTTTGAAGTGTTTCTAATGTCTTCTTGTTTCTGAATCAGCAACGTGTACTTTAGTGAAACGTTTGAAGGAAATAGATCAGAATGTTAGCCGCACAACCCATTTATATCATAATTATGGCGTGATATATATTCATCAGTTCAGTCTAAGGAGGCAGAAAGACAGAGGACCATTGGGAAGAAGATCTGCAGATCCAGGACTACAGAGGAAACGAGGAAGCCCCATCAAGCTGGGCCTCAACACAGTAATAAAAAAGTAGACGTATCACATTAACCTTCCAGATCCTGTGGGTAGAGAAGACCTCCCGCCCTGGACACCAATTATCTGCACTCATTAATCGTGGAGGAGCCGTGGTTCCCTGACCGCCGCCTGTCCATCAACCCGGGGCCGCAGTCTGGAATCCACTGCTCTTCCTGCCCCGGAGTGGAGCTATTACGGATCGATCAATTCCCCCGCGGGGGCTTCTGCTTTTTTTGTTGAGTGGTGGCTGCTGCGGTGGCCATTGACCACCGGGGATTAATCAGACGGCGACTCTTCACCTCCAGAACGGGGCGGGGTCGGCTAACAGAAATGCCAGAAGTCTTCCGAGGGTCACGGCGGCGGCGGGAGGAGCGGCGAGGCGAGCCGCGGACAGACGGCGGGCGTCCGCCACTCAGCCGTCCGGCCTGTCGCGGCGCGAAAGGTCAGCGTTTAATCAGAGCCAACGCTCCCGTGCACAGGCGCCCCCCCACCCCACAGCCTCCACCCACGGACCGCCGGCGGCGGCGTGGGTAATGGAGCGTGCCGCCGCGGCTCCCGCAGTTATCGTCGCTCCGGAGCTCCCCGGAACCAAATGGATTCCGCCGATTTCCTTCTGCTAATCGATGCACCTTCACATCACAGGCGAGCAGAATTCTAATAGAAATTGTATTTGCTATCCCATAAAAGCACACTAAAACACAGGAATTCTCAAAAAGAAAAAGAAAATCACAATATCGTAAAAATATGAAATGAACAATAACATAAAAACAAAGACTGCGTTCTTTTTCCTTCTTTTCTTGGTAACACTTTCATCTTTGAGTGGTAGAGGCTGTCGATTCGAGAGCGTTGCCATGGTTCTGGTGGTGATTGGTCATCT
Organism: Denticeps clupeoides; assembly: GCF_900700375.1. Lineage (NCBI taxonomy): Eukaryota > Metazoa > Chordata > Actinopteri > Clupeiformes > Denticipitidae > Denticeps > Denticeps clupeoides. The sequence goes on from NC_041718.1 coordinate 18,858,706, forward strand.
CCTGTCTCGGCCCCAATCGGTATTCCCGACACGCGGCCGGACTCTTCACGACCGGATCGTCGGTGGCGAAGAGCCGCTTCAGCCGAAGTGCCAATTTCCGCTTTCCTTTTAATCCCGGAGCTTAATTTCGGGTCGCACCAGCTGATACAAACGTGAGCCACACACACACACACACACACACACACACACACACTCACACTCACACGGCAGCTGCAGGCCTACGGTAAAGAAACATCATCCGGCGACTGGCCTCATGAGCGCAAGGAGGAGAACGGTTCACCGGGTTCTCTGTTCTTCTGCCGCAACCGAAACCAGGCCGTCCACCCAATTACCCCGACTGTCAGCAACGGCGTTCCGCTCCCGGAGCTGCGGCCGGCCGGTAATTGCCCCGCCGGGCTTCATTCGCGGGCTGGACGGACCACAAGTAACCATGCTGCTTACTGTGTGTGTGTGTGTGTGTGTGTGTGTGTGTTTGTAACAATGACACATGTATAACAGCGAGGATCGGAGAGGGCCGGTCAGCAGAATTGGCCGAGGGATCCTGCATTGGGGGTCTCCGCGGCAACGCGGCCGAGCCGAACAGCTCACACCAGCGCGAGCTGCCACTTCATCAAGGAGGACCCGTCACCCCACTGCCCCATGACCTCCAGCCCACTCTGAGGGCACCGACTAGGGCAGCACTACACACTAAGCAAGGGGTTCGTTTGTAAGGCCAAATGCCAGTGGGGTAAATAATTGTTTGATCCCCTGCCGATTTTGCCCACTGAAGTCCTGGACTAAAGTCCTGCAGCGTGCAAAAGGTCCCCGCGTGTGAGCCAGCATTGTCCAGAGCCGTCTGAAGTCCACGTGGATGATCCAGAAACGGCACGGGAGGAGGTCATGTGGTCAGACAAGACTAAAACAGAACGGTTTTGGTGTGAGCTCCACTTGCCGTGTTCGGAGGAAGAAGAAGGATGGGAACGATCCCAAGAACATGGGCGTGGACACATTTTCCACACCCTGTAAAGGAGAGCCTGGATGGGCCCTCAGTAAGGGCCAACTTCCAAAATCAGCAGGACAATGACCAAACACACAGACAGGGCACCTAAGAAGTGGCATCCGTAAAAAGCATTTCACGGTCCTGGAGTGGCCTAGACCTGAAGCCAGTAGAAAACCTCTGGAGGAGCTGAAACCCCGCGACTGTCCCTGTTGCACTGTGCGCAAGCCTGGCCAAGAAGTGCCCTCTGCAAGTGTTTCTGTACCAAATATTAAGCTCCGTTTTTATGGCGTATCAAATACCTATTTCATGCAATAAAATGCTAAATAATTATGCAAAAAAACATAAAATGTGATGCACATGGTGCGTTAATAACGCTGGCACGTGTAAGGTATTATCCGGTGACGTAGATCACCCGGAATGGAAGAAACGTGGGTAAGTTTCCTGGGTAATAATGACATTGTAATATCCTGAGGACGCACGTAGGCTGCGTCTAGGGACCGCGCCCCGAGAGCACCGCGCCTCCCAACGCGCCGCTGTGTGTCGCCGAGTGTCGGTGTGCGTTCGCTGCCCGACTCACCCTCCCTTGATGTAGTCGAGGAACGTCGACTCCGACTCCACGGAGAAGGACAGCAGGGTCACCTGCAACAGACAGAGAAGCGCTCACCAGCGGCCGTACGCGGGGATGCGCGCGGGGACGCCGGGCGAGGGACGGGTGTGTGAAGGTAAACGCGCCGCTGGCTGATAGGGTGGTAGTGGCCTAGTGGGTAACACACTCGCCTATGAACCAGAAGACCCGGGTTTGAATCCCACTTACTACCATCGTGTCCCTGAGCAAGACACTTAACCCCGAGTTGCTCCAGGGGGGGGACTGTCCCTGTAACTACTGATTGTAAGTCGCTCTGGATAAGGCCGTCTGATAAATGCCGTAAATGTAAATGTAAATGATGACGCCGGGCGAGGGACGGGTGTGTGAAGGTAAACGTGCCGCTGGCTGATGACTCCATCAGCCACGTTATGAAAAAGTCAACAGGAGCCTGTTGTGATATAAAGCGCCATCAGTCACCGTAACCGGCTGACGGGACATTAACGGGAGACGGAGGGACATCATTCATCGTGGCGAGCTTCACCACCGCGACCTGAAACAGATCTCCGGGCTGGTGTGTGTGCACGTGTGGCTTCCTCCTTTAACTAACTGAAGTGTGAAATGAGACATGGCCGACAGCCGCGTGGACACGTCCCCCTCGGCGGCACCGTAGCTGACACTCACCGTTCCTGAATTTGCATACTTCTTCTTCTTCATTTTCTTCTTGGGATTCACCACCTACCGAGGGAAATGCGATTATTATTAGTGCGAGTTGAGAAAAGCGAACTCAGACAGGCATTGGGAACAATACAACAACAGCAGGTTCGAAGATGATCCCACACGCGAGGTCTAGCAACACTTTCCTACGCAGGAGGACTGCAGAAAGGTGGGAGGAGGACGTAGGTTCACGTCCATGCGATCCGAAGCACAGCAGTTTGCATTTTGCATCAAGGCTCTCATGAAAAATAATCGAATGTGTGCATTAGGAAAATAAAACTGCAACGCAGCACGCGGTGAGGCGGTGACACGTCTCCTCTGCATTTAACCATCACCCTTGGTGAGCAGTGGGCAGCCATGTCAGGCGCCCGGGGAGCAGCGTGCGGGGACGGTGCGTTGATCAAGGGGACCTCACTGGAACCTTTCGGTTATAAGTCTCGCTTCCTCGCCCGCCAGGCCACCACTGCCCCAACACAGAATTCGTTACGAACAACCACACAGAGAGGAGCCATTTCATATTCCTTTCATATTAATTAACCTATTATTCATATTAGTAAACCGGGGTTTGGTGTTCGGTGTGGAATTTAACTCTCTTGATATAAGAGGACATTGTCCAGGGGTCTGGTCCTACAGAGAAAATGAGCCAATTTGGTGAAATCAGTTACATAATGCTGTCGTTTAACCTCCTATTTTACAGTAGGCTGTGTTGGTGTTCTAAACTAAATTCTAGACTAAAATTCGGTTTGTATTTAATTTCACTGAAGTGCCCTGAGCATCTCTAATAAAAACAACTCAGCAGCCTGAGAGGCTCAGAAGAAACCTCAGAAGACCGTCCACGTTATTGACCAGTCACTGGTCAGGAGGGTGCAGCGCCGATCTAAACCGAAATCGATCCAGGGCCGAAATAAACAATTCCTCAACTTCTCATCCTCCTCACACTGAGACGGTCTGAACTAAAGAGCCCACCGTGCGGCGGGGGTGGTTTTGGAGATAAGTGCTGATTAATGATCATTAGTCAGCACTGGAGCAGAAAAAACACATTATCATACCCACAGCAGAGAAGTCACGCCTTGAATCTTGACCCATTTGGACCTGAACATCTAGCATGCCAGAAGATAATGGGTCAGGCAAGAACCAAAAGAGTGTGAAGGACTATGATGGTTCAGGAATGAGCTTCGACTACTGTGGTTAGGGTCCATGATCAGTCCTATACTTTTTCCCCGCATAATATAATTTGGTCTTGGTCATTGGTCAATTGGTCGTGAAAATTTGTCATTTTGAGAACCGTAAAAAGTGTGCGGCTCCGTGAAGGCCACGTTGTTTATGGATGAAGTTGTGTAAGAGGGCGGGAAAAGGGCAGGGTTGATGCCGCTGCCAACGGCAGAAATCCCATCGCAGCATGGATTACATGGTACTGAAACAAGGCACCGGTCGGGCCGAACCAGGTTAATGGGCCGTGCCGTCGAGCCCAGTCTGAGAGGCTCAGGGGGAACGACGTGATTTCAGACAGGCGCCTTGGGGGGACCAAAAGACATTAGGCTAATAATTCCTGGAATGTTCCGCACTAATCCTCATTTCACACGCTGCCCCACTATTCAGGTGATTACCATTCTATAGGAAAAATAAATTAAATTCACGCACAACCAAGCCACTGGGGATGCAGGTGACAGTTTATTTCTTGGTAATTTTAGCAAATTTTGTGCGTACAACCAGACTGGACGATCTGCTGTGGCGACCCCCCCTAACGGGAGCAGCCGAAATGAGACACCAAATTCCGTGGAAAAAGCTCACTGTGGCACTATAGACCTCTGAACCGTTTCATTCACCGCACGTTGAAAAGCCTCCGATGCCAGGTGGCACTTTCCCCACACCGCTGGGACGAGGAATCGATCCCGGACAGCCACTGGCCTACAGTAGCTAGTGAGGTGGTCAGATACTCACCTCGTAGATGTTGAACTGGCTCTGCCCCCTGGCCAGCTCTCGGTAGCTGGTGGTGAACTCACCAATGAAATCGTGGCTGCAACACAAACGAATCTTGCTTTATAGATGACATCAGACAAAGGGGCGTCCCATTCCAGGTGACCAATAATGGAACTCACTTGCACACACAGTTTCAAGCCAACACAGGGGATATGTGAGAACATGCAAGAGGAGATTTTTTTTGCATATAAAACCATCTTCAGGGTGGCTGAAATAATTACACACCTACAAAAAAATAACTGGGCGGGTAGTTCAGTATGTCTCCAACATACTGGTGACTAGCAAGCTTTGTACGGCACCATGAAAATTGGGCCACAAACCACTAACCTGCCATCACGGTCCCAGTCGTACACCTCCACCTTAATTGTCCTGTGGGAGACAAGAGCAGCACCAAAAAGAACGAGTAATAAATAAATATGCAAATTCATGAACGATCATCAGCCAGACCAGTGTGGCTGCATTCGCTGCGATGGCCCTCATTTGCAGGATTTAGCAGGGACGCGTGGTAATTGGCTTCTCGTCTCATCCGTCTCGCGCAGAGCAGCACCGGCTGGAGAAGCTGGGTGAACATGTCCTCCAGCAGACGTTGCAGCGCAGTAAAAAGACGAGAAAAATGACATCTACGTTCCGAATTAATGGAGAAGAAAACTGCACTCGTCTACTCCGAAACCTCATTATACCTGCTGAAGCATTCGCAGTTATGCAGGAGGGCGGCGGGACGAGGACACCAGCGATTACAAATTTAATATAAGACTATTATTACAGCTGTCATTATTGCCAGTCAGCATATTGACATAAAAGGTCACTTCCTGTGAGAGTGGCATTAAATCTCCTGGATAATGGCAGTAAAAGCTGAATCCAGTTTACTGTGGGTCTCCAGGGAGGGACGATATTATGACACCATCACTCTTTAAACATCATTACATGTAGCTTAGGGTCAGGAGGTCATGTGACCAGCTCATATCTGATTGGCTGGTAGTTGTACGTGCAGATCCAGTTGAGACTGATATCTATTCCACCTTCACGTGTGAATCCAAGTGAAATTAAAAGTATGTCTTACTCGTTTGTTCTGCGAGGGTCTCTGTATGACGATGTGATGAACTTTTTCTGCCCTGATGGGGCGTGAGACCTGCCAATCATGTCTATAGGCTCTGCCCATTTTAATCTATGGGGTGTCAGAAATGATCACATACCAACAAAAAGATCCTGTCACAGTCCTGGATGAAGACGCCTAAGGGTGTTAGTGGCCTAGTGAGTCAGAGAATCACCTATGAACCAGAAAACCACAGGTTCAGGTCCCAGGTTCAAACCCCACTTACTACCATTGTCCCTTAGCAAGACATTTAGTGTCACCAGGGGGACTGTCCCTGTCACTACTATTTGTAAATTGACCTAAAATTCCATCCACACGTCATTAGTTGTCCTGGAGGTTCCTAATCCTCCAGGAAAAGAACCGGAGAACCTGGAGCTTCATGGAGGATTTTCCTTCCTCTCCCATCTGCATGTTACCATAGCAACCTGCTGAAGCACGTTTATTTTTGGCAGGTGGGTATGTCGTAAACTCACTAATCCACAGCGAGCTGTGGCAGAGAGTGTTAAAATTTTCCATAAAAGATTATGAAACAACGACACTTTTACTCCGTCCAGAGCTTGAACCTGTTCGGTTTTCCGATTTCATGTTACGTTCCAGTAGAGCCTCCACCCAGAGGCTGCGCTGCAGACCCGCTGATACCAACTCACCAAAACTCCCACATTCTCACGCTCCCCGGAACACCGCCTGACAAATGATTCCTCTGGGCAGGATTAAGCAGAAGTTTATTTTTTTTTTCATTCTGCGAATAAGTTTGTGTGACTCCCCACGCATCACGCCCGGGCCTCAACAAACACAAATCCACCCACGGGTGCCACCAAAGACAAGGGAATCACAGTGCGGTACACGCGGCTCAGCCCACACGCAGGTGAGCGCGTCCTGACAGCGAGAGGGACGCCCTGCGGGTCCCGTCGATCAGGCGCCAGCTACAGACGGGCCGGAAATATCCTGCGAGCAGCGGGGGAGGCGAGAGGGGCGCGGAATTCCCTCGAGCCCATTCCGTGCCAGCGTTGCACAGGCTTTTATCGTCTGGATTCAAAGCTGCGCCGGAACCCCCGTTTTTATTAACAGAGCAAACGCAATCACGTCTTTACACAGGGGAATCAATTTCCATTCGTCTGACCCCCCCCTTAAATCTGGCCTGGTTTAGAAGTGGACCTTTTTTTGTCACCAAACTGGCCCTTTAATGAGGGGTTTAATTTGTCACTGTGAATTTGACCCTCAGAGGGACATATTTATGACACCGCGTATGGGACATGGTCTCTAATGTCACATTCACGAGTTAAGGATCCGATAATCTGCATGTTGGTGTTGGTAGTGGGCGTGGTCACATTTGTGACATATTCTGTGTATCAGGGGTATTAGGAGTGTAGAAACATGGAGGGAAACAGAGGAGAACTCCTGGGCTACAACTGGTAGGGTGCTCATTTTTTCCCGTTTTTGATTCTGTTTATTTCTGTAAACTTTTATTTGGACCACGGGGATGCACTGTCTCAAGGGTAGTAGTAGCCTAGTGGGTAAAACACTCGCCTATGAACCAGAAGACCCAGGTTCAAACCCCACGTACTACCATTGTGTCCCTGAGCAAGACACTTAACCCTAAGTTGCTCCGGGGGGGGACTGTCCCTGTAACTACTGATTGTAAGTCGCTCTGGATAAGGGCGTCTGGTAAATGCTGTAAACGTAAGAGCCAGAAGTGACAGACGGGTGACTCTTGACCTCCTGAACTTCCTTCCTCCTCTTGCTACATGTTATGTCTCAGACAGCATTGGTAATGGACGTTTTTTGGACCAGAGCTGACTGGCTGCGACAGCGTGACGGTCACCCGCGGTGTCGTGTGGAGGGGTCTGTACCTGTCGTAGTCCCCGTTGCACAGTCCCCTCACCGGGATGGTAAAGGACTGCCAGACTGGATTCAGCGTGTTCTTCACCACCTCGGTTTTGTGGCAGATGGTGAACCTTGAAATAATAAAAAAAAAATTTTAAAGTCCTGTGGGCGTGGCTCATTTTGAGTTTCTGAATTCTGAATCTGCTGCGAAACCACATAGCGCTGTCCTTTTTTACCCAGCATGCCACCGATTGACTGAATGACTGAGGATGGTGTTGTGATGTAAACTGCGGGTTTATGAATCATTTTCTCCTCAGTCAAGATTTAAAAGCTTTTCAATGAAGCGGTTACCCTACAGCTTTCTGGGAAAAGAGGTGGACCTGGCGGCTAAAGTGCACTCTGGGCAAGTAGTGTTGACCTGTTACTGGCTGATTCTATTTCAGCGGATTTTATTTCAGAATGAAGCCAAAAGATCCAACTGAACGCACGTTCCGTCCTCGTTACTCCTGTAGAACACCATGAAGGGGTCTGACTTCCCAAAGAAGTCCTTCTTGTCCAGTTTATTGGCGCAGAACTGCATGGTGGCGAAATCCTGTGAAGGAGCAAGAAAGGAGAAGAACTCAGAGAGGAGCTGACATTTTAATGAGCGCAGCAGTGGAACGCCCCCGTCGGCCCCGCCCACGCATGTTTGTATTCGCATGGCTATTACAGGAAGATGGTGGTGAGTGGTCCTGTGGTGATTAAAAGTGAAATTGACAGGACGCCGTGGCTTCGTTATCTGGAGGCTTCATATGTCCTCGAGTCGGGACAGTGCAGCGAGACCCTAATGGAGCTCTTGCTGTCACGTGCTACACTTGGTTGTCTCATTTGTATGACCGGCACATCGGAGGTCACGAATGCTCCTTTTGAAAATTCCTTTTGTTACACAGCGGTGCCTGTTCCAAAATCTGATTATCATCCATAATAAATAAATATCTAACTAGCTGCCCATGCAGGGCAGCGCCACTGGAGTTAATAATTCATCAGGCCCAGCATCTAACAAGGCCAGAGGACTGAAGTGTGCTGCAGCAGCAGCCCTCATTAAATACAGACGCCAAAATATTCCATATTCATACGCCTGCCCATCCTCATCCAGGCCACGCCCACGCCATCAAATCCAAGATGTTTACAACGTTTTTATACCCAGTTGTTTATACCTCTGTATTTAACCATCACCCTGAGTGAGCAGTGGGCAGCCATGACAGGCGCCCGGGGAGCAGTGTGTGTGGACGGTGCTTTGCTGAGTGGCACCTCAGTGGCACCTCGGCGGATCGGGATTCGAACCGGCAACCTTCTGCTTACGGGGCCGCTTCCTTAACCGCTAGGCCACCACTGCCCCGTAATGACGATCACATTAATAACATACACTAACACCCCAGTACACCAGCACCCTGATCCTGCAGCGAGTGTCACTCAGTAGTGAGGAACACACAGTTGTTCATTAGGAAAACGCTGAGGGGGAGAATGTTAAATCCCAGGTGTGGGATGTGTGACAGGACTCGGTGTTGGTGCCACAGCTCAGTGACGTGGTGCGGCGTAAATAAATCTCGTCCCGATGTGGCCGGTGATGGGTCTGGACCGGGAGTGTGTCTATTGTCCCAGTCCAGGCGCCGTTCATCCAGATGACAGTAATGCTGTGACTCACCCTGCAGTTGCCGAGTTCCTCCGCCGTCAGGACGATCGAACCACACTTCTTCCCGGGAATTCCCCTACACACACACACACACACACACACACACACACACACACAAAAAGCCAATCATGAGAGCTTCCATTACTGAGGACGGGGTCACAGGATCTGCATGGTTTTCCCGTTCATGTGCGTTCCCCACAGCAAACGGTCATTTCTCAGCTCATTAACTCTATAACGCTGCCCCCTTCCAGCAAGCATTTGTTCAACCAGATTTCAGAGTCATAAGCTGTTACGAGGTGAGCGTTCCACAGAGTTCTGAACGGAGATTACTGCGCAGAGCTAGTCACCTTTACTGGCAATGATAAGATGCTAAAAACGGCAAATGCTTCTGCCTCCACACATTCTGTACTTGAACCGTATACGGGCAGAAACGCACGCAGGAGCACTGTGGGTAGATTAAGGAGTGTGGATCTGAAGTGAACTATCATCATCTGATTAACCCCCCCAAGCTGTTTTGAGCGAGTAGATAGAAAAAAAAAGAAGAGCTCAGTTCAAACAAACGCAAACAACTAGTTCACATTCATATGTTCTATTTTAAAAAAAAAAATCTATTCTTTTTCAGCAGAATATATCCCAGGGTTAAGTGTCTTGCTCAGGGACACATTGACAGCTTTGAACCTGGGTCTCCTGGTTCATAGGCAAGTTACAAAGCATGAAAAAGTTCTACCACAGAACATTCTGATCTGCTAGAATAGAATATTCATCGCACTAATAATATCTACTAATTAGTATCTGATGCGCTCAGCATGCGTTGGCTCAGTGTGGACAGATGAAACAGATATGTACATCTGTAATTTCCAGCTCCAGGAGGTTCTCCACGTGGTCTTAATCCAGAAAAAAAAAAAACAGAGGTCAGTGCGCTGGTGGCAGGAACACGCAGCAGGGGCTGCGGAAGCGAACAGGCGTGGCCTTTTCACACTCCCGGGCACCGACAGCGAACAGAAACTCCGGCGCGATGGATTTATTAGTAAAAAAAACTCCAACTGTCCGTCCGGGTCAATCGGGGTCGTTTTTATACTGATGGTGAAAATGTAATTTCAAAAGAACTGATTACATTAGTAATGACGCACCCTCACGCTTTCGTGGTTAGATTCAATTAAATATTTACTGACGTCCTCTGACACGCAGAGAGCATCGCTATTTTAGGAATTCTATAAATTAATCAATACTAAACTGTATTTTAATCAAAATATATTATAAAATAGTGACATGTATGCCACATTGGACAGAATCTTGAACTTACTTTTGTAAATATCTGTAAAAATGGTGTCATCTCAGTACTGTACCATATTTTGTGAGTGTTTTAATTAGCCTTGAAAAAAAGGGGGTGGTCCTGGAAGGATCATTAATCAAAGAGAAGTTCCGTCCATAACTGACAAAAAATCTATGCAAGATCCTGGTGTCCCCGCAGGGAACAAGTCCAACTGAAGGATCTACATCGTTTAGAATTTTTCATCTAGGCGCCGAATGAAAGAAAAACATCCCTCACTGTGCAGCAAAAGGGACAAAAAAGATGGTCCTGCACTGCTGCTGGATGTAAATGCAAAATTCATCACCCCACCCCCTCTCTCAGCACGCTGCCAAAGACATATATCCTCTTCCTCGTTCCCATTAAAGACCAGTTTACACATGTAATGAATACTGAAGCACCACCGGCATGATCGTGGGGCTGGAGGAAATAACACGCTTCTCCATTAAGCTGCACTGATGGATGGAGACGAACGCGAAGGGCCTCGAGGCAACTGGGAGTCGTGGAGAAAGGACATAAAAACCAGGGTGCACAAATCACCGGGATCTCTATTATGGCTTCTCAACTTAACATCTGGAGGATGAACTGTGGTTTCTGCACAGCGGCACCGAAGCCGAGCCCGGCCCGAGGCGGGGCCTGAGCTCATCTCCACCGGAACACAAGAGGAAGCACTTTTTACTCCACCAATTAGAGCCAGAGAGGCTGCTGCTGTTGCTGCTGCTACAGGAAAGTGTGTGTGTGTGTGTGTGTGTGTGTGTTCCACCGGTCAGGGTCTCCAGGCAGCGCCGCTTCTGTGGAAACAGTGGGATTAATGAGTGGATGTGGAATTAGCTGCCAGGATTTACTTTCAAGTATTTCTCAGAAGAGCAACAAAGATAAAAAAAAAAAAAAAAAAAAACAAACGGCACAACCCGCCCCCACATTCAGACGACTACAGCAGGGTGAAGCATCATGGGAAATACAGAAAAAACAGAAACATGGAGGAGGTGAGGATTCACCAACACGTCCACGTCTACACCCCCGACGGCGCTGGCCCCCCAAACTCACTTTATTACCTCCGGCACGGGAGGAAATGGTAGAAACTAAATAAAAGTGACAGCATGACAGGCGGAGAAGTCGTCTCTGTCAGACAGGATTCTTCTGAACCCACGCAGAACACCACCACCACCACCCAGTTCTAATTTTAATCCATCTGTTCTGAACAGGCAGAGGGAAGAGTCTAATTTTGATGGTAGTTATTACAATATTACAGAGGATGACATCTGGATCTAAATCAGTATGTCAGTGTGTTGAGCGAGACACCACAGGTGGCTTTTAACCAAACAGACGTTCTGATGATGGAAGCATCAGTGTGCTTCTCAACTTGAATTTGAATGGGACTGAAAAGTGTGTAAAGTCAGTTTGAGCAGGTAAGAGTTCCGGTGTGAGGAGATGCTATTCTTGACTATAGAGAGGGAAAGAGACGATGGTGACTGGTAGCTTGCTGGACCACAGAGGTTGTCCAGGCAACCTTCCATGGACCAACCCGCATATAAATCGTCCCCTTTCAGTTACGGTAGCTGGGTGGTGCGCTAGAAGCCACTCTTTAGGTCAGCATCAGTGGTTTGAATTGGATTTCGGTGGTAATGGGGCAGTCGGTAAGGAAGCAGATCCGTAAACGCAAGGTTGCAGGTTCAATTCCCGAAATGCCAAGGTGCCACTGAGCAAAGTACCGTCCCCACGAATGGCAGCCCACCACTCACCAAGGGTGACGGTTAAAGGCAGAGGACACATTTTGTTGTGTCACTGTGTGCTGTGCTCACAATGACAACCACTTGGTCTTGCAGCTCTTTATTTGTCTGGACAGCATTTGTGATAAATGTTTTTTCATTGTTATTCTTCATATAGAACAGATGAAGATCATCTCAGTCTTTAGGTCCCCACTCTTTGGACGGATGCCAGGATCTAAATCCCACAGAGCCAATCAGAATGATCCCTTCTTTTTATAGGCCACATTCCTGTGTTCTGATACAGATGGAGTACAGTGTGGATTTATTAATTTTTTTAAGGCGCTGCAGTAGCAGAATGAAGATGGCCTTTCATCTATCCCTTTTCATCTTTCTTTTTCATCTCCTCTCAGAATAAAAAACGCAGTTGCCGTTGCCGATCCGTTTCAGCTCTGAGAAATGGAGCTAATGGCTCATTATGTTGTACAGTTATACGCTGACTGTAAATAAACAAACACCTATTAATGATGGAGAGGTGAGCTTCACCTTCTCCCACCATGCCCATCGACTGAGCAGAGGGAAACGTTCCACTGTGGAGGAAAACGCCCGGAGAAGAGAATTAGACTCATGTTCATTATTATGATTTTTTTTCATTTAATTGTTCTTTCAACACCACAGGTGCTTGGTGGGAGAAAGAAGAAGAACAACAGATGCTCACTTACCACTGAAACGTGCAAAAGTCTTTAAAGAAAACAGATGCCCACAGAAATAACAAAACCTGAACCTGACTGTTTCATGATTTATCATTTTAGAATGCAATAGAATACTGAGCGCCATCACTGATGGATGTTCTGGACGGCACTGCGGCTCTCGCTGTCCAGTTCTATCAGACCGATGGGCAGCTGAGGTACAGAAGCCACCACCACGGCGTCCATCAGGCCGAGTGACCGTGACACAGAACACAATGCCTCCTGTTCCAGGAACTTATCACACCCTCAAGCCTGCTGGCACCTCGTTACGACCGGAGGAGACCCGGAAAGAGTCACACATTCTTAACTCAATTAGGCATGCGGGTACTCGAATTAAAAATACTCAAATGATGGCTCTTTTGTCATGTACGAGCTCTGAAACACGTAAAAAAATAAGACAACCAACTGGACCTCGTGTAATATTAATACAGAAACTTAAATTAATAGCTGATGTTATGTAGAAGAAAGTGTAGAAAACAAAGCGTTGATGAATAAAAGATGCTCTTGTTTGTCATCGTCCCCATTATGCATGGTGACGTGTGTTAAGAAAAACGCACAGGATTATTTTCTGCGCCCAATCCAATCACGAAGCAAAACTAGAGTGAGGAAGAAACAACAAACGGTCAGGTGAAGTACAGATGAGTACAAGTATGCAGTGTTTGTCAACAGCATTTACATTTACATTTTACATTTACAGCATTTATCAGACGCCCTTATCCAGAGCGACTTACAGTCAGTATTTACAGGGACAGTCCCCCTGGAGCAACTTAGGGTTAAGTGTCTTGCTCAGGGACACAATGGTAGTAAGTGGGATTCGAACCCGGGTCTTCTGGTTCATAGGCGAGTGTGTTACCCACTAGGCTACTACCACCCTCTACTACCACAGCGACCAAGAGACGGACGGTGTCTCAGACGGAGAGCGCTACGTTCCACGGTCACTTCTTCCTACGATTGGGATTGGATGGCAGCCTGAGACCAGCTGTGGGTGCGGGGAAAGAAAAGTCCCTCAGCACAGTTCTCGCATCAGACAAAGGGGAGGGCGGTATCTGCCGAACGCCGCCATCAGGCAGAACTGCCACTTGAAGGAAGGTCAATCAACTTTTCTCCGTTCTGAAGAACACTGGTGCGGATATTGCTCTGCTCTTCATGGAAAACAATTCCGACGGATAATTCCAGATAAAGCCCTTCGTTCCTTCTGATCCTCATGCTGGGAATCTGGGTGCAAAATGATCCGTGTTCGTTAGCATGTATGACAATGTTTAATTTTTATTTCTGATCCTGCTGACGAATTGGAAGTGATGCACGGATCAATGGACTGAATCCTTACCGCAGTCAATTGAGGGAGAAGCTGACTTTTTTTTTTTGTCTTGCCCTGTTCCTTCCCATCGATCAGAAATGGCCAGAAACGTTCCTCTAATTTCACTCCGATTCATTCTCTCTGAAAGACACTGAGCCACAACCACCTTTATTCTCAATTTCAAAGGCGGAGAAGGATCAGCGTGGCGACATGTCCTAATCGCCCCTTCTGATCAGTCTGAGAGGCAGGCGGGAGTTCATTCGACGCGCGGACCCAGTGGCTTGAATGAAAATTCTGCAGAGAAGCGGCTCATTAACACGACCCCGCTGAAATGATAGCGAACGCATGCAGAGAGGCTGGCGCTGAGCAAACGATGTTCTGCTGCACCTCGGTCAATACGAGGTCAAATGTCAAAGAGTGGGTGAGCGTTTGCTCAGTTCGTGAGGGAGGTTGTGCAGCATTAATCACCTCCAGATCTTTCAACGGGAGGTCACTCGGGGGCGGAGCCTCGCGCCCATCGATCCACTCGGCGGTTGGGATCATGTTATCAGACTGAGACGGAGGGATTGTTTATTTATAGGCTTGGAAGAAGACGACTGGACTGAGGCCAGGTTCTGGGCTGAAATCAGAGAGAACCCTGGTTCTGGCGCAGAGGAAAAGTCCAATGATGTCCTGGAATGACAGAGCTGAGAAAAACATGGCGCTAGATACACTGACGCAGTCCAATACAGTCTATAAAATGTGTGCGGTGATGTTCTGGTTGTAGTAGCCTAGTGGGTTAGAAACTCAACTCTGAACCAGAAGACCAGAAAGTCAGAGGTCGAAACCCCACTCCCTCCCATTGTGTCCCCGAGCAAGATACTTAACCTTGAGTGTCTCCAGAGGGACTGTCCCCGTCACTACTGACTACTAAGTCACTCTGGATCAGGGCGTCTGATAAATGCTGTAAATGTAAAACGTTACAATAACTAACAGGCTATTTAAAGAAAATAACCAGCTACATCCACCTGCTACAGCGTCCTAAGGAACTTTAAAGTAATGTGACGTGGAGTAAATGTAAATGTGACATGCGCGTTGTCATGTAAATGTCACTTGTGATGTAAATGTGTTCTAAAAGCACCTGCCCCGTCTTCGCACCACCTCCCGTTCCCAAACCTCCCTGAAGCAGCCCTTTCATGATCAAAAATATGCGGCGCAGAATTAGCATGACGTCTAATTTCCGGAGATTAAAGGCAGCACAATTAAACGATGCGCTGCAGGAGAACTCATCCACGCGCTTTTGTTTTTTCTTTTGTTCGGGAAGAAAAGGCGGACAGAGACAGGAGTCTCTGTGAATGCGCCGAACTCAGAGGGGAAGCATGAAGCACGAGGCTCCGGTGCAGAACTGAGGTTCAGCCTATTTTTTACCAAGCAGTCCTTTTTATCGGTTTATTCTGTTTAAATCGTAATGACATACTTGTGACATAATATTATTACAGTCATTAATAAGACCATTACCATCTACAACCCCAAATCAGAAAATAAATATAAAATAAAGTGAAGTGATTGTCATTGTGAAACACTGCAGCACAGCACATGTGTCCTCTGCATTTAACCATCACCCTTGGTGAGCAGTGGGCAGCCATGACAGGCGCCCGGGGAGCAGTGTGTGGGGACGGTGCTTTGCTCAGTGGCACCTCAGTGGCACCATGGCAGATCGGGATTCGAACCGGCATCCTTCTGATTACAGGGCCGCTCCCTTAAGCGCTAGGCCACCACTGGTTGGGACAGGGTGGAAAATGTGAATAAAAAAAAGAAAAAAGCAAGTAATACATTTTCCTCAAATTGTATTTCATTGCAGACTGTGTTAACACAAAATAATTCATGCTTTTTCTTGTCAACATCTTTTGATTTGTATATGAATATCCATTCTTGCCATTCAGGCTTGCAACACGTTCCAAAAAAAGTTGGAACAGTACAGCACCTACCGTTTCCCACCCTGTACCAACTTTTTTGGGGTTGTATTACAGTCCATCAAAAACAGGGTTCAATGTGTATATGGTGTGTGTATATGTGTATACAGCGTATGTGTGTATGTGTTGTGTGCGTATACATATATGTACATATATACAGTGTATGTAGTCTGTATGTGTATATGGTGTGTGTATGTGTATACAGCGTATGTGTTGTGTGCGTATACATATATATACATATATACAGTGTATGTGTATGTAGTCTGTATGTGTATATGGTGTGTGTGTATACATATATACAGTGTATGTGTATGTAGTCTGTATGTGTATGTGTTGTGTGCGTATACATATATATACATATATACAGTGTATGTGTATGTAGTCTGTATGTGTGTATGTTGTGTGTGTATAGCGCATGTGCTTTGATTGCAGGGGCTAAAAGGTGGCCACTAAAAGCCTCTTCAGCCACTTTGACCCGCTCTAATTACAACGTGAGCGCCTCGGTTCCGCTGCTGATGTTCAGCAGGAACCACTACCTCAAACCCTCGCTACGATTGGCTGCTGCTCCAGAGCGCAGGCCTCCCTCCCGCAGGAACCCTCGTCGGCTCCTTGATCTCGCTTCCTCTTTAATTCGAGTCGAGGAAAGTTTCTGCCGATCGCCTGCGGGCTGCAAGAGGAGCGTTCCGCTGTTATGGAAACGCCGCGAGCCGACAGAGTGTCTGTCATCAGACCCGCCGCTTCGCTCCTTGTGCTCGCAGTTCCGCCCTCAGTCCTCCCTAATGGGCTCCTGCGGCTCAAAAACGTGCCGCCGTGCCGCTCCGCGGTGCCCGATGTCGGGCCGCGTGTATTAATCAATACCCCAAACCAAACAATCAGCCCCAGCAGCGCTGCCGAAGCCGAGCGGGCGAAAAAAAATAAGTCCCCCTTAAAGAGCCGGAGTATCCACAGCTGCATGCCCTGCGGAGAGTCCAATAACTCAATTCCTCACTGCAGCCACCTAATGACAGTTATTATCCGTCGGTGGCATCCAGGAACGTCCCCCCCCATCAGGTCCTGTCAACTGTGACCCGCTGCATCTGTTCGCGCAGCTGAGAAACAGAATCTCCATGTAGCAACGTTCTGTATACGTGAATGCGGCGCATGCGTCACGGCCCAGTGTGACATTTGGAGTGACATTAAAGCCTCTGCTGCAACTCACCCAAGAGGCTTCTCCAAGCGGCTGGCGGGTGACCCCACCACCTCTCCGAGGGTGCAGAACACCTGACCCAGGAAGTCCTGCAGGGGTTTGAGAGAGAGAGAGAGAGAGACAGAGAGAGAGAGAGAGAGGGGCGGGGCTTGGTGAGAAATCACCCGCGGCAGCACAGGCTACTCCGTTCTCTACAGAAATCAAGTGGACAAAGACGCTGACGTACGTTGGAGCTGGGCGGCTTCCGGAAGTAGAGAGCGGGGCAGCAGTTTAACCACAAGAGGGGACAGAAACGTGACACGTGACAGAAAACAAGCACAACAGAGCCCAGCAATGGCCGACAGGGGCGGGGGCGAGGGCGTCCGCAACTAAAAAAATAAAAAAAAAACATTGAGAACCATGCATTAACATAAACGTTCAAAATATGCGAAGCCCACCCCCCTGAATAATCTGAAATAATCAGCGGCGCTGATTATTTTAATTGCGAACCGGGTTCGCCTTTTTGCTTCGGCGGCGGCTCCGTGGCGGATTTGAAGCGTCATTCGGGATTTTAGAGTTCAGGCCCGAAAAGCTCTGATGGGAAAAAATCAAAAAGCATGGCGCTGCTTCTCTACGCCAGAACTCTGCGTTACTTTACGCTGCGTTTGGACCTTTTTAGCGTTTTTGACGTTTTTTTTTTAATTTGGGATGAAAACACATGCGGCAAACACCAAGCAGACAGACAGATGGGACAGACAGATGGACGGACGGACCGTGAAGTGACCTCAGCGAGGAGTACGTTCCCACTCACGTGTTTCGAGAGGTCGGGACTTTTGGAGTCAACGTCGTACCTGCGGAGCAACGCAGAGACACCCCAGTTTAACCGCAGATCACCATAACACCCAGACGTCCCGATTCCACACGAGATGGAACGTGCTGAAATGCACCAGGGCAACACTGTTCTCAATTTATCATCTCATCAATTAATAATAATTAATATAGTTCATTATCCGGGTTGGGGTTACTCAGAAACAGGTCAGCCACACCAAAAAAATAACATGCAGCATAATAAATAACATTGTGAAATAACTGAGGGATTTATGGCCAACGGCGCGGAGATTTCATTATTAAACCACGCCCCTGTGAACCCTCCAGCCAATCAGATGTCTGAGCCTCACATGTCAAAGCGCAGATTCTGCTTCTCCTCGAAGAAGTAGTCCAGGATGTACTTCCTCACAAAGTCCGGGTTCAGCGTGTTGTCAATCACCTCAGTCCGTCCAAACTGCAGGGAGAAAAAAAAAATCTATTAGAGGACGATGGTTCTATACCCACCAGCCCCTAAAGAACCGTCCTGTGACGACTCAGTGCCGCAGTTGGGTCCATTTTGTTGGCAGGGCTTTGCTGTTTGTTTATGATGAATAATGCAGCTAAAGAAACGCCACTCTGTTCGCATGAATATATAAAACATGCGCAAACAAGGTTCGCCGCTGCACCCATTACCACGTTCCGTTCAGCTTCAGAACCGAGTGGACCAGAGAGGAAAAGCTCTCCAAGCGTGCTTATTTACAGCTAGTTTTTTACTCTGGTATATTAACCATAACACTGTATATTATAATGCGTTATCTGTCTATTGAAAACTATTGCTTCGGTTCTTTCCGTCTCATATGCATTTAAGAAGCTTAAGTCAAAGAACATTTCGAGTGAAATAAAAATGAAAAAAAAAATTATAATAAAATTAATTTTACAGTAACAGCGCTGCCTGTCCTATCCATACACCATTCCATTCCCTGCTCCGACTGAAAGAAGAAAAAGAAAGTGAAGTGATTGTCACATGTGATGCACAGCAGCACAGCACATGGTGCACACAGTGAAATGTGTCCTCATTTACATTTACGGCATTTGGCAGACGCCCTTATCCAGAGCGACTTACAACGTGCTTTCAAGTCCTCTGCATTTAACCATCACCCTGAGTGAGCTCGGGTTTCGAACCGTTAACCTTCTGATTATGGGGCTGCTACCTTAACACTGGGGCAGTGGTGGCCTAGCGGTTAAGGAAGCGGCCCTGTAATCAGAAGGTTGCCGGTTCGAATCCCGATCCGCCAAGGTACCACTGAGGTGCCACTGAGCAAAGCACCGTCCCCACACACTGCTCCCCGGGCGCCTGTCATGGCCGCCCACTGCTCACTCAGGGTGATGGGTTAAATGCAGAGGACAAATTTCACTGTGTGCACCGTGTGCTGTGCTGCTGTGTATCACATGTGACAATCACTTCACTTTACTTAACCGCTAGGCGACCACTGCCTCTAGCCACCACTGCCATTGTGTTAATGACTGAGCATTAACACAATTCTAATCTGTTTAAAAAAATAAATAAAACGGGAAAGGGGAGGACGTTCTCTCCATCCCGACTGTAGGTTTGGGACACATGACGTCGGCTGCGTGGGCAGGAGGACGAGTGCAACGTGCAGAGGAGATGCCAGGAAAGGTCAGGCTGTCGCGTCCGAGCAAAACAAGACAGAATTAGCACCGCGTCCCTCCGACTCGGCTGCGTTCCTCTGCCGCTAATGAGTTTCCCAGCGGACGCCGCGGAGTGCGAAAACGAGCTGCTGCTCTTTAGCCGAAGAGCCGGATCCTGGATCGTCTCGTAAAGCCGCGAGAAATCCCACACAGCGTGTTCCACTAACTAACAAACAAATAAAAGCTCGGCCTCCAGAAGATGACTTTCAACGCGACGTGCCAACTTTTCTCACAGTCATCTGAGTGGTCGCTCTACGGCGAGACAAGACTTGAAACAACTTCTCGACCGTGAAGGATGTGTCCTACGTAAGCGTTGATGGAGACGTTTTAAAAGGCACTTCCTGAAGACGGTTATTAGGCAAATGGACCAAATGACAGACGATCGCTCCACCGCGTGCCGCCGACCAGAATTTAAATTGGAATATTGAAAATGGGTGTTTTGTACGGAGGACGTTTCTGCAGCTCCTATCTGCCAAGGGAAGGCGGGAAAATGGGTATAAAATGCCTCCGTCAGAATAATGCACCCTCTAATAAATCCACCATTATTATTATTTATTTTATTTTTTTTCAATTTGGCCGTTCAGCAGTTGCCGAAGTGAAAGCAAGATGATCGTGATGCGATCGTTTCGATCTGTCCCTCGTCTCCATCATCTCCTGACTCCTGTCGGCTGCAGTTGAAAGGTCAGCAGGATTAGGTTGGTAAATCCACCCCGGCGAAGAGGTCCTTAGCTCAGTAGCTGCCGTCACGACCATGCGGGCATGACGCGGCGGGTGAACGGAGAGGAGGACGAAGAGTGACGAGGAATGACGAGGAATGAAGGACGCTTTCACCTGACATCACGGAACAGGGGTTTAATGGTGAAGCACAAGACAGGGGAGACATCCGAGACGTAGACACTGGTGAACACGGAACATAACTTCAAAAGACCTGACAGCGGACAGAAACGCACAGGGCAGCTTTATACATTTGACACAGGTGAGAACGATTAGGGAACATTTCACATGACAATGAAACTCCGGTCCGGATCCTGGACCGGAGTAACCCCCATTTCGGACCGGATCCTGACAGCTGCGGGCTGTTCCGACTTCCCGATTCCATTACAGTTGGATTTTTATACATTTGCGTCAAAGTGTAGAAACGCTTTTCTCTAAACCGGGTTTTCGCGTCCACACGGGAGCGCTATCTGAAATGTCCCGAGCTCTGTATTAAAAGGTCCGGTTGGCGGTTGGAGCCTGTTTCTGGGTTCCCTCAAACCCTGTGTACATAAGGCCAGATCGGATAGAACATTTTATAGGAAAACGTTGTCGTGTGGACGGGGCTTAAATTTGTATAGAAACTTTTTTGAGTGTGTGTGTGTGTGTGTATGTGTGTCCACACACTTACTTCTCTCCACTGCTTGGTCTCCACACCCTGGGTGTACAGGACGCACACTGCAGACACACAGAAGAAACACAGACTTGAATCGTTCATTTCGCGCCTCTGGCCACAGAACACACGGAACCCGCAGGGTGGCAGAAGCAGCACTCGTTACAACAAGATGGAGGACGTGCGGCGTCCACGCGCTTCTCTCGGGAGTCAGACGCGACCCTACCTCCCCCCAGCCTGTCACCATCACAGCAGAGAACTGGGTTCTAAGGTGTCCTGACAAACACACACACACACACAGCTGATGGCAGAAGAGCAGGAGGGACGAACCCCGAGTCGACAGACACACAACAGGGTGAGGAGAAGAGGAAAAGCGGAACAATTAAAATAACGGAACCCGGTGAAGAGACAGACAGGGACTACTGGGGGGGTGAGCAAAAGCTTTATAATGAGACATGCTGACAGCGTGAATGTGCCGGGACAGAACGGAACTCACTCGGGTCGGATTTGGAGAACGTGTCTTTATCCAGAAGATTCCTGGTTGGGAGGAGTGAAAGAGAGAAAAATCAAACAATGCCATCATGTTGCAACAAGTAGCAGTGACACGCACAATACGTGTAGTATCCAGTGTATATAGAGAGATTAAAGTATAAAGTGAAGTGATACACAGCAGCACAGCACAAGGTGCACACAGTGAAATGTGTCCTCTGCATTTAACCCACCACCCTGAGTGAGCAGTGGGCAGCCATGACAGGCGGATCGGGATTCGAACCGGCAACCTTCTGATTACGGGGCCGCTTCCTTAACCGCTAAGCCACCACTGGCCCTTTACAAAACATCACATGACGTGACAGAACACTCTCTCACCTTCGGCTTGCATCTATCTCTTGTACTTAATTTAATTCGAATTTAATTTAATAAATCCAACAAAACTAGTCTGAGCTTCCAAAAATGCTCCCATCACTCATTCCAGCTATTTCACGGCAGAAATATTCCACATATTCCATGCACATTGTTAGAAGTCCTGGGGTTCTGTCATTCCCCACACGACGGGAGGACAGGAAAATCCATGCGCTGCTGAATTATGGGTCCATCACTTTATGTTGCTTGCAGAAGAGAGTAAAAAAAAAAAAATAATCTTTAACTTTTCTTGGCTGCGGGTGCCAGCCAATCAAACACGTTTCTACGCAAATTTCTCCGGCAAATCAGTACCAAATGGCCTAATGCAAATGCCAGGCGATCAGTTGGGCCGATGCCGAGTGAATGAAGCAGGCATTGTTGTCATGAGCGAGAAACACCATTTGGCTGCCACTCCTGTGCGCCGTGCGCGGCAGACGCGCCCACCACCAGCCGCCTCCATGGACGCATCCCAAAAAAAAGTCATTGTGATACACAGCAGCACAGCACACAATGCACACGGTGAAATGTGTCCTCTGCATTTAACCCATCACCCTGAGTGAGCAGTGGGCGGCCATGACAGGCGCCCGGGGAGCAGTGTGTGGGGACGGTGCTTTGCTCAGTGGCACCTTGGCGGATCGGGAGTCGAACCGGCAACCTTCTGATTTTGTCATTGTGCTATACAGCATAGCATAGCCAAGCATACAGTGACACAAAACGAAATGTGTCCTCTGCATCACCCTGAATGAGCAGTAGGCAGCCGTGACAGGCGCCTGGGGAGCAGCGTGAGATTGAGGGGACCTCCGTGGCACCTCGGTCGCTCAGGATTTGACCCCGAAACCCTTCAGTTACGAGTCCGCTGCCTTACCTGCTAGGCCACCACTGCCCATAGAGAACTGATGGGGCCAAAGGTGGAAGGAGACGAATCGCAGACCTGATCTCGATTCCACGGTTCAAATTCTGCTTACTACCATTGTGTCCCTGAGCAAGACACTTAACCCTGAGTGTCTCCAGGGGGGGACTGTCCCTGTCACTACTGATTGTAAGTCGCTCTGGATACGGGCGTCTGGTAAATGCCATAAATGTAAATGTTCATGCACATCGTAATTTGTAATCGTCTCGACCCGGGAGAAGATAATGACAGGAGACACGGGCCGAACAAAAAGGCCACGCCGGAGTGTTTACGTCCTCCCGCTCCGGCACGGGGCTACACGGCGCGATTACGAGAGCAGATGCCAAACCAAACCGCCTCTGTTATTACGCCGGCGCGCATCCTGCGCTCTCTCCGCCGCGGCTCAGGGAATTACGGACACGTTGCCGGCTGACAGGTACAGCAAGCGCACCTTTACCCCCTGACCCCTGCAAAGATTGACAGCTGGAGGGACTTCGGGGCCGCGCCGCCGGCAGCACGTTGTGTGCGTTTTGGTGCCAGATCACGTTTCAGTCCTTCGCCCGTCCGCCGGCAGGAGGAGTAAACACAGACCCTCCCGTTTCATCAGGAGGAATATGCAAATGTCCCACGGTTTAATAAAGGGACATTACTCATGCGGAAAATTGGGGGAAACGCACCCATTAAAACCGCATTTCGGCAGCGTGGCGCTATAAATACGCCGCCGCCGTTAATGAACGGCAATTTCTCACCGTGGCATTTTAAGAGGGTCCTGCACGCTCCTCTGTGCCTCTTAAACTCCCACGTGGAGAGAGAGATCCTCTCCACCTGGACCCGCGACACATTAGTATCCGTTCGGGAAGGTTCCCTCACCGACGCCGGCAGAAAACCAGGGCAGCCGAGTCCCACGGCACCGGCAGACCGGGAAGCCCGGAAGAGCCCGACTGGAGCTTTAATTACAGCTCATGAATATGCAGATGAGCCATTTTCTTATCCGGACCTTATCAGGGTCCCCCAGATGCCTTCACTGCACCCAACTGACGTAGATGTCGTACCTGAGACATCAAACAGCAGATCTTCATCCCGGTACGGGGATTTGGTGGAGGTTCACAGGAGAATCCAGTCCAGAAATCAACAGGCTTCCAATCAATCGATCTTTCCTCCATCTCTCTTTTACTGGACATCCAGTGCACAAGAGGACCATGGGAAGCAAAAGAGAGGGCAGATCCGAAAACCAGGAGAAATGTGGAGCGGTGGACGTAGGACGAGACGAGATGTTTCCCGCTTGTCCTTTATTCATGTGCTGAGCCTTTAGCGAGTCCCTGAGAGGGAAGGACGGCGACACACCTCGATAAAATTTAAACAAAATTCTCCACGAAGATTCATATATTCTATACTTCAGTCCAACAGCCAACCTGCAGGATCACACCTTTCATCTGCAAACAGACTTCCGCCCTGACTGAAGCCTGGTGGAGTGTAATTAAAAAATTAATCCACGGTTTGTCAATCGAACATAATTTATGGCAGCATAATGTGCTTTATGGCACTCATACTGTGAGACACGGCAATATGTGAGCATCGTTAAAAACTGGCAAAATCGAAATAAAGCCTCTAATCCGAGTGCAGTACGTACAGCGATAAAAAATGTAAAAAAAGAGATAATATTATAGAGCTAAGATGTTTGTGTTTGTGTGGGCCTTCATTATCTGGTCGGCGTCCATCCTCAGGGAATGAAAGAGAACGATCCTGTTTCGGCTGCTCTGTCACTTCACTCTGCTTCAGACTGATGAATGGGTGTTTTCTGGGGGTTTGTGTTTAATTTTCCATGCTCATTGTGAAAGTGAAGTGATTGTCGTTGTGATACACAGCAGCACAGCACACAGTGCACACAGTGAAATGTGTCCTCTGCGTTTAACCCATCACCCTGAGCGAGCAGTGGGAAGCCATGACAGGCGCCCGGGGAGCAGTGTGTGGGGACGGTGCTTTGCTCGGTGGTGCCTCAGTGGCACCTTGGCGAATCGGGATTCGAACCGGCAACCTTCTGCTTACGGGGCCGCTTCCTTAACCGCTAGGCCACCTCTGCCCCTTTGCACTCATTGTGGACGTTCACCTATTTTTTTCTAAGCAACTGTGGCAGTAATGAGGGAAGGCTGCCTCTCCGTGTCACCACGATGCCCCTGGCCGGTAAATCGTGCGAAGAATGCGTTCCTGCTGCCAGAAAACCGAGAAAATCCTCCGTGAAACGCGAGGCTGGAGATCAGCACCATGGACAGCACAAAAGGAATCAACAGGGCGCTTGTCTGCTCCCGAATCCTGACAACCTTCACCCCACAGGCCATTATTTCCAATAAAAGCATCGGTGGAGGTGCCAGCCAGAGCTTCAGTGAGAGTGAAGGACAGCAGAGCGAGCTGAAGGACAGTCGATGGGGAACACAAAAGGCCACATTGATTTCTGGCGTGGAGCCTTGCGCGCTGTGATGGAACGGACCGGACTGGTGGCGTTCAGGCATTTTCACCATGTGAGACAGAGGCTCATTTGTGACCTCGGCCACGGCCGTCTGGTTCAAGATAATCACGTTTTCTCCGAGAGAGCTGTCTCAGAGAATCAGTTCACTTGAATCGTATAAGTAAGAAGTGTTGTAAAAAGCCCAAAAACGGAATCCAATTCAGGCATCGGAAAGGTGGACATCAGAGATTGCGTTGACCTTGTTAATCTGACTCCGTTAATTATGAGCAATATTCTGATGTTACCTGGACATACTTACATAAATTACCAGCTCCTAATTTATTAACATGGGTAGATTACTATTGGAAATGTTGTATGGAAATTGGTACCGATGTTACAGAAGTGGAGGCCTTCATTAACACATGAAAAGTCATGGACCTGGAATTTTCCATCTTACAGTGTCGTACATTAGCAAAAATGCAGAAACAGAATGATGTCTCGGGAAAAATATATGAAAATATACATAGCGAAACACAGTAAATGCACAAAAGTCTTGAGCCACGTCTTATTTCTTCATGAAAAGGAAAACAGGGAATCTGAAGATCGGTAGCAGCAGGTCTTAAATCGCTTCGATAGTGGGTGTCTACGTCCATCTATTAAACATGGTGAAGGAAATGCTGCATGGTGTTGGGGATCTCATGAATCAGTTATGAATCAGATTCAGATCCACCGTGCAATACCAAAAATAAACTCTGGTTGCATGGTATCGTAGGTGCACACAACCCACAGTGAAGGAGGAGCAGTTCATGTTAGGAAAGTGTGTGTGTGTGTGTGTGTGTGTGCTTTAGCTTCCTCTCTGGTTTGAGGAGAACTGTGACCACCGATCTTCTCCGGGAGGGTAAAAAGAGACATTCCTGGGTGCGACCCCGCAGCGCTCCTCTGCACATCCACGATGCATCGCAATGCTGACGTGGACGATTCGGCATTGATGCAGTGCAGAACATCGATTGTATCATGATGCCGTTGCTTGGTGATTTTCTGGCAGGGGTATAAAAAAACCTCGTTAAAAAGGAGTGACTGTGGCTGCCTGATCTGAGAACAGCACCGCCCCGGGTAGCAGTTTGACCGTGTGAAGTAATGTAGAAAAAAAAATCAATAACCTAGGCATTGATGATCGTAATCGAATCGAATCGTGAGACCAGTGGCGGTTCACACCTCTAACATCCACCATGTCACAGTCACACATCCAGATGATTACTCCAGCAGCGCTCTCCCCGTCTCTCTCTGTGTGAGCGAAGTTTGATGTGTAACGCGGGGGGGCTGTTGGAAGCGCATCCAACGGGGTCATCTTTTATTCACGAACGGCCTACGGTGAGGATCGGGAAAGGCGCGCGTGCAGGAGGCCTGTGGCCATGAAGATACACTGATGTTCCTCACCGGACATCAATTTCCTCAGTTCTTCCTCCTTTTGTTCTCCGGCTTTGAGCACCAGCATCTTTCTCTGGTCCCAGAGGCCACGGGTGTGTTAAGGAGCACGTCTCCTTCTTGAATTTTTTATTAGCCTTTTATTGCCTTGATTCTCCAGAGCTTGTGGGGGTGATTGGAGTGAAATTATCATGGCCCCTGTTGCGGAGGACCTCATCACAAGCATCTCCTGCTGACAAGATGATCTTGTAAGAGCGTAATAAAACCGCGGCGTCCAGAGATCAGCTGTACCAACAGCTAATGGACAAGGCCAGGGGCCAGGCAAGTATTGTTGGAATAAAACATAAAGATGTAAAGACCAGATATCTAATGAGAACAAGGTTCTTTGTAAAAAAAAACCCTGAGATGTTCCTCTGCACCTAAACCTGTTGGAATAAAAACTGCCAGGTACAGGTTAACTATGGGTGCATTTCTCTAACACACTGCTCATTTCTCTCTGCGCCAAGAGATCATAAATTCAAAACCTACATATCAAGGTGACTCAGCAAGCAGAATCTGAGGACCTCAGGCATGTTCCTGTGATGCTCCAGGATCGGATCCATCACCAGGATTTATGCACACAGAAGCTGCTGACGATGCTTGTCGAGGAATACGGATGTGCTTAAATGACCCACATTGTGCTCTACGGCTGCACGATTATGGCCAAAATGATAATCACGATTATTATTATTATTAGTTTTATCAATGTTGTAATCACGATTATTAATTATGATTATCCATTATTTTAGGTAAACACATTTTATTGCACCTTCTATTTTTAACAAACAATAATTAAATGATAATAATAATAATATAAACCTCAAATAAAAATTATTCTTAAATAATAACTCAAAATGTACCAAAGCAAAAAATAAGTAGCAATTGCAAAGTACAATGATAAAGTGCAAATAAATGAAGAAAACAAGAAGTCTATGCGGAAAAGGCACATACTACAAGGAACAGAAACACCAGCCTGTCAACATCTTCTGGCTTCTTCAAGGCAGGTCACTATGAAAATACTTTTTTTTAAATTTAATATAAAAGATGAACATAGATTTACCTGCGTATTTGGAAAAAATAACTATAGACAGGACAGGTCCCATAAACAGAGGCATTTTGCATAGATTCGTCAAGGCAATGAACTAACTATAAAACATATAGAGTCTGAACAGAAGCTGTGCCTGTCATATGGGGTGGGGCGGGAAGACAGAAGCTCAGGCCTGTAACGTGAATAACCTTATTTGTCGCACCCGTGTCGTAAAAAAATGTTAAAATAAAATGTAATGCATTGATTCTTCGTTCGCACGTTATTACAGCCGTACGTGGTGCAAAAGCCCAGCATTTTCGCCCGTACCATCAGAGAAGGGTGGTTGAATGAGTTCGGAACCACGTCCAAAAATGGTGAGAGGCTGAAGTGAAGTGAAAGCGAAGTGATTGTCACATGTGATACACAGCAGCACAGCGCACACAGTGAAATTTGTATTCTGCATTTAACCCATCACACTGAGTGAGCAGTGGGCGGCCATGACAGGCGCCCGGGGAGCAGTGTGTGGGGACGGTGCTTTGCTCAGTGGCACCTCAGTGGCACCTTGGCAGATCGGGACTCGAACCGGCAACCTTCTGATTACGGGGCCACTTCCTTAACCGCTAGGCCACCACTGCGACTGCAAATGCGACAATCAGACATTTTTTTTGTCACCTACTGTTCCCAACATTACGTCTCACTCTGTCGCAATTTGAGGTTGCCGCTCATAGACTTTATGCAGCAGATCCAGCTACTTAATCGTGGCAGCCAAGATCGTGACAGGCCTAGGTCTATGTGCCGGTTTTAAAAACTGAAGGATAAAGACAGTGTAGCGGCGAGGAGGAAAGGCGGAATGAAGGTTCATCCACCATCACCCACCAGAGCCAACAATCGAGATTCTCAATTAGATGCGAATCGATAGTCGGAGGCGGCGGCTGCGCCCTGGCAGCGGTTTAGCGGAGAGAATCGGCGCGAGTGGAGTGGGAGCGGCGTGAACAATTATTCCCTCGCTTCCTTTCACGGCAGCCCTTCTCATCCGAGTGCCGGCCCCCTCTGCAATTCGAACGGCTCTGCAGCTGAGGCAGGTGGGGGCGGACCTGCGGGTCCGAGGGATGGGCGTGGCATCCAGCACTCGGGTGGGCGTGTCCTCTCGTATGGAAACATTTCTGTTCAGACGGTGCCGAGCCGCTCCACCGCTGTGGGTGGGCGTGGCGTGTAGAACGTGAGGGTGGGGTGGAACCTCAAACCGCCTGTCTGTCACCTTTGCAGCAGCAGCATGTGCAACACACACACACACACACACACGCTTCCCCTTTCACACACCTCGTACGAGCAGCCCGCTGCGGAACTGTGCCAGACGTGCCGTGTCCCCCGAGGGCCGTCCGCTGCCGAGCGGTGGCAGCCACTTCCGACTGGGAACAATCCGGAACAGACACAAACGCAGAGAGGATTGTTAGGGCCCATCATCACGGATCCACATGCCCAGACCCAGACGCTCTCCGCGCTCGGCCTGACTGTTGCGGACGACGCGAACAGAGCGCTGCGACAGCTTGCACGACGAACCCCCGTCTGGGAACATATGTTGCTATCAAGAGGTGCGAATCGGCCCCGAACGTCCTCCAACGCCACCAGACCAGGACCCTTAAGTCAGCCAACACCCTAATGGCTCCACCTCAGTGGTGACTCGCAGATTTGTAATGGCGGCTCAACGTGGCCACTCCGCACGAATAACCCCGACCTCCCCGAGCGCGCTGTAAAGGGGTGGTGGTAGCCTAGTGGGTAACACACCCGCCTATGAACCAGAAGACCCAGGTTCAAATCCCACTTGTCCCCTGTAACTACTGATTGAAAGTCGCTCTGGATAAGGGCGTCTGATAAATGCCTTAAATGTAAATGTAAAGAACGAGGCCGCGCTCACACACCACGGGTGAACCAGTGGTGAGCTAGTGGTGGTAGTAGCCTAGCGGGTAACACACTCGCCTACGAACCAGAAGAACCGGGTTCGAATCCCACTTACTACCATCGCATCCCTGAGCAAGACACTTTTTTTGGGGGGCAGTGGTGGCCTACCGGTTAAGGAAGCGGCCCCGTAATCAGAGGTTGACGGTTCGATTCCCGATCCGCCAAGGTGCCACTGAGGTGCCACCGAGCAAAGAACCGTCCCCACACACTGCTCCCCGGGCACCTGTCATGGCCTCCCACTGCTCACTCAGGGTGATGGGTTAAAATTTCACTGTGTGCATCGTGTGCTGTGCTGCTGTGTATCACATGTGACAATCACTTCACTTTTTTTTTTTAACCCTAAGTTGCTCCAGGGGGGACTGTCCCTGTTACTACTGATTGTAAGTGGCTCTGGATAAGATAAATGCTGTAAATGTAAAATGTAAATGTAGTTGTGCATATTTATGAGCGGTGGTCTTTCACCACCGGGGGAAAATATATATATATTATTTGGCAGTAACTTCACTGAATCGTGATTTCGTAGTACGCAAATTGAGAATTTAGTTTGATGACGAGATCACAGGTCTCACTTTCTCATTTTTATCTATGGTATTTAAATACATTTTCCATGCGCTATCATCCCTCCACTCTTTGTCAGAAAGGGGGTCAAAGGGCAGCATGGCGCTGCCTCGCTGTCCACTCAGTGAGCTGCCGCATGTGATGAGGTCGAACCCGGCCAATTGGTCCACTGCCTCCATACGCTCTCTGTCCTGCAATCATGTAATCTAACTAAATTAACGTAACACACACACACACACACACACACACACACACACAGGTTTATCAGCCCTGGCCTTTCTGCAGGCAGCTGACGTATCGGGTCTGAAAGCATCGCACTCCATTACGGTTCGCCTGGCCGCAGAGAGTCCCCGGATTAGTTCCGTTTCAGCCGGCGAGTCAGGTGACAGAGATGTCAAAAAAATAAACATTTCACCGTGGTCTGCCACCATGGTAACAACAAGGGCAGGGAGCGAAAGCCACACAAGCAACAATAACGGCGAGTTTTATTTTGACCTGACAACCGGTCAGCAGGTCCAGATAATCAGTTCCTATCACGGTCGATTACTTTGTCGCACGTCGGCAACTGGACAAGTCGTGAGCGGCAGGATTCGGCGGAACCTGTTTGCCTCAAGATTTTGAGGAACGGTAGACTCCGCCTCCTCTCTCTAAGCACGTGGACGATGATGAGGTCGGCCCTGCCATCACTTGCATCAGCACCCATACTGTGCACCGCACCCAGGGCGGTAGTGGACTGGCGGGTACCACACTCGCCTGTGAACCAGAAGACCCGGGTTCAAACCCCACTTACTACCATCGTGTCCCTGAGCAGGACACTTGACCCTGAGTGTCTTCAGGGAAACTGAAGTCGCTCTGGATCATCAACCCATCATCACAGGACCCGATTCTGCAGCAGAATTTAATACTGTATGTGAAGCACTTTATCTGTGAAGCACTTTATTTAACCAAAAACCGTAAGCCAGTCCCATTGTCACAAACACAGCATCAGTCTTATTGTGGGATTTTACAACTTTCTTAATGGGAACCAACAGCTAGATCTACAGCGACACGTTCAACACATTCAGTGTGTTGAATGGCAGTGGTGGCCTAGCGGTTAAGGAAGCGGCCCCGTAATTAGAAGGTTGCCGGTTCGAATCCCGATCCGCCAAGGTGCCACTGAGGTGCCACTGAGCAAAGCACCGTCCCCACACACTGCTCCCCGGGCGCCTGTCATGGCTGCTCACTGCTCACCATGGGTGATGGGTTAAATGCAGAGGACACATTTCATTGTGTGCACCATGTGCTGTGCTGCTGTGCATCACAAGTGACAATCACTTCACTTCACTAATTCCCTGCCCCTTACCAACATGAGAACCGACACCATTGCCATCTACAATGCTTTCAAATCCACTTTCTTTTAGCCTCCCTCACCACCATCATCACATTGACATCTACAGCATTTGGCAGATGCTCATATCCAGCGTGACTTCACATGAGCGCTTTTAAAATGCCCAACACAGAAGTCCGTCATTTGATCCACTACCGATCTGTAAATGCCACTCGCTTCAGAACTCACGACCCAACCCTTGTTTGTTTTTTGTAAATTCACGGCTTTTACCTGGCATGTGAAGATCCACATCGAGTGGAAGTTCATTCCATCAACACATCTATTAAACCATCACACTACCACGCACTCTCAGCAAAAAAAACGACAAAGCCGTTTACACCAGACCCACAACCGCCACGCCATACCTCCCTCTCATTAAAGAAGCCACCAGTGGTCACGGCAGCGGGGCGTGGCAGGGCGGAGGGGTAAACCCGGGTACGAGGTCCCTCGCCGACGCACCGCACAGGAACGGCAGGAGACCCGGAACACGGACCCGGCGCGCCCTGGTGCGCCAGGCTCCCACTCGTGCAGATGTTCGGGTGGGAAGTGGAAAGGAGGCCCGGACGGATACGCCCTGATACTCCGGATGGGACTAATCCCGCGCTTATTGACGGATAAGGTCCCGGACGAAGGACGGGGGTTGGTGACAGGGCTCCAGTGTGATGAGGAGACTGCTAATTGCTCCCGAATTGCTGTTTTCCTTCCCTCCGGAGGAGGAGGAAGAGCAGCGATTCGTGGCGGAGAGGGTGAAGCTCTGTCCTCAGGTGCATCGTGGCATTTCCCCGTTCTTCTTACCGTCTTCGCGGCCCTCCAGTTCCCTCATGCAGATGATCCGTCCTCGTTGGAGGCGGAGATAACAAATCGATGTTCTGCAGGTTCGCTGTGCCGAGGAAGTGTCATTTCGAGACTTTTTAAGTCCTCGATGCTGCAGGAACCAAGAGACCAAGAGAGACGTTCTTCTGCTCACTGAACGTGAAGTGAAGGGTCTACATTACTTAAACCGCTCTGTCCATATCCTGGCCATGCCTGATAAATGTCAACTTGGACATGGAACGTCACAGAACGATTTTTTTTTCTGGCTGCAGCGAGTTCCGCGTACGGAGAAAGCGGAACCACGCGTTCACCGGGCAGCATGTGGGAGTGTCGGAGGTTGCCGTTCTGAAGCTCGTGACCCAGATCTGCTGAAATCATCAAAGAGCCGCGACGCCGGTGCATGCAGCAGCGTACTGTGCATATGAATGAAAAAAATCTAGATCGAATAGCGCCGTGGGAGTGAGGCAGAACCGAGACGATGGCTCCGCTAACCAACGAGAAGGAAGGAACTTAAAGGGAAAAGGGGGGGTCTACGCAACTCTTCACGGTCCTCGGAGAGAACCCAACTGGTGAGAACATTCGTGGTCAGGTGGCCTTTTAACTGTGGTTCTGAACAAGAACCGGCACCCAGTTTCACCAGCAGGAAGCAGAAACCCAGAAGGTAGTAGTAGCCTAGTGGGTAACACACCCAGGTTCAAATCCCACTTACTACCATCGTGTCCCTGAGAAAGACACTTAACCCTGAGTGTCTCCAGGGGGGGACTGTCCCTGTAACTACTGACTGTAAGGCGCTCTGGATAAGGGCGTCTGGTAAATGCTGTAAATTTAGATGTAAGGTTCCAGTCTGGTCTGCGTGTTGGTCTACAGCAGGTCCGTAACAAGAGGAATGTGATGGAGCAGTTGTCTATATACACACACACACACACACACACACACACACACAGTCGTCTTTTTAACTGTTGAAGGCTCGTCAGGTGAAACGTGTGTGTGATGTGACTCTCCGTCATTCTGCACTGAAGCCCGTCAGCGTGTCAGTGTGTGTGTTCTCTGCGCTGGAAGCTCTCCACTGAATTCACTCAATATTTTTCAGCAGCTTCGCACGTGTGGACACACACACACACATACACACACACACACACACATTCACATGCATTTAGGCAGAACCTAAACAGGGAGAATCAGCGGCGAGGAGCAGAAACTCAGCGTTGCTTTCAAGGGCAGAGACTGAAAAGAGTCTCCAGCAGCCCACACACACAACACATCACACACACACACACACACACACACACACAACACATCACACGTCCGTCTCTCACACACACACACACACACACACACAAAACACATCACACGTCCGTCTCTCACACACACACACACACACACACACACACACACACACACAACACATCACACGTCCGTCTCTCACACACACACACACACAACACATCACACGTCCGTCTCTCACACACACACACACACACACACAACACATCACACGTCCGTCTCGCACACACACGCACCGTCCCTGCATATTCTGCAGAGCTAAATGCAGAGAGGATGGGGGGTTTTTGAGCGATGGGCGTTCATTCTGAGCTGATGAAATTTCATTTCTTCTCATCTCCTGACCACCAGACACCAACACACACACTTCAAACTCATCCTTTAGGTGACGGAGACCCATCTGACCCATCCTGGACTTTTTTTTCATCTGCCTGAGACCATCTCAGGGTGGTAGTAGCCTAGTGGGTAACACACTGGCCTATGAACCAGAACCAGAAGACCCAGGTTCAAACCCCACTTACTACCATCGTGTCCCTGAGCAAGACACTTAACCCTAAACAGCTCCAGGGGGGGACTGTCCCTGTCACTACTGATTGTAAGTCGCTCTGGATAAGGGCGTAAATGTATTTTAAAATATCTAAATGTAGATCTTTCATGCATTAAATCCTGACCCGGCCACGTGTGAGAACTTCAGTGACGAGAAAATCTCGATATTTATATATATGCATGTCGCTAAAGAAAGTGTCCCGGTCCTACCTGCAGGACACCGTCAGCTCCACCTTGGTGGCCGGGATGCTGCCGGTGATGGGGTCGAAGTCGCAGACCGACGCCGCGTCCTCCGGCTTGTCCAGCGCGTCGCCCTCCATGAGCGGCCGGGGCAGCGGACAGGTCCGGGACTCGCACCGCCGGGGTCCGTCCGGGTCGCCCCGGTCGCAGGTGCACAAACCGCGCGTGTCCAACGCGGCGACCCCGCGGGCTGCAGCCGGAGGTGGAGGAGTGGACGTGGACGCGGAGGTGAAGCGGACGGTCTGGTGGCTCCGGTGCTGTGATGGTCTCTCTCTCTCTCTCTCTCTCTCTCTCTCTCTCCTCCCTCCCGTTCTAAATCCGCTCTAGAACACACAACTTCACACACACACACACACACACACACACACACACACACACACACACACACACACACACACACACACACACACACACACACACAAGGACACGAACAATTCCAGCGGGAAAAGTAACAATCGTTTACTTTGTAAAGCGCATATGTCCCACTTGTGGGACTAATATAGGACCGTCTCGTCTCATATCTGGCGTGCATATCGGGGAAAAAAAAAAACATCGTTTTTCCATCGTTACGTCACGGCTTTCGTTCATCGATTTATTCACAATTCCTACATTTTATTTAGTCCAAATGATAACAGTAGAAGTGCAACTGCGGTCTGCAAAAAGGGGTGTCATGGATCGTTTCCACTAACCGGACTGAACGCGAAGGTGCACACAGTGAAATGTGTCCTCTGCATTTAACCCGTCACCCTCAGTGAGCGGCGGGCAGTGTGTGGGGACGGCGCCCTGCTCAGTGGCACCTCGGCGTATCGGGATTCGAACCGGCAACCTTCTGATTACGGGCGGGTTGCACATTCACCGCCGAACTGGGTAGTTTTGTACTCGTTCCGACTCTTAACTCCGGCACTTAAACGCACGCACGCCATTCCTGATATTTATCTTAAAAGTATTAGAAATAATTTCCGTCCTTTATTATTATTATTATTTTAATAAACTGGCGTATTGCAGTTTATATTCAAGAGTGTGGGTCAGTCAGAAAAAAATGGCACATTCGGCTCTACTCATGAGGTCACACGAGGCTCATGTGTGGCTTTGACTGCCTGAAACCCGAATAAAATACAAAATTAACGCTTTATGATTTAATTACGGGACCGAGCGCGCGCGTGGAGGAGCGCGGGGCCTGAAAACGGAGAAGAAGCAGCGTGAGGGGACCTGGTTCCTGGTAGGAAGGGCAGACGTGCCACATGGGGGCCAGATGAAGAGCTGGTGCTGGGTCGGTTTGAGGAGGAGGAGGAGGAGGGGAAGGATGAAGTTTTGTCAAGCAGCCAGCCGAACCCCCAAGACCCCACGAATGGCCCCGGTCCACCACCCTTCCTCGTTTCTACATCTCCGCGGAGAGGGGAGCTCATCAGACGGACAGAGAAATGAAGACGTTTGGCTCGCCGTGCGCCCGTTCCCTGTGATTTGGCTTTTTAATTACTGTATTTTTTGCCTCCTTTGCGTCACGGGGACCAAAAATATCGTCATCCTGCGCGCAATTAGGCACAGAAGATGGAAGAGACGTTGACCAAATGAGGACCCTCCAACGGCGCCTTGATAGGTTAATGGGGGGGAAGAGTGCGGAGCGGCACGTGGTGGTTTCCTCCACCGCCCACCTGCTGCTCCCCCACTGCTGCGTTTTAGCAATTTGAATCGCCGTCGCATTTGCCACTCATACCCATTTATACCCATATACCCACTACCCATAGGGGCAGTGGCGGCCTACATTTACCTTTACGGCATTTACCAGACGCCCTTATCCAATCAGTAGTTACAGGGGACAGTCCCCCTGGAGACACTCAGGGTTAAGTGTCTTGCTCAGGGACACGATGGTAGTAAGCGGTATTTGAACCTGGGTCTTCTGGTTCATAGGCGAGTGTGTTACCCACTAGGCTACTACCACCCAGGCCTAGCGGTTAAGGAAGCGGCCCCGTTATCAGAAGGTTGCCGGTTCGAATCCCGATCCGCCAAGGTGCCACTGAGGTGCCAGAGAGCAAAGCACCGTCCCCACACACTGCTCCCTGGGCGCCTGTCATGGCCGCCCACTGCTCACTCAGGGTGATGGGTTAAATGCAGAGGACAAATTTCACTCTGTGCACCGTGTGCTGTGCTGCTGTGTATCACAAGCGACAATCACTTCACTTTTTTAAATGTTGGAGAGCAAAGGTTGAAGGCGTGTACTCTGCCCCGAGGCTGATAAGGCATTGTGGGTAATGGTTTACCCGCTCCACCCTCTTCAAGGCCGCGTGGGGTTTAAAGGTGGCCGTTGGAGACGCGCGGCTCTGATCGCGTTCCTCCATCGGGCCGTCATGGCGGAGCTGGCGTTCTACCCCGCCGTGGCCCTGGCCTACTTCTTCGGCGTGACGCGCGCCACCCGGGACGACCGCGTGGACCTGCCGCCGAGCGCCTCCGTCAACGTCTTCGTCCTGTTCGTGCTGGTGCAGCCGCTGTGCCTGGTGATCGGCGGCTACGCCGGGATGTTCGCCTACCTCATCGGCGCCCTGGTCTCCTACAACAGCCTGCACTGGAGAGGGACGCCGGCCAACGCCGCAGCCGCAACGCCGAAGACGGAGAAGCGCAATTGAGCGCAAAAATCCGAATCTCACTTCAATCCGGAAACCACCATTTAATTGAAAAGGAAAGAAACGGTCCCCGGAGCGGCGGGAAGCTGTAAATGTCAGAGTCTGTTTGGTGTGAACTCGCACTCACCAACATCAGGCCTGCAGAAATTGCGCGACTGACCCGCGGGCAACGGGCGCACGCGTCCAAAAGCGGCTCGGCAGCGTCCGCCCATCATTAAAACCCGAGACCTGAGCTCAGGTCCGTGGGACGTGTGAAGATTGGCACGTCTCAGATGTGGTCTGTGAGAAGCGGGTGCGGATTTGAGCGACGTACCCACGACGGGCGCGGAGCCTGCGAACGCCCGCCACGTTGCTTGTGTGACCCCCTGTGTCAATCAAAGACAGATTGTGCTCGGCGGAACTCTGGACCCTTCCCTTATGGAGAGTGTGAGACCAAAGTTTACTTTTGAGACTCAAGTCCCCTCTCTTTCACCTTCCTTTCTGCTTCGTTTCCCTCCGTCCATGTTCCTTCAGTAAATTCGTGTTTCAAATTAAGCCGGAGCAGCAAAAGACCCGAGCTCCCCTGAAAGCCTCCCATGAGACGTTTATGGGACCTCCAGAACACATTCCAATTTTGTGTTATATATTGTGTCTGTTTTTTATCAAGGTTCCTGAAATAAAAATTTATTGTTGAAAAATGTTGTGTGTCAATTTGCTCATTGCATTCGAAACTGATAAAAAACACATTTCTGTCTACTCGTGTTGTGGTAACATTGTAATGTGAGGTATAGAGTGTAGAATTGTAGCTGTAGCGTTATAGTGTGTAGTATTGTGGTTGTAGTATTATAGTATTTTGCTGTAGTGTTATAGCGTGCACTATCGTTGCTCCAGTGTTATAGTGTGTAGTTTTGTGGTTTTAGTGTTATAGTGTGCACTATCGTGTTATGATGTGTAGTATTTCGGTTTTAGTGTTATACTGTGTGTTATACTGTGTAGAATCATGGCTGTAGCATTATAGTATGTTGCTGTAGTATTATAGTGAGCACTATCGTGCTGTAGCGTTATAGTGTGCACTATCGTGTTATGGTGTGTAGTATTTCAGTTTTAGTGTTATACTGTGTGTTATACTGTGTAGAATCATGGCTGTAGCATTATAGTATGTTGCTGTAGTATTATAGTGAGCACTATCGTGGCTGTAGCGTTATAGTGTGCACTATCGTGTTATGGTGTGTAGTATTGTGGTTTTAGTGTTATAGTGTGCACTATCGTGTTATAGTTTGTAGTTTTGTGGTTTTAGTGTTATAGTGTGCACTATCGTGTTATGGTGTGTAGTATTGTGGTTTTAGTGTTATACTGTGTGTTATACTGTGTAGAATCATGGCTGTAGCATTACAGCATGTAGCATCGTGGCTGTAGCATTATAGTGTGTTCACCCTAGTTAGGCTGTCCTAGTTAGGTACCGAGCCACTGTTGCACAAATATACCTCTATAACCACATATTTCTGTACCAGTTGTACGATGCCACCGTCTGCTGCTGCATCTGTTTGTTCTCTCCGAGATACTGAATCAAGCTTGCAGACCACCGGGAGACTCCAGTGAAGAGACCAGCAGATAAATCCTGGTTCCTGGCAACTCTAACGAGACCACTTAACATGAAACGAACCGGAGGGTCACCACAGCCGCCACCACCGTAACAGCTAAAGCTTCAGGGACCTTCAAGTGGACCAGTAGCATCATAATGGACACGTAATGTACACCATGACACTGGACTAAAACCTACTCTGCCCTGTCCAGCACCTCCACAAAATCATCAGACCATCAACCCGGCTCACTCTACCCTGGAAGGGCGTCCCTCTCTGTATCACCCCTTCCCAAGGTTTCTTCCTTTCTTTTTTCTCTCTTCTAGAGTTTTTCCTTGTGTGCAGAAGGGTCAAGTGTGATGTCTGTCAAAGCCCATTCAGACATACTGTAGTGTTATAGTACTTTTTATTGTGGTTATAGCGTTATAGTGTGTAGCATCAGGGCCATAGCGTTATAGTGGGTATTATTGTGGATGTAGTGTTATAGTGCATATTATCATGGGTCTAACATTACAGTGTGTATTATTGTGGCTGTAGCATTATAGTTTGTATTGTTGCGAATGTAGCATTGTGGCTGTAGCGTTAATAGTGTGTAGTATCAATTACATTTACGGCATTTGGCAGACGCCCTTATCCAGTGCAACTTACAACGTGACAATCATTTCTGCAGTGTTATAGTGTGTAGTATAATTACTGCAATGTTATAGTGTGTAGTATCTTTGCTTCAGTGTTGTAGTGTGTAGTGTTGGTATTTTTTGCGTTATAGTGTGTAGTATCATTTCTGCAGTGCTGTAGTGTGTAGTATCTTTGCTGCAGTGTTGTAGTGTGTAGTTGTGTAGTGTTGTGGTTTTAGCGTTAGTGTGTAGAATCTTTGCTTCAGTATTGTAGTGTGTAGTATCTTTGCTGCCAGTGTTGTAGTGTGTAGTATCATTTCTGCAGTGCTGTAGTGTGTAGTATCTTTGCTGCAGTGTTGTAGTGTGTAGTTGTGTAGTGTTGTGGTTTTAGCGTTAGTGTGTAGAATCTTTGCTTCAGTATTGTAGTGTGTAGTATCTTTGCTGCCAGTGTTGTAGTGTGTAGTATCATTTCTGCAGTGCTGTAGTGTGTAGTATCTTTGCTGCAGTGTTGTAGTGTGTAGTTGTGTAGTGTTGTGGTTTTAGCGTTAGTGTGTAGAATCTTTGCTTCAGTATTGTAGTGTGTAGTATCTTTGCTGCCAGTGTTGTAGTGTGTAGTGTTGTGGTTTTAGCGTTATAGTGTGTAGTATCATTTCTGCAGTGTTGTAGTGTGTAGTTGTGTAGTTTTAGCGTTATAGTGTGTAGTATCTTTGCTGCAGTGTTGTAGTGTGTAGTTGTGTAGTGTTGTGGTTTTAGCGTTATAGTGTGTAGTATCTTTGCTGCAGTGTTATAGTGTGTAGTATCTTTGCTGCAGTGTTGTAGTGTGTAGTGTCATGTTGTAGTGTGTAGTGTCATGGTTGTAGTGTTGTAGTGTGTAGTTGTGTAGTGTTGTGGTTTTAGCGTTATAGTGTGTAGTATCTTTGCTGCAGTGTTATAGTGTGTAGTATCTTTGCTGCAGTGTTGTAGTGTGTAGTATCTTTGCTGCAGTGTTGTAGTGTGTAGTTGTGTAGTGTTGTAGTGTGTTGTGTCGTGGTTGTAGCGTTGTAGCGTGTGTGGAGGAGGTACAGGTGTACCTAGAGACTAATTACAGCAGCCAGTCGATACGTTTAAATGGCAGTGGCAGCAGGAACTTGAATCTGCTCATGACTCAGTGTTGAGGTGGTCTTTGGTCCAGGCGAGTGATGCCCGTCGTCCATCACCTCCACAGACAGTCTGGCGGCGGGCGAGATGATAAAATCCACACCAATCAGTGATCTGTCCTCACAGAGGACATGATGATGTACCAGCATGGCTGTTTGATCGGTGGAACAGTTTCACTGCAATTTAAAGCACATTAAGGTGTTGTTAAGGAGTTAACGTGACACAAAAATAATGGAGAGTGGTTCTTAAAGAAGTAAAAGCTTCTCCTTGGCTTGGTGAAAGATCAACAGCAGCAAGATCCCCTTTCATATAATAAGCAACTAGCTGAACCGTTCATTATTATGAATGGTGCGAGGCAGCTGAACGTTGAGTAGGAACGAACGGAGCCACAATGCTGGACGAGCGGCTCGGATGCAAACTTTAATTCAATAACAAGCTGCAGAAATAACATGTTTTGCCTTTCCCCTGTGGATAAATGTGCTATTGACTGGACAAGCACCTCTTCCTGTTATATACAACTGTAATTAAGACATTCAACTACACCGTGTGTAGGGCAGGCCTACACACTAACACACACACACACACACACACACACACACAATCCATACTTGCATCTCCTGTGCCAAATCCAGCTTCTGATGCATCCGGAATTCATTTTTTATTTTTTTTTAAACTCTAGGTCATTATTGATTATATTGAAATGATTGAGGGTCATGTGACTGAGCCGGAGGGACGATCCCTTAATTTCATCACGTTACTCTACAATTGTACAATTACAATCTTTTACCACTCGCAGGCCTGTGCTTGTTTAATATATATACACGCGTGTGTGTGCTTGCTTGTTTACTGCAGAAAATAAGCTTCTGAACAAAAAACCTTTTAAACATAAGGTGAGGGTTAACAGTGTATAAGATAATTTCTTTTCCTGTGTAGTTAAAATTAGAAAAGCGAAAAACAGATACACTGTTGCCTAGCGACAGAGGTGAGCATGTGGTCACGTGATGAGGATGTCATGTTGGTTCTGCGAGGGCCTGTGGTCACGTCATATGGTTGCTCTGCAATCAAGTTCATCAATTCAAATGGGCTGAGAGGGAGACGGTCCGGTTTTAGGAGGACGGAGGGATGGTATGATGAGAAGGTTTTGGGAGCTAGTGAGGGCTGGAGCAACAAGAAAAAAAAAAAAAAAAAAAAAAAACTCAGCAGGTGTGGTGTTGTTTTTCTTTTATTTCTCTCAAACAAGTCATTAAATAAAAATCTATATACATCATTTACAGTCAAGTTGTTCTCGTTTGGTCCCATGCGGACGTAGAAAGAGAGAAGAGAAAAGCTGTACATACATCTACATTCCTGTCAAGGAGTTGTCTGTGCAATTAAAGGCACCGGTGACCCCTGGTGACCTCTTGCCTGCATAGAGGGGTCACAGTGTTGTCGTCTGGCCCTGAAGGTGACATCGGTTCAGGCCAGTGATAGGGTCGCTTGAGTCAGGAGCTCCAATAACAGGTAAGTATTAAACTGCACTGGTCCAGCCAGGGTACAGAGCTAATCCATCAGACTGGGAGCGTGGGTGCGAAGGTGCAGAGCGCCGATGGGGGGCGGGATTCGCCGGTTTCGGAGCAGGA
Source organism: Denticeps clupeoides (assembly GCF_900700375.1). Lineage (NCBI taxonomy): Eukaryota > Metazoa > Chordata > Actinopteri > Clupeiformes > Denticipitidae > Denticeps > Denticeps clupeoides. The sequence goes on from NC_041718.1 coordinate 18,900,648, forward strand.
AGAGGCTGACTCGTGACTCCAGTTCCACATCTCCTCATCACTCCCACCTTCCCAGCCTGCAGCTCTACACTTGCGTTCCAGCCATGCTGCTGGGATTTGGCTGTGAAGATGCAGTTGATCTTCATAACGCACACACTAACACACACACACACACACACACACACACACACACACACACACACACACACACACACACACACACACACACTCATTCAAAGCACACAATCAGCCTTTTAAAGAGTTCTTTCTAAAAACAAACCCTCCCAAACCTGAACCCATCAGGACCTCAGACCGCCACCTTTAATGAAGGCTGGACCTACATCTCGTAGATCTGAAAGTCCCCTGACCTCTGACAAAGTCGCTGTGTGCCTTCGAGGGAGGTATAAGGCAGTGTGGACTGTAAAGCCTGGGAGAGGCGGAGCCTAAACAAACAGAGGCGGAGCCGGCCCTCCTGGGGCCAGGTTAGTGCAGGGCTTCGTGGTCGTACCGTAACGCCACCTGAGGAGGAGTGGCTGTGAAGGTCTGTACAAAAAAAGGGGGCACCCTGAAATAACGGCAAAGGCTACAGTGTTGAGCACCAATGGACAGACAAGAAGCGTGAAGCACCAAAATCAAACCGTTGGCTAGCCAATTCTGCTCGATGGCTGAACTTTTACTTATGAATTAATATTCTTTGTGTTTCCTAAGAAGAAGGTTGTGCTGCAAATACTCATCAGGATAAGTCTGAAGAAACCCTTCGTTGCTGACCAGTCCGAGGTCAGAAGGTCTAACAGGAAGTTCCAGTGATAAAAAAAAAACCTTCGTGTGAGGAAGCATGGAGCAGAGATGACTTCTGCTCTGACAGCCACAGACCTAAAAATACCCAGAATTCTAGTTGTGCCAAGAGTCGCCCACGCTTCCCCGTCAGGCAAGTGGCTTCTTCTGACACCGGAGAGACGGAACGCCGCGTTTGATTTAACAGGGAGCTCAACGGGGCTGGCTGGAAAACGATGTGTGACCTAGTTCTGACGGCGCTACGCCCACGCGCATCACACTCGCGCTGTGGGGGCGGGGCACAAGAAAACAGACACATACAGATTAATTGCTTGTCATTTTTTCCCCTTCCAAATTATGTCTGGTTCTTACGACTTAAAATAGAGGCAATAACGAGGCTGAAGCTCAGCGAGGCTCCTCCACCCGGAGGGGGAATCCGGAAAGTTCCTCCAGCGTCTCAGCCGAGGTTTCCCCCGTGCCCGGCAGGACAGCCCATAATGACACAGAGCCCCTGCGCAGGGGACGATAACGCACACCCCATATAGAACGGACACCCAGCAATCTTACCACAATTTTGAAGAACAAGAGGCCCGTTGTCAAAGCTTCGCCCACCATCTTGTGTGTATTTCAACACAGAAGGTCTATAGTGTTTAAAGGTACAGAAGTGGACATCTGATGGCGAACCCCCATCACTAAGGCCCCGCCCACACGAGAACGCTTTTTTCTAAAACGGGTTTTCGGTTTCTAAAAAAAACCCGCGTCCACGTTTTAGCGTTATCTGAAATGTTGTCCTCACGGAGACGCAGAGAACGGTGAGTTAAACAAGTCATTGTTCCCCAGACCTGTCTGTCTTTTCATTAGGAACGTAGAGAGGATTTCTTGCAGTGGTTGCAGCAGCACGACCACGAACGTGTTATCCGCCATTGTATGTATGATGCGTTCGGGGTTATAGGTCAGGTTGGAGGTTGGGCTGATACGTCAGCGTTTTCAGTTTTAGAAGTGAGATAGAAATTCTCTCGTGTGGACGGGGGCGAAGTCCTACATGATGTTAAGGGGTACTGGCGTGGTGTTGGAGCATCAGAGGGTCAGGTTTGGAGGGTCAGAAGAGGTCAAAGTAACTACGTATTAAACAGGTTAAGAGAGGAAAAGAGAAACTTGACGTGAAGTCATCGCTGACGCTCTACATTAAAACTCTTCCCTTTTCACAACACGTCCTCTTAAAAAGACGAAACGTTCCCAGTTTCACTTTCCACATGGCGAGGAGTGCAGGGCTTCATTAAAAATGAAGGAAACATCAGCAGCTACGTCTCACCACAGGGGCACATCCTGTGGAAAAAAGGTGCTGAATGAACCAGTTTGACGGTCTCTATTCCAATCTGGACATGGTTCAAATATGGCACATAAGCACTCGTGGTCCCCCAGCTGACCCCACCGCTGGACACGTCCGCCGCCACGTCACCTCTTCTTCCCAATCTTCGCCACCCAGATCTTCACTCTCATGTCGCTGCAGAAGGAGGGAAGAGGGGGGGGGGGGAGAAAAGGGGACTCAGTTTCCAGCAGCTTCAAACACCTTGTCTTGTGACGCCCACGCCACCAGCTTCAAATGCTCGTCGTGGCCCCCCCCCCGATTCAGCAGCGCCCCGCCGTGGGTTAATAAACATCACAACCTCCCGCGGCACCGCGCTCATGAAATATTCAGCCCGCTGAACAGCCGGCGCCGCGCTCGCTCGTCACTCCCGCTCATCTATTCTTGGGGGTTTTAAAACCGAGAACGAAAGTGGCTGCGGAGACAGACACGGAGCCGCTGGGCTCTGATTGGCCGGACGTGCGGGCAGGCGGCGAGACAGAAAACGAGAGGGGGAAGGGGGGTCAGGAAGGCGGAGGCCCGGCGTGGACAGTACCAGAAAGCGGTGGAAGCAGGAGGTGTTAGTGGAGGATCATGGGAGGCTGGTGGCGCGGCCCTTGATGGCCAGGACTCTGCGAGGGAGGCAGGGGGTGAGGCCGGGGACGTAACTCCACAACTTCACCCGGCAGTCGCTGCAGCCGCAGGAGAGAGACAGACAGAGCGAGAGTGAGACCCCGTTAGATGGAGATCATTAACGGCAGCGATCCTAATGTGCTGAAATTGGACATTTTTTTATCACAAATGAAGGTTAGGAAGGACGTGAAGGTTCCTACTGATTAGAAGCATGGTTCAAAATGGTCGTCTCTTAAAAACGAATAAGCAATAAGCTCGACGTGGGTAACAGGATAAAAAATGGAGGATGAAGGACGGCCAACAGACAGAATCCATTTGCTTCACAGGCCTATAAAGTGAGGCAGACGGAAAGAATCAGGCAGTCGTGGTGGGATGGCGGCACTGTTCTAAACAGCGTTAACACTAGCGCATGCAGACAACAGGTTCAATCTGCTGAAGATGGCCCTGCCGACACCGAGCCAACGGCAGAAATCTATCTAATTAACGAACCAGGAGCAGAAACATAAAGAACAGATACTTCATGGGTTCCATGGAATGAAGCTGATAATGAGAAAGGCCTGGGTGTGAAGATTGACACTTTTTCGCCAGATGTGTGGAGTTTTAAGGGAGGTGATGCTAAGAATAGAATTTCCCCTGAATACTGTACAGGTTTGGTCGCCACACCTAAATAAGAACATTGCAGCTTTAGAAGGGGTTAAATGCAACGAGGGTGGCCAGCCCAGGGATGGTACCTGGAGGCGGTGAAGATCTGTTTGGAGTTGGTGCAGATGGCGTTGATGGGGCTGTCGTGGCCCTTGATCTCGCCAATGGGGGTGAAGTTCTCGACGTTCCACACCTTGAGGACGCCCCCCCTGCAGCCGCTGAGCATCATGGGCCGGCCGGGCACGTAGGCGAGGGCACACACCCAGTCCTTGTGGGCGTTGGGGATTTGCTGTAGGAAGAGGTGACACGAGGCAGCCAAAATAAAACAGAAGAACTCTTTGTTTTAGAGCCATCTGAGGACCATAATTAGAGATGGAGCGTCAGGTCCATTTATTTAACCTCAGCCAAATGGACTCAGCCGCTGTGCCAGTGGGGAACAGGAGAGGAGCAGAAACGCGTTTTAACATCGCTCTGGAAGAGTCGGGATGAATCGAGGTGCGTGGCCCGCGGGTTGGTGGTGTGTATGGGATGCCAGTGAGAGAGACACTCACACCCACTGACTTGCTTAAAATACTCCGCCGAAAAACAGGTGCCCATTAGGCTGGTTTCTGCATCGCTCAGGCTGACAGCCAATCATTATCATTTCCGGTCTTTAAAAAATGTGCTGGTAGCCGAGCATTTACGACGGGTAAGAAATTAATCAGAAGACCAAAAAGGACCAGTTTTCTTAATTCATTTCAGGAGTATTTCGTGAATAATAAAATGAATTATCGGACTGACTCCGTACCTGAATGAGTTCCTGCTGCTGCAGGTGCCACTTCTTGATGCCGTTGTCACGGGAGCTGCTGAATAGGACGTCCCCCTGGACAGCGAGACACTCAATCCCATCGTAGTGTGGTGGCTCGAAGTTATGTGCAGGGCCAATGTTGCCCAGCGTTCCCTCAGCTACGTCAAACACCTACAACACACACACACGCACACTCGGAACTAAACATCACTCCCCTAACTGTGAGGGTCCCTGAGGTACCTGCTAATCAAGATCAGATGAGGCTCCTCCCACCTTGACGTAGTGGTCCTTTGAGCCGGTGATCACCTGGTCCTTCCCCCCAGAAGAACGGCCCACGGTCAGACACATGACCGAGCCGATGTGTCCCGTCAGCTTCCCCGTGGCCTGCATTCTGTTAACACACACACACACACACACACACACACACACACACACACACACACACACACACAGAGCGTAAGTGAGTGTTAATGTGCACATTACACTGTTTCCATATCCAGTTGTAAGAAAAAGTATGTGAACCCTTTGGAATTATATAGAATTCTGCTCAAATTGGTTGTAAAAATGTGATCAGATCAATGGACAAACACGGTCTGCTTGAACAGATAATTATGTTTTCATGTTTTTTTTCTTTTAACACGTTAAGCATTCATTTTATGTGTTTGTGTGGACGTTGGCGCTGCTGTGTATGTGTACCTGTTAAGGTCCCAGGTCCTGACTGTGTTCCCTGCGGCGGCGTACAGGGCGGAGCCTGAGGGGTTGAGTGCGATCTGATTGATGTGGAACTCGCCCGGCGCCGTGGTGATGCTCCGAGTTGTCGTTCCGGCGCACGCATCGCCTGACACCACCTGACCAGAGGAGCTGAAGAGCGGGACCTCCTTCAGAACCTCACACTCATAATATAACCGCATACACGCTAATACAGACATATTTCATTAATCTTCAGCTACAATGCCGAGATTCCAGGTGAAAAAAGCATCTGATTGGACGATGAAGGTCTTGCTGAGCCCCCATTGGCCGCAGTGACTTACGTGAGGGTGCGCACACACTTGGCGGAGTCGCGGATGTCCCACACTTTGACATAGGAGGTGGAGACGGTGAAGACGAGGCAGGAGCTGCTGCAGTACTTGACTGACACCACGTTGTTGGGGTGACCGCGGAGCGTCACGATCTCCTGCCCCGTGACCAGGTTCCACATCTTACATGAGCGGTCTGACGAGGAAGAAAGATGGAGGAAGAGGTCGAGCAAAGACAGCAGAGTTCTAGAACTTCAGAAACTTAATCACAGATGGGTACCCTAATGTTCTACATTAGGACCCTAAAAACAGTACATGAGTATTATGATGAAACAAAAAGGACAAAATGTGTCCTCTGCATTTAACCATCACCCTTAGTAAGCAGGAGCCCAGGGGGCAGTGTGTGGGGAGGATACCTTGATCGAGGGGACCTCAGGGGCACCTTGCCGGTTCAAAATTTGAACTGGCAACCTTCTTTAGCCGCAAGGCCGAACACTGCCCCACTACAGAACCCTTCACAGCAGAGCAGAAATTCTTGGCCCGAGCTCGGGTCTGTTCAGGCTCGTGCGGTAAATTATTGGCAGACACGCGCTTGCGGTCCACAGTTCCTATCTTTTCTGTATGATTAAATTGGATTTGGTTTTAATTATCGCAAAAGAGATATGAAAATGGATGCTGAGGAGGTGAAACGGAGGCTAGCCGCTGGCGATTATATTTTAAACCCGCTCATTCCCTTTTCCTCTTAATCCAGCACTAAAGTAAAGTGAAGTGATTGTCACATGTGATACACAGCAGCACCGCACACGGTGCACACAGTGAAATTTGTCCTCTGCATTTAACCATCACCCTGAACAGTGGGCAGCCATGACAGGTGCCCGGGAAGCAGTGTGTGGGGACGGTGCTTTGCTCAGTGGCACCTCAGTGGCACCTTGGCGGATCGGGATTCGAACCGGCAACCTTCTGATTACGGGGCCGCTTCCTTAACTGCTAAGCCATCACTGCCCCAGGGGTAGGTGGGGCTAGTTGGGGCTTGTACAAAGTTGTACTTGTCAGGTCGGGTTGGATTCAGTCAGGTTCGGGACTTCACAACATGACTGGGTTCTGTAACGTTCTGCAGCAGAACCCAACGCTATGTATGGTTCTGCCATGAGCTGGCCTGCATGTGTCCGCACAGTGGCCGGCCTAGAGGTTCCGTACCTTTGGATCCGGTGAAGAGCAGCTCGTCGGTGGCGTCCAGGCAGAGGACGGGTTTGGAGTGTCCCTCGGCGACCGCCACACACTGCAGAGGCGCCGTGCGCCCCGCCTTCAGCCCTCCCACCGGGCTGATCACCCCCCTGGTTCAGAAACACACGGTTAGGGACGCTGCTGGTGTGTGTGTGTGTGTGTGTGTGTGTGTGTGTGTGTCTAAAGACATCCAGTGCATGGTGAGAGGCAGAGTTGGAGTGTGTGTACACACACGTGTGATGTGTTATCAGCACTTTCGGAGAGAGAGAGTTAATGAGTGTGTGTGTGTGTGATCTCCTATCAGCTCTTTAGTGGACAGAGCGCTGTCTGTTCCGCGGGGTATTAATAGCTCAGTGGTGTTTAATGGTCTTTATCAGAGTGGCTGCCGAGTGACGACTGTGATGTGGAAATGGACAGCCGAGGACAAACAAAGAGGTGTGTGTGTGTCCAGCACGTGGACAAACAAGTGTTAAAACCCACCAGCGGTCAGAAACGTGAGGGGCGAAGGGGTGTGGCCCTACACATGTCCCAACACCCCAGTCCTGAGCGGATGATGGCCTGGTGGTCAGACGACCACAGAGGAAGCTAATGTTTGTAATGTTTTAATTGCGACGAGTGTGGGAAAGAGGCTCAGGCCGTGACTATACTCGCATGTACGTCCTTTGTACGGAGTGACATAATGCACCACAAAACTGAATGCAGTCATTCTGGCATTAAAATTAAAACACTGTTGTACATTTCAAGCCCGTCCGACCTGTTTATGCAAATTTCTTTTTACTGCAGATGAAGTAGTGGTAATTAAGGTGGTAGTAGCCTAGTGGGTAACACACTCGCCCTATGAACCAGAAGACCCAGGTTCAAATCCCACTTACTACCATCGTGTCCCTGAGCAAGACACTTAACCTTAAGTTGCTCCAGGGAGACTGTCCCTGTAACTACTGATCGCTCTGGATAAGGGCGTCTGATAAATGCTGTAAATGTAAATGTAAGTAGTGACAACATGACATGACACCTGTCAGCGGGCTTAAACCAGTCAGCCAGAAATTAGTTGTGACGGGGGCGGGTTCTGGAGGCGTGGCGGTGGGTTACCCAGCAACACCAGTTATAGTCTCGCGTCAGCCGGCGGGGCCAAGGAACACAAATACTCGCCGGGCCACGGAGGTTCTGCGTCCGACGATAAACTAAAATAAATGGCGTGACAGACTGCTAGTGACAGCAGACGTGGGCAAAAATATCCCGGCGGTGGCTTCTCCCCCGGCAGACTGACAGACAGGCTGTCGGAGACGAGCGCGGCGCTCCGATCATCCCGGCGCTTCTCAGACAATGGGACCAAATACGGCAGGGAGCCTGTCCCGTCTCATGCCTTTCACTCCGGCGGCCGGGTGCCAGCGCCAGGCTGCCCCCTGCTGGAGGAAGTGGGCGTGCGCTGCAGGGCTCTCGCTGAGGTAGCGCCGTCATCCGGAGCTGAAACGGTGGAGCTTTTCCTCGCCGCCAATTAGGAAGCCTTAAAAAGAGGCGGCCCTGGTAGATGAACAGGACTCGCCCCTCTCGGAGATAATGAGGCACTTCCCGTTCGTCACCCGGTCCCACGACGCGGCTCGGGGAAGTTGCTGGGCTCGTACTGGGCGGCGTGTGAGAGGGATGAAGGGACGAAAATTGGTCTCTGGTGAGCAGGGGTGGGCCGAGGCGCCTCTGAAGTTCAAATGGAACTCGTACAGGGGCGCGGTGATTAAAAGACGAAAGTGGAGCGACGTGGCGTCCCACCGGAGGAGAGGGAGACGGGCAGGTGGGCTGGAGGAACATCATCAAAGTGAAAACAGTCGACTCTGAAACTATGCAGTTGCTGCGTGTGCAGAGAAACGCAGAGAGAGAGAGAGAGAGAGAGAGAGAGAGAGAGTTCCTGTACAACTGGTCGTTTGGACTGGTTTCGTGTTTCGCTCGCAGGTGAGGGTGGTAGTAGCCTAGCGGGTAACACACTCACCTATGAGCCAGAAGACCCAGGTTCAAATCCCACTTACCACCACTGTGTCCCTGAGCAAGACACTTAATCCTAAGTTGCTCCAGGGGGGGACTGTCCCCTGTAACTACTGATTGTAAGTCGCTTTGGATAAGGTCATCAGGTAAATGCTGTAAATGTAAATTTAAATGAAACTGTAATGTACGATGGCCTGAATGCAAAAGCCACAACAATGGAAGTCATGCTAGAGAACGTGCCTGTCAAATATTATGTGCTATATGCAATATTTAATATATAAACGTAACTTCCGTCGAGGCTTTTGTATTGTATTGTATATATAGAGGGTGCTAGTAGCCTAGTGGTGTAACACACTCTCCTAGGAACCAGTAGACCCAGGTTCAAATCCCACTTACTACCATTGTGTCCCTGAGCAGGACACTTAACCCTGAGTGTCTCCAGGGGGGAACTGTCCCTGTAACTACTGATTGTAAGTGGCTCTGGATAAGGGCGTCTGACAAATGCTGTAAATGTAAATGTAGGTAAAACCGACAAAAGCACCAGAGCCACACCCCAACCACACCCAACCTCAAATGAAAATGTGGAGCGAAGCTACATGCTGTGTCGCCACCTACAGCACCATGTGAAATCATAAATTACACGAATGCAGTGGAAAACCATGAGGAACCAAACGCACACACACACACAGACACACACACACTGCCGTAAAGCGCCACACCTACGGCTCATGCGAGTCTCTAGCTGGACACGTCCCTTTCTGGAGGCACCTGATAAACACACATGAAGTGAAAAGGCTCAATCCGGACCCCCGGCTGAGGGGAGGAGCAGGATGTGAGCGTCTCTGTGGGTCAGGGGTCTGAATGGACCTTATCAGCCTCGGGCCACACTGTGTAGAGTCAATAGCAAAACGGAACTTTTATGTCGCTAAGACGACTGTGGAGGAGAAATAGAGTCGGGTGTGATGCCAGTCGTTCCATAAGGAGCGGCGGGGAGGTGGCAGTGGCTTCAGAATGGACAGCTGCCGGAAAAATCGACACCCCCGAGTTCCACCGGTTCTTTAACCTCGACGCCCATGGCGCAGGTTTCAGGGGAGGAGCTTTAATTCTTTGCTTGCCTCCGATTTCTTGTTTACAGGCAATTGCAGGATATTAAACATGGACTTGAGGTCAGTGTCACATCATGGACTTGAGGTCAGTGTCACATCATGGACTTGAGGTCAGTGTCACATCACCACACGCTCTCCTGCAGACTGGACACGGAGGTCGTAAGGTCCATTCAGACGCCGCACACATGGAACTGAAATGGGTGGGGTCAGATGGGCGGGTACCACGGAAGGAACAGCATGCTCACACAGCCACACCCACCCCTCAGGACGGGGCAGGGCCAAACTCAGGCCAATCAGGCAAGAGAAGAAAGAATGACAGACGGACGGACGGACAGACAGAGATCTCTACCTGAACACCTCCGAGAGAGAGGAGTCGCTGTCATCCGACCTAGAGGACAGAACAGCAGCAGGGTTAGGGCAGGGTGGGAGGAGTCAGTATTGGGGGGCGGGGCTTCTGAGGAAGCAGGCAGGAATCAGGGCTGAGGGGAGGGCAGGGAGGCACAGGAGTTAACAGAAGAGTAGAGAGAGAATCGGGGACGGTCAGGGTTAAAGGACACATGAACAGAGTTGTAAACAAGACGACACCTTGTCATCTGCAACCGCATTAAATCAACGGTGCAGGACCATGGACCACGCCCAGCAGACGTGGTTCTTCACCTTTAGTTAGGATTCTGAGTGGGCCACTGAGGCTCTGAATCAAACTCTTCCCCAGCAGTCCGATGGCAAGGAGACACAACTCGAGGAGAAAACTATGCATACAACTAAGTTCACAGTGTGATTTACTTATTCTGCGCCGTTGTGAGATCAGCCGCATATAAACTTGTAGCAAATTCACAATGCATCTCGACGTCAAAACACACAAACACGCAAAGAAACACACCGAAAATGCTCAGACGCTCACACACGTGCTGATACAGCTTCTGTACTCGTCCATAGCAAGCTTTAACCTACAGAATCTACACTGGTGTCTGTGGTGTCTCTGACCTCAGGTTCGCTTTAAAAAAACCAACCAGAAGACCACGAAGTGCCAGATTCAAACCCCACTTACTACCATTGTGTCCCTGAGAAAGACCCGGAGTGTCTCCAGGGGGGGCACTGTCCCTGTCACTGCTGATTGTAAGGGTGTCTGATAAATGTGCTGTAAATGTAACAAGCAAAAAGTTGAGGATACACATACAAGCACACACACACACACACGCATACAGACACATACAAGCGCACAATGTGTGTATTCACTCACGCTCTCACACACACGCACTACAAACACACTATATACACACGTTTCCCTTAAATCACTGATTCACAGAACAGCCAGTTACAAATGGCAAAAATTTCCAAAAGACACAACGTCTTGACGCGTGTCTGTATAACATTGCTGCCTGTCCGGGTTTAAGATTTTGGGACAGTTTGTGGACTCGGCTGCAGAAAGCGTCCCTCGGAGCTGAAATCACGCACTCAGGCCCGTAATAAATAAAGCCACCGCGGACCCGTCACACGCTGCACTCTGGCTGGTGTGGGGGTCTCGGGCGCCTCGCAAAGAAGAATAATTGGTGACCGCGACCCAATTCAGCCCCTCCTGGCAGCCTAATGAGAATCCGCAGGCCCTCGCCGGGGACAGCCGTCCACGCGGCGCAGCCTCATTATCGGCGGCTTCCGGCACCGGCTAATAGGCGGCAAAGCGGCCGGCGCTACGACAACGGAGCGCCAGGAACCGTAAAGAACACACGACCCTGCGACTGGAGAACATCACATTTGCATAAACAATTAAGAAAGACGACGGGACAAAAAGACACCATCGGTGCGGCTGTCTCATGTTTGTGAGAGAGTGTGTGTGTGTGTGTGACGGCCACTCACTTGTCCAGCGCCGAGCCCAGACTCTGGTTGCTGGTCAGACGGGAGAAGACGTTGCGGTCGTTGCGCGGGCGGAGCGGCGGGGAGGAGGGAGGGGTGTAGCCCATGTCAGGAGGCCTCAGCGGAGAACTGAGCACTGAGCTGCGATTGGACAATCAAGGAACAGCCACGGAGGTTCAGCAGAAGAAGAAGAAAAACAGACCACACACACACTTATTTACCTGTACGGTGACACGCGGTCATACGACTGCCTCCGGGTCAAAGGTGATGTGTCCGACCCCCTGGACTGCCTGGGACTATGAGACAAACACAACACGCAAAATTCAACGCTGTTCTAAATAAGTGTTTATCCTGTTTACCGATTTTTAGCCAATATGCACTATTACGTCCCATTTTAATGCACCTTGAGAATGATCAATGAAAATATTGACACATCATTGACCAGCATATATGTGTATTTTATTCAGTCCTCCAACCATTTGGTCCCACAAACTCACAACGTGTGACCCCGGACCGGCAGGCTGACTGTGCGGGAGACGCGCTCGCGGGCGTAGGCCTCGTGGGTGGAGAAGCTCAGGCCATCCTCGTGGATCTCGGTGAGGGACGCCAGGGATTTGGTGATGTTCCTGGTGGAGGAGTCCAGCAGAGGGCCCAGGTACTCGGCAGAGATGGCCTTCATCTGGATGGACAGCCGCGGCTCGGCCTGCGGAGAAGGACAAAGTCCTCTTCAAACCCATATCTCCTTTCGCAATGCAGCCGAAGACGTGTCCTGCAGAGGACAGACTTTAGGTGTTGTCTGTCAAGACAGCCTTACCTTAAGTTTGAAATCTTCCTGACTGGCCGAAGCCTTCATCTGAGACTGAGAGACACTGAAACAGAAGATCGGAAAGTAAGAGGTCAGAAGATGGACGTTCTACAAGGTCATTGGTCGGCGTGTATAGTACTCACCCGCAGTCCGAGACCTGGCTGAACTCAGAGGCCTCTTCGTCTGTGCTAGCATAGCCATTCTCTGCATGGAACACATGATGCGCACAATCAACATCTCAGGTCAGGCCAGCAAAAAAAAGAGAAACCCCCTCCTCTGGAGGAATGACCCAGCAGCATCTGCGGCACGGTGGAGGCCAGCTCGGTCCATCCTGGGAGGTTTTTGTTCCACTTCGGCAACTAAGATGTCAGTGGCAACTACAACCCTTGATGGACTGAGCTGGACGTGAGTGTGTGAGAAGTTCTGCTGACCCTGCTGGACATTGTGGATGAGGGCCTGCAGCTCGGGGTGGCACTCGGCCTTCTCACGCAGCGCATCCAGGATGATGTGGTTGTGGGCGGAGCCAATCACATCCGTCTGACGCAGCTGCCCCTCCAGAAACCGGATCTGAGCATCTTTCTGCACCACCTGTAATCCCTGTCGTGGCCAGCAGAGGGAAGCACAGTGCTGTGAACGGTACTCGGGTCACACGACCCACAATTCCATTGTGGCGCAAGCGAGCCTCACCTTGTCGATGGAGGCTTTCAGGAAGTGGTCGAGGAGGTGGCGCGCTTCAGACAGCGAGCAGGAGCTGATGACCACCGAGGTGTCAACAGAGTCAAGCTCATCCTGAAGCAAAAACAAAACAACTTTAAGGTGCTGATCAATTTCCCGCCAACTTAGTCAGTCCTGGAACGTCCTGCAGTGACCCTTGTGAAAGTGAAGTGATTGTCATTGTGAAACACTGCAGCACAGCACACAATGACACAACGAAATGTGTCCTCTGTATTTAACCATCACCCTTGGTGAGCAGTGTGTGGGGACGGTGCTTTGCTCAGTGGCACCTTGGCGGATCGGGATTTAAACCGGCAACCTTCTGATTACGGGGCCGCTTCCACCACCGCCCCTTCAACCAGGAGATCCCAACCAACCCAATCTTTTTTATATTTCAAATTATCAAGATATTATCGACAATCAATATGAAAAAATTCCAATTCTCTATTACGTGGTCTGAACGCGGCCAGAAATGGACTGTATATAGAGCGAGAAACTAGATGTCTGGGAAAGCAGCAGCTGATGGGAATGTTCTCCACGTGAACCTCTTCAGCCGCAGGCAATGCTTCTACCAGCGGCAGACAAACGAAGTTTCGACAGCTAACGGCCCCTCATTAGCCCCCCCGAGATCGCGCGGCGGGCGCGGCTCTGCTCGCCTTGGACTCTTCGATCTGCACGATGGTGGCCTGGCAGTCGGATAGGCTGTCGTTAATGTAGTCGATGTTGGCGCTGAGAACCTCCACCTCCTCGTTCATCTCCTGCACCAGCCTCTGCTCATCCTCGTCCTGGCCTGGCTCCGCCTCGCCCAGGAGCGTCTCTCTTTTACGCAGCAGCGCCTCCTGCTGCACGGACAGCTCCTCGCGCTTCTGAGAGGCGCGAGAAAAACACACCAGGTTCCTCACAGATTCAGCGTTAAACAGATAATTTATTTAAGTCATTTTTTGGGTTCACCTTGATGAGGCGGTCCATGTCGGCCTCTACGTTGGTGATGGTCATCCTCTGCATGACGATGTCCAGGATCCTCCTCTCCAGGGACTGCCACTTCTGACGGGCCGTCTTCGAAAAGCTACTGCCCACACCTTTCCTCTGGAACTTCTTCCTGCTACGGAAAACAGACCAGGACGAGGTTCCTGCAGATGGAGGAAGGACGGCTGGGGACCAGCTGGCGTGGACAGCCGAGCTCACCTGGCCACGTGGGTCCTGCTGTCCGCGTTCTCGCTCTCGCCCAAGTACCCGTTGAGTTTGGAGTTCCACTGCCGCACGATGGTGGAGACGGAGCGGCTGGTCTCGGGCTCCGAGGACGTGGTGGTGCTGGCCGACAGCTCGGCGCCAGAATCCTGGTTCTGCTGCCGCCTGGGGAGCCGCCCGGCTACGCGCTCTGACATGGGTTTCGCCAACCGCCGCAGCGCAGTCACTTCCTGTGTCTTCCGGCGCAGGACGAGCTCCTGCTGCCTCTTCTGAGACTCCAGGGCACGGATCTGATACTGAGAAGCACACACACACAGTCAGCTGACTCAAGTCTAATTATGTCTCCTTTTTATGAAAAATCAGAGGGAGATGGATGCTGTTTAAGGCCCCGTCCACATAAGAACAGAGAACGTCCTGAACGCTAACCCCCCTCCACACCTGTAGGTGGTGCTGTAACTCCCCACTCTCCTTGTTTGGCCTCTAAGTTCTCCGTTGTGAGTTAAACAATTCGTTGTTCTCCAGACCTTTGTTGGAAACGTGCACCGCTTTGCAGTCCACGTGGAAGAGAGAAATTTACTGTGGGACCAGTTTCAGAAAATAATATTCTGGGTCCCCATAAGTACCGTTCCCGCTTTCGAGAAAAACGGTCTCTGTGGACGGGGCCCAAATGGTCCACAATGGGGAAGTAGGGTGTGTGAGAGGTGCCAAGTGCTCGATATCATCGCTGTGTAACTCACCTCCTGCCTTCGCTGCTCTTTCTTCAGCTGGGCGATCTCCCGGTTCCTCTTCGCCTCGATCATGCGCCGCCTCTGCTGCTCCTCCTTCATCTGCTTCATCAGCGCCACCTGCAGTTGGAGAGCCAGATCAGAGCCAGGCCGCGTCGTGCCTCCTCACAACGTCCCCAGGGGACGCCGGCCGGAACCCCGCGACTTTAACATGCAGCAGCAGGCGCCCCCACCTTGGCCTTCTTCATCTCGGCGACCTCCGTCTGCAGCTTCCGCAGCTCGCGCTCGTAGCGCCCCTGGTTCTTCAGCAGGCGAGCGTGCTCCTTCTGTGCTGCCTGCAGCTTCTGCAGGTCCCTGTTCATCTCCTTCAAACGCTTCTCGTACTCTGACTTGATCTTGCAGGCCTTCTCCTCAGTGTAGTTCTCCATGGACACTGGGCAGGAGAAGAAGAATTGTGTTTCACGTTGTCATCATCATCAGCATAGTCATGTCAATAAGACATGACACTGGACGGTGGTAGTAGTCTAGTGGGCAACACACTCGCCTGTGAACCAGAAGACCCAGGTTCAAATCCCACTGACTACCATTGTGTCCCTGAGCAAGACACTTAACCCTGAGTGTCTCCAGGGGGGGACTGTCCCTGTATCTACTGACTGTAAGTCTCTCTGGATAAGGGCGTCTGGTAAATGCTGTAAATGTAGATAAAGAAACCATCCACTCCAAGGTTTCACCAGAACCTCCACTCCAGCCCATGTCTCCAAATCTAGAACCGTAAACCGCGGCTCGCCAGTAAATCTCACCACAGATGAGTCCAGAAAAGGAAATTCCCACAATGCCCCTGGGACTCACTGAGGTTGTGCAGCACGCGGTCCCTCTCCAGCTGGGTGTCACGGATCTTGTTCTGCAGCTGGACCAGCTTCTCCTCGTACTGCAGCTTCAGCGTCAGCAGCCGCCGCTGGCTGTTCTCCAGCTCGTCAATCAGTTTCTGCTTGATCTCGATCTCGCACGTCAGGTCGGCCAGGTCCGCCTGGAAGTTCGCTACGAGGTCAGAGGGCAGAGGTCAGGCATATTAGTCCGGCTTCCTGAACTGTTCAGTCGAGTTAAACTAAATTAATTTTGCTCCACCAAATTTAACCGGGAATTTCCCTCATTAGTGTCTGCGGCACCTTTTTCATCTGAGTCCGAGTCAGAGTCCACCAGACTCTCATCACTGTCAAACTCCTCCTCCACGGCGTCCTCTTCTTCCTCCTCCTCATCATCACATCCGCTCTCTTCCTGCTCCTCCTCCTGCAGGGGGTATATGCCCTTCTGGAACGCAGCACATTCAAATGAGTACTGGAGGCTGGGGGAGGAGCCTGGGGGGATGTCCCCACCCAGTACCCTCACCTTCAGACCCACCTCCTCTGCCTCATGGTCGTCCGAATCGCCGTCCCCGTCCTGTCTGCCCTGTCCGTTCTCTGGCGGGTGAAGCTTCGCTCTTTTTTTCGGACCCTTTGGTTTCTCAGGACTTCAGACAGACAGACAGACAGACAGACAGACACCCATCAGCATCACTTTTTAAAACACAAAACAAGGTTGTGGAAGCTGCTTCTCGCTGGAAGCCGTTTCGTTCGGACGCCCCCGCCGGTCCTCGGCTGTGATGAGTAATGAGCTCCAGCCCTCAGGGAGCTTTTAACCCCGACACTGATACCCACGGTGGAACCGTTAACCCGTTTACGCCGATACGCCCCGTCCACACAGAGGAATCCAGCTGCTGACACGCACACAAACCGAGGATGTCTGTGTGTGTGAAGAGGAAGGTCTCTCACACACACACACACACACACCAGCACACCATCCAGTCTGTCCCCTACTGTACTGTGCACACCTGCAGCCACACCCCCCCAGTTACAGCGCGTCCCCCAATTATTCTCATTCTGACCCCATTTCTCAAGAAAAAAGGGGGCCGAGCTGCAACGTCATTCGCTGCGTTCGTTCACCCTGACCCTCTTCCTCCTCTGGTTCCTCTCCTTCTTCTTCAGCCGGTCAATGTCCAGCTTGGCCTGGCGAATGACGTCAGTCATCTCCGCCTCCACAGAGATGGTAGGGGAGGAGCCGGGGGGGTGGCCGGTGGGAGGGGCATGGCAGGAGGGGTAGGGCGAGCGCGAGGAGAGGCGGGAGACGCTGCGCCGCAACGATTCGTTCATCGCCTCACTTTCCAGCAGCTTTGACCTGAGAGAGGAAGCGAGAGTTACAGTCTTGAAGGAACCACTGAAGATCTGTGAATGTGTTGAGGTGTGTATGTGTGTGATGCTGTCACCTGAGCTCCTCTATTTCTCGAATGTAATTCTGGATCAAAGCGCTTATCTCCTCATTTCCCTCTCCTGCAACAGAGCACAGAAGGTCCAGAAGATCCTGAATCTCAAATGGATCCATCCCAAATGCCATTACTGGGCGTGGCCTCACCTGTCTTGGCAAGCAGCAGGTTGATCTCGTTGGACAGGAGATGGCTGACGCGGGAGTTCAGGTGCTCGATGGTCTCCTGCATGGCCTTGACACGCATTCGCAGGGTGTTGTTCTCGCGCTGCAGCATGGTGTTCTCCTGAAACAGGTCGCTGAAGCCCTCCGTGCCGTCCTCACCCACCACGCGTTTCCCCTGATGACACAGAGCAGACAGACCGGTCACGCCCACCATCTGCAGCGGCAAATGGCATCACCGTCAGCAGACTTTCACAGATCTTAGCCAATCACAGGACTCCGCCCACAGACCCATCCTCTCCAAACCTACCTCCACACACATCGCTTCACCTCCTCAAACTGACCTACGCCCTCAATCTGCATCTTCATACACGGACATTCACACCTCCACCTACATCTTCACCCCCTCCAACTTACCTACGCCCTCAATCTACATCTTCATACACGGACCTTTACAGCTCCATCTACATCTTCACCTCTCCAACTGACATCTTCATACACTGACCTTCACACCTCCACCTACATCTACACCTCCTTCAACTGACCTACAACCTCAATCTACATCTTCATACACTGACCTTCACACCTCCACCTACATCTTCACCTCCTCCAACTGACCTACGCCCTCAATCTGCATCTTCATACACGGACATTCACACCTCCACCTACATCTTCACCCCCTCCAACTTACCTACGCCCTCAATCTACATCTTCATACACGGACCTTTACAGCTCCAATCTACATCTTCACCTCTCCAACTGACATCTTCATACACTGACCTTCACACATCCACCTATATCTTCACCTCTTCCAACTGACCTATGCCCTCAATCTACATCTTCATACACTGACCTTCACACCTCCACCTACATCTTCACCTCCTCCAACTGACCTACGCCCTCAATCTGCATCTTCATACACGGACATTCACACCTCCACCTACATCTTCACCCCCCTCCAACTTACCTACGCCCTCAATCTACATCTTCATACACGGACCTTTACAGCTCCATCTACATCTTCACCTCTCCAACTGACATCTTCATACACTGACCTTCACACATCCACCTATATCTTCACCTCTTCCAACTGACCTATGCCCTCAATCTACATCTTCATACACTGACCTTCACACCTCCACCTACATCTTCACCTCCTCCAACTTACCTACGCCCTCAATCTGCATCTTCATACACGGACATTCACACCTCCACCTACATCTTCACCCCCTCCAACTTACCTACGCCCTCAATCTACATCTTCATACACGGACCTTTACAGCTCCATCTACATCTTCACCTCTCCAACTGACATCTTCATACACTGACCTTCACACATCCACCTATATCTTCACCTCTTCCAACTGACCTATGCCCTCAATCTACATCTTCATACACTGACCTTCACACCTCCACCTACATCTTCACCTCCTCAAACTTACCTACGCCCTCAATCTGCATCTTCATACACGGACATTCACACCTCCACCTACATCTTCACCCCCTCCAACTTACCTACGCCCTCAATCTACATCTTCATACACGGACCTTTACAGCTCCATCTACATCTTCACCTCTCCAACTGACATCTTCATACACTGACCTTCACACATCCACCTATATCTTCACCTCTTCCAACTGACCTATGCCCTCAATCTACATCTCAATGACCTCACACCTCCACCTACATCTTCACCCCCTCCAACTTACCTATGCCCTCAATCTACATCTTCATACACGGACCTTCACACCTCCACCTACATCTACACCTCCTTCAACTGACCTACAACCTCAATCTACATCTTTATGTTACATCAGCATATTGGCCCATATCCAGATTGACTTACAACCTGCTTTCATGTAGGCATCAGGTGAAGTTATCATACCAACACCAAACATGTGAGTGTAGTGTAGCAGGTCTCAGCACTGCCCCTCCGCCTCCTCACCGCTTTGTACTCCATCAGCTCCATCTGCAGCCGGGCAATCTCGGCCCTCAGCGCGCTGATCTGCTGACTGGTCTTGTCCTGGTTCACCACCACCTTGTTCTTGATGTTGCGCGCCCGGTTGGCATACTTCAGCGTGTTCAATGTCTCCATGAAGTCCCGGTCTGAGGGGCTGACGCAGGCGATCATCAGCGTCCGACTGAAATATAAAATAAAGCGGACAGGAGGGGATTATTAGCATTTCACTCCAACACAGTAGCTTGAGGGCAAAAATGAACACACACACACACGCGGCAGCCATACACAGTCTGACCACAGTGACTGACCGTCCTCATGTTTAATTCATACTGCAAAGTCCCCATCCCACACACACATTGCAGTTACACTGAAGTAACTGGAGAAGCATGTGTGTGTCTGTGCGGTCTGCGTAACCTTTATAGGAGTAACAGAAATGTCTTTGTAACCGTATATGGGCGTTTGTGACAAGGTGACATTTATGCGGGTTGTGTGTGTGTGGGCCCGTGTGTTATGCAGCCACATCCCTCCCTCTAGAAGGAAAGCTAATGCATGATGGGAATGGAACGCAGACGTACCTGTTCCCGCCCAGTGAGTCCTGCAGAAGCCGGGTCAGTTTGGAGTCTCTGTACGGCACGTGACCGCCCTTCCTACTCTGATCCCCCAGAGCGCTGATCACATTACCCAGGGCCAGCTGTGTACACACACACACACACACACACACACACACACACACAAATCATCTGTCTGTAAACAACAACGAATAGCAGAAGCTGGTAATAATGTCCTGCTGAACTCTTTATATTAAAAACAGTTCGAAGCTGATACTGAAGAGCCATTTTGAAGCGTCTGAAGTGAGCTGTACTTACGAGGCCACAGTTAATGGAGATGCCCTCTCGCGCCCGCTCCCCCGTAGCCCCGGTGCGCTTGAGGCGCTCGGACCCGGCCAGGTCCACAAAGTGGAACTTGGCGGTGAGCGTCTCGTACGCGGGCTGAGAGATGGAGCCTTCAGACACGCCATCCTCCTCTCCATTCACCTCCCCGTTCACCTGACCCAGAGGAGAAATATCACGCAGTACCAGTCAAAGCTTTGGACACACCTACTGATTTATTGGTCCTGCATTTTTTTACACTATCGTACAAAACTGAAGGCATAGGACTATGAAATAACACACGAGGTTATGTAACAAACAAAAGGTTCATCGAAACATAAATATATTTCTTGCATTGGAATATTCAAAATGGCTCCATCTTAGCCTGCATAACCACCACAGAGTAGGTGCGTCCAAACGTTCGACTGGTAGTGTAGACATCAGAGTTTTGTGGCTCGAATAAGAGTTTTGCTCACTTTTTTACCACGACAGGATGAATAGCACAACTGACATGGAGTGCGATATTTTTAACTTGGTTTTTAAACCGGAATTCATGCAACTTTTACATCACCCTTGATCATTCATCACAATCTCTGCTCTTGAATAATTAAACAATTAACTAAACGTAAAAAAAATGGAATCTCATCAGAACAGTGGAGTTGAGGATTAAAGGTCCCCGACTTTGTGAGATGATTTAACATTAACACTGTCTATGGCCCGGCGGTGGCTAGAAATGGCGACAGACGTAAAGAGCGCTCTGGCCGCTCTGCTTCGCAGTTCACAGAGCGGCAGCTGAGACGGTCGGATCTGGAATTTGTTACACGACGTCTTGTCTGTGCCAGACGTAGTGGTTGGTGTTCATGATGTCATTTCAGCGAATGTCCCCTCAACTTCTATAAGCCGCTCCCCTCCTCCGTAGCATTTTAAGCTACAGACACCGGAACGGCGCGTCCTGGGAAATCTCATTGTGGCTGTAATTCTGCACCAAGGCTGAATTTCAGAAAGAGACCTTCATATAGAGTATTAGGGGACCATTTCTTTCATGTCAGGGGACCGTAAAGGCCCGCAGACCGCACGTAACCTTTTCATCATCGACTGACCTGCAGCTGACACACCCTCATCTGGCAGAGGTGGATGGTGAAGATGGCGTGGGACCGTGAGCTCTGGGCGTTCATCTGAGTGCTGGCCGTGGTTCTGGACAGAGCGCCCAGCTTCAAACAGTCCAACAGCTGTGGACAGAGGCAAAATACTGCCACTATGTTCCAAAACAAATATTCGTACTGCACGGGACAGTACGATGTGATCGATTGATGAGTTTCATTAACGTGTTTCATAATACGCAGCATTAAAAAAGTAATTTTACAAATTTTGCCAAATTTGAATACGCTACAATGAATTTTATAGCCAGGAAGGACATTTTTTAAACATTGTCGTGAAGCTCTGCCTCATGTCAGGGCCAGAGTGGGACTGAAATCAGCTCATTTTATTTTTACCCCAAACGAATGGTTTAACCCCGCACTCTTCAGCTATGGTCCCTGGTGAGGTGGGATAAGAACCGCAGTGACCCGGTGCCAAACGCAATTCCAGCCCTGGTGCCCAACTAAAGAGGGAAAGATGGCGGATCTTCACATTATCCACTCTGGCTGCTCCTAATGTCATTACAGGCCGAGTAGAAGCAAACTGATAATTAGATCAGTGTTACTGCTGTCACGGTCACTCGTTCATTTGTTAAGAAAGATTACATAAAGAAACGTGCAGGCAGGGAAGACATTATTTATACATAAATGTTGATTTTAACATTTTTTAAATGAATTC
Organism: Denticeps clupeoides; assembly: GCF_900700375.1. Lineage (NCBI taxonomy): Eukaryota > Metazoa > Chordata > Actinopteri > Clupeiformes > Denticipitidae > Denticeps > Denticeps clupeoides. The sequence continues at coordinate 18,922,513 of NC_041718.1, forward strand.
TACTGGGGATTTTTTGTGGTTTGTGCACTTCTGCTTATATCTGGCTACATCGCTCACACACACAGAACAGCTAACCTCATTCTCTGAGGTCACCAGTCGAGACGTCACCCCTGTGGTGTAGATGCCGCCACTGCTGTCCTCGTGGATCTTAATGTTGGATTTCCTGTCCCTGGCGCCCTCAAACAGGTCCAGGATCTCCTCATTATACAGCTGGAGCGCGCATGCATGCGCACACACACACACACACACACACACACACACACGCTGTTACCATGGTAGGCATATACACTAGATGTGTTGGTCTTGGTTTAATGTGCGGGCATCCTGACACTCACCTCTAGAAACTGGGCGCTGACCTTGAACTCTGGCGGGTGGCCGCCGGCCGCCTGGGCCTCGGTGCGGCGCTTCTGGATTCCCTGGAAGAGGTGGCGCACTGCCCGCGGGATGATGCCCTTTTCTTCGTCCGCCACGCTCACGTCGAATCCCGTCCCCATGGTGTATGTCTTCCCCGATCCTGTCTACGGTCAGCAAAAGCCCCCAGATCACTACACACGCGGCATCATGCTGACCACGCCCAACACCAACGTAAAGAGAAGTGATTGTCACATGTGATACACAGCAGCACAGCACACAGTGCACAGTGACATTTGTCCTCTGCATTTATCCCCATCACCCTGAGTGAGCAGTGGGCATCCATGACAGGCGCCCGGGGAGCAGTGTGTGGGGACGGTGCTTTGCTCAGTGGCACCTTGGCGGATCGGGATTCGAACCGGCAACTTTCCTTAACCGCTAGGCCACCACTGCCCCACAACGTACACACAACGTAAAAAGAACACAACACAAGCATGCAATCAAACACACACCGAATTAATCGCAACAAACACACTGCACAGCATCGGACCAACATGCAGAAGTCACCCATTTTGGGATGGGACAGGAGTCAAAATTCACACGAACACACACCAAATCACCAACACTGGCTTTAACACTCACACCCGCGGCCAAATTATTCACCAATACAGCCAGTGCGTCTTCGGGCCGGGAGAATCCGGAGACAGTGGAGTACAGTGTACCGTGTGAACCATCACTGGTTCAATTACGAACGTCAGCGTTTCGATATCACGACACATCTAATATGTTTAATAAGTCAGCGCGGTGAGAGCAACCGCCACCCGGAGCGCCGCTGCACTCAGAACAGGTCGCCACAGTCGCTACCTGCACGACTTTTTAACGAATCGTCATTATGTTCTGCACTGCATCGCGATGAGATTCATTTCAACACCCCTAACTATCGTATGTACATTTAGTACAGTTCTACAACAGACTATGCTTTGTCCAGTATGGGGAATTGTAGTGTGTAGAGTATGCACTACCGACTGTGTACTGTACAACATGGTGTAGAACAGTATGTAGATATAGTAGAGTTATAGTACCGACTGACATTTTTACAGTATAGTGAATGATGTTGTGCAGAGTACGGTGTACTACAGTGTGCAGAATTCACCACAGTACAGGTAACGCAGGACACGCGGAGGAGCTGATATACAGGGGGACCGTAGGACTGGATTTTATTGGCATTGTGACGTACGGCTCAGGCTGGATTTAATGGAGCTCTCAGTGCTTCACTTTTCTAAAGTGGCCAATTAATCACTTAGGTATGGGGCTGTTCTTTAATCATGGCAGGTCGAACATGCTTACACACACACACACACACACACACACACACACGCACAATCTTACCAACTAAACCACATGCTGACAAAGCACAGAGCTGTTATACTGCAAAAAAAAAATCTCTCACACACACACTCTCTGTCTCTCAACACCCTCTACGCAACACAGTTATATATACGCAAAATAGTTAGTGATGTCATCAATCACTATTCTGGGCAACGTGTACACAATCTTGACTGCGGGCGTGCGTGTGTATGTTTGTCCAACCTGTCCATAAGCGAAAACAGTGGCGTTGTAGCCCTCGAAGCACCCCTCCACCAGCTTCTGCACACAGGCACCGTAGACCTCATGCTGCTTGGCGTCCAAGTCGAACACGCAGTCGTACGTGAAGGCCTTGTCTTTACCCAGGAGCACCTGAGGCTCCCCGGGAGTCACGGACGTGCAGATGTGACAGCCCTCTATCTTCTCGTTGGCCATCTGGGGCCGGATCCTGCGTTGGAGAACAACATCGAGAGGTTAAGAGCATGTACGGGACTTCTCTTATGGGCGCGGCCCTCAGAGCTGCCTGTGATGAATGATGTAGGGTCGTTCAAATGCCGCTGCTGAAAGGTTGTGCAGGAACGGCCTGTCAGCAGCAGCGCGGAGAGCCGTCCAGGATGGGTGCCTCCACCGGCCAGTTGTGACAGGAGACGGTCATGAATAATTAATGAGCCCCGAGCAGCATTTATCCCGCCTTCCATCACGACTTCCGACCATCTCCCAGCTGCACCCTCCCTTCAGCCCCCCCCCCCCCCCCCCCCCCCCCCACAGCACTGATAACAAAGACCAGGAGGCTTCCACCAGCGCGCTGCTGAGGTTCTTCGCGGTCCTGGATCTAGATGGCCGATGGAAAGAGCACCACCTCGGACCATCCATACGGCTTTCCTGGATTTCTGAACCCCTTTTTCCAGGACCCATTGGTGGACTGATCTCCTGGGCTCGCTGTAGAGCCCCCCCGTGACATGCGTTCTATAGGTTTTGGTTTCGATGGAGAATTGTGACGTCGCCCCCCCGGCCCGGTTTCAGATTCAGGGCATCTCTGCGCGTTTAGCATTTCCTGTGTCGCACCACATCCTGCGGCCGCGGCTCCGCCCACAACGCCATGCACACCTCAGCGTCAGTAAAGTAAAGGCGTCTGTCAGTAGAAATGGAGGAACCATGAAGAACGGAGAGGAGGTGAGGAAACACGGGAAAGCCAAACCCCACCGGAGCCCGCCGTTCTGTCGCCAACATGCCATCGCCCAAGTGGTCAGAGCTGCTGTTTCCATGGTTACCAGGACCAGTAGCGGAAAATGCAGACCAAGAGGGGTCCATAAACCAAACTCGGACCCCGGAGTCCAGCCCCTCCCCCCGGCGGCGCGTTTGCCCCCCCGAGGGAGAATCAGACAGGAAGTGGGCGTTTCAGCGGCCAATCAGAGCTTACGCCGGTCCCGCACAAGAGGGCAGCTGCTTGTTTTCACATCAGCCCCCCGAGGAGGGGGTCCTCATGCTGACCCTCGTGCATTAACTGTCACACACATACACACACACACACACACACACACGCGCGCATGCGTGTGTGTGTTTAACGTATGAGTCCACAGACCATCTGACGTGGACAGAACTTCTGCAACACACACACACACTCTGCATTGTTCAGGGTTAAACTGCTGTTTTAATGTCCTGAGTGTGTGTGTGTGTGTGTGTGTGTGTGTTAGTCCTGCTGTCACAGCAGCTCTGGCCAACAATTCACACACAGTGGGCACGATGCCCACACACACATACCAAATACTCCACCCCCAATCAGACCCGCAGGCTCTGACAGCAGTGTGTGTGTGTGTACAGTGAGGCCTACAGAATATAGACACCATCAGCAGAACCATGTGAGGGGTGGGGTCAAATGAGGTGGGGTCCGTGCCACGAAAACCCAATCAGCTTTACCTCCACACACCCCGCCCCATTATCCCTGTTACCTGACCCTCCAGATTACACAACATATCTGCAGATTAGGATTAGGCCGGGCAGTCATACACACACTTTAATCTCACACACACGTAGACACACACATGTGAGTGTGTGTTAAAGTGGGACCACAGTCACAGTTTAGGAAGTGAAGTAATGAGTCTGGGGGATTGTGGGTAAAGATAACACACACACAGCGATCTAAGGGGGCCTCTGGGGTACGAGACAGAGGGACCGGTCACGTCAGGACCACCAGCAGACCCCAAATGGTGCAACGTTGAGAAAACGTGTGTGTGTGTGTGTGTGTGTGTGTGTGTGTGTGAATTTTAATAGCTCGCCGTATATTTAAATCCAACCTTTCCGTGGAAATTCAAATTGCCACCGACACAGAGTCAGCAGAACAAAGATGCCCACAGACCAACTATGCAAATCCGAGCTGGAGCATCAGCAGTGTGTGTGTGTGTGTGTGTGTGTGTGTTCATGGTCCAGCGTCCGTGATGCGCTGGGGAGTTCAGCAGCAGCACCTGGTCCAGCACCCCCCCCAATCACTGAGGCTCTGTGCTGCTGGACCCATGAGGAGACATCTGTGACACACATACACATACACACACACACACACACACACACACAACCACGCAGACATAATTCAAACTAAACGTTCCTCTTTGTATAGTTCCTCAGAGGGCAGCTCTTTATTTTTCTTCTGTGCCGTCCTCTGATACCGAGGGGGAGAGAGAAAGGGATGAGGGGGAGAGAGAGAGAGAGAGAGAGAGAGAGCGAGATGGTGCAGGAAGTCTCTCTCGCTCGCTCTTCCTCTTTTTATCTCACAACAGCCACTCCTTTCTTCCTCTCAGGGAATCGGGTCGAAAAGAACAGCAACCAATTCACAAAAGAGGGACATCAATTGACTCCAACCACCCCCACGCCCACTTGGACATACTATACACTCCCTCACACACACACACACACACACTACCCAATTCTCTACGGATCCAGGCCAGCGACCAGACAGGCTGAGAGCAGAGCTCGGGGGAACCGGGCGCTGGGGGACGTTCCAGCTGCCAGATGGGATTTGTGCTGAGCTGGCGACTCTACGCACGAACCTTTTAAACGTGTGACCGGCCGCTCCTTCTAAAAAACGAGAATTTCCGTCCCGAGCCGGAGATAAAGATCAGAGGCGTCAGCGGGTCTTCTTCACGAGAACGAGGGCAGAACAAGGGGAACGTCCTCGCCGAGGGCAGAAGCGTCCGCATTAACCCCCGGACCAGTCACGCCGCGTTCCGGACACGCAACTTTCACCGCAACTTCACGCCGAGCGCAGCCAAGAGCTGCAAGTTCCCCCAAAACTACAATTTATATAACCAGAGGAAAACATTTCATCTTTAAACTCAAAATGCTCGCTGTGATGCTCGCTCGCTCTCTCTCTCTCTCTCTCTCTCCACTCCTCCCTTCCTGCCCCCCACGCTGCCAGGCGACAGGAAGCGGCCGAGGGCGTGGCGCGGCCCCCCCGAAGCCAACAGGAAGTTGTTCTTTGCGCGCAGGCCAGCCGCCGCTGCGCTTCAATGGCGCTGACAGGACAAACATGGAGATGAAAGCCGAACACGGAGCTGAGCAGGAGCCCCGCCCACCAAAACGATCAGCCGCCTTATCGTCCGATTGGCCGCAAACATCCGGACAGGCAAATCACCAAAAAAAACAAAAAAAAAAAACACCACCCACAAACACACAGGTCAAAGGTCAAAGGCCACGAGCGGTGCAGCGCTGGCAGGGGGAAATGGAAAACAGACGTGCGCGTCGATGCTCCGCTGAACGTTAATTAACGTATTAAACCGTCAGCGTCTTTAAAGTGGGAACCAGTTGAAAGAGAAATATGGTGGTAGTAGCCTAGTGGGTAACACACTCGCCTGTGAACCAGAAGACCCAGGTTCAAATCCCACTTACTACCATCGTGTCCCTGAGCAGGACACTTTACCCTGAGTGTCTCCAGGGGGGACTGTCCCTGTAATACTGACTGTAAGTCGCTCTGGATAAGGGCGTCTGATAAATGCTGTAAATGTCAGAACCGGGGAAGGTCGCGCAGGCCGGACGCGCATCTTTAGAACATCTCGGTTCCGCCCGAGAGGCCATGAGACTGGCAGCACCCCGCCGCCCCGGGGCGTGGAGAGAGGACGGCGACGGGCTCTCCCGTTCGCGCGTATAACATCTCTGCTGACTCGACACCTTTTCCACGCTCTCCTGCGGGGTGAAGAAAGGCGGCAAAGGACAAAAAGATGCTGATCTCCGCCAGCGGCGGCCACCAAGACGCGGTTAACAGGCCTCTGGGGGAAGCGGTGAGGACAGACGAAAGGTCGTTATTATATGGCGCCCTTCCTCATACCGAGGACCGTTATTTTGGGGTGGATGATCAATTTCTGCAAGACACACACACACACACACACACACGCTGCCAAAAACAATGGGCAGGTGACAGACCTACACACACTTCCTCTCGTCAGTAAAGTCACTTTCTGACGTCCAGTCTGCAGTCGGGGATGCAACAATAGAGCTCGTGGCGGACCGCGGTGAAACCAGCACCCGTCACGCGCGCTGACCCACATGAACAAATCGATTGATTTATTACATTTTTTTAAATGTCCTCTCCTCGCACCCATCACGCCTCGGTCGTCGGACCTCACCTCAGCGAGACCTTGACGCAGCAGTCGCTCTGGGCCGTCATGGTTCCTCCGCTGGAAGGTGGACGCGCCGTCACGTTAACTGCAGCAGCGGCGGGGCCGTGCGCGACATCGTCAGACGGACCCGCAGCCCGTCTGTCCCTCGGCCCGTCTGCCCGGTTCCGAGGAGCTGCTTCGCATGGCCGGGACGCCGTCACGCCGCGACGCTGAGCCGCCGCGACATTGCAACGTTACGAGGCGACGGAACAAACCCTGCGCGACCAGTCGCCGCTCGGCGCGCCGCGTCTCTCGCAGAACGCGCCGCTGCAGCAGACGGCGGAGGGGGCGGGGACACCGGTACATGATCGACAGCACAACAGCCAATCAGACGAAAGCTCCCGCCCCCCAATTCGGCGCAGTCGTCCAATGGGTAGCCGGCGCGGCCAGGCGGCGGTGCGGTGCGGAGCTGGGTTCACAAACGACATCTGAGTCGCGTTAAATGGCCGTAAAAGTGAGACGGGGGGGGGGTCAGGGGGCAGTGCTCAAAACCCTGCGGGTCAGAGGTCACTCGGCCGCGCCAGAACAAAGGCGAGCAGAAACGAGGCCAGAGGAAGTGTAGAAATGTTGAAAAGAGGAAATTCAGAGGCTTTCACTTCAAAGCGACTTAAAAATGTCTCATCTCTGCAAATAGTTTTAAACCACGTCCATGCTGTGTTTTTACCGTTTCTACACAGTTTTATGCCTTCGACCACGTCAACATAATTGTCCAGACCAAGACCACCACATAGTCAGAAGACGCGTGAAAAAAAGATCTCGTGATCTTTGGATGAAGATCCACCTGACCTCCCCTTCTTGTGTGTGTGTGTGTGGAACTGCGAAGTCCGCATGCTTGTTGTAGCGAGAGATCCGTCGAGTCGGACTCGGCCGCCAGTGATCCGGACCGCTGCGACGTAGTCGCGTCCAAGCGCCAGATTCCGGGGCGGATTAGTCAGCAGTAACGGGGATCGGCGACATGCCCGCCCAACACTCCTGACCAGCGAGCGTAGTCACGCGGTCCAGGGTTCCGCAGAACCGATGCAACAGGCCTCGGACCATCAGCCAGTGGTGCAAGATCCTGTTGCCACAGGCCAGGAGCTGCTGTCTGTCTGAAGGTCACCAGGTTTCTAGAAGTTCCTTGGCTGTGGTGCTGCCACCAAATGCCGGCTTGCGTTCTAGCTTTTGGCTGAACCCAGACCTGGAACTGGCACTGGTCAGTTCTATAAACTGGTTTTGGTTCTGTTAAACCTATTGTCATTGTCGCTATTTACAATGTTCAAGGAACGTTTGAGCGAAACGTTCCGTGCCTGCGAATCAGAAGGCGGCAGGATAATCGCCGCATGCGCTGCCGCATTTTCCTCATTCTTTGATGTCTCCATAATCCCCGCTGCACCGTTTCTATATTTGTGCCTGGAAGTCCTAAGCTGATTGGTGCTCTTTAATAAACCGTGTCTGGTCTTTATTGCACGGGGTTATATAATTAGTTTGCGCAGCTTCGCGCCACCGGCCCGGGCTCGTTATGATTACGAATTCACTCGCGGACCCTGAACCATTGTTTCTCTGCACTGCGATCGGTGATGCAGGCTGGATCTTCAGACAAAGACCCCCTGCAGGGGAGGGGGACTATGGGGTGTGTGACGCGTGTGCACGTGTGTGTGTGTGTTCACTGTACTGTGTGCATCCTCAGTGGATAAGGAAGCGGGCCCATAATTGGAAGGATGCTGGTTCGAATCCTCGACCACCAAGGAGCCACTGAGGTGGGGCGGTGGTGGCCTAGCGGTTAAGGAAGCGGCCCCGTAATCAGAAGGTTGCAGGTTTGAATCCCGATCTGCCAAGGTGCCACTGAGCAAAGCACCGTCCCCACACACTGCTCCCCGGGCGCCTGTCATGGCTGCCCACTGCTCACTCAGGGTCATGGTTAAATACAGAGGACAAATTTCACAGTGTGCACCGTGTGCTGTGCATCACAAGTGACAATCACTTCACCTCACTTAAAGGTCCCCTTGATGAAGGTACTGTCCCCGGGCGCCTTTCATGGTGCCCACTGCTCACCAAACAGAGGACACATTTGTCACGTCCATGCGGGCATGACGCGGCGGGTGAACGGAGAGGAGGACGTGGAGTGACAAGGAATGAAGGACGCTTTCACCTGACATCACGGAACAGGGGTTTAATGGTGAAGCACAGGACAGGGGAGACATCCGAGACGAAGACACTGGTGAACACATAACATAACTTCAAAGACCTGACCGCGGACCGAAACGAACAGGGCAGCTTTATACAATTAACACAGGTGAAAACGATTAGGGAACATCACACAGGACAACAATGAAACTCCGGTCCGGATCCTGACCCGGACCGGAGTAACCCCCATTTCGGACCGGATCCTGACAGAATCCCCCCTTTTATGGCACGACACCTGGCGGGCCAGATGGAGCAGTCCATGAAGGAGGGGGGAAAAGTCCATACACAGTCTTAAATGGTCCGAGTGGACAGGAGGAATCGAACGGAATCGATTCGTAAACCAGAAAGGATGAGATGAACAGAGAGGAATGATAAATGACTGAATGAATGAATGAATGGTCCAGTATTTCAGATGGACGAGCGGCGGTTCTCCAGCGCAGACGGCTTCGGGCCAGTGTGGTACCGGCACCTCGTCCGCCTGCATCCACCGCTCCCTGTCAGTCTCCGGCTCGCCCCGCTGAATGGCCGCTCCTCACCTTCAACGCCGCCAGACACGGGACTGAGAGGCAGGGGTCGGGACCCTGCTGAATGAAGCCATGGAAGGCCAGGGACAAGGAAGCTGGCGGCGTCCTCCCGGCGAGTCGCGGCTCCTCAGATCAGCGGGGCTGCGTCAGGTGGCGTCCAAATGTGGGTCAGGTCTTTCTGTCACGTCCATGCGGGCATGACGCGGCGGGTGAACGGAGAGGACGAAGAGTGACGAGGAATGACGAGGAATGGAGGACGCTTTCACCTGACATCACGAAACCGGGGTTTAATTTGTGAAGCACAAGACAGGGGAGACATCCGAGACGTAGACACTGGTGAACACGGAACATAACTTCAAAGACCTGACAGCGGACAGAAACGAACAGGGCAACTTTATACAATTAACACAGGTGAAAACGATTAGGGAACATTACACAGGACAACAATGAAACTCCGGTCCGGATCCTGATCCTGACCCGGACCGGAGTAACCCCCATTTCGGACCGGATCCTGACAACATTTGGTTGTGTGTACTGGGTGCTGTACCGTGGTGTGTCACATGTTACAACTAATAACTTTCACAAAGACGGCTACATTTATCCTTTCATGTCATTTATCAGACGCGCTTATCCAGAAGAGTTACAGGGACAGTCCCCCCTGGAGACACTCAGGACCAAGTGTTGTGCTCAGGGACACAACGGTAGTAAGTGGGGTAAGTGGGTAAGTTTTGTGGGTTCAAATGCTCAACCGCCAAGGTGCCACTGAGGTCCCCTTGATCAGGGTACCATCCCCACACACTGTTCCTGGTGCCTGTCATGGCCGCCCACTGGTGATGGTTAAGTGCAGCAGACGACAAAGACAATCCATTTCACTAACTTGTGATTTTGTGATATTCTGGTTCACAGGTGGGTGTGTTACGTACCATGCTGCTACCAATATGTCGCATCCTTATGAAAAATTTCATCTTAAAAATTATTCCTGAGTTAAGGGGTTGGGCAGTTTTAGATAGTTACACATTTATAGCAACACACATATTACAATCCGTCCTCACCGGGCTAGAGTGTGTGTGTTCGTATCTTATGTGGATGGGTTTAACTCAGGCGTCTTGGCGTCTCACCGGTCCGGAGAGAGACCAGGGTACAGACAGATCCGGAGTCAGCTGCCTCTGACTTCATCTAGGTCAGTCGAAGAGAGAGGAGTGTGTGTTGTTCCTGCAGGCCTGAGGGGACACAATCACACACAAACACTCCTCTCTCACATGAAGCCACCATCTGTGTTTGGAACGCTGGGTCAGATCCCCCCCCGACGGCCACAGTAGCCAGTAAACATCAAGAGTGGCTTAAAGTTTTACTTCTCTGGGTTCCAGAGAGTTCCACTGTGACCTCGGTGGTGGTGGAAACGATGGAACGAGATCCAGGAACCAGACCAATAAGGACAAACCGAAACGATAGAAGGGCTGTCACTTCCCTCCACCTCTGACCTCATTTCCTGAATTTCACGGCAGGTTGGGTCTGAAGGCGGGGGATGTCTGTAGCCTCTGGGCTTCTCCTACAGAGATGGACGCCCCACTGACCCCCCATTTCGTGCAGCACATGACAGGCTGGACTGCTAATGCTGTGTGATGGGCTGACAATGAGGCCGGCGCTGAAAAGAAGCGTTAATAACTGTCCCAATAAGCAGAAAAGCCAGAGGCTCATCTCATCTCCTCAGATCAGGTGGAAGCCGGTCAGCGTCATAAATCTGTGCTTTTGAAAACGGAACCCCCCACCGCCTCAGAGGACAGCTGAGATCTGAGGCTAAAAAACTGAAATGAACAACACTTTCTACTTTGACTTTACACCAGTAACACCACGGAACGAGTCCTTGCCACCGGTACCCACTCAAACTCAGATGGCCAGATGAGCAAAGATGCAACGAAGGCCTTGAAAGTATACAAGACGACTTGAGGACCGGTGTCCTGTCTTACGACCCATGGTTGGTGTGGTTTATGGGGACCTCCAGCACACACAGACAGAAATAAAGTCTTTTCCAGGCTCTCTCTCTCTTAGTGGGTAACACACTCGCCTGTGAACCAGAAGACCCGGGTTCAAATCCCGCTCACTACCATTGTGTCCCTGAGCAAGAAACTAAACCCTGAGTGTCTCCAGGGGGGACTGTCCCTGTAACTACTGATTGTAAGTCAGAGAAATGCCACTGATTGCAAGTCAGCGCGTTAGAAAATGACAGAAAAGACAGGATGAGTGTCAGAAAATGAGGGGTAAAAAGAATAAAAAAAATGGCTGAAAATTAAATTCCAATAATAAATCTGAGAAGGGGACGATCATTTGTTTTAGCAGCAAGTCACCAATTCCATTTGTCCTTTTTAGGCATGCTCGGGTATTTTTTTATTATCAATGAAAAAATTAATTATCCAGTGCTAAAATTATTATATGATATTTTAGTTTTATGTCTCTGACATTTTGGGTGTGTTCAGTAGACGTGTGTGAGTCCAGTCAAATCTCTTTTGTTGTCTTTTGTGCCCGAAAAACAGGAAATCTGAATCTGTCCCAAATCAAAACACTTGACATTTTCAGTCTCCTTAGGAGAGTTTGCAGAGTTTGGTCAAGAAATGATGACTTTTGTCAAAAAGTGGGGCTCATATGTTTATTTTTTATTGATTTTTGGACACACGGGACAGTTTTTTTAAACTCGGATGTGAAAACCCCCGTTTTTTAAATGGTCGAAGTGAAGAAGAGCACTGGAGGCAGAGAAGAATGGAAACACACTGCACGCCCGCCTTCACGTGAAGTCTCACTGAGACCAGAGACTTTAGTGTCCACCGCAAGTCAGGGCGAAATATGCCCACACCAACCGCCATTGAACTGAGATATGATTAAAATGAGTTAATCATCGAAAAAAATGCAGGGGTGAAATTTAGTGCTCCGGCCAGAAGCGTATCAGTGGCACCAGATGCTGATTTTCATGACAAAGAGCAGCAGGACAGCGGGACAGCGCAGACGACCCTCTGTTGATCTAGCTCATTATTGTGCCATTGTCTCGTTCATGCAGTCTGACCAATAATCCAATAATCATGAAATATTGAGCAATTATTGGTACAAGCAGGCGTCTAATTAGCTGATTTAATGATTTAAATTGGTCTCTCTGTTGGCCACATGCTGTCAACTCACGTAAAAATCTGTAATTTAGACTGGCTGATGGGCCAGAGGGCTCAAAACACCAAGTCGGGAGAAGACAGCTGGTGAAGGAGTTTGATCACCACGTGTTAAATATTGGCCTCATTCAAGATCTTGAGGAATCTTTATTTATGATGATTATGCCTGATTTATTTTATTAGAATGATTATGCCTGTACACTAACACATTATTAAATAAATCCTTCAGAATCTGTCTCTTCGTGGTTGGTGTCAGGTACAGTAAAATCTGGCGAAACGGAGCAATAAAGCTGATGTTCTTCCTGTGTTCTACAGATTTGGTCTTCTGAATATTCTTTCTGGGATCATGAGGTCTGCAAAACTGTTATTGTAGTCTTCTTCAGGACCAAGTGGGCACTTCCAATCCGTGGAGAGGGAGGAGGAGCTTCATTGCCATCTGGTGGCCACAGGACCTCCACGCACCACCATCTACACCTCTCTCTACACTGTATTAACTCCACCAGAAACATCACGGGACGCCGGGACATACGCAAACGAACAGATGAGCAAAGGCGCAACAAAGGCCTTAAAAGTATACAAGATGAGACGAGGACTGGCGTCCGGTCTTCCAGCGGTGCCGTAAATTAAATTTAAATTAAAACAATAAATCTGAGATAGGGAGGGTCACTGTCTCCATCTAAATGGGAACATAGGATAATTTTATTCCATCAGGAACCCCATCATGAACCCCATCATTGTTCCTCTGTACCTCTTCTGTACAGGGTCCTGCAGGATGAAGAAGGAGGAGTTCAGGAACTCGACCTGCGTCATGAATTAATCTGCCCACATTAGTGACGTTGTCTCATCTTCTCATCGTCCACCCAGGATCTGGACTCACAGGTGCTTTGCATTCCCGTGAAGGAGGAAGCCTGTTCTGCTGACCTCTGACCCTCAGACAAAATGAATAAGTTGCTACCGGCTCAGGAGGCGGCCAAAATCTACCACACCAACTATGTGCGTAACGCGCGCGCCATCGGGGTCCTCTGGATCGTCTTCACCATCACCTTCGCAGTGCTGATCATGGTGGTCTTCATCCAGCCCTACTGGATCGGGGACAGTGTCAACACGCCGCAGGCCGGTTACTTTGGCCTCTTCCACTACTGCATTGGGAACGCGCTCACCTCCGAACTCACCTGCAAGGGCAGCGCGCTGGACTTCGGCTCCATCCCGTCCGGTGCCTTCAAGACGGCCATGTTCTTTGTGGGCATCTCCATGCTGCTGATAGTGGGCACCATTGTCAGCTTCAGCCTCTTCTTCTTCTGCAACTCCGGCAGCGTCTACAAGATCTGCGCCTGGATGCAGCTCGCGTCCTGTAAGTGTGTGACAAAGGAGTGTGTGTGTGTGTGTGTGTGTGTGTGAGCGAGACAGAAGAGAATTGGGATACAAAACATGTGCAGGACAGGAGTGTGTGTGGACTGAATACATGTGAGACAGGAGAGAATGTGTGTTTGTGAGACAGGTGTGTGTGTGTGTGTGTGTGTGAGGCAGGACAGCATTTTTGAAGCAGTATGGCATGTGTGTGTATGAGGCAGGTGTGTGTGATGTATAGTCTGGTCAGCTGCTCAGTTCTAATAGAACACTATTAGAATAATGGCAGATGCGTTGAAGGTTTGTGCAGGGTCTTCTGTGGAACGTTTTCGCAACGTTTCACCGCAGCTTTCTCTGGTGAATGTGATCCTCCAGTGAAAGTCGTCTGGTAACTCTACCCTGCAGCTATGATCAATAATAAACGACCTGCAGGTAGAACGGTGATCTCTCCTGAAACGGACACTCACGAGTGCCGCCCCGCCCCTCTGCAGCAGGATGCATGGTGATTGGCTGCCTGATCTACCCTGACGGGTGGGACTCTGAAGAGGTGAAGCGTATGTGTGGCCAGAGGACGGATAAATACACGCTGGGCAACTGCACCGTGCGCTGGGCCTACATCCTGGCCATCATCAGCATCCTCGACTCGCTCAGCCTCTCCTTCCTGGCCTTCGTCCTCGGAAACCGACAGGACAAGCTGCTGCCCGATGACTTCGATGTGGGGGAGAAAGGTGAGGACATCTGGGCGCCCCCAGAACCCCTCTGTGCTGCATAAGGAGGAGGAGCCTGGATGGAATTGTGTTTTAAATAGTTTACAACCCCCCTGATTTTCATATCTTGTTTCAGAAAAGGCCTGAGGCTCCCCTGACCTGATGAAGGCGCCGCATCAAAGCACCCGTTCCTGATCACATGACCCTCACCTGTCAGGGAGAACCCATGGACCTCAGGGGTTCCAAAGGGGTTCTGATGGTTCCATTCTGGCAGGTTACTGGGGGGTATTTAGCCTACGGTTCTGCAGGACTACAGGATATTAGGTTGTTTATTAACACTTTAAAAACTTAATTTAATGAATTTCAAGTCATTTTTCTATTTTGTAATTATTTAACTTATACTAAAACAGGCCCACACTTCTTTGCATTTCCTCTGCAAGAATAACATTGTATATCCAGACATTTGATAAGATGTTAATGTTAATTAGCCAACATAAAGCAATTTTTTTGTTGTTACATTCTTTTTTTTTTTTTTCGATTCAAACACTATCAACAAATAAAATTATATAAAAATGTGGTGCCAAGGGCAAACAAAGTGCTATTAGTGATGTGCTTGAGTGTCCTCCGTTGTCAGGTTCTTCTTCAGAAAGAAGATTCTGGCTACTTTTTGCCATTCAATTGGTATTTTAATAAAAAGATGACCAATAATTTCCTTTGCTTTGTTTCCTCATTACATTCTCTATATACACCTTATCAGGAAGCATCATTTTAGTCCTTTTATGATGCATCTTCAGTAAAGGTGACATATGGCTGATGATAAGTTGTCTAGTCTGATTTCAGTGAACTGGACAGTTTTCTGTCCTGATTCTGCAGTCACACAGCAGAGAAAAAAATTGGTTTTATCCTACATGGTATAAAACACATCTTGTGTATTGTTTCGTGCATTGAACAGACCCTCTCCCACCATTTGAAAATGTTTATTTTCAGCAAACAGAGAAAAAGGCTTTAGCTCTCAGCACAGCAAAAGACATTCAGAACCAAAGCTGACAGGAGAAGCTGCAGAGAGATGCAATGAAAGCAAAAAAAAAATGTACACAGATCTGCATTCAAGCATATGAAATATAATAAGCGCTGAAGAAAAGGCCAAATATATATACGTGAGGATCCGCTCCACCATGCTACTTCATCACGAGAGTCCACCCCGAACAGGAAGTGTCCAGATACTGTATGTACGCTGTTGTCGGTCCCTTCCCTTCATTCGTAAGGCTTCTTTTTTTTTTTACTTCTTATGACAATCATGTGAAAGAAAAGAGTTACATCGACTGAAATGAGCAGAGTGGTGACGGGTGCTGAAGGCTGAGAGGAGAAGAGGCCGAGGAACAGAACGAGAGCAAAGCGAATGCTGCTCAGTCCAGAGGTCTGCTGGACCAGAGCGGTCTGAGGCGAGGAGACCAGCTGCTAGGTGGCGAGGAAGGCGTGTCTCAGGCACTCGCCCGCCGTCGCCCTCTTTTCAGGGACCAAGTCCAGCATGGGCAGCAGGAAGCTGCTGAAGTTCTGCGCTTCGTCCTGTGGCCACTCGTACTTCTCCATGAGCACAGCAGGCAGACCCCATGGCTTCAACTTGGAGATGTGCCTCAGATCGCCTGACGCAGGAAAAAACCACACATCAGCATCTATGATGGTCAAGAAGTAGGCCTGAACCTTTCATTAGAACGTGTTACCTTTCTTTGTGAAGAGTTCCTTGGAATATTTGCCGCTAAGGATGAGCTTCCGGGGAATTTTGCCCAGCAGCTCAATGATCAGTGCAATGTGATCTGCAGGAGAGACCCAACAGGAAGAGAACATGCAGACGTGGAGGAAGATGCAACATTCTTACAATATTCAGAAGAAGTTCGCTGTGTACATGTGGGCATGGCCAGTATATAAAGCTGAGTAAGCAAGAGTGTCAGTGAAAGTGAAAGTGAAGTGATTGTAATTGTGAAACACTGCAGCACAGCACGTGGTGACACAACAAAATGTGTCCTCTGCATTTAACCATCACCCCTGGTGAGCAGTGGGCAGCCATGACAGGCGCCCGGGGAGCAGTGTGTGGGGACGGTGCTATGCTCCTTAGTGGCACCTTGGCGGTTCGGGATACGGGTCCGTTTCCTTACCCGCTAGGCCACCATAACCCACCACCACAACAGTATTCTGTTTTTTTTTTTGCATGAATTTATTATTTTATTTCATTCTGGTCAGTTCTCTGTTCTTCATTTTTTTCCTCTAGAGATTAAGAGGTAGTTAAAGCAGCTTGAGATACTGTCCCACAAAAGGTTTCCACCTCTTATCTGGACGAGACATTGAGACATATTACATGTGATTTTGGGCCAAATAATAAATAAATATTGTTGTAAAAAAAAAAAGAAATGTGATTTTCAGTATGATGCTGATCATATTGTAAACATATCTAAACAGAGAAAAGTCAAAAAAGTCTTCATATTACCAGAAGTTTTACTGAATTATTGAGACAAATATCGATAATAGACTGATAATAACACTGATTTTATACATAATTGAATACAGCAAATAGTGAGGTTAAAACACCGAATCACTCTCTAAGACATGAAATATAGATTCTATAATGATGAAAGATGTGATCTGTAAATAGTTAAGTCTCCAGGGTAATTAGGGTGCACAGTCGAGCCATACGTTTTGAGAATGACACAAATGCTGGTTTTCAAAAAGTTTGCTGCTGCAGTGTTTTTAGACCTTTTTTTTAGCTGTTTCTGTGGTGTATTGAAGTTTCAAAGGCTTTTATTGACAATTTCATCAAGTTTCTGCAAAGAGTCAATATTTGCATTGTAGACCTCTGCAAATCGCCCTGGCGTGCTGTCCATCAGCTTCTAGCTCCACCATGCTGGAAAAGGCATCGTTCTTCACCAAACTGGTCTTGGATGGTTAGGAGAAGTTGCTGTCGGAGGATGTTTTATGTACCATTTCTTTATTCATGGCTGTGTTCTTAGTTAAAATTGTGAGTGAGCCCACTCCCGTGGATGAGAAGCAGCCCCACACATGAATGGTCTCAGGATGCTTTACTGTTGGCACAAGACAGGTCTGATGATACTAGCGCTCACCTTTTCGAACAATCCGAAAGGGACTTCATCAGAGCAAATGACTTTACCCCAGTCCTCGGCAGTCCAATCCCTGCACATTTGGCAGAATATCAGTCTGTCCTTGATGTTTTCTTGGAGAGAAGTAAATTCTTTGCTGCCCTTCTTGACACCAGGCTGTCCTCCATACGTCTTCGCCTCACTGTGGGTGCAGAAGCTCTCACACCTGCCTGCTATCATTCCTGAGCAAGCTGTGCACTGGTGGCACACCAATCCCACAGAGGAAGAACAATGGTCTCAAGCATCATCCTCCTTTTAAAGCATCCAGTCTGCTCTTCAAACTCAACCAGCATGACAGAATGATCTCCAGCCTTGTGCTCCTAAACACTCTTACTTGTGTAAATGAGGGGATCACAGAAATGATCCCAACAGGTCCTTTTGTGGCAGGGCTGAAATGCAGTGGAAATGTTTTTTGGGGATTAAGCTCATTTTCATGGCAAACAGGGATTTTGCAATCCATCTGATCTCTCTTCATAACATTCTGGAGTATTTGCAAATTGCCGAAATAAAAACGGAAGCAGCAAACTTTGTGAAAACCAGAATTTGTGTCATTCTCAAAAGTGGCCATGACTGCACTATGAAAATGACTCAATAAAAAAAGTGAACCTTCATCTCGTGAGTAGTCCTGTCCTGCATGTGGATCGAACAGATAATCTCCGGTGGCCAACTCGAACACCTGAAAAGAGGAACAGCATCATCATCATCATTCTGATCACTGCTGTGTATTTGAGAAATTTTACGTTCATGCGACCCTCCTGCTGACCTACCATGCAGGCGGTGCTCCAAATGTCAGCGGGCGGGCCGTATCCAGCCCCGATCAGCACCTCCAGGGAGCGGTACTGCCGCGTCTGAATGTCATCTGTGAAGTGTCTGTGCTGCAGAGAGATCAGAAAGAATCAGAAAGATATATATATGTATGTGTGTGTGTGTGTGTGTGTGTGTGTGTGCACTGCATATATACAGTACAGGCCAAAAGTTTGGACACACCTTCTCTTTCAATGTGTTTTCTTTATTTTCATGACCATTTACGTTGGTAGATTCTCACTGAAGGCATCAAAACTATAAATGAACGCATGTGGATTTTTATACTTATGTCCAAAAAGTGGAGACCTGGCCTCCACAGTCACTGGACCTGAACCCAATCCAGATGGTAAGGGGGCCAAGAAGTGCTAAACACCTCTGGGAAATCTTTCAAGACCATTTCAGGCAATGAAGCTCATCGAGAGAATGCCAAGAGTGTGCAAAGCAGTAACCAGAGCAAAGAAACTAGAATATTTTTATTTTTTTTGTTAATTACATAACTCCACATGTGTTCATTCATAGTTTTGATGCCTTCAGTGAGAATCTACCAACGTAAATGGTCATGAAAATAAAGAAAACACATTGAATGAGAAGGCGTGTCCAGACTTTTGGCCCGTACTGTGTATAAATCAGAACTGAATAATTCAGACATGCTCACTGTCATGCAGATGAATTGAAAGTGATACACTGCAGCACAGCACATGCTGACACAACAAAATGTGTCCTCTGCATTTAACCCTGCATCACCCTCAGTGAGCAGTGGGCAGCCATGTAAGGTGCCCGGGGAGCATTGTGTGGGGACGGTACCTTGATCGAGGGGACCTCAGTGGTGGTAAGGGATTTGAACCTGCAACCCTTCGGTTACAAGTCTGCGTCCTCACCCTCTAGGCCACCACTGTCACCAGTGGACCTGAAAACCAAGTTTCTCTTACCACCCAGCAGGCGTTGCCCAGGTCAGCGATCTTCACCTGGATCTTGTCTGCGTTTTCAGGCTGCAGGGGGGAGAAGAGGCTGGCAGCACCAAACCGAGCTAAGAGGGGATTAAATATTGTAAACTTCAAACACTAGATGGTGGGAACCACACACTCACACACAGCCTTAACATTATGACCACCGACAGGTGAACATTGCTGCTGACCAAGTCTTCCTGGAGACCGTTTCCCCAAATGGGGAACCAGAAATATGCACTTGTCACGATGGCTGGACGTGGCGAGAAAGAAGGACGCAAACACACGATGCCACGAGACAGGGGTTTAATACATGGTACAAACAATAACCTGATGGCAAACAGACACAACAAGGCAGCTTTATATTCATACACAGGTGATAACAATCAGGGAACATTACACAAGACTATCACAAAACTCCGGTCCGAACTTCGGACCCGGAGTAACCCCTGCCAGACCGGATCGTGACAGCACTGTTAAACTAAGGCATGTTGCAACTTCAAGGATAACACTATCGATAACTTGGTGCCAGACCCATCTCAACGGGGCCAGGGCTGTTTTGGCAGCCTGCTGAATAGTAGGTCATAGTGTTATGGCTGATGGGAGTGGTTCATTGTCTGAGCTGAGGCCTGCGGGGTGTCCAAAGTGAAGCAGGACCTCACGCTTCCTGTTTGCTGAATGCTACTGGTGACCAATGGCAGTTACCTTCTGTGTCGCTGGTTGTCATGGCGCCGTGGGGACTCCCCTGTTCTGAGTGTGACGACGTGCTGGTGTTGCAGGGCAGGTAGGGATTGGTGGGCTCCGTCTCCGTAGTGACAGCGCCGTCAGGATAGGGGTTCGGAGGCTCCTCCTCATCCTTGACACCAGATCTGCGATGCCGGGATTGGCTGCTGTCCTCGGAGTCGTGCTCCTCACAGCTCTGGTGGCCATTACTGGTCTCCTCCGCAACACAATCCAACGCATGAGCTGAGAGAGGAGACAAGAAATGTGGGTGTGATCTAGTAGCTGTGATGGTAGTAGTATGGTGATAAATGTTTTCTGGAATATGGCAGGCATTAATCAATGTATTATAGCGCTAACTCTCATTGTGGCTGCGAAAGCCACAGCACGAATGAAAATGCCGAATGAAAAGCTGTAAATGTGAAGTAAGTGAAGCACCGATGCAAGAATACGTTTATTAATGCCTGTCATAATGAGTCACATTATTCACTGTGATGTATTTATGTAAGGGATAATGGACACTGTATTAAAATATCAAATATTATGTGCAATATACAATATTTGATATATGAACACAGTGGCCATAACTTCCGGTGAGTAACTTCCATTGTGGCCTTTGCATTTGTATTGACCCTTCTGGGCCACCGTATAGTAGCCTAGTGGGTAAAACAGTATAAACCAGAAGACCCCACTTACTACCGTTGTGTCCCTGAGCAAGACATTTAACCCTGAGTGTCTCCATGGGGGACTGTCCCTGAAACTACTGATTGTAAGGTGCTCTGGATATGCTGTGAATATCAATGTAAATCTTGTAGGACTAAGTTATGCTGTTTCAAAGCAGCTCCTCACCTCCAGCCTCCTCATGGTCCTTCTGCAGGTCAGACTGACCTGAGGGGGAGCTCTCATCTTCCTCATCCTCCTCCCCCTCTTCCGGCTGAAGCTCCTTCATCTCCAGCAGTCGTTTCTCCAGAAGCTCCGTCTGCCGTCTCTGCTTCTTCCTCAGTTTCTTCTTTTGGTTCTTGGACATCTTCAATACCTGTGGATAAACGAAGGCATTGAAGGAGGCAGGACGTTTCCTCCATCCCTGGCGCGCCACCAAAATTCACCCGAACCAACCTGTTTCTGATGGGGTGCAGAACTCGCTGTCCAAAGAGAGGAGAGAGAGAAGAACGCAGTCAATCACTTGACCTGACAAACATTCAGGCGAGGAGGGGGACGTCCCCCACCCGTCTGCAGTCGGCCCAGCATGAGTCATCACCACCCACGTCGCATTACATAACGGGTCTTCGCGTTAAAACCTCAGACGTCTCGGCGGCACAGCACATCGCGGCCGATGCTTGGAAATCACCGCTTCACCATTTTATCCAGATAAATGATCTGGTTATGCAATCAGCATTTTGCCGTGATATCTTTCAGTTCATTGATCAAATTGAACATTATTGTTTTTCTGGTGATGGTTTTTGTTTTGATCAGTACAAAATTGATAATTAAAAAAAACATATTTTTACTATCAATAATTAATAATCCAGATTGTAAGAAAAGTAAAAGTAAGAAAAATAAAAACAAACAGGTACTGTAGTAAGAAAATAACTAAGGATAAAATAAGGATTTTCGTGGGTTGATACGGTTCCGTTTTATTTTCACCTGCCGAGCTGGAGGGGGGCGGAGCTCCACTTCGCTGCCACTCTGTCGCCTCGGCGGCGAGTCTCTTGACATACGATTCGTTGACGCCCATCAAAATGTTCTCCGGCTTTATGTCTGTGTGGATGATCTTGCACTTGGTGTGCAGGTAGTCGAGGCCTTGAAGAACCTGTGGACAGAGGGATGAGGGGAAGAAAGAAACTTGATTGTCAATAATTATTCTGAAGGAAGACTCTGCTTTTGATTACCTGACGTATGATGCTCTTCACACAGGGCAGTGGCAGGCCCTGGTAGCTGGACTTGATGATCCACTTGAGAAGGTGGTGGCCAAGCACCTCGAACACCATGCACACGTCTGACAGACAAGTCAAGGTCAGATGGAAGAAAATGAGATGTGCCGTGAAGTCTGATCGTCCCATCCTGCATGTGGCTGTTAGCATCAGAAGACATGACAGCATGACAATTAGCATGAGCAGAGGTGCCACTTGAGGATACGAGTGCCGTTCACGCCAGAGATCCGGAAGTCGTCCAGCAACTGCACAACCCTCTCCCTGTTGGTGTCATGTTGGTCTGTGTTCCTGACCTGGAACAGAAGGAAGCCTCCATCAGCATGAAATGGACAAATCGGTGTCTTAAGACTGTTGAGGTGTCATATAAGCCTCACTGACTGATCGCAGAAGCTTTATCTCGTCCAGTGCTGTTTCGGTGTAATGCTCGGCGCTCTTCACCACCTTCATTGCAACAAAACGTTTGCACCTTGAACAACACAAAAAAGGGTATTGCTCAAGAGAAACTTCCAGCTGACAACGCTCCAACAGGAAACCAGAGTCTTACTGAATGTCCCACGCCAGCCAGACGGTGGAGAAATGGCCCCAGCCCAGCTTACGGATCACGTGGTACCGCCCGTTGAACAGGTCGCCAATCTTCACGTGGTGATATCCGCCTGGAGAGAGGCAACGCCAGCGGCTTTACTCACCCTGACGCGGGACCGTCCACGCCGGGTCCTGTTCACGCCGCACTTACCCTTGCAGTAATCGTTCGGGTCCTCCTGCTCCTCGTCGTCTGAGCCCATGACCTCCTCGTTCTGCTCCTGGAGGGCGGGGTCCGTCTGCAGGGAGGCATTTTTGAGGTGGGGGTCTGGCCTGTGGATCACAGGCAGGGATTGGCTAATTAGTGATGGCCCCCTGATGCACATTAGCTGGATCACTTCAGGGAGAAGGGGGGGCGGCTCCTAATTCCCCCCCCCCGCGTCAATAATTTCTCTCATCATCCCCATCCGGAAATTCCCAGAACAAATAAGGACCTAAATCAAACGAACCGCTAAAGCAGCACCGCGGCGCCGCCGTAAAGGGGAAATGAAGGCAGTAAATCAGCAGAGGCGAGGCGGCAGATTCCCGATGAGGATTAGCTGCCTTTTGAAGATTACTGTATCGTCCATAAACAGCTTCTGCTGGGAGCAGCAATGAACTACTTACGGGCAGGGAACAGAGTGTGATGATGCCTGTTTGAGGGTCTATTTTCAGAGGGATGAGTGACAGATGGGCTCATGTCTTTATATTTACACCGGCACTGCCCTCAGTGTCAATTTCTACTCTTCTGCCTCTTCGAAATGAACACATCACACACGCAAATCCTGTTGTAGTAAAACCAGTGGCATGTTGGCCGCTTCGCTATTTCAGACCAAAAATCCATACAAACGTCCTTTCAAATATCCACTCATCATCCCACAATTCCTGTTGATGACTAGAAGCCAAGAAAATGGAACACGGCTACATTGGACTGCAGTCATGTCAAGTGCAAAGCCAAGCCATTGACACTAGTCCCCACGGTAATATCAAGCCATCAAAGGAACAGCAACGAACAAAACGAAATTTAATTTAGACATTATGACGGATCCCAGTCACACCAACCACTTTCAAGTACTTAAGCAAAGGTATTATATACAGTACAGGCCAAAAGTTTGGACACACCTTCTCATTCAATGTGATTTCTTTATTTTCATGACGTTGGTAGATTCTCTCTGAAGGCATCAAAACTATGAATGAACACATGTGGAGTTATGTACTTAACAAAAAGTGGAGACCTGGCCTCCACAGTCACCGGACCTGAACCCAATACAGATGGTTTGGGGTGAGCTGGACCCCAATAAGTGCTAAACACCTCTGGGAACTCCTTCAAGACTGTTGGAGAAGCATTTCAGGTGACGACCTCTTGAAGCTCATCGAGAGAATGCCAAGAGTGTGCAAAGCAGTAATCAGAGCAAAGAAACTAGAATATAAAACATGTTTTCACTTATTTCACCTTTTTTTGTTAAGTACATAACTCCACATGTGTCATATTTTGGCCTGTACTGTGTATCACAGCAGATGTATTCCAAAAATATTCTCCTCTTTTCAACACTGCCTTGAAAAAATGGACTGAATACCGAACACTTCATTTTTGTACATTTCAGCATTGCATGTATTCATTTACATTTATGACATTTGGCAGACACTCAGATGTCTATCATTGGTTTTGCAGTCAAATTTCAGGCTTTCTAACCTTTTAAGTGAAGTGATTGTCACATGTGATACACAGCAGCACAGCACAGTGAAATTTGTCCTCTGCATTTAACCTATCACCCTGAGTGAGCAGTGGGCAGCCATGACAGGCGCCAGGGGAGCAGTGTGTGGGGACGGTGCTTTGCGCAGTGGCACCTTGGCGGCTCGGGATTCGAACCGGCAACCTTCTGATTACGGGGCCGCTTCCTTAACCGCTAGGCCACCACTGCCCCACCTGGGAACCTGGGGGGAGCATGACATCTTTCGATGATTGAATGGCAACAGCAATATATGTAGTATATTCAATTTCTAAAGGATTTTGTGCATTTTACCCGTCAGCCTCCACTCTGAGAAACAGGACTACTGAGCGTCTTATGTAAAACGTAGCCGGGACATAAAAAAAATGTGTCTGTTAAATAACATCAGCAGCCAAGACACCACAGAGAGAAAAGATTAGCCTCAAAAAAGGTAGTACGAATACGTAAGAATGGAGAATTTTCCTTCTGCCTCAGCAGGCCTGCTGAAGGTTTCGCGATCCGATGCTCCTCAGCTCTTCAGGACCCCGGCAAGTGGGGACGCTGAAGGTGTCTGGGTTCCCACCACGCACTCAGACTGCAGCCAGGGCTGGACGTCCCTCTGGACGAGGATGAGAGCGTGGGACTCAACCTCAGTGAGAAGCGGCCGATGTTTGTACGGGTGAAGACGAAGAAACGCATCAGTCAGATCAGCACCGCTGTGGAGGAGGTTTCTATTTCGAATGGACGACCATAGCAACGAGCTGCTGCCGATCCTCACATCAGCTGCTTTCACATGCGTCAGAGTCGGACCACACACACACACACACACACACACACACACACACACACACACAGTCTTGTAGTCAAGAACAAGTGTGCGGCTCAGAAAGGGTTCCAGTACAACCCCAGACAGACAACGGCGCTCCAAGAATTTCACAAACCCACTCACAGCAAGGCATTCACACGCTCTCTGTCATGCACACACACTCACACACACACACACACACACACACACACACACACACACAGTGCGAGACACACTTCAAACTCCCTCAGACTCCCCAAGGCAGAACCCAATCAGTCTGCAGAGCTTCTGAGAGCTGCTTCTTCTCCCAGACGCACATACATGAAAAAAATATATGTCTTTAAAAAAAACCACATGAAATATTTGGTGCATGATGATGATGATGATGGTGATGATGATGCTCCTTGGTGTTTGGTGAGCGGAGCAGATGAAAGCGACAGCAACAGTCGAGCAGCATATGGCAGGTTCTGCAGGACCAACGCGGCGATTCATCACGGGGATCAAAGGATATCAAAGGCGTTCAGGTCCAGACAACGCACCCCGACATCAGGACCCAGGGGGTGAGGAGCAAAGTTTGTCCCCACTGCTCACCCCCCTCCCCTTCCTCTCATCTTCATCCGCCATTCAGGCGCCGGCCGGTTTCTCCAACCCGCAACTTTATGAAGATGAAAATCTGTCTCCTAAACTCCCATTAACAAACAGCAACTGTGTCCAGCAGGATGAAGGCGTGAAAATGAAGACCCGCCCACATCTCTGGGTCCACCAGCACCAGACCCGGGGTCACCGGTCGATGAGGATGAGGATGTGGCCAGGAATGGAAATTCAAGATCGACATCGTGAAGGACGCTTGTACGGAGATGAATTGTCCCACCGCGGAGCGTCTTACCTGCAGGACGCCCGGATGCCCATCAGTGTCGTTGTCAGGAGGCGGTCAGTTCGGCCCACGGCCATGAACCAGAGGCAGGCGGGCAGGCGGGCAGACAGGCAGGGGCTGCTTCATCTCTCCCTCCTCTGCCCTCGCTCTCTCTCTCTCTCTCTCTCGCTCTCTCTCTCTCTGAAAGCTCCGCTCTGCTGCCGTCACGCACAAGCCCCACCCCTCCTGCACCGGCTCTGAGCTCTGATTGGCCGCAGTACTCCAGAACTGCATTGCAGGTAAAAAACACAGCCCCCCCCCATCTTCTTTTTGAAAACTCGACTCACTGCACACACACGCGCACACACACAAACACACACACACACACACCCTCCTCTTTGTGTGCTGAGGCATTCAAGGCGTCACTTCACTCAGCATCACGTCCTGTCAGCAGCTTCATTATTGCCTGCAGGTGACCCTCAACGTAATACACACACACACACACACAATCACATTCACCAACACACACTGCAACACACACACACACACAATCACATTCACCAACACACACTGCAACACACACACACACACACAATCACATTCACCAACACACACCACAACACACACAATCACATTCACCAACACACACTGCAACACACACACACACAATCACATTCACCAACACACACCACAACACACACAATCACATTCACCAACACACACTGCAACACACACCACAACACACACATGCATTCACCAACACACACTCAAACAAACAACCAACAAGCACACACACATTCACCACCACACACTGCAACACACACACATTCACCACAACACACACACACACACAATCACATTCACCAACACACACTGCAACACACACCACAACACACACACACACACACGCATTCACCAACACACACTCAAACAAACAAACAACAAGCACGCACACATTCACCACCACACACTGCAACACACACACCACACACACATTTACCACCACACACTGAAACACACACACCACACACACATTCACCAACACACACTGCAACACGCACACACACACATTCACCAGCACACACCACAACACACACACATTCAACAACACACACACATTCACCAGCACATACTCACCAACACACACACATTCACACTCGCAGCAGGAAAGACAGACTTTACTCCGCCCTGTTGTGTGCATGTTGAACCGTCATCATGAACAGCGTATTTGCATTAAAAGGATGGTAAAAGCGAGACTTGTCTTAATAAGACAGTCATGTTGGTGCAGGATGAATAAGAGGATTCAGAGTGGACCGTGCGTGTAAATAGACTCTGTATCTCCACAGCACCAGCTCCCACTCAGAAGAGAGAAAATCCGTCCTCCTACTCAGAGAGGCATGTTGGATTCTGGGCTAAATATCTCACATGAACAAGGCCGATGTGTCCTCAGCGGTGTCCTGGCGTCCCCTGGCGAGCCAGCAGGAGAAGTCTGAACTGTAAACCATAGCATCCTCGTAACGAATTTACGAAGGACCGACTCCGCTGGCCGAGGTCACGTTTCCACGCGTCTGATCCATGCCACGCGCACTGTGGCAGAACCGGAAGTGAGAACGACGCCTCTGTACCTGTCCTGACTTTCTGAGGGTGAAGACACAGAATCAGGAGCCACACGCCCAACATCAGTCACGTGTGTGTGTGTGTGTGTGTGTGTGTGTGGGGCCCACAGTATAAAATGCAGCGGCTGCACTGTTATGTAACCACCGCCACATCCACACTCACTCAGTGGACAGATAAGGAGACGTATAGGTGTGGACACACACACACACACACACAGGCACACACACGCAGCATTACAACCCAATGAGGTCGGCTGCCCGTCTCGATCCAGATCTGTTTAAGAGACCAACTTCAGACTGCAGTATGAATTAAACTCTGAGGTCAACCATGCTGTGTGTGTGTGTGTGTGTGTGTGTGTTCAGTTTGGATGGACGCTACAGTGAAATATTGATGAAATCTGCAGCTGCATGTCCCTCACGTGAAGCCATACAGCGAAAAAGTCTAACTGGACTACGGAATTCCGGGAACAGTTCCTCCGTACTGCGTCCTGCTGCATCCTGCCTTCCTCCTCCTCCTCATCCTCAGCCCCCAGACCCGGCATCCACTCACTTGCACCTCAGGCTGCTGGTCAACTTCGCCACAGCGCTGTTGAGGGACTCGATCCAGTCCAGGAGCCACATCTGGCGCTCCGCTCGCCGTCCCGGGTTCCGTCCTTGTCCTCGTCCTCGCCGCCCAAGTGCTACTTCAGCACCACAGAGCACTCACAAGCAGGGAGGCAGAGAGAAGAAACCAGAGAAGGAGGGGGAGGAAGAGTAGGACGGAGGAATCTCAGGGCTGCAGCTCAGCAGAGGGAGACAAAGACTGAGACAAACACGCAGACAAGAAACTAAAAGAAACTCAACACTCATGTACACGAGAAAAATCTGATTTCTGCTTTGGCCTCTGATTCATCTCTTGACTTATTCCTGTAACGTCTTTGCATTCCCCTGCTCATTATGATGGGAGTGGACGTCTTTCTTCTTCCTGGTGAAATCCTGCCCCTGGATCCAATAGCGGGACGGGACCACAGCTGAACAAAATATCACCAACCTGGGCTTCATTTAGTGTAGTCAGCATTTTTATATTTACATTTACATTTAATGCATTTGGCATTACTTACAACGTGCTTCCATGTTACCATCGATGAAGTAATCAGTTCTGGTTCACTAGGACAACAACAACAACATTTATTTCTTATATAGCCATACAGTATGTCTCAATGGGCTTTGACAGGCCCTACAGTTGACACCCCCCACACTTGACCCTTCGGCACACAACGGGAAAAACTCCACACAAAAGAAAAACTCTAGGATAGAGAAAAAAAGAAAGAAAGGAAGAAACGTTGGGAAGGAGTGATACAGAGAGGGACCCCCTAGAGTGGTCCTGCAAATGGTAGGACCCCCTAACCATGAATACAATCTTTTTATTCACTGCTAGATATCATTCATGCTCATGCTCAAATTCATGCTTATTGCTCTTTTTTTTGGGGGGGGGGGGGGGCATGTCTTCTGCTCCATTGAAGTTCATGGCTCCTCAGGGGTCATTCTGCCATCTCTATGGGACCATTGCTAAACAGACGTCCAAACGCTCGCCGTCTCTCAGTTCTGGCTCCACCTGCTGGAATATATCCGTCATTCGCTGAAGTGCAGAGTCCACAATTTCCTCAATTTCCATTGCCGCTTCATCCTAAGCAAGGTGATTAAAGACCAACACTAAAAATAATCTGCTTTTATTTATTTAGAGGTATTTACAGGATGTTTAACAGAAACTGACAGATTAGAAGGAAAAAAAAAAAAAAAGTAAAATGGTGGTCTGTCATTTTTACAACAAATCCATAAAAAAAAAAGAGGGTTGGAATTGATATTTTGTTGCACCAGCCACTGTAACATAAATATTGCTTTAAAGAATGAAAATGTAACACAGACAGGCAGAACACCGGCAGAAGACAGCGGGCGCGTGTAAGAAAGTTCCGAGTTCAGTCACAACGTTCCCCTGCAGGCCTGGATTCTCCGCTTTGTCCCCACCACCCCGACACCCGCGCTCATCGATTCTTCAGTCCAGCACGTCAGGTCCACACACGTGGGTGAAGTTCACATTCAACAACCAACCTGAAGACATGATTTCATATTTACAACAGCATTTTTTAAGTGGAACACAGTTCATGTATATGTATGTATATTCTTATTTAACAAAAAAAAAAAGACTAAGCCACAGACATAAATCCAACACTTTACACAATTTCAGCCAGCAGCTCCGTTGGGTTCTGGGGTCAAAGCCGGAATCGGAGCGCGTTGTCTTTCTCATTGTCTTTCATCCAATCAGCTGAGGAAAGACCAGCAGGCACTTGGGTATCCGGTTTTCTGATTGGTCAGTTTCTGTATTGCATCGTCGAGTTCGGCGTGGGTCACACGCAGCCGCCTCACGACTCCATCTCCTCCCCGTCAAACGGCATCGGAACGAAACTCTGCACCTCCTCGTGGGTCAATCCTGCAACGCGAGTCCAAATTTACAGACTGCACTGGGCTGTTGGGACATTTCATTTCGAACTCACTTTTCCACTCTTCGATCTCCAGTTCGCGGCTCTCGAAGCTCTGGTCGTACGGTTCGGCCTCTGGCTCGTCGTCCGGGTCGTGGTACTGAGCGAAGTACGAGTGCGCCAGCGCCTCGGCCGCGGTGATGCGCTTGTCTGTGTCCAGAACCAGCATCTTCTCCAACAGGTCAACAGCTGAGTGGAAGGAAGACACACACACACACACACACACACACTGTTGCAAGCAATGAATTAAAATGTAGAATGTAGAAGAATGAAGTATAGCTGCATTACCTAACGGGTTTGCACCGATGAAGACATCGGTGAAGTTCCTCTTGGGCATGTGGGGGAGGGAGTTGATGTAGTTTCTGGCCTGAGTTAAAACAAACAAACAAACAAACAAATAAATAAATAAAAACAAACAAACAAATAAATATTTATTAAAAGGTGACTGGGTGAAGAAGATTTTACAAGCAGCCCAAAGCATGATGGGTAAAAGCTCTCACATTGACAGGGCATTAGTCCTGCTGTTCATCCTGAAACTTTATTAGCAACAGAAATATATATATATATATATATTTTTTTTTTTGATGCCATAGGTTTGCTCACCTCATGACTCGGCATCCTGCTCACTAAGGAGGCTGGCGGGGTTCCCGTTAGACGCATGATCTGTTGAAGCTGGTTTATATCTTAGGCGCTCGAGTCAAGGGATGTTAAACTCTTCCTCCACCTAAACTCTTACTAGGTGGAGTTCGGTGTAAATCCTGGCCGCATGCTGTGGAACTGTGAAATTAGTGCGGATGAAAACGTTCAGGAGGTGGAGAGGGGACATCCAAAAATGGTGTAGAAGGGACAGAAAAAAATGTAATTTCATTTGCATCAGTATCATTATTATCGTCAGTGTCTTCACATGGCTCCATCATCTACAGGGGCAGTGGTGGCCTAGCGGTTAAGGAAGCGGCCCCATAATCAGAAGGTTGCCGGTTCAAATCCCGATCCGCCAAGGTCCCCACACACTGCTCCCCGGGTGACCTGTCATGGTGTCCACTGCTCACTCAGGGTGATGGGTTAAATGCAGAGGACAAATTTCACTGTGTGCACCATTTGCTGTGCTGCTGTGTATCACATGTGACAATTACTTCACTTCAGTACAGAACACAGCACAACACACTAGTGGAACATGTACAAAAAAAGTAATGTTAGCCATTTAACTATTAATTTCGATAAATCACAATAACAGCTAGCGGGCAATAGCAGTAAATAAAGCGATGTTAAAATATTTGCCATACATTAGTTCAAAATTTGCACTGTTAACCTCAAAATTGTCATTTTATGTTACTATTGGCGATCAAAATGGTATTATAGTATTACGCTATTGTTCATACTGTTATTGTTATTACAAATATTATTGTTTAATACCAACTATAACTGTATCTTCATAGACAATTCTTTGGACTAATTATTACCAACCCGTCTCTGAGATCTACTCCACGCTCGCTCTGCCCTGAAAGTGGGTCATTCCTGACTCGTTCCTTAAACTTTCTCCCTTTTATTGTGCAGAGCCAAAAGTGGAAGTGAAGGGATTCATTGTGGAAACACTTCAGGACAGCACACAGTGACAAAATGAAATGTGTCCTCTGGATTTAACCATTTAAGTGAGCAGCCATGAAAGGATAGACTCTCTTGTCTATCTTGAACAGGCTTGGAATTCAGGGCTCAGCATGGCAGTGGTTTGCTTGATGAGTGATCTTACCAAGAGACTTGGAAAGGATCGACCTTTGCCTCACGTAGAGTCTCCACTGGTGTCCCTCAAGGCTCAGTACTAGGTTCTCTCCTATTCTCCCTCTACACGAGATCACTTGGTGAGGTCATTTCCTTAGATGGATTATCCTACCACTGCTATTCCGATGACACACAACTCACATTCTCTTTTCCTCCCTCTGATCTACATGCTGCTTCCAAAATCTCTGCATGTCCAACTGACATTTACCTGGATTTACCTCACAGCGCTCTCCTCCTACAACAGCCCGCAACCTTGGAGTAACAATAGACAACCAACTCTCCTTCTCGACTCACATCAGCAATCTTTCCCACTCCGGTAGATTCCTTCTCTATAATATAAGACAAGTCTGTCCTTATCTGTCAACACAGGGCACCCAGATACTGGTCTCACGATTACTGTAACTCCCTTCTAGCTGGTCTACCTCTATGTACCATCCAACCTCTAAAACTAATACAAAATGCAGCAGCACGACTGATCTTCAACCTTCCCAAGTTCTCGCACACCGCCCCTCTGCTACGTTCCCTCCACTGGCTCCCAGAAGCTGCAGGTTCAGGTTCAGGTTCAAAATACTGATGCTGGCCTACAAAGCCAGACATGGAGTAGCACCATCCTACCTCACAGCCCTTATTACACCTCGCACTGCACCTCGTATACTCCGAGCCTCCAGTACTGCTCGCCTGGTCCCTCCATCTCTGAAGGTAAAAGGAAGATGCTCATCTAGACTCTTCTCCGTCTTGGCCCCTCGGTGGTGGAATGAACTTCCAGCTCAGTCACTGAGCACCTTCACACGGCATATCAAGACCTTCCTCTTTAGAGAATATTTAGATGAACTTGTAACCTTCTTATTGTCTGACTTCTGTATAGAACTGATCACTTCATCCATGGTAACATGGAAGCATGAAAACATGGAAGCATGTTGTAAGTCGCTCTGGATGAGCGCACCTGCCAAATGCCATAAATGTAAATATGTAAATGAAAGGCGCCCAGGGAGCAGTGTGTGGGGATGGTGCCCTGATCAAGGGGACCTCAGTGGAACCGTGGCAACTCGGGAATCAAACCTGCAACCTTCCGATTGCGGGTCCGTTTCCTTACCGCTGGGCCACTCCTGGCACAAAAACTAAATTGTTGATCCTTTTTTAGTGGGTATCAGTACTGAATTGCGGAGTTAAGGATACGGTCAGTGCCGGGAAACAGAGTCCGTCCAGTCAGCAACTCGGCCATGATGCAGCCCACAGACCAGATGTCCACTGGAGTCAAAAAAGAAAAGAAAAAAGAAATCCATTAAAAAGATTTGCTGCAGAAGTTGGGCACGCCCCAGGCCGCCGCCAATCATCTCTACCGGTCATGTTGTAGTGCATCCAGTTGAGCATGATCTCCGGGGCGCGGTACCAGCGCGTGGCGACGTAGCCGGTCATCTCATCGTCGGTGTGGCGCGCCAGGCCAAAGTCCAGAATCTGAGTCGGACAGGAGACAGGTTACGGTCACCTCCCGCCAGCCATTTCGCGACCAGGCAGGCCACCGCCGCCGCTCACCTTCAGCTCGCAGTCCTCGTTCACCGCCAGGTTACTGGGCTTCAGGTCCTGCGGGGCGCAAGAAAAAAAAATAAAATTTTTTTTTACCTTCTACAGCGGGAAACATCCGCACCGGTCAAAACAACCACGTACCCTGTGGATGATGTCCGCTGAGTGGATGTACTGCAAGAAAAAAGCGGACAAGAGACATGTTACCAAACAGCTGAATCGACGAAGATAAATGAAGCATCGCGGCTAATGAAGGTCTGACCTTTAACCCCCGAAGGATCTGGTAAATGAGGAACTGGACGTGGTCGTCCGTCAGCTTCTGGCACTTGACAATGTTGTTGAGGTCGGCGCCCATCAAATGAGTCACCAGGTACCTGCAGGACGGCCACGGGTCAAAATGACCAAAATTATAACCCCAGACAAGTCAAGACAGATGCATGCTGGGTAATGATGGTCTACCCACCAGCAGGGCAGCAGCAAGGTATTAAGAGCACCAGGACAACGATGCTTTAAATTCAGGGTTGAGGGTCGATTTTAGGGACACACTGGTAATTAACTGGGGTAAAAAGCGTTTTTGCAGAAAAAATAAAACGAACCCTCTGGTTCTTCAGAGTGTCGCGTGACAGAACTAAAAAAAAAAAAAAAAAATACATGTGTGCTAATTTTTACATCCAATCACTGTTTGGAGGCCATGACGGTCGGTGGAGATAATGTTCGAGGGGAGGGGTGGGAAATTCTCTGGGCGGGAAAAGCATGAGAAACGGGAGGTCATAAGGGGACAAGTTCCAGGTCCGACCATCTGAGCTGCTGCTCAAAATCATCCCCTTATATCGTTGGATCTGTTTTTTTGATAAAACCCAGAGGATGTAAATAAGCAGTCACACACACCGCACCCCGACTCATCACTGAATTCAGCTGAACGTGGGTGTGTGTGTGTGTGTGTGTGTGTGAGAGACCAACCCAAGCCACAATCCTTACAGCTAAGCTCTGAAAACACATGGCGGGACCCAACGAAACCTGCAAATAGAGCCTCACGCAGGTAAACATCAGCTGAAACAGAACCCCGGCGGGGTCCTACTCACACGTCGCTGAACTCCTCCAGGCTTGTGGCAGGCGTGAAAACGTCCAGCAGACCAATCACCTGAAACACAGCCATCGAGACAATGAGGCGAGGTCGTGTGACGTTTCCCATTTCCGTCTCGTTCATGACTTATTCAGTCGGTTCTGACCATGATATTCTGATGGCCGACGGTGGGAACCCCAGCCCATCAAGCCAAGACAAATCGTGGTTTTTAATAATTAACATTAATCGTCACACCACATCCATCAGAGAAACCCCGGGAGAACGTTAACGTCAGGCAGCCAGCAGGTGGAGAAGCACGAGCCAAACTTACGTTCTCGTGCTTCATGTGTTTCAGGAGCCGCAGTTCTCGGTACGTGCGCTTAGCATGGATGATGGACTGGAACGGCCTGGACAGCTTCTTCACCGCAACCTTCAGGCCTGACCTCGTGTCGTAGGCCGAGCTGTGGAGCACAACGGGCTTCAGCGTCTGGGTCCACGTGAAACCGAAACGGGCGGAACTAGTACTGTGCGGTATAAACGGTATGAGATATAAACTTGATTTTAGGGCTGCAACTATCAAATATATTTGGAATCGAGTATTCTGTCGATTTTTAATCGATTAATCGGATAAGTCATACTTTTGAGTTTTTAAACAACTCTATCAATAGTGTGTTATGCAACATGAAAATCCTCTTAAAATGAGCAAGCAATTGGCTGTTACTCTTCACAAAAAAACACTTTTATTAGACCAAAGATTAAAACCTTTGGGTTACTGGCTCTAGAATTAAGCCCATTTAAATCCATCTTTCTGTGAATGTACATGGTGTGCATGGAAAAAACTATGAAATTCACAAACATAGGGTAGCCTATTTGTCCTTAGTTTTATTTTAATAAATAAAACTAGAGGTGTACCCCCTGCTATAACCCATCTGAGAATAACGAAAAATAAAAAGTAAAAAAGGTACAAAATAGTAAAAAGAAAATATAAATAAACAATTCAAGCATTACTAGTAATCCAATTTAAACAATACAGTTCATTTTCCAGTGAATCTAGATGACTTAGGTAGGTGGAATGTTTGTATTTGTGCAATGTGCAAAATAGAGAGAGAGAGAATTTGTCTTAGTGCATGTGTGTGCAATGCATGTGCAATGCATGTGCAAGCCTGCGCCGCTGTGATGTACAACAAATGCTATAAACTCACCCAAAAGTAAATCTATATGCTAATGAATGTAGATTTGTCCATCTGTTGCATTTACTATTACTACCTTATGTATGGGGAAGGCGTGTTTTGAGATGTAACCTATCAGTGTGTGTGTACGTGCTCTCTTGCTACTTATCATGCTTCGTCACTATCGACTCATAACACAAATAATTACAATAATGTACGTTCTAAGAAGCGCTAATGTTAGTTAGCAATCATAAAAATACGATACCTTGTAGAAGCTCCGAGTCCGCTCGGAGAAGTGCGGTCACGTGAGGATTTGTTCGGTTAAGGTGCTGTAGCATTGACGAAGTACTTTTATGGTAGGCCAGGTCCGTTTTACGGTGTATACACAGCACTACGTTGTATACACTGGTCCCACACTTTAGACATTTTATGCCTTTTACGCGCACCAGTATCTTCATTTTCCGCCATTGCCATGGAGCTCAAAATAAAGCGCGCCTCCTTAAATCTTGCGCTTCCTTAAAAATGCGCTTCAGTTAAAACAGTCCGTGTAGAACAATGATTCCGGTGCTGCGCAGCTCCGCACTGCGCAGCTCCGAATTAAAACGAAGGCTCGAGGCAAAGGATTTTCCTCGAACATTTTTTGTAATCGAATCATTCGAGTTATTCGAATAATCGTTTCAGCCCTACTTGATTTTGATTATACCGGCCGGCCACAGAAATACCATGCCTACTTAGAGCACGAGAGCACGAGAGCACAGAGAACACGTGTATAAAGTGAAAAGTCAAGTGATTGTTCAGCAGCACAGCACACGGTGCAAATAGTAAAATTTGCAGTGTGTGGGGACGATGCTTTGCTCAGTGGCACCTCAGTGGCACCTTGGCGGATCGAGATTCAACCTTCTGATTACGGGGTCTCTTCCTTAACCACTAGGCCACCACTGCCCCATATGTATTTGTGTATGTGTGTGTGTGTGTGGTGTAATTCCACAGTTCTATAAATGTCTGTGGAATACAGAGCTCACTGCTAACTTCACTGAAGTCATAAACTCTATGGGAGCGATGTTCAGATGATAGCTGATCATTTTTTTAATAATTGCAGAATTGCACAATAATTGCACTATGTTCACGGCTACTTTGAAATGTTTAAAAAGTTTACCAAACAACTTGCTTTTGCTATTGACATGATACCCTTTCAAAAATAGTTACATTTACATGTACATATCAAATTATATAGCACAAGATACACAATTTCACAGCCACATGTTTTAAGTGTTAAACTCTGATGCATCACCAGAATTAAGAAGGAGCCAGTGAACCACCCATAAAGTGGGATCGGGCGCGTTGTGCAATAATGGCCAATAAAAGCCTGGTTTTAACTCCACGGCACCGAATTCCCCTCAACGCTGACAAAAAAAAAATGCACCCAGGTGGGTGTCTTAAAAAGGTAAGAATGCAAAACACGACACTTTGCTGCAGGGAGCTCGGCGTCGGCCTGCATGTTGGCCTTCACAAAAAAAAAAAAAAAAAAAAAAAAAAGTTTTAACTTTTAATAAAAAAAAATTAAAAGACTACATTACTACATTCCAATGCAACCACAAACCTGAAGGCCGACCGAGACTACGAAGGGTAGAAGAGGACATCATCCAGGGATTATGAGTCACCATGACCTCACCCTGGGTGATTCATTTTTTTTATTATTTCTGACTCTGCAGAGGAGTTTTAGCGCATTTACTACTACTACTACTATTTAAATACTACTACTAATATTAAAATAATAATAATAATAATAATAATAATAATAATAACAATGCATGTGTACTACTTCTAAAACTAAAACCAAAATACTACTAATATAAAAATAATAATAATAATAATGCATGTGTACTACTACTAAAACAGAAATACTACTACTGATATTAAAATAATAATAATGCACGTGTATTATTACTACTACTACTAAAAGAAAACTACTACTAATATTAAAATTATAATAATAACAACAACAATGCACGTGTACTACTACTAAAACTAAAACAAAACTACTACTAATATTAAAATAATAATAATAATGCACGTGTATTAAAGCGCATTATTGATGCGTGACGCGCTTCTGCAGGGGAGCCGGACTGAACCGAGTCCGCTGCAGGCCGCGCTGCAGCCCGCGGGCCTGCAGAGCCGCGCCGACCACCGGCGGTCCTTACCACACGGATCCATACGCGCCCGAGCCGACGGGCGACAGGTTCTGGTACCGGTCCGGGACCTCCCACACGGTCTTGTTCAGCTCCTGCCGGTAGAATGTGGGTCTCTCCGTCTGGGACATTCCTCCCGAGGCGCCCCGAGGAGATTCTCCGCCGGGGTCCGGTTCCGCTGGGCGCTCGGCGCTGGAGAGCGGAGTCGAGGTCGAGAACACGCGGCGCGGCGCGGCGGCTGCGGCTCAGCGGCGGTTCCGACTGCGCGGCGGGGGGGAGACGAACAGCGGAACGGGCGAGGAACGCGAACAACGCAGCGCCGCGGATTTCCTCTGACGAGGGACGCGGGGAGCGTTGGCCAACATCTCGCGAGATCCGAGATCAGCGGCCCGATAGCCCCGCCCACCACCACTCACACAACAACAACAACAACAACAAGCGCCAGATCACGATGGAAAATCAACAACTTCACGTTGTTCAACAATATGGGTTTCTTTTTTCCTGGTAGGAGTCTAGTGGGTAACACACTCACCTATGAACCAGAAGAGCCAGGTTCAAACCCCGCTCACTACCATCTTGTCCCTGAGCAAGACACTTAACCCTGAGTGTCTCTGGGGGACTGTCCCAGTCACTACTGATTGTAAATCGCTCTGGATAAGGGCGTCTGATAAATGCCGTAAATGTAATTGTTAATCAAACACACAGGCTTCGGCGGGCCGGTGCACGGTCCGTGCCGGCTGCCCGGTCCGTGCCGGCTGCCCGGTCTCTTCTGTTCTCCGGCCGCCACAGGGACAGATGGAGCCTTGTCCCAGCCTCGCATCCAGGTGCCAGGTCGAAAACTGACCCAGTGGACCGGGCTAACGGTGCGAATTGTTATGGAGGCGTCAACCGGCGTGATGCAAATCCGGTCAAACAAGTCCATTTATGAATCACCTGTTGTTGTTGGGCCACCAATTATCAAAATAGAAGTGCAACACAATGCAGCTATTTATTACATTCATATTTCTACGCACATTCATGCGATGGCTTGCTCCGCACGCATCTCACTCACTGCCGCCTCAGTTTATGATGCAGTGTTGTGCAGAAGCTACATAATGTGGTTTCGTTTTTATATGACTCTGTATGACTCTGAAGTGGCATCAGCCATCTTTCATGGTGTGGTCTGCTGGGGCAGCAGCATCTCCGCTGGGGACAGGAAGAGGCTGAACAGGCTGATCCGGAAGGCCAGCTCTGTTCTAGGATGCCCTCTGGACCCAGTGGAGGTGGTGAGTGACAGGAGAATGGTGGCTAAGCTGTCATCCCTGTTGGACAACATCTCCCACCCCATGCAGGAAACTGTGGGGACGGCTTAAAGGAAATGATGCTCTTCAGGGCTTTAGACAAACATTTTATTTGTCAACTATGTACAAATATTTCGATCCAACATGTATTTGCACCTTCATTGTCAAACAGTAAAAGTATAAAGTAAAACAGTTACTCAGGACATGAAAAAAGAAAGACATTGTAATTCAGACATCTGACTAATGTGAATAATTAGACAATATGCAAACATATGGGGAAAAAAAAAACTACAATGAACCAGCTTGGCCAGTTTCTTTTTTTGCCGCATGAAAATATGCAAGTTTTATATTGTGTAAATTCCATCGAGATACCAGACTAGGCTTGGATTCAATAAAAAGGGACGTTTATTGAGAGGATGTCCACCCGGAATGCCATTATTTACACAGTCCTCGTCACGACAAACACCAGCCTCCGATCTCTCCAAATTTACAGCAACACATCTTCCCATATAAGAAGAAAAAAGAAAAGATACTCTTGATATGGAGTTTCTCCCTGCACCAGAGAAAAGCTTGGGGACAGATTGTGTGTCGGGAACTCGAGGACGGGAGACTGGAGCCAGTTTACACTTCGGCCAGCGCGGGGCGGCGTTTGGCGGAGCCAGACTGAGGGGCCTCGGTCTGCGGAGTCCATGTGCGCGACCTGCCGCCGGGCCCCGTCACTTCAGGAAGACGATGTAGAACGCCGTGCAGAGGCAGGAGAGCGCCACGGCAACGTGCAGCCGCGTCCCAATAACTGCAGCTGGGGGACAAGTATACAGACAACGTTTAATTCACAGGTTCAAATCCCACTTACTAACATCGTGTCCCTGAGCAAGACAGTTAACCCTGAGTGTCTCCAGGGGGGGACCGTCCCTGTAACTACGGACTGTAAGGAGCTCTGGATAAGGACGTCTGGTAAATAAATGCTGTAAATGTTATTCTCATTATCAGAGTTTACTTATGATAATATTACCATATGGGAAGAAGCAATGACCATATAATGACTATTCATTTAAATGAACCAAATCACCATGTTTATAGAGAACAATTAAAAGGCAACGCAGTGTCATAATGTCCTGCAATTAAAATACATTACAATGTGATTAAAATAGACCAGCAAAAGAGTTTCTCACACAGTTAAAAGCAATGATCATGTTTCTAGATCACGTTTAGGCTCCTGTTGCATCCTGGCTCTGTGTATGCAGTGAATGAAGGAGCTCTGACGTCCGTTGCATGGATGCACCAGCAGGGTTCTCTGTTTTATGTGTGTTTATACGTGTCTGCAGGCCAGATTCCATAAGCACATTTTTACAAAAGAATTTCCATGAATTTTCAACTACTCTAAGTCAAATGTTCATGACTCTGATTTGTCTGTGCAAATGTGAAGAAGAAAAAAACAATCACAGAAAGTCTCATTTACCAGAAAAAATCACAAAATTAAACTGATGACATCCCTGAAAAGTCCTCCATTATACAGTCATTTGTCAGATTTCACTTTATATGTTTATTTCGTAGCATAATAACGTATGAAACCCCTCAAATAAATTTGATTGCTGGGAATGTTATAAAATAATGTTATGTTATATAAATGGAAGAAGTACTAAAAAAAAAAAAAAAAAAAAAAAAAAAAAAAGAAGTGAAGTGATTGTCACTTGTGATACACAGCAGCACAGCACACGGTGCACACAGTGAAGTGAGCAGTGGGCAGCCATGACAGGCGCCTGGGGAGCAGTGTGTGGGGACGGTGCTTTGCTCAGTGGCACCTTGACGGATCGGGATTCAAACTGGCAACCTTCTGATTACGGGGGCCGCTTCCTTAACCGCTAGGCCACCACTGCCCATTAGAGACCCCTCACACCCTCTGTTCCTAAAGCAGTCCTTTTTTTGAACTCTGGACATCCACCCAAATGATCACCTCACACACTTTTTAACAGGAGCAGTAAGGTGAATCACTTATGTATGGTTATTTATGGTTGTTCATGGTACAATAAATTTTTATTCTGTGTCATATGGTGTGTCTGCTGTAACAAGTGTTATACGTGAGCTGCTCCACTGTGCCTTCTAATTTGCCCCTCAGGGACAAATAAAGTTCACTGCTCTTATTCTACTTCTTCTGCTTACTTTATAACGCCCACTCACCTGCTGTACTTTCATATTTAGATTTATTTACTGCTTTATATACTGCTTACATGCCGACTAGATCCCGCAGCGCAATGGTTGCTCCGAACCTTTCTGCAACGTGGCATGATCTGTTCTCCTGATCTTCTCGGAGCCGCAATACAACATGGAGGCGTTTGCTTGTAGGAGCTCGGAGCGACCGACTCCAAGTTCTTCTACCACCATCCCCACACATCAGCATTGTCACGTTAGTGTCTCTGTGTGCTTCGCGCTTCCCGAACTATTTCCCAGTTCCAACACCGCCTACAACTTTAGCCCAGGGTGGGTCGTACAGCGCCGAATCGGACATGTAAAAGAAGGCCGCGGCTCAGCTGGCGACGCCCACCTTTGTAGAAGACGCCCCAGACCCCCTTCTTCTCGGACAGCAGCCAGCTGTTGAGGCGGGGGACCTTCTTCAGGTACGCGCATGTGCAGATGAAGAGGAGTC
Organism: Denticeps clupeoides; assembly: GCF_900700375.1. NCBI lineage: Eukaryota > Metazoa > Chordata > Actinopteri > Clupeiformes > Denticipitidae > Denticeps > Denticeps clupeoides. The sequence continues at coordinate 18,964,015 of NC_041718.1, forward strand.
CGAACACCAGGATCCCGTCGAAGGAGTAAACTGCGGGAGGGGAAGGGGGCAGCAGGTTACTTCACACTCGGGGCGGCCGCGTTCACGTACCCGTCAACACGAATACCCACCGTTCGTCATGTCGCCGCTGTAGCGCCGCGGTCCCCACTTCTGTTTACCGTCCACGCCGCTTCCTTCCTGGCCGAGGCGCAGTCCGGAGCAATCGAGTGGCGAGAGACGGCCGGACAGCCACGAGGGACGATAACAGAGAGCATCGATGCGCCGCGCCAGGAGCAGAAGTCTGATTTATCATGTGCGTGTGGAGTTATGTAATTAACAAAAAAATAACTGAAAACATGTTTTGTATTCTAGTTCCTTTAAAATAGCCACCCTTTACTCCGATTACTGCTTTGTTTTTGTTTTTTAGTGAAGTGATTGTCACATGTGATACCGGCGCGTGAGCGTCGCCACGCCGAGCCCCACGCCGGGCCCCACGCCGCAGATAAGCGCTGCAGCACGTTGAGTGAGCCCTGAGTGAGCAGTGGGCGGCCATGACAGGCGCCCGGGGAGCAGTGTGTGGGGACGGTGCTTTGCTCAGTGGCACCTTGGCGGATCGGGATCCAAACCGGCAACCTTCTGATTACGGACCCGCTTCCTTAACCGCTAGGCCACCACTGCCGGTCTTGCCATTCTCTCGATGAGCTTCAAGAGGTCGTCACCTGAAATGGTCTTGAAGGAGTTCCCAGAGGTGTTTAGCACTTGTTGGCCCCTTTACCATCTGGATTGGGTTCAGGTCCGGTGACTGTGGAGGCCAGGTCTCCACTTTTTGTTAAGTACATAACTCCACATGTGTTCATTCATAGTTTTGATGCCTTCAGTGAGAATCTACCAACGTAAATGGTCATGAAAATAAAGAAAACACATCGAATGAGAAGGTGTGTCCAAACTATTGGCCTGTAGTGTATTTATTCATTTGCTGTATTTTGTGCTGATTATTTCTTATTTTCTGCCGCATCAGGCCAGATCCTCCACTCACTCCTCAGGCAATAAAGTTTAATACAGTAGAATTAAAATGGATTTCTTTCCTAATTCATCCTGGGGTGAGAAATTGCAGATAGAATTCCATGCCAATGCTGCTAGTGTGCGAGATGCCCAACTTGCCAGAATCATCTTTTATGTTAGCAGCTAAAACACACAATCTTTCCAAAAGTCACTCATTTAAACAAAGCATATTCAATCTGCAGTAATAAAAAGCATGTTTGTAAAATGTGTTGCAAATCAGTCAGTAGGGGGCGCTGCAAAAAGGAAAAATGTATTATGTTCCCATTTAAGACGCTTCATTTTCTTGTAAGTTGGTCATTGACGGCGCTTAGTTTATTCGTTTATCATGGTTTGATTGATGTTATTCACACATCCCTGAATAATGGAAATTAGGATATTTGTTATAATTGTGTCTCACTGTACACCAAAAGCAAAAGTTTTATGAATAAACAATCCAAAAATCGAATATATTTTTATAACGCACGATCCCTTGGGCTCACTGTCATTTCTCACCACACAGTATAAAACAGTATTCTGGGAAAATTGTTTTACAGTTTATATACTTGATAACTGTTACAGTTACCATAGCAACAGTGTGTCAATAGGCCAGTGCATGGCTGGAGAAAAGAGTGGCCTTCATAGGGTGAGGGTAATATTGCTTACTAATTGGATAGTATAAAAAGTAGTGGTGGTGGGTAGGAAGTGGATGGGTTAGAAAGGGTTGCGGGTTCAAATCCCCAACTGCCAAAGTGCCACTGAGGCATCACTTTCACACGAGTAGGTCTGTTGGGAGTAATTTTCACCACAGTGTTCTCTCAGTGACATAAATATTATTTTTCAGGGCATTCGTTTCTTTGACATTCCCTCACCTACAATGGCCATCAATCACTGTCCCATTGCTCAGCATTGAGGAGGAAGATACAGATCTCTCATGGCAGGTTTGTGAATGGTGTGGACCTTGTGCCAGGGGAGCGTCTCTGTTTGGCTGTGGTCAGTGACGGGACCCTCCGAGATGTCTGAACTGTATGAGAAGAAAATTACTGCCAGGCGTTCTTGTCAAGAAAGGGATCAGCTTAAAAAAAAAAAAAAGAAGAGACATCAGAGACCCCAACTGAAGAGCTGATGAAGCTCATCAGTCCAGAAGGGTTACAAAAGAACTGCCAAGTTACTGACAAATACCATACATTTGGTGCAGAAGATACAGGAAAATGACAAAGGCTGGTGTCATGCTGGACATTCTAGCAGAGAGATAAAGAGCCCCTGGCTGGATCTAATGACCTGAAAGTACCTTTCATAGATGACAATCATATGACTGCTGGTGAAGTGTGTGTGTGTGTGTGTGTGTGTGTGTGTGTGTGTGTGTGTGTGTGTATATATATATATAGAGAGAGAGAGATAGACGGAGGAGACTTCAAAGAGGTCATCAGATGTTAAAAATGGGACCAGGCTGGGAGATTGGACTGGTCTGACAAAAGAAATCTGCAAGGTTCATGGGAGAGGAAAAACAAAAAGCTAACGTCTGGTGGTAATTTCACTTTTTAATCATTGTTTTCAATATTTTATTAAAAACATATATGAATAAAATGATTTTTTTTTTCAAAAGCTGTTTAAGAGATTAAAGTGAAAGTGAAGTGATTGTCACTTGTGATACATAGCAGCACAGCACACGGTGCACACAGTGAAATTTGTCCTCTGCATTTAACCCATCACCCTGAGATAGCAGTGGGCAGCCATGACGGGCGCCCGAGGAGCAGTGTGTGGGGACGGTGCTTTGCTCAGTGGCACCTCAGTGGGATTCGAACCGTCAACCTCTGATTATGGGGCCGCTTCCTTAACCGCTAGGGCCACCACTGCCTCACAGTGGGTGAAAAGACTTCATTGTTGTTGTTTAAAGGCAGAATTTCTTCTGTTCTTCACACCAAGCCCACCCTGACCCCTCCTGGACTATTCTGCCTCCTTTAATGCCTAATGCACCCATCCAGACTCACTCCTGCCCCTCTTTTTTCCATCAGAGCTTGTGACACGCTGCACGTTGGGGCCTTTTTGGCAATTTCCTGAACAGATCCCTTCCTCCATCGCGACACTGGTGGGCGCTGTGACACCACGCCTGCCGTGTCCTCCTTTCCAGGGACCCACGCCGGACATGAAACGAATCGTCTGTGCACAGACAAGTGTAAAAATCCACACGGCCATTCCGGGAATCGTAAAAAAAAAAAGAAAAGAAAGAAAAGAACGATTCTTACTGCGCAAAACCACGGAACGATCGCGTCCGAAGTGAATCGACGTCTAGAAATAATCTGATTACTAATCCAATTTATGACAGCTCTGCTCTCCATCTCTAAATGGCTGCGTGTGTGTGTGTGTGTGTGTGTTCTACGTCTCCATCTCTCTCCTCCCTCCCACCCACCCCGATCCACTCCCTCCCTCCCTCCCTCCCTCCTCCCTCCATCCATCCCTCCCTGCGCCCTGGACGATGTCGATACTTCGGTGAAGACTTCTTCCCTCCACCCCGTCCTGGCGTTCCATCCCGGAGACTCTTTCCTGGGGGGCGCCGGGAGGTTTTCATGGTTTCGGAGACGCGGCGAGCTCCTCTGCGCCCCGCACCGGACGCGCTCCGTGGGCGTCGGATTTCTGCGCCGGAGCCCGCGTCCGCCGGTCGGGACCACTTCTCCTCCGCAGAGCGCAACAGATCCCTCCGTCCCGTCCGCTGGGATTTTTATTTTTATTTTTTAATTCGGGGGGCCGGAGTTTGTGGAATAAAGTTCGTCCCCGGAGACGCGCACCTGACGGAGCGGTGAGTAGACGAACGGCCGCCGTCACCGCGTCTGCGCGTCCGCGGCGTGTTGGACCCCCGACGATCCACCCTCTCCGGCCCAGTTGGGCTTATGTAAGCCCGAGGTTCGGCTCTTTTGTCATTCTGGACCAGGCCCGTGTGCAAATGTCGCCACCCTGATCTAACCCACCTTTAAAAGGGGAGGCCCCACCCACCGTAACCCCCTACAACCTCTCACCCCCCCAATTTAAACCAAAAGCTCCTTTTTGGAAGCTTCGTCACTGGTCAGGCTACTTCTCAGGGGGTCAAAGGGCAAACACTTACTGACAGGCGGCGGGACGCGTTGGTTGGCGGTGCCGGATGCCTTATTGATGGCAAATCGCGGTTACGGCCATCTGTCATCTCAGCAGTGGCCGTCCGGCTAACAGGCACTTTGCTGCTCTGATCAAATTCATCACACGCCGGTGGCGGCTGATTAATGGCTTTCTCCTGCCCCCCCCTGCTCCTGATACCCACACGGGCCTTCGATCGACCCACTGAACCGGCTGGAGTCGTTCATATTCCACCAAAAGGATGGAGTGGAGCTTCACTGGTCACTGTCCCTGAAAAGGGACATTGTGGCTTTAGAAGGGGTTAAACACAGACTTGTGGAACACGATTCGGGGTGACACGATCCAGCAATATGAGATACTAACAGGTCCAGATGCAGCATCTATAGGTTTGGGGCAGTGGTGGCCTAGCAGTTAAGGAAGAGGCCCAATTAATCAGAAGGTTGCCGGTTCGAATCCCGATCCGCCAAGGTGCCACTGAGCAAAGCACCGTCCCCACACACTGCTCCCTGGGCGCCTGTCATGGCTGCCCACTGCTTACTCAGGGTGATGGGTTAAGTGCAGAGGACACATTTCACTGTGTGCACCGTGTGCTGTGCAGCTGTGTATCACAATGACCTTCACTTCACTTTAAAATCACACTCCGTTTCATTCTCATTTTGTTCCCTTACTTCTGCCACAAAAAGTGCAATACCACTTCTGGCCACTTTCCCTGAAAAGGGACATTGTTGCTTCAGAAGGGGTTAAACTCAGACTAGCGGAACACGATTCGGGGTGACACGATCCAGCAATATGAGATTCTAACAGGTCCAGACGCAGCGTCTCAACACAGGTTCAAAATCACATTTCGTCTCATACTTCTGCCAAAAAAAGTGCAATTTTGGTTTAAATAAAAACATCTTTTACATTCTTGCCATCGCTGGTTGAGACACGTGACCTCATATATTATTGTAAATCAATCTAAAATAAGTTTCTTTTAAAGCTTAACCAAAGCAGCAGTGAAGGGATTGTGGGTAAAATGTACAGAGGTGCAATGAAATGGACATTATTATTGACTCAGGCCAATTGTTTATTTGGGGCTCAGAAATGTCCAGAATCGTTCCTTTCATTCCCTTCTCTTGTTAACGGCACTTTGGGACGTAATAAAACCGCGACCGTGCGCCGTGGATCTGTGGCTCTCGGGCGGGGCGTAGTGGCATTCATCTGAGAATGGCGCTGCCAGACGAGGATCAGAAGCCGCATATCGCCGAGCTAATTATCCAAAGATGCCGACTCGGCGGAAACCGAGGGGGAGGGAGATTTAGATTCAATTTGGCGCCGCTCCTGCCGCTCCCATGGGCCGCGGTTGTGTGTCGGTGTTATCGTGCGTCTCCTTCTGGCCCGTCGAGGGCCCACGTTGGGGACAGGGACGGGAGGGGGGGGGTTTTGGCCCTCAGTAATGTGACATATCTGCTCACGGACGTCCAGAGAGGCGCAGAGGAGCCTGCACGAACTTTCCCCACACCGCCCGGCTCTCCGCCGGTACTTTGAACAACTGCCGGCTCAGCAGGACTGCGGCGGAATGGCCTCTGTTACGTTAAGATCATTAAATCTGTCGCCGGGCCGGGGCTCTGATAAGGCGGCAGGGAGCCGAATGCGCCGCGAGCACATCCACTGTTTCGGGGAACGTGCTGCAGCGCTTATCTGCGGCGTGGGGCCCGGCGTGGGGCCCGGCGTGGCGACGCTCACGCGCTGGCAATTCTGGGATGGTCTTGTGTCTTCTGCACGGCCGAGTGTTAGTTTCCTGGTACACATTATCTTGCATACAGTATAATATCAATGTTACGGGTGCAAAAATTAAATAGGGATAAAATAACATAAAACAGAAGTCCCTGGCTGGTGGAACAACTTGCCCGGCTCCATTTGACTAGCCGAGACTACTACCACCTTTAAGAAGGTAGTAGCCTAGTAGGTAACACACTCGCCTATGAACCTAAAGACCCAGGTTCAGATCTCACGTACTACGTGCTCCGGAGTTTGCATGCTCTCCCCATGTCGGTCTGCTTCCCTCCTGCCGCCTCAGACCGATTGGTGACTCTAAATCGGCCAAAGATGCGCATGTGTGTGTGTGTGTGTTTCGTATGCGTAGGTGCATGTGCGAGCGTGTGTGTGTTCATGGATTGTGAGTGAGTGGGTTTGAGTAGGGACACATGGCTGCACTGTGGCATAACACCTCCAAGCATTGGGGTTCAATGTCAGGTCCCAACCTACTGTGGATCAAACGAGTGAAAACTATATTTTATAAAAATTTACACAGCAACGGTATACGTTGAGAGCCCAGCCTCTGAGGGTGAACCATGCATTTAAAAGATTGACATTTGGACACACAGCAAAGACAGCACATGGAGACACAGTGAAATGTGTCCTCTCCATTTAACTCTCCATGACAGGCGCCCGGGGAGCAGCGTGTGGGGACGGTACCTTGATCAGTGGCACCCTGGCTGATTGGGATTTGAACCCACAACCTTCTAATTACTGGTCTGCTTCTTACCGCCCCACTTGGTGCCGGCGCCGAGCCAGGGTTGCTTCAGGATGGGCATCCAGCATAAAGCGGGTTTAAATAGTTTGGACCACCATCTGATGCGGCGACCCCTAATGGGAGAAGCCGAAGGAAGAAGATGAATAAGATTGAGCTATTTTAATAAGCATTTGAATGTCTGAGATTGGTAAAAACCGACCCGTCCTTTGCATATTGAACAACCCATTGTTTTGTGGTTCGGTTTGTGTGTTTCGTACGCGTAGGTGCATGCGTGTTAGAGTGGGATGACCGCTGGTGACTCAGGCTGGACTCCCACCTCCCCTCTGGCAGCCGCACCTTGCCACACAGCGTGGCGTCGGAGAGGGAGTGAATTCCAACACGGAGCCGTTCCGGGCCCGACGATAATCTTCCTGCATGGGTGCTGAAGAGGCCGGGGACCGGGGTGTCACGTGGCGTTTCCGTGGCCTGAATTGAGGATAAAGGTCATAAGTGGCACGTGCACTATATTGCTAAAAGCACTGGGACGGCGCCACTGGACCCTAGAACAGTGGCGGGATGACTCGCTAGAGTGATGAGTGTTGGCTTTGGGCTCAGTTTTTATAATTTTAGTCAGGTTGGGTCTATAGTACCGCTCTATAGTACCTATCCTTTCCATGTAATTTTGCTGTTTTATCAAAAGTTACATTTTAATAAAATGTTAATTTGATTTGCAGTTCTTGTCAGGCGATGGGTTTTAATCTCAAACCGTCGAACCCCATGAAAGGCGCCGAGACGCGTCTTCGTTAATTACTGCCGTCTGTCTGTTCCGCCCACCGGCACGCCCACTGACAGGTGACAAGACTCGGTACACAGGTGGGAGGGTGGGAGCTGTGATCTGGAACTGGGCCTGCATTAAACAGAGCTCCAGTTACACACGCACACACACACACACACACACACACACGCACACACACACACACGTTCTGTCATGGTTGAATTTTGCCAAATTGAAAAAAAAATCCTTTTAGAGAATTACAGCCTCATTTAAAGTTGAGACACAAACTTAAAAATTGAAGTGGACCCCCCCTCACACACACACACACACACTCACACACACGCACAACGCACTAAAGGGAAGCCCGACTCTCGAAGCCGCGCTGGTCCGCCCTCCCCGGGTCGGCGTTTGCTAAATGGACTGTGAAATGATGGCGCTTAGACCTCCCACCAGTCGGCCGGCGGTCAGCGCTCAGCGCCACACACGTAAGGGAAACAGAAATCCGTCCCCTGTGCATCTCGTTCGAGAGCAAACAGTCGGAGGTTCGTGAGCGAAGTGGCCAATCTCAGCTGCTGTGCCAAAACATGTGCGACAAATGACTGAAAATAACTGATCTTGCTATTTACCTGGACAACTCACAGCTCTCTCCTTCTACAACCGCCCGCAACCTTGGAGTAAAAATAGACAACCAACTCTCCTTCTCGACTCACATCAGCAATCTTTCCCACTCCGGTAGATTCCTTCTCTACAATATCAGACGAATCCGCCCTTATCAACACAGGCCACCCAGATACTGGTTCAGTCCTCAGTAATCTCACGACTGGATTACTGTAACTCCCTTCTAGCTGGTCTACCTCTATGTTCCATCCGACCTCTACAACTCATACAAAATGCAGCAGCACGACTGATCTTCAACCGTCCCAAGTTCTCCCACACCGCCCCTCTGCTACGTTCCCTCCACTGGCTCCCAGTAGCTGCATGCATCAGGTTCAATATACTGATGCTGGCCTACAAAGCCAAACATGGAGTAGCACCATCCTACCTCACAGCCCTTATTACACCTCACACTGCACCTCGTATACTCCGAGCCTCCAGTACTGCTCGCCTGGTCCCTCCATCTCTGAAGGTAAAAGGAAGACGTTCATCTAGACTCTTCTCCGTCTTGGCCCCTCGGTGGTGGAATGAACTTCCAGCTCAGTCACTGAGCACCTTCACACGGCAGCTCAAGACCTTCCTCTTTAGAGAATATTTAGATGAACTTGTAACCTTCTTCTTGTCTGACTTCTGTATAGAAACTAGAACAGAGTGAATAAAAAGATTGTATTCATAGTTGGGGGTCCTAGTGAACCAGAACTGATCACTTAATCGATGGTAACTTGAAAGCACGTTGTAAGTCGCTCTGGATAAGGGCGTCTGCCAAATGCCGTAAATGTAAATGAATGAAAAGCTCCTGGAAAAATACGTGGAGCGGTTGTTCTGTGACGTCGTAGCCACGCTGCAGGGACTGGATTCTGCATTCTGGTGCCACTGGACAGGCCAGAAGTCATTCAGAATAAAAATGCAATGGTTTTGGGTGCTAGCGGCCTAGTGGGTGAGACACTCGCCTGTGACCCAGAAGACCCAGAAGTGTCTCCAGGGGGGACTGTCCCTGTAACTACTCATTGTAAGTCGCTCTGGATAAGGGCGTCTGGTAAATAAAAATGTTCAGAATGCAGAAACCTCAGAGTCTCATTACAGAGATGCATGTTGGGGCCTTTTTGGTGGGCTTTTTATAAAGAGGGACGTTTATTTACTGTAGAAGTTCTAGTTATTCATGGATGGGCCGTAACCTGGAGAAGGGGTTAGAGGTGGAAGCTGAGCGCGAAGGTGTTCAATCACACACCTTCTCCCGCCCTACGGCTGTCCGACAGGTCGGTAGGTCCTGAGACGCTCTGGAGACGGCTGTAATGTTACGGAGCTCCGCCGAGGCCTGGAATCATCTGATTCTGTCTGGTTTCTGACCGCGGAACGGCGACCTGTGCCAGGGCGCGTCGGATTACTTTTCCCAGCTGTCACCGGCGGGCGGGGGGCAAGCCGGGAGAGGGAAGTGCCCTGATTGGCTCGCAATGCTGATTCTGAACACGTCTTTATCACAGACACCAGCCGTCCCCCAGCACCTGCTCTGCATGAATTAAAAGAAGCAAGCTTCTGTCAAAAAGCCACCGATTTCTTTTAGGTCACTGTCACAGCATGTGCCATTTGGGGATTTTATCTGTGATTACATGCTTATTTGTGATGTGCGATTTTAAAGGTGTCTGTGCCAATTTGTGAGGAGGGTCCGGGTAAAACTATTCGTCCAGACTGTAGATGAATATTTATCACCATGAATTATTAAGACAGAATTGCGATTGTTTATCCTGGGCGCAATGAACTAAATAATTCAGAATCAGGTCATCGGCCAAGTACATTAACACAAGGAAATTGGTTCTCAGCCTGTAATCCAACACGGTGGAATATGTAAAGGAATGGAACGGTAACGTTAAAAAAGCACGATGGGGGGGGATGGACGGAGGCCTGTCCTTACTGTCCGATGTCCATGGCATCCTTAGCTGTGATGCATTTTAAACCGGCTCCTTCAGCTCCTTAACCCACCTTGGGTCCAGCCTATGCCATGCCCATCTGGGCTGCCTGGCCACGCCCCATTGTCTCATTGTGTTTGTGTGTTGAAGCATCTCGCCTTTGCTTGAGCTGAATGTGTTCTCAGGTATTCCTGCTGGTAGGAGCGCTTCATTATATTGATCGAATAAAGGACCCTCCCTTTGCTCTGGACCACTGGATTCAGTGATTGTTATAGAATCTTTAAAGAATATTGGAATCCAATCCAAAGTTCACAAGCTCTAGCCCTAATTATTTATCTTCACTGTAATATAGATAATTTCACAGTGTAAAATTAGAGTGTTGAATTTCAGTCTAATTAAGTAATGTTTTGATGTTTTTTGGGCACAACATTTTCCAGTTCTCAAGAATCACATTTTTTAAAAACTTTTGTGTGCTTTTTGTTTCCTAATCCTCTTAACATACAGTACAGGCCAACTCATTCAATGTGTTTTCTTTATTTTCATGACCATTTACATTGGTAGATTCTCTCTGAATGAACACATGTGGAGTTATGTACTTAACAAAAAGTGGAGACCTGGCCTCCACAGTCACCGGACCTGAACCCAATCCAGATGGTAAAGGGGCCAACAAGTGCTAAACACCTCTCTGAACTCTTTCAAGACCATTTCAGGTGACGACCTCTTGAAGCTCATCGAGAGAATGCCAAGAGTGTGCAAAGCAGTAATCAGAGCAAAGAAACTAGAATATAAAACATGTTTTCACTTATTTCACCTTTTTTTGTTAAGTACATAACTCCATATGTGTTCATTCATAGATTTGATGCATTCAGTGAGAATCTACCACGTAATTGGTCATGAAAATAAAGAAAAACGCATTGAATGAGAAGTTGTCCGAACTTTTGGCCTTGTACTGTACCTCGGAGAGGAAACTCACGATCGGGAGGTCGCACCGCTGCAGCGATGGCTGTGAAATAATCTATTGAACCCCAGTCTGTCTCTCGTTTCAGACACAGCTTGAGAGGCAGAAGAAGTTTGGGCAGAGTCTTTATCGCTGGGCTCCGTGCGGAGTCGATGACTCACGCGAATCAATACGGGAGCCGAGAACCCGGGCCGCCGCATCGCCGCTCTGAGCTCGCCTCTAAACTCTGCGATTAGTCGTTACTCCACGTCTGTTTTCTGCCGCTTTCTTCTTCGCTCGCGGCGAAAGCGAATATTAACCCTGCAAACCGGCCGCTGCGGCAGGACCTCCGCTCGGCTCGCCGGTGATGCGTCTTTCCAGAAGGCTCCCGCAGCGCCGGGCGAGCCTTCAACATGACGACCACGACTCATGGTTCCAGCGCCGAAAATGGCTGCCTGACGTGAGGTGGGGCGTTTTCGCGCCGTGCGATTCCAGGCCTGTCCTCTCCAATTAACACGCGACTTATTACGCACCGGCGTGTCGGCGGCTTCATTACCCCTGACGCCTCCCATAATTCACGATTAATTCGACAGTTCGGGCCCGTAAAAGAGCTCAGTTCCGCGTGCTGAGAGGAGAACGTTAAAAACGGGTTATTCAGCGGCCGCCTCATCCGTCAGGCAGACGGTGCCTATCACCGCGGGCGCCTCGTCATTCGTGTTCCTAACGCGCGGCCTCCCAGGCAGATCTGCACCGACCCGTTCATCCCACGTACGCCGTCTCCAGCCCACCGTTACGTTACGGATTCCGTTTGCGGAGATTCCATTAGATTCCATGTTGGATACGTTACAGACGGCAACCCCAACATACGCAGGAGATTAGAGCGTACGCGCGGTATAAACAGTGGAATAAAATATGGATGAGTACAGTATGTATGTATGTGGGAGATATTCATGCTTTTTCCGCGGAATCTGAATCCTGCAGCGCTGATGCACGGTGTGCAGAGCTGACCTACATGTGGCAGATGTATGTAAATGTAGAGACGCCGACATTTATTATTATTGACGTGAAACCCTCTTTTAAGAGTTGTACACCTGGGTACAGTATTTTGCCAGCACCTATATAAGAATGTGGGGCGTGGTCACATTTACATTTATCAGACGCCCTTATCCAGAGCGACTTACAATCAGTAGTTACAGGGACAGTCCCCCCCTGGAGACACTCACGGTTAAGTGTCTTGCTCAGGTACACAATGGTAGTAAGTGGGATTCGAACCCGGGTCTTCTGGTTCATAGGCAAGTGTGTTACCCACTAGGCTACTGGTCACTAATGTTACGTCTCCTTCAATCAGAAAGGAGTGTAGAAAAAAGGGTGAAACGGAGGAGAAAGGGAGGAGATGGACACTGTGCTACACCTGGGCGTGTCACATATAAAATCATCCTGAAAGAGGAAGTCATGATCATGAATACAGGCTCCTCCCCTTTTTTCCATTGGGTGTCACGCTAGCAACAAGGGCAGGGCGGGTAGTTACATACAGATAGCTGCCAAGCACCCACTTATATGGTTATATCGTATTATTTCTGCAAATACCAAAGAAAATACAGATACATCAGCAATGTGCCGGGAAAATGCCATGCATGAGATGCAAGGTGATCAGGTACCCTGGCTGATCCCATCACATCCACGTCCTGTTGCGGTGGCAATGGCTGTTAATGTCACCCAGAGTCAGCTGGAGGTAAATGCAGCAATTTAGCCGTTCAGTAACAGACGGTGAAGACGGTTCCGCGGTTTTCCCGAAAACGAGAAGACGAAGGTCCCGTTTTTTCCGGCGGAGCCTTGGTTCTTCATTTTTAAGCCGTGGGCTTGAGGCCTTGAGGCTGTATTTATTGACTGTCTCTGAAGACGGAGCCCATGAGCTCAGCCTCAGAGGGGGTCTCGGTGGACGCCCAGCCCCTCTGACTGAGCCGAGCTCCCACTGCGGCCAACAGACACACGCACACACACACACGCACACACCACACACCACACACACACACACACACACACACACACACACACACACACACACACACACAGAGAAGCCATTGAGAACTGGCTGTTATTCAGGAGCGACTCGCTGGAAATTATTGATCCTGGCCAAGTGGCTGTTATTACACTCAGCCAGCAGAACACTCACGCTACGCAATCTGGTTCCTAGAACCCCATCAGGCCGCCGCACCGCCATGCCTCTCCGCCCTGCCGCGTCAGCGATTTCCCCCGTCCGGCCGGTGAGTGCCTGCTATCGGACTCCAGAGCTTTTAAGAGGCAGTTAAAAGTCCTGGAGACGGAAAAAAAAAAAAGAACCTCTCCACTCCGCCGATGGCCGCGATCTCAGCTATCACCCGGTTGTCAAGACGACAGGGGGCATAACGGTGGCGGTGGCATCGCTGCGGCCTTTGGGGGTTCATGGTGGTCTGGCGGAGGGGCGGGGTCGTCGGCGATCCCTCTACAAGTCGCTGGCTGGCCTGGACTGATCCTGGCTCAGTTGGGGACGCCGTGTGTCGTCCTGGAGACGCCGGTGGCTTGCGGGGCCGCGTCCAGCTGCGCCACGTAACCTCCCTGGCACCAGGTCCCATCTGTGTTTCACAGGGGCACTTACGCCCAATTACACACATTAGAACGGGAAAAAAGGGCCGGCAAACGATGCAAACAAGACAACAAAGCCAGCGACTCCGCTCACTTTAACAAGAAGCCCACCGACGCTAATCACAAGCGCCACTCCGGCATCGTTCGTTTTACGGATCATATTAAACTGACACATTTCACACATTCGGCTGCAACCAGGCGGGGCGAAGCGGCGGCGGCGGGGCAGCTGTGGCTGCCGCAGGCGAGCGGCGGACGCGGATCAAACCCTCCCTTACGGAGATGCTGGCGCACGCGGGGGTGGACGCCTTTAATATATAATTCATCAATCACCTCGCCCGCCTTTTCTTTTCAAGACGCTGGTGCATCGAGGGACGTGACGCCGAGCCCGTCAGGACTTACAGCAGAAGATGTGAAAATTGCCATTGGATTGATGTTAAATCATGGCCCTCCATTACTGAGCTCTTGGAAACATTTCATGCCAGATTGTCCACTCAGTCCACTGTCCAACACATCTCAAAGGTTGGTGTTTCACAGTCCATGTGTGAAAAATTATGCTTGAGGATTCTGAATTTTCATACGGGCGGTAGTAGCCTAGTGGGTAACACACTCACCTATGAACCAGAAGACCTAGGTTCAAACCCCACTTACTACCATCATGTCCCTGAGCAGGACACTTAACCCTGAGTGTCTCCAGGAGGGGAATGTCCCTGTAACTACTGATTGTAAGTCACTCTGGATAAGAGTGTCTGGTAAATAATAAATAGTGGGCCAGTGGTGGCCTAGCGGTCCCATAATCAGAAGGTTGCAGGTTCGAATCCCGATCCACTGAGGTGAGGTGATGGTTAAAAGCAGAGGACACATTTCGTTGTGTCACTGTGTGCTGTGCTGCAGTGTTTCACAATGACGATCACTTTACTTTCAAATACCATAAATGAATTCTGGTATTGTTATGTTGAAATATGCTAGTCTTAATTTTACTCCTGCAAAATGTTGCTGAACCCAGACCCAAGCAACTGAAACAGCTGGTACAGTAGGTACAGTAGGGACTATGCGTGATAGGTGCATCGCTTTATGCGTTTCTGTTACGGCAACAGGGACAGGACAGGGAAGAAGGACGTAGTCACTCAACTTGTATGACGAGTCCCACAACATACAGTGCAGGGTACAAGCACAAACATACAGTATGATGACCCAATGAGGAATAGACACAATAAGGCTGCATTTATATGCTCGACATCAGAAGACACAATTCGGAAATCAGGGTGATGACAGGTATTCCATTTCCTTGATGCAGGCCCATCATTTGACAGATACATCCATTAATGTGGTTGTTTAATAAATTAGAAGATTAAATAACATGTTACCAGCTTAAACCTATTAAACACAGCAGTAATGAACCAATCAAAGGCTTTGGCTAATTTGTTCATTAAAATAATCTATTTTTATACAGTAGTCATAGATGAAAATCCCGGGGGGACCCCATAAACCCCCATAAAACACCAAATATTTTTTACTTGAACAATATATTCATGTTTGCTAAACGCACAACACAAGTAAAATAACAAAGCGCGTAACGTGACGTTCTATGCATAAAGCTTAGATGTATCATAATGTGTATGATACATTACGCGATATATGTTCGTATTTTTGCACTGATCCCATGCATTAAGAAAGAATTCATTGCCCTGCTCCATTCGACTATCCGAGACTACCACCTACCATCAGCTGTTGAAAACCCACTTATTCAAAAAGTATTTCAGACAAATCTAACACTTACACACACACACACACACACACACACAATTTTTCTTCGTCTAGCACTTAACAATCTCCGAGCATGCTCTTTGCTGACAGGTTCGGCCTTATCAGGGCTCTTAGTTTTGTAAACTCAAATCTATAGAAATCGAATTTCTGGTGTCTTCCTCCTGTAAGTCGCTTTGGATAAACGCGTTGGCAAAATAAAGTATAGTAAAGTAAAGTAAAGTAAAGTAAGGGTCGCCGGTACTTACAGGTAGAATAAGAAATGTTTTGTGATGGACAGTGAAAGATTTAAAAACTAGACGAGCAAAAAAGCCTTTCATCCGTCCCTTCATTTAAAAACCTGACCATGAAGAGGTCACATAGGACATTTTTGAAGTGAAATCCGTGTGGCTTTGACCTCCTAGACCTCCGTGGCCTGATCCCATAATGCACTAGGACCCAAGTGCAATATTCAGGTCAGTTTGGTGTGGAAATGAATGCCGCTGCAGGCTGGCGGTTTAAAATGCAGGAAGGATGAATTAGTAATCAACGAGCATCTTTCAACGAAGCCGCCACTTCGGAGCTCATTATCAGACCTGCAAACATTCACCGCCACCAATTGCTCTCTGATACGAACGATATTTGCTGTCTGTCACATATTCATATTTGTGCTTTATGAGAATGACTTTTGGTGTAAAAATGCGGTGTACGTTTTTGATTACAGTGGTTGAGGCATGAAGACATCTGGCCTCCAGTGCCCAATTGCAGTGTGCGTGTGTGTGTGTGTGTATGCCTGCAGCTTTCCGGCATAGGCTCCTTCTTCCCCATGAGTAGCTTTAGAAAAGGCATTGATGATATTTCTAGTGAAGGGAAGGCATTAAATCAGCCGTAACCCGCCAAGCCCCCCCAGGACAGTGACTTGAAGAACGCTGCTTCAGGTGAATGTCAAGACGCCTCTCAAAATTTTACTTCCAGCGCTCTGGGTTTTGGTGGTTTTACTTGGCAGATCCACTGAATTCCAAACATTTATTTAGCAGCGGGAGATTTATGAGATTGCAAGTCATTTTATGATTGACTTTTTCTCCGTCAGGCTGCATTTTGCAGGTTTTCAGTGTATCTAATCCGGAGTATAAAACTCACGCTGGAAGGAATGTCTACGGCCATTTTGATGACTGCTGCATCAGAAGGGAAATTAATTGCTCCAGTCGGTTTCCATTTAGCCTCATCTTGCATCTCAGTGCAGACGAGTGCACGGGCAGATAAAATGGGGAATGCTGGGTAATGGCGTCCGAAGACGACGTGCACGGTGTGTTTACACACATCGGAGTGCAGGCTGGATGCTCTTCCTGACGTATGAGGATCATGCTGCTCCGGGAGGACCGCAGAGACTCTTCTATTGCTCTACTACTGCTCTGCTCAAACATCACAACTTGTGCATGGGGCTTGTTCACTAGTGTAAAGTCAAAGGCATATTCAGAATATTAATACATGTATAAAGCAAGAAAGCACTGCAAGTTATCTATAACTTGAAGAAGAGCCATAAACATGATTGACAGCTCTCAAAAGACCTCATTCCTGGAAATTTAGACCACGTCCTGTCAATACGTTCAAAAATGCATCAACACACACAAAAAAATCACAGAAACTATGCGACAATGAATTTAACTACAATTACTGTCCATGTAGGGTCTGGACATTGAGGTTGTGGAGAGCTACAGGTACCTTGGTGTTCATCTGAACAGTAAACTGGACTAGACACACACCTCTGATGCCCCCTACAGGAAAGGGCAGAGCAGGCTGTACCTGCTGTGGAGGCTCAGGTCCCATTCTTTAAGACCGTTTATGACTCTGTGGTGGCCTCAGCCATCTTTTATGGTGTGGTCTGCTGGGGAGGTAGCATCTCTGCAGGAAGAGACTGAACAGGCTGATCCGGAGGGCCAGCTCTGTTCTAGGACGCCCTCTGGACCCAGTGGAGGTGGTGAGTGACAGGAGAATGGTGGACAACATCTCCCACTCCATGCAGGAGACCCTGACAGCACCGAGCAGCTCCTTCAGTGGCAGGCTGCGGCAACCACGATGTGGGGCGGAGAGATTCAGAAGGTCTTTCCTGCCAAACGCTGTCAGACTGCACAACAGCTGACCACACAAACATACATAGACTAACACACCTACACACACATCCAATACACCACTTCCGTTTTCCTATATAGCCACTCTGTACGTAAATACACTTATATTATATGTATACAGGCCTTCCTGTTTTTCTATGTTTATACTGATATTATTATTATAAGTCACATCTACTGCTTTTTTGTAGGACTAGTTATTTACTTATTTCTTATATTATCTTAACACTGCGTGCATGGTCCTTTGTCCAAATGTAACTTTAGTTGTATTTTTGCTAGACTTATTTCTGAAGAGTGGATTAGTTTGAACTGGAGCATGTATTTGGCCTGCTTGAGAAGCGGCGCCTGTATTAAACCGGCGAGGTGACATTGAGCTGTGATGTGAGTATAACGTAACGGAGCGGCCTCTGTTCTTGGCTGGGTGAGGTTCCAGATGCGATGGGCAGATGTCCTGTCAGGCGGGATGAAGATGTGAATATCGCCTCTTTCAGCCCGCACTGGCGCATGTCTGGCTGAACGACAGGGGACGTCTGCAGGAGAGGCCCGGCTCCTGTGGAAAAAAAATAATAACGCCGCCGTCATTTCCCACGAATCGGAATGTCGTGGTTAATTGAGGAGCGGCGCTGCCTCGGTTCTGCCTCCCCCGGTTTAAATTCTGCAACAAGCAACGCGTCATGCTCCATCGCCTGGGCGTTGCACGTAAAAACATCAGGTAAATCACAGATTTTACACTAGTCACCTCATGTTCAGCAAGAAGGAGGCGTTAACGCTGCCATTTAACGTCACGTTACTGGCGCATTACTTTAAACCGTGATCAAGCCTCAAATAAATAAAGTAGGAGCTCAGACGTCTTCACCATAGGATTGTGCAGCCATGTCAGTGGTCATGATCGAGCTCACCTGGTAATTGATGTATTGATCTCAGCTCTACAGTGGGAGGCTGCAGATGACCCGATGACCTCCACACCACCTGCAGAAGAGAGGAATCTGACGAAATGTCAAACTGTCACGATCCGGGCATGGGGACGCATTTGAAGATATCACGTTTGGCCTGGGAGGGGGCTGCCGGGGGTGCCAGCTGCACAGCACATAACAAAATGTGTCGTCTGCATTTAAATAGCAGGGTCAAAAGCATTGACAGCCTCACTCACTGAGTCACTTTCCATAAACTCTTAGTCCTGTTAAAACAAGGGGTGGTAGCGGCCTAGTTTGTAACACACCCGTCTATGAACCAGAAGACCACAAAGTCGCAGGTTCAAACCCCACTTACTACCATTGTGTCCCTGAACAATACACAGTGTCTCCAGGGGAACCGTCCCTGTCACTACTGATTGTAAGGCGCTCTGGATGAATTTAAATGTAAATTTTACTCAGGGTCAGAGCTCACCCTCCGTCATTGGGTGCAGCAGGGAAACACACACTATTCACTCACACTCGGGCAAACCTAGTCGCCAGTTTACCTAGTGCATATAGCACATAAAGAACATGCAAACGATATCTGGGCCGGGACTCAAACTCACGCCTCTGGAGGCGTGAGGCCACGACGCTAACTGGCGCAAAAAATATTTTGTCTTGCGGCGAAAGACGACTCAGCACGATTTCAATACTTCAGCGGTTCTCAACAAGCGAGCGTTCACAATCTGGCACCGTCTGACAGAAAGTGTTCACCATCCGCTGAGAGATTATGCAAATGAGGGATTTTGTCCAGTGCTGAAAATGTGTGTGAGGTGGAAGAGCGGTGAAAAGGTGACAATGTGATTCATTTTAATATTTAATACACAGTACAGACCAATGTGTTTTCTTTATTTTCATGACCATTTACGTTGGTAGATTCTCACTGAAGGCATCAAAACTATGAATGAACACATGTGGAGTTATGTACTTAACAAAAAAAGGTGAAATAACTGAAAACTTGTTTCTTTGCTCTGATTCCTGCTTTGCACACTCTTGGTATTCTCTCGATGAGCTTCAAGAGGTCATCACCTGAAATGCTTTTCCAACAGTCTTGAAGGAGTTCCCAGAGGTGTTTAGCACTTGTTGGGGTCCAGCTCACCCCAAACCATCTGGATTGGGTTCAGGTCCGGTGACTGTGGAGGCCAGGTCTCCACTTTTTGTTAAGTACATAACTCCACATATGTTCATTCATAGTTTTGATGCCTTCAGTGAGAATCTACCAACGAAAATGGTCATGAAAATAAAGAAAACACATTGAATGAGAAGGCGTGTCCAAACGTTTGGCCTGTACTGTATTTATTTGGAGAAATGCCTGGAAAATGGCATCCACCTTTCTTTGTAGATCTAATGTGGTAGTTCTAACACTGCAGCGTGTGTGTGTATGTGTGTGTGTACCCCAGTGCGAACTGTCACATCCGCCACATCAGCACCACGGTGATCCTTTTTCGCTTGAAGTAGTTCTTTCTCTTTTTCTCTCTCTCTCCACGTGCCTGCAGTTGTTCTGTGAATCTCGCTTCTGTTTTTTCTGCTTAATTCAGGTCTTTGAAACTCCCATCTTGTTAACTCTTGTCCCGGCTTCGTCAGTCGTCGTTGTGTGCGTGAGAACATCATCCACATAATTGCATATGTAATGTTTGCTGTGATTTGTACGTAACCAGATCTGTGTGCTGAAACCATGGCTCATTACGGAGAGCACCAGACGGTTATTTATTTGAGTGGCTTTAATAAGCCATGTGGCCTCAGAAAATGAACCTCTGCAACACGCGTTAGCCATGTTTATATTGAAATGTAAGTTTAATGGACAGCCGTAGAGGGACGAGGACATCTGTCGTCTGAATTCCCAGGCCAGCCAACCAACCTACACAGTATTATGAGCCAAATTCATGCTCCCTGTGTTGATTTCTGTTAATTGAGTTTGATGGCTTTAAACATGTTTGCAGTCATGAGGTCACATGACCAGCTGTTGATTAGGAATTATTTTATCAGGAAATAGATGGATTTAACATGCAGCCACGACCTCCATACATTTACATTTACGGCATTTACCAGACGCCCTTATCCAGAGTGACTTACAGTCAGTAGATACAGGGACAGTCCCCCCCTGGAGCTATTTAGGGTTCAGTGTCTTGCTCAGGGACGCAATGGTAGTAAGTGGGATTTGAACCTGGGTCTTCTGGTTCATAGGTGAGTGTTACCCACAAGGTTACTACCACCCCATTGCAACACATGCAGCAAAATGTATTGCATATTTGCATTCTTGATTTGAAGCTGTAATCCATTGAAACGTTTAAGCGGGCTGCACTCTGCGAGAAAGGTGATAAAAGGCCGTTTTGTGGCCTCTCACGGTGTTAGTGCTGCACATGCTGACGCCCTGAGAAGGATGCAGGCGAATGCGTCTGGCATGAAATGAGAGCCGGGGCTCAGAACTGAATCCCCTCACACCCCTGAGAGCCTGGACCATCCTTCCTGCAGCCAACGTTTCATTTCCTTTCATTTCACTTCGTTCTGTTTGGCATTGTACCGCATCTGAGAAGGCAAGGTGAAAAAATCACAGGTCTCCCGCGATATGACGAGGGAGAGGACCAAAGACACATGCAAATAATGCAAAACCCGGATTTACGCCCCGCATAATCAGCTGGACAGACAGGAAACTTTAAACTCATAATCCAACGGCAGCCGACCTGGGGATTTGTCCCAGAGTATCATCTTTTTTTCCACCGTGTGACATTCGGGACTCTAAATTGGACCAAATCGGTTTATCCTGGAGCCTGGTGGGCTGATTAGGGCTTCATTAGGCTTAATACACACTTCCTGTTGTACGATCGTCTCACTGGGATTCACCGTTATCTTTTAATGAGCCGCACCTAATAATGACAGTAATGAGATCAGATGAGGTAAAGGTTAATGAGGTTGCTGCTCAGGCCCGGCTTTCTTGATATGAGAATATGAAAATATGTAACGCAAATGTAACAATTTTTTTGGTTCACCATGTGGTGTGGTATATTATCTCAACCTGATGCACACACACACACACCACACCACACACACACACACACACACACACACACACACATATACTCAGAAAATGGGCAGGTTGTGCAGAAATCAGCTCCGTTAGGATGGCAGTCCACGTCCTGCCTATCAAAACACCCCTCCCGCTGACGGCCGAGAGTACGAGGTCAGCAGAACGCGGTGACTATGGCCGGCGGAGAGCTACTTCAAACAAAAGCAGAGACTAGATGCAGGGCGCGGGGCTTGAAGTTACATTGTTTCCAGCGATTCAGTATTGATCAGTTCAGATAAGCATTAATGAGCCCACAAATGCCCACAAGGTGAAACTTTCCTGAAATTCAGCATTATGCCCATAAAAATGTACATATCTGCAATAGACTTGGGCTTCACGTAATTATATAGAAAGCGTATCATCAGCTTTCTGCATCTCTTGAAACCTTCCTCGCCGTTTGTCATGTTGATGATGAAGAGCGACAGGGCTGTTTTTAATCATTTTACTAATTTTTCTGTCTCTATATTTCAATGTCCAGTCTCAAGGTTTTGCGACATTATCGTGCAAAATGATGTTGGAATTTTGCCTTTGATGAAATGCGAGTGAATTTTTGCCGTGAGGGCAAAGGCATAAAATACCAGATTGTGATTCTAGACAACTGGTAAAGATTTTGTTGTGTGTTCATGGTGGTTTGTACAGATCAAAGGCGAACTGGTGGTGTTAGATGGACATTGGATTTTACCAAAGAGCTGCTGCAGCTGAAACTGTTGCTGACGAAAGAGAGATTTTAAGGGGGACCTGCGCTCATTTACGCAGGTGGGGCTAATATTGCAGCTGCATTGTGTTTTACGTTCTTTACCGATTCGATTGTTGGTTTTCTTCCCTGCTTTTACGGCGAGGCAGCTCCGCAGGCTGGGCCCAGCACCAGGCCGTGTTTCTGAGAGCTCCTTAAACCCCGGCGGTGAACTGAACCGCCTGAGGGCTCTCACAAGTAAACAGCCTGCAGATCGGAGTCCATCAACGGCTCAGAGGTGGCGTGCGACCCGCGGCGATGCATTCCCGGGCGCCCGCCGCCATCCTCCCCCTTTCATTCAGCAGAGGGGCGCTGCCTTCTCCACTACAGCTGCCATTGGAGGCCTGTCTTAATTTTAGTCTTTATTTAGTCATCACTGATGACATTTTAGTCTATTTTTAGTCAATGAAAATTGTCAAGTCTATTTTTATTTTTTTTTATATTTTGTACAAGTGTCATCCAAAACGTCTAAAGCTAGCAGGCTCACATCTATTGCTAACATTACCATGTAAACCATAGTTATCGTTACATTATTGTCTTTACTTACCTCAATGTCACTTTGTTCCCCAATATTTTATGGCCGCATTTCTCCCTGTCTTTTTCGAGCGCACATTCTGTTTTTGTGAGGCGGATACCAAAGCACGCCGCGAGTGTTCTGAAATCTACAATGCAGCGAATGGCAATTGAAGAAGTGACATCTTCCCTGCGACCGGATGGGAAGACACAACAATAACGCAAATATATGAGAGGAAATAACGTCTTGTTACGTTTTCATCAGCAAAAATTAGAAGGCAGTTTAGTGTAGTTTTTCTTTTGTAAACCACATTTTATCTCACATTTATCACATTTTTATTTCTCCAAAAATTAACTGATATATTTCGTCAGAGTTATTGTCACACGACCAGAATTTATGTTGCGTCCACTTCATAAAGGTTCGTTGACGAAGATATTTCGTCAAAACTAGTCTCCGCTCACTGCTGCGAGTAATATGCTTATCTTTACTCCACGATTAGGGCTTCGTCTTCTGCTGACGTGGGAAATTTTGTGTGGTGAGGCTCTGGCGCCAGATGCCTCTGATAAGCCATAAATTCTTTAATCTTGACAGGCGGTGGGAGCCGCGCCGCAGATAAATCAATGCACTGGACCGCCATCGGCCGCTGTCACTGCTCGCAGTGCCGATAACAGACAGCTTGGTGTCGTCTGTCTCACTGTGACTGCCGATTCGCCATAACTTTTTATGACTTCAATAATTTTTCATTCTTGATTTAACACAGTCATGTTTGAGAAGGGAATCTAGGTGCAGGGAGGAGCCACGTGATTAAAATAAAAAATCATGTACTAGACGCCAGGCATCATGTCTGTGATCGTAGATGCTCAGTGGTGTTGCACACGTGTGTTTTCCACTGAAAAATCCCACGGTGGAGGAGGTTCTGTGTGATGGTGGGCCGTGGTGATCCATGTTCAGTAGATCAGGACATCAGTGCTAGATGTAACAGAGGCCCATGGAGTGGCTGATGGGGATTTAGATGGATCTTCTATGACATGAAATTTCATCTCTGTTGGTCACGTGACCTGGTGAATGTAATAAACTAGAATAATGTTATTGCAGGATAATCAGAATGAAGAATTAAAAACTATATGATTTTCAGAAAAGTTAAAATTAAGAAGACTCTTGTATATTTAATAACTGGTTAAACCATGTAAAAGATAAAGATTATTAAGATTTCCTCTAAGGGTGAGGGTTTTTTACACTTTTTATTTTTTGAATCGAATGTCTGATCTGATTTTTTTTTTTTACTACCAAAAAAAAAACAGTAAAAATGGTTGAAGGGAATTGAAAGAGCTGATGTCAGGCAGTTATATGAAACTGACTTGTGATTTAGAAGTTTACCAGACGTCCTTATCCAGAGCGACTTACAATCAGTAGATACAGGGACAGTGTCCCCCTGGAGACACTCAGGGTTCAGTGTCTTGCTCAGGGACACGATGGTAGTAGGTGGGGTTTGAACCTGGGTCTTCTGGTTCATAGGCGGGTGTGTTACCCACTAGACTACTACCACCCACTCCACAGCAGTCTGAAGTCTGTCATACTTCTGAGCTCGCCTGAGCTGCTCTTCCTGAGGCCTGAGCAAGTCCGACCCGTGGTTCTGCGGCGCGTCTCGGATCATTACGCAGCCCCCGGAACAGACGGTGCTAATGCGGGCTACGCCGCTCAGGGGCCATTAACCTGCCTGGCGGAACGACCCCGTTCCCTGTTCCATCGCACCTGACTTCTCTGTGACCCGAACGTGGACAGAACCATGCAGGTCCCAGTGAAGTCCCCCGCGTGACAACCTGATGTTTTGACAGATCTCTCATGAGGTTCTTGCTGTTGAAATTCCACCAGATTCGGCAGATTGATGGCACTTTGATGCAGACGAAGGATGAGGATGGACATGATGAATGTAGAGCACCGCCTCACCACGTTCTGACTTGAACGTCTGGGTTCCTGACTCTTTGGTCTCCAAGGTCCCGTTTATTTTTGAGTGTATCTTCGCCTGTCCCACCCCCCTGACCTGTTGTTCTGTCCATGATGGATTCTGTTTGAGTGCTGCGTTTTAATAAGCGCTGCGTCTCTTACTCCAGGCCCTTTCCTGTCCTTTAAGAACATGCTACAATCAGATCCCATTTCTGCTCCCGCTGATGGAAGCGGAACGTTCCACAGATAAGCAGCCGTGGAACATTCTTCACTTCCCTTCACCATCCTCGGTGTCTTCTGATGCGGGCTGCCGTCTTTAAATATAATTCTGCATTCAGATTTAATGTCATCAGCATCTCAACATTAGTATTTTTACATGAGAACTTGTCCTTCCTTATTATTGATACACCAATATGATGCAGCAAATCCCTTCTGGATTTGCAGCGATAAAGACAGAGGATCCATCCCTTTTTGTGTGTAACTATTTCTAACTTTAATTTTGTTTTTAACACGGGGAGGAGCCTGTAGGTTTGACTGACAGCTCTCACACACCCTGCTTGCTCATCCTGGTCGATTTAAAACCCCCTCCTGTCAATCCATCACACTGCCAGGTGTAGCGCAGCACTTATCTCTCCCCTTACTCCTCCGTTTCCCTCCGTTCTCAACACTCCTAATACCCGCGATACACATGCTGATTCCACAATGGATGCACAACCAAAGCATTAACAGGACCAGGCTGGGCCAGATCATAAAAGTTACCTTTTTTCAAGATATTATTTTTCCCTAAAATAGAAATTTCACTTTTTTTTTACAGTAAACGCTCCATACTGTGTTTTATGTACTTAAAAGTGAACATCATGAACTCTGCAGTCAACATATTTACCTCATCATCCCTATATATTTTGCTGAGGTAAATCTCTCCTCATTAGATATTATCAAATAATTGCTGTAGTTATGAATCTATGCATATTGCTGGAATATTGTGAGGTCTACACTGCTACATATCACATATACTCCTATTTATGGTTGCTAGTAAAATTTGTCCATGCAGTAAAAATGCATCCATTAAAAAGTTTCTAAAGTTTTTTCAGTAAGCAGCTCATTTTCGGGGCTTTATGGACCGGTGTGAGGTCCGTTTTTATTTATTTACATTTGAAACCCAGGTTTCCATTCAGAGGCGCTCAGCGAGGCTGCATTGAACTGGTCCCTGTGTGAGACATTGATTGGACATGCTGCATGTGGTGGGCTGTAGCCATGGCAACGTTATAAATCTCACTGACCGAGGAGAATAAACGGGCAGGGCTCATTTCTCAGGGTGAGCTGCTGAGTGCCAATCATTTTTAATTCGGTGCTCAGGAGCCCCACCTCGAGGCGATTAGGTGCGAGAAGAACACAGCCCGAGAGCACCGGCGCACCCGCCTGCTTCCAGGTTCCAGGCGTAGATAGTGGTGTGTTGATGTAGACCTGGAGGACACCACACGTGATGCAGCTCAACAACTGGGTGGCGATGAGTAAAGAGGATGAATCAGGCATGTTAAATGTGGGTAAAAACCAATAATGTGCAGGATAAACGGCGTCCAGGGTTGGTGACCCCATGTTGTTCCCGCAGAACGATGCACATCAGCTGTCAGCATGTTCTGGCTGAATGGAAAAAGAACTGACATGGCGATATATGATAATGCTAAACACATACAGCCATGCATGCAAACAAAGTGAGACATTTTATACCCTTTCTGTCATACAAAATGATTTTTCATTTATTCAACCATGCAGGGCATTCTGAAATGATTAAAAGAGGATATTGTGGTCATGTTACCATGGGCTGTACCATCATGATATAAAAATACACAGTTGATGGTGATTTCGAGGTCCGAAGGAAAGATGTCAGACCTGGACAGGCCTGCGGCAACCTTTGTGAGATTGTAAGATTTTGCAAGATTTATTGTAGAAACTGTGATTCTATCCTTGAAACGGGTGGACGCTGTCTCCAGGTCAGGGGTCATTCTGCTGGAGGAGGAGAAGGGAACTGAGAATAAATCGAAGGCAGTGTCAGTCAGTCTGCTTCATGAACTTTGTGTGAACAGGGCAAGGAGCTCAGTAGATTTAGATGAACTTCTTCTTGTCTGACTTCTGTATAGAAACTAGAACAGAGTGAATAAAAAGATTGTATTCATAGTTGGGGGTCCTAGTGAACCAGAATTGATCTCTTCATCCATGGTAACATGGAAGCATGTTGTAAGTCGCTCTGGATCAGGGGCGTCTGCCAAATGCCTTAAATGTAAATGTAAAGGATGAAGTGATTATCATTGTGATGCACAGCACACGGTGACACAACAAAATGTGTCCTCTGATTTTTAACCATCAGCCTTGACCACTTCCTTACCGCTAGGCTACCACTGCCCCCTTTGTTCAGGCATGCCCCGATTGTGCCAGGAGTCTTTGGAGAACCCTGGAGAACGGTCAACTCAGCCTACTGCCACCGTGACCCTCATCTGGAATCTGTTTCATGGTTGTTTTCATATAGTGCTGTATGAGTGTTTATATTAATATTCATATATTTATCCTGCTGGCCTCAGACTGACACTTCAATTTAATTATGAAAGGACAATGTTCAGTTATTCAATGTTCAATTTTCTTACACAGAATGATTGAATTAGTACCTTTTATTCTGGTGTGTTTTTGTAATAATGTTGGACAAAAAGTTGATTTTTATTGAAATTTGAGTGTTTGTGGGTAGGTGGTGTACAGAGGGTACATACACAGGCACACACACACACACACACACACACACACACACACACACACACAAAATCACACTCACAGTACTGGAACACCACTGGTTTTTATCATGCATTGAAGTGGCCAGTCGCCCGGTTTATCTCGAGTTGTACAGTATAAAATGCTGTTAGTATCTGGTAATGAAAAACTCTCTGTTTTTGGGTTAAATAATAATAAAGTGAATAAGTGAAGTGATTGTCACATGTGATACAAAGCAGCACAGCACACGGTGCACACAGTGAAATTTGTCCTCTGCATTTAACCCATGACCCGGCAACCTTCTGATTACGGGGCCACTTCCTTAACCGCTATTCCACCACTGCCCCATTAAAGGACGTTTGCTCGGTGAGAGCTTTTCTGACCTTCATCTGCATCTCATCTCTGACTGGTCCTTCGATAAGACCTGGACGTGTTTGGTGGAGAATGCGGACGTGTTTTATTCCGGGGAATAGTCCAAGGCAAGCTGTGTTTCTGAACACTCCCTGTAGTGGTGCGAGTTCTCGCCCACCACTATTTACCCGCCACCGACGTCACCGCAGCTCTGAGGGGAGCACTTACAGTACGTGAGACATCGACTGGGATCTGTCTGGCTGGTTTTGGTTCACTCTGGTCCAGTTCCGCCGGGCAGTTTTGAAATGATGCCACGCCCTGCACATTACATGTCCAGCCCTGTCCAGCAGCAAGCAGTGGGAAGATTCGGTCCAGACAGGCAAGGATGTGGGAATTGTGGACGTGGCACCGGTGGTGACATTACCTCCTCTGCCCCCCACAGCCGTCACTGACGTGCTTTTTTTCGGCACTGAAATATTTAGAGGATCTTGTCGGTCTGGCAGCTGATATTTACAGCTTTAATTTTGAGGGCCGTCTGCAGATGTTCCTCGGCGGAAGAACCGGAACATTTCTTGTCCGGACGTTTCCGCAGCGCTCGGTAACAGCGTGTGACCCCCACTTTGCATCATGTCATTGTTTTAGTTCAGGTGTGGAGCAGCAGCGGAGTAAAAAGCCTCTTTCTCAGTTTTGCATCATTTCCTCGCCCCGGCTGGGACTCGGCTCATGTGCCAAACGCCTGAAGGGTCTCAGTCGGCGGTGACTGTAGATGAGGATGTGAGAAAAGGCTCGGCAAATTTAGAAGGTCAAAGGTCATTGGACTTCAGCACAGTGAAAGTGCGTGCGCACGAGGAGGAGGAGGAGGAGGAGTAGCACCCATCCACGCCTCCATACTGAACCTTCACAGCAGAAGATGTTCTACATCATCTCCTCCGTAGTGACATCAAGTGAACACTGAGAATAGGTGCAGCTCTGGGGTCTTCATCGAGCGCTTGGCACCGGCGGTTCAGTCATCTGTCGGATCTTTATCTTGCGAATCAGTCATCCTTTTGTCTTCAGGTGATGATCTGCAGCTCCCTTCACTTCTCAGGCAGCTCATGATTCTGCTGGAAAATCAGCAGAAACAAGGAGCGCTTCTCTGAAGAACTCAGTTTAAATTCTGTTTGTGTTTGTGGATCACGTGCTGTAAAAGTAAAATGGTTCCGTGTCGGTTCGTATCGTTGAAGAACTTCAACGTTTTGCCTGGAGCTGTGTTACTGTGGAGAAAGAACCCTGTGCTGGTGGACGGGTTCTCCTGTGGTCGAGCTCTGCCGACCTTCCTTCTGTGGTCTGTGATTCTGTGTATTAAAAAAGGATGAAAATTGAGAAAAAAAGGGAAAATCATTTTCACTTAAGAAGCTTTAAACCTGTTTTTGTTTGTTCTTGTGTAAAGATCTCGATCACAATGTACTGTTGGAAATTCTCATGCATATGAAAAAATTGCTTTCAAAATTTACATTTACATTTACAGCATTTACCAGACGCCTTTATCCAGAGTGACTTACAATCAGTAGTTACAGGGACAGTCCCCCCCTTGAGACACTCAGGGTTAAGTGTCTTGCTCAGGGACACGATGGTTGTAAGTGGGGTTTGAACCTGGGTCTTCTGGTTCATAGGCGAGTGTGTTACACACTAGGCTTCTACCCCCCTACAGTAGTGTCATTTGTAGTCACTAGTATAATTCGTAGTTTGAGACATATCTCATGAAAGATGGATAAACTGACAAGTTCGACCAGTTCTTTTCTTGCTAGACTCGGCGCACTGTGTAAATCGAGCGGGACGTTCTGATTGGTCACGCTGTGGCTTTCTGAAAAGCCAGGACTTTATTTTGCAACCCCACCTGGACTGTCGGGCCGATTGCTGCTCCGGTTCCAGCGGCTCAACTCCTCTAATACCGAACAGCGGCGGAATGAGGAGGGATTCTGTCCATCTCTTTTCATCCATTTCTTTCTCTCTTCCTCCGGGTTCCCCGGGCGGAGTCACGGCTGGAGGTTATTGTGTGCGCTTGTCCTTTGTGGACAGATAGATTGCTTTTTTTTTTTGCACTGGAATGAATTTCCACCAGCGCTCCATTCTTCTCTTGGTATAAACTTGCAGGAATTGCTTCTCCTTTGCCATATGGAGCATATTTAAAGTTCCCCCGTCTGCTCCCGCCCATCTCATCTCCACTCAGGTGCAGCAGGATGACCTGCTCCATCAGCAAACACATCTGTTTGTTGAAAGTGCCGGAGGAGGACCACTTACGGGCCCAAAAATGGACTCTCCGGCCAGTTTATTAGAGACCCCACCCTGCACCTCCAGCTACGGTATGACCGTAGTCCAGCTACTGATCTACACAGTGTGCTTATCATCTTCTGACCCTCCATCGGTGGCCAGTTTCTTCTCTCTGGATGTATTTGGGTGGTGGACCACCCTGTTCCCAGGGTCACGACCCCTCATCAGAGCTGGTCAGCAGTAACTCACCATTGATGTCAATGGTGGTCAGATGGAGGAAGAACATAGGTGAATCCGATAGAGTGACCCAGACCGGTGGATATTAGTTATTAAATGTTTGGAATAAAGTGGCCAGGGAGAGGTATTGTTTTTCTTGAGGTTCATAATCGATGAAAGAGTTGTATAAACACAGAGAATCCATTGTTCTGTGTTTAAGTGAAACACTCGCAGCACAGCACACGATGACACTACGAAACGTGTCCTCTGCTTTTAACCACCACCCTTGGTGAGCAGTGGGATGTCTTGTGATTATGAGTCCGCTCCTTTACCCGCTACGGAACAATGCTCAACTGCCTGGATCTGTCATGTTGATGAACACCACAAGCTCCTCTTATGAATTTTGATCCTACAAACTGGACCGTTTGTCGGAGCCTGTTCTCATCTGATCCCTGTTTCTGAAGGTGGTACTGATGTACCCCCCCCCCCCCCCCCCCCCCCCCTCCCAATCCTCGCAAATCTCTGAAAACCGTCATAATGATCTTCCGCCTTCGT
The DNA here is from genome assembly GCF_900700375.1 of Denticeps clupeoides. Lineage (NCBI taxonomy): Eukaryota > Metazoa > Chordata > Actinopteri > Clupeiformes > Denticipitidae > Denticeps > Denticeps clupeoides. The sequence goes on from NC_041718.1 coordinate 18,994,729, forward strand.
TTTTGATGGATTATTTTAGAGCTTCTGTCGATACGGGCTGTTCCAACAAAACCATGAAAAGCAAACAGATTATGTATGTGTGCGTGTGTGTGTGTGTGTGTGTGTGTGTGTTTAAGGGTGATTTAGAGTGAAAATTGGCCAGTTTGCGGACCTGCAGCAGGCAGAGGTGCCTGATGGAGGAGGATGGAAACGTGTTCGGTTCGGTTTACCGCTGTTTGTGCGTTGGGAAGCAGATGCTGCAAAAGCCAATTATGAATTTTTGTCACATAAACCGTTCCGGTGTTGCGGGGAAGGGACAAATCATGACGACAACACACATCAGAGTGTCACATTTTCATTCGGCGCGCTGAAAAGAAACAAGTAGGCGCCACCGTTGGCTCCGATCGACCTTGGGAGTCCATGGCAACCTTTTAAATTCATGATCCGCCGAGGGGAGCGGGAGAACGGCGGAGGAAGGGAGGAAGTTCTGCATAACGCTCCACTTCACGCTGTTCATTCATTCGTTTGTCCATTCGCAGGTCTCCGCAGGTCTTCTCCTCCAGCCAGAGACGGAGGTCTGACCAGCGGATCGCGATGCCGTCCCCCGGGTCTCTTCTTCCACTGAAGGAGTCTTCTTTTGCTTAGAGGGACGTCATCGTATCGACCTGCGGCGCTATGTGTCAGGTCTCAGGGGGCGTGGCTGATTGGACGGGCCGGCGCGGCGTGGGCGTGGCTCTGGCCCTCCTCTGGCTGGGCGCGGTGACGGTCGCGGGGAGGACGAAGCCCCTCGGCCACACGCACCTGAACTCCATCCGCATCGACGGCGACATCTCGCTGGGCGGCCTGTTCCCGGTCCACGCCCGCGGCCACGACGGCAAGGCCTGCGGCGAGCTGAAGAAGGAGAAGGGCATCCACCGGCTGGAGGCCATGCTGTTCGCCCTGGACCGCATCAACAACGACCACGCCCTGCTGCCCAACATCACGCTGGGCGCCCGCATCCTGGACACCTGCTCCCGCGACACGCACGCCCTGGAGCAGTCGCTCACCTTCGTGCAGGCGCTCATCGAGAAGGACGGCACGGACGTCAAGTGCCTGGGCGGCGGCGCGCCCATCGTCACCAAGCAGGAGAGGGTGGTCGGGGTGATCGGGGCGTCGGCCAGCTCCGTGTCCATCATGGTGGCCAACATCCTCCGTCTGTTCAAGGTAAGCGGTGCAGTTTTGATGTGATTAATGGCGCCTTTTATTTTCTCCATTGAGGAAAGCTGTGAATGGAAGTCTTGATTCATGCTGCTGGTGTGTGTGTGTGTGTGTGTGCGCGCTTGCTGTAGCGGGTGATTAATGCGACGCAGCGGGTCTCTGATTAACAGCTCAGGATGCTCATGCTGCTCTCGTGTGCCACAGTTGGTCCAACAAACAAGTCAAAAGCATCTGATCCATCTGATGCGTGGCTCAGCACAGATGATCTGCGCCTCTGCTTGTTCAGCTCAGCAGTCGTGTGGATCGCAGCCAATCCCAGGACCAGCTGATATTGAGTGATGGCTAACATGAGCAGGGGGCGGGGCTCAATCTATATCTACATCGGTCGCCATTGGTGGTGGGAAAGGTAGAAACGATTGGCTGATTGAAAGCTTCCATGACAATTCTGATATCATGAGAGGATTTGACACCTGAAGGCGTGTTGGAAAGTGACCTCATGAATACTCGCTCTTAGGTTTTGCTCTGATGAACATCCAACTTTAGGAGAACTTTAGGATTTGGAGTTTTTTTTCAGGAGGCTGGAAATTGGCCTAATGAGGCCTATGACATACATTTACATTTACAGCATTTATCAGATGCCCTAACTCAGAGTGACTTACAATCAGTAGTTACAGGGACAGTCCCCCAGGAGACACTCGGGGTTAAGTGTCTTGTTCAGGGACACAGTTTGAGCCTGTGACTTTGTGGTCTTCTGGTTCGTGGACAGGTGTCGCATCGCCCACTGGACTACTGCCACCCGTGATGTGATTTACGTAGATTTCCAGATGGTTCCAAACAAGTGACATTTGATTCAACTCAAAAGCAGCGGGTATATTAGAAAGGTAGAGTTGCTGGGTCTTACACACACACACACACATATATGCAAATGTCATGATGGATTATTTGTTCTATGTCGTGAATTACTGTACATCCGCGCTTTGATAAATGCTCGAGCTCAGACAGCAAGCGATCTTTTATTCATTTTTCAAAAACCTGCTTTCTTCGTGAGAAATAAGCATGGCTTCATTATCAACAGACCAATAAAAAGAGTTGTTTGCTGAACAGACTCTGTAAATGGTTAGTCGCAATCCCGTAATTAAGGCTGAACACTGGCCTGACAGAGTTGCAAATTCATCATGTCCATGTCCCACAACTGCACTGGCGGGGACTGTGTACAATGGTTGCTGTTTATCAGGGGGCGTGGCCAGCTTCATTAAAGTTGCTAAAGTTGCTGAATCTTCTTCTTTTTTTTTTGCTTGTGGTCTGGTGCTCTTGGGTCCTAATGAGTCACTTAATGCCTTTACGTTATTTCGTGCTCCACTCTTCAGTCAAGAGACCTGCAGCTAATGTAGGATAATTATGGTCTAATCGGATTCGCTTTATTTGATGCCAGGTGATTGCAAACTTCATGTGTAAGTGATGTGTGTGTGTGTGTGTGTGCATGCAACTTGGTCACTAAAAAGGATCCCTTTTATTGCCTGGCTAGTTTATCAGTTCATGAAGGTTTATTACTGCCACTCAGATGGTTCGTGTTCCGTCGTTTACGGGTTTTCCGAATATCTTCAGAGTCTTCTGTTCGTGGTAAGAGAAGGACAGACCTGGTGGAGGTGAGAAGAGTGAGGCCTGTTGCTGGTCTCTTCGTCACAGACCCATTCAGCCTCTGATCCCGCCCCGTAGAGCCGCGAACCTCCAATTCATCTCGCCATCCTAATCCTAGCGGGTAATTTCACTTGGAAAGATCAGAATCAGTCTGTATAAAACCTCAGCAGGTATTACACCCCCAAAAAAACCCCAAACCCTTGTTTAATCCTTCCTGATGTCGGTTGGCAGATGTCACTTACCTGCCTGGTGAAAGTGGCTGAAAGGCTCTGGGGTCGCGACCCCTGTCTGCACGAAGGTGATTAGCAGGTCGGCAGGACTTTGCATTTCTCATTTCCATGCGTTCCAACGTAATGCAGAGAGTTCCTCGGTAAATATAAGAAACGCTGGTTATAGTTCCTTATTCATAACCCCGGTAAGAATAGCTGCAGATGAATGATTTAGGGGTGAGAAGGAACGTTCCGGAACACAACAGAAATTCGTATAAACTTCACCCACCTTCACTCTGGCACGCGAAAAAATCCATCTCAGAGGGATCTTTAGTGTTTTGTCTGCTGTGTTATTAAAGGCTCCGGATTTTTCCTTTGTTCTGAGAAGTGACGTCTCTGTGGGGATCTTGTGGATCGATCTGTGGCGCTGTGACATCGTGCTCGTTCTGCCGCTCCACACTCAGATTTTTAAAAAAACTTTTTTTTTTTTTGCTAAGCTCGGAAGCCACAGACAGAAAGCAGGGGCCATTGTTTGCCATTATGGAGTCCGTATTGAGCCCCTCGACTTCTGTGGACCATGAAACGTCCATTCGGTTCACGCCGCTGACCCAGACAGGCCGTTAGCCTTTTCATCTGCCGTCGAGTGGCTCCGGGAGGCGCTTGCCGGGCTGGAGATTTCACCGCTGACAGGCTGACAGGCTGATTACAGGTTGACGGTCGCTGTCGTGCTTCATGGAGGACGAAAAACTTCACTGATTTCAAAAATGCACGGGGGTGGACGCGTGATTGGACGTCGTTACAGAGCGCCCACGCAGCCCTGTTCAGGGGAAATGAAATTTGGTCTTATCAAAATAATTTGTATTTTGATAAGATGCTAATATGCTAATATTATAAAAGTACCAAACAGTGGCCATCGTTGGCTCCTCAGTAGACGAGGGCTCCTCCTTCATTTCCGATTCCATCACCCTCAATGTGAATTGTCTGCTGCCATTGTGGGTATTTACTGGTATTGGGCCAGAAATCCTATACGTTTGCCCTGATTTCGGGAGGCGCCCCGCTGGGAACTGGGGGCTCATCTAGCGAGGCGCGCGGCGTAGTCGGTCCCTCTGTGGGGCTCGACGTGTCTCGATTGTGTCGTTTTTCACCTTGAATGGATCACTGCCTTCACCCAAACAATGCAAAATGTTTGGCTCTGTGTCCCGAGAAAATTAGAATTGATTTGCGGGCCTTGCTGTGGGCCCGTCACCGGGGTGTCCTGATGCGCCTGGAATAAACTCGTATTTATGGTTCATACCCTTACAAATAATAAATTTCAACGTGACAAATAATGTAAATCAATACGACAGAACGCGACAGAGAATGTACAGAGGGATTATCAGCGTGGTGCCTTCCTTTTTATGTTTGGTTAAAAAAAAGCTTCAGCTCTGTCTTTACTATGATGCTGTCGTTATTACACATTTATTACTCATTTACCACCGCACTGCACCTGGTCAGTTAGGATTTAAAGACATGGTTGCTAGTGTGTTGCTTTATCAGCTTTATCACAAATGATGAGATCAGATTAGTAGTGTTGTTTTTGTGTGTATGGTGTGACATGGGGTAAAAGTAAACCATACAGAAACCCGTTTTTTAGAGAAAAGTGTGCGGAACATGCGGCTGCATCAAGTAGCTAAATTTGAGGAGCATTTGTCAAGCCGATACCACAGCTAATGCTGTTTTTGTAATCCATGTGTTGCTTTGTATTAATATAACTTTATCTCCCCAAAAAGTCAAAACTCCCCACCATGCATTGCACGTAAGAGTAGAAATACTTCCCTATTAAAAAGCAGGCCTTGCGTAACCTGTGCATGACTGCAAGCTGATTTTAATTTATACGCAGCTGTAAAGACGTCTGTGAATTGTTCATCTCTAATTAGAGCGTCTGTGTAATAGGCTGCCGCCATGTGATTCAAGGAAAATATGAATAATACAGAAGTAATGAAGAGGTGCCTGTGCAGTTGTGGTCTCCTGGACGTCACTTTACAGTCACAGCATGCGGCCGAACAGCGTGAGGGGCGGAGATGACAGACGTTTATTCATTCATGATTGTTTTCGCAGCTCGTGCACTCAAACACACATACAGATATGAATTCAGAATTTCATTCTGAAGCCCAGCTGCCGTGACCAGGCAAGGCGTGACCTGATTGTGCATCTGAGCGCCGAGATGAAGATGAAAAACGCTGTCACTGTTACATCTTACTTGGTGTCCACCGGACATTCGAGCAGTGAGTTGGTGATGCGGTGCCATGATGGAGACCTTTCCATGCCTAAATCCGCCCTACAGTTACATTTACATTTACGCCATTTATCAGACGCTCTTATCCAGAGCGACTTATAATCAGTAGTTAAAGGGACAACCCCCCCCTGGAGACACTCAGGGTTAAGTGTCCTGCTCAGGGACACAATGGTAGTAAGTGGGGTTTGAACCTGGGTCTTCTGGTTCATAGGCGAGTGTGTTACCCACTAGGCTACTACCACCCAGCAGTTGACACCACCCACACTTGACCCTTCTGCACACAAGGAAAAACTCCACAAAAAATGTGTCATGGTGTACATTGCATGTCAATTATAATGCTATAAAGAACATATTATATTGTGCACAGTTTTTATAAATAGCTTTTCAATCATAATTCTGCAAACTGGGATGTTTGTCCCTCCGTTGACACAGTCTTTATGCTTCTGCATTTACGTTGGCTGCGGTCATTTTTTGGAAGAATGCACAAATTGATTCAGAAACATACGGCTCCTCTCCTGCAAAGAGAGGAGATCTCACATGATCTCAGCACAACAAGCTCAAATGAACCAATGCAGGACGGATGTCATTAAAAGACGTGGCTCTTGCGCCATTTCATTTCAGTAAGTCGGTGTGGGTTAGAGAGAGAGAGAGAGAGTGAGAACAGGAAGAATGAAGTCATGTAATGATGGACTGGCTGCCATATGCCACTGACTCTGAAAGTGCATTACCTGCGGTCATTGATTACTGGGCCTGATGAAAGGCTTTTTCCCATGATGCTGGAGTGGACCGAGTCCTCCTTCAGTCCCATCTATCTCTGTGGCATTGTGATGGTGACCATCACCCAGAGGTGCTTGTCAGCCTGATGCTGATGAGGAAATGGAGCCTTTTGCAAACAATTAATCATGACTAATCATGATGAATCGTAATTAAAGCATGGCAGAGATGCCATGTAAAAAATGTTAAAATCTATTTTTGGTCTAACGTAACACTTAACAGCATGAATCGAGGCTTTGGTTTTTACCCATAATGCACATCTATCCTGATGACACATGGATAAATTTAATAATCAGTGATTCAGTTTCATATTTCCACTTTAATCCATCTTTGAGAATTGGCTTAAGTGAGATTTGGGATGACACATTTTTATAAAATCTCTCCCATATTTTATAGATTTATTCTTTTGTTGGAATCTGTCTTAAAACCTTAATTTGCATCATCTTTCAGAGCTGAATGTTAACTGATTAACTGTTGACTGTAGCTTTTATAGCCTCTTTTAACCTTTTCGGAATGAATGAAGTTAAAAGTTCCTCTGGAGTCGTTTTATCTGAGCTCAACAGACACATGACAGCGAGTCTTCATATCTCTGGATTCAGGGCATTTTCTCACAGATTCTTATGCAGCATTACAAGCACTTTAAAAAATCTAATTCATGTAAATCCCCTTGAAGGTGACTCTTATGTCACATGATGCACATTTATAAAATTGCATGAATGAATGAACATGGACCGACACGTGATAGTGAAGCTGCTGCCATTGTTCTGGTCAGCGTGTAAATAATGGGACCACCGCAGCCACGGTGGTCTGGGGTTTGTGGCGTGGGATGAATAAATCATGCTCGCCTTTTGCATTATTTACACCAAAACCAGTTCGTGTTGAGGCACAGTTGGCCCGGTCTATAAAAGTATTATGAACATGTGAACAGTGAACAGATCCGACTCTGATTTTGGCTGAAGTGACCTTCCTAGAGGTGAGTCAGAGGGAATGGAAGCGGTCTGCTGACCTCGGCCGTTATGTTCCCCACACGTCATTTTTCCAGTTTAAACCACGGACCCAGGAAACCTGGAGAAACAAGTTGCTCAGGACGCCTCCATAACAACCTTCTCCACGAACTCATCGTTGGAGGCAAGAAAATCCAGGAATTTCTCAGGATGAGTCATGTGACCAGTTCTCATTTTTAAAAAAAGGTGACAGAATAATAAAATCTCAGAAGTTACAAGTTATACACAAATTAGAGCAGAAAGCCTTCTTATTTATTTACTTTATTAAAAAATACAGTTTTTATGTATGTTCATATTTATTCCCACAACCAGTAACCGTAGCCGAGCTTTGTTTGTGTGGGTGTGAATTATGGATTTGAGCCTCGTGTGAGTGTGTGTGTGTGCCTTTTGAAATGTAAAACGTGGACGCCATGTTCACCTTTCATCGTCCGTGCAGAATAAAGCCCACCCCGGACCACCGGGGAATCCTGCCTATTCATGAACCACGGCCCTCTGGCAGGTAAAAACGACCGCGGCGTGATGACATCCAAGCGCGATTCTGGGCAAAGTCGCGGTTATCTGATGTGAAACGGTCCTGCTGGGAAGATGAACCACGGTGGCGGTATAAACGGACGTGCTACGCCTTCCAGGGCAGGGGTCACCATGCGGGGCGGGGCTTGTGACCTCCCCAGTCGACTGATATTCAGCTTCTTGCACCCCTGACTCTGTCCAATTGGTCCATCAGACCTCATTAGGGATGAGAACCGAGAACTGATCAGTAAGTCTTGAGCATCAATAAGCAGGAAGTTGGTCCGGGGAACATGTTCATCTCAGTTACACCTTTTTATTGTTCTGCTATGCCGAACGGCGCCTAGAACCTTGATGGTCGTGCTTTTAATTGTCCGGAACGTAGGAGGTGAGGAGTCTTGAAGATGGTTAATGAGTCCGTGGGCTGAACGGCTGGACCTGAGTCATGATATTGTGTGTGTGTATTTGTGCTTTCTGGCTTCCTTGAGGAGGTTGTTTACTAGTCTAGCCATGACCCTGATCTGGTGAGCCGAGCGGGTTTGGGGTAGGGAGTGGCCCAGTAGAAGGACGCCCATCGCCTGGACCAGTTTCTCGCCTCCTTGTTTTGCTCAGCCGCGGCTCTCCTGATCCCAGACTTGCTTCACAGGCAGGACTGCGACGTGGAAGTCTGAGGAAGTGAACTCGCCGTCATGTTCCTGGGAGCAGCTGGGGGTGATGCAGCTCTCCTTCACCAACCCCCCTCATTAGCAAGGTGTTTTCTCGGCCTGTTGTCCTGCCTCCCTGACCGCGGGGGGCTAAAAATCTCCCGCGGTCATCAGTTTGTTCGGCACTTAAAAATCCCACTTCTTCCCACGCCACGGCTCGGATTTACTCAGCAGTAAAAACGAAATGTGCTGATGCGCGTGGATGGCCTGTTGAGCAGGGGTCTACTGACAAAACCCCAAAGGGATGCAGACGCCTCACTAATGACCAACGCAACTACCTGCCATCTGACAAATTTCATGTCAAATTTTATAAACGCTTCCCTTTCTAATCAATACGTTCCCATATGGAACATTCTCTCCCTCCTACCACACTGCTTAGATGAGACGTTTTTTTCCCCAACTTTTTCCCATGGTTTTATAGGAGAAAGGGAAAATGTGTTATAGTTGTGTAAAACTAAAGCGATATTTTCAAAATTGGAAAAAAAAAAACACATTTGTGAAATTACCGCATTTATATTGTGTGATATTATGCAAAAAAGTCATTTTTTCCCAACATATCAAACCTTGTTAAAAAATGATGGTCCATCTCGCCGTAGCTCCTGCATGTGCTCCCTCTTTTAATTCGTGTCATTCATGTTCTGGGTCAGCGTTGAGCTGCACTTTCCACCCTGGCAGCTGCTTTTTAACCAAATCTGAAGGAGCCTTCAGAAACCGCGCTGGAGAGGAATATCCTCCATGCCGTGTCACCAGGGTACTCTGCCCTCAGAAGTAGAACATTAAAGACCCTCAGGGACGTTTCTTAATGGTTTCCATTAACACCCAAATGGGAAGTGGCACAAAACCCATTACGTTTCTGGGGAAAACTCTGGCCGCATGAATTTGAATAGAAACATTTGCGGTGTTTATAAGGACCAGCAGCACGTGCAGAGCTGGTGAAGCCCACATGAAACGGATTATGAGATGTTTGCAGTGCTTCAGAAAGAGGTGTTTTTTTTTTCTGGATCTATGATGGCTGGAGGAGTTGAAGAGAGGACTGCATGTAGGCCAAATGATTGGCCAGAGACTCACGGTCCAGCCAAATGCTCAGGACGAGGCTGTCTCATGTTACAGAACGTTACCCAGGCTGAAATGGGACCTATGGGTGACATCAGCAGACGGAGACGGCGAGGCAACACTGATGATGGAGCAAGTCTTACTGCAGAACCAGAGGTCTCACTCCGGCAGCCTAACAACAAAATGTCTCCTGGAGGAAGAGCTGACATTTTTTACCATCGATTATGCCGTTTTTATTGCCCTTCCTGCTTCTCTGCTGCACTTAGAAACTATGTATGCGCAAGTGCATGCATTTATGATAACGACCATATATATTCTTAATCACCTTTTAAACTGTTAAAAAAAAAAAAACAAACAACAAAAAAATGAATCATATGACTAATAAAAGGACTCTTATTGCATCTTTTATTTGCAATTTTGATGAAACAAACGACACGGGATCCTCCATCGTTCTAGCGCATGGTTGTTACCCGCGTTTCAGCCGTACAGAACTTTTATCAATAATAAATGACCAGGGTTACCGGTATACCGGTGAGGTGCTGCGTGCTGGTATGTTCATCTCAGCCAACCAAAATGCAGAGCAGAGCGCTCGGCGGCGTGAGCGGGTGTGTTGTTTTGATTTATGAACTGGTTTTTGAATGTTGCTATTTATGAAAGACTGCTGTTGCAACCATAAAGAAACCCCGGTATGAAACTTTATTTAGCCTCAGTGATGAAAAATGGTAGCAGTGGGTGTTGCTAAGCAACAGCCGATCGCTTTACATCGTTCGCAGTGTAAGTAACGATAATGGAAAGGATGCCAAATTAGCCATGGGTATATCCGTGCTATCGTATGCATCCCAAAGGAACCGCCCATGTGGCTAATGAGTTAATTATTGAGTCAGCAGAAGATGCTGAGTTTTGGATTTACTCATTAAATATGGGCTGGTGTGGACTGAAGGGGTCTGGCGGGACGCATGCATGGACGAATGAGACTGTGGACGGGCCTGAGGCACTAGTGCACTGGTGGCTGTCCCCCGAATGCGAGATCTGGGGCCACCAGGCGGACGAGGGGTCATTACACGCCGGCCTGCTGCGTCTGAGTGATGAGCGGCCCCCGGGATGTCCCCGGCGGACCCGCCGCTCGCCGTCCCCAGCCAGACTTGGCTAATGCACAGAGCGGTTCACGACGCGGCCATTTACCCAACATCTCAGCCCCCGGAAAGCAGCGGGCTGATTCCACCTCGGCGCTCTAAATGTGCTGGCGGAGCTGAAGCCAGAGTGCTTTGAGCGTTACGCCGGGGACGCGGTGGTCAGCCCGCTCGCCTCCTGCTTAGTGCGTCACCGTCAGCCCGGAACTTAAACAGCCTTAAACAGCCGCGCTGCATTTTTATTCACCGAGACGCAGCCTCACCGCGTGTGCATTTAAATGAAGAAAACGGGCCCGCTGCTCATCTCCGATGACGCCTTCACGCTGGAACACAGCTTCAGTTCGCCCAGCAGCGGTGATCAGGAACACGTCATGCATGCAAAGCACATTTCTTTACCTCTTCTGGTGTGACACCGACTGAATATTACTTTTTGCAGTGGAATAAAAATTGTGAAGGATAGGAAATAAGGACATTTAAAGTCGATTTGCTCCCCATTTTATCTTGACATATATAGTTTTACATCTCTAGACGGAAAGACGAGCTGCAGTCATGTCCAGCCCAGTCATATGAGAACGTTCAAAAACAATACAATCGGTTTCGAGCTCTTGGTGAGATGAATCTCTCTGGTCATTGATTGAAAAGGTTTGTGCTGCTGGTCAGCCTGGGTTAAGGTGTGTGACAGGAAGTGTTGGAGAGGGATGCAGGTGAAATCGCTCTGCTGCGAGCTGTGTGTAGCGTGTGTGAGGGTGTGTGCTGTATTTTGTCTGCCGCATCAGGCTGATCTGTTGATGAAAGAGACGATGCGAACGAGGCTGACGGGCATCGCGTCCGCAACTCGTCACCTGTCAGTCCGGCACAATCGACACCCGTTGTGTCACCTGCTGGGTCCTGACTCTGCGAATGAAGAATTGTGGGTAAAAATGTTGACAGGTGTTCAGTCCTTCGCAACAAATTACAATAAGCAGCAGCCATGCAAGGAGGGATATGAGAGGTTCAGGTAAATGGCAATACGCTGTAGCTGTAAAATATGAACAGCGCCGATACGCTGTAGTATTAAATAACGAACGATGCAGATACACTGTATTATTAAATTATGAACAACACCGTTTTTTTCTCTATATTTTACTGCACATACTATGCAGAATATTTCAAATGAACTCTGTTCTGTTTCTTTACACGACCTCAGTCTGGGGATGAGGAACGCTGAGCAGCATCAGCCTTCATCATCGTTCCCTTTTCCAACTCTGCAGCTTCATAAATTTGCACCGTAGACAGAGAACAACACAAAAAGACAGAAGAAGCATACAGGAACCTCGGAAGTCCTCTGCTGACGGCCCACGGTGTGGGGCTTGTCGAGGCCGAGCTAATCTGCCTCATTCACCTCCTGAGTGAATTCGCTCAGAGGCTGATGCTGGCTGAGTCCCTCCGACACTCACCCCAGTAGATAGCATGAGACGAGCCATTCGCCCCAACACACACACACACACACACACACACACCTCTCAGCATTCCAAACTGACCAAAGGAATCATACGCTGCGGCTTGTGTCTGTGATGATGTCTTTACCTTAGAATGGAGAAATTAATTCAAATTTACAGTATACATAAAAAGCTTATCCATCATATACCATACTTTATATAATGTTGATTTTGTAGTTGTGGCTTTTTATTATTACGCCATGGTAAAATACATTCTCTTACCTGAATTTCTCCACTCCCCTTCATCTTCTAAGCTTACGTTCTGTTGAGCAGAGGTAGTAATATTTGGTTCAAAACATTTTTTTCTTTTTTTACTCCAGAATCACTCATACAGTATGATTGTCTTGTGCCACACAGACAATTTCTGAATAAAAAGACCCGAATTTGTATTTGTGTTTTTGATGTATTTCAACCTGAGCTCATTTTTGAAGGATCCAGCGCCAAGGAGAAGAACAAAAGGGGTTCTTTGAAGCTTTTTTTTCTGCAGGCACATTTTTTTTAACCAGTTAACATCCAACAGCATCCCATTTCCTGGCTGCTTTGAACTCCTGCTCTGACCCCTGGATAAACTGCTTTTATTCATGGCCTGCGATGGCTGCAATGCTCTTTCTGGGTGTCGGGGCTCTGGATCGCACGATCGCAGCCTGCACTGGTCCATGTGGCCGCAGGGCTCTAATCATGGAGCAGTGCTGCTGATTAGATATCCATGATTAGGGCCCTGTTAAAAGGACAACACTGTTGCTCACCTTCTGTTCCTGGCCTTATGCCACACACCTTCGGGTTCTTTTTCAGTTCGTCCCCTTTCTGTTCCTTTTGGCTCTCATGCTGTGTTTTGTTCTTTTGGTCATTTATTAAAACTCCTTCATCGCCATGCCCTGCTTCTGTTCTTCCTTTCCCTTCCAGCTTGTGGTTGTGACACTGGGTGTAAATTCAATGCCAGTGCCACTTCTGTGCCTCCACCCACCAAGTCCTTTAAAGGAAGAGCAACAGGGCTTCAAAGAGTTTGAATAGTAATTAAAACTAGGGCTGCAACTAACGATTATTTTAATAATCGATTAATATGTTGATTATATTTGATTAATCGTAGAATCGGATTAAAAAGCAAAAAACTAGAAAAGCATTAATTTCCAACCCCTTATTCAAAAACAGAACCAAAATCTTTAGAAAGTGCACAAACATGTTGCTCCTTGAGCTGTTATAATAATAATAATAATAAAAAAAAGACTAACACAAAAAACATACACATGTATGCTTTACATCTGCCAAATATAGACATTTTTTTTAAATAAAGTGCCACCTGAGCTGCCAGAATGATAAATCATTTATAAAAAAATAAAGAACAATACAAATCAGAAAATTTAACAGGATTTGTTTGAATGTCAGAACTTGTTCTCTACACTACACTGCAGATGCACACACTCGCAGACGCACACACTCACAAACTCACACTGAAACACACACACTGCAAAAAATGCTTTCACTGATTTCAGTCCAAATCTCTAAAAAATCTTAAATCAAGATACATTTACTAGACACATGAAATAGCATAAGAAATGATGTCTTATTTTCCAATAAAACATCTCAAAATTAAGTGATTGTTTAAAACAAGCAAAATTATCTGCCAATGGGGTGAGAAAACTAATCTTAATGAGATATAATCTCAAACAGAAGTTTTAAGCATCATTTAATTTTCTCATGCCATTTTTCTTGTCTAGTAATCTTGATTTAAGATTTTTTAGATATTTGGAGTGGAAACGATACAAAATTACTAGGTAAGAAAAGCTTTTTTTGCAGTGTAGCTATACATGACAACAGATTGAATAATGAATGGTCCGAAAAAGGCTAGTGAATAAAAACATGTCTTTAGTCTTTTAATGCAAAGTAACTATAGCAGCTCTGCTTTACTACTGTTATTAACAAGCTAACGCTAACTTGTCATGCCTGTCAAGCTGGATGACGGGTAAACATTTACATTTACAGCATTTATCAGATGCCCTTATTCAGAGCGACTTACAATCAGTAGTTACAGGGACAGTCCCCCTGGAGCAACTTAGGGTTAAGTGTCTTGCTCAGGGACACAATAGGCGAGTCGTCCACGCGGAGAGGCAGAGAACAGTCCGAACGCTGTTTCATCCCCCCTCCACACCTGTAGGTGGCGCTGTAAGTCCCCGTCTAGTTCTCCTCTGTGGCGAGTTAAACACCAGCACCAGGGATATTACGTTCCTCACTTCAAAACGGAACAAAAGTAGGATTCTGTAGCGACTTACCCTGCTGCTGAACTCCCTTCTTCCTCCTCAAACACTCCAACATGTTTGCGTTTCAGGTGCAGGATCATTGCCGTGGTGCTCCCGTGCCGTGCCATGTCGCTTTTGCATATTTTCGCGCAGATTTCTCTGCCTCCGCCATGTATCTGTCCTCTACCTCCGCTCGTTTTTTTTTTATTTTTGCTCCGCGCTGTCTATGAGGCGCCAAACTCTGCTAGCGTCTGTGCGCGAGAGAGACCGAGTGTGTTCACTCCGCTCCGCGCTCAAATAAAGTTTTTTTTTAATAATCAAACATCTCCGCGTCGCGCGACATAATGAATCGATTAGGAAATTCGTTGCCAACTCTTTTAGTAATCGATTTTTATCGATTCAAACGATTCGTTGTTGCAGCCCTAATTAAAACCTCTGTTCATGGTTTTGTCATTTAATGAGAATGGCTGTTTAGAAATGATCAGATTTCATATTTGAATTCATTTGACAGAATAGCAAAAAACACACAGAATGTTCATACGCCCCTGAAGCTTGTACTGGGGTTCTGGGATCTCTGTTACAGGTTTTTTAATATATATGATCCTCAGCCTGGGATCAGTGAAGGCAGAAATGAAGAATTTCCATTCTGAGGTCCCACCGGCCCTTAACATGAGACCTGCATCAGCCCTTAGATCACGGCATCTGTGAAGTGAAGTGATTGTCACATGTGATACACAGCAGCACAGCACACGGTGCACACAGTGAAATTTGTCCTCTGCATTTAACCCATCACCCTGAGTGAGCAGTGGGCAGCCATGACAGGCGCCGGGGGAGCAGTGTGTGGGGACGGTGACTTTGCTCAGTGGCACCTCAGTGGCACCTTGGCGGATCGGGATTCGAACCAGCAACCTTCTGATTACGGGGCCGCTTCCATAACCACTAGGCCACCACTGCCCCTGTCTGGACACGAGCATCTGATCTCACCTTGATAATTCTGTGGTGATCCGTGTTCAGGAGATCATCACACCAGCACAGCAAATGGAGTGAATAATGGCGATGATACCACAGCTGACCTGTTCATATTTATTTATTACTGAGGAACTTCAAATTTATCTTCTGGTGAAGAAATGGTTCATCTGTAATCCAGCTGTTCCTAAGCAACATCACTGACCTTGTGACCTTATGCCCATAAAGTGGAATGATGCATAAAGTGGAATTATGCAGTGCCAGATTAATGGTGTCGCTCTCAGGACCCAGAACACACTGTGCCATAGTCTACATTCATGTTGTCTGCATTGCAGTGTGTTTCTCATTTGGATGTGATGATGCTGGTACCATGTGATGCGGTGCTGATTTATTAAGATTGAGGTTCCATGTTTAGTGATTTAAATGGATCCAACTGTCAGGCGTTCCTGTTCTGGAGAGTGTAGTTTAGGAGGCCTTCAGGGGATTCAGTGTCTCTATAAAAATGCATGAGTTGGGGATCGTATGGGGAGGGGGGGGGCTTGGCTCCTTGTATTACTGTGGGAAAGCGTTCCGGCAGCGAAGAAAAAAAAAAACACCACTTGAACGCAGCATGTGACTGGCTCTGCCCGAATCGTGCCGCCAGAGCCCCTGTGAAGATCCTCCGTGCGCACGGGGCAGAGAGACACTTTCATGTGGGCTGGGAAAGCAGATGGTTGGGGAGCTGATGGAGAGGCGGTGGGTGGCTCATGCTTCAGCTTTCAGCTACACGCTGTTCCTATAAACACCACTAATTGGTGTAGAATTTGGTCAGATCCGTCTTGACCAAATGAACAAAGCTGTGACGTCCTGCATGTTTTCTGCAACTTTTGGATTGTTGCATGTTTAATGCATTAGTCTTAGTCTTTGGTAGGCAGTGCGGAAGAATACAGCATGAAAAAGTGAACACTGGCTAAACTTTAAATAATCTGTCACACCTAATATTTTAGCATTGATTTAATGTAAATCAACAGGTTACAGCAGGTTTGGTTGGTTTATTTGCATTACATCAATGCTAAAATATTAGGTGTGACAGATTACTTCAGTTTTTTAAAGTTTAGCCATGTTCACTTTTTACACTGTGTGGATGCACAGAAAAAAATTGTGTTTTTTTCTCATTACAGTAGTTTGCTCTTTTAAACTAAACTGTCTAATTTATGCATATGAATAATTTGTTTAAAAATATAGGTGTGACAGATCAATTTTTTTAGGTTTAGCCAGCGTTCACTTTTTTCAGTGCAGAAAGACTTTGGTTTGCCAATCTTGGTGTTTCTCTGGCAAATGCCAAACATGCTGCATGGTGTGGGGCTTTAAGCACAACCCCCACCTGTGGACGTTGGGCCCTCATACCACCCTCATGGAGCAGACACATTTGTGGCCTGCTGGAGGTCATTTTGCAGGGCTCTGGTAGTGCTCCTCCTGTTCCTCCTTGCACAAAGGTGGAGGTAGCTGTCCTGCTCCTGGGTTGTTGCCCTCCTACAGCCTCCTCCACGTCTCCTGATGTGCTGGCCTGTCTCCTGGTAGCATCTCCATGCTCTAGACAGTACACTGACAGACTCAGCAAACCTTCTTGCCATTGATGTCCCATCCTGGATGAGCTGCACTACCTGAGCCACTTGTGTAGGTTCTAGATCTCATGCTATGCCTAAAGTGAAAGCACCACCAGTATTCATAAGTGACTAAACATCAGCCAGAAACCTGCAGGACCACGCCTTTATTGGGGATGTATTGCTAATTGCCTATAATTTCCACCTGTTGTCTATTCCATTTGAACAACAGTGTGAAAAATTGATTGTCAGTCAGCGTTGCTTCCTAAGTGGACAGTTTGATTCACTTGGAGTTGCATTGTGTTGTTTAAGTGTTCACTTTATTTTTTGTGTGTGTACATAACCACACACAGTCTGATTACAAGATTTTTGAGACCCGTAAATCCTATGCAAATACCTTTACATTTATGGCATTTTACAGATCTTCTCATCCAGAGAAGCTTACAATTAGTAGTTAAAGAGACATTCCCCCTGGAGTAACTTAAGTGTCTTAGTGTTAAGTGACACAATGGTAGTAAGTGAGGTTTGAACCTGTGTGTCACGGCCAACTTGCCACCTCCAGCCCAGCAGAGGGAGCAAGATCAGCCGGGGAGACAGCGACTCGGAAGCGGAAGTGTGAGTGGGCAGCGCCGAGTATAACAGTCAGGTGGCCAGGTCCCACGCACCTCCTGCCTCCCTCTCACCGGCCAAGCACCTCCGGTCATCCTCCCCAGCTCTTCCAGTGTCCACTCCCCATATGATGACTTGTTCCCCCGCTTCAAGCATGTCTGCAAGTGCGTCCCCGTTGACACTGTGACTTTGTGGTCTTCTGGTTTATAGACAAGTTTCATAGGCGTACGACCCAAATAAATCCCCAAAATCCAAGAACCTTTAGCGGGTGACAGTTTCGGTATGGTACTGTAGCACTGTCACTACAAAATGACCTAATGACAATAAAAGTAATAAGAATGAAAGAAGGTGTGGCTCTTCACTCCTCTACACATACATATATCTGACACCCTGGAATATTATTCATCTTTGCATCATTTTTACCTCCTTATTACAGGCAGGCATGCATGTCCACATATTGGAAACATGTGGACCCTGAGCTGGTGAACCTCCCAGCTGGTTCCTGGTCTCTCCTCTGGGTGAAATATCCTCCACCTTTTCTCGCCCTATGGAGTGGCGAAAACACGGCTAATAATTTCACTCCTCGCTTCCACACTTCTCTTGAGTCTCCCGGTCCTGCACCTGTGACCTGCAGTAGAATATGTATTTCATCTCATGGTTTGTTGCGTTGAAGAGTGTAAACCGGTTCAGATGTGCTGCACATGGAACTGGACCTCTAATTACGTTCTTCTTGTCAGATTGTTGCTTGGTGTTCCTGGAGGTGGGTGGGGTGAAGTTACCATTTCTGACCTGTTCATATGAAAGATCAGGTGTCTTATTCAGAAGCATCCAACCACCTGATTTAGTGGGAGAATGGGTGTGCAATAGACACAAATCCTGCTGAAATCTGGAGTTAGCATGAATACCAGCAATCCTGCCTGCGGTCGTCTATCAAACTGCTGGCAGACTTGCCTGGTTGAACAGATCAATGTGGGATTGGGGGATAGACGTGACTTGCAGCCACTCTTAGAGCAAATTCCCTGTTCATCCAGACCCCAGTGTGTGGATCTAGTCTGTCAGCTGAATTTGTGCTTAAAGCATCCCTACCTTAAACCAAGGGTTTTTACATCTTTTCTTACCTGGTAGAGATCTTAAAATGCAGCTTCTAACATTCAAAAATATATTTTATTTCACCATGCAATGTGGACCTAATGCACTCTTTAAAAAAAGAAAAAAGAGTTAATCAAACATGCACATAAAAAAGTAACCTTATGAGTGTAAATGGAATCATATGCAATATAGGGTGACCAGTCCTCTTTTACTAGAAATTGAGGTCTGGAAGGATTTTTTAGAATTGTTTGGGTTTTTGACCTGCTTAAACATTCATCACGTTATGTGCATCCTACATGCCATTTCACTTCCATTCGTTCTAGTGGATCTATTTCCCACCCTGCTGCTCATGTCAAAGTATCGCTATCACCCCCACCAGCGATGGTCAAAGTATTGCTATCACCCCCCTCCAGTGCTAGTTGAAGTATCGCTATTACCCCCCACCAGCGCTAGTCAAAGTATCGCTATCACCCCCCCACCAGCGCTAGTCAAAGTATTGCTATCACCCCCCTCCAGTGCTAGTTGAAGTATCGCTATCACCCCCCCACCAGCGCTAGTCAAAGTATCGCTATCACCCCCCACCAGCACTAGTTGAAGTATCGCTATCACCCTCCACCAGTGCTGGTTGAAGTATTGCAATCACCCCTCACCAGCGCTAGATGAAGCATCGCCATAACCCCTCACCAGTGCTAGTTTAAGTATCGCTATCACCCCCCACCAGCGCTAGTTGAAGTGTCGCTATCACCCTCCACCAGTGCTAGTTGAAGCATCGCCATAGCCCCTCACCAGCGCTAGTTGAAGTATCGCTTTCACCCTCCACCAGTGTTGGTTGAAGTATTGCTGTCACCCTCCACCAGTGCTAATTGAAGTATCGCTTTCACCCTCCACCAGTGTTGTTTGAAGTATTGCTGTCACCCTCCACCAGTGCTAATTGAAGTATCGCTTTCACCCTCCACCAGTGTTGGTTGAAGTATTGCTATCACCCTCCACCAGTGCTAGTTGAAGCATCGCCATAGCCCCTCACCAGCGCTAGTTGAAGTATCGCTTTCACCCTCCACCAGTGTTGGTTGAAGTATTGCTGTCACCCTCCACCAGCGCTAGTTGAAGTATCGCTTTCACCCTCCAACAGTGTTGGTTGAAGTATTGCTATCACCCTCCACCAGTGCTAGTTGAAGCTTCGCCATAACCCCTCACCAGCGCTAGTTGAAGTATCGCTATCACCCCCCACCAGCGCTAGTCAAAGTATCGCTACCACCCCCCCACCAGCGCTAGTCAAAGTATTGCTATCACCCCCCTCCAGTGCTAGTTGAAGTATCGCTATCACCCCCCCACCAGCGCTAGTCAAAGTATCGCTATCACCCCCCACCAGCACTAGTTGAAGTATCGCTATCACCCTCCACCAGTGCTGGTTGAAGTATTGCAATCACCCCTCACCAGCAATTGATGAAGCATCGCCATAACCCCTCACCAGTGCTAGTTTAAGTATCGCTATCACCCCCCACCAGCGCTAGTTGAAGTGTCGCTATCACCCTCCACCAGTGCTAGTTGAAGTATTGCAATCACCCCTCACCAGCGCTAGTTGAAGTATCGCTTTCACCCTCCAACAGTGTTGGTTGAAGTATTGCTATCACCCTCCACCAGTGCTAATTGAAGTATCACTTTCACCCTCCACCAGTGTTGGTTGAAGTATTGCTATCACCCTCCACCAGTGCTAGTTGAAGTATCGCCATAACCCCTCACCAGCGCTAGTTGAAGTATCGCTTTCACCCTCCTCCAGTGCTGGTTGAAGTATTGCTATAAACCCCCTCCTCTAGTTGAAGTATTGCTATCATCCCCTTTTAGTCCACCCGTCAAATCTACTCAACTTATATAATAAAAAATTCAATAAACACAATCACAAAAACTACACATGGGGTCGTGCTTCATCAATCAGAAGACTGTCAATGAATATCAGCATTTTCCTGTAAACCAATAGGTGTAAATAAAATAAATAAATGTGAAGGCTAATCGTTATTAAGGAAGCAGAACTAGATTTTAGATTGTGAGCATGTATACATTTACATTTACATTTGACATTTAATGCATTTGGCAGACGTCCTTATCCAGAGCGACTTACCAACGTGCTTTCAAGTTACCATCGATGAAGAGATCAGTTCTGGTTCACTAGGACCCCCAACTATGAATACAATCTTTTTATTCACTCTGTTGTATACAGGATGTCAGGTGGTCAAGGTAACTTCTGGCCCTGCTGCTGCACGTCTCAATCCTGATGGAATCCTGAGTCATGTCCTGTTCTTGTTTCGTCTTTTTGTGTTTTTTTTTTTATTAAATATTATAGTTCTTTACTTGGGTCCATCCGCTTTCCCCCCCTCATTACCCTGCAGCATCACATAATTTTGTATAGAACATAATATTTTTTTAACAACCTTTGGTTCCCAAGATGAGGTTCTGGGTTTCATAGCCTACAGTCAATCAGAACCATGAAACGTCCAACTCATTTGGCGACCGCCCCTCACCGATTTTCTGCTCCAGGCCAGCGTTCCCTCACACTTCCTGGCTACGAGCCTTCACTTATTTTTTTAAAACGGAGTCTTCTGATCGAGCAGTGCAGCATATTGGTGCTCAGACAGCAGATCTGGGATCAGCGTAGTGTACAGTGCCTCATTTAAAATATGAATCTGGTGTGGTGGACTTCGCTGCATTATGCAGCTGATTTGCATTTTACAGAAGAGTGTTGTGCTTTTTTATCTTCTGTTTCAGCCGTTTGTTGTAGAGTAAACGGATCTGAACGTTCTGATGTTCAGATCTGCTTCAGTGATTTAATGACTCTCTGCTTCGCTCCTGTTACAAAAGAACTAAAGCAAAGAGCCTCAGTTCAGGTCTACAGGGTGACAGACTGCAGACAGCCAGGCTGAGCCAGTGAAGTTTGTGTGTGTGTGTGTGTGTGTGTGTAACAGAATCAGCTTGGCAGGAGGAATATGAATGAGTTCTGCCAGCAGAGCGATAACATCAGCCTTCGATTTGGAGCGGGTCAGAGCTGGGGCACAATAAAGCTTTCTGGCCAAACATGTGCAAGACTGTAAATGCCGAATCTCGGACCCCCAGTGTCACCAGTTAGCATCATTCCCATGCCGCTCCACCAATCATCCAATTAAAGCATGATTTTGAAATAAACTGTGTTTCGTCCCTGATCTGAGATCAGTTGCACGATCAGCCTGTTACAGATTCTGCACCACGTCTAAATAGTTCATTTCCTCCCCAGAAGGAGATCATTTACTCATTAATATGGTCTTTAATCTCAAGGTCCCGCCCATATCCAGCCCATATCCCAGCAGGCAGTGCAGGCCTCCTCTCCCCGTCTCAGTAATTATTTCCTCTTATTATGATATTAATTGCTCAAACACCCTGTAAGTCTGTTTGATTGTAGGTGGGTTTTTTTTACGCTTCCTTGCTCATCACCATTTCACTTGTAAAAAAGTTGTGTTTCAGTGACGATTAGCTGATGATTAATTATCATGACTAATTTGATCACTTTGTGAGAGTAAGCATAACCATAGCTTAATAATTGCATACGTGGTTTATGTAGATGATTGAACCCTGAAACATATAAATAAAAATTGCCTGTAAGGTGTAATGTGAGCATAACATATTCCTTATATTGTGAAAGTCAAGAGATTGTCACTGTGAAACACTCTGTATTTAACCATCACCCTTGGTGAGCAGTGGTCAGTCATGACAGGCGCCCGGGGAGCAGTGTGTGGGGACGGCGCTTTGCTCAGTTGCACCTTAGCGGTTCGGGATTCGAACCCACAACATTCTGATTACGTGAACCCTTG
Organism: Denticeps clupeoides; assembly: GCF_900700375.1. Lineage (NCBI taxonomy): Eukaryota > Metazoa > Chordata > Actinopteri > Clupeiformes > Denticipitidae > Denticeps > Denticeps clupeoides. The sequence goes on from NC_041718.1 coordinate 19,016,994, forward strand.
ACATGAAAGCTATGGTGGGAAAAAAACTCGAAGCTCCACTTCCTTACCCGCTAGGCCACCACTGCCTCGTCATTGGTTATATTTGTGTTTTTAACTCACAGAGTTAATAGAAACAGCAGCATAAAGAAAATATGTCATTAAATGAGCATTAAATGAGTATAAAAACTTCCTGAAGAGAAGATGTTGGATGGATAGATTGATGGACTGATGGATGGGAGCAGACAGCTGTGGAGCTGCAGACCGGATTGGAACACTGGATTCTGCCGAATCCCCCGTTGTAGGAAATCACTCGCCCGCATCCGCTTATCAGCTCTCGTCTGCGGCTCGGCGCCCGGCGCCTCTCCTGGTTGAGGAGTGATCACCATCTGCCAGCCTCCTTCTCGCCCCTCGGCCTCCGTTCTGTCCACATTCCCGAGCTGCCACGACAGTTACATGTTTATTGATTTTATAGGTTAATAGGGACATTTGTTAGTCATTCCCCGTGTACAGATGTTCACGTTTGACACCGTGGACCACGACTCTGCTGCATTTGTGTACCAGCGCACGGTCTAGCAGACTCTGAGAAGATAACTTCTCTCTGGTCTTTGTTATGAAGACCATGTGCGTTGATGGATGGCTGCAGTCTGGATGTTGACAGACAGCTGTCAGACGTGTCTGGTTTTTCTCTCTGAACAGCTGCATCGCGGCAGAAAACAGAGCATCTTCACAGCCGGCGGCCGCTCAGCTGGACCGTTCCTCTGGACTGGAGAGATGAAGTCTGTCCCCCAACAAACACACAACCGAAAAAATCATTTCATGATATTGATATTTATCACTTTCTTCTAAAAGTGAAATATACAGGAAACTGTGACAAACTGTGGCAATACAATGTGCCTAAAATAATAGCACAATGAAATGATGAAGAACAACCATAATCAACTTGGAGAACCCTTGGAATCTACAGCAGTTTATTGGCAGCAGTAACCTGAACAGGGCGCTTCCTGTAGTTGTGGCTCAGACCTACACATCGTTCAGAAGGAATCCTCCATTCTTTGCTTTAGCTCTGTCATATTCTTTGGACATCTCATGTGCAAGGTTCCCTCTAAGTCTGTCATGCTGGTTGGACATTTTGAGGCAGTAGATCTGGAACGATGGCTGGACATGACAATGAAGGACACATACAGCATGCACGATGTCATGAAACAGGGGTTTATTACATCAACAGGACAGGGGAAACATCAAGTAATCTGACAGTGAACAGACACAAACAGGGCAGCTTTATACAATCATACACAGGCGAACACAACCAGGGAACATAATGAAGTGAAGCAATTATCATTGTGTCTTACTTCTGTGTGGGACAATATGGAACAATTTTTACACTCGGTATAGGTATAGTGATACACCATATGTCACGTCACCATGTCTAGGAGTTAGAGAGTCACAAAACTATGTGACAGGCTGTATGTTGGACTGCACCAAAACAGACCAAACCATGCGTTTGTGGTTCAGTGATAGATTTCTCGCCTGCCATGCAGGAGGCCTGGGTTGGGGCACTGGTAGCCTAAGGAGTAACATTTCAAATAAAAAAATTTCAAATAAAATTTGAAGTGGTGGATAAGGAAGTGGCAGAGGTGCCGTCCCCACACACTGCTCCCCGGGCACCGGCCATGGCTGCCCACTGCTCACCAAGGGTGATGGTTAAAAGCAGAGGACACACTTAACGGTGTCACTGTGTGCTGTGCTGCAGTGTTTCACAAAGACAATCACTTCACTTCACTTTCACTTCCCAGCCAATTCAACTGAGCTGTTATGGGCAGTGGTAGCCTAGCAGGTAATCAAACGGACCGATAATCAGAAAGTTTCTTGTAGTGTGACTTAGCCTGACTGTTCCCCAAGAAAACCCATCCTGCCTCCCTCAATGACTACCACCCTGTAGCCCTCACCTCAGTAGTGATGAAGATCCTTGAACGGCTGGTCAGAGACTTCATCATTTCTTCACTACCAGATACACTCGACCCACTACAGTTTGCGTACCATCCCAACCGATCCACAGACGACACCATATCACATCTCCTCCATACTGCACTCAAACACCTGGACACTTGGAAAGGTGTTTGACACTCGGAAAGGTTTTGTGCAAATCACTTTGCACAACATCACTTTGCACAAAATCTTTATGGCTCTTTTCTTTAAACATTGTCTTTCACTCATTTGCACACCTTCACCCTACCAGTTACACATGTTAAAGACGTAAAAGTGTAATATTTGGTTATGTTTGCAATATTTGCATATTGGTTCATTGTATACTTGCAACATTTGCAATACTTGTGGTCGCAAAAAGCATTTCACTGCATATCATACCATGTAAAATTTGAATTTGAATTTTATGCAATAAAAACTACAACCAAGTGTAGTTGGGGCAGTGGTGGCCTAGTGGTTAAGGAAGAGGCCCCGTAATCAGAAGGTTGCTAGCTCGAATCCCGTTCCGCCAAGGTGCCACTGAGGTGCCACTGAGCAAAGCACCGTCCCCACACACTGCTCCCCGGGCGCCTGTCATGGCTGCCCACTGGTGATGGTGGTTAAAAGCAGAGGACACATTTCATTTAATCACTTTCACTTTACTTCAACATGAAAAATTGCCACGAAGGGAGGTTTTGCGCTCAGTAATATTTATTCTGTGAATGACTATTTAAAGGAAATAGAAGGCAACACCATAACAGAGCAAACAAAATCTGGAACAAGCAGATGTACAGACTGACTGACGATCCTCACAGCCTCTTGATGAGGTCTTCACAGCTTCGGATCCTGGATGCCAGCCACGGCTGTACTGCCTTTTGGTTTAGACTGAGGACTTCACATAAAAATCACAAAACTAGAGAACTAGGACACAGCGTCCCGTAAGAACTAACATCTCCAGTCCTCGTTTACCATAACTTTGTCACACAACCCACCTGCGTGCTCGGCACCCCATATTCTTTACTCTTCCCCAGAGCCGCTTTAGTTGCGTCATCATTCATCATTTAATCGTTAATACTTGAATAAAGATGGTTGCACAGCACACACACTCAGTTCAGTCTGAGCTCCGCCCGTCACCATTCTGCCATAGTAATAAGGGTGACAGGCCAGTTTATCATGACGTCTCCATTATATTTCTCTGGGCGAAAAAAGCACGAGAAAGGGGAGGTAACATTTCTTCTTATGACGACAAATTCCAGATCTTTAATTCCAGATCCAACCGTTTGCACAAAATTTTACTTTACTTTACACATTTGCACACCTTCAACCTACCTGTTCAAATTGTAATATTTGGTTATGTTTGCAATATTTCAATATTGAGGTCTATAGCAGCCGCAAAAGCATTTTACTGCATATCATACCGTGTATGACTGTGTACGTGACAAACAGAATTTGAAATTGTCTGAGCTGCCGCTCTCTGAGCGGTGAAGCAGAATGGCCGCTGCAGGACCATGGACAGGCTAGAGGAACTCGTATTAATGTTAAATTAAGTAGAATTTTAAATACTTTAAATACTGTGTTACTAAAGACTGTACACCACTGGACCCCTCATTTACATTTTCAGAATCAGAATCGTATTTATTGGCCAAGTATGTGCAAGCACATACAAGGAATTTGATTCCGGTAGATTGTGTCTCTCAAGTACAGAGTAGAAAAAACAACAACAAAAAACAACAACAACATGCAAGGATGTGTGTAAGTGTAATTGTGGAATTTGTTTGTACTGTTTACAAATCTACTGAGAAATCTACTGAGTATAAATAAATATATGTTTTTTACATTTTACAGCATTTATCAGACGCCCGTATCCAGAGCGACTTACAATCAGTATTTACAGGGACAGTCTCCCTGGAGCAACTTAAGGTTAAGTGTCTTGCTCAGGGACACAATGGTAGTAAGTGGGATTTGAACCCAGGTCTTCTGGTTCACAGGCGAGTGTCTTACCCACTAGGCTACTACCAAAAGTATGTAAGGTCTACATATTTACATAGGCCTATAAATAATAGGCAAAGACCTAAATCCTATATACAGAGTGTACAGACCTAAATCCTATATACAGAGTGTACAGACCTAAATCCTATATACAGAGTGTACAGAACTAAATCCTATATACAGAGTGTACAAGAACTAAATCCTATATACAGAGTTTACAGAACTATATCCTATATACAGAGCGTACAGACCTAAATCCTATATACAGAGCGTACAGAACTAAATCCTATATACAGAGCGTACAGAACTAAATCCTATATACAGAGTGTACAAGAACTAAATCCTATATACAGAGTTTACTGAACTAAATCCTATATACAGAGTGTACAGAACTAAATCCTATATACAGAGTGTACAGAACTAAATCCTATATACAGAGTGTACACTCTGTATATAGGACACTCCCCCTCTTATTTAAAGCTTAAATGCATTTGCCGTCCCAGTCATATACACAAACGACTCAAAAAGAACGCGAGGCAAAAGATCACATGAGCTGTGGCTGTGCAAATTGGACAAGACGGCAGGATAAACAAGACAAATTAGTGCAAGACTGTGGCGCAACATCAAAGTAGAAAAACACGCACGATAAACCGCATAACCCCGGTAAAATACCAAATGCTTTCATTTCCATGGTAACAGCTACGGCCTGCGCTGGTAACCATGTTCTTTCCCCCCCCCACACTTATCTTATCAATAATTTTTTGCACCCGGGCATTATCCCACGCTGAGTGTGGATGATTTTATTTCAGAATGCTCGCTCGCGGTTGTGACCGCCTTTGATCTAATTGGAATGGCAACTTCGGAGGCAAATCAATTGTTGGTGCGGAGCGGCGTGACTCTGCTGGGCCGGGTTCACGCTTTTATTAGATTTCCCACGATCTGATAACCCCTTCCCCGCGAGTGATTTCCTCCAATGCAGCAAGTCATGCTTCCACCCGGCTGTGGGCGGTGCGTAGCCTCGTCCCGGTGAAATCAGGAGCAGCTGCGGTGCAGAACGGCGGTAATTTGGATCAGAGGCGCCCGCTTGTACACGTGGGTTGTGATCCTGATGACGTTTGCAGGCCTCTGCAGGACTCGCGCTTCTGATGTGGAACATCCCATTGCCGGTGGGAGTGGGACGGAGAACGGCGTTCCAGAGGACGTCCCGACAAGCCTGGGATCAGAGGGAAACCTTAACAGAATTTACTCATTTAAAGTCTTTTTAATATGGTGGTCCACATTTATTACACCATAAAGAAATGTATTACGTGACATTTGAATTTGAAATATTAAACCAATCGCAAATTACTTAATATTTGACTTTAAAATTGTGAAGAAATCTGCAGTATTCCCTAGTCTGAAAGGCCGGGGGCGTGTCCAGTAAAAGCTCTGAAACCACGCCCCTTTGACCTGGAGAATGGAACCGGATTCAGCCAGATCTGGCCTCGTTCCTCGGTCCGGCAGAGTCGTCATTCTTTTCTCCCGCTTCGGCAAGGTAGCAACAGCCATTACTGACTAACACGGCTGCAGATGTTGGTGCTGATGTTCCTCAGCTCCATCAGTGTGAGTCCACCTGGTCTTCACGTCTTCGTCCTTGAATGGAGTGCAGCTATTTTAGCGATAAAGAGTCAGTGGGGCGGGGTTAATGGTGAACAGTGGCTCATTAAGCAGTGATTTATGCCCCGCCCTGAAGATCCTGAACATCCCCACGTTTCAGTAGTTCACAGGCTTTACACAAATCTTCAGCAATCGCTTTTTAAGACATTATTCTTAACGCAGACTTTAATCCACTTTTCCCCCTCTTGGTTATTATTGCTGGAAACCTCTATTATATTTTTATAGGAATTCCTGGGTCTTTGTGAGGACAATGAAGTCAATACTGGTTAGGGACTAATTATCCCCTCTGAATGGACCCCACCTCCGGCGGTGTAATTAACGCAGAACGAGCCTGTCGAAGGCTTGTAGGATTTATGGTCGGATGTTGAAGGAAAGACCATTTTGAGGGGAAAATGTAACAATGGGAGCGTAACAGGAGCCTGGATGACCCGGGGCCTGTTACTGTAGAGCCTGCCGACTTCTGGCCTCCGTCCTGAGTGCAGCTTTGGCCTTTGGCTGTGGGACCATCCCGAGAGCGCTTATCCCTCCACCATGCAGTGAGTGTTCGCTGAGTAATGCAGCATGAAGGAACGTGTGGAGGAACCTGCAGGAACCCAGATTCCATCTCCGCAGATCCTGGCTTCAAGTCCGTTTAGGAGAGGTCTTGCTGCTTTGTTGGCTTTGTGAGCCACTTGTTCTTCTCTTGCAGTGGATTAATGTGCAGGCTGTATATCAGCACGCAGATGTTCCTAAAGAAAACTGCTGCTGTGTTTGATGTACATTAGAAGTGGGGAGTCAGAACTCAAAATGATTATTAATTTAATTTAAATGAATCAACTTATTTGTTAGTTTATTCATTTGCCACATTTAAATTATATATATATATATATATATATATATACACACACACACACACACACACACACACACACACACACACACACATATATAAATTATATAATATAAATTATGTCATATATAAATTACAGAATATATGACTACACATGCAAAAAAAAATGTAGATACATTTATCAACTATTGACTTTTTCAAGTGCATATACAAAGCCCATTTTGAAACAAAGGAATTTGAAGGAAAGTTAGTGAGTGTTGAGCAATTACTGAATTGCAAGTTCAGAAGCTTGGTTTCATAAGCTCTTCGCTGCTTATAATTAAAATGCTGAGGCTGGGTTACAGAGTAGCATTTCCAACGAACAAGCTCATAGATTTCTGTCTATTTATGTGCACATATATTGATATAAATTTTTTTTTGATGTGGCAGATTTTTAATCTCCCTCTCCCCTCCTCTGAAGTAAATGGAATGATGCGCCGGGTTATCACAGAAACATGCCCCCAGAGTCCCGGTTCTGAGGGGGAGAGCTGAGGAGCGTGATCTGTCCGAAGTCAGTGGTTTAGAAACGCATGTGATGTTTCAATTATTTCTGCACGCCGAGTCGGTGTTGAGCGGTGAGCTGGCCGTCAGGACGTTGTATGTTGCGGGAAAGCTTGGCATGAAGCCTGGCATGGATTGCAAATGAAATCTCCTCCTTTCACGTCTCGCATTCCATCACAATGTACAAATGAACTTATATCTCCCAACAAGCGATGGAAAAGTCTGTGTCCAGGCCTGGCTTCAATTTGCACTCTCATTCATAACGAATGGATTTAGAGGGATTTAGAGCTTCACTTTCAACAATTTATTCAGTTCTGGAAAATAATCCACAAACTATGCACAGTTTATTCTTTATTATTCCAAAGATCAGATGTTTAGCATCGTCACAGTTTAATAATAATGTTTGCACATAGGCTGCATTATCATTTTAGTTCATTTCCTGCAAGAAAGCATAATCCCCCCTCGGCCAGTTTGTGTTATGCGTTATTACTGATGTTTGATTTAATCTCCTCTGAAAGGTTGGATCACAAAAAGATCAAATTAGCTCACTGTCTGAGGCTTCACTCCTTTAGTTGGGTGAGAGAAGCGCTCTGAAGTGACCCACTGACCTTTCAGGCACATTCTGACTCACTTACAAATAAATCCATAGCAGGCCCTTTAGCCGCGGTCAGCAGAAACATCTAATTGCCGCCATGTTTCCACCTCTGATGGATGTTCATGAGAACAGTTCCTGAAGCATCTTAAACTGTTATGTATAAAAAGCTAAATTCATAGTAAAATTAATTAACTTTCGGGGGGGAAATCATCTAGGTTTGGATGTGATGCCAAATCAATGAATTTCGATGAGTAAAGGAACCTCTATTGAGAAGTGCATCATGGGAAAAATTCTAAAACATTAACTAATTTAATGATTTCATATAAATGGTGTCAAAACACCAGGTTACATTTTCACCGTTCAATTCATATAAAATTATTGCAAAAACGGGGGGGTCAAAAGTAACAGCTCCAGAACACAGAACCAAGATACACACGGATCCCCGACCCTCTCATTACATCACCACTCTTCGATTTCACAAAAGGAACCGGACCCTCCTGCTGATGGACTGGCGATGGATGCAGAATGAATGTGTGGCCAGGTCTGAAGACCCCTCTGGCTCCACCACTCACTCTTAGGGCTGCCCACCCCTCCCAGGAGGCAGAACAGCTCCAGAAAGGACAGTAAATTAGGATGCTTTTAATGGAATTGGCGTGTTAAAAATCTGTGTCAAAGGTCAATGGCGGCTTCTGTGGCAAAACTAGGACGTCCTGGATACAGTCTGCGTCGCTGTGTGTAGTTAAGGTATGTGGGTCGATTGGGAATTTTGAGCTTTTCAGGACGACCAATTGGAATAATCCATGGCAGGAGGACCTGAAGTCTGCTGTATGAATAAAACACACATTCATTCATGAAGCATTCAAATATTGACACATAGTCCTCGCCCTCCCGGAGATTTCATCATGAACCATGTTAGCCGACTCAGGAAATTGTCAAGCTGGAATTATCTGAATTTGTTCACACACACAAAAAGCTTGGCTAATTAACATATTCATATTTAACAGGCTGCTCCTGCCGTGGCACAATAATGACTTTCTTCGGCGCGTATGATCGGAGGCGCACCGCCATCGCTAATGAGCTTATGGAAATCCGAGGCTCTGGGCAGAAACGGCCTTCAATAGTTAATGAACCCGGCGTGGTGTTGAGCCGCGATTGGGCGTGAATGTGCAGAGAGGTCATTCCCGAGATAAGTGGACCTCCTGAAGGCGGGGCGGATGGCCTGAGCTGCAGGTGGGGCGAAGCCGGAACCCGCGGACCTCGTCGGTTTCGGGGGTTCCAATAGTGAAGATGTGGTGCCACGTCTCCTTGACAGAACTGCTGTCGTGTTGATGGATCGTGGAGTTGTCCCAGTTGTCCCTGTCACTGCGGTCACTTCTGGGTTTAATCAGCTGCCCTTTACCTCTGTTGTGGAGGTGATGGGGGCCTGATTACGGTTACGGGTCACTGGCACGCCAGTATTTTCTAAGAGCTGCTCAGCAAGCATTAAACGGTGCTTTTGAAAAATAATGGCAGGGATCCTTAATGGGAGGTGTCATTATAAATATGGACAAGGCATAAATGAAATCTCATTAGCGTTATGAAATTTGGTCAAACTGTCAGGATTGCCTGCAGCTGGGCTCCACACCGGAATCCAATCCTGACGCCCCATAAATGCCGGAAGTTTCCGCCCGTTCGGGGTCGCTGGCATTTTCGTGAACTTGATATTGTAACCGCGTAGGTTTTCGTAATTTCAGTTCTGGCAATCGCCACAGAAGTTCTTTATTTACGTTAAACTGTTTTCGGCCACCGCGCCATTGTTTCTTTGAGTTTATTGTTTGTTTATAAATAAAAACCCCCTTCCCAGCATGTCAGACCTCTGCGCTTCCTTCCCCCGTAAGTCCGTAGTCGTGACAGAATGCCAGCGACCCCCCCAAAAGCGCAGAGGTAAAAAGCAGAGGAGAAGAAACGCCGCGAAGGACGCAGCCCGGCGCGGCGAACGCGGACGGCAGGGGAGAGACGCGCCGCCCGTTCTGGTGGAGCGTTTTCTCCCCGAGAAGCCGTGGTACGCGGCGCCGCGTGATGACGTCACCCCCGGGAAACTCCGCGAAACCCGGAAGCGACAACGTCGGCGGGTGAGTGGGCGGAGCGAGGACGTTGGCGTCAGCAGCAGCGAGGAAGTGACGTGGGCAGCGAGCGCAGAAGATGCGACCCCCACGATCTTCGCCATGTCGAGCCAAGAACTCTGCGCTCTGCTGGCCAGGCTCCCCGTGGACTGGGACGACACGGACGACGACGAGAGCACGGGAGACGAGAGTTGGGCTCCGCCCATCGCACCAGTCTGCGATCGTCGCAAGGTCCGTGGGGACCCACGTCACTTCCAGGGGGGTGAGAAGCGGCAACAACAACGGCGGCGTTCCTCCAGCGAGGAGGTGGGCAGCCTCCAGCCCGAATGGCCAGAGTACTGCCCATGGGAGCTTATCGCGCCATGGGTCCAGGATGTCCGCAGGGTGGACGACCCTTGGAGTCACCGGTGGGAGGACACGGATGACGAAAGCGATGATGACGTGGATTTTCGGTGGGCGGTCGGTGCCGGGATGGCTCCGCCCAGCGTGCGCGTCCGAGATCATCGCGGCGTCCGTGATGACCCATGTGACTTCCGGGGGTACGAGGTTGACACGGACGACGACCAGGATGACGCCGTTTGGGCAGTCGGTGCCGGGATGGCTCCGCCCATCGCGCCCATCCAAGAGCGTCACGAGGTCCGTGGAGACCCACGTCCCTCCCAGCAGTGTGAGGAAAGCTGGTGGAAGAGGGCGACGGGAGGTCGCCAGCCAGCAACTGCGCTGCCGGGACTGCCTCGCAGGGAATCCTCCATTCCTGCTCCAGTCGCCGACCCGCCTTCCCTCTGCCCGGACGTTCCCCAGCAAAATGGCAGCGCAGCACCAGCGTCCACACCTGCTGGAGAAGACGTCCACCCCCCTCCACACCACACACCTACCACCATCTCCAGCGACGTGCCCAGCCCCGTGTGGGACCGCCCAATTGTCCCGGGACCCTTCAGTGGGGCAGCAGACACAGACGAGATCACTACCATCCTCACGTGTCTGACTGGATCAGCATGGGGCTGGAGCACAACCCTCTGGCAGCAGGGAGAGACAGACAGGAGTTTTCGGGACTTCCAACAGAGACTGAGGGCGGAGTTTGATCGGCCTGAGCCAGGGATCGAACTCTGCCCCTCCACCACATCCAGTGCCAGTCAGGATCCGGGGCAAGAAGACCCAGCACTGGTGGGCGACGAGAAGGTCGCTCCTCCCGAGATCCTGGCTGTGCCCCCTGAGGAGGTCCCGGAGAGCCCAGAGAGGCAGCCAGACGACCCTCTCTTCTGTCTGTCTCTGTCTGTGTGTGTCTGTGTGGCATATGGGTCCGTATGTCGCCCCCACTTCCCCTCTTTGTGTCCACCAGATGGCGACCCAGCCGCGGAGCTGAACCCCAGGGAGGAGGTTCCTGACCCGAATGTGCTGGTCCAAGGCGAGGTGGACAAGCCCCAAGGTACCCCTAAGTCCAGCCGGGGGGGGTGCTCCCCCAAAGAATTTTTTGGGGGGGTGCAGTTCGGGTTGGGGACTCCTCCTGAGGGGAGGGGAGGTGGGGAAGCGATGGAGCTGGGTCCTCCGGTAGCCAGTGAGGAGGGCGGGGCAGGCATGGGCCTGCGTCTGCCTCCAGAGGGGTGGAGCGCCATAGAGCCCCCGGGTAGGCATGAGGACCCAGCTGGGACAGGCAGGAAGAGGGCCTGCTTGTCCCAACGGACGCAGAAGGGGCTAGCCGGATGGTCTGGCAATGCCCCCCCCTTGGCACCAGGGCCGTGCAGCGAGAGGGGCTGCATAGTCCCAGAAGGCACCAGCCTGGGGTGCCTGGAACAGTCGCCGGAGGCTCTGGGACAATCTCCCTGCGCGGTGCAGGGGGTGACACAAGATGTGTCAGAGGGGACATGTGGAGACAGGGCCCACACGTACCCAGATGGATCGGCCCCGATTATTGTGTGCAGGTACGGGAGAGTCCGGGGCAGTCATGCGGGACCACGCCGGGGGAGCCAGGCCCGAGGGTACGGGGCCGCCATGGGGACCACGCCGGGGCGCCAAGGGCCGAGGGTCCGGGGCCACCAAGCGGGACCACGCCGGGAGCCAGGCAGAGGGTCCGGGGGCCGCCCAAGCGGGACCACGCGGGGAGCCAGGCCGAGGGTCCGGGGCGCCAAGCGGGGACCACGCAGGGGAGCCAGGCCGAGGGTCCGGGGCCGCCAAGCGGGACACGCCGGGGAGCCAGGCCGAGGGTCCGGGGCCGCCAAGGGGATCACGCCGGGGAGCCAGGCCGAGGGTCCGGGGCCGCCAAGCGGGACCACGCCGGGGAGAGCCAGGCCGAGGTCCGGGGCCGCCAAGCGGGACCACGCCGGGGAGCCAGGCCGAGGGTCCGGGGGCAGCCAAGCGGGACCACGCCGGGGAGCCAGGCCGAGGGTCCGGGGCCGCCACGCCTGACCACGCCGGGGGAGCCAGCCCGAGGGACCGGGGCCGCCACGCCTGACCACGCCGGGGGAGCCAGCCCGAGGGACCGGGGCCGCCACGCCTGACCACGCCGGGGAGCCAGCCCGAGGGACCGGGGCCGCCACGCCTGACCACGCCGGGGAGCCAGCCCGAGGGGACCGGGGGCCGCCACGCCTGACCACGCCGGGGAGCCAGCCCGAGGGACCGGGTCCTCCAAGGGGAGGATACAGCAGGGCAGGAGCCCTGTGGTTGCCGCCGTCCGCCCCGCCGCCTCCACTGATGGTACTGTTGGGGCTCGAGGACGTAGCCCTTGGAGGGGGGCTCTGTCAGGATTGCCTGCAGCTGGGCTCCACACCGGAATCCAATCCTGACGCCCCATAAATGCCGGAAGTTTCCGCCCCGTCGGGGTCGCTGGCATTTTCGTGAACTTGATATTGTAACCGCGTAGGTTTTCGTAATTTCAGTTCTGGCAATCGCCACACGCCTACGGGTTTGTTTAAGTTCTTTATTTACGTTAAACTGTTTTCGGCCACCGCGCCATTGTTTCTTTGAGTTTATTGTTTGTTTATAAATAAAAACCCCCTTCCCAGCATGTCAGACCTCTGCGCTTCCTTCCCCCGTAAGTCCGTAGTCGTGACACAAACAAAAAAGATTCAGTGATGGAGGACAATATTCATCCTCATCCTCTTTCTTTGTGTTTCTAGTCTTCTCCAAATCACATTGTGAAAATAGAGAATTTAGGCCGCACCCCAAAACGGAACTCTTTATGGCACATTTCAGGAGTAAATGTCCATCTCTTATCCTTGCACGCACGCCTTTATCATAATCTCATGCTCTTCTCTATGGATTTGTGACTGTTTTTTTCTGCTCTAGCCAATCAAAACACAAGGAATCATCATCACTTGGGTGTAAAAACATCACTCGTCTGCAGGGGAAAAAAAGGGCGTGAGATTATGATGAATTTACGCTGGCAAGAGGGACATAGATGTGTGTGAAATGTGACAATGTGGTACGGGGACGTGCGAATGGACAGGAGGTGTGGGATGACGTCATATTGCAGTATGAAAGTGGTTCTAGGTAGAGATCGTGCTGAAATCTGAAAAGAACTCGACCTCAGATGAGCCACAAACACTCCAAGCCCGGACTCATCACATCACTCTACAATCATTTAGTCATGTTGTCATTTATTGGCTTGTTGGCCTTCTGGCTTTTGAATTGCATAAATATATAGAGGAAGGCGTTACGATGCTGATGGAGAGGTTCTGCACTGCAGCCCACGAAGAATGATAAGAACCTCTTACCTGCTGCTTCCTGACGATTTATAGAGGAGAACAGGCTTCGTTCCATTCCGTTCCTCCCATTATTAATAATCAGTCAAAATATTTCTGGTCTTGGGCTGCAGAACTCTGAACACCTCAGATGCCACTATTTACTCTGCTGCAAGAGATCTACAGAGATAGACCTGACCTTTAAAAGTGATATTTCCTGTGTTTCTGCAATCATTTCAACACCCTGACTGGAAACCGGTCACGAGAAAACTGACATTTTCATGTCCTGCGAATTGGGACAGAAGAACATACAAGAATGTGCAATGTCCTTCCTTAAAAACTGGTGCTTCTCCCAAGCATGCGTTCATTTTCTTTCCTTCCGCCTCAGTTCCTTCTGTCTGCCGTAACCGGAACCTTTTTGGTGGGAAGAACCGGAACCTTTAGAGGGGGGAAACAAGGAGTGGTTCCAAACTAATATTCACATTTTGCATAAACATTCATCCACCACGCACCACGGAAAATCACCCAGAGGCGATGCTTGTGTTGGCCAGGGCTGGCAAACTCAGGGCCAGATGATGGGTTAATTGCAGAAGACACATTTCACTGTGTGCACCGTGTGCTGTGCTGCTGTGTATCACAATGACATTCACTTCCCTTTCTATCTCCTGACCGCTCATTTACCGCGCAAGTCAGTGTGAAAACCCGTCAATGTTCAGCTCCACCTCTGACTAATGTGCCACCTGGTGGAACACCAGGCATCACAGGACGAGTTCATACTTATGACTTTATTTTGGCAATTCTATACCAGTCTTCAGCGGTCCCACCCCTGGTCTAGGCTCATATCTTATGTGGCTCGCGGAGTGGACACAGACAAAAATCATTTTGATTTTATAATTCTGTTGTATCTCTCAAAAATCATGATTGCATGATTCTTTGATTACCTAATAGGTTGATTGTGCGGTCGATTGTGTTGAAATCAGCAAATTTTATCAGGAAGAAAATAGACACGCCCACATTTGCACTTTCTTCCTTGTCTCAGATCACCACAGCCACGCCCCCTCCCCAGTCCCTTGCCCACCTTTTCATTGCAATTTTTAACCGCGTCCAGTGGGCGGAGTCAGAAAGGTGGAGTGGGCGGAGATACAGTTTAATGACATTTGATTTCATCGGTGGGTTAAATATTAAAATGTTTGCAGTAAACTGGTTCTGGAGCTGTGCTCAGATCAGTAATTTCCCTGGAATCACACTCTGTACCCCTCGGAGTTCCTACATGTGCGAGCCAGGACGGTAACGGCTTGCAGGGCGTCCTGTTTGTCGAGTGGAAATTTCTACAGAAAAACGTCTGTTCACCCACGAGAGCGTCTCTCATACAAAGAAAGAAGCGAACAAAGCAGCTGCGAGCCAGGGAGAAGCAGGTTTATTTCGGTGTTTATTCCTGTTAGAGGCCAGCGCTTAACCGACAGGAGAGGAGGATGCTGGGTAATTCACTCTGATAATACTGCAGGGGGGTAGCACTTTCTGGAATCTTCTGGTGTCACGCCGGATGTGTTTTTTTACCCTGAATGATTTATTACCGAACCTCCACATCAGCACTGGTTGGGTCTGTAGATGTGTGTGTGTGTGTGTGTGTGTGTGCCAATGTGGGGACCAAATGTACTCAAAAAAAATGTAGGGACATTTTGCTGGTACCAATCAGGCAAAAAACATATATCAAAAAATATTGTCGCTTATGTAAATTATGATTGAAATGATGACTGGTTGTCCTGTAGTATAGCGATGATTATTGACTCAGCAGCATGGCGTTAACTTCAGTAACATATCGTGACGCCGTTCTGTCACGTGTCACTTTTTGTCTTTGTTTGCTCATGTTCTGTTAATTGAGGTGAAATTCACTGTTGAGACTCCATTAATGAGCGCCTACGGTCATTTACTGGTTTCTCCTCTCCCATTGATCCAGCATTTAAATGTGGAAGAGCATTTTACACACTGGAACTGCTTCAAACACGACCAGGAACCCACTGTCCTCACCGTTTATTGATGAAAACCGCTTGGGAATTGGGTTTTTCCGACTTAAGTAGCAGGCCATCAGAAGGATATGACCTGCATGGCCGTTAAGAGGGACAGAGACGGACGAGCGGTCCACATGCAGGTGAAGGCGGACGTCTCGGGAGAAAAGAGAAGCGAAAAGTTCAATGAGAGAAGATTAGGGGCAGAATAAATAATTCAGCGGTGTGTAAACAGCAGTGAGTTCCTCGCGTTGGGTTTAATAGAGGACATGTCTTCCGGCGTCGCATCGGAAATGAACAGAAGCACAGAGCAAAATGCTGATATAGCTGCATTCTGTTTTTTTAATATATATATATAATGAAGCGTACTTGTAATATATATGTAATACATAAGCGTACTTGTATATAAAAATGATGGATGAATATGACATGGCAGCCCGAGAGTTAAAAAAGATGTGGACTGAAGTCGGTGCTGTAACACGCGGCACGTTGGTGAGAACAACACCGATTACCGCCGCTGTCGGAATTAATTATTCAGCATCTCTGATCTTCCAACAGCAGCACGCCGCTAATCATGACAACTGAAGGGCTGTCTGTGTCCCTTCAGTCCAGAGGTCTGAAAGACCTATAAATGCAATACAATAAATGCGGAACATTGTGGCGGAGCGTCTGACTGGCGCGATTGCTCAGCCGCTTAGTTTGGCAGGACGCTGAAATGTCAGGAATGTGAGCAGGTTGGCAGAGCAGATGTCATTTAAGGGGGGGGGGGGGGCAATGTCTGTCATGGGCGGGGCAGGTTTAAATATGAAGGCAAAGGTGAAATCGCTGAACATGATTCGTTCCGGGGCCGCAGGAGGTCATCCCTCGCTCTGATGGCTCCGGCGTCCTGCCGTTACTCTCTGTTGGGAGCGCAGGGCGGGAAATCAAACCGTCTCGGGACTCAAACCGAGAACGAGAAACAAACACAGGAAATGGGAGCTGCACATTGAACCGTTCAGTTCTGGAACCTGGACCCTTTGGGGGCGTCGGTGGGGGTCACAGGTAAACTTCATCGTTTTTGTCAGCACAGCACACGGTGACGCGGTGAAACGTGTCCTCTGCATTTAACCGTCACCCTTGGTGACGCACCCGGGGAGCAGCGTGTGGGGACGGAACCTTCATCAAGGGGACCCCGGTGGCACCTTGTTGTTCGGGATTTGAACCGGCAACCCTTCGATTACAAGTACGCTTCATTACCGCTAGGCCACCACTGCCCACAAGAACATTTTATTTGTACAAGCTGGTAGGCGGAGCCAATAATATATGATGTATGGATGTATGGAGATGATGTATATTTTGATGTATGGAGTTCATCCTTCATCTAATATTCTACTTCCAGGCTCCAGGTCAGGAGACAAATGTCATCATCATCATCATTACCGCTACTGTAATTATATTTTTAGTAAAGGAAAAAGTAAAAATTCAGCTAATTTGGCTGTGACACTAAGTTGTTCTATTACCCCCATGATCCAAAGTCCAGGCTGTCCAGGTGAAGAGGCTGGATGTCCTGGTCACTCCTGCTGAAAGATCCCTGCGTCGCTCCGGCTGTAATTCCGATTGAATTCCGTCATCATCGGCTTTCCGATATTCGCCCTCTGATTCCTCGCCGTCTGCAGATTCAGCACCTCGCACCTCTGCACAGACACCCGTCAGTCCGGTCGCGGAGATGCTCCTGACGCCGCGCAGGCGTGCCTTCCTTTCGAGGAGCGATCGAGGGTGGAGAGTTGGACAGAGTTGAATTAATGCGCTCCGATTTCCAGCCACCCGACAGTGAAATACGTCCTGAGCTAAAACAGGCTAGAGACTCAGAATATCTGTAAAAAAGCAGGACGCTATTTTCCTTCCGTCTTCCTTAAACTGCTGAACAGAGATCAGACTTGAAGGTTAAATGAAGGGTCGTTAGGTTGACGCGGTGAAATGTGTCCTCCGTATTTAACCATCAGTGAGCAGTGGGCAGCCACGAAAGGCCCCCGGTCAGCAGTGTGTGGGCACCAGGATTCGAACCTGCAACCCTCTGGTTACGAGCCCGCTTCCTCACCCTCCGGGTCCAGTTCCGTCTCTCGTTCCGAAATGGACTGAGTGTTAATGCCGTTTGGAGGCGACCATCGGATCCAGCAGGGAGCGGGTGGCGGGTGTCGTTCAGGAAGGAGAAAAATCCCCGAAAAAGTAATCACCATAATCATACAGGTGTCGTTTTCTTCCCCCCGACCAATAAATCAGCGGCAGCGGGCGTGACTTCAAACCGCCGCTGAATAATTAATTCCCCTTATTAATTATTCACCCTCCCCCCTGTCTTCACTAAACAAATAAAGGAGTTGTTTCCTACACGTGCTACACCAAAACCCCGTTAAACCCTAAAGGAAACATGGTGAATTATTCAGAGTGAAAATTGTCCCGCGTTCCTATAAACACACAGGCTAACCGGGGGAAAAAAATACACCGCAGTCCCTACAGTAAGATGAGGTAAATTATCTTTTTTATAAATACGTGGGGTGTAACCATTCTTTGATCACCTGCAGATTTATTCACGGTTGCATTTGACTCAATTTTTTTAAAGCTTTTTTTTCCACTGAAACCTATTTTTTTCCACTGATAGGATCATAATAGGGTCATGATAACAGCGCTCGACTCATACTTTTATGGGAAAAAATGATGCCACGTGACTATACGCACAACGTTCAGGCTGGTTTTCTGCATGTATGGCCACACCCTCCGGTCACATGACCTGATGCTGCCCTCGGTACGTCTTGCTTGGAGCTGGGCTGCAGTTTCACCGCGGCGTCTCATCTCGCTCCACAGGGGCGTGACTTGCGCTCTGGCTGGCGGTAAACAGTTCTATATTTAACCCTACCTCTCGCAGCATAATGTCACCGTGCAAATTAACGGCTGGTGACGGCCAGAACCTCCTGAGTTCGGCGCTTTGAAACTGAGATTATTGCGGGAGAAGCTGATTGGTTGATATTTGGTCACCTGGTGTGGTGTGGACGGGTGTTTACATGCGAGAGTGGGCAGGGTGGCGCTGGAGGGCGGGGCGGAGGTGTCACCTGCATAAGGAGAATAAATGGCATCGTCCCCTTTCGGGATATGAGGCCAACATTACCACCCACTTCCCACCGCGCCGCCGAGGCTCAAACTTCAAAGGTCACACCTGATTGATGAAGATATTATGAAAGTCCCGGTGATTTTATTTCCAACTTCTTCAGATGTTGCCTTGGCGCCACCGCCCCTCCTGCAGTGCGTCCTGGGAGATTTCATTACCGATACATTATAAGGGATTATAAATCACTGTCTGAACATTTCTAAAACACTGTCAGGGGCTGGGGGTGGTTATAAATTCCTTCAGCGCAAATCTACCCATGCTGAATTAAACATGCCGAAAAGATATTTACTGTAAATCCAATTAGGAACCTGAGATGAGTTCCTACATCAGAACTAATCTCAAGGTTTCTCCATCGGGTGCTGCAGGGAACTAATGAAGAGGACGTTTCAAGAACGAGTCCCAGATTCCTCCTCCTTTACATCTGTGCACTTCTCTTTGTGATGAAAGGCTTTTAGTGTGTGTTCTCTTCGCTCTAGTCCATTTCTGCAGGATGCCTTTCTTCTTCCTACAGTACATTCATCTGAGAGCGAGCGTGAACCCCGTCTTTACTTCGGGTCAAGTTATTGGGTGTAGCGCTTGTGTAGATCAGGCCCTGGTTCATGTTAGACTGAAGTGGGAACGTCCTTCCCGAGGTTTACACGGCAGAAGCTAAACTGTCAAACTGATCACGCGTGGTTTAGGTTTCTCTTTCTGTCCCTGGACATTATTCAGGATGATGTCAGGACGTTGGGGGAGCATTATCTAGACGTCCCATGGATGTTACTGCTATCTGTAACACTAGTTGTCCCCTTAACTGGTACTACTTTCAAATCATATTGATACCAGATGTGATTTCGCTCACCTTTCTTATCGATACACGATAAGAAAGGAATGGAAGAGCATAAGGAATGGAAGAGCTGAGTTCAGACGTTCTGGATTCAGAGATGCTTATCATTCACTTTGAATGGGGTGACGTTGATGAACTGGCGTCCTTTGCTTTGCTTGTGCAGCTTGTGTAAAAGTGAAACGTAAAACTCAATGGCTGTTTCACCGCAGAAAATCCTTCCTGCCCACCACCACTAGACCCACACAATAACCAGCTTCTACTGTACATTTACTTATTAGGGGTTAAAAACATCAATATCTGAAAGACATTATTTGCTAACAGTCTTCGGTGTGCATTTCTCTTACCAAGTGCAATTGTACAGATTCTGTTTGGACTTATTTTATTTTATATTACTTTATATTGCTCTTGTGTCCTTGAGTATTGTGGCAGCAATTCCTGATTCTGGTTTTCAAAAAGTAATTAAACGTCCCCCTGATGTCCTCATAATAAAGAAATGGCAGAACCACTTGAGGAACCAAATACATAATCTGGTCTCATTCAGAACTGTCAGGGATCGTTAAAGAAAAGGAGAAAGGCGCGACTAACAGACAAGGGATTCACTGAAACCCAAAGGACAGATACTCAAAACCCGTGACACACAGGAACAGCGCAAAGACAAAAACACCAGTGACATTTACACACATAAATACAGACGCAGGCAATCAGGACATCGGGGCAAACCCAGAGTCAAAAAGAGAGGATCAAAATAAATCTGTGCTCTTCTGTAAGTTTTTAAAATTTTTAAAAAAAAGTGTGCAACAAAAGTAAATCACACACGAAAAGAAGGAAAATCCGCGAAATCACAAGACATGAAAGTTTCTCTCTCTCACTCTCTCTCTGGTAGCACTGTGTCCCCCCAAGTCGGGCCTAATACAGGGCTACCCCACCTCTAGCGCCTCCTCCTGGATCAAACCAACACTCAAAGCCATATACAAATTAACCCTTCAACGTTCTTAAACACAGAAAATATTTACAAGCGTATGCTGATCACACACAAAAAAAGTAACAAAAATCCCTCCCCCAAAATGTTCAAAGCCCCCAGTGATGGTATCCCCCATATTCTCAATCTGCTCCAAATCAAAACCCCTGGACGTGACACCCAAACAGTAACAGGCAGCCAAGGTGTAATCCTGCCGGCAGAAGACCACTCCATGGCGACCCCACAAAGTCAGCTTTCATGACATTGCAAAGGAGGACAAATCGGGGACATCATGAGTGTTGGCGGGATTTGGACTACCTCACCAGTCTTGAGACCTGGTAGGCCACCAATACTGTACGGTAAAATAACATAAGTAAGTGAAGTGATTGTCACATGTGATACACAGGAGCACAGCACACGATGCACACAGTGAAATTTGTCCTCTGCATTTAACCCATCACCCTGAGTGAGCAGTGGGCAGCCATGACAGGCGCCCGGGGAGCAGTGTGTGGGGACGGTGCTTTGCTCAGTGGCACCTCAGTGGCACCTTGGCGGATCGGGATTCGAACCGGCAACCTTCTGATAACGGGGCCGCTTCCTTAACCGCTAGGCTACCACTGCCCCATTTCTTCGGTACCCAACATTTATTTCCTTGATTTGACATTCCCTGCTGTGTGTCCCCACATCGTGGCAGAGCAGATGAATTCGGCGATAGAGGATCTCTTTTTGTCTTCACAGCCAGGCTTCGATGTTTCCAGCAGCGCATCTCCACCCACCCCCCGGCCGCGGGGTGTTTAACTCAACGTTCCGTAACGCCAGGCATGAAGAGAATGTGTAGCGCGCCATCACTCTTCCGGCTCAAATTCGTTTAAAAGGAAAATACGGAATTGCAAAATGTGCCTTAATTTGAAGGAAGAAGTAAAAGCAATTTCCTCCCTCCATCCCGCCATGATGTGTGACATTTGCACCGCGGAACGCTCCGCTGCGCCGTTCACGCGACTGTCTGCTGCGCGAGCGGCGCCAATCTGTTTTGTAGCGTAATTGTCCCGCGTCGTGTCGTCCCGTCCTCGCGGCTCCGCTCCGCTCAGCTGACAGTAACAGATGCGAGAATTCCGTCTCCCCTCGTTGTAAACAACAGCTGATAACAATGGAAGTGGATGTTGGCTCCAAACCGCAGACTGGCGGCCTCTGGTAAGCGGCGAGGAGCGGGCCGGAGCCGGGCTCGGATTGGTCCAGATTGCACTGGGCCGTCTGCGGCGATAAAGACCCTTAAAGACCCTTATTACCTTCAGGGTGGTGATGCATGAGCCGCTGCCGACCTCATTACCGCCACGATTGGTTGGTTTCCAGGCTCCGTGGAAACCAGGAAAAAAAAAAAAGTTTTATTCGTCAGGGGAAGTGAAGTATTCACTTTTATTAGGACGTACAGTGATTGTCATTATCGTCGTGACTAGGGTTGCGAACCATGCCGATATATGGGTGGTCCCTTCAGGGAGCCCACCACTAGGGGCCTAATGGATAAGGAAATGGACCCGTAATCAGAAGGTTGCCGGTTCGAATCCCGAGCCGCCAAGATGCCAGTCACCGTCCCCACACACTGCTCCCCGGGCGCCTGTCATGGCTGCCACTGCTTACCAAGGGTGATGGTTAAATGCAGAGGACAAATTTCACTGTGTGCGCCGTGTGCTGTGCTGCTGTGCGTCACAATGACAATGACTTCATTTTCACTTCACTTTAGTCATGACACATGACCCTGACCTTGGACTCATTCCTGAGGTTCCCAGAAAGGGAATTTTGCATGTTGGATTCTAATTCGGTGTTAGAGTGTAACTACACAGTAACTACTATCTAGCCACATGTTGGGGTGTACACTGCAGACCAGAAGTCTGACCCCCCACATAACTTGCGGGCATTTTTCTCAAGTAGAGTAATGAATGTCAACCTGTGTGGCTAAATACCGAGAAACTGTCAATATAATTTTTTTCTGTAATCGTTTTACTAGTTTTTTTGAGAATAGCTCCAGATACTTCAATTCGTTAGTTGGATCATGTTCTGCTGAATGATACGGATTAGTATGTTGGGTTTTTTTAACCGATGGATCCGGAGTTCAGATGATGCCGGGGATGGCGTGGTGGTTTTGTCGTCTGGGCGTGGCCTCGCCTCCTCTCTACAGGCTGGTATATAGGGATGGCGGGCCTGGTCTGAGCGGGCCTGGTGCCATCCCACCACACAGCTTTTCAGGGACGCGGACAGGCGCTGCCCCATTTCGGGTGTTGCTAACGTCCCTCACAACTTCACGAGAAAGCAGGGAAGGTGAATCCATGGAAGATCAGGGCAGAGAGTAGAGTAGAGCATCTCTGCAGATGTTCCACACCAGAGATCCACCAGTGGGGAGACTCTCCCTTTCCCCTCTTACAACATAACCAACATATTAATTACAACATTGGTCATAAAATTTCATATCACTTATCTGTTACCATCAGCATCTTAATCAAACACAGCTGGATTTAATACTTGTTGATTAGAAAATAATCTGTTGTAATTGCTGTAATTGGTGAACATTAAAATGTTATTACTGCTGTCAATCTAAAAATTGCCTTTTTTTTTAGAACCACACTGAGCAAAAAAGAACCACTTTACCCAGAGAGCATCTGTTCAATGTTGCGTGTTCATTTTCACCTTTTATTCACAAGTTTTGTAATTCAATAACTTTGAACAAACTCCGTTATCTGAAGGAGAACTACCTTTTTTCCGGAGAATTGGATGGAGGAGGTGATAATGAAGGGCAGAACTCAGATCATGTGCTCATCACACCCTCGCCTGGCTGCGTCGAACAGTTTATTTGTGTGTGTGTGAGCGAGCGTAGGTGTGAAGTCACATGTTTATATTTAGATGTGAATGAAAGTGAACTTCAGGAGGAAGCGGAGAGAGAGCAAGGAGAGGAGCAAATAAAACAACACCCCCACGCAAACTAGCTAGAGAGCTGCTCTCTATCAAGATCTCTATATCATATCTCCAAACCTCCTCTCTATCTCTCACTCGCTATTCTATCTCTTCTCTCCTTTTCTCTCTCTCTCTCTCTCTCGCTCTCTCTCTCTCTCTCTCTCCCCCTCTCTTCTCTCTCTCTCTCCCTTTCTCCCTCGCCCCTCTTTCTCTCTCTCTCTCTCTCTCTCTCTCTCTCTCTGTCCCTCTCTTTCTCTATCTCTCTCTCCCATCATAAATTTACAGCAATCATAAATAATCTCTGTGGATTACAAATCTCCCATCAGCACAGTTGTGCTTCAGTTGTCACTATCCCCGCTCCTCCATCCCACAATTCTGTGCGCGTTATAAAAATGTCGAGTCGGTTTGTAATTAGGTCACTTCCCTCCGCCGCTGCAGCACCGCAGATCATAAAAACCAGCGGTATTAACAGGCCGCCGGGTTTAAAACCCAATATTTGCCCATCGCTCATTTTAAGAGCTCTGCATTGAACGGCGGTGTTCAGCAGCACACGCATTTCATCTTTTCACTATTTATTTCCCCCCGACGCGTCTTTCTCCGAAATCGCTAAGTTCAAAATGGCGTCGGGGCGAAGCGTCAGCCAGAGCTTCACCACAGGAGGTGGGTCTGACCTCACGGTCTCTGTAATCGGGCCTAAGAAGTTGCCCAAGCACGACAGAATATGACCACGCCCGACCCAACCCGACCAGTTTAGCTTTTTACATTTACATTTACGCCCTTATCCAGAGCGACTTACAACGCGCTTCCATGTTACCATGGATGAAGTGATCAGTTCTGGTTCACTAGGACCCCCAACTATGAATACAACCTTTTTATTCACTCTGTTCTAGTTTCTATACAGAAGTCAGACAAGAAGAAGGTTACAAGTTCACCTAAATATTCTCTAAAGAGGAAGGTCTTGAGCTGCCGTGTGAAGGTGCTCAGTGACTGAGCTGGAAGTTCATTCCACCACCGAGGGGCCAAGATGGAGAAGAGTCTAGATGAGCGTCTTCCTTTTACCTTCAGAGATGGAGGGACCAGGCGAGCAGTACTGGAGGCTCGGAGTATACGAGGTGCAGTGCGAGGTGTAATAAGGGCTGTGAGGTAGGATGGTGCTACTCCATGTTTGGCTTTGTAGGCCAGCATCAGTATTTTGAACCTGAACCTGCAGCTACTGGGAGCCAGTGGAGGGAACGTAGCAGAGAGGCGGTGTGCGAGAACTTGGGACGGTTGAAGATCAGTCGTGCTGCTGCATTTTGTATAAGTTGTAGAGGTCGGATGGAACATAGAGGTAGACCAGCTAGAAGGGAGTTATAGTAGTCCAGTCTGAACCAGTATCTGGGTGGCCTGTGTTGATAAGGGCGGATTCGTCTGATGTTGTAGAGAAGGAATCTACAGGAGCGGGAAAGACTGCTGACGTGAGTTTAAAAGCGCGGGCTTCCTTTTGTGCACCACGAGCGCCAGACTAAGTGGCGGTGAGCGGAAATATGCCGCTTTTTTATAACATAATCGCCAGGGGGTAGCCACCGTTTTCGTATCTTTCTCTTTCTCTCTTTTCTCATTTCATTAAAAACGTAAAAAAAAATTACACATACAAAAAAAATACTTTTACCGTTTTTTTTTTACTTTTATCACCATAACCAATTTAAAAGCAGCAAATCATACGGAAAGGTTCGTGTTTGCTGACCGATCGTTTACCACGGCAGCTTGAAAATGAAAAGATTTGCAGCTCCGCCCCTCCAGGCAGCAGGGACCCCCGTTCATCTCCGCTGATCGACACATCTGCCGCGTGTCCCATGCGAAGGAGATAAGGACCACGGCCACGCCCGCCTGGCCACTTTTATTACCCCTGTGTTCCAGCCCAGCGTTCCCCGTTCCTGGAGTTTAATGAGACTGATGGTGCATCCGGAGAAAAAAGACCTGGACCTAAATCGGATCTTCAGCCACTCCAGCTTCCGCTGTGTTTTTATTAACAAAAACTGGACAAATGGACAATGTCTTTACCGTCTTTACCGTCCACAGTGTAAAGTCAGCAGCATCTGCTGCCTACACGACTGCTTGCTGAGTCGGGTTGCTTAGCAACTTATCTGACAGAAGCTAAATCTGAAACTTCTTACTAAGGGGTTTCTTCTTGCAATATGTCTGGAAGTGTTCAGCACGGTCCACCAACACGACGCCACTGTCCCACCACCAGTTGTCCAGAATTCGTGTGTCTATCAGACAGCATGGGCGTAGCGCTCCGCGGGGGGCTGCCAGCGTGGGGACACCATGGTACCATCGGTCTTCGGATGCTGGGAGGTAACCGGAGAACCCAGCTTTTCCAAGATCGTTCTAACATCTGCGTCATGCCGTTTTGAGGGCCGAAGTAGGTTATTGGGACGCAGTAGGATGGAATACAGCGCCGCCGCCTCTCTGCCATCTGTACACAGAGCAACATGCAGGAAGCGTTCAGATGGGCCCCCGGCGTGGCATCCGGCCCGTTCCGCCGAGACCAGGGAGGGAGTGAAATGAATTTGACCTGCAAGCTCTCTAGACAACAGACTCATTCGCTCTCAGAAAAAAACCCGACACTGGACTCGGAATATCGGAATAATGTGCCCGGCAGCGGGCGGCATCCATTCAGCGCCGACACAATCAGCCCATCGCCAAGCCGAGGGGGTCTGGTGCACCTCGCAAAGTACAAAAACAAGCATTGCAGGTCAGGAACGTGTCGTCTTGGGGAGATCTTCTGCGCATTTTAAGAAAAAAAACTCTGGACACAGATGTTGGAGAGCTGCAGCTGTACACTTTTGAGTGGAAATAAAAGCTCCACCCCCTTCTTGACTCTATGCGTTTACATTTACAGCATTTACCAGACGCCCTTATCCAGAGCGACTTACAACCCATATTGACGGGGACAGTCCCCCCCCTGGAGACACTCAGGGTTAAGTGTCTTGCTCAGGGACACGATGGTAGTAAGCGGGGTTTGAACCTGGGCCTTCTGGTTCATAGTTTATGGTTCATCTGGTTTAACTGCTGCGGTTGAACTGACAATAATAAAACGTATCTCAAGATATCCTGGGGGATGTGGCGAAACCTTCGCTTACTTATTCCCAGTGTGGGCCATGTTACTTTTTACTAATTAAAATTTACTAATTAATTTTTAACTGAGTTACAGAATTATAAGTTAGTAAAATGTTCCAAATATGTGAAAAATAGGTTTGTTCCTAAGTTCTGACTGCCAACCTGTTTTCCACATTTTCCCATCATTGCTCTAGTAAAAACAACTAAACGCGGCTCCAGCCAATCACGCGTCAGCAGGAGCAGATAAAGCTGTGGCGGTTCGATGTGGGAATCTGTCCCCCGGTGATCTGGTAACGTTAATGCTAATCTTCTAAAATGACTCCTGCGGGAATGGATTATGTCTGATCTCCAACGTTCTACACGTCTCACGGAGGCTCACACAGCGCAACAACCTGCTCAGTTCAGTGGGAATTCATCTCTTGGAGAACGAAGGTTGGTAATAACGATGGGCGTGGCTCAAACCTGCCAGGATGGAGTCGGCCCTTTCCCATCATGCAGTTCTCCCGAGTGTGTGGGACGTGTTACTATAAATGTAAATGTAATATTGCAATGATGCGAATGTTTCCTGACGGCCAGTTCTGCAGGTTCTCCGGGTTCTCCACTGTCAGCGTGTTGACAGCTGGCTGAATTGTGGGAATTGAGTGGAAATTCAGCCTCTGTCCTCATAAATAAGCACAACAAAAGCAGAGATGCAGCTGATCGAGGCTCATGTCCTCCATCGTGCTTCGTTTCTCTGAGTGCCTGGAGAAGGAACAGGACAGGTCACATGACCTCCTTCTTTCTTCGGTGGGAACTGTGCTTCAATAAATGGTCCTCAGACATATTGTGACATTGTTTGGCATGCTTCACAGGTTGGTAGTGGCCTAGTGGGTAACACACTCGCCTATGAGCCAGAAGACCCATCGTGTCCCTAAGCAAGACACTTAACCCTGAGTGTCTCCAGGGGGGGACTGTCCCTGTAACTACTGATTGTAAGTTGCCCTGGATAAGGGCGTCTGGTAAATGCGGTAAATGTGTCACATTGCATCTCACATTCAGCTAGATTGAAGCGTTTTTTTTGGATGAAACAGACATCCAGTGTCCTTCTGGAAGGTTGTGAAGAAGAGAAAAGAAAATCACCCAAAGGTCCGGATGCTGCAGGAACAATGTGGTGTGTGTTTCTGGGATGAACTGTTTGTGGGACTGGTTTAATGTGGACTCCGGGCCAGCAGATGTTTCTCTGATCTCTGCAGTTGCATCACATTGCTGCAGCAGCGCCGCGTGATGCCCAGTTGCACCTCATTATTTTTCTCACTTCAGAGGTGCACGAATTCTGCTCCTCCGGGTGTCGCTTTCCGTGCACTGGTTACATGTGACGGGTCGGAGGCATGATGACGATAGTCCACTGATGTTCCGACAGTCTGTTGGATGAATTCGGCAGGTCACAGGTTACAAACTCATTACTCACCGATTATTATTATCATAATTATTCGATTTTTTTCCAGGCTTTATAAGCGTAAACTAGCAGGTTTCACCAGTTCATCGGTGCCACTGTGATCATTTTGGGGTTTGAGCTCCTTACATGGATATGTTGGCATTGAATAGATAATATATATTCGCCAACTGGCACAGAGGTGGACTAATTCAGCACTGGAACTTCTGAAATGAAACTAGTTGATTTGTTGTAAGTTTAAGGTGGCCAATGCTAATGTTCTCAGATGTTTGGCTAGAAAGGAAAAAGGGCAACTGTCAGAGGTCAGAGGTGAAATGCGCAGGAGCACCAGCTGGGGTTTAGCTGTGCACATGCCTGAATCTACTAGATTACAGACCAGCTGATCAATTGACCATGGAAAGATGGTATCTGACACTAACTGTGCTCATGGATTGCTTGGTCCTTTTTTTGGACATAGCTCATTGACAGCGTGAAGAAGACAGACGGGGCTCATGGAGGAAGGCGTGTCTGGTTGATGGTAGCAGGTTGGAGGAGCCCTGACAGGCCAGATAACGGACGTTTGTGGTGCTGCTCCTGGAGCTGATAGACACGTTTTATTTGGAGATGAGCTTCTTCCCAGCCCCCTGTGGCCCGTGAGCACAGCTGACATGGAGCGCGGTATGAGAAACTGTGGGGGGCAGACAGCCTCTCCCACGATGAACTGTCCTGAGATCAGCTGGAGGTTCAGCGAACGTCCAAATCGGGCCCGACGCCTTGTTTACTCCTCACTATGCCGGTGGGGGTCATGGTGGGTCTCCGCATGCGAGCTCTACAGCGCACGCCGCCGTGCTGCTAAGAGTGACATTTTTCAAAGATAATGGAAGGCCAAGTGTTGTGAAATTCGCTTATCGGTTTCCCCCTGTTTACACAAAATGCATATTTTCCACCGGATAAAACCCTTCACATCAGAGGAACGCCTGCCAGAACCTGTTCATTCAGGATCACACTGCGTTCAGCCTGCCACATTCATTACTGGCCCATTAATGATTAAATGGAAATACTGAGGGGGGGGGGGTCCTGCAGGAACACGTGGAGCGCAGCATCTAATAAGCAGGCGCTCGTATTTAATCCATATCTCCTGCGTACCCAAAGTGGGTCGTGTGACAGCACATTTGGAGTTGGTTCTGTGGAGAACGCTTGAGAATCCAGCTCACGCAAGGTCCTGGACCCTCTGTTCTTTTTCAACTGATCCTGCAGGTTCTCACTGGGGTTCTGGTCATGGAATGAGAATTCTGAATTCTGTGGTCAGAAAAGTATTGTTCCTGATCATTCTTCTGATGAAAAGGTCTTGGAATCCCATGACACCATGAACCTCCAGATCAGAACCTCCAGCATGCTTTAAAGTTGAGATTTGGCTGTCATCACTAAAATCTTTCTCTGCAGCTAACAACCTAACATCCAGATGCTAGCATTTGTGGTTAATGGGACAAGAGAATTTTTTGCATACTCAAAATCAACAAGATGGTTGCTGCTGATTTGTCCAACGGTGGTTTTGGAGACTTGCCAACCCCATGCAGATGGAATAAATTTAGAATACACTGTAGTGCCATTTCAAGCAGGTCAATATCCAGCTTCCCTGGACGTGTAGAAGAACAGGTGATGGTGGTGCTGATGCTGAAAGATCTCTCCTCTCCTCTGCTCCACAGATCCCTCAGGTGAGCTACGCCTCCACCGCACCGGAGCTCAGCGACAACACGCGCTACGACTTCTTCTCCCGGGTGGTGCCGCCCGACACGTACCAGGCCCAGGCCATGGTGGACATCGTGAAGGCCATGCGATGGAACTACGTCTCCACGGTGGCGTCCGAGGGCAGCTACGGCGAGAGTGGCGTGGACGCCTTCATCCAGAGGTCCAGGGAGGAAGGTGAGGGCAACTCTTTTTCCCCGAGGATCCGCCAGCCAACAGGTTGCCATAGATACGGCCGGATGAAATCCCTTTTCCTCGAAAGACAAGAATGCAGGGAGAGAGAGAGAAGCGCTTTTTTAAAACGTTCTTCTGGATATAAAAGTGAGTTTGGATGATTTATGATTTTTATTGTGTGCAGTTGGTTAAAAACGCCATTTCCTGTTTGTGTCGGTGGGAAGGCGGGCCCGTTTTTTCACCTGTCGTGACAGAGGTTATGAATTAAACGTCTCATCGAAGTGAAAAGGCTCACAATCTGGGCCCCGTCACGACATTCCAGGTGTTCCGGCTGCTGAAACCGGGAAGGATTGATGGCGAGCGCGCCACGGCCCGGGAATCGGCTTTTCTCTGAAATCACAGGCGCCCTGGAATGTGTCAGGAATATAGACCGGAATGATTGATTGGGGTTTTGCGGCGAACCCCCACCGGCTCTCGCCGGCATTTATCTCTGCCGCTCCCGCCTCAGCTGGCAGCGTCAACAGGAAACGAAATTACCGAATGGATTTACTCTGAATATCTGGCCCGACCCGGAGCGGCGGCATCCTCGCTCGTCACGCCTAGTTTCTGGGGTGGCGTCCTGTGACCTGAGGACGTCCAGACTGAGACGCTCCCTGCGTCCAATCAGTGTCCTGATCAGTGGTCAGGCTTCGTGACCCCAACTACAAAACATGGGGACCACCCGTTAATTAGTCATATTTTTAGACCTACTGGAATGAAAGCAGCGTGACAGCTTTCAAAATGGCGGCATGAACCAAGCAAACCTGCTGTCAGTAGCATTATAGTCAAGTTAACAAACTTGCACGCCGCAAACTCGCACACCACAAACTCGCACACCACAAACTCGCACGCCACACACTCACACGCCGCAAACTCGCACACCACAAACTCGCATGGCGCAAACTCACACGCCACACACTCACACGCCGCAAACTCGCACACCACAAACTGGCATGGCGCAAACTCACACGCCACACACTCACACGCCGCAAACTCGCACACCACAAACTCGCATGGCGCAAACTCGCACGCCACACACTCACACGCTGCAAACTTGCATGATGAGCACGTGCACTACGCAAACTTGCACACCTCAAACTTGCACACCTCAAACTCGCACACCTCAAACTCGCACGGCGCAAACTCGCACGCCACACACTCACACGCTGCAAACTTGCATGATGAGCACGTGCACTACGCAAACTTGCACACCTCAAACTTGCACACCTCAAACTTGCACACCTCAAACTCGCACGGCGCAAACTTGCACTCCACACCCTCACACACCACAAACTCGCACACCACAAACTCGCACGCCGCAAACTCGCACACCACAAACTCGCACGCCGCAAACTCGCACACCACAAACTCGCACACCTCAAACTCGCACGGCGCAAACTTGCACTCCACACCCTCACACACCACAAACTCGCACACCACAAACTCGCACACCACAAACTCGCACACCTCAAACTCGCACGGCGCAAACTTGCACTCCACACCCTCACACACCACAAACTCGCACACCACAAACTCGCACGCCACAAACTCGCACGCCGCAAACTCGCACACCACAAACTCGCACGCCGCAAACTCGCACACCACAAACTTGCACGCCGCAAACTTGCACACCACAAACTCACACGGCGCAAACTCGCATGACACACACTCGCACACCTCAAACTCGCACACCACAAACTCGCACACCACAAACTCGCACGCCGCAAACTCGCACACCACAAACTCGCACGCCGCAAACTCGCACACCACAAACTTGCATGGCGCAAACTCGCACACCACAAACTCACACGGCGCAAACCCGCATGACACACACTCGCACACCTCAAACTCGCACACCACAAACTCGCACGCCGCAAACTCGCACACCACAAACTCACACGGCGCAAACCCGCATGATACACACTCGCACACCGCACATTCACACGGTGCAAACCCGCACGACAAGTTTGATGCAGAGCTTAGAGTGCCTGAGGTCATAGGTCACAGCGAATAAGGGAACAGAGGCGAGTGTCTGTGGGAACCGGGAGTAAATCCCACAGACAGAACTGAGCCTCCTGCGGTGACTTACCGACGGAACCCTGCTGTACGTCGGCGTTTGAAAGGAAGCCTTTACAGCTGCAGCCACACACGAAGTAGAAATTATAAACAGCATGAAGCACTGCTGATCATAAACGGTAAAATATTGTTTTGGTAAATGGTTGCGGGAACAAGTGTGCATGAGTCGATGGAAAGTAATCTCCACGTTTACAGTGGGAACCACACAGAACAGTAAACCACCGGGGCTCCAGCGGGCACGTTGGGGTCTTGTTCACTACGGCGGTCCGTGACTCTTTTCAAGATGAGGTGAATGACACCGAAATGGGAACCAACGGCTCTCCATCAGATCTCCGCCGCAGCGGCTGGCTGGATGGCTGCCATGGTAACAGCTCACGTTCTGGGTCACACGTTCCTGTGTAGAACCGCCGGAAGCGGGTGCCGTTCATCAAAGCGCTCCATTGGACGAGGTTGTGCATGTTGCTTATGCTGATGTGTGATTTATTGTGAATTCGTGAATATATTGAGGAAATCCGTAGAAATCCGCCTGCAGTAGATTCACCTACAGAAGCGCTTCCGTTGGATGTAATGGGACCGGAACACAGATGTGTTTGTGGAAAAACACAAATTCCAACCGCATGGGAATTTGGTGTACCGAATTCATTTATCTGATCACTGACGACCCTCCAGAGCCGCCTGTAACAAACGGGCGGGACGATTTTGGCATTTTTTAAAAGGGGTCCATAGGTCCTCGGATCAGACTAACTGCTGCAGACAAAGGGCGGTAATTGTAAGGGAAAATATTCATTTTAATCGAGTTTAATCCGAGTGGGTTTCCAATCAGGGCATCTGCTCAGCGGGGCTTCCAGAGAGTGGAAGCTAAATTTAATTTGTGGCCATTTAATGGCGTTCAACAATGGGAACGCGGCCATAGTCACTGAGTGTTAAATGAAACGTTGCAGACGCTGTGGAATCTGTGATACGGAGTAAAACATCGTTTTCCAAAATGCACCTTCGTTCCGGCCTGCAGAGCGAAACTGGCGCTTTTCCGGCAGTTGCGTGCAAAATCCCGCGACCGTTCTTACGCATGAAATGTTTGTCGCCATTTGAAAATGAGAGTGAAATGGCCAGTCCCTCATCAATAACTGCTTTTGAAAAGTGTGTGGAAACTTGTGATTTACCAGCGCCGTTTCGGTTTCCACGCAGCGTTAGTGCAGTTTCCCGTTAGCAGCGGCCTGATCAATACCTGTATCGATGGAGAATTGGAGGGGCCCACGAACGCTGTCACCCTCGGAAGACTCATCGGTGAGCCAGCCACGCCCTGCAGCAGAATCATTGGCAGTGAGAGTGCAAGCGAACGGGCGTCGCCCGAGGTGCATGTTCCAGGTGACGTCAATAAGCTAACAAACCGTGAATCTCCAATCAATCGTTTAATGAGCTCCCCGCTCCTCCAGCCGACTCTTAAAACCGGGATTGTGGGACTCATTTCGGAGCTGCTAATTGGTCGGGGTCTCCCCTGCACGCCCGATCACGCTCGTTCCCCTCATCCCGCCCAAGGACTGGAGGTCAATAGTCAAGTGATCATGTGCCGAGTTACAGGTTTACTTTTTGATGTTCATCTGGCACAAATGGGACAGGGCAGGTAAGGACGTCCGTCACCGGAAGACCACGGGCCACTGAGCCCCAGGGCGCCCCAGTGTTTCACATTGACAATCGCTCCACTTTAAATGCCGTGAACCTGCAGCGCCGGTTCTGGGAAGACGAACTGGTCCGAGTGACGGTCTCCGGTCCCATCAGAGCTCTGGATCTGTTTTTCCACGATGAGCTGTTGTTCAGAGCAATCAACGAAAAACATGTCATAAACAAGTTCATTAAAAAGAATATTTAATTACAGACCAACTATTCTTGCTAATGATCTTGTTTGGCAAGGTTGTTGCCACCTAATTAGATCTCATTGATAATCTAGATGTTTTATGTGCCGTGGTGTAGAAAACACGCAGGAACTGGCGGCGTTCAAATGGCAACAGCTGAACAAGCTGAAGGAACGTTTCAGAAATGTTCATAAATGATAAAAAATGAAATAAAATGAGTCAAATGGATGTAAGGCGTCGCCCACAGAGAACGAAGCGGGGTTCTGAGGGCGTGGTTTTACGTTTGTGTATTTATTCTGCTCAGATCGGCGACCTGATCAATCGACCCGCTGCCTGCATGCCGGGTGGAGCACGTCCACCAGCGGCCAGTAAACAGTGAAGTGAAGTGATTGTCACTTGTGATACACAGCAGCACAGCACACGGTGCACACAGTGACATTTGTCCTCTGCATTTAACCCATCACCCTGAGTGAGCAGTGGGCGGCCATGACAGCGCCCGGGGAGCAGTGTGTGGGGACGGTGCTTTGCTCAGTGGCACCTCAGTGGCACCTTGGCGGATCGGGATTCGAACCGGCAACCTTCTGATTATGGAACAGCTAGGCCACCACTGCCCCCATAGGCCACCACTGCCCCACAGGCCCGTTCTTCAGCAGAGGGACCATGCACACGGCGCCGGCGGCAAACAGCGACCCACGTTTCGCTTTTCCAGGCCTCACTCCGGAAAACAGAACAAACGTCGTTTCACAGAGCGCCTTCCGTTAGACCGCTTTGGAAAATCACGCTGTGACACCGCGGCACGTCCTTTTTTGGCTAAATAAATAAATGCTTTTGGCTCTGAGCTGAGGAGCCTGTCAAGGTGACAGCTCGTCAGTCAAGCCCGAAATAAAAACAACAACAAAAGCGAAGGGGACAGCTTTGATCCACGCTGTGATTCCTTTTCTCTTCCCCTCATCACTGTCAGACGCGCGACTCCGGCCCGCCGATTGACATTCGTCTCCGTGCGCTTTGGGCTTAAAGAGCCCTTCACGACGCTTCATTAAAGTCTTTTAAGTAACGGAGACCGCAAGACGCTCCCCAACCCCGCGCTCGTCTTCCCGGGATAATTGACTCCGGCAGAAATCACAGCGTGGCAGCGTGTCACATTGACTCTGCCGCTGCCATTTCCATTATCGACGGTGACATTTCTCGTGGCACCGGAGCCGCCGTCTCAATCTGTTTCCCCGGGACCCTTTCAATTGTCTTGATGAGGAGGCAGCGCCGCCGCCCGCGGGTTTGTCCTCCAGGTGAAGGTCTCTCACCTCCGCCACTTCCTTTTAAATGGTTTCATGACCTGTTGGGTGGACAGAGCACGTGATTATGGACACCAGTCGGTCCAGTGACGTCCCAGAGAGAGATGGAGATATTTGAGTTTGGAGATGGTCCTGTTCTGGAAGCTCAGAGGAGAACTGAAAGTGATTAGAAAGTGATTAGTGGTCACATGTGACACAGCACAGCACCCAGCGCACACAGTGAAATGTGGTCTCTGCATTTAACCCATCCCCTGACCAGTGGGCAGCCATGACAGGCGCCCGGGGAGCAGTGTGTGGGGATGGTGCTTTTGCTCGGTGGCACCTGAGTGGCACCTTTGCGGTTCGGGATTCAAACTGGCAACCTTCTGATTCTTACAATTTCTTACTTAGTGTTTTACTAATGATTGACAGCTGTCATACACCCTACACTGAAAAAAGTGAATGTTTTTTTTATTGAATTTAATCACATGGGTTCAACATAATATTTTAACGTTTTAAACTAAACACATCATAAATTATTCGATCATTTAAAAATAACATGTTTAATTTGGATTCAATGCCAAATTTTGATCAACTAAGTAAAAAAATCTTACTGAAATAACTTAAGTATCTTTTTAGAAGTCGGTTTGGATAAAAGCGTCTGCTAAGTAATTAAATTAAATTAAAGAATTTGGACGGCCTAAATCATATGAATTAGGTGAAACCAATGTCCATTATTCAGTAAGTAAATCAAATGAATTGTTTTTTCTTCTTTCCGGATGATGAAATGCACAAACATCATAAAGAATTGTGTTTCTTTCTTGTTTTTAATCTACTTATTTTGGTAAATCATGAGGACATCTTTCCCACTAGAATTCTCAACATGCCCCATGCTCAGTGCTGCACTTGAAAATAGGGCCCATAATTTCTTACTTATTAAACTCTTGCCAGGCCAGCTGGTGAACGTGATGTTGCTGTACATGCTGCACAACAGATCTGCTCAATGGATGAATTTATAAGAGCCAGTTTACTAGAACCTTTCACTGATTGAAGCAGTGAGTAAGAAACAACGTTTCTGTTAATAGTCAGATTGGAATTGTCCTTCTAAGGCAATCTTTGGTGCCCAAATGACCATTGTCCTGTAGCCCCAAATTTGTTTTGGAGGTGCTGGTTTAGTTTTTTTTTAATGTAAATGTGCAATGTGATTTTCACAGTGGACACATTTGTGTGGAATACCCATATTGCTATGTTGAACTGTGTGGTCCTCTGCACTGCTCTCACGTAAACAGTGGCTGTGCCCGCCGCGGCTCCAGCTCCGGTAGAATAAATTAAAAGACACTTCATGTGGCGGCGAGATTGCATAATCGGCGTGTGATGCTAATATAAACACGCATCACGCCGGCCTTCGGCTGGAATTGAGCCGCTGCCCCGTACTCCATCTGCAAGCTGAATACCTTCTGCCAGGAGCGCCGCAGCACCGGGCCTTTTACGAGTCAGGGAGTGGCGTTTAGTGCAGCCCTGGCCCGACGGCCTTATCTCTCCGGCTGATAACCGCCATCCGCACCTCTCTGAAGTATGACCCCGTTCACACAAAACCGCCAACCACCAAATATGCCCCGGCCTGTTCTAGATGGCTGTAGATTTTATCCGGCTGCTGGAGTACCGTGAAAAATGCAAAAAAATATATTCAGCATGAATCAAAATGTAGCCAGATGCCTGCATTAGACAAGCTCTGTACGTCTGTGATGAAGCATTTGGTTTAATATTTATTAATTATCCCACAAGTCCGGCGGTCATTGTTTTTCATGGTGATTGTTCTAGCCAAACCTCCCTTCTCCTGGCTGATGGCCGAGGGCCAGTGGGGATCCTCATTACTGCAGGGAATTATTTTACCTTCTGTCATTATTACAAGAACTAAATAAAAGAACATCACTAATTGTGACAGAGTAGAAGAATCGAGTTAAGAACAGAATTAAACATTTTACACGACCCAATCATACACAATCAAAACAGTGGGAACTGCAGGTTTGACCAGATGGTGGAAGTTCTACCACTGTAAAGAAATTAAATAAAGTCCAGACTCTTCTCTGACCCACTTCAATTCATTTTCTATTTTAAACCAAGGACATCAATACTAACGACTTTCCCTCCAGTTCACAGGATTGGGCGATTTCAAACTGCCAATTTGTGACACATTAGGCAGATGATGCCTCATTAGCATAAAATAATTGACTGGACGGGGCCTAAATGGACTGGATGGAGATTAAATGACTGCTGGAGTTCTGAAAAAGTTTTGCCTGAGAAGGGCAGCCAGTGCCAGGAACAGCAAATGGACTTCCAGTGATTTGAAGAGTCTTTGTCAGTCGATGTTTCCTCTTCACTGCGCCACTGGACTTCTTCACTGCCAAACTATGCAGAACGTTGGGGTCACGTTTTGGCCACATTGTGGCATATCAGCTTCTCTGTCATATCAGCCATATACATATATACACACAGTGGAGAAAAAATAACATTCTCCTTAAACAGGACTTTCATACTGAAAAATAATCATTTGGGGGGATAGTAAATATTCAGCTTAAAGAGGCTGGGGGACCTTAAACCTTACTCTGATGCTATGGAATGGGCCAGTTGGCCTAGGGGCAGTGGTGGCCTAGCGGTTATGGAAGCGGCCCTGTAATCAGAAGGTTGGTGGTTCGAATCCCGAGCTGCCAAGGTGCCACTGAGGTGCCACTGAGCAAAGCACCGTCCCCACACACACCGGGCGCCTGTCATGGCTGGCCACTGCTCACTCAGGGGGATGGGTTAAATGCAGAGGATAAATTTCACTGTATGCACCGTGTGCTGTGCTGCTGTGTATCATGTAAGAATGGACATCGCAGGAGCCTGTTTTTGCATTGCATAACAGATGTCTGCAGGGGGAAGTGTAACATTCCTGTGTCGATGGTTGAGGGTGAAGATTCGACACCCCGGTTTTTACATGCCTTTGTCCGACATCAACGTGCGAAGTATCAGCCGTCAGGACCGCCCACCCTCTTTGTCTTCACCAAATGGGGGGCACCGGGGGCGTGACATCAGAAACAACAGGTTCTGATTGGTCAGTGACAACTTCCTGTAGGCCAGTGACAACTTCCTGTAGGCCAGTGACAACTTCCTGTAGGCCAGGGGTATAAATGTCTGCACACATGTGGAAAAGGGAGCTCTGAGCTATCTTGCTCAGGGGGGTTTCCCTCTCTTTCCCTTCTCTTTCTCTTCTCCCTCTTTACTCTTTCTTCTCATGTTTACTTTCTCTGTAACCTTGGTACCTTTTTACATTCAATATTCACATGTAACTA
The DNA here is from genome assembly GCF_900700375.1 of Denticeps clupeoides. NCBI lineage: Eukaryota > Metazoa > Chordata > Actinopteri > Clupeiformes > Denticipitidae > Denticeps > Denticeps clupeoides. Next base: position 19,055,193 of record NC_041718.1, read on the forward strand.
CAATAATTATTTACCGGTGTTAATAAATTAGAAACTGTTCATTTCTAACCTCTGTTGTGCCATGCCTCTTTCTGCCAGGTAACATCAAATTGGAGTGGTTGAATACAGTGCTTTGTGTGGAGGGAGAAAGAGTTTTTTCTACACACTCTATTCTCTTCTCCAACACCACATGGTCTACATTCATGGTCTTTTTTACAAATGGTGATCCCGACGTGATACCTTTGCTCGAATGTGGATCTGTGACCGTAAGTCTCTTTTATCTGAATTTTACTGCATAGGGAGGAATAGAATCTATGTGCTTTAATTTAAATAAAAAGGATCTACATATCCTAAAAAGCCCGGGACCGTAGAAACCGAGGCATTTCTAAATCCAGATCCAGTCCGACAAGGTATAAAATGAACATTGACTAATTACTGTATCACTTACAATGTGGCATGTAGATATGGCTGGCACAATAGATGAACCCACAAACCAAACTGTAACCAGTAATAACCAGGATTTGTGACATTTTAGATTACTGGTATTACATTGAACATCATAAACCATGTCCCACGGTGAACAATTTGATAATAACTGATCAGGGATTGGAAATTGCACTGTTAAACTTAAATGTTTTTATTTTAAATTCATGTTCAGTATGATCAACATGTTTAGGATCAGAATTTAAATTTATGTGAAACTGTTTCTCTCTCTGAACACCTCAACAATGCCATAATCTCAAATAATAGCTTTTAGTGATAAAGGTGTAATTCTCTAATCACATGGCAACAAGCGGGATTTTATTTGTGTTTATTTTTCCGGCCACTGTTGTTGATTGAACTTCGTTAAGCCGATGCAAATTCGCAGAGTTATGAATTCCCTAATAAAGGTGTAATTCTCCAATCACATGGCAACAAGCGGGACTTTTTTATTTATTTGTGTTTATTTTTCCGGCCACTGTTGTTGATTGAACTTCGTTAGCCGGTGCAAATCCGCAGAGTTATGAATTCCCTAATAAAGGTGTAATTCTCCAATCACATGGCAACAAGCGGGACTTTTTTATTTATTTATTTGTATTTATTTTCCCAGCCACTGTTGTTGATTAGACTTGATAAGCCGATGCAAATTCGCAGAGTTATGAATTCCCTGATATCATTTTAAGCCTCCCACTATATTTACATGTTTTTTGCATTACAGTATCTGATCATTGTTGTCATTTGTTTTTCTGGTTTGGTTTTAATGTACGATGAACACTGTTTTTCTACATGCACAATCTGTATGCAAACCTCATCACACTCCAGACAAAGAACCCAACCAAGTGTGAAAAGCCCTGGATCCAGTTGAATATTCTATGTATGCTGCTGTGTTTGATCTATGCCAAGAAGACAGGTTTCCCTACAAGGGTGACCTCAGATGCCTGAGGATCACAAAGGACACAGAACCACAACTATCGGCTACATTTGAATTCCCGACTGACCAGGAAGCAAGCAGATACACAATCATGACCCAATTGTGATCCCCATGGACCCTGAATACTCGAGTGCCCCAGGGGATCAACCGGCCGTCTGTAAGAATGGACATCGCAGGAGCCTGTTTTTGCATTGCATAACAGATGTCTGCAGGGGGAAGTGTAACATTCCTGTGTCGATGGTTGAGGGTGAAGATTCGACACCCCGGTTTTTACATGCCTTTGTCCGACATCAACGTGCGAAGTATCAGCCGTCAGGACCGCCCACCCTCTTTGTCTTCACCAAATGGGGGGCACCGGGGGCGTGACATCAGAAACAACAGGTTCTGATTGGTCAGTGACAACTTCCTGTAGGCCAGTGACAACTTCCTGTAGGCCAGTGACAACTTCCTGTAGGCCAGGGGTATAAATGTCTGCACACATGTGGAAAAGGGACCTCTGAGCTATCTTGCTCAGGGGGGTTTCCCTCTCTTTCCCTTCTCTTTCTCTTCTCCCTCTTTACTCTTTCTTCTCATGTTTACTTTCTCTGTAACCTTGGTACCTTTTTACATTCAATATTCACATGTAACTACAATAATTATTTACCGGTGTTAATAAATTAGAAACTGTTCATTTCTAACCTCTGTTGTGCCATGCCTCTTTCTGCCAGGTAACATCAAATTGGAGTGGTTGAATACAGTGCTTTGTGTGGAGGGAGAAAGAGTTTTTTCTACACACTCTATTCTCTTCTCCAACGCCACATGGTCTTCATGTGCGTTTTTTACAATCACATGTAACAATCACTTCACTTTATAGCGGGTAAGGAACCGTTGGAATCCCGAACCGCCTAGGTGCCACTGAGCAAAGCGGCATCCCCACACACTGCTCCCCGGACACCTGTCATGGCTGCCCACTGCTCACCAAGGGTGAAGGTTAAATACAGAGGACACATTTCGTGGTGTCACCGTGTGCTGTGCTGTACTGTTTCACAATGACAATCACTTCACTTTCACTTCATTCAGATGAAAGTAGGGTGGGAAATGCATGGGTGGCATCAGCCATAATGCTTGTGGCCTTATCTTAAAATACCAGGTTCTGTCCTCAGCCTCACTTATGCTTTATACCATGTAATTATTAATTTGCATTGTAAACATGCACATGTGACTGATTTTGATCATATGTCCAAGGGGTCAGACTTAGGCCTACAGCAGAAGTCACAACTTCACATTGTGGGCAGCGATTGAGGAGAAAGAGTTTTTGAGTTTTGTGCTCACTCCCACAAATACCATGGCCGTGTTCTCTCAGCTCGCCCACTACACCCACTACCACCACAGTTTCTGTTTAAGCTGGCAGCAACACATCAACCTTTTAGTGCTGATTTAGTGCTGAGGATGATAAATGGTTGTGCAAACCCGACGGTGTCAGGTTTGCAGCCTGAAACTGTGTCTGATGTCAGTGGATCCATTAGTGACTCGGTAAAATGGTCGCTAGGCTTTTACCCATGTTTTCCTGGACACTGTGTTTTATGAAAATGTAAGAATTTGTTTCAGGTGAAGTCCCTAAATGGGATTTTATTGATTCCACTGGTCATCATCATGGCTGACTTGTGTCCGTCTGTGGTGCCTGGAGAGGGTCCTAACACTCACCTCCTGTATCTTCCTTTTCATTTCAAATTCGTAAGAAATCCAAGCAGGTTTTCCCATGTTGTCCTCTCTAAAGGAGCTAAACATTTTAGAATGTCTGAAATCCCAATATATATGTATCTATATTTGTTCATGCAGAAAAATTACTTGTATTTGGATCTAAAACATTACCGTTTTTTCAGCATGCTTAACTTATTATTCTGTATATACAGAAGTTATTACAGTAGACATATTTAACAAGTTATTTTAGTTAGGCTAAAATGTATTGTACCCAGACAGATAATCATTCATTGACAAATGAATGGTGCACTGTTGCCAGATTGGGCAGATTGAGATTGATATTTCGGGTAAATTGCAAGTTAAGAATAGTAAAAGAAGAATGCACTTATAATTGAACAAATGAACAATAATCACTCTAGGAAGTCATTAATTGGGTTTTTGTGGTGCATTCTGGGCAATTTAGGACTGAAATGACTCAGACTCATTGTACCTGGACAGTGCAGCTCGATTCCTTGAATATAGACTATTATGAAAATATTCATAGGACATATCATTATAGAAAAATCCTAAAATTAAAGGGAACCAGAAGCTAGTTGTGTTTATGATGCACAAATAGCGGCGTTGGTTCAGTCATATTTTAACCACAGCACACTTCTTCACGCCCTACACATATTTTGTCGCATTAAATCTGACACGTTGCTTTTATGTAAGTGTGGATGTGGGTTAAAATATCTGTGATAATTAACTGCGGATTTTCACAGTAATGACATTTGTCACTGTCACGGTGGCTGGACATGGAGAGGAAGAAGGACGCATCCGCACGTTACGAGATGGGATTTATTACAACACGCGATGGGACAACTCAACAACGACAAAAATGAAACGAACAGGGCAGCTTTATACAAGCAGACACGGGCGAAAACAATCAGGAAACATTAACACAGGACCAACACGAAACTCTGGTCCGAACCCAGGATCCGGAGTAGCCTCTTCCAGACCAGACCCTGACACACCGTCTACATTCTGTCCATAAGGGGTGTGCAGTTATGATTATAAATTAAAGTTGCAACTAAATGGTGAGAATAAGACACAACTTCAGCCCTATTAATGGTAGTGGTGATAGTGACTACTATGAATATCTGGGACAGGGAAAGCAGACCTGACAGGAGGAGGTGACACTAGCAGACAAGAACGGCGAGTCCAGATGAGGACCAAGACGTTAACTAGACTGCAGCTCGTAATCTACAGCGTAATGCCAGACGAGGACCGCACACAGAACGTCCTTTTCTAATGTGGGGATCGGGTGAGGTGACTGAGGGTGTGTGGCTTGACTCGTAGATTGGAGGTGATGTTCAGGACCAGGTGGGAATGCTGGAGCACGGTGACAGGACGCAGGTGACGAGTTGGGGACGTGCCAAGAGGCGTGTGAACTAATTACATTACCAGTAAAAAACGTTTGGATGCATGACGGTTATGGAGGCCATTTTAAAGAATACAATACAGGAAACATGTTTCGAATTTTGTGGAATATCTTTAAGGTAAGATTGTGAAATGCTGCCATCACAGCAGAAGATTAAACATTTTGCCTTGTGTGCTATTTTTTTTGTTTATTACATAATCTCACGTTTTTTGATCATTTGATAGTCATGTAATTGATAACTGAGATGAATAATTGTTACTGAGGTACAGCAGGGAAAATAAGTATTTGACACATCAAATACTAAGGGGATTTCTAAGTGGGCTAAGAAATCAGAGCATTTAAGTATACAAGTTGAGTCACAATAAATAGTGAAATGACACAGGGAATAAGTATTAAACACATGAAGATAACAAGGTGCAAAATGGCATAGAAAGCCAGGAGATCAGTACTAATTGGTATCAACTACTTGAATCCTAATTGATGGCCTATAAAGGCTTCTCATTACCCAGCAGGCACACAGGAAAGACTTCATGATGGGTAAAAGCAAAGAACTCTCCCAAGATCTTCGTAACCTTGTCGTTGAAAAGCATTCTGATGGGAATGGTTATAGGCGCATTTCCAGAATGCTGAATGTTCCTGTGAGCACTGTGGGGGCCATGTTCACCATTAACCGGCCACGATCAGGTAAGATCCCTTTCCGAGGAGTCCAAAGAATAATCAGGAGAGTTCTCCAAGAGCCAAGAACCACTCGGGCAGAACCTTGCATCAGCAGGTACTGTTGTTTCAAAGAAAACTATAAGCAATGCACTGAACTACCATGGCATCCATGCACGCTCACCATGCAAGACTCCATTGCTGAACAAAAAGCATATTGAGGTTCTGTTAACGTTTGCGAAACAGCATTTGGAGAAGCTTGTGGATTACTGGGAGACTATAGTATTGTCAGATGAAAGCAAAATTGAACTTTTTGGCTGTCATTCAACACACCATGTTTGGAGAAGAAATGGCACTGCCCACCACCCCAAGAACACCATACTAACAGTTAAGTTTGGGGGTGGAAGCATCTTTTCAGCAAGGGGTCCTGGCAGACTTCATATTATTGAAAGCAGGATGAATGGAGAGATGTACTGGGACATTCTGGATAAAAATCTGCTGCCATCTACCAGAAAGCTGACCTAAATCCCATAGAAAATGTATGGAGAGAACTGAAGATCAAAGTTCATAAAAAAGGCCCAAGGAACCTTCAAGATTTAAAGACCGTTTGTGAGGAAGAATGGGCAAGAAGCACTCCTGAGCAATGCAGACGACTGCTCTCTCCATACAAGAGGTGTCTAGAAGCTGTAATCACCAACAAAGGCTTTTCTACGAAGTATTAAATAAAGTGTTTAATACTTATTCCCTGTGTCATTTCACTTTATTTATTATGACTCAACTTGTATACTTAAATGTTCTGAGTTCTTTGTATGAATTCAATATTTGGCTTAAGTGCAACTTCTGGTGGAAATTTTGTGTCAATATCCCCTTACTGATAAAAATGCTGATGTGTGAAATGCTTATTTCCCCCGCTGTACATACTTCAGTAGACTTTTCAGGCCTCGCTTGCTGCGTGTAGAAGACAGAGGATGCGAAAAAGTCTGTTTTCAAAGGACCGTGGCCTCCATCCTCCCCCGAGTCACCTGCCGCTGATGCTGTCCTTTCACCAGGACCTTCAGGAATAACTGATGTAACCTGACGGCGGAGGCGCGCAATATGGCTCCTTCCGCGCGGAATCCGACCTCCGGCCCGCAGTCCCAGCTCCGTCCACTTCCATCATGCCGTTCCTCGGGATCACAGATGGCAGCTTCGGTCTCACCGGGCCTTCGGAGGGGCGCTGAAGTCTTCAGGCGCGTCCGTAATCGAGTGCCAGTGCAAGTGGCGAACGGACAGGATGCCGACAGCCAGACACTTCTCAAGCGCTCTGATCTCGTTAGTGTCATTTGGAGTTGGGACGGAATCGGACCTGCCAACGGAATTCTCGCTCAGAGGCGCGCGTCGTCCCGCAGTCGGAACGCCCGAGATCCCGCTCGGCGGGCACAACAAACGGGCCGGAAGCCGAGCTTCTCCCCCACGAGGGTCCCCGTTTCATCTGAGGAACTGCTGCTGCCGCCACCGTCGGGTCATGTGTAATGGACCTCGGGAACCAGGCCCAGAATTCACAGCACCACCGTCACCTTCCGTTCCCCGGGAAACGAGTTCATTCCACGTCGGCGCGTTCGCGTTCGTCACAGTGCAAGGAGACAAACGAGTTTTACAAGAGCGGCAATTAACTAAAACGAGTATGTGTGGCAGTAAAATATACAGCCGCGCGCTGGATAAAGGCAGCGTGATGGATGATTGTTCTGGCATCAAAACCCACTGAAGTTCTGAAAAACTGCACTGTGGCGCTGATCGTAACGCCAAAATGTTGCCGTTGTTTTGCTGAACACAAAAATAGGGGCAGTGGTGGCCTAGCGATTAAGGAAGCGGCCCCGTAATCAGAAGGTTGCCGGTTCGAATCCCAATCCGCCAAGGTGCCACTGAGGTGCCACTGAGCAAAGCACCGTCCCCACACACTGCTCCCCGGGCGCCTGTCATGGCTGCCCACTGCTCACCAAGGGTGATGGTTAAATGCAGAGGACAAATTTCACTGTGTCACCGTGTGCTGTGCTGCTGTGTATCACATGTGACAATCACTTCACTTTCAATGGGAGTGGTCTGTGGCCATGTGACCACATTAGGACCCTGTAGAGTGTCCCGATGGGCCAAAGTAACGATTTTAGTGTTTTTTTTATTTTTTATTCTGCGTTCGTGTCATGTCAACATCCTTCGTTTTCTCCTGCGCGAGGAGCTCCAGGGCTCTGGCTCTTCTTCTGCGGAGGCTCGACTCTTCCTGGCACATTCTGCTAATGATGAAGAATTATGCGCGTGGCATGCCAATTATGCTGAGTTGGAGCTGGAAAAAAAAACAATTTACCGTTTATTTCAAATTTCTGCAAGATTCCACATTTTCATTATAGGCTCCAAAAGCTCTTCCAGCGGTTCCCCCCAAGGATCAACCTCCCCCCGAAAAGTCGGGAAGAGGCGGTGCTTACTAAATTTCAGTTTACAGAGAAGACGCTGGTTGAAGGCCACCTTATCTTTAAACGAAGACTCCCGGCTGATAATGATAATGGGTGGTAGTAGCCCAGTGGGTAACACACTCGCCTATGAACCAGAAGACCCAGGTTCAAACCCCACTTACTACCATTGTGTCCCTGAGCAAGACACTTAACCCTAAGTAAATGCTGTAAATGTAAATGTAATGCCACCCCCACCCTGCATGATGAAGAAGACCAGGGAGGCTCAAATAAACGGAGTGATCATCCTTAAAAAGTAAAACGTGATTTTACGGAACTTCCCCCTCCGTTCCTGATGACCTCTGAGTGACGACAGCGTGTTGCCGCTCTTCTCATCGGCTCACCCATATGGTGCCTTTTTTTTATTAACACCCCTGATGTGACACCAACGTTTTACAATAATCAGAGAGTGGGGGCGGTGGTGGCCTCACGGTTATGGAAGTGGCCCCGTAATCAGAAGGTTGCTGTTTCGAATCCCGAAGTGCCAAGGTGCCACTGAGGTGCCACTGAGCAAAGCACCGTCCCCACACACTGCTCCCCGGGTGCCTGTAATGGCCGCCCACTGCTCACCAAGGGCGATGGTTGAATACAGAGGACACATTTCATTGTGTCACTTTGTCCTGTGCTGCAGTGTTTCACAATGACAATCACTTCACTTTGTTGTTTGCTGACTCCACATCACTCAGGTGATGATATCATAATATCTGCACATCAATTGTTTTCATAGTTAAAAGCCTGATGATTACACTGTATAATAAAATATTATATTGTATGTACATTACTTGCCAAAAGTTTGGACACACCTTCTCATTCGACGTGTTTTCTTTATTTTCATGACCATTTAAGTTGGTAGATTCTCACTGAAGGCATCAAAACACGTGGAGTTTATGTAGGTTAATGTGATGTGTAGAGGTGCTTTTTTGGTGGATTTGCAGCAGTTCAGCTCCCTTCTCGCTTTCGTGATTATTTGCGATCTGCAGCTGTCTGCATTGCTGCTGCCCACGTTTGCTCCTCCCGCCCCGCCGCTTTGTTCCAGCGTTAGCGGCGCCACCGTACGAGGCGGTAACGCTGGCAGACAGCTGACAGAAGTCGGGCCTGCGGGACGTCATTTTGTCTGGAGCTCAGTCACGGTCAGGGCGGCGTTGTGTGTTCGCAGGTGACAGAGTTGGCCATGACATGTTGAACGGCCTCCTCGATGAAGCCCAACACGAAAGCCCCCGCGCCCCGCATCTTCTGCCCCCCGTTTCTGCTGTTTACTTCGGCGGAGGACTCGCAGCCCGACGTTTCTTTAGCTCTGCGTGTTGTTTGCGGCGCAGTGACACTGGCAGGGTGGTGACAGCGTCCTGCTGAGATGCTTCTTTTTATTTTTCATAACTTCCTGTCTTCTGTCAAAATGAGCTTCACTGATGAAGGCAGAGGGGAAGCACCAGCACGTATCTGCATATATCATTTTTCATCTCTCCATCTGCAAATTTATCCTTGGTCAGTTAACCACCACGCATATATTAACCCATAAAAACTTTAAACATTTATTTACATGAAGGCAGCCTCCCCATACACCCCCAGCATCCCTCCATCCTCTCTTTTCATTTTCATCGTTTAGTCATTAATGTGTCTTCTGTGACATGTTGGTTCTTCTTCCTGTTGATGTCACGACAGCAATATCTGAAAAGGCCTACTGAACCGGAGACGGGGGGACAGTCGTTCCCTATTTCCGTTCTTGAGCTTGCATTTCTGCCCCATTGATTAGCAATACATGCTGTCCTTAATTAGAACAATACTCACTGGGCGGTTGTCATTTCTCCGCCATATCTGTGAGTCAGTGGTCCCTCAGGACAGAGGATCTGAATTCGTATGCAGGACACCACAACTGCGGCAAGTGGGAAACGTCCGTGCTTTTGTTAAAAGCAGAGTAGGTCCCGCAGGTGCGAGACGTCTTATCTGGGTTAAAAAAAAAATAATAAATCCCACAACAGGGAAGCTCAGATGTTCCCTGAGACACAAGCAGAGTCTGAAAGTAGATTTTACACTCACAGCATTTACCAGACGGCCTTATCCAGAGCGACTTACAATCAGTAGTTACAGGGACAGTCCCCCCAGAGACACTCAGGGTTAAGTGTCCTGCTCAGGGACACAATGGTAGTAAGTGGGATTTGAACCTGGGTCTTGTGGTTCACAGGCAAGTGTGTTACCCACTAGGCTACTACCACCACTCTATCTAAACTCTGGTGTTCCGCCGTCTGTCTGCTCTGCTCCAGAAACCCATCCAGAGAGTGGAGGAGACCCTCAACCTCCACCGGCGCTACTTTCAGAGCTTCTCTTCGTTTCTACGACTAAGTGGATCAGTGCAAGGCGCAATTTTCAAGTGTTCAGTTCTCGCACGAGCCCCTGCGGCAGGAGAACCGTGTAAATGAGCATCATAGTTAATGAGAAATTAATGGGATTAAAGTGTTAATTAAATTGAAGTAACATAATTTTTATCTGATTACCAACACATTTACTCTCTCTGGCCAATTTGGGTTCAGTATTATTATAAATGGTAAAACAACCATTTCATAAAATATAATTCCAAATTTTAAAGCTTCTTTTTTTTTTAGCATTTTGTAAATTGCTCTTGGTTTGAGGTCACCTTTACAGTACTATTACAGAAGACTAGGATCAAAAATCTTGTAATATAAAAGTCATGAATTAACATTTTAAAGTTCCTTTAAAAAACACGTAGAAAATTTGAACTGAATTTGCTTATTTATTTACACGCATAATTTTCTGTGCATTTAATGCATAAAAGTGCAGTAATAATGAAGTCTTAGGACATCTGAAAGTAAAGTCTAAATTATAAATGAACCCGTGATTGGCCAATGTTGCAAACGTTAATTGAAGCGCTACGTGTTGTAATGGATTTTTTTGTCTGTGAAGATGTCACCAGCGATGCTGCTGATGCTGGAGGAAATCGCCGCCTCACAGCTCCAGCGATTACGTAGATCCTCACTGCAGTGGAGGAACGAGTGTCTCCCTCCTGGGATGTCATTAAATTTCTGTTTTTAGCACATAAACCCCGGCACCCATACAGCACACAGCCATGTGGTTGTCAGGTCCAGAAGAGTGAAGTATGAAGTCATTTTCAAGCTATGAGTAAATATCCGCTGCCTGGGTGTCTGGTCTACTCAGAATCAACTCCTCAAAAATCTCAGCTAACCATGTCTTTCATTCAGTTTCAAACAGACAGGCCAAACATGGAGAAACATTCCAGTCTCCGTCAACATTCAGGTTATTTTCCTTTTCTCTTCCAGTTCTAGTTACCAAAGCCTTGAAGATGGAGATGAATTCCATGTTCTAAAATGTCTTTTGAGAGGCTGTAGTTTGACATTAAAAAGTTTCTGTAGACAGATGCTGAATACCTGCAGTGAGACGGATACATTTGCCATGATGGTGCACATGGGACATCAGGCAAAGCATCATGGGCCATAGACCATGCTTGTGTCTGTCAGGATTGCCTGCAGCTGGCCTCCACACCTGACTTTAATCCTGATGCCCCATAAATGCCGGAAGTTTCCGCCCGTTCGGGGTCGCTGGCATTTTCGTGAACTCTATGCACGAACTTGACCTTGTTTAGTGTTATGTGTTTTGAGTTCTGGCAATCGCCACACGCCTACGGGTTTGTTTATGTTCTTTATTTAAGTTTAAATCGTTTTCGGCCACCGCGCCAGTCTTTATTTGTATTTCTTTGTTTGTTAATAAAAACCCCTTCCCAGTATGTCAAACCTCTGCGCTTCCTTCCCCCGTAAGTCCGTAGTCGTGACAGAATGCCAGCGACCCACCCAAAAGCGCAGAGGTAAAAAACAGAGGAGAAGAAACGCCGCGAAGGACGCAGCCCGGCGCGGCGAACGCGGACGCCAGGGGAGAGACGCGCCGCCCGTTCTGGTGGAGCGTTTTCTCCCCGAGAAGCCGTGGTACGCGGCGCCGCGTGATGACGTCACCCCCGGGAAACTCCGCGAAACCCGGAAGCGACAACGTCGGCGGGTGAGTGGGCGGAGCGAGGACGTTGGCGTCGGCAGCAGCGAGGAAGTGACTTGGGCAGCGAGCGCAGAAGATGCGACCCCCACGATCTTCGGCATGTCGAGCCAAGAACTCTGCGCTCTGCTGGCCAGGCTCCCCGTGGACTGGGACGACACGGACGACGACGAGAGCACGGGAGACGAGAGTTGGGCTCCGCCCATCGCGCCAGTCTGCGATCGTCGCAAGGTCCGTGGGGACCCACGTCACTTCCAGGGGGGTGAGAAGCGGCAACAACAACAACAACGGCGGCGTTCCTCCAGCGAGGAGGTGGGCAGCCTCCAGCCCGAATGGCCAGAGTACTGCCCATGGGAGCTTATCGCGCCATGGGTCCAGGATGTCCGCAGGGTGGACGACCCTCGGAGTCACCGGTGGGAGGACACGGATGACGAAAGCGATGATGACGTGGATTTTCGGTGGGTGGTCGGTGCCGGGATGGCTCCGCCCAGCGTGCGCGTCCGAGATCATCGCGGCGTCCGTGATGACCCATGTGACTTCCAGGGGTACGAGGTGGACACGGACGACGACCAGGATGACGCCGTTTGGGCAGTCGGTGCCGGGATGGCTCCGCCCATCGCGCCCATCCAGGATCGTCACGAGGTCCGTGGAGACCCACGTCCCTCCCAGCAGTGTGAGGAAAGCTGGTGGAAGAGGGCGACGGGAGGTCGCCAGCCAGCAACTGCGCTGCCGGTACTGCCTCGCAGGGAATCCTCCATTCCTGCTCCAGTCGCCGACCCGCCTTCCCTCTGCCCGGACGTTCCCCAGCAAAATGGCAGCGCAGCACCAGCGCCCACACCTGCTGGAGAAGACGTCCACCCCCCTCCACACCACACACCTACCACCATCTCCAGCGACGTGCCCAGCCCAGTGTGGGACCGCCCAATTGTCCCGGGACCCTTCAGTGGGGCAGCAGACACAGACGAGATCACTACCATCCTCACGTGTCTGACTGGATCAGCATGGGGCTGGAGCACAACCCTCTGGCAGCAGGGAGAGACAGACAGGAGTTTTCGGGACTTCCAACAGAGACTGAGGGCGGAGTTTGATCGGCCTGAGCCAGGGATCGAACTCTGCCCCTCCACCACATCCAGTGCCAGTCAGGATCCGGGGCAAGAAGACCCAGCACTGGTGGGCGACGAGAAGGTCGCTCCTCCCGAGATCCTGGCTGTGCCCCCTGAGGAGGTCCCGGAGAGCCCAGAGAGGGAGCCAGACGACCCTCTCTTCTGTCTGTCTCTGTCTGTGTGTGTCTGTGTGGCATATGTGTCCGTATGTCGCCCCCACTTCCCCTCTTTGTGTCCACCAGATGGCGACCCAGCCGCGGAGCCGAACCCCAGGGAGGAGGTTCCTGACCCGAATGTGCTGGTCCAAGGCGAGGTGGACAAGCCCCAAGGTACCCCTAAGTCCAGCCGGGGGGGGTGCTCCCCCAAAGAATTTTTTGGGGGGGTGCAGTTCGGGTTGGGGACTCCTCCTGAGGGGAGGGGAGGTGGGGAAGCGATGGAGCTGGGTCCTCCGGTAGCCAGTGAGGAGGGCGGGCCAGGCATGGGCCTGCGTCTGCCTCCAGAGGGGTGGAGCGCCATAGAGCCCCCGGGTAGGCATGGGGACCCAGCTGGGACAGGCAGGAAGAGGGCCCTGCTTGTCCCAACGGACGCAGAAGGGGCTAGCCGGATGGTCTGGCAATGCCCCCCCCTTGGCACCAGGGCCGTGCAGCGAGAGGGGGCTGCATAGTCCAGAAGGCACCAGCCTGGGGTGCCTGGAACAGTTGCCGGAGGCTCTGGGACAATCTCCCTGCGCGGTGCAGGGGGTGACACTAGACGTGTCAGAGGGGACATGTGGAGACAGGGCCCACACGTACCCAGATGGATCGGCCCCTGATTATTGTGTGCAGGTACGGGAGTCCGGGGCCGCCATGCGGGACCACGCCGGGGAGCCAGGCCGAGGGTCCGGGGCAGTCATGCGGGACCACGCCGGGGAGCCAGGCCGAGGGTCCGGGGCAGTCATGCGGGACCACGCCGGGGAGCCAGGCCGAGGGTCCGGGGCCGCCATGCGGGACCACGCCGGGGAGCCAGGCCGAGGGTCCGGGGCCGCCATGCGGGACCACGCCGGGGAGCCAGGCGAGGGTCCGGGGCCGCCAAGCGGGACCACGCCGGGGAGCCAGGCCGAGGGTCCGGGGCCGCCAAGCGGACCACGCCGGGGAGCCAGGCCGAGGGTCCGGGGCCGCCAAGCTTGACCCCGCCGGGGAGCCAGCCCGAGGGACCGGGGCCGCCACGCCTGACCACGCCGGGGAGCCAGCCCGAGGGACCGGGGCCGCCACGCCTGACCACGCCGGGGAGCCAGCCCGAGGGACCGGGGCCGCCACGCCTGACCACGCCGGGGAGCCAGCCCGAGGGACCGGGGCCGCCCCGCCTGACCACGCCGGGGAGCCAGCCCGAGGGACCGGGGCCGCCACGCCTGACCACGCCGGGGAGCCAGCCCGAAGGACCGGGTCCTCCAAGGGGAGGATACAGCAGGGCAGGAGCCCTGTGGTTGCCGCCGTCCGCCCCGCCGCCTCCACTGATGGTACTGTTGGGGCTCCGAGGACGTAGCCCTTGGAGGGGGGGCTCTGTCAGGATTGCCTGCAGCTGGGCTCCACACCGGAATGCAATCCTGACGCCCCATAAATGCCGGAAGTTTTCGCCCGTTCGGGGTCGCTGGCATTTTCGTGAACTTCAGTTGGTAACACTGCTTATAATTTGAGTTCTGGCAATCGCCACACGCCTACGGGTTAGTTTTAGTTCTTGATTTATGTTAAACTGTTTTCGGCCACCGCGCCATTGTTTCTTTGTATTTGTTTGTTTATGAATAATAATAAAACCCCCTTCCCAGTATGTCAGACCTCTGCGCTTCCTTCCCCCGTAAGTCCGTAGTCGTGACAGTGTCATCTAACAGGGCTGAGATGTCCTCCAGGGAGCTGTGATCAGATGTCTGTTTGGCTAAATTGCTAAATGAAAATGTGAAAAAAGAAAACGTTTGTCCTCATCAGTAGGATTTGACCAGTAAATGTTCGGTTGTGTATGACTGACGTCATTTATGCTGTTTCAGTAGGACACGTCAGGTCTGAAGCAGGTTTTATCCCAGCATAGAGCTCTCTTATGCTAAAACGAGAATCAAACAAGGATGCATTTTTCCATCAGGCAGCCGTACTGGGCTCAGGCATCCCTGGCCTTGCTGTCACCGCGAGGAAAAACTCATATAACCTCTATATCAGCTGCTTCTGCCTATTAGTCAAGATGGACATTCTGGACCATTCTGTGTGTGTTTAATGCCTGTGTCAAGTACCAATCCGGAAGGAGATTAAAGAAACAGGAGAACATCGTGATCGGTTCCAAGTTTTTCAGGGACTCCAGACATTGAATGTATGAATACAGCAAAAGGCACCTTGCATGAGCACACATTAAAAGAAAGATTCTTGTTCTAAAAAGACTCCTTAGATGTTCTCCTGCCTTTTTTACTCACGGTGTTCCACAGGGCACAGCACATGGTCCCCTTCCTTTTGAATCATATCATTCTCAATGATATCTCTGTTTTCATTCATATCGTACCAGTGGCATCCCACCTCAGGCATTAAAGACAAGCAGAATGCTCCAGAATGTCCAGATGGCCAATGTGTTATTCCTGCACCTGTTTTATTTTTCCAGCTTTAGCCTCACATCCAATTTCCATTTTGGCACCTCTGATCATTTCTCTTGGTTAAGAAAGACTCACCATGACAATTCAATAATTCTCTTCTATTCATTCTTGTACTAGATGCAAACACTTGCCCTGTGATTCTTGTTTTCTACGTTCTTTAACACAGGGTGACCTCAAAGTGCTGTTTTCATCTAGACAGCTTCTCTTGGACAGTAGCCACCGTTGGGAGCCAGGACAGACTGCGTTGGGGTGTGTGGTCTGGTCGATGGGGGCAGAGCCACTGGAATATCTCCAGCCTCCAGTCAATATCTGCAGGAGCATTTCCTGAAACTGGCAGGACTGCTCAGAGAATGTTGTTATTATTAGTGGTGGTAATAATGCGCTTATTAATAGATGTGGATTTTCAGTAAAACCTCCCACACAGAATCAATCCAATCAGATTAGTGGCATATTAGGATTGGCTCAGGAAGAGAACATTAATTCTGCAAGATTTCATCTCACCTGGAACGGGATCTGAAGCGTCGGGCTGTGCATCATCTGCACATGATCCTGCGGAGCTTCCGTCTCTCATTGGTCTAGATAACAATTTATTCTTCCATAACGCTGCTGCAGTTTTACAGATGAACCGAGGGACGCCTCCGATTGTCACAAGAACACCCCCAGTCCTCAGAAAATGCTCTCTCTGTTCTACATTTACAGGCATGCATGCCTATATAGGGCATAGAACTTTTAAATCAAGAACGCTAGTTCTTACTTATTTATTTGTTAATTTCTGTTCTGCACCAGATCCTGTAATGAATTTGCTTGTTGAGTTTTTAGTGTTTTAATGATCCCAACCGTCATGAGTGCCATCAGGCAACACCATTCAGTCCAGACAGGTTCTCCTGATAGAACTGATCAGAGGAAACTTTTCACCACTTTCATTTTGGCTTCAAGTAGCATGTGCTGCAACATGCAGAAAAACTGTTTATTTACGTGAATCCTGAGTGTCTCAATCCTCTGGGCTAGTTTAGCTCATAGTGCTGTGCTTAGTGTCAGGTAGAAAACACTTCCCTATACACATATTTTCAGCCTCCTGGTTTATAGAAATGCCCCTCCTAAATATCTATCTAAATATCTACCATCCTGAATATCTGCGGCATTTTCATTCTCATCTAGAGCTGTCCCTTTGATGAGGGAATGTGGCCACAAAGCCCAGATTAGCAAATAGCATTTAATAAATTAAATCATTAAAAATGAGCAAGTTGGAATAAAAATGCTAAATATTGATTTTATGATGGCTAATAAGCTGAAGTTATACCACTCATAGCTTTTTTGTGCGCTTTATGCGTTTTTACCTTTTGTTGTTTTTTTTTTTTTTATTTGCATGTGCCTGAATTTGAACATATCTGTAATGAAATCACACATGTAACTCCATCGCTCGTCTTCCTCCTTTTATCAGTGAAATCGTTCCAAATGCAGATTTAAATGGCATTTACCATGTCAGGTAACATACGTTATAATCTCGCCCTGGTGCAGTGCGAGTGCGGAGGTGAAAATTGTTCCGGGTCTTTCTGCAGCGCCCTCCTCTAAACACACCATCACACTTCACCTAGCATATGCCAAAATCGGTCTGGAGGTGAGACTCACTGCCAAAGATAGACGGTGTGATAATCAGGATGATTCAGGCCCGGTGGGGGCCTGGAGTTGTTCTGCGCTCCACGTTCTCACGTCTCTTACCTGAAGGTGTCTCTCTCTCTCTCTCTCTCAGGAAGTGTCTGCATCGCCCAGTCGGTAAAGATTCCCAGAGAGCCCAAACCGGGGGAGTTTGACAAGATCATCCGCCGGCTACGGGAGAACCCTAACGCCCGTGTGGTCATCCTCTTCGCCAATGAGGACGACATCAGGTGAGCAGGACAGATCTGCAGCCTGCAGTTCCTTCATCATTAATGTCTCACAAATAATTACAGGGTACAGTATGATGGGTACAGAACACTCTACTGCTGACTGCTACTTAATCAAAACTGTAACTGGAGGTTCTTACACCAATCAACCACAACTTTAAAACCACAGAAGAACCAGAAACTCTTAAAGTTCAAGTGGAGCTTTTTTGTCATTTCCGCCACATACATGGTAGACAGTAGTGAAACGAAACAACGTTTCTCCAGAACACGGTGCTTCACGTGTCATTTAAACAAAGTTACATATTGACATAAAGTGCAATCTGCCTACATGAGTCTGCCTAAATATGGGATACAGGCAGGGCAAGAGTAACATTTACCAAAAAACACGTAGACAAAACCGAGACAGACAACGCTAAACTAGTAAAATGAATATCGAAAAAAGTGCAAATACTGCTGTGCAAAACGGAACATTTACAGTACAGGCCAAAGGTTGGGACACACCTTCTCATTCAATGAGTTTTCTTTATTTTCATGACCATTTACGTTGGTAGATTCTCACTGAAGGCATCAAAACTATGTTACGTTACGTACTTAACAAAAAAAGGTGAAATAACTGAAAACATGTTTTATATTCTAGTTTCTTTGCTCTGATTACTGCTTTGCACACTCTTGGCATTCTCTCGATGAGCTTCAAGAGGTCGTCACCTGAAATGCTTTTCCAACAGTCTTGAAGGAGTTCCCAGAGGTGTTTAGCACTTGTTGGTCCATCTGGATTGGGTTCAGGTCCGGTGACTGTGGAGGTCAGGTCTCCACTTTTTGTTAAGTACAGAACTCCACATGTGTTCATTCATAGTTTTGATGCCTTCAGTGAGAATCTACCAACGTAAATGGTCATGAAAATAAAGAAAACGTTGAATAAGAAGTTATGTCCAAACTATTGACCTGTAAATTTATGGCATTTGGCAGACACCCTATTTCAACTTTCAACGTGCTGTCATGTACCATCAATGAAGTAATCAGTTCTGGCTCACAAATACTCAAACCATGAATACAATACAATCTTGCATAAGTCAGACTACAAGAGAGTTACAAGTTCATCTAAATATTCTCTAAAGAGGAAGGTCTTGAGCTGCCGTGTGAAAGTGTTCAGTGACTGAGCTCATTCCACCACCGAGGGGCCAAGACGGAGAAGAGTCTAGATGAGCGTCTTCCTTTTACCTTCAGTGGTGGCGGGACCAGGCGAGCAGTACTGGAGGCTTGTAGTATATGAGGTGCAGTGCGAGGTGTAATAAGGGCTGTGAGGTAGGATGGTGAAACGCCAAACAGTAGGCCAAACAGTGCGATAATAGATCATATTTTCTAACATAGAAATTGCGGGGCTTGAGAAGCTGCAGACCACCAGAAGCTTCTACAATCGCCACATCAGATCGGGAACAGGAAACAATGGATGATGTTCTTCTAGTGTGATGAAACACATTTCCTTTGCTTTCATGTGGATGGCCACGACTTAGGAAGGACCAGGATGCACCATGGGAAGAAGGCAAGTTGGCTGTGATGCTGAAGGCAAGGGTTTTCTTGGAACTCCGAAGTCCCCTGGGTGCATTCATGTAGATGTTACTTTGACACTTACCACTTACCTGAGCTTTGTTGCTGACCAAGGACACCCCTTCTTGGAAAGGGTTTTCCCCAATGGTGTAGTGCCCTTGTTTAGAAGGATAATGCACCCTACCACGCTGCACAAAACTATTCAAGAATGCTCTAAAGAACATGAAGAACATGACTTCCAAAATGCCCTGATCTAAATCTAATGGAGCATCTGTATGGATGTGCTGGAAAAACAAGTCTTATCCATGGAGGCTCCACCTCGGACGCTCAAGGATCTGCTACTGATTACTAGCTGCCAGATATCCCAGCATGCTTTCATGAGCATGTTCTGGAGACAGGGGTTTTAATGTAGTGGCTGCTCTGGGTGTAATACTCCTGCCTGTGAATGTCAGCGGAACACAATGCTGGGAGACATTTGCATTCAGTTGACGCCTCCTTCACCCCAGTAAACATTTGTCACTAGTTTGAGCTGAAACAGATGTTTTTCTCTCCTTCCTGATGCGTCTCGGGGCTCCGTGGAGGAAACTGGACCAGAACTGCTTTATTTGCTGTTATCCGCGGCTTCTGGAGCATGACCTGCCGCTTCTCGCTGCGGGCTTCCATCAGGCTGCTCGTCCGTGGATCTGCTCCTGTTTTTCACGACGATGATCCCGGACGGTGACCTGCTGTAAAATTCATGACTTCACTTGCCAGGAAAGGGCCAACAGGGCGCCCAGGAGACACCGCCGTACACATTTAAAACCCCGCCCCGTCCCACTAATACTCTTATCACAGCGCTCTGCCCTCTCAGACCTTGAAAGTAACCAGGTGACCGTGGTACGGCTTGATTTTTGCGAAAACTTTTACTGCAGTAAGTCTGTTGAGAAGCAATTGTCCTGACAGCTCATTTCTTCTGACCGGAGCTCCAATTCGGCCGTAACTTGTTTAAGGTGAGGCGCAGCTGGGGGGACCCTGCTGGTGGTAGTGGAAGCTGCTCGAAAATCTCATTTCCTTCACTGGCTTGTACCTGCCAGTGAGTGTGTGTGTGTGTGTGTGTGTGTGTGTGAGAGAACCAGTTGACCAGGGGTCATATTACAGGGCCACTGTCATTTGTAACCAGAGGTGAAGGAGTCACCGGCAGTGGTTCCCGCCAACATTGAATTGATCTGTGTCTTCATCTGGATCTCATAGTCAAATGTCCTACTGTCAGTATTTTATTTTAGATTCATTAGAGGCCAAATAAAAAAAACGTATTCACAAAAGTGTGCTGATACGACATGGTGAGTTTTTTTGCTGAAGTATTTTGATATGCTCCTTTGGCCGGACGTGTGATATGCGATGCAGGGGTGGTTTGCCCAATCGGGTATATTTTCTTCTCAACCTTAACCAGGAAAATTGGAGCACTGCCCATACATCTTCCATTTCATTTCATATGTGCTGTGGTATTGCAGATAGCACTTTGAGTCGCCGCTGCAGTGTTGCCAGGTAACAAAACTGCCCAAGACATAAAATTGTCGGGTACATAGTATTTAGTTCTGCATTTTAACTGCTGTGACTACTTACTTTAGCGCTCTTAATTGAAAAATGGGTCCCCGGTTACCCCCTTTTGACCACCATTTTTTTGCCCCAAAATATTCCAGTCAGACCTGGCAACACTGAATCTGGAGACATGCTGCATGAATGTTAATTTGTTCATGGTATTTGCTGGGTATGACACAATTAAATCTAGATATTTAATTACACACAGAATTATTGCAGTTGAGCAATGAAAATAATGAAATTGTGGAAAAGAACATTTTTAAGTAATTGGGTTTGAGCCCAATACAAATTCATTTCCAATTACAGATGCCAATGGTGTGATCTCAGCACATCACTATTAATCAATGCTGTTGATCTCTCGCTTTATTTGCCCTTCTTGTTTCAGACGGCTTCTACATGCTGCCAAAAAGGTCAATCAGACGGGACACTTCTTATGGGTGGGGTCGGACAGCTGGGGGTCAAAAATCTCGCCAATCCTCCAACAAGAGGACATGGCAGAGGGCGCGGTCACCATCCTGCCAAAGCGGCAGTCCATTAAAGGTAGGAATGTCCGTCAGTCTGCAGGACCTGCATTGAATTTGTGTTTGAGCAGGGATGGACTGATAATCAATATGATCGATGTAACAATCGACAAGTATAATGTGTTTAAAAAGCAGGTAATTCTGTTTCCACTGGGTCACACAGCATTACCTTAATGAAAAATTCATCACTTTTTTGTGTGTGTGTGTGTGTGTGTGTGTGTGTGTGTATATATATAGAGCATGTTCTATCTGGCTGCTTAAGGACATGTTTTCAACAGAAATTTCTTATTATCAGCCCAACCTCGTGATCAGCCTCGTGCCTTTGGTTTTATAAAAGGCTCCGTGCCATGCGAGCTCTTTGAGTTGAGATAAAAGAAATCGTTTCCGTGCCCGCGCGTGATAAAGGCTCTGATGTCTGTGATCCATTCAGGGTTCGATCGCTACTTCACCAGCCGGACGCTGGAGAACAACCGGCGGAATATCTGGTTTGCCGAGTTCTGGGAAAACAACTTCAGCTGCAAACTCAGCCGACACGCCTTGAAGAAAGGATCGGGGATAAAAAAGTGCACAAGTAAGAAATCCCCCTCCTTCCCCTTCCAGCAGAGCAGGCAGTGCAGCACGGGAGCCCAGAGTCACACGCCGCCCCTCTCTCATTATTCACACGTTCGGCCACTTCCGAGAGCTGGACAGAGCTGGGGACACGGGATCTACCTTCCACAATAGTCCCAATAACAGAATCCATGACAGGTCAGAGGTCAAACCAAGTGTTGCCATCCCAGAATGCCTTTCCCATGGGCTGCTCAGGCCACCAGAGGAGCGTTTTTATCTTCCAGTGTCCAGTAGGTTTTCCGACTCCATGGAAATGATTTCATGCTTTTGTTTCGGATTGCTAACAGGGAAGCATTTAAAGTTAATATTAACAAACAGGGCGCGGGAGAAGACCCTGGAGAATGTTCACTGCAGACATGATAATTAGAAAAATTAGGATAACGCATGCAAATTATACAGAGAGGTTATGAGACCTGAAAAGGAATTAGTGATTAAAGGAAATGATGGAGAATAGAAGCAGTTCATGACTAAATAGTTAAAAAAAAAAAAAACACCCGACCATTTTTATAACTATAGCAAACAAAAAAAAAAAAAAATATATATATATATATATATATATAATTGTTTTTCGTCTTGTACACAATCATATTCATAAAAAAAAAAAAACAAGTGGGAGCTTAGTAGATTATATGTAATATAGACAAAGGAGATTCCCACTCAAAATTCAACTTGATTCCCACATTTATTAAATAGGTTTTGGGGATCTCAAGGAATGTTGTCAACAGAATTGATTAAGGAATGTTCACTTGATAGATTTTCCATATTTGTTTTAGCTGAAATGTCTTATTTTACCATTATTTCGGATCTCTGACCTTCCTCTGACTGTTGCATGTGCAGGATGTGTTTTTTTTTTATGCAGAATGGTTCTAGGCCACGATGGGAAAACTTACATTTACATTTACAGCATTTATCAGACGTCCTTATCCAGAGTGACTTACAATCAGTAGTTACAGGGTCAGTCCCCCCCTGGAGACAGTCAGGGTTAAGTGTCTTGCTCAGGGACACAATGGTAGTAAGCGGGATTTTAACCTGGGTCTTCTGGTTCATAGGCGAGTGTTTTACCCACTAGGCTGCCAACACCCTAACTTCTGGTTGTTGTGGACAGGAACGTCATTCAGACCGCGGTCCTTCTGAAGCCTGATCCGTGTGGTGGCCACTGTTATTGACCGTGACAGCCCAGCCATGCATGAGTCCAGGTGTTGCGGCAAATTAGTCCAAAGGCGCTCTGACAACTTCACGTCACATTATTCATCATCAGCGCCGGCCAGAGCCCATCTTCTCCTGCACACCGTGACATTTTCCTTGGCACGTGTCTACATGGCTGCTGACAAACAATGCCGCAGAGCCATCGGCGCTCGCTGCCACTTCTCGAGGTGTGGATGAGCCTGAGATGAGAACGGCGGCTTTTCCCCAAAGACGCCTAAAAAAAGAGCCTGCTGAGGTCCAGCAGAGAATTCAGCACAAAGCTGAGCTTTTCTCTCCTGCTTAATACCAGGGGGGTTTGAGGCAAAAAATACCCATTTGAGTCCCTCCCATCTCTGCAGATTATTGATTTAATTGTTTTCGTTGCTGTCGTGCGTCTATGGGATGTACTGCATATCCTGCAGAGACGTAACTGCAACCCAAGCAAAGTTCATAAAATTGACAAAGTGCAGGACTTACGGTAAAACACACTGACACTGCATGACTAACCGGAGCAGGAAATGCAGCATATTATCAGCCGTGGGTGCCTAGCGGGTATGAAAACGGCCCCGTAGTCAGAAGGGTTCCGGTCCCAATCCCAAGGTGCCTCTGAGGTCCCCTTGATGAAGGTACCGTCCCCACACACTGCCCCCCGGGCGCCTGTCATGGCTGCCCACTGCTCACCAAGCGTGATGGTTAAAAGCAGAGGACACATTTTGTTGTGTCACTGTGTGCTGTGCTGCAGTGTTTCACAATCACTTTTTTGCCAGTCGCCGTCTTTTCTCAGGATTACAGAATTTTACTCAGTTTTTTTAAAGGCCTTTTAAAAGTGACCATAGTATCAGTTTTAGAAAAGCTGTAAATGTTTAGTTTTAAAATGTTTAAAATGTAGTAGTAAAATGTTTTAGAACAGTCCTATTTAATGTGCATATAAAATCTAAATATGTGTATTAATATGGTTAAAACGACTACAAGTATTGGATAGCAACATTTCACAACTGATGATTCCAACCAGGAACATCATTATCATTGGCAGCCCTTGTTTAAAACTGTTCAATTAATTATTGGCTGTAATTAATTCATGGTCATGAAAAACGCTGATATGTTGGTGCAAAAACATGATCGTGGCTTTTCCGGAGATTTCCTCTGCATTTCCCTCCGGTGGATCGGCTTTTGATCAGAGGTCAGTAAACACCACCCGACCTCCTCCTTTAAAAAGAACCATTAGCCCATTCAGTGCTTCAGAAGGTTATTATGTTTAAATAATTACGCAGTCAAGAGTTCAGAACCATTCAGAACATGACAAACGTGGTGTGGATAAATCCAAGTAGGCTGAGGTTCACAGAGTTTTTCTAAATCTCAAGTCGAGCTTGATCCATTTCCAGGAAATGATCCATTTCCATGTCTTGACATTCCCCTATTCATATTTTCCTCATGTAAGCCATTTGACATGCATGCATGCAGTAATATTTGCAAAACAACAATACTATTAATCGCACCGTTCATGCTCAACTCCAATTGGAATCTAATTGGAATCAAAAATACTGTGACAAAAATTTCTTCCGAAGTTCCACCGTGTTAATATGTCACCGTGAGCTTAAATATGTGCTGTTCCTGCTTCACGGCTGAGGCCACTGCACATCAGATATTCCTGAGGGAACATGGCAGAGTGTTGGTGTGGAGAACCTCTGCAGGTACCAGTGAGAGAACCATCAGGAGGATTTTATGGTAGGCGTGGTGAAATCTGGTGGCGGATCTGAGAACTCTGCGTGTGTAGCAGGTAGACCCGTGTTCAGGGGAATACAGTAGGAGGAGATTAGGGAATGTTCTGGAGGTTCTGAACCTCATATCTCTGAGGATGAGTAGCGCGCTGTGATGTTGCGAAGATGAAAGAAAGTGGATGAAAGGACGACGAGGGTCGAGTCAAACAGAACACCCACTGAGTATCGTCCGCGTCAGAAGATATTTCATGAGTAATGTGGGTGGTGCTGCAGAGCACAACAGAATTCCTCACTCCACCCTCTTCTCGTGACTCTTTGGAGACCCGATCACTGACCTGTCATCTTTGACGCCTCTGAAAGTCACGTAGCCTGAATCAAATCCGTCATAAAGGGATCACGGTCATTCTTACTGTCCTCTGCTTTCGAACTGATGAATTCGCCGTGGAAAGGCGGAGCTCCAGACCTGAACTGATTCACCTGAACCCAGGTCTTCCTGCCAGCGCCCAGTCAGCCTTTTCTTCAGGGAGGATCGGAGCAGCAGGGAAGTCCAGCAGGGCCCGTCTGAGCCCTGATCAAAGCGCGCGTGATGGGCCGTGCATTATCCGCCGGGAGGATCGATTCGGGGGGCGGAGGACTTCGCCTCATCCTTCCCCACCGGCTGCGGTGTACTGCTTAGCCAAGCTGTTTCCCCGCTGCACTAAAGCCCTTTTATCAGGGCCGCCAGAAGTGGCACTTTAAGAGGACCCAGCCACCACCACTACTGTACCAGCGGGCGTGGTGGCATCTGCACGTGCATTCAGAATGGACCCTGTTTAATTATTCAGCAGCTGCCATTCCAGTCTGGTTATACGACAAACCGGCCTATTAGAGTATTAATTGGCCTCCAATGTCGCTGCTAATTGGCCGCGAACCGGCGCTGATCTGTGGGCACGCGGGTCGCCGCAGAACATTTGAGGAGATGGAGAATCTGGAACGGGCTGGTGAGGACGCATGACGCGTGCTGGGGCAGATGGCTCTGGGACGGACGCAGCCTCTTATCACAGCGTAAATTGAGCGGGCGAAATGCGAATCGATGTTTCTGGGTCACCCTGTCACCGCGCAAATGGAAGAAAATTGAATGGGAATGGGAATGGAAATCAGTCCGAAGTGAGTGCGAGAGAAAACCCGCGGCGGCCACGTTCATATTCAGGTGATGCGATTCTTAACAAATGGAAACGCTGGTTGTCTTCGAAATCCAAATGAAAATGAACACGCTGCGCTGTTTTTACCCATCAACACAAACACGTTCATGGTAAAATAATATTAAATTTAGTGTCAGATGAACATGAACTGCTTAAATTCATATTAAGCGACTGCTGCTCTGGGTTCCTGGAGGTAGTTATGGAATAAAAATGCCAGCTGCGGAACCTCACGTCTCATCTAGGTTGAATACTGAACATAGTTCCTCACCCATTATTCCTTTATTTCAACATTTCTTTTGTGAAATAAATTATCTGGTCAAATAGACAAACCACCAAGGCTAATTTAGGGCATTTTTTTTCTTACATTTGAAAACGGGTACATTTGTTTCAGGCGACTTAACCATTACTGTCTGCCATGCATTATGTAGACAGTTCTGTCAAGTTCTACTCACATCAAAGGAATTTTCCTGCCCTTTTTCATGCAGGTCAGAAAACATGGACAAATACGAAGGAAAATGAACGTGGAACGACGACCAAAGGTCGGGTCTGCAGCCACATCCAGATTTTGACGTTGAGCATAAATCATATTTAGCTCCAAATTGCGTATGGATGGGCAAATGAGCTGCTGGGTGATCGAGATAGCTGAGAATATAATTCACGTGACCCCTTCTGGTCTCCTTAATGCATTTTAATATGCAGGGTCATGCTATCAACAATATATCAATAAAATAAAGAGCATCTAAGCAAATTCATTAAAGAGACGTACAGATCATTGTTTTGTTTTTTTGCCTCAAGCCTGGTTCCCTGATGTCTGATTGGTTGATTTTGAATCAGTATTCTTCTGCAGTAGCAGGTTACTGTATCTGGGAGAACTTCAACTCACCCCCTCCTTGGGGGCGGTGGTGGCCGTAATCAGAAGGTTGCCGGTTCGAATTCCGAGCCACCAAGGTGCCACCGAGCAAAGCACCGTCCCCACACACTGCTCCCCGGGCGCTGTCATGGCTGCCCACTGCTCACCAAGAGTGATGGTTAAAAGCAGAGGACACATTTCATTGTTGTCTCCGTGTGCTGTGCTGCAGTGTTTTACAATCACTTCACTTTCACTTTCCTTCACTTGTTCTGAGTACAAATTGCAGCACTGCCTCTCTCTCTCTCACTTACACGCACAGGAGCTCTTCCTCGCTCGGCCGAAGAGCAGCACTCAGCAGGTCCCATTCATTTGCACTTTAAAGACCTGCGATGAAGTTGCACTGGAGTGGAGCTCTGGTCACCTGCCCAGGTGACACTTACCTCTCCGTCCTGCACGCCGCGGTACTGTCTCTCTTCTTCACACCCTGCGACAAACAACGCCGATAATTACAGCGCTCGGGTTCAACCGCGAGATCTTCCTCTGAGTTTTTAAAGCCGTCATAATTAGATGACCTTCACCTGCCACCAGTCAGAAGGCTCCAATTAAACCCTACACACAGTTTACATCGAGGTTCCCTGACATTTCAATTACCGCACCGTCCACGGTGGCTTCGGCTCCAGGTTTTTATTTGATGGCCTCCGTGGCTCTGTGTTGATGTTTATTTTTTTTATCTATGAATTTAAAATGACAGGAAATTCACAGGTGCACATTTTCATAATTAATCAAAAGTGTTGTGGTCCCCACAACAAAAACAATCAAATATAATAAGAAGAAATATAATATAATATTTTATACATTATAATAAAAAAATAAAAAAACCCTCAAACAAACATTATTTAATTGTCATTATCTAAAAACAGCAGACATGAACATTTCAAATCTGCCAAGACTACAAAAAGATACAAAAATCTTTCGTGCAGAAAGAAGGACCCCATAACCTGAACCTGAGTACACATTATCTCCTCATGTTCTGAAGGTTTTTAATAATTAATATATATATATATATATATATATATATATATATATATATACACACACACACACACACACACACACACACACACATATATATATACATATACACACACACACACATATATATATATATATATTTTCCCCCAGAAGTAGTCAATTCTGACAGAACCACCTTTGTGCGGTAAAGCCGTTTTTGAACACGATCTTTAACCCCTGAACCCCTAGTCTGAAGGAACTGACATGTCGGGGAGGTTTAATTATGGCGTTTAATTGGCCCTGCGGAAATAAATGCAGGTCCTGAAGATGAAGGTGAGAAGGTCAGGACATCAGTCTTTGCGCTGAGGGTTTGGATCGATGTTTTAAGGTCTCTGTCCCCTCAACTCTGACTCTGAGCACCACGACATTCATAATGTAGGAGGATGCTGATGGGCTCTCGGGAGGTGAGATCATTGTATGCAGTTTTCTTTTTTTTTTCCTGGTCAGGGTCATTCATTCAGGGTCACCAAAGGTGTGAATTTTCGCCCTGATATATTTTGATGGCGTTCCGCTTTGTTCCGCCCGGTGTCTCCTGCTGGCTTCAGGCCTTCGCTGGGGAAGCTCCTGAATGAGCCCTAGGAGCTGCGCATCATCTACGGCGCCCACGGGCCATTCTGAAGCAACGCTGTGATAAGAATACCAATAGGAATGCAGATCAGACGAAACATGAGATCCAGTCAAATGAGAAATGTTCTTTAACAAAAATACTGACAACCAACCCCTCACAACTGCAGCGGTCTGGGCGCGGCGTTGGCTTTTTGAAAAAATCCTCCCTTCCTGCAGTCCTAATGCGCACGGATGCAATTATGCTCGGCGACCTGCTTATTTCCTAATTGCCAAAGCCTTCATTTAGCGAGCCGCGGCATTTGCACGGGCTGCCCGCGGGCCAGTCACTCCAGCCTGCCACTTCTGGAAATTAGGCAGTGTTCATAATTGAACCAAGCAATTCCATTAGCTTTTGGACGGAGAGGTAAACGTATTACACCGTCTGAGACGCGGTCAACTCTTCATTCTGCATGAAAGACCTGAAAGGCTCTGCATTCAGTTCGGTGCGTAAGCCACTCCGGTCTGTCCCAAGGGATTACCCTCTTCCGCATGCCTTCTACAAACCAAGATCCCACGCGGATCGGTCCGCGTAACGCGGACCTCGCGCCGTCAAATGCTCTTTAAATATCCGTGGGGAAAAGAGAGAAGGGCGAGGCGGCGAAGCAGGTGAAGATGGACTCCATGAGCGTTTCTGCTTTCAGGATATCCTCTCGTTTCCTTCATTTTCCCACCATGCTGTTCGGGTTTTACGTGCTCATTTTATGTCACATTTTTTGTCACACTTCCAAGTTTGTGACTTGCAGCTTTGTGTGTTGGCATCAAATGATTCGTTTTTGCTCTTCTGTTCAGTTCCATTCTCAATTATTTCCACATTAATTGACTAATATAGTTATTTAGATTCTAATTTAAATATTGGAATGGAAAAAAAACATTCATTTTTTATCATTCCAAAACATGTTTATTGCTCTTAAACTAAAAATGACACAATAAAATTCAAGTAAGAGTGAAATATGTGCAAAATAACATCATTCAATATAAAACAAAAAGGTCACACAGACAATATATCAGGGTTCACACCTTCGGTGACCCCACACCATGGAAGTAGTGTTTTACTCTTCACGATTTTACCGCTGGAGGCCAGCATCATGAGAGGAGGATTTATTCAGTTCTTCGAACTCTCGATACGCGGAAGGTGTCCCCTTATATTCTCCTCCAACGTCGAGCATACAGTACAAATCACAGACTAACTTCTTATTAAAGTTCACCGACTCGCCGGCGCCGCCATCTTTGGTTGGTATTTGTCGATGACGAGGCCGAGTCGCCGCGGCTCTGGTTTACACGCTCTCCGCGTGGATGTTGTGGGACGGGCAGCGGGTAAAAGTGCGTGTCGGACCCGGCAAGCTGCTAGGCTAATGCCCTAATCGCCAACGAGCGAGCGGGCGGTTCCAGTGGTGCTGGGGGGCACGTTCTTGGTCCCGCTGCCCCCAGTGAGATGTTCTCCCACGAGAGGATCCCCAGAATTTCCGTCGCAGCTTCCGCCCCCGACGCCGCGCCGCGCTTAATCGGAATGGATTTTTCCCGGGACCGTGGGCGTGCTCCGACTCGCCACGGCGGCAGGGGACCAAGTGGCGCGTGTGGGCCGACCCCTTTGCGAAAGAGAGAGATATCGGAGGCCTGACAGCGTTGGTGTGTCCAATTCGAGTGCTTGTACCCGGCCACAGCCCTCGACTTTAATTCTGCTTTTTAAAGATGCGTGCCCTGCCGGGGATGGTAAATTGCCTCCGGTGCGGTGCCGCGGGTGGAGATATGCCGAGGCTGCTCAACCTCGCACGCTCACAACGGCTTTCGTGCGGCAGCGGAATGAATTAAAGCACATTTCCGGGAGGGAGGAGTTGCCGCGATGCATGGATCCGCATTATCTCAGCTCCTCAGCGCGCTGCTGGCCTTTATCGAGTCCGGGCAGGCCGCAGAAGAGCAGCAGGCCACGTGCCCAGCGCTTCACGTCTCAGAGCGATGGCGTCCAGGCCACGGTCCCCCCCACGCCGCACTCTGACTGTTCCAGTGTTCTCGAGAGCGATGGAGTTCCTGTGCGTCCTGGGGAACCTGATGGATGCGCCGAGTTCCGCTCTGAGGACAGTCCTGTGCTATTTACGTAGGACTATAAAAGACATGTTTCCGCTGAGCCGATAACCTGCATGTTGCTAGTGGGCGTGGCCGCGTTTCTATTACGAGTATAGAGAAAAGGAGTTAAGCGAGTAGTTGAGCGAAAGAGAAAGTGAGGAGGTGGACTCTGCGCTACGCCCAGGCGTGTGAGGTATTGACAGGAAGGGGAGAGCTGTCAATCGTGTCTACAGGCTCCTCCCCCTTTTAAACTTTAGAAAGACAGCATTGGGCATCAGAAATAATAAAATGACACACCAACAAACAACAAGGGTGCTCAGTTGCTCTTCTCGAACATCCAGACAACTAACAAGCCATCATTTCTGGTTTCTATCTGTTTTTGTAAATGCAGCGATATTAGTAAACATCATATTCAGTATATAGTTCTATAATTATCTGCATGTAATATTACAATGAACATTTATTATTTATGTATGTTATATACATATATTAATAATATTCATAATATTATTCTCACAATATTCAAGGAGAAATAATGTTCCTGATCTTCATATGTAAATATGACTCAGCTCTGCGTTCTAATCTAAGCGTTACTGATGTGAATTGTATTTGAAATTGACTCTTTGCATTAAGATCTGCACCCCGCCGTGTCACCCGTTATTACTGTAAACACGGAACAGCGTCGGTAGTGACATATTGTCTCCATCAGGGCCTTTCACCTCGCGTGACCTTTAGCTTCCCGCAGCCGTCATTCTCCGCGGTGAACGAGGGAAGGAACCCTTCCGTCGGTGATTAAGCCGTTTTACGCCCTCCAGGACGCGCTCCGCTGTAATGAACGTTCACCTGTCACAAGCAATTATATTGGCTGGGAAGGATAATTATTCATCCCTCGCTATCGCTTCCTCCCGCTTCTCCACGGCCCACGCCCTTTCGAATGGCTTTACAGTGGCAGCGCACCCGCAACTTCATAAATAATAATAATAATATTTCCCTGGCATAATATAGACATGCACTGTGCAGACTGTGCTGAATAGGAACAATAATCTGTGAAACTTTTTTTTTTCTAAAAAATCTCACTAATCACTAAATGAGATGTGTGGGAGGTCCCAACAACTTCGGGGCGGAGCCGAATTCTCACCGGGAACGGGGCCCTCCGCGCTGCTATCATCTCCAGCGTTTAGACCCCGCCTGGACAGGCGCGGAAATTAGACAAGATTTGGTATCAGCGGTTCTTCTGAAACGTCATGTGATACCTGCAAGTCATTTATCACACACTGGCACACACACACACACACACACACACACACACATGCAAGCGTTGTGTGAGGCCGCGGGATAAAGATCAGTTTTAAAGCTCCGAGACTCGGTCGGATGGTTTACAAATGGCGGTAATTGGCTGCGGGTCTCAGTGGGATCGGTCGTGGTTCAGTGTTATCAGCAAGGCCACGGGGTCAAATCCACAAAGTGGTGTCAGAGGAGCCCAGGGTGACGGATAAGAATCTGCAGACACCGTTTGGTTCCGATAGCATCGGTGTTCATCAGTCAACTGTGAGGAAAGCCCTGGAAAAGACAAAGCTGCCGTGAGGAAAAAAATCCAGTCAGGCCCTTATGAATAAGAATCTGCTAGTTACTATATATAAGCATAAATTATATTGATATTGATTACATGTGTTTGGCAGTTTCCTTTTTGTTTTAGTAACTCTTAAAATTTTATTTTGTCCAAAATGTCACTTACGCCCAAATAGCGTTACACATTTTACTTTTATTGTCTCAAAACTAACACCACAACTGAAGTCCAAATGTGCCAAAAAGTGTTGTGGGTTTCATTGCAACGCTGGCAATAATATGCAGCCTATCACAAGGCTCTAGACGTGAACATTTAGATCATGACGCTAGGTGACATCAGATATGACCATCTTAACCGACCTGGTGGTTGCGATTAAACTATTTCATTTATCAGTGCATCTGTAATGAAATGAAGCTCAGACGCCGGCAATCTGAGATGTTGTGATGAATCTCGATGGATTTTCCGTGGCTTGAAGATGACTGATCGCTGTCCGTTTGTCTCCTCAGACCAGGAGCGCATTGGTAAAGACTCGTCCTACGAGCAGGAGGGGAAGGTCCAGTTCGTGATCGATGCCGTCTACGTCATGGCACACGCCCTCCACAAGATGCACCAGGACCTGTGCCCCGGGAAGGTGGGCATGTGCCCCAGAATGGACCCCATTAACGGCACGCTGCTGCTCAAGTACATCCGGCAGATCAGCATCATAGGTGAGGTTGATCTTCCTTCTTTCTCGCATCCAGAGCATCCCACCGGACACCGGTCACTATCTGACGTGATTCATCTCATGCAGACCTACTTTTTAATAAAATTAATAATAATGCAGCTTTGTAGGGTGTGTAGGAGCACTTA
The DNA here is from genome assembly GCF_900700375.1 of Denticeps clupeoides. Taxonomy (NCBI): domain Eukaryota; kingdom Metazoa; phylum Chordata; class Actinopteri; order Clupeiformes; family Denticipitidae; genus Denticeps; species Denticeps clupeoides. Next base: position 19,087,760 of record NC_041718.1, read on the forward strand.
ATCTGCAGTAAAGGAGGATGAGAACACTGGAACGTGGTGAATGGAGTTATACCGGACAGCCGGATAGCGGTGGCCAAGGAGTCGCATGATGAAACAGGAGAACGCGGATCACCGGAGGCCGATGAAAACGTGGACATTTGCATTTACAGCTTGTGAGCTGCATTCCTGCAGCATCCATTTGCATCGGAGACCAGGATCTTTCACAAAAAAAAAGTGAAGTGATTGTCACATGTGATACACAGCAGCACAGCACACGATGCACACAGTGAAATTTGTCCTCTGCATTTAACCCATCACCCTGAGTGAGCAGTGGGCAGCCATGACAGGCACCCGGGGAGCAGTGTGTGGGGACGGTGCTTTGCTCAGTGGCACCCTGGCGGATCGGGATTCGAACCGGCAACCTTCTGATTACGGGGCCGCTTCCTTAACCGCTAGGCCACCACTGCCCCACATGATGAGAACCTGACGCTGCCTGAATTTTTAACCCTGTAATGCTGAAAGCGTGTTAAGTCATGTGATCAGCGAAAAAGCGACGTGACTGGTTGAAATTGAAGTTGTCGTGCGTTTTTTCTGCTTTTTCTTGTTGCAAGCTTGTGGATGCAGACAGAGCAGACTACTACAGTACAGTACAGCAGTACATCAGTCACCACCATGTTGACCCCAGCCAGACCTATGAGCTGGAGCTGTAATCGAGCCCCACAGAAGCCGACCCGAATTGTGTAGCTTTGTAAAAGTCTGGCTTTCTTTGCGCGAGCTAGATTAAGAGGGAAAGGTCATGAGCCTCCGTTTCACCTCCTCGGCATCCATTTTTGCATCTCTCTTGCTATAATTAAAACGCATCACCTGATGACGGTGGCTGAGAATTGGAAAAATATTACCATGTTTTTTTCACTGAAACATATTTACAAGCAGCGAATCATATGGAAAGGATGGGTACTATGGACCGGAAGTTTGCTGACGGATCATTTACCACGAGAGCGATCTCTGCCGTTAACCCTCCAATATACTCATGGTTCCTGTCCTCCCTAACAAACTCGTATTTGAACGTAACGGTTGCGCATCCATCGCTCTGCTGGAACACCGACCAGGCTGTGATTCATGACTCTCCGTCACCTCATCTCAGCGCTGCAGCCGCTGTGAACAGGGCCGTCTGTGTATCTCTGATTGTGTGAAGTGATTGTCACATGTGATACACAGCAGCACACGATGCACACAGTGAAATTTGTCCTCTGCATTTAACCCATCACCCTGAGTGAGCAGTGGGCAGCCATGACAAGCCCGGGGACGGTGCTTTGCTCAGTGGCACCTTGGCAGATCGGGAATCGAACCAGCAACCTTCTGATTACGGGGCCGCTTCCTTAACCGCTAGGCCACCACTGCCCCACTGACACGCTGGGCGTCTATCTGGATGTCGTCCCTGCATTATTTACACTAGAAAAGTGCAGGAACCCTGCTCCAATTCCCAGTATGCAGACCTTACTGAGACCTGGCTAGAGACAAGACATCACAGCCAGAATGATGCAGACATTTAAACTGCTCACCAAGGGTGATGGTCAAATACACTGGACACATTTCGTTGTGTCACCGTGTGCTGTGCTGCAGTGTTTCACACTGACAATCGCTTCACTTTCATAAAGTTCAGAGTTTTTTTTATTTTTTAGACTTTACACAAACATTGCCAGCAGCAGCATGAAACAGCGTTACGGTACTTTACCAGTGTAAAGCGTCCTCTGAATGTTTGATGTTCACAGCCTCATCCGATCTGTCTGTATGGAAGTAATGGGAAGGAATATCATGGTCAGTAAAATGGAAAATCTCAATCTTGTGAAAGGTAGATGTCTTCGTTCATGTATAATATATGGTGCCACCTTATATGATTTTTTTTTGATCTAGTCATTTTTAAATGTGTTAAGGAGAGAAGTACATTTTACATAAAAAAAACTTTTATACTGTGACTTAAAAAGACTTTTTTATCTAGCTTGACTTGAAAACGGGCGAGGCAGCGCACAGCACAGATAATAAATCAGGAGGCATCGCTGATATTTTTAGTGCTGGGTCTTCTCTCCGCTGAGGCTTCCTCCAGACTGCTTCTTTCTTCTCGGCTTGGGACGCCGACTCTGAATGAGGAATTGCGTGTGCTGGCTCGTCTGAGCATTCGGTCGCCGTCTTGTGACCTGATTGTGGCCTGTGACTTTGTGGTTCAATGCCACCTCTCCGTGATAAAACCGCGCTGATGCTCAGAGGCCCCGCCCACTCGTGTCTGTCTGTGGTGGTTTACTGACGCTCAGAGCGTGTTTTTGTACTCATTTGAAGCTGATGAGTCGGGGTTAGTGGAGAACCCAGAGGACTGAAGCCCACAAAAACCTTCCTCTCAGCTCCACTCTGACCATCACACGCTTCCTTCTGCTTCCAAACACTCATCTTTAAGAACCTCATCAGCACCCCATAAAACCTCTTCTGTACATCACATGTAGACAGATTGATTTCATTTATTTATGTAGGGACTGCGGTCATCATGAGTCCATTTTTTATTCAAACAAAGCAGCCTGTTGGACGACTCGGGGTCTGCAAAGGCCCAAGCGCACAGCTGTTCTAGACATGGCAGGAGGGCCTGGTCCACTCATCCAGCTCACAAAAGCCCGAAGGTGTTTGAAGCTTCATTCAAAATGACTGAAACGGCATCCATGAATGCAGGGCGGGTGTACGAGCTGATGCTCTAATATCTTAATTTACCGCACAATCTGCTGCTTTTTTTCTTTTTAAAGAACAGTGCTGTAAGGGACGTGTCGGGAGTAATAATCTGGGCGTGTTAACATAGTCAGGAACACGCAGCGGGCGGATAAATAATTGGTTCCCTTGTTCTTTCGGGGTCGCGCACATGGCAAAAATCTCTTCATGTAATCATCCTCTTATTACCTAAAGATAAAGAAAGCGGTGGGTCTTAAAGTGGAACACCATACCAAGGGATTTAGAATTCTACATTTTTAGAATTATACATAGAGCATATTCATATATATATATATATATAGGACGATATATATATGCTCTATGTATAATTATATATATATATATATATATATATATATATATGAATATGCTCTATGTATAATTCTAAAAATGTAGAATTCTAATATATATATATATATATATATATATATATATATATATATATATATATATATATATATATATATATATATATATATATTCATATGCTCTAGGCATACATTACTGTGCAAAAGTCTTAGACACCAACAATAACCAGTGAAAATTTTATTTTAAGGCCACTAAATAGTGCCTTTGTGAAAATCGTACCAAGTTACTGAAACCTTGCACTACAGTTTAAAGCTTTTGTGCAGTACTGTGTGTGTATTGCACTGTATTCTTCTCTAGATGCATCGTTGTAATCTGTCTCCATTGTTTACATTTACATTTACAGTATTTACCACACGCCCTTATTCAGAGGGACTTACAATCAGTAGGTACAGGGACAGTCTCCCCCCTGGAGACACTCAGGGTTAAGATTTGAACCTGGGTCTTCCGGTTCATAGGTGAGTGTGTTACCCGCTAGGCTAATACCACCATTGTTGATGAGGTGGAACTGCTTAATGGGTCGTTGATTTCCCCTGAAATGAAAAGATATTATAACCTCTTTATAATACGCTTATAACTGGCCTTATACCGCGTGTTCTTGGAGTTCGGCGTTAAAATCCTCCGAAACGGCCCTCCAGCGCTCCGGCACGGTTCCTGCAGAGGCTGACATTATTCCTCTTGTCCCCATTTCAGTTATGAAAGTGTTTATGAAGCGGCTTTTCTCTCGGCAGTGACTGCGTTGTCGATACATGCGTAATTACTGCTGGACGCTCGTTGGCGGGATTGAGCGCCACCACGAGACCCTCCGGACCCCCAGCACCCCAGGCGACCATAGCGGGACGGTCCTACAGCAGTGACTCGCCTTTGCCGCCGCAGCTCACATTTCATGGGCCATGAGTGGCCGGGATTGGTTAGGAGCTCATTAGGGGGCCGACAGGAGACATCCCTCACGTCCGGTGGCGTTCCCGACAGGTCCTGCTCTCTGTGAGCGCCGCTGCTGGCAGGAAGAACGATGAAGCGGCTGATGGCTGGGAGAAATGAGGCGGATCAGTGGTGGCGGGAGTCTCGCGGTGACTGCAGTGCCGAAAACGTCATTCTTCTTCATTTCCAGCGTGGAGAACAGGGTCAAGCCAGGAACCTGAATAGTAAAGAGTTTCTTTGCCCCTAAACTGCATCCTGGTACCTGGTACTGGATTCTGATGAATTTCTTACACATTTCTAAAACGGTGCTGTAAACTTCAATATGATCCACGATGATAAGTTCAGAGGATGATTTTCTTACAGAGTTAGCTGTCAATAAAAACTGCAACGAAAAATTGCATTTTATAAGCAACCCATAATAGGTTTTTTTCTGAAATGGGCTCCAGAGTTAATATCTATTTGTGGATCTATGTGGCAAAAACGCTGATGTATTAGCCCGACCTCCAACCTGACCTATATCCCCACACGCGTCCTACGTACAACAATGGCGGATAACACGTTCGTGGTTGCATACGGTGCGCGTTTCTAATGAAAAGACGAGGCTGGAGAACACCACCGTGTTTAACTTACCGCGGAGGAAAAATAGACGCCAAACGATGAGCGCAGGGAGTTACGGCAACACTTACAGGTGTGGAGGGGGGGGGGGGTCACAACAGTTTTTGGGACGTTCTCTGCATTTATTTTTATGGATGACAACATTTCATATAACGCTCCCATGTGGACGTAGGTTTTTTAAGAACCATATGTAGCTTGCCTGATGCGACTCAACAGACACAAGTTATGTGGATGAAATCGTTGATATGGGGCCGGTTTGGTGTTCCTCACTGCAGCGTGTCATGTTTCCCACGTGGTACATTAGGTTTTTTTGTGTGCCTTACACATTGTTTTATTTCCAGCGCCACTGTGAATGAGAGAACAGTGCATCTCATCTGTTAAATAAGCCCCTCAGCTCATGGGAATATGGCCAGTTTCCTGGCTCCAGTGGGAAATGCGACACAGCTGGAACATCTGTCAGCAGCAGCGGCCATCATTGCGTTCATCCTGACAACCCTACACACCTCCTGGTCCGCCTTGTTGGGAATTGCTATCGTTTGGCTTGACCTGTTTTTCCGAACTGCTTCCGGATTCCAGATTCCGGGGTGACCCTGACAAGGCTTGCTCTGTCCCATCGTCAAAAGATGAGGAAAAAGCGCAACGGCCAGAGAGCCAAATTATTAAAGCTCGGCGGAATATCATTCTGTCACCTTTTCAGGAAACTGTCATGTTCCCCTGGGGAACATTCTCCCGGTGTCACCCAACTGGTTTGAGTCCAACGTGAATCATTGCCGATGGAAAAATGAAAGCATTTCTGTTCCCATTGTATTGTGGTTTTTATTATTACTATTTCACCCAGATAAAGGTGTGTAGGTGATTAATTCCCCGGATTAAGATGCTTCCAGGTCTTCGCGTTGGTTTTTAGTGCCTCTCCCTCCGAAGACACATTAATCCCAAGCATCTGCTGTGGTTGCCAAGGCATGTGTACGAACGCGCTAATGCCGTAATCCACAGAGACTGACTCACGGCGGGGAGGATTAGTGATGAGCGCCTTGTACTGCAGCACAAAAGCAGAGGATGATCATCAATACGGGATCCGGTAGATCCGTCCCCCGTCCGCCGTCCCCATCCCTGTTCAATGCCAGTGGTTCTAGCAGGAGCTTCAGCGGTTTTCTCCACGGCCTCCGGGGACTCAGGAACACTAAAAACGGATCCGAATCAGCCAACAGAGGTCTTTGTCTGGAGTCTGATCTGATGACTGGTGATTGGGTGGAGATCAATGTTCAGGTCACATGGTCCAATTAAAGCACCGTGAACAGACGCACATGCACATTCAGTCTCTCCTCCACGGCTACAAATCTTATTCATGGAAAATAACTAATATCAATCAAATCTGTTTGATCTGTTGAATGAGAGATGATTGGTGGGACAGCTTTGTTGGAATATGACTGTAAACAGTGATGTTTTGTTGAATTTGACAGGTATCGCTGGGAATCCGGTCCTCTTCAACGAGAATGGAGATGCGCCAGGGCGCTACGAGATCTACCAGTACCAGATCAGGAACAAGACGTCTGAATATAAAATAATCGGCCACTGGGCAGACCAGCTCTATCTGAACGTAAGAGGAAATTATTATTTTTTTTTTAGTATTATGATTAACGCATGTGCCAGATTTGACTTTCACTTTTCAGGTTTCACACCTACCACCGAAATTGATGTGTGAAACTGTAATGTACTGTGGCCCGAATGCAAAAGCCACAACAATGGAAGTGGCTTTTGCAGAAATCCTGCTAGAGAACGTGCCTGTCAAATATTATGTGCTATATGCAATATTTAATATATAAATGTATCTTTATAAACTTTATAAACGTGGCTTTTGTATTGTATTGTATGTATAGAGGGTGGTGGTAGCCTAGCGGGTAACACACTCGCCTATGAACCAGGTTCAAACCCCACTTACTACCATCGTGTCCCTGAGCAGGACACTTAACCCTGAGTGTCTCCAGGGGGGGGACTGTCCCTGTAACTACGAATTGTAATTCACTCTGGATAAGGGCGTCTGGTAAATGCCATAAATGTAAATGTTGATCCATTTTTGATCTAGATTCGTGGGATGCTGTGGCCGGGCGGCGTGCGCCAGGTCCCCTCCTCCATCTGCAGCCTGCCCTGCAAGCCGGGCGAGCGCAAGAAGACGGTGAAGGGCATCCCCTGCTGCTGGCACTGCGAGCGTTGCGACGGCTACCAGTACCAGGCCGACCTCTACACCTGCAAGATGTGCCGCTTCGACCTGCGGCCCAACGCCAACCACACGGGCTGCCAGCCCATCCCCATCGTCAAGCTGGAGTGGAGCTCGCCGTGGGCCGTCTTCCCCGTCCTGCTGGCCATCGTGGGCATCATGGCCACCCTGTTTGTTGTGGTGACGTTCGTCCGCTACAACGACACGCCCATCGTGAAGGCGTCGGGCCGCGAGCTGAGCTACGTGCTGCTGACGGGCATCTTCCTGTGCTACGCCACCACATTCCTGATGATCTCCGCCCCGGACGTGGGCATCTGCTCACTCCGACGCATCTTCCTGGGCCTGGGCATGAGCATCAGCTACGCGGCGCTGCTCACCAAAACCAACCGGATCTACCGCATCTTCGAGCAGGGCAAGATGTCAGTGAGTGCGCCGCGCTTCATAAGCCCCGCCTCTCAGCTGGTCATCACCTTCAGCCTGATCTCGGTGGAGCTGCTGGGCGTGTGCGTGTGGTTCGCGGTCGACCCGTCGCAGGCGCTCATCGACTACGAGGAGCAGCGCACGTCGGACCCCACGATGGCGCACGGCGTGCTGAAGTGCGACATCTCGGACCTGTCGCTCATCTGCCTGCTGGGCTACAGCATGCTGCTCATGGTCACCTGCACCGTCTACGCCATCAAGACCCGCGGCGTCCCCGAGACCTTCAACGAGGCCAAGCCCATTGGCTTCACCATGTATACCACCTGCATCATCTGGCTTGCCTTCATCCCCATCTTCTTCGGCACGTCGCAGTCCGCAGAGAAGGTCAGTCTTCATCACGATGGAGATTAGAAATACGATTAAACCATTACACCAGATTAGCACTTTGGACCAGCGATCCCAGTTCAGATCTTGGTGGGACCTTTACCGAATGTCAAAAAGCAGTTTACTTAAATTTTATGGGTCAGTGGCTTTCCTAGAGGTTAAGGAAGTGGCCCCGTAATCAGAAGGTTGCCGGTTCGAATCCCGATCCGCCAAGGTGCCACTGATGTGCCACTGAGCAAAGCACCGTCCCCACACACTGGCGGCCCACTTCTCACTCAGGGTGATGGTTAAATGCAGAGGACAAATTTCCCTGTGTGCAACATATGCTGTGTATCACAAGTGACAATCACTCCACTTTAAATGCGTATTTTCCTGTATGTTGTACCTGCTGCACGACAGGGCGTGTTTCAAGCAGTCGATTGTACTGTCGTCTCCTTTTGTCTCAACACGGGTGCAACAGTGGCTCCCCCTTTACCGCAGGCGTCTCGGAACCTTTGTCCACCACGCCAGTCATGCCAGCAGGGAGCCGCTGATGAGCCCCAGGGTCGAGGGGACCGGGCCGAGGTGCTCTTTTCATGCCGGGCCCGCGGTGGAGACTCCACCGCTGTTCCGACGCGAAGGTCAAGGCTCAGAAGTGATGCGGCGCTGGGTCGGCAGGATAGTGGGGGCTTGTTGCGCACTGGTCCTCCTGCTGCTGCCCGTAGATGTGTAGATCCTTTTTTTTTTTTTGGCTGAGGGATCAGTCACCGTGACCCCTGTGAGAAATGCAGATTTAATTGCCCTCGGGGGTCTTTTTGTAACGCAAATGACTTGTGCGCAACACATTATCATGATTATTCAGCGATGGCAAAAGCGAAAGATTATCCACCATTAAAACAGACTTTCAGTGAATTATTAGGGCATTTCAAATGAGTTATTGGGACATTTAGCACGTCTCTAATATAGACGGTCTAATTTACTCTGCAAAGTCTATAGTAGTGGTGCAGTTCCGCTTTAAAGAACCTGGCAGAGGGACCTTCAGAGACTGAAGATGATACAGAACGGCTGTTTTTTTTAGAATTGTATTAGACAGGAAAGCAGAAAATTATATTTGTCTATAATTAGAATGTAAATATAATAATGTGCACAGCGACAGATATAGTAAAATGACCAATTTTGATGGTGCTTCGATTGTTATCGTAATGGAGCATTTTTATTCAAGATAATCAGCGATTTAGGCTTAATTATTAATGAAATTGTTGTTACCTCGGCTCGGTACTTTTCCACGATGATAGTGAAACGGTTAAGAAATTAGAACGTATGAAAGGTATCAGTTTTCATAGCACATTAATCACTGCAGTAATTAACCAATTTTTGTCGGGTGCTTATCTTTGTTTTGCAGTGAAACAGAGAACAAAGGATGAAGGAAATAAACGGATCACATCTTTGTTGCGTTGACAATATCTGGTCCCTTAACGGAAGTGTATTTGAACTTGTCGCCGCAGTTTATGCGCCCATCACTGCATGTACAGGCTTTTTTTTGGCAGTTGCCTCCATCACATGACCAATTGGGATTGGTTTAACATTCCAGGGGTTATTCCAACTGCTGTTGCTGCAAGAGGAGGAATTTCATTGACATTTGGTGATTGCTGCAGCCGTAATAGCCGGTTTCAGAGCAGCGGCCGGCGATCAGTATGGTTAAACGGACACTCAAATCTGGAAAACAAGGCTCCCTCCCCCTAATCCCACCTTCCGCACGGATGAAAGGGAATTTTAAAGCAGCATGGATATGGAGCTGCAGCTTTTCCTAGGTGATGTAATCCATTAGCCTGGCATGGCTTAGAATAACGTTGGCGAGAAAAGCTGAGAGAAGCGTCTTCAAAGGACTTAATTTTGTTTCTTCTCACATTCCTCTAAAGCTGCGTTACCCGTTTAATTGAAAACCTGGAACATTGTCTTTTGGGGGCTTAAGATAAGAGCTCCTTTCTTCTGAGTTTTATTCCAAGTTATTTAATTAGCTCTCCCTCCTTTGCGCGGTGGAATGAAAAGGTAGGAGGGGCCTGTGGCAGAGCAGCATGTGGCTCCAGATGCTCCTCGTCGTCGCTTGTGACGATGCACGATGACTTGGCCACGTCCGGTCACGTCTCACGAGGCGACGAGGAGCGTTAAAGCTTCATTATCCCATCCCAGGCACCTTCCCACCGCATTTACTCGCACATGCAAAGCACACATGCTAACAGATGTGTTCCGCTGAACTGCAGCAATCAAGAACCTTTTTTTTTTTTTAATCGTCCTTCAGAAGCTGATGTTTTATGCAGGAGCTATGAAATACAGCAGAATCTGAAGACACACTATTTAGTACCCTAAAACATTTTTAAGTCTAAGCACAAAATGAATACTGTGCAAAGTGTACACTATATATGGTGAAATATTGCAGAATGCATGCACTGGACACCACGTGGCCTTAAATATTCCAGTATAACCACAACAACAAAAGACAATGGCGGGCAGTGGATATATGGAAGCTCCAAGGCAATATTTCGCATTTTTCCAACAGGTGCTAAGATAAAAAACAGAATTCTACTGTTTATTTGCACAAAAGTGTATTAGGTGCTGCACAGTATGCAATGTTGGACTCGCTGTGCAAAATTGCATACAAAATATGTGTATTTAGGGAAAGGGAGCTATAGTATCCCACTTGACTACATTTGGAGGTGTTCTTATGCATAATGTAAATTATATGTGTTGCACATTCACATTCTATCTACTGTAATCTGTAAACCAAAGAAATGCATTATCTAACATGTCTATATTTTAAACAGGAATTTTTCTAAAAAGCAGCAGATGCACAAATTTGAAGATGCAGATTGCAGACATCAGAATTATTTGAATTATTAAAAATAATTCACAAACAACATCATGGCTTTCATTTTAGAGCCTCACGCCCACTTGCACATGATTATCATCTCTCAGTGGGATATTAGCAGGGATGATACCTGTAGGCTGGTCTTAAATAAATGTGCTTTTTCGTTCAAATGAAAATGGCAGCTAATGTTAATATTTAATCCCTTCAAATTAGAATGACAAAATTACGTCAGTCCAAACACAGGGTGGCACTTAACAGTGCAGTCTGATAATGAATGACTGATGATAAAATTACGTAACATTTTTATCTGGCCTGATCTGTGTATTAGATAATAAAAAAAAACAATTAGGATCTAATTGGGCAGAACAATGGGTTTTCAGCAGGGATTGTTCCAGACCAGCTTCACATGTTGATCTTTACATACCAGGAACACTCTACAAAGTGACCTGTGAAGTACCCCCCCCGTACCCAACGCGTCAGCTGACATTTATGGCAGAATTTATAAATCTCTGTCGGCTTGTTAGTCTGTTGTTCATATTTGGCCTGAGTGACGAAGACACAGTGTACGTGTCTTCCAGTGAAAGACAGGCCGGCGAGGAGAGCCACTCTCCATATGCCGCTTTACCTACAGACTGACATCAGCGTGTGATGTAACGTCACCGCGGGAATGCAGGAGGGATCCCGCCGCCATCCTACAGCTGCTTGGTCACGTTGATCCGAAACGCTGCTGTAATGAAGCTGCAGATGGGCCGGCCTGCATGAGTGAGCCGTGCCTCTAATGAAGCCGACTGGGACGCATTACCTGGCCGATTGATGTGGGCGTGGCTGGCATGCTGCTTGGGATGTAGGTTGCGTGGGGCGTCAAGTGCTTGCTTCTGAGCACCAAATTCATTTTGTGGCACCAAATGATTTATATAATGACAAAATCAATTTACATACTGCTACATTTAGTCCACAAAAGCAAGAAGTTCTATTTTCTTCACAGAAATCATTTAGACTTGTCCAGAGCGACTTACAACGTGATTTCATGTTACAATCGATGAAACAATCAGTTCTGGTTCATGAATACAATCATTTTATTCACCCAGTTGTAGTTTTTCTTACATTAATCAGACTATAAGAAAGTAACACGTTAGTCTAAGTATCCTCTAAAGAGGAAGTTCTTAAGCAAAAACTGCTGTTCTGAACTTGTGGGGAAGTTCATTCCACCACCAAGACAGAGAAGAGTCTAGATGAATGTCTTCCTCGTACCTTCAGCGGTGGAGGGACCAGACGAGGAGGACTGGAGGTGCTCTGATGGTAGGATGGTGCTGCCCCATGCTTGACCGACAGGAGGTTTGTGCACACAATGGATTTTGCCAGTAACAAAATTGAAACTTTTGTCAAGGACAAAAGGACATTTTCTTCACAATTGGTCATCAAAACTATTTTTCGATGGTGTTTCCCAGTTGTGTGCATGTGTGTGGTGGCAGGAAGTGGTAGTAGCCTAGTGGGTAACACACTCGCCTATGAACCAGAAGACCCAGGCTCAAATCCCACTTACTACCATTGTGTCCCTGAGCAAGACACTTAACCATGAGTGTCTCCAGGAGGGGACTGTCCCTGTAACTACTGATTATAAGTCGCTCTGGATAAGGGCGTCTGGTAAGTGCTGTTAATGTAAAATGTAAATGTGTGTGTACGGCTACAGGCCGTACACATCTGGGTGACACAGTGCAAGGAAAACTGAGACTCTGTCACGTTATGTCACGTCATGGCCGCAAACAAATCTACACGGCTGCAAAATGTCCTCCAATTCAGGCCCAAATGACCAGACCGTTCGGCTTCATTTACTATTAAATTCTCATTGGCTGCGCTCTGCATGGCGCCGTGCGCTGACCCGGGATCAGTTATCCAGCACGGAGCGTCGCAGAGATGCGGAAACCGGCCAAGCTGCGCGGCACACACTGCCACATAACCGAGGACCGAATCATTTTCTCTATCTACGGCATCAAACCCCGTGTAGCGACGGCTTTCCTTCCTTCGCTCTGCACGGGATGATTTATACCTGTATGAACACGATTTAAAAGGCCCAACAACGCCTGCAGACAGCAGAGTGACACGCTGCTTAGTGCCATTATTTGCCCCGCTTATTTGGGTTGTGACGCGTGTCCCCCGCCGCCGCGCGACACGCCGTCATTTTCTTTGTCATTCTGCGCGGAGATGAATAGGCCGGACGCCGGCGGATGGAGATGGCCGCCATCTGCTCCATGCGTTGTGTTTGATCACGGGAGCTGCAGGCTGGTCAGGAGATCGCTGGAGCATCTGCTCACCTGGAGTGCCACATTGTGCTCCCCTCCGCTCCCCACAAAGGCCGCCTCCCACTCTGGATCCCCGGGCTCTTTTGTTGCCGCCGCGCTAATGATGGCCTCGGCGCGGGTACGTTGGCCTCGGCGGTGTGGGCTGAGGCCGGAACGGCGTCTCTTGACCCTCCGCACATCTCAGCCGAGGACTTGCGCGGTGCTAATTAAGAAGGAATCCGGGTTCTCGGCGGACTCTTATTAAATTATGAACCTAGAGCTTCATTCCCTCAGCCCAGTCTGGGCTTGTGGTAAAAAAAATAAAAATTAAATGTATAAATGAAACACCGGGTCTTAGTCGTTTCTTATTAGACGTGCAATTTACATGCCACCGTACGTCTTCTCATTATTCATTTGAACTAATTAGCTCATGGCCAGTTCGGTTTCAGAGGACTGAAAAGTGAAAGTGAGGTGATTGTCATTATGAAACCCCCAGAAGGGGGCAGTGGTGGCCTAGCGGTTAAGGAAGTAACCAGAAGGTTGCCGGTTCAAATCCCGATCCGCCAAGGTGCCACCGAGCAAAGCACCGTCCCCACACACTGCTCCCCGGGCACCTGTCATGGCCGCCCACCGCTCACCAAGCGTGATGGGATAAATGCAGAGGACAAATTGCACTGTGTGCACCATGTGCTGTGCTGCTGTGTATCACATGTGACAATCACTTCACTTCAGAAGATCCAGTTCTCTCTCCAGAATAACTCTGTATGGCTGAGGGCAAGTGGTGTTGGGTTTTTTTCTACGGTCGGGCGTAAATTGAGATTTCGTGTACTGGTGCGAGCCCCCACACTCACGTTCACATTCGCTCATGGGTCACGGGGAAAAAAAAGACCATTACCGTCTGCGGCAGGACCTGTTTGGAGCGGGAAGTCAAATGTCTTGTGTTTGTCATGCTTTCCTCTTTAATGTCAGTTTTTTTATAGATCTGTACGTTCTGAAATAAAGATATGCTTGCCTGAAGCCAGTATAAAAGATATACAGTGAAGATCTCCATTACAAAATGGGATTGGTCCAGGGCTAGGCTTGATGCATGAACTGGAAACTGACCCTAAAACTTCTGTCTTCTGTCTTTAGCTGACATTTCTTAGTTTTAATCCACTGCAAGTTGTAAAGTTTATTGTATTTATGGCATTTAGCCAATGCCCTTATCCACAGCGGCAGTACCCCTGGAGCAAACTTTAACACTCAATGAGCCATTTGGACCCATTTTCCACAAAAGAGAAAGCTCGGGGAGCCACAAATTCTTTTTGCCGTCATATGAATATAATAATGCATATATTATTATTATTATTTCTATCACAAATACACGCTGATGACGGGTCAACGGTTTAATCACCCAGACAAGTGTAAAAACCCAGCCGGACGTGTTCGGGGAAGAGAGGAGATCTGGTCACCCTGACTCTACACAAATCACATCAACAGCTAAAAACATAATACACTTAAATAGTTATTTATTATCCAAAGCCACTGCATGTAAGGATGAAAGCGCTGCTGACCCCTGACCCCTGTCCTGGATCAACTTAGTGTGACACCAAGGCAGTTCTGGGCTAGCCAGGTGCTGGCAGTCACGTACACACAAAGGTGTCCTGCTTATTTGGCACGGGTGATTAAAACCCACTAAATGCTGGTTTTCTGCTGACGTTATGTTGCACTTTTCTTCTGTTTTTTTTTTTTTTTTTTTGTATTTTAGCCATGGCGCCTCTATTTGTTTCAGTTTTTAAATCCACTTTCCTTTTCGAACGTCGAGTGTTTGCACCTCCTCCGTTACACCCCATGGCATGACACTCAGGGTTGCCAATCTACCCAAAAAAAAAAAAAAAAAAAAGTGAAGTGATTGTCACATGTGATACACAGCAGCACAGCACATGGTGCACACAGTGAAATTTGTCCTCTGCATTTAACCCATCACCCTGAGTGAGCAGTGGGCGGCCATGACAGGCGCCCGGGGAGCAGTGTGTGGGGACAGTACTTTGCTCAGTGGCACCTTGGCGGATCGGGATTCGAACCGGCAACCTTCTGATTACGGGGCCGCTTCCTTAACCGCTAGGCCACCACTGCCCCACCAGAAGAACATCAGAAAATAACAGTATTTGGATAAAATGCAGTGCAACCACCAATGAAAATGACACATCCTGGAATTCTTTGTGTTATTCTGCTACTTGTAACAAAATCCTCCACTAATTTATACATAGTTTTACAGCCTGTTAACTGACAATACCTGTTCAGAATAAGAAGTCTAGCTCCTATTTCGTTGACATATTCTAACATTATAATCATCTCTCTTTCCAAATAGACTAAATGATTTTATTACATTTTGTATCAAATCTTTTGTTCCACAACTCTAAGCAATTAATAACAAGTAGTACATGCACAGATCTCTCTGGGAACCAAAACCCCACCAAACACAAGTCTCAATTCAAACAAGTTCACAGGCGACGCCTGGTAAGAACGCTTACCAAACCAAAACAGGTCCAAACGCTATCACATGATTTGAGAACTCTGAATTACGGGTAAATTTCAAATTCGTCTGCTTCCTGTATTTACTTTTGTTGTTCCCACGTCGATGCTTCTGACCAATCAGCTGAGAGAAAGTTCTTGTGTGATTTGAAGCTACGCGTTTTGGTTTGCTTGGATTTTTCCCGCCATGCAAGGGAACCACCCCAAGAGGATTCGGACCAAAGCATTTACATTTACAGCATTAACCAGACGCCCTTATCCAAAGTGACTTACAATCAGTAGTTACAGGGACAGTCCCCCTCTGGAGACACTCAGGGTTAAGTGTCCTGCTCAGGGACACAATGGTAGTCAGTGGGATTTGAACCTGGGTCTTCTGATTCATAGGCGAGGCCACTAGGCTACTTCCACTACCAAGCAAACGTACTAAGGTGTGAAAGGTGTGGGCTGTTGCAAGAACCTCGGAACGTTTGGTCGCACTGCCCTCCCGCATGCAGCAGAAACCAACATTATTAATTATAACAACACCCCAGAGAGCTCAACTGACGCGCGTTTATTGTAATGAGGCGCTGATGTCGGAGTTAATGCAGCCTTTTAAAAGCCTGAGTGAAATAGTGACCTTGTCACCTCATTTGACCCCCGGTCCCTCCGTCCCACTCATTAGGACTCCATGCCACCGCCGCCGCAGGCTGCCACTTAATGAGGCTCTAATGGGAGTTTCTCAGGTGAGAACCGCACTTCCATGGACTAATGGTCTGGGGAAGACTTCGTCTCTTTATTCCTCCGGTTCTTGTTCTGTAGACGGCTTATCTGTCAGGGATCAGTTGACTTTTTGTGATGCAGCCTCAGCTGCAGTGACACGTGACGACGGGAGCTGGAACCTTCTCGCTCCTCTCCAGCTTTGCAGGCTTTACTGACGAGTGGGAAGCTTTGGCTTCGCTTAAAGGACGAAAGCTGCTTTGAATTGGGACCGATCTGGTGGCAGAAAACCCCACAACGTAATCAGGGGTGTGTGAGAAGCTCTGTTCGTGGTCCAGGCTGCGTTTTGGTGGGGGTGGGGAGGGATTTACGCATAAATTTGAGACTGTGAGAATTTTTTTGGTTAATTGGCAGAATGGAAGCGGTGCATTGTGGGAGAGCTCCTTGTGTCGGGCTGTGCCTGCAGCGTGGCTCTCCGAGAGAAGAGATCAAAGCGCTGAAATCCGGGGCGCTCGCGCAGCCCGTGGATAAAAGACTCGTCTCTTCTCTCCTCTCTTCTCTTTTTTTTTTTGAAGCTCTTCTCTTGACCTACATGTTGCAGCTGAAAGGCCTCGTCGTTCCGCCCACCATTTGAATGTTCCTGCATCGGAACCTTCTGCGAACAGGTGGCGGTGCGAGTGCGGTGGCAGTGATGGATTGTTTCCTGCTCGGGGTCACGTAGGAGTTGAATGAAGCCATGTGGCTCGGCATCGATTCATATCTGATGCCCGGCCTGCCCCTTCCATTCCAATCCTGCTCCTATCGATCGGTGCGGCAGGACGGGCCGGCGGGTCGATAAAACCGGAGTGGAAACAGGTGACGGTTTTCCTCTGCTGCCGCTGTTTTGAAGCTGGGGATCAGGGGGCGTGGCCGGACGCGCTTGGCGAGTCCGGAAGGGACTTGTGATGTTATTAGGGGAACACCGCAGTCGATGGCAGCTGCCGACGAATACAGACGAAGTGGCGCTGAAGCACCCAGAGGGACGTTGATGGACTTTCCTTCGCTCACAGCTTTATTCATTTCTTCTTTTCTCTTCTGTCCTTGATTTTAGGGGAGGACAACATGGCCAAAAAATGATATCGAGGAAGTTTGCATCCAAACTCCAAACTAACAGTTTACTTGTGGGTTAAACGTCGCCTGTCTTCTGATCACCAGCCACCCGACTGTCAGGATTGACTGCAGCTGTGCTTATCACCGGTGGCCACTGACGGCGCATAAAGGCCGGACATTTCCGCCCCTTCGGGAGGGACGGCATTCTGTCACGACTACGGACTTACGGGGGAAGGAAGCGCAGAGGTCTGGCATTCTGGGAAGGGGTTTTATTAATAAATAAACAATAAACACAAATAAAGACGGGCGCGGTGGCCGAAAACAATTTAACTTCAATAAAGAACCCCCCTCCATTCGCTTCTCGGCCTTTTGGCTAAGATCAAGTGTAGTTTCTGTTCTTTATTTAAGTTAAACTGTATTCGGCCACCGCGCCATTGTTTCTTTTGTGTTTATTGTTTGTTTATAAATAAAACCCCTTCCCGGCATGTCACACCTCTGCGCTTCCTTTCCCCGTACGTCCGTAGTCGTGACACCGACTTGTTGGTTCTGACAGCTCTAATATTTCCTTATTTCATTACAGAATCTCTATCATTCCTCTGATAAACTGGTCATATGCCAAATGATGTTACCGATAATTTGTTAGGGAAAATGTTCAGAATAAATTGATCAGCAACGACAATTTTAATTTTAATAAGACTGAAAGTGAAAAATAAATTGAGCGCAGAGTCTCTTTTTTACACTATGCACTGGCAAAAGGAGTCATGCTTAATTAAACTCAGATTTATTGACAGTGAAAACCTCCTTATTGTAATAAGAGAAGGAAACAGAAGAGGACAGGACGTCTGCCGGGGACCCTGAGGTCGTCTTTATTATTATAAGAGTTTTAATGAGGCGTTGGGACCTCGAGTCTTGGTCCATAATTCATGAAGCAGTAATGAACCCGCTGATTAACGCTAGATAATGATAATTTACTGAGATTTTTGACGGTTTCTTCCCCCAGCTGTACATCCAGACCACCACCCTGACCATTTCGGTGAGCCTCAGCGCGTCTGTGTCCCTCGGCCTGCTCTACATGCCGAAGGTCTACGTGGTGCTCTTCCACCCGGAGCAGAACGTGCCCAAGCGCACCCGCAGTCTGAAGGCCGTCGTCACTGCGGCGACCATGCCCAACAAGTTCAACCCCAAGGCGGGCCTGCGGCCCAACGGGGAGGCCAAGAGCGAGCTGTGTGAGAGCCCGGAGACGCAGAGTAAGAGCCTTACCACAGTTCCAACACACAGCACTTAAATACGGAAACTCCATCGCACTCCACCTGCAAATTTAACATGTAGACGGGTGTGGACCCTGTTATCCAGGGTTTAAAAGTGATTGTTTTTGTCATTGGGCCACACAGCACATGGGGCACACAACAAAATGTGTCATCTGCTTCGAAACCATCGGCGTTAGTAAGCAGTGGGCAGCTATGAAAGGCGCCCCGGGATCAGTGGGTGGGGACAATACCTTGATCAAGGGGACCTCAGTGGCACCTTGGTGGTTCAGGATTTGAACCCGCAACCTTTCGAGTGGGTCCTCCGCTCACTGAGGAATTAAGACGGCTTCCTTACGCCCTAGGCCACTACTTAGTGTTCATGTTCAGCGATTACAGGTAAATGCTACTAACATGATATCTGGGTATGATGATTTTGGATGACGTGTTGGTGTATGAATGTGGGTGTAGGTATCAGTAATGGAGTGCTACTACTCTCCATTAAATATATACAGTACAGACCAAACGTTTGGACACGCCTTCTCATTCAATGTGTTTTCTTTATTTTCAGGACCATTTACGTTGGTAGATTCTCACTGAAGGCATCAGAACTATGAATGAACACATGTGGAGTTACGTACTTAACAAAAAGTGGAGACCTGACCTCCACAGTCACCGGACCTGAACCTAGTCCAGATGGTTTGGGGTGAGCTGGACCAACAAGTGCTAAACACCTCTGGGAACTCCTTCAAGACTGTTGAAGCATTTCAGGTGACGACCTCTTGAAGCTCATCGAGAGAATGCCAAGAGTGTGCAAAGCAGTAATCAGGTTTTCAGTACAGAACTCCACATGTGTTCATTCATAGTTTTGATGCCTTCAACGTAAATGGTCCTGAAAATAAAGAAAACACATTGCATAATAAGGTATTATGCAATGTAGTGTATATACACAGACAAATGTATACATCTGTGTGTAGATTTCTTTGAAATGTATGTAGGCATCTCTAATGTGAGTGTAGATATTGGTGATGGTGTTGCTGTCAGTGATGTGGGTGTGGGTGGTGTAGGTGGAGACCGGAGCCCATGATGGATGTGCGGGTGTAGGTATTGATGATAAGAAGGTATTGTGTGTGGATGTAGGTGTAGATATCTCGATCGGAGCGTGTCGGAGTGGCCCGTGCCTCCCGGCCGCTGCTGCAGTGCTCCGTCTGGCCGGAGTTTGTTTATTTGCGCGCTACGCCCGCGGCGGCGTCGCTCGGCGCTGCATCATCCCCGACTCTCGCTGCCATTATTACCCTGTTGCAGTCATTATTTATGAGACGCCCGCGCTCTTATTTTCCACCTCAGTGGCTCCGGAAAATTAGCTGCCCTCTTCCCTCCAACACGGGAAATTGGAGTCAATTTTGTAAATCAGGCGCGAGCGCTAAGCGTCGCTCCATCGCTTCAGGGCCTCCGCGGCGCGGAGGAACGCTGGGAACCTCTGAAGCCCCTCGGAGCCCAGCCGAGGACGCAAAGTGCCAGGCCGGCCGCTGCGGCACCGGTGTCGAGAGTCGTTTCCCGCCAAAATCGTCCCTAATGGCCTGTTTAAACGTTTGGCTAATGCGAAACGTGAAAAAAATATTCACGATGAATACACATTTTTTTAAAACCCCGTTGGTTGAGCTCCACACACTCTGCATGATGGAGGGGGAAATGAGTGTCTCTTGGCGGCGCCACTTCAGCTGTCCTCGGCTTTAATAGCGGTAAACATTCGTATCTCGCTGCCACAGGCTCCGTGCGGAGCCAGCAAATGAAGATGCTGCTGCCGGTTCCTGGGCGGTTCTGCGCCCTGACCTTCCAGGAACGCAGTACCTCCATCCGCGGAAGAAAATGAAGACGTCAGTGTTTGTAGTTTTACTCAGATGAATCTGGGAACTCGGAGCTGAAGGCACGAGGAACCTTCTCGCGTCTGGAAGATCACCAGAACTATCAGGAGGGCATCTTCTGCCCAGACATCTCCTTCCGATTTGACACGCCTGAGAGGGAGGGGGGCTTTAATGAAGCCCACCGTGGCGGCGGGTCGGACGCCGGCGGATCCCCGCCGAACACGGCGCATGAATATGTAAATCGGGTTCATTTGTCACAGCTACAGGGGACACAGAGCTCGGAGGGAAAATAACATTTCTCGCTCCCCAAAATACATCTGTCAGATGCAGCGTGGCGGCCGGGGCCACTGCAGGACTTGTCCTGGTTACCTGCCGTGCTCAAAAGTCCCAGATTCTCTTTAACTAAAGTTGTTCTGGCGCGACGAAGCGGCCGAATTCCAGACACTGACCGGCCACTCGGCCAATCAGAGCGATGAAGTTAGAACGCTAATCACTCACCTCACTGTTGTCACATTAAGGTGACAGAGGGGCGGGAACAGGAGTCGGAATGTTGTTCCAAACTGTGATGTGTGGGCGTGGCCCAAAAGCCAATTCAGAGGTGAAAGGTCACCAGTTTGGTTTCTTAAAGTCCTTTTCCAGTGACACGGAGCCTCCTCAAATAAAATTATTAACTGGGTTGGTATTAGCCAGGTAGCACACTCACCTATGAAGCAGAAGACCCAGGTTGTGAAAGTGATTGTCACTTGTGATACACAGCAGCACAGCACACGGTGCACACAGTGACATTTGTCCTCTGCATTTAACCCATCACCCTGAGTGAGCAGTGGGCAGCAATGACAGGTGCCCGGGGAGCAGTGGGTGGGGACGGTGCTTTGCTCAGTGGCACTCAGTGGCGGTCCGGTATTCGAACTGGCAACCTTCGGATTACAGGGCCGCTTCCTTAACCGCTAGGCCACCACTGCCCCAAACCCCACTTACTACCATTCTGTCCCTGAGCAAGACATTGAACCCTGAGTGTCTCCAGGGGGGACACTGTCCCTGTCACTACTGTTTGTAAGCGGCTCTGGATAAGGGCGTCTGGTAAATACCATAAGTGTATTAATGCAAAATTATCTAAGATTTCACACAGACATAATAAAAACATTATAAAACGTGCAATTCCATTAGCGTGCCGCTACACATGGATGCAAGTACAGGAAGTAAAATAAAGATTTTTAGAGCTTCTGCTGGACGTCTCAGGGGAACTCACATCCTTTTCAGGTGGTTCCCCGTAATTTTACTGTAGATCCTCCTGTTTTGGTGTTCCTGCAGAGCATGGTGGTATAAGACACACTGATGGAAAATGCCACTTAGTACTAGTACTGATGCAGCCTGGGTAATTCTGATCCGCAAGGTGCTCTTACTACGTGTGAAGTAAGACTACGTTGGCGTGCGGTGTTTATTCACAGCGTAAGAAAAATGTAGAACTTTGTAAATGAGATTCTCTCTTGTCTTTTCTCTCGCAGGCACCAAACAGACCTACATCAGTTACAGCAATCATGCACTCTAGAGAGAGAGACGGGGAGAGGGGGGACGCCGGGTTCACTCCGCCGAGAGCAGCACTTCTGACCAAATGGCGACGGATGGATCCGGGAAATACAGAAAGGATTGAGAATCTCTCTGAGACATAAGAGCAGGGGACCGCAGCAGGCAGGACTCTCCTCAGGTGGTCCAAGCAGCGAGGACTGTGGCAGTCAGAACTGTGTGTGTGTGTGTGTGTGTGTGTGTGCATGCACGAGGGTGACGGTGGAGAGAGAAAGACTCCTTTCCTCTGCAACGTCATCGTTTATCTCTCCCTTTTCAGTGTCTTGCTTTCCACTCCAGGGTCTCTTCAGGTCTGTGCTTTGTTTGTGCTCCGCTGATTGACCAATCAGCAGTAACCTTTGAACCGATGTGGCGAGAGGGGCGGGGATTCAGGGTTTGTCGTGAACTTCTGGGCTCCGGTTGTAATTTGATGATTTGACGGGAGGTGGGTCAATGTTTACAGATGTTAAGCATGTTAGTTTGGACATCCCTGTGTTGTGTTGTTGAATTCTTAAAAACTACTATAAAAAAACGGAATGCTTACAAAAAAAAAGTCGCTGTTCCATTACGGTTTGACTATTTGGTCTCTTGCCCACCGTTGATGAAAAGAATCTGGTCTTGGTTTTATCATTTATGATTTTATCGATTTTCAGTGACCCCCCCCCCTCACATCTGCGAAGCTTTCACTGCCTGACGTGTCCGACTCATCGTCATCTCATCTCAGTTCAGAGCGTCGCTGACCCCTGACCCCTGACCCCAGCGGCTCTGGACCACAGCTGGACTCAGCTTCCAGACTCACCAGCAACAAACTGAAAAAAGAACGATGATTCTATTCATTATAAAAATAGCACGACCTGCCCTGCCTCATCCGATCAACACCAAGACAGCTTGAGGCATCAGACATCATGTGACCACTGACATCACAGTTTTCACTGTGTGTGATGTAATTTTAAAGCTTCTGTTTCTTTCTTTTGATTTTTTTTTACCTCATTATTTTCAAGGTATCTGTGTTGCAGAACTAAATATGTCCGTGCTGACCTGAACTAAATGAGCAGATCGTGTATGTTACTCAATGGATTGGTGATGTTTGCGTTGTGTCCAAATTTGACAGAAGAAAAAAAAAACAAGAGAGAAATGAATAACGGAAAAAAATATGAACAGTGCCTGGGATCCTACGGTATGATGACGAACTGTATTTCATTGAAGAAAAAAAGAAATAAAATAAAGTATATGGAGCATGTTATGTTTTTATACCAGAATGTTTCTAATAAAATGTTTTGCAAACCAGCAGCATCGTCACTTCTGATCGAGTTCTGATTGGTTGTCACATCCGTGCCGGCTCCACCCCGATGACACGCCTTGCCCCTCCCCTGAGTATGAGGGACATTGTCTGTGTCTGCGTGTCATGTCACCCGTATCCGCGGGTTTCTGGGTAGGTCCCAATTCTGTAGAGGGCACTTCCGGGATGAGGGTCCCGGGTCCCGTTTCCCTCCTACAGGGATCCTCCCAGGTGTGAGGAGCACCAGGTGTGGCTTCAGAGCGCGTAGACGACCTCACGGACTGAGAAGATCCCCATCCTTTTAGCACATGGTGTGGTGCATTATTTCTGCCTTTTTCCATATGGTATCTCCCTGCAGTAAACTGGTCATCCCCTGTTCCCCCCTCAGACATGACATTGGTCTGTTTCTGTCTTCTGATTGGTTCGATTCTTCTGCACCAGTCTAGAAACAAACAAGTTGGACAGTACAAGAAGAATTAAACCCTTCGGTCTCAGCGTTCCACAGTATGGATGACTTTGATCATTCCCCAATGAAGCCTCAGCGGCATGGGTGACCCATTGCTGTCAGTGTGCGGGGCCTTACCACCCACAGTCTGAGGAAATGTTGAGCTGGTGAGATCTGTAATCGCTGTAGTCATCCAGATCGTGGTGACGTGCTGCATCTCCTGTGTAACTTGCTCTGTAATTGGAGGCGTGAGCGTGGATCCTTGTGAAATTGAAGACCGCTCCTCTTCTGCAGCGCTGTTCAGTTTCACATTGTCTGTATCAAATTGCTTTTAATTTCACTCTGCGGTGAACAAACAAAATAGCCGCATTAAAGACGCAATAAAAGGCCTGTTCGGGGATGAAAGCAGCAGAAATGAAAAGAAAAAAGAGATTCAAGCTTCCCGCCAGCCAACATCTCATCTTTTTAAAGACGGACTGGACGCTCTCATATTCTGAAACCGCTATTTGCATCCCAAGACGTCAAACAGATCATATTCCCGGTTATGAATCTCTTGAATAAGCCATTTCACCATGGATGCGCTGGCCTATAAATGAGAAATATGGGCACATGAGCACAGCAGTAACAGCTACTAATTGTCCATAAAACTCCTTTATTCATTTTCACATATTTCTAAATTTATTCTTACAGCCACCATATCTACATTTTACCACTGTCAACTTATTACAGTTGTAAATAAAAATTGTGTACAGTGTTTTTATTGTGTGTGTGTGTGTGTGTGTGTGTGTGTGTGTGTGTGTGTGTGTGGAAAACATCAAAGTAAAGATAGTTTTTTACATTGAACACAGGGGATTTTGTACATATTACAAAATCTCCTACATTTCTTAATTTTTCCTAACAAATAAACAGAAAGATGAGTACACACCTCCTGCAGTCATTCATTCGTGTGTGTGTGTGTGTGTGTGTGTGTGTTATTGGATGTGTTAGAGAGTCAGTTTAAATCCTGATGAAGTGAAGTGATTGTCATTGTGACAATGACAACAACAGCACAGCACACGGTGCACACAGTGAAATGTGTCCTCTGCATTTAACCCATCACCCTTGGTGTGCAGTGGGCAGTCATGACAGGCGCCCGGGGAGCAGTGTGTGGGGACGGTGCTTTGCTCAGTGGCCCCAATGTTTATCATGTATATCCTGCAATATGAGTAAAAATCACCATCACCATGTCACCATGTTACCATTTTAACATGAACCAGTGAGACCAGCTCTGGTTCTTCTGCAAAGTTGTGACGTTCAAAGAAGCCCTGAACAGAACCTCCATCCTGGACCTGAAGATCAGCAGCAAAAACAGAACACACATACAAGAAACATTCAAACTGAAACTGAACAAGAACATTTCAGCTGGAGTTCACCATTAACAATATTTTAATAGGTTTAGATATAAATAGAATATATTTCTATTTAAATAGAAAATATTTTATAATAACAAATTAAAATTGCCCGAGAAGCTGCCTGTAAATGCAATATCAATAAAGATTTATTTTTCCCCTCCCACACACACACACAGGCACGCCACCATTTCCTCCTGAGGAAATAGAGGGTTCCACCACCAGCCGTGATTACAGTCTGGGGACAACATGACCCGCCCGCTTGCTGGAGTAATTCCACCCATTCACGACACGGCAGCGCTGACCACTGGATCTCCATCTGAAATTATGTATATTTTCTTCTCCACAGCACCCCGTCTTACTGTAATTGCCAGTTATTACAGCACAATAGGAAGCCAACACCTGCAGCCCATAATAACCTCCTGAAGAGGCTGGGCCTGCATCGTGCGTTGCTAGGAGACGTGTTACACTCTGACTGTATAAAACAAGGCGTGGAAGTGGCGGCAGTTAAACGCCTGGTTAAGAGAGTTATTGGCGGTCTCGCGGAGAGAATAACGCGCATGTAGTGGACACATGGTCCCTTCCTCCTCAAAGGACGAAGAAAAGATAGAAACTCTGAGCTGCAGCATCAACGTGCGCAGGCAGCTGTCTCCGGTTGAAAAATGGCCTGTCGCAGCGGTTGCGGTCAGAAGTGCAGGAGGAAGGGGGTCTCGTCTTATTCTCTTATTTCATGTTGGAATAATTGAGCCCCGGGGAGACTGGCGGGAAGTCAGGTGTGCCCGTGTGCGGGTCCCCCGGGGCCACAGACAAGGCGGTGGAGAAGTGGGGCAGCCTTACGAGGCTCCTACTGTATCTCATGCATAAATCTGCAAACAAGAGCTTCACATTTCCCAGGGAGTGAAAGTATGTAAAATCCTTTTCATAAATCGTCCTGAAGGCGTACCACAGTTTTCTTTAATACATGCTCAAATGTTTTGATAAACAATAACTTGTCATAATCGCCATAATCTCTTACACTCACTCACTAGCCGTTATTGATTATTCCTAAGCAGTCTGTCGGGACCCATCCAGGGACACTTGGTGCAGGGCATGGACCTCACACGCACCATTCAACTATTCACACACACACACAAAGACACACACATCTACAGACAATATCCTTTCCATCTTAGTCTAGCACTGGTAGCACGCACAAGGTTGACCAGGCTTTTAAAAAGCAATACTTCTCGGGTAGTAGTCTAGTCCATTTTCCAGCAGTGATGTTACACGTGTAATCTTGTCCAGGTCCCAGCAGTGATGTTACACGTGTAATCTTGTCCAGGTCCCAGCAGTGATGTTACATGTGTAATCATGTCCAGGTCCCAGTAGTGATGTTACACGTGTAATCATGTCCAGGTCCCAGCAGTGATGTTACACATGTAATCATGTCCAGGTCCCAGCAGTGATGTTACACATGTAATCATGTCCAGGTCCCAGCAGTGATGTTACACTGATGTGCCTGTAACATCACTGCTGGGACCTGGACAATATTACACATGTGACATCACTGGGACCTGGACAAGATTTATGCATGTAACATCACTGCTGGAAAATGGACTAGATTATGTGTGTAACATCACTGCTGGGACCTGGACAAGATTACACATGTAAAAATATTTCTGGGACGTGGACATGATTAGACGTGTAACATCACTGCTGGAAAGTGGACTTGTGCAGGTCCCAGCAGTGATGTTACACGAGAAAGCTTGTCCGGGTCCCAGCAGTGATGTTACTGGTGTAATCTTGTCCAGGTTCCATGTGGACAACAGCATTTCAGATAACGCTCCTGTGTGGGTGGCATTATGGGCATTTTTTTTGCAAGAGCATCCATGCTGCCCCGACATCAGGATTGCATACGATCTATGGCCACTACAAGGTAGTGTTGCATCGTATATTAAAATTCATCGGACTCATGAAAAAAAGCAGTAGATAATGAATAATGGCCTGGGATAATGGCCTTTGTTTTAATTTGCACTCTTTTTTTGTTCAGCGTATGAGGTGGAAATGAAGGTTTCTGTAATCCTGTAAATCACCATGGCATGCATCACTCTCTCTTAATAATGTCTTATTAAATTGTTTCATTATTGTGGACACTAAATTACTTTTGAGACGAGCGTGTGGGGTTTTTGTAAGGTTTACTTCTACATACCATTTAAGTTTTATTTAGTACTCATGCACAAGCATTCCATTTCTAAAGAGGAGTGGAAATATTATAAATGTTTGGTGAAATTGTTCCTTCAGAACCTTCCTAACTGTCGTCAACTGCCCTGGCGCTGCAGTGTGGATTGTATTAAACAAGCCTTGATTTACATTCTTGGCAGAAAATATGAATTAAGGGCCTTTTTTCCGCTCGTTTGAACGCCGGTCGAGCTCCGTAATGAAGCGGGGGAAAACAAACCCGAACATGAAATGCCCCCACCCAGGCAATTACGCGTCCCACACACGGCACTTCAAACGGAGGCCTGCTGCTCCACCGCCGGCCCCGCGTCCCTTGTAATTACGATTAGAAGGGTTTTGTCTCGTTCGAGGTACGACGTGTCCTCGTCTGTGGTGCCTCTGAAGGACAGAGACGGCGGGCGTTTGCCGCAGCGCCGCTTGGGGGGTTTACGCGGGCCGGGCGCCGTTCAGCAACTCACTTAAAACAAACATCGGTCGAGGGTAATTGTGCCGAGGCGGCCGCGTGCAGGAAAGCGACGGGGATCTGGCCTCTTCTGGCCGGTGTTTCATTCGTACGCTTTTCTCTCCCCTCCATCTCTGTAAATAAGTGCAAAATATTGCAAGGGCAGGGTCCCTACGAGCTTCAGGTTCAACAATATACAAACAAAAATTCTGTTTAATTCATTTTGAAAAAAGTTGAACATGGATGGAAAGGTTTGGGTGATCAGCACTAAAGCCCCGTCCACACGAGAAGGTTTTTCTCAAAACAGGTTTTCAGTTTCGAAAAAAATGGCGTCTACATGGGCAAGGGCGGCACCCCCCAATTCCACACCCTCCACCCCCCCAACACACACACACACAAACTTATTAAGAATTATTTATGTTATGTCCTGGTCTAGGTCAGAAAGAGGCAGAGAAACGGCATTTTAGTAAATCGAAACAGTACAATTCCAGCCTTGAAGCACCAGTTAGACTCCTGGGAACTGGGAATCCGTCTGGCGTATTTGCCCCTTCTCCCTTTCCTCCTTTCCTCTCTCCCGTCCCACGCCATCTTTAATGGCCCTACTCTGAAGGGGGCGCACAACAGTGTCAGGAATGGGAGGAGTTCCGTAAATTACAGGCTCCTCCTACAAAAAGGAAAAACACAAACAAGACAGAGAACACAGACCACACATCACATGACCACGCGACGTAACACAAACCTGTGTTCTGAAGCATGCTGAATTCATCCAGACAAACATACAGGGCGTTGACCTTTCAACCTGTGTTCATTTTGCACAGTATCAACACTCATCCTCCAACCCGAGTACCACCACAATGTTAATGAATTGACTCTTTAGTGCCCAGATTCAGTTTGTTTTTCCATTTCGCACAACACAAGAAAATTGAATTGTGACATAATGAGCTTGGATCGAGAATATTATGAATGAGAGTGTGCTTTATTTGGAAGCGCTTCGTCCTCCCTCCCTTCAGACAGGAGTGAGTCTTCAGCCCCGCTGCAGAAAGCAGGCACAACCCAGGGCCTCACACTATGGGTGGTGATGGAATTAAGAGTACAAAACGATGCTGAACTTAGCTCCTTATTCGCAGCTACTGCTCAGCAGGCTGCAATACTAATTATTTTACATAGAAATGTCATATTCATCATACATGCACATGAGCAAAGTTCCCATGTAAAGGTGTGAAATGAAACAATGTCCAGAAAGTTATTAGTTGGTACTATTCTATTAGTACCCTAAACAAGTGAGCTTTCAGAGGCCTAGAGCTTTTAATCTGTAGTTTTTTCATAGTGATTGTAGTGATTGTCACTGTGAGACACTGCAGCACAGCACACGGTGACACAACGAAACGTGTCCTCTGTATTTAACCCATCACCCTTGGTGAACAGTGGGCAGCCATGACAGGCGCCCGGGGAGCAGTGTGTGGGGACGGTGATCTGCTCAGTGGCACCTCAGTGGCACATTGGGCGATCGGGATTAGAACGGGCAACCATGACAAATCGGATAAGGAGCTAACTTCAAGGTCGAGTTTTACTGTGTGAGCTGCTTATTGGAGCAGCCGCACCTCGCAAAATGAGGGTGACCCTTGCTCCGCTCCAAAATATACAAAAACGATCGGTGCCCATGCAATCCTGATGTCAGGGCAGCATGGATGCACATGTAAAAAAATGCCCATAGTGCCACCCACACAGGAGCGTTATCTGAAGACGGCCTGAATGCTGTTTTAACCCCCCTCCACATCTGTAAGTGGCACTCTAACGTCCCACTTTCCTTGTTTGGCGTCCAGCTCTATATTTCAGCCCCAAACCATCTCGATTGGGTTCAGGTCCGGTGACTGTGGTCTCCACTTTTTGTTAAGTACATAAGTCAATGCAGAAAAGTATAATATGTGGTCTGTGCTCACTATGTGCAAAGTGTCAGTGTTTTATTAGATGTCATTAAGAGCCTGACTAAGTGCCCCTTACAGTTCACGTCAATGCTGAAACACCCAACTGTGTCTCTTACCCTGGCTCTGGGACAGTCAGTTCATCTTTAGTTAACAGTCGGTGAACAGCCTCCTGCACAGGCAGATGGTAGCAGCCTAATGATTAACACACTGGCCTATGAACCAGAAGACCACAAAGTCCCAGGTTCAAACCCCACTTACTACCATTGTGTTTTTGAGCAAGACACTTAACCCTGAGTGACTCCAGGGTGGCTGTTCCTCTAACTACAGATTCTAAGGTGCTCTGGATATGCCACAAATGTAAATGTGGTTTCGTACCATTTCAGGATTCGGGTTCTACATTTCACCAGTCATATGCTTGAAAAGTCATTTCAATAAGTATCTGCACTTTAGTATCTTGTGTATAGTCTTAAGTGTCACTGTGTTTACCTAGATATTTCTGGAAACCCACTGCAGAGACTGTGGGAGCAATTCTCCCACAGCAGTAATGATCATGCTTTTTTTATTTCAACCTTATAGGTCAATTCTCCATGTCCTTGGTTCCATTACGGAGGGAGAATTCATCAATATGGCCCTATGGTGCTGAGTAGACATAAAATGCTATGGACTCTGCATACCGACTAGATCTTCGTACGTGAAGTGATCTATGAAGCTACCGGTCTAATGAACATCCCTCTCTTTACCCAACACAGTCCACTAAGCTGAGATGGACCACTTCACATGGGCATCTCATTAATCATGCCCTCTACCTACCATCCCACAGTCACTGCAGTGTGCTCTGTAATCTGCTCTCTTTTGCTGAATTCATCTCAGTTATTCAGGCTGCAGCCGACTCCCGACAGATGGTCGAAAATGACTTCAACCAGGCTTCTGAGTCCTGCCGATTCAAGACAGTCAAGACGTCTTGAGTCAAGTAAATGACTTTGAGGGTAAACATTGGGCCAAACCAAAACTCTTTTTGTCAGGAGGGTGTGACATACATAGTGAACCAAGTGAAACTAGCTGGTCAGCCATCTTAAGCCTCTTAAACCAGTCATACTGGGC
Source organism: Denticeps clupeoides (assembly GCF_900700375.1). NCBI lineage: Eukaryota > Metazoa > Chordata > Actinopteri > Clupeiformes > Denticipitidae > Denticeps > Denticeps clupeoides. Next base: position 19,118,300 of record NC_041718.1, read on the forward strand.
TCTGAATGGTGTGCAATGGGGATTAATGGTCTAATGAATTAAATGACGGCATCTTCACCCTGCTGAAACAACAGCTTGAGCTGGTAAAGCTGCTTGACCAGTTTAAGTTGTGTTTTCATGCTTGTGATACTAGGTAAGACCAGCTCAAACCAGCTCCCAGCACTTTTCCAGCAGCCCGGTAAGTCCATGTGATGTTTTATTTCATTATGGAAGCTGTAATGTTTTTGTTTGTGGCCTCCTCACCCGTGCTCTGGTTTCTGCGGACCTCATTTCATACATTCTGTCCACCATTTGTCAAGCTTTCAGCCCGTGAAGCCTGTAAGAACACACCGGCAGCTCGGAGCAGGCAGATGATGGACGACGTGCGCGCTGTTAAAAATACTGCGTGGCGCAGAGAGCAGATGTTCAGCGCGGTGAAGAGTCTCCCACGTCTCCCGTGTCCCTCCTCTCCACCAGCAGCATGAAACGGGAGTTTCTTGGGCAGCTGGGATTCGAACGTTGCCCCGGTGAGCAGCATGTGGGAAATGGGAGCCGAGGAGGTTATTTTTGCCGACAGGTAGTCTTGAGGAAATAGTTTTTTTTGCAGTTCTGATTGTAGTTTTTTTTTTCTTATTGTAACCTGTCAGCTGGTCCTCCCAGTGCAGCACATTTTCCCAGAGCCGAGAAATCATTTGCTGTTTGCACAGAGGCCACTGACCTCCATTTAAAGCCTTATCCCATTTGCCCGGGTGAATATTAATTTGACATCCACCGTGGTTCATCTCCCGGTTCATCACCTCCCACTAAAGTGCACTAAGCAGCTTTTAAGGGCAAACAAAGCAAGCAAAACAATAAGCACCGATAATGTGCATGTTGGTGTTGGCAGTGGGCGTGGGTCACAATTAACTTGAAAAACTGGGTAATCGACGCGTCAATGTCAGAGGCTTATAAGTCGTGTTTTTTTTCTTCTCTGTCTCTGTGCACTTTTCTTTGCAAATGACTTGCTGTGTGATTGATAGATAGATAGATAGATAGATAGATAGATAGATAGATAGATAGATAGATAGATAGATAGATAGATAGATAGATAGATAGATAGATAGATAGATAGATAGATAGATCTTCTTCTCCTTTTAACTTCAAAACGTCAGTCTTCAAGGGCATTAAAATTTTTACAAGCTATACTGAAATAATGTAAACATGTTTCTATGTCATAACTCTGCATTCATAAATGCAACATTGACCGTTGAATGCAGCACTACAGTCGTTAACTGTTTTTAACCTGTTTTATTTCCTGCAACTTGGCCCACGCGCCAGGCTTAATAATAATAATAATAATAAAGTGAAGTGATTGTCACATGTGATACAGCACAGCACACGGTGCACACAGTGAAATTTGTCCTCTGCATTTAACCCATCACCCTGAGTAAGCAGTGGGCAGCCATGCAGCTCTCTCTGAAGCGCAGGACGGCCGAGCACCCTGCAGCTCTCTCTGAAGCGCAGGACGGTTCCGCGTGAGAAGATGAGGAGCGACCCGCATCCAGCAGCCCCTGTCGGCGCGGCCGCCGCCGGGGATGAGTATGTAGGTGTGCATCTGGTTAATTAGAAGCGCTGCCGGAGACCCCAGGGTTGCGCTCCAGTGCATGGTCATGAAACGTCCCCTCACAGACCATCCTGGCACGCTCGTGGTCGGAGCTCCAACAAGCCGGGTAATTGGGCAGAGCGCTTGGCGCGGGCCGCGCTCCCCCTCTTGTCCCCGCCGGTTTTACGAAGCCGGACGCTTTTTTCCAGACGCATGTCGCCCTGCAGCGTTGACGGGCAGAAATATACTTTTTTATGAAGGATTAAAACTCGCATTTGATGTCTGGACCGCTGAATCGATAAACTCCCCGAAGCGGCCGCCGTATAAAGCCCGTTCGCTCTGACAGGTTCGGCGCCGCTTGAGAGATGACTTCACCTTCTCCTCCGACGTCTGGAGGAACTTCGTTCCGCAAACGGGCCGACTACCTCACCGCGCTTGTCCGCTGGAGGTTTCGGCACTCGCATGGGGCCCGAGCGCGTAATGGGGCCGCCCCGCGGCCTGTTAACCCATCAGCGCGTTAATTTAAAGCCGGCTCATGCAGAAAGCAGAAAATGGATATCGATCGGACAGAGCTGATGGATCTCCTGCCGTATGAGCGGTCGGCGGCGCGGCGGCGCGTCATAAATCAGCCCCGGCGATTCCTTAACGTTCCTGAGTTTAGATAAGCACTATTGATAAGGCGCATTAATGAGAGACGGCGGAACCAATGCCTGAGCGGCCACGTGATGTGAAGGGCCCGACTCCGTCACCGCGTTTGCTTCGATATCGCGTGAAGCCAACGTTTCCCTTAAATCAGCCGGTTTCATTACGCTCGACAACAAAATGCAACATTTCAGTCGATCTTCAGCCATCGTCTCTCCAAATGTCCCTGTCAAGGGCATCGACGTTTTAAACTGAACTGCCGGTCAGCGCAGCGGTGAGGTCTTGTCGGAAACAGGCAGGAAATGTCCGGAAGAGGAAGCCGGAAGCTATAAACCACCCAGCAGGCCTCTGGCGGCTCCCGTTATAAATGAACTGCAGTGGAACAACAAGGTGCAGTGCGGGGAGATAGATCAAGCCTTCAGCGCCGGCCGATAAAGCCATTCTTTTCCCGAGTGTAAAACGGTGCAACACCGTTGCCGTGGCGCTGGTCTGAACGAGTGTAGAAAATGATATTTGTTTCAATAAAAACCGCAGTGCTGATGGAATGTGGCTGGATTGGTGGGAACATTCGGTAGGAGTGAGCCCATCCCTCCTCCAGCCCATTTCCAGGGTCCGGAACGTGACATCACTCCATCACGGTGACACCGGTGCTTTATTTAGCTTGTTTGTGTTTGTGGATTGCACTGGACGATGATGCATGTCCCGCGTGTCCTCCTCAGCTCGGATTATTTACACACCACAGGTAGTCATTTGTGATGTCGTCTCATTCATATCACGGCCCAGAATCGACATGAATCATTTCTATTTACAGAAACGGACCTCGGCGCCCGGCTCGAGGCGGCAAACAAAGCAGCGCTACCGGTGAGTCAAAGTCATACATCATAAGCACACAGATACTTTTACTGTTGGTCTGGGGGCTCAGTTCAAACAGAGTGGGCTTCATATTATACAGTAAACAGGCAAGTTTCATCTCTAAATCATTCAATGCAGGGATTGCTTCAAGCTAGATATCCGTATTTCCTGCAAATAACCAATACGAGTGTGGAAGAATATAAAAATATTATAGATAATGTATTTATGCTGTACTTGTGTTATGGTGTATGTGGCAAATTATGAATCTTGAATCTCATTATTGTTGATCATGGGCATAATCCAGGATCGATTCAGAAACACTTTTTAATGTCTGCTTTTGGAGACCATTAATATTAAAATCTTCACAACCACACATCTAACGGTGCTTCCTATCATGACTGGAAAGTTTTCAGTTATGAATGCATTTAAAAAAACAAAGACTAATTGATTTTATTGTGTTGCACTTAATGCAATTTTCAGCATTAATTTCAGCCCTGGATCCTTGAGATTGTGATAAACCACATAATTTCTGTATTAAAATTTTCTTATACATTTTCCATCCCTGAGTTCATTCATGAGTAATATGTTGGTAGGCAGTGAGTAGCGGAGAACACTGGTGCACTAGAGGCCGTAACCGTCTGTACCAACAGCAGCCGGTGAGACCCTTCAGCCCATAACTCCGAAGGATGAGCGCCATTATCGCCTACGAAGGGACACATTCGGCTTGAAGTGAACGCCTCTGAAAAATTGGCCTATGATTCTCAGTGACGAACAAGGATTTAGTGATATGAGGTCAGGACTCGGGCCGGGAGCACGATCGCACGTCGCCTGACAGAGATGGACGTGTCTGATTAGAACCGCACTGAAGGGAGAGGAGCGCCTGACCGTTATTAAACCGAAGAGGGGTGAAGAGCTTTTAAGGCCTTAAGCTGCTCTTGATTAAAATACCTGCCGGCGATAATCTTGCTGCCCCGCCCGCATTTCGCAGCCAGACCCTCCCAGAGTCACCTGGCGAGAAGATCCGTCAGGGCCTAATGGAGAAATTCCCATTAAAGAAGTGTGATTTGTAGGAAATACATTTTTACAAGAGGGCCTCGTCCATCATCGGCATGTTGCGCCGGGCCATTATTACGGCAGAGTTATGTGCCGCCCTTCACTGGTTAACAGGGCTGCACCAGACAGGTAGCATAAAGAAGTACGCACCCCAGACAGTGTGATATATCGGCGCGGCCCGCGCCGTGATGAATCGCTGCTCCAGCGTGCTTGTCTGCTGCTGTTAGGACCGCCATAATATATAAGACCTCGCTGAGGCTCGCTGTAAACAGTGGGGCCGAGTCGAATCTGCAGCAGGGCGTGGCCACCCAGTTGCACCGGTATGTCTTATCCCAACGCTGAAATTGATTGGCCAGAGAGTTCAACTGTTCCTCCTCTTTTGCATGGAAAACGGTTGTATGCGGTTTTAAATTATTAAGAAAATTTGACTTTTCAATTGGTCCTGTCTGGTCCTGCAAGTGGCTAGAAATGGCAATAGGGTAAAGAGTGCTGTGGCCATTTTGCTTCGCCATTCTTTATGCCACCATAAGGGCAAAGAGCTTTGCCATTTTTAACATTTCCATTTATGAAATGGTTCACAGGCTAAAATGTTTAATTCAGTACATAAACTGTATTAGGTTTTTTTTCTGTGATATGAATATTGTGAATAAGAGATGTTGAAGGCCACATGAAAGGAAAGGCGGTTCTCCCGCGCCCTCGTATGCAGGACAGGAGACCAGAGGCTTCGTTAACGTGCCTGGAGCGAAGATGCGGCCAGGAGGGCGGCTGGAAGCTTTCCCATTAGAGCTGATGGGCAGCGGAGGGCCGCGCCCCTTGACGTCTCAATTTTCAGGAACGCGCCGGAGCCTGACACCAGGCCTCAGATCCTCAACCAGCCCTGACTAAAGAGAGATGCTCTATGCCAGGCTTTAATGCTGGAAACGCCTGCTTTCCGTCTCTGTTAATCTAAACAGGCGGGGCATGAAAAATAGTGTTAGAGCAAATAAACCATGAATCTCATTCACACTGTCACTTCGTTATCCTCCGCCCCGAGTAACATCCGTAAACTCTGGACCAGTCCAAGATTATGTTCCTGAAAAAGGAATAAATGATAGTATTAAGGAGTCTTTTCCAAGTTGCATTTTAGTAAATATAGTACAGAGTGTTTAGGGTCTCGGGCCCATGAAAAGCGATGATTCTCTCGTGACCAGTCACCCCACATATTTATTTTCCGTTTCTGAAACATGTTTTAAAATGTCGGGCGTGTGCTCCTTCCTCAGCTCGGCCCCGCGCGGCATTACAATGTGGAACCCAGATGGAGGGCGACGTCAAAAAGAGGCACAATGCACCGTACACAACACTCCAGAAATATAACACCAAGCAGAATGAAGTAATAATGTTCTGCTACATGGAACCGAAAAGCCATGAATCAATAAAGTGTGTTACTCACACCGAGAGAACAAAGTGCTGGTAGCGGGGGGCCGGATGATTGCTGGAGGGGACGTTGCAGGAAACAGACGAAACACACTTGCTGGATTTGGGTGGAGTAAAAAAAAAAAAGATTGATGTGTGAGTGGAGGCTGAGAAAATGAGTGCCTTTAGAAAGGAATTGTACCTGGGCCAACATACGTAAGTGTGTGTGTGTGTGTGTGTGTGTGTGTGTGTTGCTTGGGTTCAGTGAGGTGAACTAGTGTATATTCAGCAGAGACAGGAAGTAACCAAGTACAAATACTCAATTACCTGAGTGGCATATTTGTGCTT